>NC_067282.1:135793131-136993131 GCF_020740795.1 Apus apus | reverse complement strand
TGCTGGGTTCCTGTACTATTTATTAATATAATTTTATATCTTCTAATGTTTTGAGTTAGCAAAATAGCGAACTTACTGAAATTTTTTTAGAGTCTTCCATTAAAAAGTAACAAATGAGATGACTGCTTAACACGGGTGAGGTTGAATTTCTTGGTTTAAATGGTGATTTTTCTTCAGTACTGATCTGTGCAAATACTTTAGTTTGCTGTAGGTGAAGATGGAGGTCTGAAAGTAGATAAGCACATGCACACATCCCTGCCAGATATATATGCAGCTGGGGATATCTGCACAGCGTCGTGGGAACTTAGCCCAGTGTGGCATCAGGTAAATCCAATCATACAGTCCTGCCCTCAGCAGCAGCTGATCTACAAAGAAAATTACACGCTATTTGGAGACACTAGATGGGAGGAAAGTTGAATTGAAGCAGAAACCAGTGAACAAGCAGATCATCCTGGGTGTGTTGATGACAGATAATTGTCTCTGTGACTGAAATCCAAGTTGTTCAGTCTTCCTGAGTATAATGAAAATACGTAGTATGCACTGACAATACAGGGAGTGTTGGTCATTGCACACTGACATTCAGCTGTGTTCTTAAATCTTTTTTTTTTTTTCCCCTAGATGAGACTGTGGACTCAAGCTAGGCAGATGGGATGGTATGCAGCAAAATGCATGGCAGCAGATACTTCTGGGGAATCTATTGATCTGGATTTCAGCTTTGAACTATTTGCTCATGTTACAAAATTTTTCAATTACAAGGTAAAGTAAATACAGTCTAAAAGTCTCAACCACTGAGTTGGTTTAGACCACACATACTGGTTGCTTATATACACTTGCCAGCACTGAGCAGATGTTCTGTTATTGCCAAAACAGTCTGCTCTATGTAATAATTAGTCTTACTTAAAATTTTCTCCATTCATACTAACTTTGAATGCTGAAACTGAAGAGGGCAAAGATCTTTACAGATATACTAGAAATTTTAATTAGTGAATGACAACTGATAAATTTTGCATCTCTGCATATATTCCATTTTATTAGGTTTCTGTTCATGGATAAATTCAACACAGTTCAGCATGGCCACTGGTTCATGATTAGTTTTACAGATTATATTTCAAGGTGAAGATTTTTAATTGTTGTGGTTTTGAACACCAATGGAAAGGGTGAGGTTCCCTAGGGAAAGGCATTTTGAAGCTTAGGACTGTTATCAGCAGAAACACTAAAAGCTGCTGCAGTGATCTTAAGAGTGCTTTTTCCTTTTTCCTTCTGTTAGGTGGTGGTTTTGGGAAAATACAATGCTCAAGGCTTGGGTTTAGACCATGAACTGATGCTGAGATGTACCAAGGGACAAGAGTATGTTAAAGTGGTGATGCAGAATGGCCGCATGATGGGAGCTGTGCTGATCGGTGAAACGGACTTGGAAGAAACTTTTGAGAACTTAATTTTAAATCAAATGGATCTTTCAGCCTATGGTGAAGACCTCCTGAATCCAGACATCGATATAGAGGATTATTTTGATTGAACAAAACCCCATTTCCATTTTGTGTAAGGTTTTGACACAGCATAGTATGTCTTATAAAACTGTTTCCTCGGGATTACCAGAAATGAGGGATAAAGGCAATTCCTTATTAAGATGTTGTGTTGATCTTACTAAAATACTGACTAGCAAATTAAATTGAACTGTGTAGAAATGCAGCAACAAAAGCAAGTAAGTGGATAAGGGATTAGTGTTGGCAAAGAGTTTTTGGCTGGAGTAGATGAACACTAGAGAACAGGGCTCTTAATAGTTCTTAAAAGCAGGCTTCTCTGTGCTGTTAAGATAGCACTGCATTCACTTGAATGAGAGGTAGCCTTCACTTTTTAAAAGTAAACAAAGTGTTTAAATCCTGTATTCCCCAAGCCCTGCGTAATTCACCTGCTGTGTCTACCACAGCCTAGTTTCCCCATGGCTTCATCATCTCAACTGCCCTTGTGAGCCAGGTTGCCTTGATGTGATGGTGCTGCCTTCCCTGCCTAAAGCTACCTCCAGGCTGGAGCAGTGTATTGGCTAGAGGGGGAAAGCCCCTGCTTCCTGAAACCACTTGGTCAGGTGAAGGCTTACAAGGCAGTCTCGGGCAGTGCTACATCCCTCTAGCACCCCTCCACTGCTCACACCTGAGTACTTGCCACTTACATCAAGACTGCAATTCCAGCTCACGGTACCATGTTTGTCCGACTGGCTCAGACTAACAGCTTTAGGACATGGGATGGTTGGAGCTCTCACTACCTGGAATGTAGACCAAAAAATGGATGTTTGGTGGGGTTTTTGGTGTGTTTTTCCCCTCATAAGCTTATTTCTGAATAATTTTATTTTCTGTTTGGCTAAGTACAGAATGCAAAAACTGAACAATGCAAGCCAGGATGAGATGTCAGTTAAGAGCAGCTTTTTTACTGCACACCACTTCAGCTTTTCAGACACTGTGGCAGAGCTACACTGGTGCATCCTGACTCATCTCCAGCAGGGTCAGGGTGCTGTGCACACTAGGCACACTGGTGATGTCACCTGCAGTAGTATTCCCTAGCAAGAGCCTGGGATTAAATGCAGTCAGGGATTTAAGATGTTTGTTTTCACTCATAACTAGCTCCCTGGGTAGGTGTTTTGTTGCACTTCAGTAATAGTAATGTGTATGTACAGGCTTGCTTGAGTCAAGTTCCTTCTTTGTTAGTTGTTAGGTATAATGTGGTGCCTAGGTGATAAAGCCCAACAATTTAAGGTATTCTCTGCCTTTCATAGTATCATCCATGGACAGTTGTTTCATACTGGCTTTCGGTTTTGTTCTGCAATTGCTACTCAGGAGTTGCTGTTTAAGGATCAAACTGGGAACAGTTTTTTGTACTCCACTAAATACAAAGTTTGCAGTACTTACTGAGACTTTGGCTGGAATCACTATTTTTTAAGAGCATAACTCTTTATTTAAATTAATTAATTCCACTTTTGATAGAGGCTTCAGTTAAATGATTGGTGAAATACTAAGCTTTAGTCACTGACAAGATTCTACCAGAAAAATAAAGCTGATTTTCTTAATCATGTTTGGTTTTATACTGAAGTTAGTATACGTCTGAATGGGGGGCAGGGGAGGGTATCCAAAATTAAACCTACCAGACCTTATATTTATAATGATACTAAAAAAAAAAAGTAAAGCATACCTAATGTAGCATTCAGTCCTGCATGTGCCCAAGCAATGCTTGAGGTCAGCAGTAGCTGTTGGGTCTTTACCATTCCAGCAGCACAGTTACTTCTTCCTGGAAACACTGATATTCATCAAAGGAAGTCAACACGTACTTACTTCTACTTCACATACAGTTTGTTCTCCCTGCACCAATGGGGGGCAGAAGAATTCTGTAGGTGAAGATTTCCTTCAGTCTACAGAGAGTGCTGAGGAAAGAGATCATAGAGTCCTAGAATGGTTTGTTTTGGAAGTGACCTTGAAGATCATCTAGTTCCAACTCTCTTGCTTGGGCAGGGACTCCTCCCACTAGCCCAGGTTGCTCCAAGCCACATCAAACCATCCAAGCACTTCCAGGGAAGGGCCTTTCACACCTTCTCCAGGCAATCACATAAGATTGTGGCCCTTAGTGCAGAATGGCTCTAGTTCAGCTTAGCAGGATATGGTTTCCAACATTACAGGTTGGGTTAGGCATAGAAAGAAAAAGACTTACATGGTGTTTACTAAATTACACAGTGTAGAAGGTAGGACTGAGCAAATAAAACACTGATACACTTTAAATAGCTAATTTAAGAGGATATTGATTATATAACTAGAGGTGGTTCTTTACTGGGAAAAGCAGGAATGGAGAGCAAGCTTATGCTAAAGCCACCTATTGCAGAAGTTAACTTTTTAATGTACCCTGAGACTTGCCTATACTTTTGAAAAACATCAGCTGTTCTGAATGCTTCAAGGGCTCCTTCAGTGTTATTTCAACGTAAGAAATGAAGTTTTTCCAGTGAGAACAATCAATCACTGGTACAACCTCCAAAGCACAGTGGTACAGTCCTCAGCACTGGATATTTTCAAGACACAGCTGGACACGCTTCCTTTCCCACAAAAGGCTGGACCAGATGATCTTTTCAGGTCTCCTTTTAGTAACGTTACCCTGCAGTTAGGTCTCTTCTAAGTGACTGCACTTTCTGAAGTTAATGACATATCTTTCAGACAGCTTCTAGAATTGATAAAGCTTGATGTTTATAGTTCCTACTCAGGTATAAACGTAGGCCAGAAGGTTCTTGTTTATACTTAATCCTATAGAAACCAAGGTCACTGCTAAACTTCTTGTGTCTTAAGTAAAAGGCCATAACAGGGTCACACTTGTAGGGAGAAGCAGACGGGACAGGTGACCCAAAACTAACCAGTGAAGTATTCTATCCCATACATACACTCAGTTTAAAGACAACAGGTCCTGAGAGTCAACCTTTTCTCTTCCACGGCCAGCATCTGTCCATTCTTCTGCCTTCAATTTCAACCCATGCATTCTTGAATCCAGTTCCCATCTTCTGCTAAGTCCAGTCTGAGACTTTCCCAGTGCCTGTCCTACAGCAGCAGTGATGTGTCATCAGTGGAGCTCAATACTTGTTTTGTATATCTTTATTTCATTCTTTTCCCATTAATATTATTATACCTTTTCTCCATTGTTACCGTTTCCTTAAAGCTGTTTCATTTTTTTTTTCAACCAATAAGTCTCTCTCCATTGTTATCTTGCCTTTCCCCTTCTCCGAAGGGAAAAGGGTTGTTAGAAAACACCTGTTGCTGTTTAATAGCCAGCCCAGGACTACACCTTTGACAGAAGCATTTTTCCCTCAAACACTAGACTTCTTCTAGATATGAGGGTCTTAAAGATACTTGTTTCCCCATTCATTTTTTATTTTAGAAATGCCAAAAAATACCATTACTAAAAAACCAAACCGAACTTACGCACTGGATCATCCATGGAGAAGCAAACATGATCAGATCCTAAATGTAGTCTGTGAAACTCAGTCAAGAACTACCGTTTGGTCATCATCTGCCTGTAGCTTAAGCTTCTTTGCTTTTAAGTTAGAGCCACAGTTAGGCCGTTTACGGTCCTGTGACTTCTTCACCACTGAATCTTGAGCAGTCTTTGAAATAGTCTGTGCATTTTCTCTCCTTCCTTTTGAATTTGAAGACTGAGATGGTTTGTCCTGTAAGTTATAAACAATTCCATTAAAATTCTAACACTTTTTCTTCTTTTTCAGTATTTCCACAGAAGAGATAATATAATGAAGTTCATTTTACATCCTGCTGATTGCATTACTTTGAAAAATATATTGAGTAGGTATCAAATAAACAAACTAAAATGAAAAATATAGTTGTAGAGGAAGTCAGTACAGAAATAAATACCTTGTAAACATTTTTCTTGTTTGTTATCCCTTCTATAGTGATGACGTGAGCCTCATTAGTCAGCAGACCTGCTTTTGGTCCTATCTTCAGGTAGGATATCGTAGCAAATGCCGTGAAGCTGAAGTCTTCCCTGCATAAATTAAATCGGTGTTAAAAGAAGCAGGTTGGAGACAAAGACAGGCTGTATCATGCAGGGGGAAAAAATGGGATACGTCAGCACTTCTCATGGATGTTCCAAGTAGTAGCTTGATTCTGCTTTATCTACTCAAGTGGTTAGTCACTTAATTTCAAGCAAGTCTGGCCAACACTTAACATAGTTCTCTTTGTGGAACTTTACACACCCACACGTCAATCTGTTGGAATGCATGGAGAAAAATGAGGGGAAAAAAATACAGTAAGTCATCTGCTCACCCTGTTAAGAGTGTAAGAAGTCAGCTGTACAAACTGATGCAAAAAAAATAAGACAAAAATAAAGGGACTGTTTCATCTGTACGTACTCTTGGAACTCCTAAAACTACGTGAAAAGACAAAACACATCCCACACAGCCAGCCAGCCAAGTTACAAGAGAAGCAAAGCACTGCTGTTATTTTCACTATGCTTTTTATATCACCTTCCACATTAGCTGACTTACACTTCATCTGGGCAATCCCATTTGCATGAAATGCAGATTTCTCTAAGATGAAGCCTGCTGCAATCTGAATACAGAAGACCCCAGCTTTTTCAAATCACAAGAGATGCAGCAGTTAAAATGTTCCTCCAAGTCCTGTTTTAACATTTACAAGTAGAAATATAGTAATCTTTTGCAGGTTTTTAAAATATATCTGAAATAAAGACTAAAAATGAGACTACAGAATCTATCCATTAATGCTATTTTGAAGTAACGTGAGAATAAAAAAAATTACTACTGCAGGTTAAAAAAAAGTAGTCATCACTGTACATACTTCAGATACTGCTGGAGCAGTAAATGGGCAATAATTCTCTCCAGTTCCTGTCGAGGGTGCTTTGGTGGAGTAACTTCAGCCACCCTGAGTTTTGATACACCTTTCCCAGACCATGCATCGATTAATTTCAGTGGGGTGAGTTTCTCACTCATGTTTTCAGCTTTCTCAAGTATCTTGATTAGATCTCTGCAGTATCCTGTTATATCCGTTTTCTCAGATGCTACAAATAAAATGGAAGTAATATTTAAATAGCAAGTTATTTCTAGTTATTTAGATAGTATCCATATATATATTAGGTATATACCTATATATCCACTTTTATATATTTATAGGTACATATGTATATCTTTAAATACGTATCTATGTGCTGTATAATAGCAAAGCTTTGGTTTTAAACTATAACTTAATAAATAAAGCTGTAACTTCCACCCTGTCAAATTAGGATATATTTGTACTCAAATTTACATTTATCTCCATTTCATTACTAAAACTCCAATCCTACAAACATGTATTTTCTATGTATTTAACATTACAAACCATGCAAATTATTTCAAATAAGCATTTAAGAAGCATAAAATTTGTAAAGTAGCTACTCTGTTACTCTACAGCTGGGTTAGTGTTCCTCACCCATAGTATTTATTATGGAAATATTAGAGAGCAAAAAGAAATTGAAGAGCGTGAGACATTTCTTCTCGCAAGAGACTTACAGAAAAAATGAGACAGAAAAAAAGTATTAAATTAATTATACAAATTAGCTTCAACATGATTAATTATTCTGAGTGCTAACAAATCCATGTAGTGCGTAGTGACCATGATTCTACTGCATGATCAGATCATGGCATAGTATTACCCCCTCTGCATCCTGCAATACTGAGAATTAAACATTAAAAAACTAGTACTACTGCCAGGTTTCCTCAGACCTTGCTTATATATTGCCCCGGGGGTACAACAGGAGTAAACACGATACATTTTAACTATACTTCATCATATGGCTCCTGTAAGTCTTAGGTACCTCTCATTCCAGTATAAATTTCATCCAACTAGAAAACAATAAGGCATTTCTACTTGTGTGATTTTTGCACAACAGTTTTATTATATAGATATAACTACCTGTTTAAAGGAAAAAAAACAGTTAAATATATTTGTCTACTTTATCCCCCCAAAAAACATACAGGGAAATAAAATCTAGTTACGTAAACACTTTTGAAGACAGAGTTGTTCCTAAGTTTCTCAAGTGCTGATCACTACATTATCCAAATACTTTGCAACATATTTGTGGTATGAGGAGATGGTATTTACTACATATTACAAAAATTCCCTTGGTCCTCAAAGAAATGCAAGGTGATTTTGTGTGTTCAGTTAGAGATGACTCAGACCAATATTTTCTCAGCACTCTTTTCAGAGCTTTCTATCTTTGTATGGGATTTCCTTTATCTAAAATGGAGCTCTCACTCAGTGAGTACAGCAACAGATATGTTTATGCATCTTCAGAGACCTCCCACCTTCTGGATGGGTACCAAAAATGGCAATTAAAGCAGTCATCAATCACCCATGCAATGTGTAGTTTAAGCTAGCTATGCAACACTGCCCAAGATGTTTGTAGGCAAAAGAACTTCTTTCCCAGAACTGTGTTCTACTGAAAACATCCTCCTTCACCATGCAGCAGATCCTTTCTCAGTTCATCTCCCAAGTTCCCTCTACATCTGGCCTATATGCCTTCCCTCTTATGATCCCAAATTTCTTCTGAAGGAAGAGCACACACTAGACAGACACTGTGCTGTTGGGATCAACACAGCAAAATCCTGAATTACCGTGCTCAGTTGTTCTGCGTAACTGTCACGCACAGTCCTGACACAGGTAAGTCTAATGAGCACTCAGCACTGAAATCCTCAGAGATTTTACCAGGCAAGTTGTAAAAGGATGTGGTGCCAACTGTACCTTCTCAGAGCCTAAGTGTGAACAGTTTGGCATGTAGAGAGCAAGAGGCTTCTTCTCAAAAATAAAGCTTTTACACCCCAAAACAATCCTGAAACAAAACACAACACGTACCAGAAACTTTTTAAAACAGGTAAGCCAATCTCCACCTTGCCCCAGTTTGACTTTTGGGAACAGAAGAACAGCTGAGCCTTGAAGATACAAGTGTCTGGCCTCAGGCAAAAAGCAAAACCAGGAAGCACCTGCTCAACACCCTAAATTGGGCAACACTAAGCCACTGAATATTGATGCTCGTAACAAAAGCTGAACCTTGGAAAAAAGTATTTCTTTAAGCCAACCTTCTCAGTGTTTTCTGTCCTTGGTTATAAAAACAATTTACTTACAGTTCTCTCTACAGCAGTTATCACACATTCTGTTGCAGTTTGCAGAATCCCATACTTCATCAAAATGATGGGCTATGAGGACCCGGCGACACCTGAAAGAACAGACAGCAAAGATGGATTGTAGAACATAAATGTATACACCTGTGTCATAAATCATGAAAGTGACAAAAAGGTCATCACATGGGTCAGATCATATCACAAAACAAGCACAAAGAATAATCTCAGGTAAAAATCAGAAAGCAGGCACTGCAACACAGCATTCCCTGCCAATTATGGTAATAGGAGTAACTAGTAGCTTTCAGCAGTAGTAAACACTGCTGTGGGAACAGTTTGGTTAAAGCAGAAAAGTATAATGTGCAATCCCAATAGAATGAAAAATCTGAAGAATATGAACTAATTCTTAGACTAAGGCCAAAAAAAAGCTACAATGAATGCACAAGCTGTCCACAACATAGATGGAAGTGTTTTCCATGAAGTATTCAATACAACTCAATGCAGCAGATGAAGATCTAAACACACACGGATTCCTGGTTGGCCAGCAAACTTCAGTATCTTAGAGTGAAAAACAAAGCATTGCAGCATTTATTCTGAATGGGATTTGAAATCCAAACCTTGTTTGTTGACAGATATTTCACCTCAACACAAGTGCTTCCAGAATGTTATTCTGAAGCTGGCAAGCAACAGACTAACACTGAGTTATGTGCAAGAACACACATACTGAGCAGTCACACCACAAAAATCTAGACTCAAGACTCTTACAACACTAGTGTTTCTATAGTGTGTTGGGGATTCTTTTTTTTTTTTTTTTTTTTTCCTTAGGTACTTTTTTTTTTTCTTTTAAATAGACTCTACAAAACCCAACAAAATTAGCCTATTTAAAAATCAAGCAACAACTTACTTGTTCATATCCTGGCAGTAAGACACCATATCATACAGCTTCTCTTGCCCTACATTTTCCATCACTACCATTGAGCTGATTCTGAATATATCTCCAAAACCATAATACAAAATACAGTCAGCTTTTTGGTCATCTCTGCCTGCAATGCATTAAAATAAACAAAAAAATTAGGCTTTAAACTTCAGAAAAATTTACTTTAAGCATACCATTTTCTGGTAAAAATTCCACTCATCTGCATGGGCTTCTGCAGCCCCTATATGGAGAGTGCATGACTGTAATAAAACATGAAGCATAACATATTAGCCAGTACGTAGCACAATACAAATCAGAAATAAAATAGATTAAGAACAGTCTTCTACAACTATAGAATCAAGCAAACTGAAAATACTACATAACAAAGATTTTGACACTTTTTAACAACTAAAATAAAACATTCATGTCATACAGAAAGTCAGAGAAATCACCACTTACTCATCCTAACATCTTTTGGAAAATCCTAGCCAACTACTTGAAGCCTAATCCCTATTTGAATAAAGGACACTGCGAGCCTCAAATAGAGCCTCAAATACCTTATAGGTATTAATGGTAATAAGGAGGTAATTATATATGACTTAACAAATTATTCCATTTAAAACCAGCTGTCTTCTACTGTGGAACTTAGATCATCTCTTCCTTCCCATTCCCCACCCTTTCCAATGTGTTGATGGGTGCACTCCTGCTGTTTACAAGATCCAGAGAGCAGAAAAGGTCTAAACAACCTAAACTTAAAAGTTTAACATGTAACAGAAAGGAACTACTTCACTTGGATGGGCAGTCAAGGGGCAAAAAGAAGGTTTCATAATCTAAGTAGTATGTTCAGGCAAAGGAGTAGCAGTGCTTAATTAATCGCCTGCCCAGAAGAATTTCATTTAAATTGAGTTATGAAAAAGAAACAGTCAAAAGCTTGCTCTAATCACGAGTCCATAAACACTGTGAAACAACTGTTTCAGCACCTATGTCTCTAGCATAAGCAGATGTAAACTCCCACAAAATTTGACAACTTCCGTTTTTCTTAGGCCAGCTTTAAGGCCAATTTCTATCATACAGCCATAGTTAAAATCCCAACTAATTGCCTCTCAGGGTCCTTAAAAAGCTTTCCCCTGCATAAATTCAAATCTGTCTTCAAAAAAGTATAATGCAAAAGGTCAAAAAAACATAAGCAAAGCAAAACATCACAAAACATTTTTTTATAGTAACAGATATTTAGTGTTGCTATACATTAGCCAATCCTTAAATTTGCCAGCTCCAGACTCCCCATTCTACTTGTATTTCTGCGGCCACTAAAATTCATACAGCACTTAGTCACCATCTAGAGACAACTCATGCAAATCATGCGTCCCAGCTGTTATGCAAAGAAAAAAAGAAAATCCTTTTTGTAACATGTATCCCATCAGTCAATGTCATGTTATGAAATTATTCTAGTAAGCCACAGATGTCACTGATATGAAGTAATAAGAAATAGAAAAAAAAAAAAGGCAAAGTGAAGGGCTAGGTGCTCAGTTATTCTTTGCTACACTGCAGGACAGAAGCCTGAGATCATTAACTCAGGTTTGCTTTAAAGCATCATTATAGAGACTGAGTGGCATTATACAATTTAGAACCCGTCCCAAAGACGTGACACTGCACAAATGGCTGAAATCACAGTAGAATTGTACTGCTTTAGCAGATGAAGCTAGCTACTTTGCAAAAGCCATTTCCTACAATACCTGCACGTCCACTCTCTTGGTAGTAGTTCTCCATGGATTTACTCATAGAATGATGAATTACAAACCTCACATCAGGTTTATCAATTCCCATGCCAAAAGCAACAGTTGCCACTACAACCTGAAATAAGATTAAGAAACCATCAAGGTATGAAAACGCAACTTGTTTAAATGAGATACATCTAAGAAAAATAAGTATCTGCTTTACCTGGATTTGATTTGCTGCCCATCCTTTATGAACTTTGGTCTTATATTTAGCATCCATGTTTGCATGGTAAGTGCCTGCTTTGATTCCCAGTTTCTGCAAACTCACAGTAACTTGCTCAGAATCTTTCTGAGAAAAACAGTAAACTATTCCTGCACAAAAGTGAAATATGCCTTATTGTATAGTCTTAAAAAAAACAAATAATCTCCAATATTTAAAAAAAAAACTCTGCAAGTTTTATTAACTTGAAAATAAATAGATAAAAACCACTTAAAAAAAATATCCTTGTGCCTATTCAGTCTGCAGTATTTGTAGCCAGGAATGGAACTTCATTTATCAGCTTTGACTTGAAGGCTAAAGAGAAAATATGGCTGCCAATCCACATAATCACAGAAGTATTCTGTTAATGTCCAAGAAGGACAACGGTTACTAGTGCTTATGTATAGGGGTGCTGTTACCTATGACACATACAACACCTCACCTGAGGTTTCAGATACATCTGCTTTTTGTCATTAGTCAGTCAGGGTAAGTCAAGGATTACACACAAACCCACACAATTTGCGATCATCTTAGCACAGTTTGTACTCAGGGAGCTGCTCAGCACAGCCATGGAGCTCCACAGCAGAGACAAGGACAGACTGCTGCTCTGGAAAACTGAGTTCTGTTGCCTTTGGTAACATGGCTCTCCTCTATTTGCAGTACATCATTTACTGATTACACAAAGTCAAACTTTTAGAGTTCTGCATTCATTACAGAAGCACAATTCACCCCAGGACACACCCATGCTGGGCACGAAATAAAAACATGAATCTTGTGATCAAATATGAAAATGTAGTTTTAGAGACAGTAAGTATCCTGACACCAAGATAATAAATGGGATATGAATCATATAATAACATAAAGAAAACCTTTTTTGAGCCTTTTTTTTTACAGTCTTAAAAATTGCTATTATTCTTATTTATGTAAGAATTGTTCTATACACATCAACATTGTATTTCAATACTTCAGAAGATCTAAGTAGCTTATAAAGACATTTAAACACTAATGACTGAACAGAGTAATTATTTGAGGTATGAATGTGAACAAATTTCAGTTATTTTTATGCTGGATACTTAATGTATGGTGAAAGTAGAATTTCTCTACACGTTTCAGGAGCACTTGAAAACATGCCTATAATGCTGAAGATTATAAAAACTTCTTTAGATATACTTTTTACCTGAAAGTCCTTTGTATCTTCCATTAATGATCTTAACTATATCCTCAATGAAATCTTCATTATTTGAAGGCTTATGTCGAACCTTAAAAATATAATAAACACATGCCAGAGAGTTTTTAAGTGGGCACACAGTCTAACAAACAATCCTATTATTCTACTTCTTCCACTACAATAAACAACTATTCTGCCATTTACCCAAAATGACTAGATTTTCTTTGTGTGGTTAGATTATATCTCAAAAGTCCATAGAAAAAAAGTGTACAAGTTTTTCCATGAAGAGCAATAAAAGAAGCTGTGGTCAAAATGAAAACAGAAGACAATATAACTGCAATGCAATCATTCGAACAGGTAATAAGACATACCTCATAGTAAAGATTGGGTCTGTTGAAAGATGCAGTAAAGGTAATGCACTTCTGAACATGCAAAATTTTCTGAGCATCCTTTAAAACATGATTTGTAGCTGTTGCTGTCAATCCAATCAAGGGAGTATTGGGAAACTGTCTTTTCAGGATACCAAGAGACTTGTAATCTAAGCAACAAAAGGGAAAAGAAAAAGATTTGTCATACCATGGATCCAAAGCTTATGAAGATACTAATGTAGACAGCATTCAATGGGGTAAATACTGCAACAAATGTTATTACTGATCAACTGACTACAGAACTAATTTATACATCCAAACGAAGTAATAAATTTCCTGTACTTGTCAAAAAAGATGTTTTCTCTTCCAACTGAATTTCATAGAAGCAGCCACAATGCAGAAGGCAAAACATATTGAAATAGAAGTTTTTCAAAAGTTAGAAAAATAAAAGTGGTATCATACCAACATTCAAACATTCAAGTTATTTTGCAGGTCGCTTTTACAAACAGATTTTCATAAACAAGCAAAGTGGAATTCGGATACACATACACCAGACTATACTAAAGAAAGATTTTGAAGGCTCAGTGCTGACAATCATTTGCTGCCTTAGAACAGATATTCAGACAGGGGTATATATTCAAATTCTACACTGCTTGTTCAACTGGCATGGCATCTTGCTCAGACACCACTTTTCAACAAAACTGCAAAGGCTGACTTTACAGTTACTGTTGCTTTAAGTCTTTATATTCTTTAAAATTTTCTTTCGAAGGCAAAGAAACAGTAACCAGTAAGTAACAGTTTTCTACAACAAATGAGACAAGAAACAAACCTAAGCACACTTTCCCTGCAAATCAAGGCACGTATTTTAACTGCTTCTAAAGCAAGTTGAAACACATCCCATGAATTTACAAAATGCTCTACTCTGCCACCCAGAGGGTCAAGGAGCAGTGTACAGAATTATACTTTTTCATGTAGCAGTAGATTAAAGATGACTGTATTGTCCATATTAAAGACAGCAGCCAAAAACTTTCATTTTAGTAAGCTCCAGTTAAAGTGATGTAGGAGTTTCTCAGAATACTGACAGCACTTGGCCCTATTTGCATGAGCTTAGCTCCTGGATAAAGATACAGCAATTCTGAATTAAATTTAAAGTCCTTGAGCTAACATAGGTATTTACCCTGCAGAAAATATTTACTTAACACTCAAAGAAAGCACTTGGCTTTATTTCAGGGCTAACTAATTGTTATTGATGCCTGAATAACACTGTAAACTGGATTTCTAATGAGCATACCAGGCCTGAAGTCATGGCCCCACTGACTACAGCAATGGACTTCATCTACAGCAATGCGAGCAAGACACCCTGCTTGATAAGCTTTCTCTAGCTTTGACATGAACATTTTGCTTTTTGCAATCTTCTCTGGGGTCACATAAATGAGCTTCAGCTGCGAATTTCTTTTTATCATCTCGGTATGGACCCACTTCACATGTTCCTGTTCAAAACAAAAGGAGAAATCAGGGGTTAACAGACTAGGACAAGTCACTGAAGTTGCTTAGTACTAAGGTTCTTCAGAGGGTATTAACAATTCATAAGGGGTAATTAAGAGAGACTCAAACTGCTACATAGTATTTATCACTACTTCAAGTCTTCCCAGAAGATCATTATACACAAAATATTAATGTTAATACTTGGAAAATCTGTCTTGGAATTTTGAAAAAGAAAACTGTTGAATATTTGTCTTAGCTTCATCATGTGGTATCATTACTGTCCCCATAAACTATGTGTACCAAACATGCCTATAGTACTACAATGGTATAATAATTTCTCACATACAACAGTAATCTTGTTTAATTTTCAAAATGCTCTACTTCAAAGCAGGTTTCAAGTTTTGCACAATGCATCAAGCAACTAACGTATCAAATCCAGTGTCATGTGCAAGTTTATGACCATGGCCTCCTGGTAGACAGGAAAGTGTATTTCACTGTAAAAAGCTACTGACTAGTAACAGACTGGGAAATAAGTTGCTTCTTGGCCTCTGGATCAAACAGCTTATTATCCAAAAGTGAGATAAATGATCCTATGTAAAAGCCTGCACTGCTCAACATGTTACTAGTGGATAGAAATCACCTACTCCAATCTTCTTTTAAGTTTAGCAACTGAGTAAAAATCTACAAGACACATTAGCCAAAGGTACTTCACATCCTCTAAATAGTTCCATGAAATCTATTTATTCCATGAAAGGTATTGGCTTACATGAGTTTTTGTCATTAAAACAAGAACACAAGATACTTAATCCCATTATTTGTATTGCAGCACATAGCTGGCAAGATATTGTTGATAGAATGGCACCAGCTGATAAAACTGCCACACATTCAGTATTCATAAATAAGAGGTAAGACACCAGCACATACACAACAAAAAGCATGAGCATTTGGCAGTTAAACATACCTTGCTGCTTGAGGCATTTAATAAAGTTGCAGAAATACCAAGCTGTTCCAAAACCATGAGCTGATCTTCCATAAGCGATATCAAAGGACATATCACCAGCGTGAAACCTGTAACAATCAATCATTGTGCAAACTGAACAATTCAGATGTTACAAATAACTCTTCTAGTAACTTTTTACTGATCCATCAGCCCTGTTCCAAAGGAACTGCCAAACAGGAGCTTAAGCTTCATACACAGTAGCAGATTCCCCTCCTAGGTAGCTGGTGAGTGCTCAGTCACAAAAGAATACCTCTTATCAACTGCCTATGACATAAACCTTCTCTTAGAATCCAGACCACAAAAAACTGAGCTACAACTGAGTGTAAGAACTAATAAACAAACCAAAGAAAGTGGGATTCAAATCTGTGTCCTGAGGTGCTAATTTACCACACAACTAAGCAATGTTAGGTATTGGCAAGTTTGCTCTTTGTTAACAAGAAAAATTCCATGCAATAGGATGGGTTATTTTTCAAAAAAAGCTTAAAACTAAAATAAGATACCTAAAAAAAAATATATATATATTCATACACAAATTATCTCCCAAATCATCTTAAGCTAAAACTTTAGAGTGGAAGAGAAAAATAATAGATATCCCAAGTTTAATAATTTACAGTCTGTGCATTGAATTAAAAGAGAAAGAAATAAAGATATTAGTGACAAACTTTTAAAAAGTTATTTCAGTGTTTAATAACATAACATTTTGAAAGGAGCCTAGATAAATTATTTATATCAAAATCACATCAAAGAGGCACATCCATTTTAAAGCTGCTATTGCATCTTCAGAGAAAATAAGAGAGCAAAGGAAATACCTTCGGTAAATATTTATCTCATATATTTGCTCTTTTTCCCTAATACTGTGATTTTAGATACCAATATAACGCTCATTTTCCAAATAACTATAAATGGGAGAAAAACATATCCAATTGTTTGTATATGACCTTTTGTTCCCCTACATACCATCAGAACAGACAGCTGGTAACTGGTAGCAAAGGCTCTTTCCACCCCCTGTAGGCATGACAAGAAATATATCCTTTCCTGACATTGCAGCATTTACTGTTTCAAGCTGCAAGGACCTAAACTTCTGGAGTTTAAACTTGCTCTGCAGTGCAGTTTTTATCTTCTCATACCATGGAAAATCTATAATGGGGGAAAAAAAAAATATAAAAAAAATAAAACACATTTCATATTTCATAACCAAGTTTGTAAGAATGTAAGGGGGAAGGGTAATTTACACAAACAATAACTAGATCTAGAAGCAGTACAATTATGGATCTGGGCAAGTGTTCAAAGACTCAATAATGGCACACAAAAAACTACAACTGAGTCTGTACAAACTAATTTCTAAGGTGAACTTTTGAAAACCCTATGAAATGTACACACTATCCACCTGCAGACTAAAGGCTCCCATGGCAAGTAAATGTGAACTAATGCTAAAAATTCACAGGCAGATTAAGAGCTTCAAAGTGATAATGATCAAGTTAAGTGATTAGTCCAAAATTAAACAGAAATGAGAAGCCTTCCCTGAAAATAAATAAAAATCAGACACTGAGGCCTACAGCAGTCTCACTACTACTAAACTGCCCAAATGCAGTGATTACAAATAGTATAATGAAGGCAGGGCTACAATTTTTTCCTGTATCTTCTGGAGATAATGAACATTTATTAAAAAACAAGGGGAAGGGAAGATTAATTTCCCCAAAATAATCAACCAAACATGCTTATGATCTGCTTCTTTTCTTCAATAAAGAGCTGTAGACTGCATAATTTAAAGACGTAATACTTTAAAAACTTAATGCATCAAAAAGCATATTAATAATTTTCACATAATTAAAATTTAAATGCAGAAAAGCTATGTGAACTGCAGGCTACACTGCATGGAATGCAAAATTCAACTTTGATACCTGAGGTGGCATTGTTTCCTAATTCACAGAGGTCACAAGGCTCTCTGAAACCAAGAAATGCCACCCACCTTCTTCAATAAGCTTTGTAACATGACCAAATTTAGCTACTGCCCTTATTCAACATATACACAGTATCCGATTGCAAAGATGTTAGTTTTCAGAGCATAGGAGGAAAGAAAGGAAAGAATAAAGCACAAAGCCACCCCAAACAAATTGATCTGCTGAATAATTAATTTGCAATTAAAAGTATCAGGATTCTTACATATGCATGTTTCTCAAACGCAGACAAGTATGGATTAGACTAAAAAAGTGAATTTCATTTTTAAAAATGCCCAGAAAAGACAATACATACAACAGATACAGACAGAAAATAACAATGCATTTCCAAATTGCAAGTGAAGTAAAAGAGGAGGGAAAAAAACCCACAATAAAAAGATCTGAATTTAATCTGGCTAGGCATTACAAGGTCAACACTCACCAGCTATCCAGGACTTCAGTTAATGTTTACTTTGAAAGACAGCACTTCCAAAAGAACAGCAGACTTCACATCACCATGGGGCACTTGCCACTTAGACTAACTACCATAATAATGTATTCCACGTTCCCTTGGGAACTCATTTAATTTGTATTATTTGGTAAGAGGCCTCATAACCCATGGCAGACAACCAAAGTGCTACCCATTCAAGAAAGAAGGTACTCTTAGAGTGCAAGATGGTTATAAAATCCTGAAACTACCTGGAGTTATTATTTTTAGAACATAAATAAACAGGGAATATAGGAATTGCAATATACCCAGACTTACTCTGGGATTCTTATAACAAATCAAATCAAGTTATGACTTTGCAACAAGAACAAAAGTAGTTATAAAAAGCCATCCTTGTGATCATTCTGCCCAGAACAACTCAGATTAGTATTCAGGAAGGTCCAGGGAGTTAAGTGCAAACATTACCCTGTGTAATTAAGATGGAAGGTCAGCCAGCTGAACACAATTAAGTAGGACAATATCATTATCCAAACAAAACTCTGTAGAAACACATTTTCTCCCTACTGAATTTGTTTACTTCTACATTAGATTATTTGAATTTGACTCTGCAAACCTTTTTTGTTCCATGCCTCAGCTGAGGTTTCACTGTCTTTACTTCCACCTGCCTCCAAGTCTTCTGAGGACTGCTTTATCAGATTCTTTATCCTCTTCTTCTTTTGAATGAGTTCCTGTTGTCTGTCCATAAGCTCCTGAATCTGCATCTCCACTGCCTGAAGTTCATTTTCAATGGAAACCAGTACGTCCTCTAGCACTGAAAGAAAAAAGGTGAAGGCAGAATACAGACTACAGTCACATCCTAATCCCAGTTTTAAAGGATACTGTACTTCATTTGTTGATGAGAACAAACAAAATTAAACACAAACTAAAAGCATCTTGAGAAACAGACAGTCCACTGATAAGGCTATAGCATCTAATATTCTAAATGCCATATAAAAATACTTAGCAAGGCTTAACAACATATTTATTATATTAGTAAGTCACCTATACACTTGTTTACTCTAAGTTGTCACCTCTGATGCAGTGTATGAGATATATGCAACACTATCATTATCTGCATTAATTAGTAGAGAAAAATATCATCACAATCCAGTTTCTCGTAAGTGGTGTCTCTCCAGAGAAACACTTGATACACATTAAGAAGTGAAAAGTATATTGCATGCACCCAGATCTCCCTTCTATGCAGAACCAGAGGATCTGTTTGAACTTCAAGGTTTGAACACGGAGGACAAAAGCTTTTGGGAGCTCCAGCCATTCTTCAGATCTCAAAAAACTGAAGCAAATAATCCCCAAAAGCTTGGGTTACTTAAGCGAATCTTTGGCAAGAATTTGCCTCTTTACATCCTTATATGATCCGTGTGAATTACAGATTGTGTTCTAGAATCTAGTCCCCAGGGTTTAAAAGATTAACACATAACACAGCGTGCCAAGTGTGCATCAGTATTTCACGGCCAGGTCAGAAAAGCACAAGAAAAAATGTCTTCCTCCTCCCCTACACCCTGCAAAATAAGAGATTATAGTCTAAGCATAGCAGATATTATAATGTGCTTATGGAAGCAAGAATGTATGATATGGAAAATAATATCCTCATTAAAAATGGCACAAAATGCAGATGTGTCTTCCTAAATGCCTACTATTACTCTGGAGGAAAGAGCTGAAAATATCTTAAAAGATTAATTATCTTTTCAAAATTTAGAAAGCCAAGCAATTTCCTTGACAAACCTGCTTCTGCTTTAGATTTTTATCTAGGAAAGAAAAAGTTATCCAATAAAATAACTTTCTCTTCTAACCTGAAGTATAATAACATAGACCCCACAAAAACTCCACTGTGCACATTGAATTCATATAAATAACAATAACACCAGATGATTGTGTATGTGAGCTAAGAGATAGGAAAATTAACATACTGAATACTAATTTTGGATTACCTTCAACAGCTGCCATCTTTAGAGATCAGAGAATATTATCCTTAGGAGACCTTCATTAGCCAAGCAACTGTCACTAGAATAAATTAAAAAGACAAAGTATTTAATGAGTAGTCCTTCTAAATTCAAAACAAATTTACTGTAACAGGTTCCTCGTTAATACAGGAGGTGTTATTTTAACACTTTTTCCTGTCTGCAAAAGGGGCAGAACCAGCTCACAAGCAATTCTTAAGGCTATGACTTGTCATCCTCCAAAATGACACCAAGTTAATTCTGATGAAGTTATAAATTTTCTAGGAGAGGTATGGTCTAATATACACAAGACATTAATCTACCTTCAGCCTATTTCTTTTTTTTATCTCTTCAAGGACTATTTTACTGAAAAGTCTGAACAAATTCTACCATGCCCCTCAGAAAAGTAGCCACCATAACATCCAGAGGATCTTCTAGGAGGAAGCAGAAAGGTAGTTTGGTTCAAAGAAGGGGGATTGATTTGGCTAGCTCAGCAGTGAGATGAACTTCGAATTCTATTTATCAGTACATATTTTTTTAACAACATTATTTGTTGTATTATATGCTAATAATACAAAACTCAAGAAACCTGATATTCTCTCACCCTTGTTGAATTCTGAACTATTTAATACACACATGGGAGCCAAATCCGAGGGAAGGTGAAAGGGAACAAATTCAGCAGACCCTCACTATATGTCAATCCTAACATAACAAATACATTACTGTGTTCCTGTAAATGGGGATGTATATAAATATATATAAATGTATATAAGTGTATATAAAATAATACATATATATATATATAAAAATAGAATATACACAGAATATATATAAAAGAACGTGTGAATAAACCACTGACTTTTGCCAGAAGAGGTTATAACTAAAAGTAAGCTAAAGGCTCACATTTCTGAAATAAGTTGGTTACCGTATAAAATAATTTAGCAGTGTCTGGGTCACCCACTTGATCACGTTGCAGAGCTCTGTCTTTATGCCACCTGCCACTTGCACAAAAAGTATTTGGAACTATTAGTCTCCCCAAAATACAGAGCAACTAGGGAGACCCAGAAAAATCAGTAGCTGTGACAGAGACAGTGTAAATGCAATATGCTACTCCTGCTTCCCCTGTAAACACAATCCTCACACATATCACTAAGCTGACCGCCCAGGAAACAAGCCATTTTCTTATCCAAGGAGCGGGAAGAGAACAAAAAGTACCCATGAAAGTTTCCCTATCTGCTGCTAAAGCTCCTTAAGTATTTAATTTAGCTCCTGTCTCTCAAAGTAGCTGAGCACATCTTGTAACTGATTCTTTATCACCACTGCCAACAAGGACCCCCAGTTACCACTTGGTTCCTCAAAAATACATCTCCTAAGGATCTGAATTATGATGAACCCAGTGGACAAAAGGCAAGTGGAAGCATCTTGTAGATCAGGGCAGTTTTACCCCACTGTAAAAGCAGCTGAATTCCCGTGAATTCACCACACTGCAGCCTTTTCTAAATACCCCGGGGGGGGGCGGGGAGGGGGGAAAGAGGCCTCCAAGCACACACAGGCCACGCTTTGTAACAGGTTAGTAACCAGCCTCGCTTCCAACTCTGTACAGATTTAAACCACTGTCCCAGCACAGGAAGGCTCCTCGCGCCACCTTCTATCCAGCCCCCGCGCTAAAGCTCCTCAGGCCCAGCTCAAAGCCGCGGGTGATGCTAATTGAGCACTGGCAAATTAAGAACCCTCGAAATTAGGGAGCAAAACCAACAGTTACTGAACAAACGTCGCGTATCACCTTAGCAGGGATAAAAAAATCACACCCCCAGCCATAAAGCCCAGAGAAGCCACCTTATAAAAAAAAATAAAATTAAAAGAAACCGTTAAGGAAGGAGAGAAAAGGCCAAACCGGCAGCAGGGAGACGCACTGACAGCGGCTGTTCTCCTCTCCGCCACCCGCGGGCCGAACGGGGAGCGCCGGCCTCACCCTCCCGCGGCCCGGGGCGAAGCGGCCACGGCCGGGCAGGGAAGCCTCCCCCGCGGCGGGCCGGGGCGGGAAGGGCCGCGGAGAAAGGGCGGGTCGGCGGCTGCCGGGACCACGCAGGGGACCGGGCGGGGGCAGGAGACCGGGAGGCAGGTGACCTGGGGGGCAGCCGCCAACGGCCCGGGCCCCGACCCGCCTCATCGGCCCCGCCCGCCGCCAGCCCTGGCGCGCGCCGCCGCCCCCCCCTCTCCCCGCCCCAACGGTGCGTACCGGGGCGCGCGCGCCGCCGCCGCCGCCCTCGCGCCCACCTGCCCCGCCGACTCCCAGGCCCCGCCCCCTCTCAGGCCCCGCCCACCCCCGGCCCCCGCTGCTTCCGCTGCCCCTCAGCCAACCGCCGAGGCCGGGCCAGGGCGGCCACGCCCACCCTCCCTGCTGCCCCCCCCCGCCAATCAGCGGCGGCCCCGCGCGGCCCGGGTCAGCCGCAGCCGGCGGGGAGGGGCGGGCGCGGGAGCGGGGCCGGCGAACAAGGCGGCTGCTGATTGGCGCCGGGCCTGCCAATCGGCGCCCGCTGCGCCCGGCGGCGGCGGCGGGGCGGGGGGGGCTGCGCGTTTCCGGAAGACGTGGCTGTAGCCGCCGCCGCCGCCGCTCGGCCCCGCCGCCACCATGATCTCCCTCTCGGACACCCAGAGTAAGGGTCGCCCCTCGCCGCCGGCAGCCCGCCGCGGGAGGCGGGGAGCGGGGCTGGGGGTGGCCGGGCCGCGGAGCGGGGATCCCCCGGGGGCTGCCGAGCAGCGCGGGGTGGGCCCGGCCCGCTGGCCGGTACCGGCTGAGCCCTCCCCTTTGTTGGTGCTCGTGGCGCGTGGGCTGCAGCCCGTGGAGAGGCCGTGCCTCGGGGCCCCGGGCCGGGCCGCTGTGGCGAGGCGGCCCTGCGGAGCGCTCCTCTCCTTCCCGGGCCGCGGGGAGGCGGCTCCCGGCTCTGAGCAGGAGTCCGAGTCGTGCGGGCGAGGAGGGGCCGTCGTCACCCTCGTCCTCCTTGCCCGGCGGCGGGCACCGGCGGGAAGCGGGGCAGGAGCGGAGCTCACCTGGCCCTGCCCAGCGGCATTAGGGGCTGTGAACACCGGCTGGCTTCGGTCTCGGGTCTGGCGGCCGTACGTGCGCTGCCGGGTGGAGCGGGAAGCGAGGTGGGCTGCGGGGAAGCGCCTGAAAGGGCCGCCGGTTTCCTCGCCTTGAGCCGCCGCTGCTGGTGGCGTTTGTCCCGGGCTGGGAGATCTTCCGTGCTGGGCTGTGGGGAGCTGCGCTGGGACGGTGGGAGAATGAATGAATGAAATGAACGGTGAATCAAAGTGAAAATTAGCTGAAGCCTTCTAGCTTTGCTCCGCGTGGGCGCCAGTGGTTTGGGCTCACTTAACAATACGTCAGTGATTCTACTGCATTTCTCTTAACTGATGCTGCAGTGAGTGCTTGCAGGTAGCACTGAGGGGTGTTAAGGTGAAAATACAAACATATTAAATTAAAGGAGTTAGTAAGAGTGTAAGGTGTGAGGTAAAGGAGACCCTTGAGTCTTTGATTTAAACTAACATATCCCGAAGGGAAATGAGCCTGCTTGATAAGCATTGCAGTGTCAGTTGTGGAGGAGGCTAAGTGTGAAAGATCTAGACACGAAAAAGGACTAAGTTTAATTGGATAGCAGGATTCTGAAAAAGGTATTGGAGAGCCAGTCAAGGCCAAGGATGAAGACAGGCAGAAAAGCAGGCTAGCAGCATTGCAGGTGAACGATGCCCTGAGAAATGCAGGTGCTTTGCACTGCTGCTAGGATCAGTATTAATCCTCTGGGCTAACTGTGAAATGTCTGATTGATTTAACCCTTGTAGGCTTTGCTTTTGCCTACTGCCCTGTCCTCTTGTCCAGAGTATTAATTGGGAAAAAAAACAACAATATTTTCAGAAAGAGGTTATCTCTATTCACTGTTTTTCCTGCTTCTTCATTTGGGACCTTTACCTAGCCAAGGCACCTATCAGAGCCAAGAGTAGTATGTAAGATACTGTGGGGTTCAGGGTTTGTGGGTTTTTTTGCTTTTTCACTGTTTTTCTGAAATTCTGAAGGTATTCCAACAAATGTTTTAAAACTTGCTCACTGCTGTCTGGAAAAATACGGAGTTTGCTATAAAGTCACTGGTGAAGTAGTGTAAAAAATAACTGGAGAGGACCACTGCATTAGTTGATGTATGAAAAGTTAAATTCGCAGCTGTAGTTTAGAATGCTTTTGAAATTATTCATTTGCAAAAGAATGCACTTTGTTTTTTTCTCAAATTAATTTTTCAATATTAAAAAATACTACTAGCAAAATAATAATGAAAATGGAAACTTAATACCATCATTTGAGAACCTATTGGGTGTTATTACATTCTTGTTTTCTACACAAAAGTTAGGAAAGACAATAAACATCCTCTGACTTTCACAAGCAACATATCTTTATTTTTAATTCTTATATTTACTACGCTGTTTTGATGTAGTGCTGAAATAATCTTGCACAGCTTATGGGGTTTCTGGAGAAATACTGAGAAAGCATTATTCCCTCTCCTCTGTAAATCATAATAATTAAAAAATGACATTAAACCACAAATAGTATATCTCACATGGATTAATATGAATTTCTGTATTTCTAGGTATTGAAATGTTGTGTTTGATTAAAATGGGAAGGCTCTTCTGGTGCAGGAGAAAGCATTTTAAAATAGTTTACACCCTTTATAAAAATGTCTAGTTCATGGTTGCAGAGTTTATGTACAAAATGCCAGGGGTTTTGGTGGGTTTTTTTCCTTCCCCTAAGAATGCTAGTGAAATATATTTCCAAACTCTGATATTAATCAAGTCAATAATACTTTCTGCTGAGACACTGGCTAATGAGAGTAATGGTCCTGGCCTATTAATGTTCTTTCAGCAGTAATTTTGGGATGATAAGAACAGTGTTTGGTGTTTTTTTTTCTCCTTTTTTTCCTCCACTAAGCAAAGAGTATGGAGGACTTCTAAAGTGAGTCTGAATCCATTGCAGCAGGAGGCAATTACAAATATGTTTGAAGTCAATACAGGAGAAGTGTCAGAGCAGTAATTGCAGCAGCTGTTGAGAGTTGGCCTCTGCCTTCTTGCTAGATCCCTGCTTTGTGCTATGTCTACAGGAGGAATTAATACTCCCTTCCCATGACTGCATATTTATCTTATTGGCAGCTGGTAATTCCTTTGGAGTCCCGCCTCCAAGTGTTTTCCTTCCAGGATACAGATTCTTTCTGTTCTAAAGTAAAGAGTACTAGAGAAAAGGGCAAATTGCAGTTGTTATGTTGCCTCCAGTCAGTAGAGTTTGCAATTCCATTTTTCACTGTGAATGGGTATTGAGAATGTCTGCAGCTAATCAATTGTAGCAGGTTACTTAGCAGTTTTAATTCTGGGTGAATTGCAGATGATGCCGTAGAACTACACAGTAAACACCATGCTGTCTGCTGCCTTGTTGAAGTTAGGGGAGTTGAGTGTTGCTGTAACAAATCCCTACTCTGAGCTGTTATGACACTTTGTTGCCATAACTAAATACAAATTCCAAAACAGGCAGAATAATGGCCTTTTACTCCTGAGCTCTTCAAGCAACACTAAACGATCAACTAGATCTACATTGCAGTCAAAAGTGCAGCTAAAGGACACTGAGATCTGGTGAACAGTTGCAGTGAAGGCCATGATGGGGTGGGTGGAGTATTTTTGTTTATTTGTTTCAGGCTGGATTATAGGGAACTACTGGGATCTTCAGTATACATACATATCCACACACACAGAGTCACAAAGTGGGCTGCCAGCCTGCCCGTGGTATGGCTGGTTTTGCTAGCTGTTTTAATGTATCCTGTAGGTTTCTAAATTCTCTGGTCACAGGAATAGCAGTAATGTAAAGGGGAGTGAATGCATTTTGCAGCTGTTGCTCCTGTTTCTGTTATTTCTCTGCTATTCAGTCTGCGTGATAGTCAAAGGAAGGCCTTGGAGGTTTAATTTTAAAAGCAAGATGTATTTTTAAGTATGGTCTTCACAATACCTCAGAAGCTATTGCCAAATGGTAGCTTTAATCATAGCTTGACGTTTCTGGCCCAGTTGCTCAAACAAGTCTTCCATCCTACTCTTGCCTTCCCAATATTTCTTAAGCAACTTCACAGATAAGCAGAATGCAGAGATATTCAATATCTACTAGCTTTTTCAAAACCAGCAGCTGGCTGGAGATCCAAGCCAGTGTGTTTTAATGGCCATCAGTGCAGAGGGCCTACAGCATTCAACTGCCTTGAGATCCATACAGAAGTTTGGGGAAGTGGGACTGCTGTGCAAGACTATGGGAGGTGGAATGTGAGGTCTTGGGAGGATGGGAAGGATCAGGTTACTTACATTGCTGTGCTAAACATCATGGGATAAAAGTTGAAAATGGAAAACAAAATTTCTTTATCTGTTCACAAAGCAGTCTCCTCTTCCATACTATCATAGCAGTAAATGAAAAGGGGTGTCTTTGCCCTGTATGTGTATACATGCATGCTTTTTTGTTGCATTCAATTCTGATGTATAGTTCCAAATAACACTTTTTTGATAAGCAGCTTCCAAAGATATGTCTTTTACTGAAGTAATTGGTATCTACAAGACTTACTGTATTTGTACACTCAGGAAAGCTTTTAGGTGGTCCACAATATAGGCTGAGTTTTCTATAAATTTGAAATGTCTGTAGATTGGACATTCTAAATTTTTCACTATTGTTATTAATGAGTTTTTCCTGGTACTGTATTTTGTTACATTCCTACATTTGTTTCCTTTTCAGAGATTGGAATGGGACTAACAGGCTTTGGAGTGTTTTTCCTTTTCTTTGGAATGATACTTTTCTTTGACAAAGCTCTTTTGGCCATTGGAAATGTAAGTGCCTGCTGTTTAGTCGTAGATTCCTCACTGCTAAGAATTAAGTATATGATATATTAAAAATAAATAAAAATAGAACGTTACCAATTTTAAACTGGATCACAAAAAATATTGTGGCAATTTGGTATAAAGGAAGAGTTATTCTCAGTGATAAGAGTGAATCATTTTTCCTGAGTAAAGAGGCAGCAGCTCACATCAACGTAAATGTCGTACCTCCAGGTCAGACCTGTGGTAGGTTGGTCAGACAAGAGGTAGCTTAGTCAACAGTAGTTATGGTGCTGCAAATAAGATTTTTAGATTCACTGGCATTACTAACACTTTCTATTTGTGATCTTTTAAGATAACTGTCCAATTTAAGTATCTGTTTGATAAGAATAGCGTTCTGTACATGCTATCAAATGTAGCTTTGCTGTGCTTTGTGAGGAAAGAAAGAAGCATGAATTCCTGATAGTCTGGGTATAGAAGAACCATTCACCCTTCACAGAGAGATTTAGTATCATCAGTTTTTACCACATTCAAATTGTCACTTAAAACAGGATAGAAAATAAATCCTAGTGCTGGTATACAAAATTCCCAATCAAAAGCAAATATAAAATGACAGGGTGTTTTCTGAATGTAATTTTTGTGCCTCTGCTCTTCTCAGTTTTGCCAGCCTGCCAAGAGCACAGCCTGGTAAGGGTTTGCATCCTCTGTTGCTGATGCCTTAAAGCCTGTGACGAAAATTGATCCGTTTCATCTGTAGCAGCAGAGTCAAATACTGAGATTCACTGAAGGAAAAGTCTAAAGCATATATATTAGAATGTGGGTGCATTAGTTGAAGCTTTGTTCTGAGCTATCAAGTGTATAGTGGAAGCATAAAATATAATGTAATGCTTATCTTTTATTTTCCTGATGTGAGGTGGAAATACAAGATCCTGTTTAGGGAAACTGATGAAAACATAGGTAGGAAGAGTCAATGACAGGCTGTGTGGTAACCAAAGACAATGCAAGAAAAAGTACTGTATCCTACAGGAAGTTTAGTTTAAAAAAAAAAAAGGCAGAAAGAGGAAAAAGTGGTAAGAAAACGCTTTATTAAATAACTTACCAAAAAAAAATTTAATCTATAATCTTGAGTAAATCCTCCTTTCAGCAAAAATGTTGCCCAGTGCCTACAAGCTGAAATAATTACAAGTGCTGTTGCTAAAGGACACTAAAAGTAGTTCTGACTAGTATGATAGCATTCAGTCTTTGCTGGAACTAATAAATGGTAGGAAGATGACACACAGTAAAAAAAGGAAGAAAAACAAACAAAGTAACTGATAGTACTCTTCAGCTGCTTTTCTTTTTGGCTTTGCATTGTTCAGTAGATCAGTACAAGCTATTGAAGATGTTCATGGTTCAGAACAGAGGTGCTTTTGTAACACATCTCAATTTTTAGGAACCTTTGCTGTCAGTGGTACTAAGCTTTAGCACTGCTTGTGGATAAGGATCGTACTTATGCTACAGGACAGATAACTGTTGTCACCAGGTCTTTTGACATGGTTGTATTTGTCAGAGATCACAAAGGTAGACTCTTTACTTTTTAAGCAGATGAGAGAAGAGTTTTGAAAGCTAGCTACAAATGCTTTGAGATGGACTTTACTACTGATTTTCTTTACTAAATTCCTTTTCGCCAAATATGTTTTGGTATTAAAAGAAATTGTACAAGAAATGCAACCAAATTTCATAGAATATATACATGTTTACGTCCTAAACTTAGAAAAAAGCTAATTATATTCCTCTCTTTTGTTGTTTTTTTGTCTTTTCTAGGTTTTATTTGTGGCTGGCTTGTCTTTTGTTATTGGTTTAGAAAGGACATTTAGATTCTTCTTTCAAAAACACAAAATGAAAGCTACAGGCTTTTTCCTGGGTGGTGTCCTCATAGTTCTCATTGGTTGGCCTTTAGTAGGAATGATCCTTGAAATTTATGGGTTCTTCCTATTATTCAGGTAAGACTTGTTTCAAAATACTTTTCTGTACTGGTGCATCTAGAAACAAATGTATTCGTTTTGTGCTGCTGCTTTACAGCAGACAAAACAGCATCCTTTAAATGTTTGCTTTTGATAGATTTAATATAAAGCTGTTGATTCACATTTGCAAGAAGCAGAAAGTTGGTAAGGATTTTTCCAAGACTCCTATCTGCTAATGTTTGTGAGGCATATATACACTGACTTTGGTAATGTTTATGTCTAACCAAATTGTGAAGATTAAAAGTATATGGGAGCACAAATGGTTGGCAGTGCCAGGTTTAAATCCTCCATCATTGAAAAGGCAACTTAGACACTTAGTATTTTTTTGGGTGCGGAGCTTGTTCTTCAAGAAATGGGGCAAAATACTGTATTACCAACATCCTAGGTCTGTAACCTTACCATTTCATTACTATGGTAGCCCAGTGAAAGATGTTTTCTGTCATGTTTCATTACACTTGTGCCCTAGTACAGTCAGAACTGATGGTTTTGGTTAGCATTATCTGGACTGAATTAAAGAAAGATGACAGTTCTTTTCAAACAGGAATCTTGATCCATGTTAGAGTTTTCAGAATGTCATTTAACTTTTTTATAAATATGATAGCAATAGTGAAAGAATTTTACTTGTTCCAACCTGTATATCTGTATTTTATCTTTATTTCCATCGTTGGAGATCCATAGTTAAGTATAGAACAAAGTATGCTAATAAGTAAGAAGGGAGGCTTTTAGTTGTTCTTTGGCTTCTGTTCAGATTAAGACTGTTCCATTAAGGCTTATTAATCTAATAACAGACCCCTAAAATATTTTTTAAGTGTTTAGCTCCTAGCTAAATGATACACTTTCTGTTAAATCAAAATCAAGCCACTGTTCTCATGGTGCCCATTCTTTCCACTCAGAAAAATTGTATGTTAATCTTGTATTTAGTTTACATGTTTAAAGAAAGGCTTAACTTGGCTTTTATTAGATGTTTCTTATTCATCTACTCCATTACTCTGAACTCTCTCACTGCAAGTGTTTTGAAAACCACGGTACTTTACTGAGTATAATACTTGCATGTAGTGCTTGGGTTTAATCAGCCAGTACAAAGCAAGCAGTGTGTTTCCAACCAAACACCCCTGCTTTTAAAATATCTTAAAAGAATTATAACTTACTATGGTTAAGCAGGTATGGTTATGGATTACCTATTGATACTAGCCAAGGGCTAGCAGGGTAATACAATGTTGAAGGGATTATAGAAGGTCACTAGGGCTGTTTTAGTCAGAAGAGTATCATAAGTTACAGATAATTCCAGGTGTGAATGTTTATCTATTTTAATTTAATACATCTCTAGGCCATCTTTTCTAGTGCTTAATAGTTCTTAGAATCTAACTCCCTTGTTGCAAAGTTAACAAGTTACTCCAAACAAAGCTCTTTTGCTTCAGTCTTGTTAATTTCAACCATTATCATGATGTTGGCAACTTCTTCCATATTGAAGAACTTAAAAATTGAGAGTTTCCTCAAGCATCATTTTATACAATTCCTTGGGATCCTACTGGTTGTTGCATAACACAAAACTTCCTGGTTGCCATTGGTCTCTGTAGTACATAATCTTCTTAAGCACAAGAAATACCAGATCAACTTATGCACCTTTTGTTTTTTTCTCACAGTGTTTTGTGAGAATGGGCATTTTCGTATATCTTAACGATTCTAGTCACATGGATTACCAGGACGTTTTTACAGAAAACCTTTATATTTATCAAGAACAATTTATCAGTTCTAGTAACTTCGACTGAGAGGAAGATCGCTCAAATGTAAACCACTGTCTTGTGCTTTTTTCAATCTCTTGATATTTAGACCACAGAACCAGTTCTATTAGGTGTTCAGATCTCTCTAGAATCTTTACTCATAGGTTGCTGTCTTGCGTATCTCAACTGCTTTTACACAGTCACCTTTCATACACCCTGCAGCAGTAATGGCAGAGCCCCTGTTGTCCACAAAGCAGCAGTTAGGTACTAGTGATCAAAAAAATTTAAATGACAGAATTGCAAGGATATTTTTTAAGGTGCATTTGACTGAAGTGAGAGACAATTATTATTTTACTCTGGTTTAAATCTAGAGTGTCTTTCGCTTCTTGTCTCTATTTAACATGCTACCACAAGTTTTCCATCAGAGGTCTTGTCTTTTGCTATACATTCATATGCCCAGATTGCTTTCCATGGAGAAGGCTATTTTGGGATAGTATCTCTTGTACTCTCTGCTGCTTTTGGCGCCTTGTTTAGACTACAGGCATCCGAAGTTATGGCTGACAATATTGTCCTGGCTATACTGACTATTCCCTATTCTTGGCTACACGAGTTATTTTAGTCTGTTGCAAGTGGTTTTTGTGTGCCCTGCATCACATCTTACTGGACCGCTGAAATTTTCTGATTTTTAAAAGCAAAAGCAACTCTCCTGTAAAAACTTTATTATCCAGCAAATTACACAGTGTAGTGAAAAAGATTATGAGTTGTGAAACTTTACTCTTACACTGTTGCTGAAGTCTAATTACATGTTAATCCTTATTCTACATGAGGAATGTATAGATCAATAAGAGAGAATTCAGAATGCCACCACTGGCTGAATTGCTGCAGTTTACTGCAAACAGCTGAGGTGTTGCCATAGAAAATTTGTTTTCTTGCTGCAGAGATGAAGTGAGCAGTGCAGGGGACTACACCATAGCAGCTATGCTGAGCAACATCCCCTGGCTCGTGATTAAAATCCCTGACTTTACATAAATTTGGCAAACCAGTGAATACACAATTCTGTCATGCTTAATTTTCTTTAATGCCAAGAGTATCATGTGGTTTCCAAGGGAATTACTCTGAGTTAACTTCAGTTGCTTTTAGATTGGGTATTGCAAGAATGTATTTTGTATAATACGAAAATAAATTGTCTCAAAATATGTATGGTAATTTTGAGAAGTTAGTTGGAAGCATGGTTCTGTTGACTAAGCTGGGTATTCTTATTTCTGAAGAGTTCACTGAGGTTGCCAGCTATGAAGAAAATTAAGTCAGTTTAAAAATTAGGTGCTTATTTCCTGGTTTTTTTCCCTTTCCCTGCTGAGTGTATGTTGATATATTTGGTAAAATTAATGTGCTGCTAGCAAGCAATAAGATTTTTGTAATACTGGTTTAAAAATACCTCCTATTTCTTAGTTTTATAGCAACATGATAATAGTTTAATTATAAAAGCTAATACAATTTTCTGATATCTTACCTAAAGGGGGTTCTTTCCTGTGGTGGTTGGCTTTATTAGAAGAGTTCCAGTTCTTGGATATCTCTTGAATTTACCTGGTATAAGCTCGGTAAGTGTTTGGTACTTCATACAAAATTTGAAGCTTGTACTGTTTTTTATTCCGTTGTTATAGCAGTAGTAGAAATGCATCAGAAGTAAAGCAAATACAATTTAGAGTAGTGCTTTTGAGTGTATTTCTGTGTAGTTCTTGCATCATACAGATAGCCTGCATTCCCAGTGAGGGACTTCTAGGTGTAAGAGGAACAAAAGGACACCTTTGCAGAATCTGCCCCTGATTAAACGTTGTGAAATGGACAGAGCCCTGGATTGTGATGCAGAATGCTGGGCTTCTGCCTCCTGCTTCACTCTTGGCCCTAGGTGACGAGATAGGTGAATCGTGCCACTGTTCTGTGCCCCTTCTCTCTGTGTGATGAGGAGGACACTGTTCTTCTTTGTGTAGTATTAGCATTTGTTTATGAAAAGTGGCCTGTAAAACCAAAACCAGTTCAGTTCAATGTTAGGGTGCAACTTGTATGATGAATGCAGAAACTCTCATGAGGCATAATCATTCATCAGGTGTGTTTATGAAGGACCACTGCACCAAATGACATCTTGCTATTTGCTAAGATTTTTTTTTTTTAATGCAGTTTTCTATTTTCTTAACCAAACAGCCAGGGATTTGAGGACAATTAAGAGGTGCTAGAAAGGTGGTAATCTAGAGCATTTCAGTCAACTACTTTTACTGTGCAAGTTTCTATATGTATTTTAACGCAAGCATTTCTAACCCTAGTTTTGAAAGCAAGTTTTAATAGTTACTACTAACAAATTATTATGGGATATAACTTAGATGTGCACCATCTGTTTTGTAAAAATTAGTGTTCAAGGTAATCTCTTCCAATCTTAGGCCAAGTTCTGGCTCATAATTCGTGATCAATTGAATGTTTAATTTGTCAATTGATCTTACTTTAGTCACATTTAATTTGATCATAATGGGGTTAAATCTTGCTTTAAAAAGATAATTGTTAATGTTTTATTCAAAGCCTACGTAGGCTCAGAAGAGAATCCACAGTAATGGTCAGTTGAATTATCTTACTTGGTCTACTAATGCATGTATGGCTGATACTATATTGTTTTGTTTTAATCATTAAGCTAGCAGTGTTACCTGCATTCCTCTATTTCCTTTTTCATTCTGTTGCATCTTCATGTTGCACTGTTAATGTCTATATGAGAAAAACATGTCATGCAGAAACACAATTGCAATGTAAGATTTTTAGTTTTCACAAACTTAAGTCATGAGACCTTGGTGAGTACTATTTGACTCATTTTTAGTTGCATACTAACTGCAATTAGCAAGTAGTATTTGAGAGTAACTTCACTGTACATGAGTGTCATGCAACTTAAAACCTTTCTTGTCTTCTTTTCTACAGCTTGTAGATAAAGTTGGAGAAAGCAACAACATGGTATAATGACAAAAGGGCAGAAGACTGATTCTAAACTTACTGTATTATTTATGAAATCCTTTTGAAGAATACTCAGCACAAAGATTATGTTGTGTTCAAAGGAAAAGCTTGTTACATTCTTTACATAACAGTTTAATTTAAAATGTATAGTCAACATTATACATTAGAAAGGAAGCTCAGCAAGTATGCTTCTAGGAAAGTAACTCCAGAGTTCAGGAAGTAAACTGAAGAGGTGAAAGTCGTGGAATAACCCAGGTTACAACTGTTAAAGACTATTTCTGTTGGTTTTGGAAAACATTCTAGAGGCAGTGAACCCTTGTGGAACTAACAGTGCCTGTACTTTACCTCCTTATTTTGAAGGTGCAGTAGAGCAAACAGGCCTACATTTTTAAGGGTGACCCAAACTTATCCAACCCTCTGCTTGCTATCCTCAGAATGCAAAAAAACAGAGAGAAAACTTCTTGTGTAACAAGATAATGCGTTTTTGCATGAAGGTTAAGATGACTATTCATCTTTAAGTGTATTATGACAAAAAAAAAAGGAAACCCTACACGGTTCTGTTTGTAAGCATTTTTGTAAATATGTGGCTGAAATAAAACATTGTTATCTTAATGTTTCAAAGCCAGATATAAGTTGATTGTATTTGCCTTCCATTTTGGAATATGCAAAAGGTCAATCTTTAGTAACTTCAGTCTTAAATGTTGGTTCTGAACATGTACGGCTCAACAGGGAACTCTGGAAACTGACTTGCACTCCTTCCAGTTTGTTCTCCTTGAGTCATGTGTGTTACATGTGCATCCTGATAAGAATGTAGCCCCTTGTCACTAACATGAAATCTTTGAAATATGCTTAGTTCACAGAAAAATGCATTTGGTTAAGGTGCTGATGTGAACCCTGTGAATTGTATCTTCTCGAAATTTGAACCTTTGTTTTTAAATAGTTTGAAGCTGAAGTTTCTTTGTTTACTCTGGAACTACAAATTTATTTTTTACAGTAATAAAATTAAGACTTAAAGTTCTGTGTATGTGAGTCTTTGGGGAGAAAGTTGAGCTAATGGGGCTAACTAAAGATCAAGTGCCAATCTCCATATGTTTTGTAACTTGTTACTTGGGTTATCTTCAAATAATGTAAAACTTCTATCAGTCACAACTACAACTTTGCTAGAAGATCTTGGCTAACCTGGAATAAATGTCCCCTACTGATGCAAGGGTCACTTTTCTGCTTCTATTGGAATGTTAAACATTGTGCACTTTCAATAGATTTAGTTACATAGTGTCCTCACCTAAGAAAATATGACCATTAAGTTAATTGTATATGTGCAGACTTTGGGGGTTTCTGTTGTTTTTAACTTTCTCTTCACTTAAATGTAAACCTAAAAAATTTACCAAAATGGAATATTAGTAATTCAAGTATTTATGTAGTCTTAAAGATCTAATGACTGTTTTGTTCTTTATTGTGCAGTTAAAATTGGTATTTTCCAAAATAACTTCTAAGTTAGGAAGAGTCCTTGTATACCAACTCTTTTGGAAGTTGCTATGAAGTTTGTTTATATTGGACATTTTCATTACAACTGTATAGTAGCCACAATCTACTATTCCAGATTTATAATTTCCTTCCTTCTCAAACATGAACAAAAAGATTCTGTGAAAGAAAAAAAAAAAAGCCATTATATTTACAATAAATAGCATCTGAAAAATCAGTGGTTTTATTTTGCAGTTTACAAAAATTGGCTATATTTGTCTGATGGCATGTGTATTATAGTTTACAGATGGGACTAAATATGACTTGTGGCTTCTACCTCAAGAAATGAACCCATTTTAACTGCTTCTGTAGATCTGCTGTTTGTTAAAATGACTTGAGAATAACACTACAGCAGTTTAGCAAACTCTCCTTGTTTGCTTTGGTAGAGCACTAGTCTACTGTGGGAATCAAGTACTGTTGAAAGCAAACTGTTCATCATTTACATTAGAAGTGACTTACCTTAAGATTTTTGTTCTTGTCTTGAAAAATAATATGATGGGAAAGGTGGGTTGTACCATGTGACTATGGAGCTCTAACTGAAAGCAAATTGCTTTGTAAGCCTAAGTGCTCCATCAATAAGAAATCTGATTATATTTTTCAGAGGTGACAAATGTGTTGCTGTATATGATCTTTTAGCCTTCTGAAATGCCAGAATATAGGCAGTTCATCTCACTTCTGTTTAATTGTTTTAAATCAAAAGTCATTTTTTGTCAAATGTGAACTGTTTTGAAAAGCGCCTGAGGGAACAAAATTGTATATTGAATTTAGCATAGTCTTTATCTCTCAAGGTAACATTATCTTTGAGACAGTTTTGCCGAGATAAATGTTGATCACAGCAAAAGTCAAAACAACTTAGCCTTAAAGTGTTTCTGTTGTAAAAATATCTTTAACAGAAACATGCTTAGAAAATATCCCCTTTTAAATGTAGTTTGTAATTGCTGCTTTGAAAAGCTGAAGGATGGATCTTATTCTGAGCAAATGAATATTGTAAATATCCTTGTCATACCTTGAATAAATGGGTACCTTTTTTCTATAATTTGTATTTGTGTCTCTTTGCATACACATTAGTGTTTTTACAACTTTTCCTTCCCAAAGGTTAGGGAGTTCATGCTGTTGCTGCTTTTCTATCTTGCACTGTTGTGATTTTTGTAGTAAATAGAGTCTTTGATTAATCTTAAATGGAGAGATTTCCTCTCTTTCTTACCATAAACCTTTTAATAAAAACATTCCCCTAGTTATTCAGGTCCCAGTTTCAAACATCACACGAAAGTGTAGAAATCACAGTTATGTGAAAAATAGTTTATTTGTTGCTTTTTTGAGGAAGTAACTGAAACTTCAGGAGAAAAAGGGCACATGTCTAGAACTTAGAGCAGGTTCTAGTTCCTGTGCTTTCAGCTTAGTTTGAGGATATGAGCATAAGTTCTCTGTATTCAAGAGTGCTGTGATAACATAATTCTGTGGTGCTCTGTAAGCTTGGGATTTTCACAGGGGGAGTAGAACAGCAAATCAGGGCTTTTAATTGGTTGTTGAGGGGTTGTTTTAGTGCTGTGTGTCAGTTAATGCCCTAAAACTAAATTTTGACTGAAGTTCCAGCCTCTCCACTAACTTTTACTGAGGTTGGTTCTATCCTAAGAATTCCAAAGAATTAGCCCTTCTTAATTTCGAAGGAAAATAACTCAGATCTAGTTGTATTTGATAAACTGGGGGAGGTATAATGCCAATGTAGCTCATGGCCAGTTACTTTCAGTGAACACTTGCCACTAATGAATCAGGAATACTTTGTCTTTGTTACAGCTCATCATATGGTACCACTGTAGTTTAGAGCCTGTGTCAAAAGCATTGGAAAGACAGGGATCTTGTCTGCAGTAGATGTCAAAGGCAAGGTTTTATTAGTTTACTTTAAAGTCATTTCCTTGCTAGATTCCAAGGTACAGACTCACTTAATTGTTGCCTTTCTGGTTTGCTTTATCATCAGGATGGAAAGCAGAGTTCATGTCCCTAAACCAAATATAATAGGTGTATCTCCCTGCTGGCTCTTCAGATGTCACTGCCAGCCCCTGGACTCCTGTCTGTTTCTGCCATGTCCTGGCTTGCTTTGGCTGTTAATTCTACTCTTCAGATTGCCATTACCAGAGAAACACCCAGCAGAATTTGGCGTTTGTGGCCCATTAGGTCTGAGCTTCACCCCTCTAGTCTTGGCATATTAAAGCATCTTTCAGAAGACTTGGATCTCATGCTCAGTCCAACAAAGAGTTTCTGCAGCTGCTGAAATTCCTCACCAAGCCTAATTTCAGCACAATTATGATACAGTAAAGCATCCTTCTCAAATAGTAGCAACTTACAGAAAAATTAACGGTACTGATGTGGAATAATTTTGTGTGGAATTAAATATCTCAAACTGTTATGACTGGTAACTTGTGATGTTGCTTGCAATCTATTTCTAGAAAAGCACTGATGTGTTTTTTACCGCTCATAAATGTGTCTGTTTTACCTGCTGAAGCAGTGCATGTTTGGAGGTGTGCTTGCTGCAAAGCACGTGTTCCTGTACTTCCTAGCAGACAGCGTTTTTCATTGAAGTGGTAGGACTGCTTTGCTAGGGAGCGTAATGGATCCCCTATGAAAATTCACAGGTTTGACGTATCTGACTGCACGTGATGCCAAAAGCTCGTTAAAGCACTGGGGTTCTATCTGACTTGCCGCACACGGGAGGAATGTCTCTGCTGAAATGGCAGCAGCGTTTGACCTCCTGTTTGGTACAGCAGCGTAGGTCTCTGAAGTCCAGGAGTTGAGATGCTCGTAACGGAGAACTGGCCTCTGACCATCAAATTAGCGGTGCAGCTGACCGCGGGCAAAACCTGAGTGACCCACGCTCTTCATATTCCTTTTTTCGGTGCCTGGCTCTGACCCTCTCGGCGGCGACGGTGACCCCGCGGGCCGAGGGGCGCTCCGCGGCCACCAGGGGGAGCCGCGGGGGAGAGAAGCGCCCGGGGCCGCTGCGCCCCGCCGGGCTCGGCGGAGGCTGGAAGGGCGGGGTGCGGGGTGCGGGCTGCGGGGTGCTCGGTGCTCCCTGCCCGCTGTGAGCGCCGGCACCGAGCCTGTGCTGCCCGGGAGCCCTGAGGCAGCAAGCGGGGCTAGACCTGCAAAGCCGGGGACTGCAGAAGCGTGTGGTGATGTCTCGTGGTCAAGGGTGAATCACAGAACGGTAGGATGGTTTGGGTTGGAAGGGACTTTAAAGATCACCTAGTTCCAACCCCCCTGCATGGGCAGGGACACCTCCCGCTGGACCAGGTTGCTCAAAGCCCCGTGCAACCTGGCCTTGAACACTTCCAAGGAGGGGGCATTGACAACTTCCCTGGGCAACCTGTTCCAGTGTCTCACCACCCTCATAGTGAAGAATTCCTTCCTAATGTCTAACCTAAATCCATCCTCTTCCAGTTTAAAGCCATTACCCCTTGTACTATCACTACATGCGCTTAATAAAAAGTCTTCCACAAAGACCTGCATCCCTGGAGTCCCTCATGGGGCAGAGCCCTTAGAGAAACAGCAGCATCAGTGCTTTCTTCAAGCCTGGAAAGCAGATGAAAGCATGACATGGCACTGGAGAAAACCCAAAGCATAGGATAAAAATGACCAAAGGCTTGAGAATTACAAAAAAGAAAGGAAGCATTGGGTGTAACGTGCTGAAGGTAACCCAGTGTTTCCAAGGGGCTGGGGGTAACCTGTGCTGGATAGGGTGAAGGTGTGAGGCTTTGTAGGAAACACAAAACACACCAACCTGCCTGTAGTTTTCCTCAAGTCTCTTAATCTCCAGGCAGATGTTGACCTTTGACTCTTTGCAAAATCTAATTTATTGGACCTAGCTGAGCTGTCTGCCCTGAGACAAGATCAATGAGCGATTCCTAACAAGGGCCAGTTTCTCTGCAGGGATTCTGAACAAAGCCTTTGGAGAGGGGTCTCTTCGGTGCCTGTCCCTGCAGGAATGTGTGTTTGGTGACACAAATAGGAGGCATCCAGGTGCCAGCTGCTTGCAGAGAGATCCATGGGGACACTTCTGCTCAGTGAGCAGTGGTGGGGGATACGGCACCAGCAGAGCCAAGGACTCCTTGGCAGGGTTGGGGTCCACCCCCAGCCTTCAGACTTGCTTCTCTTTAATGTTATGCATGATGGCATCTGTCTTCCCCTGCAGGTTGATGTATTTCAGATTCTCTAGGGTGCTGAGGTGCTCAGAGGAAGTGAAGGAGCCACGGCTGGCAGCCTTGCTCCCTCAGGTCCTAGCATGCTGCCTGCCAGGTGCCAGGGTCCTGCGCATCCAAGGATCACAGCCCTAGTGATGCCCTGGGCCTGGCTGCAGTGGGTGCAGCTGAGCCTGCCCACCCCTTGCTGCCTCCAGAACAGGGAAGGGCACCTGAGCCATGGGGCCAGGAGCCTAGAAGTGATCTGTATGGCCTCTCTTCTTCCCTTTCATCTTTGCATCCATGTCCCTTCCTGAGTTACTTGCAGGGCTCCACGTTGTGGCTGACGTGGAGGGCACCCTCAGCTCCTCCACCATCTTGCCTCTCCCCTTTTCCCAGGTGCAATGGAGGGAAAGGAGGTGGTGCAGTACTGGGGCTCTGCAGCACGACTCACTGCCTCTGGCTATAGGCTATCTCCTGAAAGCCAGAATCCAGCCCAGCTCCAAGGCCTGCAAGGGTTGTCCCAGCCTTAGAGAGGGGCCAAAGCAGGTCCCCAAGGTGGCACCACAATGGCTACAGTTGGGCTCAGCACACCTGGGGCTATAAATCCTCAAGAAGCAGGAGGCAGCAGTGGAGCAGGGCTTGGGATGCTGCTCACAACAGCCAAGCTCCAAGGCCTGGACAAGACATCCCAGAAGGAGACCAAGGTAGGCTGCATGTATGTGCATTTGTTAGAGAACCAGAGACACCACCTTTAATTAGTTCATGGAGCTATATTGTCTGGAAGGTAAAAAGCTTGCTCAGTATCTTCAGCAATGTCCACCAAATTGCCTGTACTGCTCTAAAGGCTGGAGCCCCACTCTGCTTGTGGCAGACAGTGGAGCAGTGCCCAGCAACACAACATGGGCTGAGCAAGCTCAAGTTTAGGATCACAGAATCATTCTGGTTAGAAAAGACCTTTAAGATCACCAAGTCCAACCATTAACTTAACTCCTCCAAGTCCAGTGCTTAAACCATGTCCCTAAGCACCACATCCACACATCTTTTAAACATCTCTGAGAATGGAGATACAACCACCTCTCTAGGCAGCCTAATCCAGTGTTTGATTACTCTTTCAGTTAAGAAGCTTCTTCTAATATCCAATCTAAACCTCCCCTGGCACAACTTGAGGTAATTTCCTCTTGTCCTGTTGCTTGTTACTAGGGAGAAGAGACTGACCTTCAACTCACTACAACCTCCTTTCAGATAGCTGTGGAGAGCAATAAGGTCATCCCTCAGCCTTATTCTCTACAGACTGAACAACCTCAGTTCCCTCATACTCTTCTCATAAGGCTTGTGCTCTAGACCCTTCACCACCTTGCTCTTCTCTGGGCTTGTTCCAGCACCTTGATGTCTTTCTTGTAGTAAGGGGCCCAAAACTGAATTACAGTACTCAAGGTGCAGCCTCACCACTGCTGAGTACAAGGCAGCACCTGTATTTTTCCTATGAGCTACAGTTTTGAAATAATACATGAATTTTTGTAAATAATGATATAAAGTAGAACTGCTTACTTTCTTTCCTCATCACATCATCATATTGTGTTCTGCTGGTCACACTATTTCTGATACAAGCCAGGATGTCATTGGCCTTCCTGGCCACATGAGCACACTGTTGGCTCATATTCAGCCAGCTGTCAGTCGACACCCCCAGGTCCTTTTCTTCTGGCCAGCTCTCCAGTCCTTCTCCCCCTAGCCTGTACCATGGCATGAGGTTGTTGTGACCCAAGGGCAGCACCTGGTACTTGGCCTTGTTGAACCACATACAACTGGTCTTGGCCAAGATCCAGCCTGTTCCTCTATAGAACCTTCCTACCCTCCCAGCTTAGTGTCATCTGCAAACTGAAGGTGCTTGATCCCCTCATCCAGATCACTGAAGACATTAAAGAGAACTGACTCCAGTACTGATCCCTGGGGAACACCAACTGTGACTGGCCACCAGCTGGACTTAACTCCATTGACCACAACTTTTTGAGCCTGACCATCCAGCCAGTTTTTTACCCAGCAAAGAGTACTCTGGTCTAAGCAATGAGCAGCCAGGTACTCTGGGAGAATGCTGTGAGAAACTGTGTCAAAGGCTTTAGTAAAGTCCAGGTAAACAACATTCACATCCCCTCATCCACTAAGCAGGTCACCTTTTCATAGAAGAAGTAGCTCATCAGGCAGGATGTGCCTTCCATTAACCTATTCTGAATAGGCCTGATCACCTGGTTGTCTTGTACATGCTGCATAATGGCACTCAGGATGATCTGCGTCAGATTGACAGGCCTGTAATTCCTTGAATCTTCCTTTCAGCCCTTCTTGCAGATGGGGGTCACATTTGCCAATCTCCAGTCTACTGGGATCTCCCTGGTTACCCAGGACCGCTGGTAAATGATGGAAAGTGGCTTGGTGAACACTTCTGCCAACTTCTTCAGTACCCTTGGCTGTATCCCATCTGGCTCCAGAGAGTTGTGTATGTCTAAGTGGTGCAGTAGGTCTCTAACCATCTCCTTTTGGATTACAGGGACTTTAAACTGTTCCCCGTCCCTGTCTTCCTGCTCAGGGGACTGGGTACCCAGTGAACAACTGCTCCTACTACTAAAGACTGAGGCAAAGAAGGCATTAAGTACCTCAGCCTTCTCCTCAGCCCTGATCACTCTGTTTCCTCTGCATCCCATAAGGGATAGAGGTTCTCCTTAGTCCTCCTTTTGTTGTTAATATGTTTATAGAAGCATTTCTTGTTATCTTTGACAGCTGTAATTTCAGGTTGGGATTTTCTCCCTGCATAGCCTGATGACATCTTTGTAATCATTCTGAGTGTCTTTCCCCTTTTTCCAAAGGCCAAAAACTCTCCATTTGCCCTTGAGTAGAAGCCAGATCTCTTTATTCAGCCAGGCCAGCCTTCTTCTCTGCTGGCTCATCTTTTGGCACAGGGGAATAGCCTGCTCTTGTGTCTTTAGGACTTCCTTCTTGAAGAATGTCTAACCTTCTTGGGCTCTTTTGCCCTTAAGGACTGCTTCCCAAGGGACTCTGTCGACCAGTCTCTGAAAGCGGTCAAAGCCTGCCCTCTGGAAGTCTGAGATGACAGTTCTGCTGACCCTCCTCCTTATTTCTCCAAGAATAGAGAACTCTTATCTTTCGTGGCTGCCAATCCCAAGATGGCCTCTGACCATCACATCCTCCACAAGCCCACCTCTGTTGACAAACAGCAGATCCAGCAGGGTGTCTTCCCTAGTTGGCTTCCTCACCAGCTGCTTCAGCAAGTTTACCTCTACACACTTTAGGAACCTCTGGGACTGTTACCTCTCTCCTGCATCATGTTTCCAGCAGATATCTGGGAAGTTGAAATCCCCCATGAGGACAAGAGCACGCAATTGAGAGACTTCTCTCAGATGTCTATAGAATATTTTATCTCTCTTCTTGGGGAAGGGCCTAGCCAGCTGCCTCCTCAGGTAACAGCTGCCTGAGGGACACTTGTCTCTCCCCTGAGACAGATGGTTTCCTTTGGAGGTTTTTTTCTTCTCACAAATCAACAACACAATGAGCTGACAGTTCGAGATCCAATAAGTGAGAGTCAAAAAGGTATTAAAAATTTCTGGCTAGCTTGTTGTGTATTTTGGGAGTCTTTTTGAGCTTGATTAATTTAGATTGGGGAACCTCAATGTGACTTTAAAACATGAAGCGGATGTTTAGCTTTTTAGAGCAAGCCATTTGTGCCAAAACTCTGCACACTGGCCCCTCACTCCTCTGGCACAATTTGAAGCAGCTGAGTTGTAATTTGGAGATTAGAAAAGCAGGCTTTCCACTTGCCACAGCCCAGCTGCCTTGCTGCTTTCTTTCCTCCAGGCACTCAAAAGCTCTTCCAGTAACATCAGAGAAATCAACATTTCACATTGATTTCTACAATTTAATTCTCCTGGTTTTAAATAATAGGCATTTTTGGCCCAAAATGCCAAAACAAATAACCTTAGATCAGTCTTTAGAAGTATATTGACTTAGTTTTCCTATTGAAAACATGCAGTGCAGAAGGGAGTCTTCCACATGGTCTGGCTGACTCACTTTCATCATTAGCCATCTAACTTACATGGAGAATTATCCTCAGCTAGCTCACCCACACCAGAAACAGTCAAAACAGCCCAACATGCAGAGTGTTTCCCCTCTCTTACTTTTTTGTCAGTTTTTTAAGCCAGCTTGAGTGAGGGGGAAGTAAGTGACTTACTAGTTATTAAATCTTGGGAGTTACCTTGGATGGAGAAAATGGGCTGGAGAAGAATCATGGCACTTCCCTTAAAAGGTGAAGAAGTGGGTTGATTTTGATGAGAGCTCAGGATTCAGGTGGCCTGGGTGCTAAAGCCTCAAATGGCACCAGCTGAGGGTAGTCCTGCAGCTGCCCTGGCCTCTGATCTGCTGCTGCCACCTGCGGCATCTCCCTGCAGCCCCACCCCTGGTGCACCTGAGCTAATTAATGTTAAACCCTTCTGAGGGTCTTGCTTTTTAAGCCTGATTGACACCTTATCTTCTGTGAGTGAGTGAGGGAAGCCAGCCCTAGCCTGGCAGGACTGTGGGGGCAGTGGTGCTGAGTTGAGGGAGTAGGGGCAGCCTAGAACCTTCTGGAGGAGGCCTGTGTGGAGGGGCCTGCCCTGCTGAGGAGGTGGAGAGGTGAGTGCCTAGAAAAGAGAAGTCTGTAAGAAGTGTTGGTAACAAACTCTGTTATTGGTTAATTTGCAGGACATGATGGTTTTCTTGCCTCTCAGGGCAGAAATAAGTGACATATTCAAGTGTTCATTTAGGAGGAATGTGTAAAATGTTATTTCCATGGGTGGGAATGAAAGAGCAGGAGATGTTGTGTTTATTTGGTTCTGACTACCCTCACACATGCAGGCCTTTTCCATTCAGTCTTTTTCTTAGTGTTTTCCTGGTTGTCAGGTGTTGTGTTGCCACGTTTCCCTTCCTATTCTCTCGTTACTTGTTTTTTGATGTTATTTTTTTAAGAGTGTAACTATGCAGTCTCCTTCTTTGTGAGGATGTCAGTTTAGTTGTTTCTTGCCCTTTAGCATCTATAACAATTATTTTATTTTTTTTTTAAATCCATATAATTCTGTTAATCCATTTTACAGCAGAACTCACAACAGAATTGGCATGTCCAAGGAGGCAGAAAATGGTATGAGCACTAGAAGGTGCTGCCACAAAAAACCCCTCACTTCTCTGAAAATAACATTGAATGAAACCTCATGTCTCACTTGAACCCTTCTGTGAGGTCATGTGTGCCTATGACTACAAGAGAGTCCACTGTGTCTTTGTCCTTATTTCTAGAATTCTAACAGTTTCTTCTCCTTTTCCTAAATTAAGACTAGTAATTGCAACCATTGTTTTCTGTTTATAAGTCTTATTATTTGAGCTTCTTTCATAATTTTGTTGTAGCCCAAGATGACAAGAGTTTAACTGATTTTGTATGTATACTAACTCATATATACATATCATATTTACATAATACTTTTCCCCCCCCGTTATGAAATTTCTAAAACACCAACCTGATTCTCATCTAAGGGTTTTCCTTCACTCCCACTTTAAAATCTTTCTGCAGCTCTATTCCCAGGTCTGCAAGGCAGCTAAGGGAAAATTATACTTGGCAGTAACCTTCTTAATTGTTCTGAAGAGTTTTGGTTTTGGGATTGAAATCCATCACAGGTTTTCCCTGAAGAATACTTTAGGTGAAAGTTGATGTTTCCTTATTTTAAATGTCTGTGCCAAAGCACTTTCATGCAGTTGCAGAACCAAAGCACAATTCATTTTTTATTACTAAAGTTAAGTAGAAGCAAAGTATTTCAGAAAGATCCAAACATACCATTCTGATATAGTTGAAGAAGATGCATTTATTTTTTTAAGTATCTTTGGAACTTATATTGCAAAAAAGCTTTGAAAAAATTAGAAGACCAAAATCAAACTAAGACATGTTTTGTCAAAATTATGACTCTTGATTGAATCAAAATTGCTTTCCCTGCATTTTACTACAAAAAGTTTTCATTCTGTTTTGGAAGGAAAAAATAATTGGAATCCCAGCTTCTCTTAGATGGAAAACCTGGTTTCTACCCACCTTCACCCTATCTTTTTTATGCAGGCAGGGTTGGAAAAGGAAACCTTTGAAAGTGCATCAAGCTATGGAATTATAAAAGCTGCCTCTTTCAAAATTCCCTGTTTGGCTTCATATCATAGACCCTTTTCATTTTCCCAATGGTAGCTCCTCATATTTCAGTGGCTAAAATATGAGTTTGTTCACTTCTGGTTTGGATAGTGTGTGCAATTTAAACCCCTTTGGTCTCCTGCAAAAATTGCACTCATGAGCCCAGAGCAAGCAGATGGAATGCTGTGCTCTTTGTGGCTTCTGTGCAGAGCAGCAAAAGGAATGAAACATGCTAATCACAGGTTTTTGTGGCTATTCTACAAACCTCATGTGCCCATAGGGCCCCAGGTATCACAGCTTCTATTCACCTTGTGAATCTCTAGAACTTGCAGAGACACTTTGGACTCGAAGCATATAAATTACCTAGTTCTCTCATATCTGTGAAAAACTTACTCATTAAAACCTCTAAAGTTTAACAGTGCTGTCAAGCGTTGACAGAATGCTTCACATTAATGGAAAATCTAGCGTAGAAATTAACAATGGCCTGTTTTATCAAAATGAAATATTCAAAAAGTAGAAAATTCATGTCGATGGATCAATGCAACTGATTGAACAGGTGGAGGTGAAGATAAACCCAGTGTGCCTTGCATTTATAGCTTCTGGAGTCTTACATAAGCAAGAGTAACTAGATTGAGATAATGCAAGCAAACACTGCAAAAATATGTCCATACGGCACACTTATTAAAAGAAATTTCAGGTTTTGAGGTGTTGCATCAAGATCCAAGTCTTGAAGTAAGTATGTAACTTTTCTGAGTTTTGGTCTCCTGTTTGTCATTTTTTATTTACAAGTATAGGGCTAGCTTGGCTCCCCATAAAAATAACTCTTTTTAAATATATATACTAGATTACCTGATGTTTTGGCTTTGCACAAATTCAGGTAGTTCTAGAGAGTGATAAGGTTTCCCCTCAGGCTCCTCTTCTCCAGACTGAACAACTCCAGTTCCCTCAGATGCTCTTCATAAGATTTTTTTCTCCAGACTCTTCACCAGCTTAGTTGCTCTTCTCTGGACTCACTCCAGCACCTCAGTGTCTGGCTTGAATTGAGGTGCTCAAAACTGAACACAGTATGGTACAGCATGATGCAGAGGGTTTAAAAAGGAGAAAAAAAAGGCTCATAGCAAAATACTTTTCAGACTGGCAAACTGAAGTCTGAAAACAGTAAAACTGCATTCAAACAGCTAGAGGGTTCCAGGATTCTGAAGGAAGTGTGGAGAAACTAGAACCTGTAATAAGAAATGCAAAAATATAAATATGGATAAATATGACATTGAAGGGCAGACTCAGCATAACTTTTCTGAAAGGAAATCCTGACCTTCTGGTCTAGAAGCTTCTCTGAGGGAATCAATGAACATGCAGACAGCAGCAGTCTAATTGATATAATTTCTTGGATTTCCAAAGGCCTTGACAAGGTCCCGTATCAAAGACTAGTAGAAAATAAGCTCCCATAAGAAAGGTGGTTTTATGGTTGCACTTGTTAGTTGGTTAAAAGATAAGAAACAGAAGAGAGTCGGTGCAATAGAGAAAATGGCAGGGAAATGGAGAGAAATAAAGATAGGGTGAAGTTTGCTGTTGAAATTAAAACCTTCAGGGTAATGGTGTTAAACAATTCAGCCAAATTGGAGCTATCTGCAAAAGAGCTGCAGAACAACCTTATGAAACGGAGGACACAGTTATCAAAACAACATGTAACAATGTCTGCAAATGAAAAATTATGAACATGGGGGGGGAAGCATCAATGTTTATGTAAACAGTGATGAGTTACAGACATGTTACCTTTCCGGAGAAAACTCTTGGAATTAGATAACTTGCAAAAATATAAGTTCAGTTTAATGCTCAGAAAAAGTCAAATTAGGAGCCAGGACACCAGACATTATTAGGAGAAGAAACAGGGAGGGGAGGGGGCAAATGTTGTATAGTTCATGCTCCCATCCTAAATCAAGCATGATCAAGAGTAGGGAACTATTCTTATATTCAGACTAAAAAGATTAGGACTCCTCATCTGGAAAAAGGAGATAGCTGACAGAGGATTTAAACAGTAGTCAGTAAAATCACAAATTACAGAGGATTAGTATTTTCGTCTTCGTGTTTGCAGTCTTAAATATCAGAAGAAGGGAGCATTATGTGAAATTTTTCAAGTGGCAAGTTCAAATTAACCAAAATTATATATTTCTCTACAGAGTAGAGCTAAACTTGGCCAACTCACAAGCACAAGATCTTATAGATGCCAAATTTTACGTGGGTTCAAGAAACAAATTAATAGAACAAAAATCCATGGAGAACCATTACGCCTGTCTTTTAGGAAACTGCTGTGGTACAAACCCCTGGAGGCTGAAAGAGCATATTAGGGAAGTGCTCCTACGTGCTTATTCTGTTCTAGTAGCTCTTCTGTAGGCATCGTTATTGTCAACTGCCAGAGACAGGATATTGAATTAAATGGACCTGTGGCCTGACCCAGTATGGTTGTTCCTATGTTGTGGTTGTAATAGGAAGATAATTCAACATGAGTGGCTTGAATTGCTCTGGAGAGCACTGAGTTGGAGTTCACTGATGATGAATTTCATCTGTCTGCTACTTCTTTGCTGCCTTTTCTGCCTCCTGATTTTTGCTCCATCTTTCTGCTTGCTTAAACAGCCACTAAAATGTCAGTGTTCATGTGAACTTTTGGTTTGGGTATCATTGTTTTCCCATGTTTCTTTGGGATCCGAAGTTGTGTAATTCCTTTAAATAGTACTTTCTTACCTGGCTGAAGAGTGGCAGAAACAGAGATCTGTTTACATTTATGTAACAAATCTCTGTCATTATACAAGACATCATGCAAAAGCAGAACCTGGGACTTTTGACAGCAGTATGGAGGTAAAACAGCTTTCTACAGCTACTCTCAAGCAGATCAGAAAACGAAAATACTTACCAGAACTGTGGTAAAGGAAGAAAAGTTGTGACTATAAAATCAGTAAAGTAAGATGTAAGTAACAACTTCACAAAAACTGGGATTTTCTCTTAAAAATTCATGGCTTTGTTGTACTACTACTGTACGGTTTCAGTGGCAGCAGCACTGACGGAAGTAACAGAGTCGACCAGCTTCTGATATTTATTCTTTTGTCTCCAGGTGCCTGCCTCTTTGTCTTCACCTGCCTGCTGAGCACCTACGCCCAGGAATCGGAGACACAGTGGCAGATGCCAGCTGAGGTACGAGAAGCTGTGGAGGTCCACGGAGCTCAGGATGGGGAGGACCCAGAGCCCCGTTGTGAACTATCTGGCAATCCCAGCTAGCTCCAACGAAAAAGGGATGTGTGGGCCCCGCCTGTGATCCTTTCCAATGCTGTAGGAGTTGGCAGAAGTTGTGCACGCAGGGGCGGGGAGGCCTGGGGAAAGCCTGCTCTGCCGCCAGAAAGCTGAGGAGCTCGCTAGCCATGGGAGGGATGAGCTGCGAGGTGTTTGATGTGTCAGACAACTCGGATGCAAGGAGGAAATGAGTCAGAGACAGAAAATGATGGGTTTCTTAATGCTTGTTAAGGAAGAGGGGTAAGAACAACGCGTGTATCCTCAGTATACATTACAATAAAAGCATGTAATTGTCTCCGCCGGGTAGGGCGCAGCTCACGGTGCGGGGCCATTTTAGGGGCGAGCCACAGGCCACGGCTGACCCCGCACACTGACCTGCCCCAGCAGGGAGGTGCGGGCGGTGGGTCGGGTGGCGCCGGTCCCGGCCGGGGCGCTGCCGGTGCTCCCCCAGGGCGGGGGCCCGGCGGGAGGTGTGCCGTGCCGTGCCGTGCTGTGCCGTGCCTGCCCGCCGGGAGGAGCGAGGCGGGGCGGCCGCAGCCCCTCGCCGCTTTCCCCAGCGGCGGCCGCCGTGCGCGCCGCCCTCGCCCGCTGATGCAATCGGAGCCCGCGAGCGGCAGCAGTGGCAGCAGCCCCGGTAGCAGCGGCAGCCCCGGTAGCAGCGGCAGCCCCGGTAGCAGCGGCAGCCCCGGTAGCAGCGGCAGCCCCGGCGGACCCCGCAGGCGGATCGGCCGGCCCGGAGCCCGCACAGCCGCACCCAGGGGCTCAGCCACCCGGTGGGGGCTCCCCCAGGAGCGCTGCCAGAAACGAGCGGCTTCCCGCCCAGGGCTCGCTCCGCCGCGGCAGGGGAATACCCCCCGTTTGCCAGCATGATCAAGGTAAGCGGGGCGGGTTTTCCTGCCAAAAGCCCCTCGCCCATCCTTCGGGGGAGGCGGAGTAGCAGAGGGGCTTTTCCTTGGCAAACAAGGAAAAGGGGTACTGCTTTGTGTTTACAGATTTCATTGCTGTTATTTGTTACATGTGCTTTGCGATGGAGATCTCTGTCCCCAGAAGATTTATTGTTTGAGATTCAGAGGCAGGATGTGTGGGATTCTACCTCTTTCCGTGTTCTTTCATTGCAGACAGCATGTGTGGAAAAGAAAATGAGTCGGGAGGGAGAAGCGGGGAGGGGGGAGGGAAGGTGTTTAATTCCTTCTTGGGGGGAATTTCTTACTGTTTGTTTGTAGTATAGGACCCTTAATTATTAAAAAAACTGCAAAGGATATGGTCTCCTGGCAGACATCATGCCTTTTTATGCCTATGAGTTTACTATAGGTCTTATGTCTGCCATTGTACTAAAATAGGCTCTTGGTAAAACCCAGTAACATATATTTGGAAGTTTTGAGTCATTTCAGAAATAACTAAGTAATCGGAGAGAAGGTGTCAGTAGCGAACAGCAACGTGAGAGATGAGCATCTGTGGGAACTATCCTGTTATAAATGTTGTCTTTATGTTCTGCTTAGTGAGGCTGATCTGGGGATTAAAAAGAAGTCTTCCTTGTCAAGACAAAGGACATGGAGGTAGCATGGGTGCTTTTCAGTTAAACTGAGGGAACATCACAGCAACTTACACCCTGTAGAACAGCTGCATGAAGAATAATTCTTGGGTTTTGAAGAAGGACTGTGCTGGGCTGACTGAACTTCACAGCCGTAGCGTGATGCCAAAGTAAACAGCTGACAAAAAACCAAGACTGAGTTATTTGCTTTCCTTGGGTAACTATAACAGATGGTATATGGACACAACAGGTATGTGACTGGCAGGTGTCTCCCCAGCTCCTCTCTGTCACTGATGACAAGCGTTACTCTCATGCCATCCTAGGTCACGTCTGGGTGGGTCTAGCAGTAGTGCAGGTGCTGCTGATGTCACCAGGGCTAGAGTGGGTGAGTGATCTGGAGCGGCCTCAGGAGGCTCTGATTAGTCCCGTTTGCACTTTATGCAACTGGAGAGCAGCAGACCAGATATGGGAGAAGACTGATCTGAAACTGCTCAGGGAAAATACTTAAGCAGCTGTCCCCAGCCAGAACATGTAGGGACAGAATGCAAGCATATTAAGGAGTGAAAAAAAACTGTAATGTTTGATATCACTTTTGATGTACCTGTTGTGTGTCTAGGAGAGAGGGCGTGACCCTGTCTCTGGGGTGTTATCCATGACCTGTCATTAGTGCTCTGGCATGCCTGTGCAAAAAACAAGTTGAAGGCAAGCAATAGATTTACCTGCCTGTTCAAAGCATCACTGATGTCTCATTGGGTTCTTCTCACCTGCACAACACCTGACTTTGCCTTGTATTTTTACTGTAGGAAAGACAGCATAGAGGAATAGCTACAGCAGTAAAAGTACATCCTTGTTGCTTGCAAATCGTGTAGCCTTGGGCAAGTCAGTTCTGTCTGAGCCCTTTACCCGTTATTTGCCTCATCTGTTCAGACTGTGAGCTCTTCAGGGCTATGACTGTCACTGTGTATTTGTAGAGCATGCATCAAAGATGCAGAAAATTACCATTTGATTATCATTACACTTATGCAACACTTAATAAATTTATCAAGGTATCAAAAAGCGACAGCATTATTATAGCTCCTTATCCCTTTGTCTCCCCCTTCAACATTTCCTGCTTTTATTGACAACCCTTCCTTTCCCCTTGAACCATTTCCAGCTCAACCTCAACCCTCTCCTTTTGTCCTGTTTAAAGGAATGTTATGCATAAGGAATGAATTATGTCTCTGGTTTCTTCAGTCCTGCCTTGTCCACCTCTTGCACTGATTGTTACTGACAGGCCTAGCACGCCTAGGATTGTGTGATCCAGTAGATATTCTGATTTTTCACATGGAAATTGAGTACTGAAATATGGTGCAAAGTCATAAGTAAAAAAGAGAATTGCAGAACGATTAGGTAGCTCTAACATAGTTGATAACTTGCTAAACCAGTCCATAGGTCATATCCTTTAATTTCATAGCTGAAAATAAATTCATCACTAGTGAATTCCACTTGAATTATCCCTGGGAGGACAATGTTAGGAAAGGAAGTAAATCAGCTCGTTAATTGTGTAAGCACTCAGTTACTCTGAATTTGTTAAGCCATTTTAAAGCAATTTATTTGGTGTGGGCTTAATAAAGAATCGGAACAGGCATTTTCATTTCTTCCCCATGTTACACCATTTTCTTAAATGGGTAATCATACCTGAATGTATGGCAAACTGCAGATTACTAGTAGGTTTGAAGGCAAGACCTTCAGTGTTAGAATGAAGAATTTAAGGGGTAAATTCTGTTTGGAACATTTGCACAATTAGCCTTCTTAGGCCACGGATGTGAGGACTGGCATCTTTGTGTCACTACAGTGACATATTATGTACTCCACAGCGCTAGATAAGCTCATTAGAGGCATTTGTGAGCTCAAGCCACTCAGTACTGATTGTGGGGTTTGATAATAAATTGTGGCTCTCCAGCTGCTGTGATGGCTGTAGTGTAGATGTTAAAAGCACAACCTTCATCTTGAACCACGTCTGAATTTCAGTGATACTTGGGCATAAATCAAAGTAGTATGGGACCCTAATTTGTAATTCATAGTCACTGACATGCAGCTCGGTACCTCCAATTCTTACCTAGTATGAAGTGAACGGGTGGTCCCATTTACCTTGGAAATTATTTCATTACTTCATGACTTTATGCATTAAAGGGATAAGTAATATTACCTTGTAAAATAGAGCACCTGTTGTAGAAGGGGCAATTTAGCAAATATTACTATATGCTATTGCAGATGAAAATCCAGTGTTATGCTTATGGAAAGGCCTGATACTGTCTTTTGGTGTGACTATCAAATGATCCAAAAGGGTTAACATTAACTAAGTAATTTAATCTATCTTTAAAATGATCAAGATTTTTTACCCATCTGTCTTTCATGCGTCTGGCCCATAGTTTATTACTGTTTTTACGAGCTAATGTCACAATACACTTCCAACAGTTATTCATTTACTTTTTTGCCTTGAGGCCTGCAGTTTGTTCCAAGTTTTATTTTAGATTATACTTGATGCATTAATGAAGCACAGCATATGACTTCTCAGTAGTTACACAATTATTCCTCCAGTTTACTTATTAGAGCATTTCACACAGTAATTGATAAAAACACTCCTAATAAGCACAGAAAATACATTGTTTTTTTCCTGGTATATGAAAAAGGTTTAAGTCCACAAGGTTCTGGTTGTATTAATTTCCACTAGCATTCAGAGAGATCACTGCCACACAAGTCATGTCCACTTGTTTATTTTTATGTAGACTGTTGTCTTAGGGAATATCACTTTCATAAGAAATGACTGAATTTGCATTACCTTTACTGAGAATTAAATTTTTTGAACTTTTATATTGAGAGGCTGAGAAAATTTGGTTTGTTCAGTATGGAGAAAGGAGGCTTTGAGGTGTAATAACAGCAGCCTTTCCAAATCTAGAGCAAAATCGAGCAGATGGGGCCAGGCTCAGCAATGATGTATGGTAGGAGGACAAAAGACAATGGCATAAATTGAAACAAAAGGTTCAGACTGGATAAAAGGAACAACTTCTCCCCACAAAGACAGTCAGGCAAGTATAATGGGTTGCCAAGAGGGGCTGTGTAGTTTCCATCCTTGGAAGTTCTCAAGAGCCAAGTGAATAAAGACTTGAGAAACCTGGTCTGAGTTCCGAGCTGAACCAGCATTGAGTGGGAGGTTGAACTGGAGACCTTCTGAAGTCTGAAACCTTTCCAGCTTGGATTTTCATATGGTCCTGGAAGACACCTTACAAACTAAGATTTTTAATTTTTTTAAATTTTGTTGTTTAATCTAGCCTTAGTCTTTGACAGAGTAGTATGGATCAGTAGCAGTTTGTCCAGAGCTCTGCTTGCTAAGCTTTTAACGGTACGAAGAACTCTGTGCAAAGAAAGTCACAAGTATCAAGTCATCAGCATAGGCAGATTTCTTTGCAGAAGGTAATTTCTTTAACATGTTGCTGTAGTGTTAATACTTTGTTCTTCTCTGTCTCAAGGAACTCCAAGTGCTTAACAGAAAAGGTTGAACAGTAATATTAGTGCAAGTTTCTTTACAAGATTGCAGCTTTATTTGCAGCCTTTGGAGTTTGTTGGGGATTGTTTATGAGAGGGTGGGTTTGTTTTGTTTCCTCTGGGACTCTTGTTGCTTTAGTTACCTCATTAGGATCCATGGTAAGATTAATCAATACTCCACCAATGTGCCTACCACTGAGTCAGGAAAGAGGACTATACCTCCTTCCTACACTCTCAACATCTTCCCCCTAAGGACTCTTTTTTTTTTTTTTTTTTTCCCCTATTCACAGAGCCAAGCTAGTGCTTCTTCCTCATAATCAGAAAACATCCTGGTTTTGCTAGACTTGTGGTTGTTTGTTGTTGTTTTTTCTTCCCATGTATTTTAAGAATATTTAGGTGAGGATCATTGTATCTGTAAGCACTGACTATGGAAAGGGAAAAGAGGTATGTTGAAGCTCTTAGGGGAGTTACTAAAGTCAAGGGAAAGTTAAAGTGATATTTCAGGGATTCAAACCTCTTTTTGTTAGGGTTGGGGTTTTTATAATACAGCTAGGTTTTTAAAAAATAATGTCATCTTGTTGGTTTTGCAATTAATTTACAAGGTCGTCTTTTTACTTCTTTTCAATGCATCTGACTGCAAGTAAAGTTCAATGCACTGTTGAAATTCTTACGACTTTTGAAAAGCTCCTGTCTAGTAGCTTTCACTTCTTTAATATTGGATGCTATATTTTCTAAATATGTGATCTTTCCATTAATATGTAGAAAGAAAACAACAATGGCAAAACTATACGAAGTACTGAAAAAAAAGGAAACATTTTTTATTTTCTGGAATGTGATCTTTAAATTACTTTATCTTAAATAAATTTGATTTTATAGAATCATAGAATGCCTAAGGTTTGAAGGGACCTTAAAGATCATCAGGTTCCAACCTTCCTGCTATGAGCAGGGACACCTCACACCAGGCTGCACAAAGCCTCATCCAGCCTGGTCTTGAACACCTCTAGGGAGGGGGCTTTCACAACCTCTGTGGGCAACCTGTTCCAGTGCCTTACTACCCTCATGGTGAAGAATTTCTGCCTGATGTCTAACCTAAACCTGGAACATGGTATGTTTATATTCTATTCTTACAACTAAATTATTAATGCACAAGGTTTTATACAACTGCATACCATAATGCAATTAATTGAAAATCATATAAAGTCCACTTAAAATCAGCAGTAACGTTATACTTTCTGTTGATGCATAGAGTTTCTCATGCTCCAGTAAAATAAAGGAAATTCTTAATAAAAACAATATGGGAAAGAAAACTTTATAGCAAATTCTAGTACTTGCAGTATCCTCAAAGTACTTAGGAGGCTACTTGTGAAGTAAGTTTCTTACTAGGTGCATGATTCAGATTTCATTTCTATGATTTCAAAGACTGAGGTAACAGGTGGGGTGGAGAGGTGGAGAGGTTAAGTTTTTTATCCTGGAAGAATAAAAGCAATAAGTAATTATTTTTTTTTTTTTTTTTTTAAATAGGATCTATAGTTTTAAAAAATTCAGAAGTAACAATTTTTAAGAACAGAATGTCGGAATTTATTGAAATCATAAAGTTATCAAGGTTACAGTCAGTGCTAGTGTTAAGTGTCAAAACTGTAAGTCCTTCTGAATCCTGCCCTATGCTGTGGCAGCGCTTACACAGCCAAATAACCCCTTCTTATTTGTCAGAAAGTATTGCCTGAAGTATAGGGAGTAAAGTTATAAAAAAAAAGAATATCTGTGTAATAGTACAAAAATGTAATGTGACCCAAGTTTATTCCTTGCACAGCACGAAGTAGTAATTGTAACATAGGGTATTATAGCATAGATTGTTTTCACAGCCACAATTTTTGCCACAGCTCTACAGCTGCATATATACATGCATGTACTCAGAAAAAAAAAATAATAATCCTATTCACATGCTCGTATATTGAGGCATTTATCCACTGCGAGTCTATAATTTGGTTTTAAGCAAGTATGGTGGTTAGATGTGCTGTAGCCTATTTATATGTGCATGGGAACTAAACTGCAGACTGCCTTAAACTCGATTAACTGCCTTTCAAAACCGAAGTGCAGTTTGGGAGTCAAATGAAACAAAGTATCCCCCACCAGGAAGTGTTTTGTTTCTGTAACCATAAAGGACGTCCATTGGGTTGTTTGACTGTATTTGGTTTATGTCCTTCTGACATAGCTGTGCTTTTTTCTAAATCTGATCCTGTGCTGTGGCCCAGTTCATGGCCCAGACTTCATCCTCAGTATTACAGTGTTTTGTGGAATAAAGACACAAGTTCTTTATTTAGTCTATGCCTTTTTCATACTGACAAGTGCCTGTACCATTAGAATAGTTTCATTTCTTAATCATTTGCCTTTCAACACCTTTTCAGAGATTATTTTGGCATTTATAGGTTCGTTCTCTTCTTGACACCTGGAGACGGAAATTCAGTCATATCAACATTCTTTTCTGGTTTTCCATTGACTGGAAAATGCTGCATTTACAATTGTTTCCTTTTGGTTGTTCTTCTAAGTGGTTTTGCTATAACCAGCAATGTTTTCATCATGTCGATTGGGCAAACTATTGTGACATACATAGAAAATTAATGTTCTATCCTGCTATTTCCAGGAGAACTGTATTTCAACAATGGATAAATCAGATCCCATTCTAAACTCTTTCAAGATGCTTAAGATCAGCTTCATAAATTCAGAAATGATAGGGACATATGGGTTGAATCTGGACAAAACCCTTCAAGGTGGTATTATAAATAACTCATTTGTCAATTTAGATTTATTGGGCTGAGCACAGCTGGTTGATCATTAATACTGGACTATAAATGGACAAGCCTACATTACTTGTCATGAGCCTGTTTATAATCTTCATTACTAGTGCCATTTCTTATTATTTCAAGGTTATCTTTTTTCCTAATAGAGACTCTATCACTCATTATTTATGATGGCCTTTTACCATGCTATAATTTTGGCAAAGGGCCTCTGCTTTGCATGCTTAATGCATGCTTAATGCTGACACCTCTACAAATACCTCATTTGTGACCATACTTTCTCAAGGCCACTTTTAGTGTGCTGAGTACTATTTTGCTGTCAAATTCCCTGGGCAGAATCCAGTGTTCTCTGGTTACTGTCAACAACAGATAGGGGATTTCAGATGAAGGACTTGCTCAAAGGGATATTTGGAAAGGATGAATAGGGTAGCTATAACACAAAATTTTGGAGTGCTACAATGTGTGTTTTTTCCGTGTCTTAGAGGTGTTATATATACTAAGTTGAATATATACCAAGTAAGTGGAGTATCTGGCTTTGTCACTGCTTTAAAATATTTTACCTCTTTTGAGCAGACAAGAAGAGCAGCTTCTTGCGGGTGTTATCTCAGTCTTTTTCCACATTCAGGGGAGTCATGTGTAGCACTGTATGGTGACAATGTAGCTGTGGTCTGCTTTCTGCTAGTGAACTTCCATGGGATCATTGACGTGCTTGGTGTGGTAGATTCGGTTTATTACCTTTTGTTGCACCCACTGAAACTCATGAAGACTGTAAAGCAAGAGAAGTTCATAGCTTATTCTGAGCTAGATGTCTGTTGTGCAAATACATTCCCTCTCTGTTGTTAATTTGAACAAGAACACAAACATCATTGTAGGTGCTGCCTTTAAACAGGTTTCAAAGATTTTCCCTGCAGGTTAGCTCTGCTTCTAGTGCCCTTTACATCAAGAGGAAAGTTTTACATTTCTTTCCACTTTGTTGAATTGTGTCCGGTTAAATCAAATTAAGGCAGTGTTTGAACACACAGCAAAAGACACATCTAAAGGATATAACCCGGGATTTGGTATAAGCCAGGCAGAGAACTCCCATGACTTCAAACTTATTATGCCAGGCTTAAAACCCATTTGAGCTAGAATGGACAGGTCTTCTGCAGCCATCACCTGTGTGCTGTTAATCAAGACACTTGCATAGGGCGTAGCTGTGAGTTGAATGCACAGCCAAAACCACATCAATTGATTCACACTTGTTCTTCCTTAAGAACAACTATAATGAATCTTATTCATACATCTCCATAAGGAAGAGGAGCTATAGATTGAGTTCCTGGGGAGCTGTGCATGCCCTGTTCTGGCACCTGGCTGCCTCCCAGTGAGTTCTCTGAAGGAACTGCTAACTAGTGTTAGGTATGCCTAAATTTCCTGTCTGTAGAATGGAGATATTTCTGCCTTGGGTGTTGTGACTGTAGAGCCAGTATTAATTTTTAAGGCTTCCATTTATTGCAATGAGAAGATTAATTTAAAGATTACTAATAATTAATGTCCCAGTTCTTTATCTGTAACAAACAGTAAAATAACTGCAAGCATCATACAGACCAGCCCACCATCTGGATTCAAGAGAGAGCCTAATATTTGAAGCACCTCTAGACAAAGTTTGCTGTCTTTCTGGTTGTTTTGATTTTTGTTTGTTTTCCTACGCTAGCCTGCATCACATGTTTAAAGAGACTTACTAAATCACTCAATCCACTTCCAACCTTGAAAGCTCAAGTCTGGGTCCTTCTGCAGCATTGTGGCCAAATGATCAGGGAGAACACATATGTAGGTGCAAGCAAAAACCAGGAACCATGCTCAGCCATTTGAAAAGAGCAAGGCGACAGAGAAGCACATTTATAAGGAGTATTCTGACTAGTCAGGCAAAGTGCACCTGCAGTATGGAGCCTGTTCAGATGCCCAGGTTAGATAGCTGCTGCCATGCTCTATCACCTTAATCTGTTGGACACTTAACAGCTAAACAAACTACTTGGGGAGCAGGGAACAGGCAATAAGGGCACTGACTGCCTAATGCAATACAGAAAGTCATGCTTCTTATGCTTTTGCACCAGTGGCATTTGATACTCAGTGATTAATTAAATAGGCCATGCAAAGTTATCAAGGCTAGACGTGCTATCAAGCCAGCATGTCTGCCCTTTACAGACCAGCAACCACATGCACAGTTGCATAATGTTTTATTGTACTTAGTATTATTCGAGAGCCAGCTGTGTAAGTTACTGTTTTATTATCTCTAGTGGGACTCTATACAGGAATTGTGGTGAAAAAAGTAACTAATTTCTTCTCCAAAAGCTTCCCTCCCCCCAAGCTTTTGTTTCCAGTGTGTGATTCATCATTGCTCAGCTTCTTATGTAAACCTTTATTCCAGTGCAAAATGGACTTAAATGGGACACGGTCTAAGCACTCTGAGAACAGCTACAAATGACCCCTTATACAGGCCAGTGATTCCTGCCTGACCCTGTGTTTCTTCTGGTTCCTCTGTAGTCATAAGGGAGCTTGCAAACAGGAGTTATGTCCTTTAATCCAGGTTTTTGTCTGCTAACTCTTTTCTTTAAGCATGTCAGTTCTCATTTTGGAATCCATCACTGTCTCTGCTGTGGTTTGGGTTTTTTTCCCCCTAGGAGTCTACAATGATGTATTTCCAAACTGCAGAAGCTTTGGTCTTCCACACTAAATCGTCTGCTTCCAGTTCTAAGCTCTCAGTGACAATTATTTTGTTTGTTTCTGCTGTGTATGCATTCATGTTATTCACATTATCATTTGTTAATTGCATCAAGCCCCTTGCCTTGGTCATCAGCTGTAGAATCTGTGTAGTTTCCATCATCAGGGAGTTTCACAAAGAAATTGTAAGTTATGTTTTATGCATCTTTAAATCAGACCTGTATTTTATGCCGGTAGTTGTCTCAGGATAAAAGATACAGCCACTATAACTGAATTCCTGAGGAAGATAAGCAGAATAATTTTTATTGAGCTTGAACTCATCTTTGCTGGTGTGACAGTGTATTTAAAAATGCATCCCATAGCTAGTTAACTTTACTATAAAATTTTCAAATGCTAGTTTAGTACCTGGCATTATAGGATACGTAAGCAAAGAGAAATGTTAGAAAAAAAGACCACGAGCTTCCTTATGGTTAACAGCAAAGCCCTTTCAGAGTGTTAGGGGAAAGTATACAATAGCATTTTTACCCTTTCTTGTTGCCAGTTTGATGTAAAAGATCTCCTATCAATGAAAAGACAAAAAAATCATGACCTCCAGAATTTTAATGTATTTTGTTTAAGAAATAACCATATCACACAGCAATGAGCCACCATCTAGTTAGAAAACAGGCGGATTAATTTATGGATCAACACAATCTAGCTGGTTCCTTTAACATGTTTTCCTTTACGCCATTCTAGCGAACAATACACTTGTTAAAAACCTAATTAATGCTCGAGCAGGCAAACAAACCAACAAAAGGGGCACTTAGAGACACTGTTCATAGGAGTTAGAGATGGAAGAGCTCCATTAGGTCATCTGCCTATTCCCCTAATAGTACGAGGCTGTTTTCCTCAATCAAGGGAACCGTCGGTGAACTGAGACAGATGGTAAAGACGGAGGAAATGGCATTGAGGACTGACAGAGCAAGAACAGGATCATAGGAAGGAAAACAAACAAGAACAAACAAGAGCAGTGGGCTTAGAAATCAAGGCTAAAGCACATGGCATTTGGAGGTCATGTGCAAAGAGGATTTCTTTAGAGGATGCGCCTAGTCTGTAAAGAAAATAGGAAGGAGGGTTGTGTATGATTGTGCAGGCAATGTATTAAGGCAGAACTCTTGAATAATGGGCCACCCTGTGGAAATCTGCTGCTTTATGTCCTGTCATTGGATAGCCCTGCTGGTAGGTTTTCAATATTTTTAAATTTGAAAGGATCACAGTTTAGTCCCCACTTTGTATGAGTGTACTTCACAGCTCATGTAATTTTTCTGAAATATCTGGCAAAATAATTTTAGCCTCAAGCTGAGTAGGTCCCTGGTCAGGTTCTCTTTAGTTACATCAAATTAATTTATCTTCTATTTTAGTGAACTCTTTTCTTCCCTTTAGCCTTCTTGATAATCTAGTTTGCCAAGCACACGTTCTTTTTGGATTTCAGACTCCAAGATTCTCCTTCACCTTGCCTAACCTTGCTACCTTTCAGGTGAACTGATACAAACTTTCTGGTACAACTGGTTAGGCATTACTGACCTAATTCAGATATTAATTGAAGCACTGAGTCAAAACATTGGCATTATTTCCTAGAGAGGTTTCTCACTTGATTGCTGACTGAAATGACTTTATTTTGGCAATATTGTCCTGCATTTATTTCATCTCATGGTCTGCTTTTAGAGTTGCTGTACAGCTATAAATGTTACTAAATATGCATCTGGATTATGCTGACTGAATATTTCCATTTGTTTATGTTCTCTGTTTCAAAGTTTTCCTAACCAATAAGTTGTGCTCATGTAAGCTGAATTGTCATTTATTTAAACATATTAAAACAGTGATACTTGTTTTAAGAGGAACATATTTCAGTTTTATTCAAACTACTTAAATTGCTTTATATTAAACCAAATAAGCTGCTCAAGTCAGAAGATAAGTGCCTGCACAGTCTTTTGGGATAATTTATTAGTAATCTATTTAAATTCAACCTTTATGAAATGCAGCTTTCTTAGATAAAAAAACCCAAAACCCTCTTTTACATTCTAAGCCTGGATGTTTTCATTCTGATGCAAAATTAAATAATGTGGTAGCTTTCTTTTTCTGCTGTGCTAGTTGCCTCATATTTTTCTTTATTGTATATTATTACACTGCCTCACTGTTTAACCAACATCAGAGCCACCTCAAGATTGAACAAGCAGCCACAGTAAGGTGATAATGCCCAGCTGACAAGGCATCAAGGCTGATATGTTAGGTAAGAGTAGTCTTAGAGAAATGCATTAGAAGTGTAGAAATTAAAAAAAAGAGAATTCTTGGTGAACCAAGTAAAAAGCTAAGCACTAGAACTGTGTATGTCAAGCTGTCTTTCCTTTTTTTTTTTTCCTTTGGGTGGTTTTGTTTTTTTGTTTGTTTTCCCCCCAGTGCTGATCTGTGCACACATGGAGCTGTATCATTGGAGCTGCTCTAGAATTTGTACTGTACATGTTCTTCATTATTGAAGACTGTCAAGCCAATGCATGGAGAATGCTCCAGCCTAATGACCAGAGATACCTCAGGGATCTCTGTTTGGCTTGATAAGTAGTTAGAAATGCAATTTGAGTTAGTCTTCTTTCTCTTTCTGTCTTGATTTTGTACAGAGTAGATTTAAAAGAAGTTGTGTGGATAAGGCATGCCATGCTGTTATGTAAATGATCCAGCCAAATTAATTGACTTGTTGACTTTTCATGATAATGTATACATATGTGTATATTCACATTCATATACATACAATATAAAGACAGTATTAAAATATTTTTATATAATGCAACTGCTTCCATCACAGCTGAGGTAAACATGCCTGGCTGTTAAATTCCATAAATAAGCTTCCTGAGCTCTGGAGGTCTTTCATAAATGTTAAGTAAATAACTTTTAGCTGATATTAAAAATAGTATTATATGACTTGGCCCTACAGCAATATTCAGAATTTCTCTCTCAGTCTGACAGCAAGTGGTTTATTTTTTTCTTTAAAGCTATGAACATCATTACCGTGGTTTTGTTTGTTTGCTTTTTTTTCCCCTGCAAATTCATCTTTCATGTGGTGTGGCTGCCAATTTGTATCAACATTTCCTGGGGGCAGACAAAAACTGTTTTGAAGTCATTGAAGTGTTTTATATGACTGTAGCATACACAGAATATGTAGCATTTGTACATGTGAGACTCTTTTATACTTGGAACAGAAGGGCAACATGCCAAGGTGCCAGTCATCACACACCTAGTTTGACTTGCCTGTAGGCAGTAACATATTATAGACATATATTGAATGTATTGATCTACTAGATTCCTGGAATCTGACAAGTATTCTAATTTCATTATCCTTCCAGTGTAAATTAGAACATGAAATAATATTTAGACACTTAAAAGCAAGCATGGGTAAAAGTAGTAAGACACTGCTTTAGCTTGGAGAAGTGTATCAGGAAAGACTTTCTTAATTGAAAAGTGTTTTTCGTGTGACTTCTGACTGAGAGCAAACTCCCACTCCACCTTTGCTGGGGCCTGATGATTACCAAGATAGTCCTGTATTTGTTTCCCTGCATAGCAGAAGATGGAGTGGCCCCAGTAGAAGAAACTATATGCAGTCTTATCTGTGTATCTGTGGCTTATGTGCTTCTTTAGGTTCTTGTCCTCCATGAGTAGCCACTGCCTGCCCAAAATCACAGTCTACAATTCTTTCATGGGCACAAAAGTGGGTTTTCTGATGTTCCCTGTCACTCATAGCACTCTAACAGCACTAGTGCTGTTGATGAAATTTTTACTCAGAGTGGAGACTGTCTAGTGAGAAGTGTCCCTGCCCATGCAGGGTGGTTGGAACTAGATGATCTTTAAGGTCTTCCAACCCAAACCATTCTATGATCAGAGTTGTCTGTGGGCTGATTTGGATAAGCATGTACTGATGAAACCAAAACAATGACTAAGGAGTTTGTAAAACTGCAGGTCTTGATTTGTTTTGAAATGCAGCCAATATGATTTCCTAGCTGAAAGTGTGAACGCTGTAGAAATTATTTGCAATGTGAGAAGAGTAATCAAACAACAAGCAAAATTAGTGAGCAGAGAACTAATTAAAGAATTAGATGCCTTGAAAAAGGGGGACAAAGTACATGGCATATAGGGGTAACTGCAATTTTTTTTTTTCTAGAACTGATGCCATTTTAAAAATCAAATAATGTAACCCATGGTGTATGAAAGTAAGTTTGCAGCTTAAGTTTACAGTGATGAAATGAAGTTTATGGAAATTTTCTGTTCCTATTTCATAAGCGAGGATGAGTATGGGATAATGAGCTAGCTAAAATTTAAGAATAGTGGTTTGACAAAGGATCTGGAAGGGCTGTAGTTTATAGAACAGATAATCCCAAGAGAGAACAAAGACATTGGTGCTAACACTGGGTCTCAAAAGCCACCAAGTGTGAGGGCACAGGAAAAATTAAGGCAGATTCAGGTAGTCTAGGAAGCCTAAGGAGTTCAGGCAGAAGATGTGCCTATTTTTGTTGCAGAGGGTCTTTTTGGCTGAAGGACAAGTGATCTGACTGCATAAAAGGGATAGATAATCTGTTTTGGTGAAGCAGTGAGATGCAGAAAGATACCCTAAAAGATGACCATAACTAGAGGCTTGGCAAAATGGTGATAGTGAAGTTGATGGGCTGCTCTTGCAGGTCAGTACTGTAGCTGCAATGTCTCATGCTCTTCTCGTAAGAGTTGTCAGAGAAGGTGTGCCAAAGACAGCAGGGAAAGCCCAGAGGCCTTAATTGGAGCATCCTGATGTGAAAAGATGTTGAAAATCAGTATGTCTAATGCAGTCTGAGGACCAAATGCAGGATTTGAATGATAAGGTTTGTGAAGGGTCTAGCAGAAGTGGAGATGGCAACTATTAAGTAAAAAAATTCCAGAACTGTTACACACAGAATAGTCCCTCACATGTTGGGAGGAGACTAACCTCCCTAAGGCTTACTTCTTCAGTACTTACTTCCAATCTAACTCTTATATAATGTGAGGAAGCACTATTATCCAACTGAATATATGGTGATTAATTTTTGTGAAGGCTAAAGCATTTGCAAAACTTAATACTGCACTGAGATCTTCTGTAAAAGTAAAGACAGAATTACTTATTGCTAGGTCTTTAGTAGTGTTTCTCAATGATACATTGACATATAAAACTGATTATCCAACAAAATGTAATCTAATGTGATGCATTGTGCATTTTTTTCTCATACAGGCTTTACAAAATTATAAAATCTATATGAAATTTCAATATTTCTGAAGGAAAACGGTGCAATATTGTCCTGTTTCAAATTTAGAAAAAGCAGTTACATACAACATAAAGAAAATGGTGTTAGATGTACATCACAACATAAGAAATACAGTCATGCATTTGTGTAATTGAATAGCAACTTGATACAGACTTGAATGACTTTTGAGGAGACATTGACCCAGTATATTTAGGTTAACATGTTTTAATGGATGCAGTTTTAAATCTACCATGCTATTAAACACAAAGGGCAAATTGATGGTTGGCATATCTCCCTTGGCAATGCTGGCACTAAATCAGGGAGTAATTTTCTCTATTGCATTTAACAACATGTTTCAGATTTAAAAGCCATGGAGCCATTAAAATATGACTTCATCAATTAGAAAGCAATTGTGGTTATGTCTTTCTTGTCCTGGGGATTAATGCAATTTAATCTCAGTGTGGTTAACAAAAGCAGTTAGCTACTTGCTTTAAATATTAGTTAAATCTGTAAAACATAATGGTTTCATGGAGAACAGGATTGGGCTCTATGGCATATGCCCAAAAACTGGGCTGTTGACTTAATTGAGTTCAGTGGAAACTATGAACTAACCAGCAGCACAACTGAAGCCCGTAAGAGCTGTTCCTATAGATGGTCCACCCTTGAAATGCACATACAAATTTTATTTTTTAAAGATCATGAAAGAGCATATGAAACTATATCCAGATTAAATCCTCTCTGTGTTGATGCAAACACTTACTTTAGGGCAACTTGATAAAGCAGAGATGGGAAGAAACCAAAGCCTGATGGGTTATTTGTCAGTATTTGCTGTCACCAGTAGTAATAATTAAAAAATCCAGCTTTGCATGCTAGATATTAGACAAAAGCCAGCAATGGAGCTTGAGCTGCTTGAGAAATTCTTGCTCCACAGCTACCATCCTGTTAGCTGGTGACCAGCATGATCTCCATCCTAATTCACTACACTGCAAAGAAAAATCAGTTGGCTTAATTGATCTACAGAATACTTAACTATTATAAACTGGTGGTGGCATGAAGGCCTTCTGGGATTCTACCACCGAATGTGGAAGTATTTAAAGAAGGGTTAAAGCTGACTGTGACAAAAGGCAGGAGGGATGTTATGGCCTCTCTGGGGCACTGCAGGAGGAGAGGAAGTGAGATTTGCTGTGGCTGAGAGTTTGCTTTTTCTTTTGTTGGTAGCAAGCCTGCCATTGGCTAAAGGCCCACTGAAGTTACCTCTTTCTTTTTTTTTTTTTTTCTTTATCTACTGTACCATCAAGATTTGCAAAAAGGGAAGAAAATACTGTGTTTTGCCTTGTGTGTCATGTTTCCTAGTCTGTGGGCCATGTGGCCCCAGTCTGCAGGACTGTGGTGCTGGTGTCTCCCTGACACTGCCATCCACCACTGCCTCCTTGCAGGGTGAGGGCTGTCTCCTGGTAAGAACTTGGGGCAAGGATCTCACAGGCTGACTATGAAGGGTTTTCTTTGCACAGCTCTCCTTCAGAGGACTATACCTTTGGCCTGGGGCTTTCCCACCTGGGTGGGGACTTCCCAGTCAAGATGCTACAGGGCTGAGGGGTGGCAGGGTGAAAGCCAGCCACCAAATGGTGAGCAGCCAGTGCAGGCACCTGCTAGGGCTTTTCCCTTGTAGTGTTGAAAGCCCCTTCCTTACCTGTCACACCTGGCAACAACATCCCTTAGTGCCTCTGTCTTTCCTTCAGCCCACTACAACAGCACTTCTGACCAGCCTGTTTCCCCATGCCCCACCCATCCCTGGTCTCAGGAGCCATCCCTTCTGCCATCCCCCTCCATCTTGCAAGTTCTACTTCCCTTAAGCCATCCCCTTTGTGGCCCATCCCCATGATGTTCCTTGCACCTCCCTTCCTCTCCCAAACCTCTGTCCCCACATCACCTTTCCAGTTCTTTCTTAAAGGCTGCTTGGAAACAGGAAATACCATCTGGGCTGTATTTTTTGCCTTCACTCCATGCTGTTGGGTGCAATATGCATTTACTGGCAAAGAGGGTCTAGGTTGTGCAGGAGGGTCCACAACAGTGCTAGCCTAATGCTGTGAAAACCAGGAATCTAGATTTTAGGTAGATGGTGTGCACCTGTCTGTTATCCTTCTGTCCTTTTGTTCTCTGACAAAAGGCAAAAGCAAATCTGATAGGTGAATACTTTAGTAGAGAATCTAGAACCTGATGGAATTGTGTAAAACCACTATTTATTTATTTGGCTTTGAATGAGACTTTTGACATTGTCCATACCCTTCTGCGCTGCAGAGTGATAATCTAATCTCCTATAGAGGCCTGGAATATAGTTGCACAGAATAATGTAACTGAAGTAAAACTAAAAACCCCAAATGTGGAAAGTTATGCTGAGAAACTACCAAAAAGTTCTTGCTACTGTATTTACTGCTGACGAAGTTTGAGTGATCATTCAGTACAATCTGTCCCAAAGAGTATTTACCTGCATGTGTATCAACTTTCCTGCAATGTTCATTGAATTAGATTTCCTCTGGTTTTATTTCTTCTAGGGCTGTCAGAATGAATGCACAGGTGGAGGATGTTCAGGAGAAACAGCAAAGCATGTGACAGAATCTTTCAAGGTATGTTGTTTGTCAAAGACCATCTGAAGCCTTTCAGTTGATGGTGCCAGGCAGCATCTGTAACATGGTAGTGATTGTTGTGCAGGTGTCATAATTCTGTAAGTTGTATTTGCTGAAAATGTTTTCAATGTAGAAATTAAGGATGTTACAAGAAGAACTTTAATTTATTATAGTTTCAGGTACTAACTCAGAGGTTATTATTCATTAAGCAAAAATTAAAACCATACAGGTGATTATGTTTTTAACTCTGATCTGCTTTGAAAGCAATAGAAATAAAAACTAATTCTCCATTAAGGGTTTTTTTCCAAAGTTACGTAACACTATTTGTTGAACTTTGGCATTATGGTATTCAAAAGTAACTTTTTTCCATCTGGTCTTGAAGTTGCAGAGCTAAGGATGTTAGAAGGATTCCAAAGCACACCACAGCTCTGGCACATTATCAGCATTCCACAAGCAAACAGGGCTATAATATTAAGGAATGCTGAGCAGTTGCCACAGACTGACATGAAATTGAATTTCTTTTTTCTTTTTCTTTCTTTCATCTTATGCTTAGAACTGAGCTCAGTTAAGATATCACTCTTTTCCTCTGCCTCCTTCCTGAACGCTGTGCTAGTAACTAAGATCTTATTTTAAATACTGTATGAACACAGATGTCAGCTTCCAGTTTTCTGTTGGAAATGTAAAGCCTGTCAGCAGGTGCTCCTTCGAACACTACCTTCTGTCCTGATCCCTTTTTTTTTTCCTGCCTCTTTTATACCTCTTTTGCCTTTAGTCTTTATGCCACAGATCTGTAATTCCTTCTCCATCTCTTTCCCTGCTTTACAATCTTTAAAAAGCTTCATCTCTGTTTTGCAGCTGTGTAAAAGTAGTACCCAGAAAAAGGTGACCTCACTTGTGCTTTTTCAGCAGTTCCCTTCCTGTTATTGCTGACTGTTGTCAGCAGTACGTGAGATGAAATTGTAATGATATACACTTCGTAACTGTCATGTTCTTCCCGATTTTTTGGGCAGTGTCACTGTTGTGCAATCTTCTGAATCATGCTTCAGTATTTTCCTTTTAGTTGTCAGGCGTCAACCAGATACAAAAAATAAATGCTGCAGAAAATGTGGGGCACTCCTTGGTAAGGTTTATTCTGATGCTAGTCTCCTTGAAATCAGCAAAGAATAATTGTGAGTCCTGGACTATAGAATTTTGTCACGTAGCAACATGCCATTTATTTCTTCTTCCTCATTCTCAGCCCTTCCCAGTTCTTCTCTTCCTCATTTCTTTGCTTTTTGTCTCTCTGGTAATTCTGCCCAAGAAGGAAAATTTAGGATCATTTTTTATCCAGGAGGTCTGATTTGGAAAATGTTGACAAAAACAGCCATGCAACCAGTTTTGAATCTTCAAGAATTCACAAGTATGGAGTGCAGAGTTGTTTTGTGAATCCTCCTTTAATAAATGGACAAGATAGATCTCAACAGATTCGTTCAGTAGAGTGTGCTAGTGTATTTCAGAACAAAAACTTGCTTTACAGAGAGGACACTTGGGTATCTTCACTGTATGGTTTCCTTCCATTCATTGACATAGTCCGGAGGGAAGACAGAGTGACAACAGAGTGTTTGGGTCATAGGTGAACTGGGCATAAATTAAAGCAGACTTAATTATACCAGCAGTCAAGCAGATGCCTTACCAAAGCTTCAAATATTGAGTGGCACAAAGTGGGATTTAATTTTTTTCCTTTCCATTAATACTTTTAAGTCAGCCAGAATGGCAAATCATTGTAGTGGAGAGTGTGTGAGCAGGAAAAACATACTAGTAGTTGGGACAGATGCTCATAAAGTGAATAATTCTAGAAAAAATAGCTGGCACAGGCTGAAGTCTAATTTCTAACTCCATTCCTGCCTTATGGCTCATGTTTCTGAAGATTAGCTGCATTCACCAGCAAGGGGTACAGTTTTTTAGAAAATATTGTGCTGTGGGGGGCTTGTGTGTGAAAGTTATGATGGCAATACAGTACTGATTGCAGTGTCATGTATTATAATAATTTGCATTCTCTAACTTTTTTGTCAAATTAAAAAGAAGAACTTTCTAAATTAAGAAAAAAAATAACACCAATGACAATAGCTTGGATTAATTCTAGGGAGCTTCACAAACTTGTATAGTTATAATTACAATTTCAGAAACTGTAGCTAATAACATTTCAAAGGAATCAAGTTGACTCATGGGGCTAACTGTGCTCAAGAAAGCTGCTATTTTTTTTACCAGTAACCAAGTAATCCAAAATTGTGGGAATGTAGAAAACAGGCTATGGTTTTGTTCTATGCTTACATAAAACATTTTGTTTAAAGTGGATGATGTCCAATGTTTGAATGCCAGATTAGCCCTCTGAAGACACTGCTTTTTAGAATGCAGGGCTGTGCTTTTTAGCTGGGGTGACCTTCCTAGAATTTTACTGCAATTTCTGCCTGACTTGGAAAGGTGGACTTGGAGAGTCCCTGTACACTGACAGGAGAGGAATGAATAGTACCTACAGCTTCTAGCAAGCAGTGAGCCCCTCTGCTACCTGCTCACTGTTTTCAGTTCACGTGGGTTTCTTTTATGTCAATAGATCCAAACTGGCACTTTATCCATTTTTATTGCTACTGAACTACCTTAATTTGACTCACTTCTGCAGTTAAAAATCTCACCCTAACAGCTTTGTTATTTACAAGATCCTTAATGTATCACATGTGAGCAGTGATCTTGGAACTGGTAAGAACATTGAAGGAAATAGTGATTATGCTAGAGTTTCTTGTGTTGTAGAAAATGTGAAATCTCCTAGTTATCTACCCATCTCCTTCCACTGGAGTGAAATCTTCCCACCTCCCCCAACTGTTGTTTGCACTTATTTAAATAAATAACTGGCTGTTTGTAAGCATAACCTAAGAAGTTATACTTATAGTTTTTGTGTTTTGTCAGCATTGGATTTATAAGAGGGGCATATGAAGCCAGTAAGAGAAATTTCAGTCATCCTTTGTACCACTGAACATATTTCAGAATGCTGAGACAAGAAATGCACATTACTGGTTTTGCTCTTATACATGTTTCTGCATTCAGTAATACCATGAAATGTCACTTAAATCACCAGATTTTTAATCATAAACATTCTTCAATGCATTTATTCTGCTTATTGTACCATCACAACACAGAGTGAATGTAATTTGGATAATGTAGTGATCAATTTCTTGATGTAACTCTAATCTAGTTTATTTTAATGTGTGTATTAGCTCTGACTTTGCTCTTAAGAAACTAAAGGCAACTATTATATCCTTTCCTCACCCTCATTTTACCAACACAGATCCAGAAAGATTATTTTAGTTTTTATATAACCTTTCATAATTGGATTTATTTTCTCCTTGAGAGACAGGTACATGGAACACTTTAAGAAGGTATTACCTATTCTTTTGATGTTACTCTTTGTTTTAAAGAACTGAAGCTTGTAGAATTAGTTGGGCATCTTAATGGTGCAAAGTTCAGTTCTTTTGCTCTGATTTTTGAGGGACTATTTACTGTACCAAAATGTTGCAAACCTTCTAGGGAATACTGGCTAGCCTGCTTCACTAAAGCAGAATAGAGTAGTTGTAGTTTACACTTGGGTCTGGATTGACTTGCTAATAGAAAACTTGTGGTGGTGGAATGAAAAATGTGGAAGTGGAGCTTTGGTATCTGAATGGCTCCTCATATTATTCTGAATAACCGTGAGTGTTCCCCAACAGTCTTCTAGAGGTAGACCTGACCTTTCCAGGCTCCAAGCCAGTGGGATGTGAGGCCATGGCAAACTGAAAGCTATATAGGCAGGTTAGTGCAGTGCTGTGCTCAAACTAATCTCTGTTGAGATCTAGGACTTGCTAGACTGAAAAAAGTGTTATGTTAATGTTTGCATGGCTCCTAGTTTGAAGCTAGCTCATGTCTCACTGTGTGAGATGCTGGATATAGTGAATTTTCTGTAATGCTGTATGTTCTAGTATTTGTTTCTTGCATTGCTATGTTTTAGAGCCCAAGCTGTGAACTAGCTGACATTGTGCTAGGTATTGGTACGAATTAGAGCATAAAAGTTTTTTTCCACACTACAGGTATAACCTACAAATAAACAAGCAAAATCTCTGGCAAATTTCCCACAGAATCTAAAGCTGTAGTGTACCTCTGGATGAAGTATGAAGAAACTGAAAATTTATGTCCAGTGTAGGATTTTGTGGTTCAAATTGAGAGGTGGACAATGAAAGCTTTACAGATGTTGATCTTGTGCCTGTAGGCCTCTTCACACAAATGTAGTTGATCCTTATAATACGACCTTTAGTTGCAGATTTTAAAATGTGTAGCCTTGGCATGAAAATGACTGAACTTGATTGGATCTGTGCAAAACATACTGTGCTGATTCCAGTTCTCTGCCTTGTTTCACATTCTTGACAAATAATGCAGTAGTATTAAATATGAAGAACAAATCTATGTTTTATCCTGGAAAAATTAAAAATAAGGTAGTATTACAGGAGCAATCTGTGCACTTAAGAGATAGGTTAGATGTTATTGCAGTATGCAGCATTTCCTGTACATTAGAAAGGGTTGGAAAAATTCCTTTTTTTTCTGTAGAGAAAGATATGCCTGGTTTTGAAACAGTCTTTCAAAGGAAAAACTGAGTAACTATTGCATTTTCTAGATTTACATTAATGAAGCTACATTACTATGATTCATTACCATGTTTAAATTAATGAATTAATTTAATTCATTAAATGCATTAAATTCATTAAAAGTGCATCTTCAATCCCTGCCAAAAAGTGGGATGTGTTACTTCTTATTCTGGGATATGAGAGAACCACCAACCTGTTTTGAGATATTAGACAGTTTTAAGCTTTATTTTTGGAAAATATTTTACTTGTAAAAGGTTGCTGGCAGAGATAAGAAATGAACAATTCTCCGTTTTTTTAAAACAAAAAAATAGTTTCATCACCTCATTTTCTTCTTTCCTCTCCAATGCAAAATTAAAAACCTATAAAATACAGAAAAAACTACTTGTTTAAACATCTTTTAAAAATCTGAAATAATTGGCAGTATCACATTGGCACAACATTAGACTTAGATGGTGAAAGTTCCACTCCTTGAAGAGTTTAAGAAGTATGTAGCACTTCTCTTATGTTTACTCTTTCTATGAGTAGTCGGTAGAGTTTCTGACATGTTCGGAGCTTATGGAGCAGGGGAAGGCTAAAATATTTTTGGGATGAGGACACATATGTGTTGTAGTTAGCTCATTATGTACAAGGCTAAAATATGCAGTTTACATGGTTTATATGTTCTCACATCTCTTCCTTTCCACATTGTTCTCAATTTGTTGTTTTCTATTAATATCAGTAAATTATTTACCTGCCAAAGCATACAGGCATTTGGTGAGGCTTTTTGTCATGATGAAGCTGTTGATTCTTCTGTGTTTCAGAGTTCAGGATCTGTTAGAATGCCTTGCATTTCCATTTTAAATTCTGTATTAGACCCCATTTTGAATTTTGATAGATCAGATAAATCTTTTCCTTTTTGTTAAGTTGTATGAGGGAAGATTGATTGCAGAAATGTACCGATATCTTGATGCTGTGATGAGCAGTAGATCCCCAAAGTGTGTATATAGAAAAGATGCTTTTATATAAACTGTCCTGAGGCAGTAAAAGAAAGGCAACCAGTTGGAGATATATGCATAGGTGTATGTGTGTATATAATGTTACACAATAAGGCATCTACAAGTATTTTGTCTTAGGCCAACTAGTCCATCCACAGGTCAGCTGTGGCTTTGTCTTTTGAATGCAGTGCTGCACTACTCCCTTTAAGAAAATATTTTCTCTCGCGTCCGGTTTGCACCTCCTAAGCTAAAACTGTCCTCGTTTGAGAAAATTTGCTTCATCCTCGCTTAAACCAGGACACTGTGTTAGTTACAGTTTGATGGGTCATCTCCATAAAATTTTCATGGAACTACATAGCTTTTCCCACTGTTATATCGAGATGCCAAGCTACAAGCCAATTGTCATTGTTGTAACAGTATTTTGCATGTAGAAAAGGTCATTCTGATTTTATCTTTATTTCAGCTGAATCTATTCATTTAGCTTTTTATTGATGGGAGGAATATTATTTGCCTTTTGTCATGTGTTGAATAAAAAAAAGAAAATGGGAGAGTATGGTCACAGAGCCTTCATAGCACTTGACTGTGCCTCCTAGCACGGTATGTATATGCTGCAGCATTACTTCAGGTGATTTACAAAGACATTCCCTCATTTTCACCTGCCAAGAGGGAAACCAGCTGCAGCACAGAGAAGATTGAGTGCCAAGGGGTTTCTGTGGCATTCTGCATCTGACATTGCTCAAAGTCGTTTGAGTACTACTCTCAGTAACTGGGCAAGACTGGCTTATGTATCTGCTGCTGCCATTCCAGTTACTAGGAAAGTATGGGTGTAGGTCACAGTCATAATCAACACAGTGTGCTTATGGCAGAGCACCATGTTGTGATGAGAGAGAGGAGAAACAAAGCTCAGGTTGTGTTAATAATGTTCCAGTGGTGGTGGGTTGCCAGGAGAAAGTGGCTCTCCCGAAGGAGACCACATGAGTTGTGTGTGCAGGTGGAGGGTATCCTAATGCAGCTTAGTATTACTGATAGCTCTACTTGGGACATCAGTGTTTCTAAATCAAACTTGTTATAGCACAGTAGTAGCAGTAGTGTCACTGCTTCATGATTGTAGTAGACAAGAAATTCTACTGAGAAACAAGAAGTTGTTAGTGCTGTGAAAATAATTCACCGTGATTCTTCCATGATACGTTAAGGGGTGATTTCCCAACAGTCTGCAACTAAGTTTCTCATGCTATCAGGAACCCATCTATACTGTGGCATTTGAGATCTGTGGCAGTGCTATTCAGTTTTAGCTTGGTGGCAAGTAGTTCTGTGTTACTTTTCAGGGAAGTATTGTCCTTCAAGTAGTTGCAGGCTTTTAGCAAATGGGTTTTCTAAGCTGTAGTAGAGAAACTGATTGTCCCAGTATCTGAAGCTGTAGGATTTGCACATAGAGCTACTTGTCTTCAACAAATAACAGGAGCTTTTAGCAAAGATAAAAGGAAGATGCTCGAAAAACAGCTGGGGCTGTTGACTAACAAGCTGGCTGACGATTTATACCATCAAGAAAGTGATACTTTATCTTCTTTTTAACTAGGAGCTGAAGATATAGCTGCTGTCTTTAAAGGCACGGAAATTCTATTAGAATTTTGGAAATTCCATTTGGGTTATATATTTTTCTGGATTTATTTTTCCCAAGGGGAAGAATTGCTTTTAAAATTTAGGGCTTTAGCACCAGCTAATGATTCCCAAAGGAAATTATCTGACTCCAAAGCTTATAAAATACATGATGTTACTTTCTAAGAATTCTTACATTCTAATGTCATTGTGTTGTCACGTCCCTAGATCTGATATTAAATGTTTTCTTTGTTTAACACACATGGATAGGAACTACAATTTAAGAAGATAATTTAGTCTTTTTTTTTTTTCCCCAATAGGATTCTATTGACCTTTCTGCTTGCTTTTGAAATTTTCTATATCCTAAATCTCATGAGCCTAGAGAGCTAGAAAAGTTTCCATACTTTGTCCCCATTTCTAGGAACTACTGAATGAAACAAACTGGCAAAATGTTGCACTTTCAGTGGCAGATCAAACATGGAAATACATGGCAATTTCTAAATTTGTCTGTCTACCAGTGTGAGAGGGAGATGGGATAAAATAAAAAGGCAAGTGTGGTTAACTGAATGTTTGAAATTATTCCTGTAACCTCTACATAAGAGACTGTACTATGAAGTATGAAATTCCATATGAAATGATAAATTCTGAAGGCCTTCATTCCTTGAATCCACTCCCATGCATGTCTGCAAGCTTATAATCAGGGTAAGAAGATTTAATTGCAACTGCTCAGGATTTGGACATGTGAGATTATGATTCTATTCTTGGCTATTCCACATAACATGTTTGTGACTAGCCGGGCTACTTAGGCAAAATATTCCCAACTTCTCTGAAATACAGGTTTGTAATTAATTTCCTCTTTAATATGCTGCTTTCTAGGAAAGCTTAGATGTAAATGTCTTATTTTTGTTTTCACTTTCTTCACAAATAGAAACTGTGTTTACCAGATGAGAAGACAGTGGTATCTTAAATCTTTGTAGACCAAATGAATATGTTTTGTTTTCATACAGCATTATTTGAACACCTGAAACACTGTGCCACTGTACAAAAATGTGGTATCAGTGAAATGTCGCAGATCTCTACTCCTGATTTGTGTCCCAGGCCAGTGTAAGCTCTCAGCTTGTGTTAGGCTCAAACCTTCTCCCAGGCAAACTCTTTCTAAAAATGGAACGTTGTGTTTATGCTACAATGCAGAAATACAGTGGTTGTGAGGCAAGGAGCAGCACAGCATCAGGAACTGGGAATTGCATTAACCGAGCTGTCAGATCTTTTGAGAAGAAGCAGCATTTACTAATATTGAATAATATGTATAGTTTAATTAGCTAATATGTTCCATTAGTGAAGAATGGTCCTAGTTTTGTATTTATGGAAACATTTGAGTATGAGTCTGAGAGGATTTTCTGTGAAAGGAATCAGTCTATTAATGACTTGCAGTCTGTAATTTTCCCTTACTTTTCTCTATGGAATTGCTTCTTTCTAATCAAAAGCCCAGGTATATCTACATTGCAGACATGAAGCGCAGTTGAGGATTTTTTTGAATAGCTAACTTGACCAGCAGTGAGTTCTTCAGTCCAGTACAATGACTGCATTGAAGTCTGCTCATGCTTCCTCCCTATAAACACTTTATTATCACCTCACTGAGTTAACTGTAAGAGCTGTTAGCAAACAGAAATAGTTCATAGGACCAAAATGCAATAATGTTCCCAGTTGCTGTTTCTGTTTAATAGTCTTATCAGCACCTTGATGGTTAATATTTTAGAGGTAGTTATATTTGAAATGTTTAATATAATTCTTTGATAGATGAAATACGATGTGACTGTTTTTCATAGCTCTGAAAATACCATTAGCTGGAGTGGAGGAAATAGACCACATTAATATCAAATAGGCACATTCCTTAGGATTTCCTCAACATCAGGTAGGTTTCCTTAGGATCTATAGGAACCCCATTTCTTCATTTTTTTTTTTCTTTAAAAATACATATCTTCTGAAACTTACGTCAGTGGAGAACTGACTACTCTAAGGGACAAAAAAAACCAAACCAACCCCCTGCCCACCACCCCCCCAAAAAAAACCCCACAACTAAACAACACCAAAAAAAACCAACACAAAAAAACCCTGAAAAAAACCCCAAACCCACAACAAAACCCACCAACCAAAACTCAAACCATTACTAGTCCATTTAATTTTCCTGAAGCAGAAGAAATGGATAAGGCTATAAAGATTTAGGTAGTTTTGCCTGCTTTACAATACAAATTCCTGCAAAGCTAGAGGAAGAAGTCTGGGTAAATTTAAATAGGCTTTGGATCAAATCAATGGGAGTTGGTGCAGGGCAACATTTCAGCAACACATGCAAAAGCTCTCAAAATTTAGTTAGTGCCATTGAAATCAATGACATTATTCATTATCCATGTTCTTGACATGTTCCATGTTTTTTAGGCCATGATTGGTTTCTTCTATGCTTTCTCTACAGTCTATCTGGACTATAGCTTTTCAACATTTTCATTTCCCCTCTGATGCATTTTGGGGACTACATTATCAGCTGTGCTGCTGTCCCAGGTGTCCTCCTCTACGGCAAGAAGACTGTCAATTCCAACCACTTCTCTGTTTTGTCAGAGCTGGTTTATTTCCTTGCCTTTTGCTTCAAAGCAAACATTCCTGTGTTGGAGTTGGAGCATCCATCAGGTCAGGGCAAAGGTTAAAGAAGCCAGCAATGTGTTGTCCCCTTCTCATTTTCTTCCTATTGCTTGCAGAGTTTAGCAGAAGCTCATTCTATGGTTTGACAAATATTTGATAAATATCTGTTATGAATAGTTTAGGTAGATGCCCTGCAGACAACAGAGTAGACAGTCCTTCCACCCATATTTTCTTTTGCTTCCATGATTGACTCACAACTGATTCAGAGACTTGACTCCCTTTTGCTTTGTCATTTGTTCTGTGTTTTAATAACCTATGTACTGTCAACCTGATGCAATGATTCTAGGCCCCAGTCCAATTGCATGTGCTAACATATCCACAGATGAAGTCTCAGGGAAGCTTTATAAAGATTTCTGGGTATTCTCACTGGGGTTGCAGAAGATATTTCATTATATTTTTCTATCTCTCTTTTTTTAATAGGAGGAAAATTTATTCCTCTCAAATCTTGTATGTTGGCACACTTTGCATTCTCGAGCCTCAAGCTCTGCTGCAAATTTAAAATAGTAATGATGGTAAAGGGATTATAGGATAGCTTACATTAACATTACATTTTATACTTACAAGCTAGTAATAGATTTCTAAGAATTTATTTAACTGTCTTATTCTATTTTGAGTTGATAGAACTCTTATTATTCTTATTGTTTCTATTATGGACTTCATTATTGTGATCAGAGCTATCAACTTAGCCTTGTACCAGAAGTGATGGTCTCTTTCCCAGAAAACTAGCAGTCTTTTCCAGGGACTGTAAGGATGGAACAAGAGAGAAATCCACAGACCTTGGTTTACCCAAGGACTGTAGAACATAAATCTCCTATTTTTTTTACCCAAGGAGATGCTGTGGTGTCAGCTAGTGATTAGTGGGTAGAGCTTAGAGGGAGTAAGTCAGGCAAACTAGAAAAAGAAATAATTTCTGGAAGCGGTTGCATTTGGTTTCATCTGCTGGAGCAGTATTCAGCATTTCTCTTTCTAAGATATGGTTTAGGAATAGGCAGAACAGGTGATTGCTTATTTTGGCCAAATGGAGGACAAACATACCAGTTTCCCTAGCACCACGCACAGCCTCCATAACCTTTTCCTGCTTTCTAGTTGCATAGCCTGGTGCTGCTGCTGTCTGCTCTGATTCCACTGATGGAGGAGTTGGCACATCATTGCTGATTCTTTTCAGAGTTGAGCAGTAGTTTGGCACAAGCTTTTTTTTTTTGTCTGTGTGCAGTAGTAGCTGTAAAGCATGATTCATGATGTCTGCCTACAGAAAGCAGGCCCATGTGTGAAGGCTGTTCCTGGATCAGGAATTCCCTGTGTGCTGCTCCTAGTAGCTGCTCTACAGGAGCAATTACCTGCATCATAAAGTAGCCTGAACCCTACTGCATGAGCCTGCTGGGCTGGAATATCTAATGGATGAGCTTCTCCAGCCAGCTAAGATCACTGCTCTGGTCAGCAAGAAAATTGAGGCAATTCTTTGCCATCTACAGCTGGACATCCGGAAAGCTATGAAGGTGACTGAATTGCAGGAGAATGATGGTAGCTTGCTCACTGACTGAAATGCCAAAAAAAGAGGGAAAAAGAAGTTTAAGAGAACAGAGTGTTTCAGCTTCCAAAGGTGAATTAGCAAGCCACTTTCTTCAGCCTAGCAAATATCCTAAACCTAATTCCCCACCACTGCTTCTCTTTGACAGTGCAAATCTCTTCAGTCTGTCATATACGAGGAGCCTCAGGTTTAGGAGGCCAGACAGATGGTGTGGGGTGAAAACAGCTGCTCCAGCAGAAACAATGCCTTCCTGGGATAGAGATGTATGTACTGGGGAGGGCTCAAAAGCCACGATGAGGGTGCCACAGCCATAAAGACTGAACAGTAGGAAAATGACATCCTCATCCTTGGAGCCCTCCTCAAAACCATTCTGTCTAGTCCCAGCCTCATTCTCTCTACCTCCCTCTGGCTTTCTCCTTTTTTAGTAATTCCTCATGTGGTTTGTAATCTGTCACCTCAAAATTTGCTTTGCTACTGCAACCACATTTTGCTGTTCACAAGTGCAAGGACAAACCAAGTTACTCTATTTTGCCTATGCTTTTGTGTCTGTTATTGCAACAGAAGGCCATGATCTTTCCTAGGATATGCTTACAAACTCAGCATAAGTAATAAAAAAGAATAATTGCAGTTGCCTTGTGATCTTAAATGAATCACCTTGACTAGAAGTCAAGGAGATTACTTATTTCATGTTAATGTTTTGAGGATCTCTGCTGAAACTTGCTGTTGTAGTTAGGTAACTTGCCAGTTCTTTTTTTTACTAGGTAACTGATAGAAATGTTTGACCCAGCACAATGTTTAGAAAAGGAGGTATGTCAAATGAATTACACCTGTTACAGCTGCTCAACCTAGTGCTTATGGTCTAGTAGTTTCAGTGCAGTGAAAATAACCACAGCCAAGGATTGTTTGAGAAGGCTCTGGCAAAACTTGACAGAAAAAGTAGGACAAAATATGCACTTGCCATTTACAACAAGCTGAGATATCTCTCTAGGGTAAGAAAGGTAGGATTGTAGTAATGAGAGTAACAGCTGTGGCCAGAGGCTGCTGTTAGCTCCAAATCCACTTCAGGCTATTGCAAAGGCTGGGTAGAGTAAGCATCAGACTGACATCTTGGCTAGAGGCACCAGAATGTCTTACTACAGCTTTAGTTAAAATTGACACTGACCAACACATCACTTTTAATTTGACCTAGCTCATAATTGACAAGATCTATTTTGATCAAATGATGAATTTTAATTTCAGGAGCTCACAATATATCATCTTTGCTTGGGCTGGGTAAAGCTTAGCTCTGGAAGAACTTGTGTGAGAAAAGCAACAAGCACTTCTCAGATGAGGGGCTATTCAGAAAAGTGTGTCGTGTAGAAATGGGCTGTTTGAAGTCGTAGAGCTACCCTATAAGGCCTGAAAATCAGTGGTATCCAGCTGGCTTCCCCACCACTTCCTTTTGCCTACTATAGGCAAGGCAGTCTGGTTCTTTCCATGTCTTACCAGTGTGCCCTGGGCTGAGATATATCTTGTACATACTGTATTGCTGTGACATGCAGAGTTTGCAGGGCTAGAACTATGTCACTTTACTGAGGTAACAGAGGCTGAATAGCTGCACTCAGTAGACTGGGTGCCACATCTGTTTTTCTTTATCTCCTTTATCCACTTTGTTCCTGCATTTACTTGTTTTCCTTCCAGTTGAATGGTTTTATTAGGCAGCAGCGTCAGAAGGTGCTTGAGCACACGCTGATAAACAAAGCAGGCAAACACAAACCTAGTTGAAAATTGCCCTTTGTATTGGCAGTACAAACAGCGGAGATCTGGATGGGTGTAAATGCCAATCCCTAATGCATCCTTAGTGCTGCTTTCAGGGTTGGGGAAATGTTGACAAAGGAAAGAAATAAATTGCCATTTGTAAGGGTCATAGGTGTCACCATGGTAGCCTGCAATAGTTTTTTAATGAGTAGTATTAAAGTAATAGGCATTGATACTTAATCTGGTATTAGTCACCTGGCCTTCCTCTGATCTCTTGAACAGCACCACAGAATGCTGGGGCAGGACTTTGGGGCAAGTTAAGCCAAAAGAGTGTGGGCCAGGTGAGATGTTATGTAGTGGGTCTTATCATTCAGGGACCTAGAGGAAGTCGAGGGTACTGGCACTATTTTGTGCTGCAGACTATACTGTGGAAGAGAGTATTCCAAGGATGGGTTGTCCAACTTCCCCCTCCATATCCATCCATGGAAAAAAAAATTGAATGTGTCGTAGCTCTTGATGGTGTCTTGACATAAAAAGCATTGGGGCTCTGAATGATTCAGGTGGTTTTTTACACTGTTAACTTGCATTACTCACTGGTTGGTAAAAGAGGGAGAAAAATACAATAGAATGGATATGGGGGAAGAGCCTTAAGAAAGTAAAGGCCATAACAAACCTTAAATGCATCTCCTGAGAGCTCAGGAGGATTATAAGGATCCGGAAGTTACCTTTTTGCCTGTTTGATTGTTGCCTTCCTCATCTATGCAGTTTAGCCTATATTTGAGGTCTTATGCAAGGTGTTCCTACTGTTTGAAGGAAGTGTTATGGGTCAGGTGTTGTACCTGTTGTTGTTGAGTCAGTTGTTTGCAGAATGTGTGAATGACAGCTGGTTTACCTAAATGCTGAAGAAGAAGGGCCTCCTTGTTCAGAGTGCACAGCTCCAGGAAGGAATGAAGACTTGGCCCACATCTTACTTCTGACGAGACAGTTTAGGAGTGACTCTATCTGTAGTCCTCTGTGGATTAACCATTAGAGCATAACAGTGTGCTTGTATTTGATCGGTCTGGTTTTACTGAAGTGTCACTCACGTGACAAAGACTCTGTCCAAGACTTTCTTGAACCCCAGGTCTCCAAATCTGGAGAAATATCTTTGATGGCAAAACTGAGTCAGAGAAAGCATATGTGCTCCCAGGTGAGCCTGCTTGTTTCTTTACTTGATGCTGCAGCTTGCTGTTCCTTCTGCATGTGCTTGTGGGCCTGTGAGAAGAGCCAGGTTAAAATCCTTTCCCATCTTTAAAGTAAAAGCTATTTGTTAACCCTAGTGAACTAAGCAAAGTGTTTTATAGTGTTGCCTTTCAACTAGGTGTGCTGCCACAACTGAGGATGTGAAAAACGAGGCATAAAATTAGCACACCGGTGGGAGTCCTAAGGGCTGAGACTCCACACAATAATTTTGGTCCCCAGGCCAGGTTGTTGTAAAGATAATTGCATTAATAAAACTAACCTTAGATGAGACAGAAGCCTTGAATATAGGGAGAGCTGTTAATACCACTGGCAGTAGGAGTTCTTTGGCAGCAGTGGTTCTGTCCAGAGATAAAGTCAAGGATTCTACATCCTCCCTTAAGCCCCATTCACATCCTGCTCCGGTGTGTTTTCCTGTGCTGAGTTTTGCATTGAGAATAATTGCAAACTCTCCTTTGGGGCTTTTGTTTTGCTCTGTGCTCTTCTGTGATGTCATCTTTTGCAAAGCACGTGATAAGGGTTGTCAGGTAAAATAAATTTTTATTTTCAGGACATCATTAAGCAGTGCTCTTTCCATTGGAGCATTCACTGTCAGCAGGATAAAGGGTACTCCAAATTGGAGTTAAGAAGAGTAACTGTTGTTTCATCAGATTATGTATTAATTCAACCAAGCTAATGCACTGTAATATCTAGGCAAGGCCTATAATTGGAGATAGTTTGAAACAAGCTTTTAGTGAATCATGTGTTCCAGCTCTAAGTTAATTGCACATCTAAGCTATTAAGCAAAAAAACCCCAACACATCAAAACACCCCAAACCAAAACCAACAAATCAGTTAAAATAGTTCATTATTCATTAAAGACATATTGAAAATCAAGTTGTTTACAAAGACTGGGCTGTGTGTGTTCTTTTGGGACTTTTTCTCATGTTTCAAAATGTGTGTTGAATTTGAAAAGTCAAAGTCAGTGCTGTCTCTTGCAGAACGAGCTTTTTAGTGCATGTGCAAATAATTTGAACAATAGTCTGAAGTACCTATGTTCTGGTCTATTCCATATATATCCAACATAGAGAAGCAAGATTTCACTTGGGGGTCTGTAATAAGGCTCAGTGCTTTTTGAGTCATGTTAGGAAGGAAAATGGAACTTCAAATATAACTCTCTGAATTCTTCCTTGCCTCTCTGCGAAGCACTGTTTAAAGGCTCAGGTGGCATTGAAAGTGAATGGAGAGGGGTGATTCAGACTGCCCACTTCATAGCCTTCTCTAGTTGTTTAGCCCTCCCCTATCTGTGTATAAAAGGGGAGTAAAGTGCTAGAAATCCTGCTTTCCTTCTTCACCCTGTAGGATGATTTGTACCATAGGAACTACTATAAAAAAATTAACTAGTCAAGCTAGCAAAAAATAGTACAAAAAACTATGCTGCGTTTCTGCAGCTCGTCATGGCTTGTAAGAGGAAATCTCTACAGTTAATCATGCAAGGCAACATTTATCCTTCTTTGCTAATGGAATCTTTCTAGTAAAATACGAATGTGACTGAAAAAGCTAGCATGACTCTAGTAGTCTGCTGACTCCACTCTATAACACTGGTTCTATGCATTAAAGGAAAATCAGCATAATGTATCTACTTGTGAGGAGGATTAGTTTCTGATGATCAGCTTAAGTTCTGAGATACAGCAGTTGTGTTTCTGAAAGTTGTATAGATGGGTTCATCTAAATGTCCAAGAAATGTTTGTTTGCTAGTTTTCTGTTTTTACACTTTGTACAGTGCTTCAAAATATGCTAACAACTGCTGGTATGGGCAGCACTGTGTATATGTGTGCATACACAGTGGGAGTACTTTGCCAGCTACTTAGAGGTAACCACCTTTTGACCATTTAGTTATTAAATGTCCCCACAGATGAAATATTGCATTTGCTTGTGTTCACTGATGCAGAATAATTTTTAAATCCATCTGACTTATTTTTATATGCTTCATTTTTGTCTTCATATTCTTTCAGGCTTCAGACTTGGTTATCACCCCAGCTACAACTTTCAAGGAAAAGCCAGACCCCAGTGGTTTGGTATTTGGAACTGTGTTCACTGATAATATGCTGACAATTGAATGGTCCTTGGCTTCAGGATGGGAGAAACCTTATATTAAGCCGCTTGAGAACCTTTCGTTGCATCCAGCCTCCTCATCTCTGCATTATGCTGTAGAAGTGAGTACTGAATTGATTTGAAAACTGCTGTTTTGTTCCATTAGCTCTTGAAGCCATTGCTTTGTAATACAAAGTCTATTACTGTCTTTTGTGGTTTGACCTGGTAGGGCAGCTAAACACCACACAGCTGTTTGCCCACTCCCCTGGCAGTGGGATGTGGGAGAGAACTGGAAAAAAGGTAAAATTCATGAGTTGAAATAAAGACAGTTGAATAAGACAGAAAAGAAAGGGAAAATATTAAGAATAATAAAAGAATATGCAAAAGAAGCAATGCACAGTGCAATTGCTCACCACTTGCTGACCAATGCCCAGGCAGTCCCCAGGCAGCCACCTCTGACCCCCAGCCAACTCCCTGCAGTTTTATTGGTCAGCGTGTTCATCATGACATCATATGGTATAGAATACAGCTGTTCCAGCTGTGCCCTTTCCCATCTTGTGCAACCCCAGCCTGCTCACTGGCAGGGCAGTATGAGAAGCTGAAAGGTCCTTGACTTGGTGCAAGCACTAAGTTGTGCTTGGCAACAGCTAAAACATCAGTTTGTTACCAACAGTATTCACATTCTAAATCCAGAACACAGTGTTATACCAGCTACTAGGAAGTAAATTAACTCTATCCCAGCCAAAACTAGGATACTGTCTGAAGTTTATTAGTATTGAGTTACGTTTTGTTTTGTTAACTGATGTTCTTCAAGTATAATTCCATTATTTACAACAGGGTTATGTTTATGTTGCTATAACTCAGAAGCAACTGTGGTCTCTGGATTCTAGCTCATTTAACCTTGTGAAGGTGAACCTTTTCTTCTGTGGTGACAAATTTGAGAAAGGATTCTAGTTCACTGATGGTGGATCAGTGTAGCTATTCTCATGTGGTTATAACCACTGGATATAAGACCATGTGAGATTCCAAGAGTAGCTTTAATCTGGGGACTGAACATGCACTTTGTGGAAGTTATTTTAAGCTGTTTTAAAGATTCATATATTGGATTGCAGGACAGGCTAGACAGATGCTTGTTTGCAGCTCCAGGCAGGTCTAGAGAGCTGCACGTACACATGTATTTAAACAGAGAATATTCAGCAAGGAACTTTGGAAAGTGAAATGTTAAGTCGGAAACCAGCGTGGTTAAGTTTCCGTGCTTAGCTGCTGAATGTCTGTAGCTGCCTTTTGTGTCTCCAGCTTTGGCTATACTCACATCTGTGTGAGAGCCTCAGTAGGGTGCTTATGCTGAAATGGAAGCCTGCTTCTCCTCCCTCCTCTGGGTCGGTGGGAGCATCTCCACTGAATGGAGTTGCTTGTGCTTCTTTTATTATTTTTTTTTCCTTCTTTTTTTTCTTTTTTTTTTTCTTTTTTGACCACTAATATAAGGGCCAAGCTTTTCCCTCCTTGTTGTCCCTGAGGTCCTGCCTTCAAGGCTGCAGTTCTTGATCTGCCCAAGAAGTAAGAAACCACGCTGGAGTTCCAAATCTGTATTTCACTCTTAGTAGCATATTGCTTTAATGCTCAGCCTATGGCCCAGTCTGAAATGATTGCTAATATGAATATGCTCTTTTTTTTTTCCCCAATTTTTTTTTTTTTATTCTTTTACCCTTATTGCATCACGTTTCCTCTAGCCAAGAGGACAGACAGACGAGAATCTGGTGCCAATGCTGTGGCTCAATGAATACACAGTGGGTATAGTAAAAATGATGAATTTGGCATTCCCTCCCCTTTCTCCTTGCCCTCCATGATGCAATGTGATAGTCTGGATCTTCTGTACTCCAGATCCAGTTCCTGTGATGTACAGATGTCAGATAATTTTGTTTGCATACCACTGTAGCAACCAACCATCAAGCAATCACAGCAGTTGCTTTTATTCAAGTTGAGCATTTCTGGAACACATCACTGTCTCCCTTTTTAATGAGTGAAAGGTTTTTAACAGCTCTGGAAGGTTAAAAGAATTTCTCTTTGGAGAAAAAGATTGAACAGCTCGAGAAGGCTTTGTGTTTCAGTAATGATGTGATTCTTACTTCTCTCAAACCATTGATCAAATCTTAGTAGTAACATTCCTTCCTCTTCCCTCTCATTAAAAGTTCTGTGAATGTGTTTGGGAGAAGGGGGGTGTGGGGGGGAAACAACTGTTCTGTCATAAGAAAGTAGCATTACAGAAATGTGGCATTAGTTAGCAACTGGCACAATAAAAATCATATCAAAGTATCAGCCATACTACCAGCTATGCTGTCCTTCATTAAAGATAGAATTTATTTCTTGTATCTACAATGTCTATCCTAGGAACAGGTTTTTTTTCAAAACTTAGTACAAAGCTTTTAATAAGGTTGGCATTGCCATAGGAATAAGATAAACGTTGAAGGCAAGTAGTTCTGGGTTCTAACTCTGGTTCTAATTCTGGTTCTGCTGCATGGTTGGCATGTAGCCTGAAGAAAACTGCTGGGATTCCTGCAACCCAGTTACAACCCAATTGAAATTTGTCATGTGGAAGGACCTAGCTCTGTCATGGAACTGCACAAAAGATCTCTAAACATCCCATTTCACTGATCCTTATGGGAAAATTGTATAGAATTTAATAATAATGAAGCCTTGAGTATTGTACAAAAACTATTACTACACAAAGAGACAGGATTGTTTTTTTTTAAAAAAAACAACCTGCATAAGTAGACTTCCAATGGCATAGAATGTATTTCCAGCCAGTTTTTTGTAACAGGACAAAAAGTCTGAGGAGTCTGATAGCAGTGATGCAGTTAAATTCATAGAACTGGTACTCTAATGTAATGTACAGATAAATGCTTTAGAAAATAAATTGTAAAAATCTGAACTCTTTTCTGAAAGCATAGGTGATCCTTTAATACTTAATCTAAATAATACCTCTATGTATTAAAAAATGTCATCTCATATGTGTGGTTTCTGTCTATAACTGGAAATTATCAACCTATATCTGAGAATAGCTATGGATATTTTATGGGCATATGGGGTTTTTTTTGCAGTGGTTAGGAGATGCTGTACAGCATTCTGTTGAGAGGGCACTGGTGGGATAAGGGTTTCTGGTAAATTAATTGTCAACACCAGTCATCCAGATTCTGCAGTTTGATGCAATAATTATGGCTAATTTATGTTTACCTAACATATAGATAAAACTTTTGCATGCATTATTCCTCTGTTGTAAGGCTGATGCATCTGTCTTTCATGCTGGCTGAATCCCCTTCCACAACTTAGGGGCATAAGGGGAAAATAAGTGACAAGGTTTTCGCTACTAATAAAGCAAGAACTGCAACAGAGTTCTCTTAATTATCTTATTTTGTATTTCCTGCCAAAATGCATTTTGGACAGAGCTCTAAAAGTGATTAATGTATGTAATTAAATTCTATAGATGTTTTCCATAAGGGACAATACTCTTTTGGCTCAGTCTTAGGTATTAGTCAGGACATGATGGAATAGTTAAGTCAAACACGCTACAAATTTTAATTGCTGTAACCAAATTATGGGGGGAAAACAAAAGGTTATTGTAAGTCCCTTGACAGAGAAAGATATACCTGAGGCGTAGGCAGGTCATCTTTGTGATATAAACTTCATGATACTATACACAAGAGTGTGTTGCAAGGATTAACTAGTTAGCATTTATGCTTTGAGTGCTGTGAGCAGGAAAGTGAAGTTCTTTTATTTCCGAAGGATGTGTTCTGCTTTTGCACAGATCATCCTGGGAACAACAAGTCTCTATTATTATTTTATTTCCTTTCCCTCCTTTTTTGGCTTGCTAGTTGTTTGAAGGAATGAAGGCTTACCGAGGAGTGGATGGCAAAATCCGCCTGTTCCGGCCAACCCTCAACATGGACAGGATGGCACGATCAGCAAGACGAGCAACTCTGCCAGTATGTAGCCAAGGCATCTTATTCTCCCAAAGTTAGAGTGTGTTTTAATTTTCAGAGTGCAAATCTCTGAAACTTCACAGTAATGTAATGTTCATCTAACACACCAACTCTTGAATAGTTCAGTTAAACTTTGGTAAGAGATCATATTCAGTGAATTGTCTGAATAGCTTTTTTTCTGTTAAATCACAACAGTGTTTTGCTTTCTTAGTTTTCTCCCTACTGCCTCTATTTCTAAGGGGTGAGCACTGCAGGTACTTACATGCAGACAGCTGATGAAATTGTTCTGGCACTAATGTTCATCCTTTTCTTCTTTCCTCTTCAGTTAAGTCCTGCAGCTCCAAGTGCTTCATACTTGGTCACGCTAGCAACCTAATGCTGCTTTTAACAGTTCTGTATTGGCCAATGAATTTCCTCCTGGACTTAATAGCTTATTAGTAAGCACTTTGCAACTTTGTAAAAGTGGGAAATTTGGTGGGCCCCTAGGAGTTATAACCCAAAGTACTCTTCTGCAGAATAGGTGGTGCCATAACTTGCAGCATGCCGAAGTGAAGGTGCAAGCTGCACAGGGAGTTCTCTCTGTGTGTGTTGGAGGCAAGAAGGGTTAATGATGCTTTTTTACAATCTCAGGAGGATACTTTGTAGTGTTCAGGGTATTGTATTAAAAGGCACAGTGACAAAGACTATATATAATATAATATATAATTTTTATATAAACAATATATATAATATATATATGAAATAATAAAAGAAATTAACTTAAGGATTATCATGTCCTATGAACCTCTACTTACTGTCACTAACATACCCTGATGAAGTCTTCCCCTTAGCATATAGGTCTGTAAAGACCACAGTGTTCAGGCTATATTTCTCCATTTTTTTTTCTCCCTTTGTTTTTCATTCCCAGTGTTTTGACCAGAATGAGCTGTTAGAGTGCATCCGGAAGCTTGTGGAAGTGGAAAAGGAGTGGGTCCCATACTCAACTACTGCCAGCCTGTATATCCGTCCTACCTTAATTGGAACTGAGGTGTGAAACATTTCCCCTCCCGCCCCCCCCCCTCCCCATTAACTTCTTTGTATTTAAGCACGAGGCAAAAGCCTCCGTCCATAAAGGGAAACACGCAGCAGTCACTAGACAACAGTATTACAGTCTGGAGGCAAAGTCACCTGTAGCTCGACTTCACAAATTTATGTTGACCACACCACCACCTAGTGGACACACTGATTCAGACCACAGAAAGTAAACTTCGGTTAACTATTCTGAATGGTAACGGCAACATTTAGATTAACTAAAAGGAGAGCTATTTGTGAGATGGTAGTGTATGTCTTTAAAATACTAATAATCAGGAGAAAAAGTGAGGAAACAAACTTTCTTTGTAGAGTATGTGATTTCATCTCACACCTCCATCCTGACCTTCAGAGATTTCTACCCAGTAAATAAGGTGGCTCTTCTGAGAGAGACTTTTAGCAGAACTAAGAAAAGTTATTGGATCAACTTATTCTTGAACCCCGATAAACCCGACCCTATAAAAGGCTCCTTAGCAACTAGGTATTAGTGTGTACTCCGTGTTTCATGTGGGTGAGTTGAGCTTATAGTATTTATAAAGAGAATTAGAAACAGGAAGTTTATTTAAATTAAAACTCTGAGGTTTTTTTTTAACAGTGGCAAGAGAGAAGTGTAAAAGGTAGAGCATAGGGCAAGGAAGCCAAAGAGTGTATAGTTCCCAATTAGGCAAGTTACACTTCTGCAATATCCACATCTGTAAGTAGTTACCATACGTGAGCATGATACATTTCACATGTGCTCTAGAACACTGTTAATTTAATGCTTGTAAAGTAGTTGCAGATTTTCAGATGGAAGGATCTCTACTCAATGACTGTACAGTATTAATATTAAAAAAGGAGTTTTCTTCCTGTTTAGGTTAGGCAACATATCTGTCCTTTCTGTGATGTTGTATGTTGTCTCCAGGTTGCATGTTCTGATAATATTTTGTGAATCAGCACAATTAGGAAACCAAATCAGCATGATCTATTGAATGATTGTGTAAGAATCAGGAAAAATATCAAGATCTCAGTTAGTTTATCTTTCTCTTTTTAGAAGTTTTGCTGAAGGAGTAAGGTAGACAGAAATCAAAAGAACTTGGCAGCTGAGGAAGGCCTTTTTTCCAGTATTTCCATTTTTACAGTGTTATTTTCCTTCTCCCTTCCCAGTTTAGCTTGACCTGTTTTGTGCACAGGACCTTTGATCCTAAAAATTTAAGTTAAATAACTTTTTTTCAATGAAGACCTAATCTTAGAAACCAAGGATCAGCGTGCTCTTTTTACAAGACTCATTCTTCTGAGTGGAGATAAAATACAAACCCATTCAGTTGCTCAGAAGATCATAAGAATTGCCTGCAAACAGCTGTATGAAGCATTGCTTGGGCAAGGGATTTGGACAAAGTGACCTTCACAGGTGCCTCGTAACATCAGTCATTCTGTGATTCTGTCAGTCCTAAGCTTTTTAAAGAATTGTTTAATTAAGCAGTCTCCTACCACCATTCCAACTTCAACCAGTGTCAGACTTTTCACCTCCACCATTAAGTATAGAAGGTGATGACTTGAAGTATGAGGGGCTGTCTCGCAGACAGGAAATGGGAAGTGATACATACCAGGTTATTTTCTGTGCTTCTGTGTGAACCACTTCTAGGAGGCAGATAATTTTAGCTTGTCACAGTCATTCACAGAGCCAGCGCTCAGCTCTACCAATACCAGTTCTAAGAGCCACTGGCTAATTCTCATTAGTAGTGCAGCTAAGTGGTTCCTCCATTGTTGTTGTTAGCACTGGCCCTTGCCACTCCTTTTCCTAAAAGGCTTTTGCAGGCTTCTGCTGTGATTAATATAATTATATAGCATCTTATTAAGCTAATATCTGAGTTCTCATAAGCTTGAAATAATTTGAGAAGATTAGGTATGTCTGTGTTTAACTACGTATAGGTATATATAGAATGCATAGATAAATGAAACAGCTGTAAGTTAATGGTAACAGTGTGTAAAATTAGGGCTGTTTATGTTGTTTGGATGGAGAGGAAGTTATATAAATATTTTCTCTTCATTGTAGCACTTTATATTGTCCTAGTAAAAGGACTCTTGTGCTGCGAGTCCTCTGAAAGTAGTGTTTCAGAAGCTAATTGTGCAGCATCTCATGTTTGAAGTGAAATACACAAGTAACTTCTGATTTGTTTACATTTTCAGCCTTCTCTTGGAGTGAAGAAGCCGACTAAAGCCCTACTGTACGTCATACTGAGCCCTGTGGGCCCTTACTTTGCAAGTGGAAGCTTTAGTCCAATATCCTTATGGGCAGATCCAAAATATGTAAGAGCCTGGAAAGGAGGAACGGGGGACTGCAAACTTGGAGGGTAAGAAAACAAAATTCTGCATCTTCTGCATAGCTTACAAAGGGACTTTGTTTTTTAGTGAAGTATATAATCCAGCAAAAGTAGAGGTATTCAATGTAGCAGTTAAACAATGTGTATACCTATATATCTATAACAGATGTCTATAACAATATATCTATAACAAATATTTCAAAATTGTACTTTGTATTATTTATACAATTCAGTGGCATGTTTTTGTTTGGCTATTACATCCAAGTGGACTATCTGCAGGAGCAGTTTCACAGCATCTCAAGCTGAGGAACTGTACCTGGAAGGTGTCTATGTAGTACTTTGGCTGTTCCCTTTGCAGAAAATGACCCTAAATGTATCACGTCTGTGATGCAGCATTCAGCATAGGAGCCTGCTGCCAACTGGGCAGTGAGCGGCATTGATTACTGACCTCCATCCTTGGCAGAGAGTCCTGACAAGCCATCTGCAGTTATGTCAGGGGTATGGGTGTTTAAGGGAAAGCAGGAGACAGTTATCTGCCTCGGCTGGACAATAGTCTGACAGTTTTCTGCTGAACTAGGCCAAAGCACTAGTTAGGTGGAACGGTGATTTTTAATGTTTGAATACTTGACTTGTAGAGTGAAGCTGCTTAGGACTTGACTGGAGGGAGCAACTTGGAAGGGGTTAAATAAATGACTTGATTGTGCATCCTTGGTCTTTGGTTTAAACAAAGGTTATTGTCTCTAGCTATGAGTTTCTTTTCTAGGCAGGAAGTTAGCAGTTGTTAAGGGCTGCTCCACTGAGCTAGTAGAATAATCAAAGGGCAAGAAAATTATTTAGAACTACTCTTTCTTTGTGATTTTTTGCTTAGTTATAGAAGTATATTAATTGTTTCCTGTGCATCCTTCATACATCAGCTGTGAAAAAAGGAATAGTCTGGAGTCACTACTGCTTTGGTTTGTGCCTAGAGGTGGCAACTTAACTCCTGTGTGGTCAGCACCTTAGAGCTGCTGACTTTGGGTCTTGATAATTGTTGAATATCAAGAAGAGAAAAGGGCTTTTCTCCTCCTCAAAGCAGCTGCAGAGTAAACATACTATTCAGCCAGGTTCACAGTATAGGCAGCATTTTAGGAAAACCTTTCTTCCTTGAGGATATGGAATTCATCGAGGCCAATTTGCAGCTCCTGAAGCTGTTAATTGTGCAAATATCTTTTACTAAGAAGAAATAACTGTCTTCTGGTGATTTTTGTGTTTCAAGAGGTTCATCTAACATATGTGACCCATCTCTTTGCCTGACATATATGAGATGAGGTAAATGATTTTGTTTTTTGTTTTTTTTTAAACCATGAACTGTATGGGAATTGCTGCATTCTCTTAAGAATTCCATATGCTAAATTAATAAAAATGCTTTCCTAAGGTGTCTAACTGCAATGATTAGGATGTCCAGAAAATGGAACAAAAGGTATTTTAAAGACAATTTGGATGGATATGTTTGAGCTGTTGGTGCTGTTCAGCCCTTCAAAGTTTTTGTTGTAGATACAAATGACCTAGTAAAATACTAGTAGAGTACTTCCAATGAAATATTTCAGGGGCAAGTAGTGACTGTGCAGAGCACTTACTGATAAGGTTAAAGTGTACACATCCTTGCATAGAAATGATAAAATATTCAACCAGATACTTACAACTCTTTGCTCTTCCTTTTTTTATTTCTGGAAGGAATTATGGTTCTTCTATTTATGCCCAACAAGAAGCCCAGGAGTTTGGCTGCCAGCAGGTTTTGTGGCTCTATGGAGAAGATCACCAAATAACTGAAGTTGGAACAATGAATCTGTTTCTCTACTGGATAAACGAAGATGGAGGTACAGTAACACAAAATATATAAACTTTAATATTAGAATAGACAGTTGGGACTATAATCCATAAAATTATTATTAGAATGCATATCATAAACTCTTAAATGAAGTTGATTTAACAAAGGAAATACATACTGTCTTCTTAAAACTGATGGGTGACTTAGTTATACCATTGTGAAATAGGAGTTTCTGGGGGAGCTGTGAGTATTGCCTGCTGATAACATACTAAATTTTTGGGCTAGTCCATGGGCTCCAAGGGTAAAATCTAGCTGTATACAAGGTCACACTGCAGGTTTGCTGTCAATGTTATTAGCGTGCTTGATCTTGAAGGAGGTGTTGAGTTAGAAACCACACAGTCATACTAAATACACCTTATGGCTGTGTAGCTCTTCAAACTTTGTGGTTTTGGACATGAGTGGTTCCCATCTTCACTTTCTGGAGAGTCAAATGTTCCTGAAACATAGGCAAAAGTGTTTCAGCATCCAGGTGATGAAGAACTCAGCTCTTTCTTTGAGGAATTTGAAGTCCTGTCCAGAGAGAGAGGAACATGTCAGTCAATGTTCCAAATGCTCAAATGATGCTTTCAAGATACACTGCCTTTCCTTAAGCCATTGTACCTCTTTGTACCCAGAGTCATCTCTGAATAATGTAAAAGCTGATTAGAGAGCTATTTACATAATGAGCAGCCAACTATTTAGTAATCTCAAAAGCACTGATCAGGCATGCAAGTATTCAGTGCTTGAGAAGTGGTAGTTGCACCTGAGAACTGGTTTGGAAGGCAACATGACTGAGCCAATGCATAAAGGAGGATTGAGCCAATGCATAGGGAAGTGAATAAAAAGACACCTCCTGACTTTCATGAGTACTGGCCCTCAACAAATAGGAAGTGTTACTGAAGTTTTGCATGGCCGCAGATGCAGGGTTCAGATGCAGATTTTATCATAGTACCATGGATACCCCAGAAAATTGTCATTTTTCTGACAGTGCTCAGCTGCAGTACAGAGGCAGCATTCTGTGGGGACAGCAGTATGCTGTGGATAGTGCAGAGTAATGGGAATCTAGCTACCTGACTCCCATCTCCAGTTTCATTACTTGTTCTTCTGCAAAAGCTTTACCAATTTGGTAAGAAGAAGAATGATGCTCCCTCAGTGCTGCATCTGTGAAGCTTTATGAATTAACCTATAAATATGAGAAATCTTGTCAGTGTTAGAGTAGTGGTAGATTTGTCAGTGTAGCTAGAGGGCCAAATTCAAGCCTTGTCTAACTTCACTGGAGAGACACAAAAATAGATTTTGGCTCATTCTGCCCAGGGAAAGGACACTGAAGGGAGGACATAATTAGAATTCAATGTTCTCATTGTACTTAAACCAGGAATATGCTGGAATTATCCAGCTGCAGCACTGCACTGTTCCAAAGATCTGCCAATCACTGTGTTACCAGTGCACTACTGAATAGTACTATTGTGAGGTGGCCATAGCAAACAACTTGTAATTCATGCCACTCAAGCTAACTGTACACAGGCAAACCTGCAGTTTCACACGACATGGTCATTAGCATCATTGAGGCCACTTTGCTGTCCTCCATCAAAGTGCATTAAAAAATTAATGCTTAATTTATGAGATCTTTGGCTGAGAATCGCTCTTGCTGCTAATGTGTGTCATCCCATACCTGCCTATGGCTTTACATTGTGGTTTGAAAAGTGTTATGTTCTGTCACTTCACAACAGATTCTTACTTTGGCTGTGGTTCTGCTTTGTTATGCAAATTTTGCAGCTGACAGAGTGATCTAATATAAAAATAGACAGAAACTGCAAATCATGATCAAAAAGAACATGCCCTTATTTGTGTGTTAGGAGGTCACTGCAGAGTAGTCTCAACTGCTCCCCTTGGTACCTAACAGATCAGACTCAGCCCAGTAAAGCCTAGACTAAAGGACATCTGTGCTTCCAATGAGAGTAACCTTTCCTTGCAAGCCTTTGCTATTTTTCCAATTAAAGCATTGTGACTAAACATGACACATTATCTTGGGCAGCAGGAGGAGCCTGGTAAAATCTTCCATTTGCAACACTGAGGAAGGAGTATGGGAGCTAACTACTCAACCTTGTGGAAAATAACAGGATGTATTCTCTGCTGCTCTTCTGTGCCTGCAGATGCTCTGGCTGAGGCTTGTAACATGACCAAATCTGGATCCCTGCTGTTGCATAAATGCAGAAGTGTGATATTTCATTAATCAAATACTGTTCACAGTTTATGTTCACAAAGTGAAAATTTTGGTCACTTGGCATCCCCTTCTACCTGCCCCTTCAGAGCATGTAGCAGTCTCAGGAGGCTGTTAACATTGAAACTAATTTCCTTTGACAGTGTCTGTTCTTCCATCTAGAATGTAAGCTTGACTTTATGGAAAACCTTAAATTTTAAACATACATGCATCCTGAAGATTGCTAACTATGAAATTTGTGTGTACTTTCCAAGAATTCAGTTTCGTGAGGATAGTTTGGAACCATCTGGGCTTTACTTCTAGCTTTAATGTTAAGGTATTGTGAATAGCATTGAAGTATTGCTTAACATTTTTATGCTGTTATTAAAATGGGGATTAATACTGCCCACTTCAAAATACCTTACATACATTAAAAATGAAATATCTTAAAAGATTCTTTGGAACAGTCAGGTAAAATACCAGGCAAGTTTGCATAGTGTTCTGTAGGCAGATCATTATTTGTGCTGCAGAAGTAACTTGAACAAGTAGACTATTAACAAAATAAGTATTGTACCTTCTGCTCTAATAGAAAGACACAGCAATAGCATGGAGGGGAGAGCAGCAGCAGAATGAGATGGCAGATGAAGAAGGTGAAGTAATTGAGGAAAGTAAATTGACAAAGAGGTGAAGACAGAGTGATGGAGAGAAAGAATATAAGAAAACCCTGAGGGAAATAAGGAGAAAGAAATAGAAAGGTCCAGAACAAAATGGAGGCAGAAGTCAGCTATCAATAATAGTGAAATCAGGATTTCCTGGACTGATAGTGCTACTACTATAACAGTAACAGTAGTCGACTGAATGGAAAGCCTGCCATTTCTCCTCACTCTTTGCAACTACACATTTGAAGGCTTTTAGCCCATCAAAATAATTCAAAAGGCAAATGAAGTCTGTGATCTCACAGTCTGTGTTTTTGGAGATGGACAAACTGATGTCATATGGAGCCTGGTTTGGCATCAGTTCACAGAGCTGATGAGCTATTTGGCATGCTGTGTCTTACAGCATTATCATCTCTGCCGGAAACCAGGGGAGCAGATGATCCTTGGGTGGACCCAGACTGGTAGGCATCATATGTATACTTGACAAAATTCTGTAATTCAGGCTGTTTGAATAATTTTGAGGTTCCCATGTCCTGTCTGCTCAGTGCTATTTGGTGGCTGGTTAGGCTTGGCACTTTGTCAGACTAGCTCAAATCAATTAATATGTTGTTGAGCTTGAACAGGTCCTGGGTAAGATCTGTGGCAAAATCACAGAACAGAGAAGAATATCTTGTGTATAGTCACAGTCTTTGGTATTTAAGTCCACATTATTTGAAACTTTCTGATAATGAAAGGGGAGCACTTTTATATGACTGGGTGACAAATGCAAAGCATCAGGTTTTCAGTGTTTAGAATTGGGTGAGCCCTTTGGCTCCTTGAAAGCTTTTAAGTACTCTTCTTTTGATGTGGTGCTATCAAATGTGCCAGAATTAGGACCAGGCATCATGATTAGGAGTGATGCTAGATAGAATCCAAAAAAGGGAAAGCTATTGTTTCTGACTCTATGAGAAGAGACCACCTCTGTACTTAAAAGTCTGGGATAGAAAGGGCACTATTGGTTAGTCAAACTAGGGCAGAATATATAGCCTGTTCTAGAGCAGCTTTTTTTCACGTGTTGTCATGGCGGTTTGTATCTTAAGTATGTATGGATCCTCATAAAAGGAACATGGAAGCATAGGAAGAAAAATCTTGTAGTCCAAATTAATAAATCCAGGGATGGCTGCATTAAAAAGTAACAGATGTTTCCTAAGAGAATGGACAGTGAGTAGCAGATTAAATGAACAATACCATCAATTTATCCTCCATTTCCACTATCCCACCCCAGCTCCCAAAGAAAGCAAAGCAGGAGAAAGTCCATCCATGCTGTAGTCAGTCTGGAGTTGTGTATGCACAGGCTAGCAGCACTGTTTATGCAGAGAATTCTCTTGCTTTCTACCCAGCTGCAAGTTTTCACAGGACCTATAGAAACATTTTTAAGACATCTTCTCCTTTGAGACTGGTTCAAACAGGCCTGAATTCTGTGATCTTTTGCAGGTACGGAGAAGGGGGCATAACAAAAACATTAGATAAATACCTTGTTCTTTTATATGACCTAGGTAAAAATTAATAAAAAACCTTAATAGTTTGTGGATTTAATGGGCACAATAGAATCCTCATAAGATCAAGAAAGAAAAGAGAAAAGGGTTAAAAAAAAGAGTATTACTGAAAGGTCTGTGGATGTCTTCACTTCTCATTGCAAATTTGAGGCTGTCTTAAAAGAGTCTGGCTGTCTGAAAGAGTAAATGCTCAGTATTCTCTGATAATAGAAACTACTGAGTATGCTATGTGATATTAAAAATGAAAGTGATGGTTTAAAATGAAAAATATTAACTCTAGTTTGCTGAAAAGATTAGATGGAAGACCATAGACTACATACCTACTTTTGTGTTGTAATTTAAATGTTTACCAAGTACTGATTACCATTTATCTACTGCTTCATTAGTTATGTTAGATGAAAATTTATTTGACTCTTTTTTTTTTTCTTCAAAAAAAAACAAACAAGAAAAACCAATTAACAAACAACACTAGTTGAACACTTTGAATTGTTGGTGCTTTTGGAATTTTATTAGGCTTGCTCTTCTTGTGTAAAGAGAAAATTAGGAAGAAAAGGTATATCTAGAGTAAGACAAAAGATCATTAAGGAAGTCTCCTCTCAAGATACATTTGGCAAGATTTCTACTGCTTTGCTTATTCAGTAGATGACCCTCCAAATTTCTGAAAGATGTTTCACATTAGTGCTAAGAATTTGATATACTGGATCCCATAATCCTAAATTAAGTGAAGTAGTTCAGGGAAAGGCATGATCTGCCCTGGGACTATTAGAATTTAGCTTTCCTTTGTACCTCACTATTCTGAATTTGCAGACTGAGCCATTCAGTGCTTCCTAGAAGTTATAGAGTGAATCTATAATACCCTGACGAGTAAAACCTACTACTAGGCTCTAGCCACATATTTGTTATGTATTAAGTGTTTCTTCCCCCTCACTGAAGCCTACTCAAAAGGTTTGAAACACTCAACAACTTATTGAAGTTGAATTTGTGTACCTTCTGTTCTTAGAGAACTCTGATAAATGTTACATCATACTGGATAGGCAACTTTATTGTTTGACTTCTTTCTAATTTTTGTGTTTGGTGTAATATCAGTAAACATTTTTATTTCTTTGTTTTTCAACCTGTGCTTCTGTTTCTTCTGTATCTGACAGAAGATGAACTGGCGACACCACCTTTAGATGGCATCATCCTTCCAGGAGTGACAAGACAAAGCATTTTGGACCTGGCACACAACTGGGTGAGTGTTTTGACCTTGGCAGTAATCGTTTTGACTATCACATTATTACGTCAATGCGAGTAAGCATTTCTGGTGCTCAGTATCTTGAAGTTCAGCTGATCTGGTCAAATCCATCAACCTAAATGGGAACTAAGGGCATGCTAATTCATAGATTCCCAGCAACATCATCAGAATAGCCCCACCTGTCACATAGCACAATACCAAGCTTGTTAAAGTAGATCCGTGTAGTATTTAACATGGAAATTCTCATTAAATCCTCTGGTACTAGCAACTTAAAGCAATGAAACAATTATCGTGCATGACCTCAGCTATACTGCAGTCATCAGCTCCCTTAGTTGTCATGGTTCCACCCTTATTTCTAATAACTAGCAAGGCAGTCTAAAATCCAGCCACAGTTTTGCAGTTGTCTCTTTGTTTCCAGATTCCAGTTCTATCATGTAGCCACCAAGTATTTATTTTGACACTTGGAATTACCTCATATCTCGAAATGCTGCTAACTGTTAACTCTGCCTATATAAGAATGCAGTCAAAGGCTTATCAAACCCCATATCCTGTCCACTGGTTCTGGTGCAGCTTATGTTTAGGGAAGAGTAAAAGAAGTAGCACAGGCATGTGTGATATGTTCCCCTGATATTAACTCTACTTCCCTTTGCCTGTATCTGAAAGGCTTTCTGAAATATAGTTCACAATTGTATCACTCAAATCTAATTTGCAGTGAAGAGAGCTAGGTGTGTCCTTCATGGTGCATGTGTGCCATTTGTTGACCTGTTCTGAGCTCTTATGCACCTTTAGTCGTACTGGTACTCCCCTAGTGCAGATGTGCATGTGTGCTTCTCAGTCCTGTCTTCTTTACAAGACAGACATATTTCTAGTTGATAGGCCTTGTGTGTGAGATACTAGACTCTCACCTCAGTCCTCTTGAATAATTAGGTGTTGTCTTCTCTCAGAAAGGTTGTTTTCTTCCTGACCTCCATTCCCTGTCTGAAACTCTGCTTACCCAGTGTCTCTGTCTCTCTCCAAATACTATCCTGTTAAGAGCTAATAATGTTCTCTGCTATCATAAGCATCTCTGTTTCATGTTCAAGATCTTGCATATAAAATTAATGACTGAGCTTTCGTTTGCTCTGAGACAATAAAGTCCACATAAATCCATGAAATGAAAATTTCTAAGTTCTATTTTTATCTTTGTTCTTTAAACATGTCCCTTCAATCAGTTGCTATGCATTCTTCACTTATAGAAAGTAAAACTCCTCTTATATTAAGACTTACTAATGTTAGTTGCTATACTTATACCTGCAGTACAGTCATTTTTTTTATGTAACAGCTGTGTACAGGCTACAGTGTAAAATTTCATCAGGGGTTAAAGAAATGTGTCACATCTAGTTGACATTGCAAGTGGAATTATCAATGTATTTTGCATAGGAGTTGTCCGAGAGTGGGATGCAAAGCTCTCTTGACATAATTGAGTAATTTTTGTACAAGCTCTAGCATGCTAGAGGTCTTGAGTAGTCAGATCTTTTGCCACATAACCCATGACAAATTCTGCTGTGTTATTCCTTAATGCAATATTGATATTCTGAGGAAACTTCCACTTCATTGTCAGCATTGTATCTGGCACACCACTGGCTTCCTTAAATGTCATTGTTTGATTAGAGTTTATCTTCTGTGATACTGGGAGATTTGAAAAGATCGAAAGGTCACAGTCAACACTTGTTGCCACAAGGCTAATAGTTCTGATAGAGATGTTTTAACATGGAAAATAAAAAGACAATCAATATTTAAAGGTGTTTACAGTTTTTATGGTTGATTCTTCTTCTGAAGGGAGAATTTAAAGTGTCTGAGCGATACATCACCATGAGTGACCTGACAGCTGCCTTGGAAGAGAACAGAGTAAAGGAGATGTTTGGTGCTGGAACAGCTTGTATTGTATGTCCTATCTCTAAAATTTTATATAAGGGCAAGGTAAGATAGTGTCTCTTCAATTTTTTTTTCCTCTTCTTTCTTCAAAGTGGTTTCATAATTAATTGCAGCTGAAGCATAAAACAAGTGAGTTAGAAAAAGAGTGCTGCCAGAGGCCCCTGGAAAAATGAATAGTGTCAGTATGTTTTTTCCCAAGTGAGTTACTAGTTGTCAGAAGACAACATTTCCCTCATATTTTCTGGGGTTTTTGAGTAGTTAAAATTCTTAAATATCATTCCTGGGAAAAGGAAGAAACTGAAATGAAAACCAACAGTTCCCAGCCCATTTGAAAAGATAGAAAAATACTTTATCCTGCATTCCTTCTATTGAACATTTTCCAAAGCAAAGGCACTTGGGAAAGGTGAGGAGAGGAAGGACTTTTGCAGGGGACAAAATTTTGTTTCTCAAGTTAATTTCTTCCTCACCCCTCACTGCAGGGAACCCAGCTCTGATGGAAGCAGTTTCAGGAGGGTGCACAGCTACTTCCACCTACTATACACCATGTGGGAGATTTCTCCTGTAGAGGTCGAATTCCACAGGCATTCAGCCTGTTAAGCTGACTTGATGCTGTTTAGCTAGGTCTAAGTTAGTTCAGAAGGCTGGTTTATTGCAACTGTATATATAGATGTTTTTTTCCATTAAATGTGACAAGTACAGCAAAAGCCTGTTAGGTGATACTTCTTGAATTAATAAGATGGAATGAATAGAGTAGAATAGACTGTTTCAATTGGAAGTGACCTACAATGATCAATCTAGTCCAACTGCCTGACCACTTCAGGGATGACCAAAGTTAAAGCATGTTGTTAAGGGCACTGTCTGAATGCTTCTTAACTACTGACAGGCTTGGGGCATTGACCACCTCTCTAGGAAGCTTGCTCCAGTGTTCAGCCACCCTCTCAGTAAATAAATATTTCCTAATGTCTAGTCTAAACCTCCCCTGATGCAGCTTTGAACCATCCCCATGTGTCCTGTCACTGGATATCAAGAAGAGATCAGCTCCTCCCTCAATGTAGCAGGATGCTCGATCTCTCAGTATGCCCTCCTCAGGAAGATGTTGAGAGCAATGAGGTTGTTCCTCAGTCTCCTTTTCTCCAAACTAGACAAGCCTGAAGCCCTTAGCCACTCCTCATAAGACATACCTTCCATCCCTTTCACCAGGTTTGTTGCCCTCTTCATGACACACTCAAGGACCTTCACATCCTTCTTAAATTGTAGGGCCCAGAACTGCACACATTGCTTGATGTGAGGTTGCACCAATGCTGAATACAGTGGGAGAATCACCTCTTTTGACTGGCTGGTTATGCTGTGATTGCACCCCAGCAAGCAGTTTGCTTTCCTTGCTGCCAGGGCAGCCAATATAAAATTATATTTCTTATATAATATTTATATATTATCTTATATGATGCTAAGATAATACAGGAGACATCAAGGTGCTGAGTGTTAATAAGTGCTATAAATGTACCTATTGTATTTCTACGTTATGTACTTTGAAATTAAATATTGTACATAGTGTTTCTACTCCTGCCTGTATTATATACCCTCTGGTTTGAACAGGTATTTTAGAAGGTTTAGATTAAAATAATTTAATGTTTCACTGGCTCAGCATGCCCTCCTATAATTACCTTACAACAATTTTTGCCTAATTGTAAGGAGGGCTGAAAAGCTTGATAAATATTTATTAAAATTCTTGGTGACCCTAAGGTGTAAAGCTTCTATTATATGTTATTCTCTCTCTCTTTTCACCCCCTCTTCTCTCTTCTTTATTCAACATCAGCATTTGCACATTCCAACTATGGAGAATGGACCTCAGTTAACAACCCGTTTCCTGAATAAGCTGAGTGATATCCAGGTGAGGTGCTTCCTCTTCTTTAAGCAGATAAAATAGTAAAAGGTGAAAATTTGAAAACACCTGAAAATAGTGTTTTAATGGTGATGTTATAGGCACCATTAAATAACAATATAGGCTCTTTTGTTTGGTGTGGTTATTCTACCAATTTTTTTTTCCTTGAGAAAACATGATACAGATGTAGAGTGTTATCTTTTTCCCTGTTCATCTTGGAAGCTGGAAGAGAGTTGTAAGATTTTACTGCTATCAGTGATATCCAGTACTGTTGTCATAAGTTCCTTCTTAAAGGAAAAAATAGATTAAACATCTTAATAATCCAAATTACAGATTAATAGAGGCTAATCAATAAAGAGATGGGTGAAGTAGTAAGCTCTCACTGAATGCCTCCACTGATCACAATTTGTTTCTCAGCATCTTTCCAATCATATGGTCACTACTTGTTCAAAGAGATCCTCTGTGATTGGCTAAATACCAAAGTCTTTTTGGAATCTGTGCTTGACCTTGATATCTGGGCAAAGGAGTCAACAGTGTTTTAGCTAAAGTCAATGAGCAGAATGTGATGACCCTTCTTATTTTAGTTGCCTGTTTTCTTTTACTTAGTTTATGGTGAAGACGATTTGGGAATAAGAGTAAGTCTTGGCAAATTAGAAGTCACTTAATTTAACATCTGACAGCAATTGCTTGGCAGTATTGTAATGATTTCTTCAAATCAACTCTGATGGTTTCTGTTCTACACTTTCAGCTTTTGGCTCAATAGGTTCTTAGATTTGCTACCAAAATTTTTATCTTCCTGCCTGTAAGCCCTGAACTAAGAATCATCTTGAAAGCTTGTGAGATGTACTGCACCACATTGCAAATCTCTGAATACCAGAAAATAATCAGAATTTTTTCTCTAAAAGTCTTCAAAATTATTTTTCTTTTTATTTTACAGATCCTTTACTAGTGTGTAGAAATAATCTGACACAGGGCTCTTCTGATGAGACCCTAAACAAAAATGCTTATGAATTACATTTTGCTGTCATATGTTGACCCCCCTGAAATGCTGTGATAAGCAGGTTCACTCATGTAGTGTTATTTATTCAGTATTTAGTGCCATGGTGCAGTCCAGGTTTAAATCTATTGTTACTGGTTGTGGGTTTTTTAATTGTTCAATTGCAGTAGGGTGAAGCAGTCACCAGGGGAAGTCAGGGCGTCTCATGGTTCTTCTGTATTCTTTCTGCTCTACATATTTTCACTTTTCACAGCTGCTGGTCTCCAGCATAACTATTTTTTTTTTCTTTCCCCAGCACCTGCCCAAGACTTATAGCTCAAATAATGCAGCAAAACCACTTGACTGTTATTCACTAGGAGAGTAGCATGGGATCAGCATCTCTTGTTCTTTAGAGTAGTCTTGGACATTTCTGGCTGTAACTCAGGGAGGAAATTCCTGATATTGTGGTACCTTTTTGTTGGTGGCTGAGCCAACTTTCAGGAGGCGGAAAGAGACACTCTCACCTATGATGTTTTTATTGTTTCAGCTGTGTAATGGCTTGAGATCTGGGTCTTCAAACAGTAGGACTGATAGGAAGAAGCAAAGGCTCTTCTAGTTCTAGATTTTAGGGGAAAAAGAGGCTTAGGATTTCATTTGTCCATGTCAGTTACATTTTTATCATCTTACTGTATGACAATACACAGTAGCCTTTCTCCAGATTCCCACTACATACCACAGTTCTATTTCATCTTTCTCATCCCAAATGCCTGATATACATCTAGCTAAAATAACTTCTGGTGTCTATCACTTTATTTTTCTTGTTCTTGTATATCCAGATCTATTTTAGGGACAGACTGTAAGCTGATTTTATTGATACATTGTGATGCATACTGATCATCACTCTTTCCATAACACTCTGTATTAAAGCCATCATGTTAGTATTTAAAGTATCTGCCATTAATGTCTGAAGGCACTTGTGTAACTCCTGTTACCTTTTGGTGTCTAGGTGATGCAGTGTATGTCAGGGCCTTCAGCAATTTGTGGTCAGTTGAGTCTCTACCGCTTGCTTGTAATTGCAGTCATGGAACAGCTCAGCATCAGAAAGAGCTGAGGCCATTTGTAGCTCTTTGTTGAGTGCTGCACATGGCAATAGGTACTGCTTAGAAGTTTGTGCTGTGAAACAAGCAAGAACCGTCTCTAGAAGAAGGGCTTGCAAAATCCAGAGTTCTGTTTCAGAAGACAGCAGTGGAATATGTGTCTTTCTCTCTTGGATAATAGATAATGAGTGAATTCTTAAGAAAAATTTGTCCAGCCTGTTCCTTGAGGCTTCTTCCCATGCCCTCCTCTATCATCCTAGTTCTTCCATACCCCCAAACCCTCCCCGACCAACATTCAAGCAGAGGCTGGAAATGTATGGATTGCTTCTAACCATTATCTATCTTGGACCTTTTAACTTTCAGACTACTCATATAAACCTTTTGCCTTGCAGCTATGTACATGGCAAGTGTTTGTTAGTTACATGCCAAGAGTAAATCCATCTCTTCTGAAAAGTGCTAGACGATTATGCATATGCTTACTTCTGGGTTTTCTTCCTTTTTTAAAAAAAAGCCAAAAAAGTTAGAACACTTCATAGTTAAAAACATGATTTTAAAGAGAAAAATGGCTGCTTCCCCTTAAAGAGTCAGTCAGTGGTTGCTGATTGTGTTCTGTACTTTCCTGTCTGTGGAGAGATGGATTCATATCCAAATGGACTCCAGGTCATCATATGGAAAACAATGCTGCAATATAGAAAATGGAGTATATAATATTCTTAAACTGTCCAGGGAGTTTTCAGGGTCTTTCACAAAAATTCTTTATGTATTCTGCTAGGATGGAAAAAAACCCAAACCAAAACAAAAAACAACCTCTTTGCAGTGTCATTGGGCTATTGTCATATCATTTTAACAGTCTGAGGCTGTTGCTCCAAAGAATGTTCAAGCTCTAAAGAACCAAATGTAATGAAAATTACAGACAAACACAGCTTTGGTCTCTGTGCTGTGCTGTTGCTCTAACTAGAGCAATGTATCCATTTCACATTGGACAACGAACATTTGTAAAAGAGTGTAAGTTCTCAGTACCAACACTGTCCTGCATTTGAACCTGTGACCAAGAGGTGCAGAGCTCCATATGTAATATCATTATGCCAGTTCCCTTGTGTACAACACATGCTTGTTTAACATTTTCTGATTATCGTTATTATTGTGTTTCCAAGTCTGTTTTCATGCTGCTCATTGTTCTTTTGCAAGTCTTCTGTGTTCAACAGGATTTCTTTGGATTTGAACAGCTGTTCAGTGGAACTAGAGCTAGAGTGACAAATTAGAAACTCATGGGCAGAACTGATTCCATTTCTCATGCTAATGGAGAGAGACAGCAGTAGCACTGCAATACACATTTTCTTTCCTATCACTGAGTTGGAACTCATAATTACTAAAGCTTGATAAAGATTTCAGATTAAATCATTTACATTGTGTAGAGTAATGGTGTGCTTATGAATTAATTAGTCATAGTACACGGTGTTCTTTACCAGCTTGAGTTAGAGATGAGATTCTTTTCCCTGGGAATACACTCAGTGAAATACCACTCAGATGTGGTTTTGCATTCTATGCTTTGAGAATAAACAAACCTTTCCTATACTATTTAAAGTGTAATTTGGATGAAACTTGGAATGGATGGAAAGAAGGTAATATATGATGTTTACACAACATGATGTAGAATACTTTTAAACACTGCAGTCGAGACAGCAGTGAATAGACAGGAGGTCTAAAACCCTGTCTTTCTCAAAGTTGCATATTCTAAATGGGTAGGCCAGTAGAGAGCAACCAGGGAAGGAGAATGAATGTGTTCATTTTTACAAAGCAAGAGCTCCAGGGGGAGAAAGAGGGATAGGATTGTCTAGCTGGAGGTCACAAGGACTTTGACAGAATCAGAAAAGGAAATCTGCTAAATCTACTTTTATTTCCAGACTGAAAACATCTTAATTGTGGTATAACATAGAGTCATAGAAAGATTTCAATTGGAAAGGACCTTAAAGATCATCTAGTTCCAACCCCCCTGCATAGGTAGGGACACCTCCCACTAGATCAGGTTGCTCAGGGCCCCATCCAGCCTTGTCTTGAACACTTCCAGAGCTTGAGAAGGAGCATACTTATGAATGAATTAGTGAACTGATCTCAGGTTATAACTGTATTCAGCTGTATGGAAAGCTTTAGAGAAGCAGGACTATTTATATCATCTCTAGTGAATATAATTATCGTGCCTTCCTAGGCTACTTACTGGAAGATGGATAAAACTTCAAGCTGCCTTGAGGCTTTGCTTAAATCGAAGACAGAAGGAAAGGCATAAGAAATAATATAAACTAGTATCAGAGTGGTGGATATGAATCTTTCTGAGGATAGACCTAAGAAGTTATCGTCATTGTACACTGTTACTCTTAACCTTTGTTCTTAAACGCTATTTTTTTTCATTTCAGTATGGAAGAGAAGACAGCGATTGGGCAGTGCTGGTGTCATGAAAGTAGAAGAGTTGAGTCAGATTCTCCAGACAGAAAAGCCACGAATAATGACAACTTCTGTAGCTGCCTGTGCGTAGCGTAGTTTCTGTATCAATTTTGCTCTCCAGGATGATTATTTCCACAATCTGGCAAATGTGAACACAATCATTTTGATTTCTACTGTAATCCTGTTAGTAGAAGCCCATTTCCTTGGTAGAGGTGCTAAATGTTAGCAATAGAACTTTCCTAATGGGTTTCTTAGTGCCTCCTTGTGTCTTATGTACAGTCTGAAAACTTGTAAAATGCTCTTCAACTGCTCTTCAGTTTGTTCGGTTTGTTTTAACTGCCATCACCAGCAGAGCATGTGTCAAATAACACAAAGACGGTGCCTGTTAGTTTGCCACAGGGTTCTGTTGACATTATTCTGCCTTTTGCTCTGTGTTTGGGAAACAAGTTTAGCCATATGTTCTTTCCTTTCATACTTTGTTTGTATGGGAGATTCCCACGTTTGCATAGTCTGTTAGATCTCCTCATGCTTACTCTGTCAAATAACAGCTCTGTCCTTTAGGCCAAAATTCTTTTTGAGTAGATCTAGCCTGCAATATGCTTTCTGTTTGCCTATTGCCTTTCCCTCCATGGGGGATATGCAGTGGCTGCTTGGGCAATACATACCTCTCTAATAATTAAATCATCCTTCCACACATGATATACAGGGCTGGGCCAGGCCCTGCTGCGACAAAAAACACCCTTTGTCTGGCCTAGCTCAGAGCTGGGCATTGCAGACACAGTGTAGCCTTCTGAGTCATTGTCTGGAAAATAAGATTAGACAACTATGGTGGTGAAAATTGAACCACTCTTCAAAGAAACCCAACCTTTGTTTTGAGGAATTTCTTTCAACATCAAGTCACTTAATTTAGATCAGCAAAACATTTTTCTTGTTCCCTTCACCACTCGCCGTGAAATGTATCCAGCCTCCATTGACACCTGCCTTAATAGGGCCTTCCTATTAAGGAACAACTGATGTTGTCAACAGAAAATACCTAACACAAGAAGGAAAAATGTTTAATTCAAACTCTGGTTTTGTTCTGATACTTCATGTAATGCTACTCTCTCACATGCAGTCTTGGTACTATTGAGAAGCAATATAGAGCATGTAGCCTGCAGTTAGGGAAATAACTTGTGCAAATGTTCACTAACAATTATACTGTAATGTTTATTATCTTTCTCTTTTTGCACACAGCTTTGTCGAACAGCTTTAAGATACCTCTTGCCAAAAATAATCACCATATTCTATATCAATGTTCCAAAGTGCTACTTCAGTGTAAAACTGGTGGAACTTAACTAACACTGATGGAGTCCTATAAGAAGTAAAAGTGAAACATTTATTGCCATAGCTGCACCAGTATTAAGGGAAATATTTAGCACTTTATTTTTTTTTTTTTAAGACTCAGAAGTATCTCTGCCATGCTTTATAGGCCCATTGCAATTACTGGCATTCATTAACGTATTTTAAAAAGGCAAACTATAATTTCTGTTAGACTGTGCATGCCTTATGCAACTGCTAAGAAGTAGCCTTATGGCTTTCCCTGATCGTTTTTGGTCAGATTTTAAAGACAACCATCACTTTCCTTTGCTCCCTCAAATCCTGTCTTTTACTGTCTTTCACTGTAGTCCAATCTGATCTTTTAACGAAGAACAGTTGAAGGTTCTCTCTAACAATGTAACCATTGTTAAAATTTGTTGGATAGTTTTCTCTTTAGAGTACTACTGTGCAAGCACAAAATGTTGTTTCACTTACAGTAGCAATAGTATTATGTGTCTCCTTTCCTGATTATTTGAATCTGTATGTATTGTGTGCTGGTCTTCATTTAGTATCTTGCTATGTATTATAAGCTGCTGGTAGTCTTTCTTTTTTATTTAATTAGGTGGGTGGAAAAATGAACATGGGCAATATTTCAAGATGCAACATGGGGTAGAGCGTTTTATCCAATAAGATAAGTATCATAAATGAAGAGTGCCTTTAACTAGAGTATGGCATGGAGCTCTCTGAAGATTTTGTAACAAGCAACCACATGCATTTTCCTGTTACTGAACCATCTATCCTGTCTCCTTATGTTGATCTTGGATTTAGCAGCAGAAGGAAAAATGGAAATATCAAATTTCAGATGCATGGCAAAGTGGTTGTATTATACTTTAACATCTCAGGATGTTGACAGAGTTGACAGGTGTCATATATCAAAAATCCCCATGAAGGCCTCAGTATACCAGCAGTAATCTATTCACTAGTCAGAACAAATAAGCACTAGCTAAAAAAATTGTTTTACAGCAGTGTCAACATTAAAGCTGTGTAAAACTGTTCTTAAATTGGATGCAAGTAATTTAATGAGAGGAAACAAGGTGTTTTCATTTATTGGGGTTTGCACTACACTGACCAGAAAGACACCTTTCTTTTTACTGCACGTTTTGAACTCATGGAGAGTTCATTGTGAGAGTTGAAACTGGAATCGCTCACAGGAATGCTTAGACTTTTCTAGCAGAGAAGAATGAAAATGTAGTGTGCATATGTTAACTGTTGTCTTTAATATCTTGGTTAATTACTTTAGTCTGGCTACGTCAACTCGAAGTTGTGCTTGTTTCCAAATTGTATCCAGGTGAATAAGTTCTAGATTTTACACTTTAAAATCTCTAATAAGGGAGCTGATGGGTCAATATAATACAGAAAATTCTTCTGATGATGCATGTTGTCCTACCCTGTGTTCTGCTACTGTTTTTTTATCCTGTTAACCAAAGCAAAGAAATAATACATGTAAATAATAGTATTTGGTATTACATTCTTCCTATTTTTTCCTGTAAAATTTAGGAAGGAACTGTGGTATTCCCTGAGCTAATAATGGATTGTAAAAGAACATCTGCAGATCTTTTCTCCATGTGCCCTATTTGTTTAATTGCAACAGATTTACATATAAAGAGTTTGGTACATCATAACTAGGCAATTATCTATTCTTCATCACTTAGTTATAGTTCTGCTAATTGATCATTGAAGACATAAGATAGTCTAGCATTAGGAGAATTTGAGACTGTTCAAAAAAGATAAACAATTTAATATTGTTGTGTGATACTTGCATAATTGGCTGCAATTATTTAATGTTTAATTGGGTTGATCAAATGAGACTCAGCCTTTCACATGCTTATGTTTTACAAATAATGGTACTTTAAAATTATAATAATGAAATCTAATTTCTGTATGTTCTTTCTTCTCCCCTTCATTCTTTTGATTATTATTTTCAGTATTGAGCATGTCCTGAATTTTCAGTTTGGTGAGCATTATTCATGCATAGGAAAGAAGTCTTTCAAATGAGAGAAATTTCATCAATCTGGCATTTCATATAAAGCTGTTCTGATGCCAAGATTTATGGCATTACTCAACTAGATTCTTACCTGTGCTGAGGGCAACTTTGCTGTGAATTTACAGGGACATATTCTGGTGCCTGCTTAAGTTAGATAATCTGCTCAGTTTGTAGCAGTCCAAAGCAAGCATGAGTTTTCTGGGATATAGAAGGGAAGCCAGGTAAGATAGTGAGAGTTTTCTCTGCCCAGCCATTGTTTACACCTTATCAACTATCTCAAGCCAAAAAAACCCCACTTGTCCTCCACTCCTCTTTCTAGATAAATTATTTGTTAGGGTTTAACTAATTCAACAGAGATATCATTGATCCTCTCCTGTACACTTATTTTATACTTATTTTTCCTCAGGTGTGAAGAATGGTAATTTGGAAAAATGTGGTATTTGAAAGAGTCACACTTGGTCTTCCAAGGAGGCAGACAGAAAAACATCTGGGACTGATATCATAGCCACCTAAGGAGAGGAGGAACCCTCTCAAATACAATAGCCTCTCCAAAACAATCTGCGTAGTCTCAACAGATTTCTTAGTGTGAACTGTCTGTTGATAGTGCCTTGCTATGAAATAGAATACAGAGATGATAGCACAGCCTGCCAGACTATGGCACATTGTCTCTCTCTGCTTGGGATTCACCCTACTGATGGTAGGTTTTAATGTTCTAGTGGCAGGCTTGGACACTGAGATGTGGGCAGGTGTAAATGATGGCTGAGTGTGCCCTGAGGTGGACTATTCCTTCCTGTCCTCTCCGCACAGACTCGCAGCCCCTTTTCCTCAACCTCCTATCATGATGCCCCTTAGTCTCATATCTAAAAGTGACCATTTAATCAAATTTTCATTATTTTTGTTTTTAGCAGTAGTGACTGTTTAGGGGGAGAAGTGTTTAATCTTATCTTGCAGGTTTTCAGGACTCAGAATTGCTCTTTACCACCTGCATATGCAATGCCTGAACAGACTACCACATTGTGACCCTGGACAAGTTATCTAACCTCTGTGTAAGTGTAGAGTAGTAGTATTTATACCACTTTTAACTCTAAGCCAAATTTTGCATAAAAAAGTTATTTTACTACAGATCAAATAAGCTTTCTAGAAAGCTTTTTAAGGGGCAGAGAAATATGTCATATAAAGGTTAGTGTATCAAGGATTGCTTTAGAGTGGGAGTATTTTGATTATTCAGGAGAAAAATGTTACATGAATGAGAAATATATTTAAGGTTTGCTCTATGAACCCATAAACAAGTAAAATATGTAGTTCAGAATATAAAGGAACATACAGAAAAATCTTGACAAGACAATTCACCTCCACCTCTCAAACAGTGCTATGTTATTTAAAAGTGATGTTGCAAGACAGCATTGTACCTCTCAATGTAGAGTCATTAGATGAAAACTGTTCTACAGGTACACTTTTTCACATACCAGGGGAAAGACCTCTTTATTGATTATGACTACAAATTTTCTGAGCTGTAGTCTTTGCTGCATTTTGCTGTATTTTGTCACTATCCTCAAGTTTGGGAAAAAATAATTCATAGGGTGTAAATCACTTAAGTCATAACAGCACAAGTCAGTACTGGTATTGAATTGGTGAAAAAAAGCTATCGTAGCAATCCATCTATCCAAGGCTTGCTTTAAGCATGACAGTTATTAGTGGAAATTCCAGGATATTTTCCCTGACTGCAAAATCTGAGTGCCATCTATAGCACAGTTAGCAAATATGTCCCCAACTCCATAAACAAAACTAACTTACCTGTTATCTTGAGCTAGATCAGTCAAGTACATTAGGGCTTAGCAGTTGTGGAGCAATACTAAGTTAGAATAGTCAAGCCTCAGATTTGGAATTAGTAGCTCAGATAGAAATAAATCTCATTGACCACAGTAGCGAGGTTAACCACACCCAAATTTACTAATAGTGGTGTTTAACTTGGAATAACAGCACAGCTAGATCTTTGTCCCTTTCTCTGAACATGGATTTATGCTGTTTGCTTATATTAAAACTTAGCTTATTGTGTCTGATTTTTACTACAATCCTGAATAATCATGCTATGCTTTTAAAAAAAGCATCTTAAATTTTGTGTTCATAGAAGATCTTAAGAATGATGCAAGACCTTGATATAGAATTTTAAAGTCTTTTGAATATCTTCTGGGTAAAGTTAAGGTAGAAAAAGACAGCTTTGTGGAAATAACTACAGTGTTCCAAATGGCTTTTCAACACTGATCATTTTTGTTTTTTACCAAAGAAGCATGCAGGGAATAGTAGATAAGTGTACTTTTTTTTTCTAAGCAAGAGTTGGGAGAGTTTTTAAGAGCTGGTTCTCTTAATAATGTTAACTCTTCATAGGACTTGATTCTGTCAAGCTTATAGCAGTCATTTATGTGTGAGATGGAGGAGCTCAGAAGCTATCTCAGGTGGTACTGTCTTGCAGGAACAGATGTTTTTTCATTTTATGATCAAAGTGGTCAAGATACAAAAATGGAAGCTTTTAAATTTTGCAGATTTGTATTTAAAAAATTGCTTTTCATTTGAAAATTCTGATATAGTATCACTGAACTGTTATCTTAAACTATCGTGTCTCAGTAAGTTAGAAGAAGAAAGCAAACGTTCTTATTCTTTATATTATCACCTTCTTCCTGTATCCTAAATCTCCTCTTCATTATGATTTGGTCACCACTTGAACTGTGACCTCTTTGGGTGAAATAACAGGTTGTCTTTACTGCACCTACTAGCATGCTCTCAGATTTTAAGTAAGTACTAAGTGCTTGCAGCAAATGCCAGAGCAAAAAGTAAAATGAAAAGTCTTCTGTCTCCAGAACAGGCATACTAAGGAATTCAAGTAAATTTACCCAGCAAGTCAGTCAAGGCAGGAGGTCAGAAGATCATTACCAGTCTCAAACAGAGACTACCTAGACATAGCAAATATGTCTAGCAGGATGGTAGATTGCTACTGCTATTTAAGAACACTCTTAATCAGTTGCTTAAATACTTACATCTGTGCCTACGTTTTCATAACTTGGCCCCAGTATCTTAACTGAAACAGTAAAATATTAGATCAAAACAAACAGGTAAAGCTCCAGATCATCTAACAGTGAGAAACTGCTGTCTACAGGGCAGTGGTCTGTTCTGTTCCTATAATGTATGTTCATTTTCTAATGGCCTCATAGTTGACTAGAACTGCAAGATGGAGACAAATGTATCTTTAACTCTATCCCATAGTTGATGATGTCGACAAAGAGTTAATCTATTCCTTCCATCTCTTGGGGACATGCTTTGGACTCTAGCTTGGCCACTATAGTATAGAGTGGCAGAATGGGAAAGGTTCTTTGCCATGATGGAGACAAGAGTTTTATCAGAAGCTGTTTGCAAACAATTTCTGTCAAAGCAGTAAATTAGGAAAGACGGATACCCCAATCTACCTGACCTTCGAGGCATTTGGAAGGGTGCAGTACTAGTTACTGGAATTGTTGCATATAAACAGTGGGAAATTAGCAACTTACATAGGGAGAAGTAAACGCCTCTGAAGGGTCTCTGTTTTCTCCAGTATTAAAGTTAACAATGTATTTTACAAGGATCTGAACAGTAAAGGATAGATGTGTGAAAAAGTGCTGGATAAACTAAAGGAAACTCTACCTCATTCTTCTCTAAAGGTTTTGTAGAAGCACAATTAAGCACTCCTAATGGCATTGTTATGTGCAGACCATCTGGTATGAAAGGAACACTTTATATTTGTATGTCTATAAATCCTGTAATAACTGTTATTTTGCTGGCAGTAGAAACAGTCTATACTATTTGCAGTTTTCCTCATCAAATCTGTAATTCTGCAATGTTTCTGTCTCCAATAAAGGAATTTAATGGGCACCTGCTTGTGGCATGTTATGAAATCATCATTGTTGAGTACAGCTAACTTAGCATAATAATCCCATAGATGGGAGCTATTGAAGCCCGAGTTAAAAGAGAAAAGAATTACTGAATGAAGTGTGGCATTTAAGAAGAGCAGAGCAAGATGGAAGTTGTAAGACATAAGCTAACTCTATGATCAAAATGCAAAGCCCTTATTCTCTCTTCTGGCTTCCACTGAAGAGTAAGGATATGACAAAGGTAAGAATGAGGCCTTAATAATGGCAGACATGCATTTACCCTGCCAAGCCTGGAGGCTGAGACAGTTGTTTCACTTACAGTTAAATGCTGGACAAATCCAGCAGCAACACTACCTACCTGATAACTATGTTGGAATAAAATAGCTTTTAACATGCCAGGATTATGTATCAGTGATTGAATCCAGCCACCATTCTAAGGCTTTCAAGGTGGTGAACTCAAGGGAGAGAGGAAAGCCAGAAAACAACTTTATACTTTGAGCAGCTTTGAATAGTCACTTCTCCTAAGTCAACCAATGGGAAGCCCTTTGAAGATGGTAAGCACCAAAAAGTGAGTGTCATTAAAATCTTGACATTTGCCACATGTATTAGCTATATTTTCCAAAATATTTGACGTGTTCCCCCTTTTCAGTGCAGAGTATACTGTGATTAAAGGTGATGCCGATCCATGCTGTGGTGAAGTACACACCAGGGTAGATTTTCTGTCAGGTGTAGTTCTCAGTGTCTTCAGAGAAAGCTGGCATGGATACAGGATGCTTTAAAGAAGCTGTAGACAGGTAAGTACTAGGAGTTGTTAATTACTGCTAAGAGAATGAGCCCAACATGTCAGAATCAGACTTTATTCCTGTATTTGGTCTCTCCACTTTCATTCTAGGGGAGCCTTTCTTAACTGTAACTCTAACCTGAGCTTCAGTAAGGCAGCTTTCAAAACTTTCTTGGCCCAAGTAGTAATAATTTGAAAACTCATCCTAAAAGGTGCTGAGTGGGCTTCAGGGACAAACAGACCTGTGCCTTTTAGCAAAACTTAAAAGACTAATTTTTTCCCTCTCTTTTGAAACATCTCAGTAGCTGCCAATAGTTCTGTTTACTAAAGCAGTACTGCCACCAGCACTGTGTTCTTGGGGATGGAGAGTATAAATTCTGAGCATTCTGATCTGGGATGTACATAGTCTTGTAAAGTCAATGTGACAAAAATATTTTAAAATCTTACAAGGGGAGGACAAAGCAGAAAGAAAAAACTGCATTCTGTATGTATAAACAAGGCAGGGAAAAAGTTTTGGGTTCCAAAATAAGCAGTCAATACTGGAATTAAAAGTGCCAGTTTTGAGGGGTATATCAAGAAAAGTGTTGAATTCCAGTTCTTCCTTTCCTTTTACTCAGAGTTCTGATATTGTGGCATCACAGTGGTGATTTTAACAGAGCTGCTAAAGAATTGGCCTGTTGCCAAGAAGAACAATTTTCAATAATAGCATCGTTGTTATTCTGGGTGCTTCTCCAAAGAGGAGCTTTTTAAAGCAAATGCAGGGCTGTGGAAGGTGTGTACTTCTCTCTCTCCCAAGGAAATTATTTTTAATGCTAGGTAAGAAAATTTTTGCCTGCTTCACCTGCAGGTGGTATTGTATCCATACAAATTTAGGATATTAAATTCTGAGCATTGCCAATGCCATTTTATAAAATACAAAACTGTTTATTTTAACTCATATTAGTTCTTGTGGGTCATTCAAAGAAATCACTTTCTTCTGAATTTATTAAAGAAGTTATTACTGTTTTATAACTTTCTTAGTCTTACTCATGGATTAATTATTTTCAAAGGCTTAACTTTGGTTAATTATGTTTTTGTAGTGATATAGAGGCATTTATCCTTTACTTTGATGGCAGTATAGGCTAACATTTTTTTAGAGTGAGGTAAAGAATATTCAAATAGAACAAAGATATTCTAACCAAACCAAGTATTTGTGAGATAAACGCCCAATTTTAAAGGATAAGCAGAAAAACAGATGTTTAAAATGGGTCAGTTCTACCACTGACTGTAAAATGCACCCACACTTTAACATTAGGCACTCTACATACTAACAAAGGGACTCAATATTTAAATATTTTAAATAATCTTCTTACTGGGTGAGGTAACAGTTACATGTCTAAGGCACATATGTATATTCATAGCCTATGAGACACATGCCTTTCAAGCAAAAGGCTGATCAACTCAATACTGATTTGCTGTGTGATAACATTTGTGAATATTTTATAAATGCTCAGCAGGCAGGCCAGGCATCTTCAGTGCACAGCAGGTATTCAAGGATGCCTCTGTGTCTGGCCAAAGGTAAACCCTTGGTCTAGATGGAGCATATGCAGCTGAAGCTGTGTCATAAGTTGCTGGAATGTGTACACAGAAGGGCAACTAAGCTGGTGAAGTGGCCAGAGCACAAGTCCTACAAGGAGCAGCTGAGGGAACTGTTGTTTGCTTTGGAGAAAAGGAGGCTGAGGGGAGACCTTATCACTCTGTACAACTACCTGAAAGGAGGTTGTAGCAAGGTGGGGGTTGGCCTCTTCTCCCAAGTAACAAGTAATAGAACATGATGAAATGGCCTCTAGGTGTGCCAGGGGAGGTTTAGATATTAGGAAATGGGTTGTCAGACACTGGAACAGACTGCCCTGGGAAGTGGTTGAGTCATCATCCTTGGAGGTATTTGAAAGATGAGTAGAAGTGGTGCTTAGGGATGCGGTTTAGTGGTGGACTTGGTAGTGTACTAGGGTAATGGTTGGACTCGATGGCGTTAAAGGTCTTTTCCAACCAAAACAGTTCTATGACAGAGAAGTGTGTGCTTCACAGGCTTGTATGTTGGGAGGCTGCTACTACCAGAAACAGCATCACTTGTAAAACAGCTAGGGCTCTTCTCTCCTTTTGACTGGGCTGCAGTTCATTCAGTTTATCTCACCTAAGTTCAAATCAAAGGCTGTGACTCACCTGCCTTCTAGGGGATGTTTATAGACCATTACCAAGCAGAGCTAGTGGAAAACATATCAGTGGAAACTTCAAATTCAACTGGTATTAGCTTAGACCCTAACTTGAGGTGACTTCATGGTCTGAGCATGATGAAGAAATGGCTCCACTCTTATTATTTCCAGCTGCTCCATCCCTAACCTTCCCTTTGTGGCATGGCTGGCACTAAAGCAGTTGCAGAGTGATCAGATCACTGCTTGACCACACAAAGGGAGAAGCATATGCACAGACCTCATGGATAGAAAGAGCAGGACTGCTCTTCTAGCTGTGGCAGAGATTTTAAGGAACTGAATTCAGCTAAGAAGTCACACCCATATGAAATATTTGGATTTTAATATCTAAGTGCTAGATACCATCTGCTAGCCACTTTTATTTTAGCTCTTAAAATTTTATGCACCAGACCTTGCTTATGTCATTGCTGAATTCTGGATTCTTTTGGTTGTTGGTTTGGTTTGTTGTTGTTTTGTTTGATTGTGTTTGGGGGTTTTTTTAGCTTATGTAAGCCTTGTGCCTGAGCAAAGACTGTAATATTTGCTTTGCTGTGAGGTTCAAAGTTGAAAAAGAAAGGAACTTGTAAAGATTTTATATCTTCATCATAAGGGCATGGCTGAAAGCTGATTAGGACAAAGTGAAAAACACTCCCATCTTTTTAGGAAATTTTTAGGTGCTTGAAAATTTGAAGAAAAATGCCACAGATCAGACTCCTGTCCCAGTATCTTTTACCTCTAGGTGATGGGACTATGACAATCCAATTGCTCTGGATCCTAGCAGCTAAGACTCACATTACTCCTAAATGCTTGTAAACTTAACATTATTCTCTTCCTTTAGCACAGAGTCTGTTCTTGCTTATGTCACACAAAGAACAGAAAACCTGAGTGGTTTGTCAGCTGATTATATTCCTGTCTCAAAAAGGCAACCCCCAAATACCAAACTCTAAGCATCATTCATAGCACAGGTTCCCTTGGCAATTCCTTCCTTTTGCAGGTGGAATATTTTTATGGCTCTCAAGGAAAAACAGTTGAGTTTGAGCTGAACTCAAGGTGAGAAATTGTCCCTAATAGCTGCTGCCTATCAGTTTTCTACAGGGTGGTCTCCCTCTGAAGGAGTAGGGTCAGTAATTCACTGGTAGGGAGAGATTCTGTCTGTCCTGTACTTGACGTAGTCAAGATGCGAGGCTTGCGGAGGTGAGGCAGAAGTTGGTTATCCATGGATACATTGCCTTACGAAGATAAATTACATTTTCTCTTGCTCCATTTTTGTATCTTCATCTACCGTTGGTGATAGTGTTATGCTGGGAAGTGCTAGTAGCTGCTATCAGGCGAGTCATTAATCCCAAAATCATCAGGTTTGTCAATGGCTATGCCAGGGACTTTTCAGATTGCAGAGCTTGTAGCCTTCGTGCTGGAAAGCAGAGAAAGGCAGTGTAGCATATGCTTTTCTGAAGAAGAAAAGAAATCATAGGGTTTACTTGCATTGCACACTTGAGGATTCCTGAGTGAAGAACCTACCTCTTGCTGTTGGGTCCCATCATATTCTTGAATGGAGAGCTTTTTTTTTAACAAATAAGCAATTTAAGAAATTATATTACCTAAATTCATTTGCTGTATATTTGCTGTCATGGAAAAAGTCTGGTGAGGTCCCAAATGCTGGTGCACTTTCTCCGCATGCAGTATGCCCTTTATTCTTTTGATTTCAGGGAGACAAGACAGTCTGCCAGCTTAAGCAGAGGCTTATTTCACAAGATGTGAATGAAAGCCTTGCAACTGATAATGTCATTATGCATATGAACCATAACCAACCAGCAAATTTTTTTAGGTCAGATGGCTGTTCTGTTTTTGAAAGTTAAGTGTTACTGAGTTTCTACCTTGCAACTCCTTATCTCTGCTAAGGTGACTCTTAACATCTGTAAGCTCTTAACTCGGAGTCCATTGGAAGGATTCCCTTTGTCAGCCTATGTGCAGCTACATCCAGGTAGCGTAGAAGAGAACTTGTTTGACATTTCACTTCACATTCCAATGAAAAAGGTATCAACATCTGTACTATTTCCCCATCTTTTCATGCCTATAATATTAGCAAGCTTTTTCAGTATTGGAGAGATGTCAATAAGGCCAAAAGGGAAATTCCCCAAGTTTTACAGGGTAAGAGCATGTTTAAACACAAACTTTATTTTCTGAATGCATATATATCTCTGCCAAATTTCACAGCCTCTTTGTGGCAACTTTTTCCTGGAAAGAGAAAGTAACATGAACAAGGCTTTGCTATCTGTTACTACAATTTAAGCAGCATGAGGGAGAGCCAACAGTGTTTTAACCAGTGAAACTCATCAAGTCATATATGACTTTCAGGGCAAAATTCATCTGCTGTATAGTTGTTTAACCTGCTTTAACCATTGTTGTTCTGTTGGGTTGTGGTTTTTTTTAGCAGGAAAATTATTTTGTGTTTGTGCAAAGCTGGTAGCCAGAAATTGGATGGTTTTCATTTTTTAAAATGAAAAGTAATTTTTCAGGGGAAAAAAAGAAGATGAGGAACCACAGATCATCAGTAATCAATCAAGTATATTTTAACAATTACTGTTTCATTCAGTCATAAGATGATAAGTTTGAGATTTTTCACAGAAGAACTGAAAATCAAACTGCAATTATAGTAAATTGCTAAAGCCATGTTGGCTTATAATGATTTCTTTTTAAAGGACACTTCTTCTCTTGGTTTTCTCTGCAGTGTATAATATAAGTTTATCAGATAAGAAGTGATTTTCATTAGGGAAAAATTATAAGCAATCTGGAAAAGAAGAAAAGATTAGCGGTTAGTCTTGATCAATTTCTTTCTGTGCCTTTGAGCAAGGCAGGTAACTCTCCTAGCTCCTATTTTCCAGCTGTAAAATGGGGTAATAGTTCTCAGCCAACTGAGAGACTCCTCTGAGGGTAAATGCATGACAGGCTGTATGATCAATGAGCAATGGAGAACCATATGGACTCGAAGACAGATTCTACCATGGCTGCCTTCTCCACATTAATTTGTAATAGTGTGCTTACTCTTTCAATTAAACCTTACAATCAAATTTCTGCCAAGCTCAGTGTTGCTTCCAGTTTCACTGAAACTTTGCAAGCTGGAACATTGCCTACAGCTGACAGTGACATTTAAATGCAAGAAAATCAAGCTTATGCATGGCCAAAACTCTTATAATTCCAGGCCTTGTCAGTCTACAGCATAGATTCTGGTTAAACAAATAAACACCCAGCTCATTTTCACCTAACCTTGGAAGAGTTTGTAATGTCTAAATGTTCCACTCTCAATCTCAGGTGATGTCTTCTGGGATTATGAGTATTCAAAAAGCAAGTTAATTATACCAACAACAGGCACTTGGGCACAGTGCTGTGTTTTTTCAAGAGTGGCCACCTGAAATTTAAGCCCTTCTTCTCTGTGCATAGGAATCAAACACAACTTGGACCTCAGAGGAAGGATGCAAGTAGCAAGAGGAAGGACATTGGAGACTGCACGAAAGTCAGGTTTCTGTGCCTTTGTATGTGTTTAGTGGCCATATTTTTGGCATACACAGTTTTCTTAATTGAGGACCAGCTGTTTTGCAAGTACAAAGTTCTTTTATGTTGCTAACCAGCAGAGAGTCAAAGAATCCACACAGGTGAGACTTGAAGCATTTATTGTGTTTATTTTTGTGATCTTGACCCAAGCCCACACAACTAGGAAACCCCACAGCCATTTGTGGAAAAAACAACACATTGGTTACTGCTTATGAGAGACAAGATGGACTTGAGTCGCAGTTCAGTCACTTAACCAAGATCTTCCTGCTCCAAAACTGCCTGGCTGCATGTGTAGTTCATAACTGCAAGAGCCTTTTGGTGCCTCTGTGTGTTAGTGAAGAATGGAGCATTGTGGACCCTTGCCTGGCCAGCCCAGGGCAGGATGTGGTCAGGCTGGCTCTGCTTGCTCTACCTGCAGGAGAGACCCCTCCACAATGAGGTTATTCTACAGCTGCCTTCTGACTCCTTTAAGTAGCACCACATTTATTTCACTGACCAGATAATCTTTGGGTGTACAAGATGAGGTAAAGAGGCTGACATATAGAAAGTAAGCCCCATGTTTGGCCTCTTCCTTCCTGCCTACAAGTGATCCCTCTGATTTCCACTGGCAGAATGACTCTAGGTTATTTATTACAATTTTAACTTTCCAGGCAAATTATTATTTTTACTTGAGATGCATGACTGGATTTTTCTTCCTACATGAAGGAAGATGTCCATTGAGGGGTATGTGCAGTTGTCTCCTTGAAAACTGTAGGGAATCAATGAAGTTGTTTTTCATGCACAAAAGAAACAAACTAAAAAAAGCCTTGCATGTTTTCAGGTCCCAATAGCTTCCCCTGAGTAAAAACAACACTGCAAAAGAGAACAGTAAAGCCTCTGTGAGGTAGCAATGGATTTGTAGACCTCCTGTACATAATCCAACACTGCTTACAACCTAATGTGATGTACTGTGCCCTTATATCTATGCTTAGGTGCATTTTATCAGTGCAGACAGATAGCTGCAGCTCTACCAGTGAAGCTGCATTTTTTGTTTATATAGTAAGACCATACTTGGCCAAGACCCCCCACAGGAAAAGCTATATAAAGAAAAGCACTTTTTTACTAGAACAACGGAGTCATTTGGGGCTCTGGTTGGCACAGCTTTGCTCGGGAAATCACATTTCACCATGGTCCTAGTTGGCATTGCTGTTAGCAGAAGTTTGGAATGGAGTCGTGGTCTCACAGGACTCTCATAGCTCAGGAAGAACAGATTGCCTTTAAACCTACTGATCCCAGGTGACTCTAGTCTTTGGTGTTTTCTTGACAGCCCTGGGAGTTTGTGTAAGTTAGATCACGCTTTTGGTGAGCTTTTGTAACATACCATGATTTGTTTAAAACTAGAATATCCCTTCTTCACCCATAACTGCTTATAGGAGTAGATTTGAATACTGCCTTTTCCAGAAGATAATTTGTAACCATTTTTGCTTTAACCCATAACCACTTACTTGATCTGAGAAGTCTGCCAATAGATAGGGAAATCAGATCTTTTTCTGGTTACCTTCCCAGCTTTAAATTTGGTGCAGGAAAAAAACAAGTAAACTCTCCAGACAAAACAACATCTTCCCCTTCCCCTGCCATCCAGCACCCTGTCCTCAAAAAAGAAAGCAAAAACAAATAGAGAGAACAGAGTTAGAGAGTGTATTTCAATGTGAAACCTTCTGTGTCAGTTCTGCCAAGAAACACAACAGTATTAATTCATTTTGTACTTATTTAAAAGCTTTAGTACTATGTTTCTTCCAAACCAAACAAAAATGGAAATAAAATCTCCCTTATGCTGAAATAATGTACAAAGAGGAGCATTTGGAATAATCTACTGAATAATGGACAACAATCAGCATCATCGTCCCATGAGCTCTACCTTAAGAGTATGTCACATTCTCCGCTTTCCATTAATACACCTCAGACCATTACCAATAGTATTCAGATTTGTAGTAAAATAATTTTTAATTCTTTGCTGTCTGAATTTCAGCCTGCCACTCACTTTTCAGTTATTTTACTGGCCTGTTAAGTAACAGTCTTGTGGTGGAAGGATGGCCTGAGCAGACACAGGGCAGCTTTACTGCTCCTGAACCCTCTGTGCTTGTATCTCAGAGAGCTCATGGACTGGCCAAGTGGCTTTGCACCCTGACTGTTCCTATTGTGTGCCAGAGCTGAGCGAGTGAGTAGGTATCCTCTGCTTGCCTTGTCCTTGATATTGCCCTAAATTTGAGCTGACCAGTGGATGGGCCAGATCTGGTCCGTAATCAAGTTTTACTCTTCCCTTCTCCTGGTAAGGCTGATAGGACAACTTGATTGCTGCCACTGCTGATGTAAGGCTCTGGGAAACAGGGAAAGGAGTTGGGGATAAAATAGAGAGTCAAAGTCAAAGCTGTCAGGACTGGCTTAGTGACAGGGCTGTGTGAACCACATGGTGTCCTATAAACACATGGTGGGAAACGAAAGTGGTCTCCTAACTTCTGGGCAGTATTAGGAAATTATCTGGACTATCAAATTAAGCTGAGGGAATAGCAGAATGTCCAGGAGAACACAGCTGAATTTGTTATTTAATTCTCTTTTTGATTTCTTGTTCACCTTTATGTGTCTTTTTGAGGAAAAAAGGTGTTTTTTTTTATTGTTTTGTGGGTTTTGGTGTTGATTGGTTTTGGTTCTTTGGTGGTTCTTTTTAATTTGCCGAAAGTAAGAAGTCATTGGCATTCTGACTGCAGTTTATGTTGATTTTTTATGTTGATTTTTTAGGATCAGTAGTTTGGCGGAACCCAAAATCATGAGTCAGGTCTTGCAACCCTTCAAGAGAACCTTCAAAAGATCCCAAGCATCTTTTGCAATGTAAATGAAACATTTGGATCTCACTTTCTTGGCTTTCCTGTCTTTAAGCTGCATGATACACATTTCCACCTTCCCTCTCTATCATATGTGCTAAAAAAGAATGTTTAAAAATATTTTTTCCTGTCTACAGCAAGTAGAGCTTTTAAAAAAACTTACTAGGTAATATGCAGCTAGCAATAAAACACAGACAGCTGTTTACATCATATCAGGTATTTTTTTTAACAGTTCAAAGGTGTCCCTTTATGGCTGCAGGCACTGAAATATTGTTGCTCATCTTTTTTGTCATCTTACCTCTCCTTTTCTTAGGGATCTTTGCAGCCATATCTATTGGATAAATCACAGAGACAATGTGCTTCTGTCTGTGCAGGTCAGGTATAGCAGCACTGGTTTAATAAGTGTTATCAAATGTCTATTTGTCTATCCTACTAACTGTAACTGTCACACCACAGTTTCTACTTTCCATGAAAAAGATTTCAGTATCAGAAGTAGCTTACAGTAAGAAGCAGAGACCAACAGCATTATAATCTGGCATTAACATGTCATGCAATTAATGCACATCACTTCAAATGTATTTAAATACCATCTATGGAGCTCTGAAAGGGTGCAGCTTTTGCTCCTGTCATGAAAGCCGACACACCCTCCTCTCTAGCCCTTGTCTCTTGATAAGATTTTTCAGGGTTTGTGTCATATTAGAGATATGAATTTGGTTGGACTTGATGATCTCAGAAGTCCTTCCCAACCATGACAATTCTGTAAATTATTTACTTCCATGCAAGTGAAGACCTTTGACTTGAATGTAACCTTCAGCTTCATTACTGTCTCTTCAGAAGCATAGTCCTCCCCATCAGCCAGCAATGCTGACCATGTAGTCTCCATCTCAGCTCCTTGGGGTGTCCCTCTGCTGCAGCTGAGCTCGGAGGGAAGCTTCTTGCCATCGAGTTTACTTGCTTCTTTCACTTAATTTGCTCACAGTAGGAAAGAGGTTACAGTCAGTGTTGCCATGGGCTTGGGCCTACAAACTGTGAATAAAAGACCAGCTTTATAGTTTGCCTATGGTAGATGTATGGTTTAGGGAATTGTTACCAAAAATACCAGTAGGGTGACAGGGAGAGAGAGAGAGAGAGATTAGCACCACAGTATTTCAGGACAAATTTTAATTCATACATCTGAGAAATTGTACAAGAATGCCGGCTTTCACAATATTTCCAGAAGACATTTTCTGGGGTCACACCTCAGATTTATAGTTGTATTTTCTAAAAAACTGCAAGGCTTTAGGGAGCAGAAGAGTTTCTGGCAGCCGTGGAGCTGCTTCTGCTGTACAGCAGGATTCCTACAGCCAAGGCTTCTGCAGGGAACGGGCCTCTCTCGCATTCCTACAATAGTGTTTTACTAGTAAGCAATAGATGGCGCTAAATTTCCACCTGTCCGACGCCGTCAGCCAGAAAATGTATTTGAAGTAATTAGGCCTGCAAGATAACACTTAAAAGGGTTACTGCTGAAGTTGATGAAAGTGTGTGGGCATAGAGAGGCAGGAGCGCCAAGATGCTTCACCAGCTGGAGAAGTCTTAGGTGAGATAGTCTGGCTGCCAGAACAGGCTGCCAAGATAGTCAAAGGGAAGGAGCCAGGAACTGGAGAACGATTTGCAAATTCTTGAGAACAGCTATTGCGATCCTCTTGCTGGCTGGGTCAGGTAATGCCTGTCATTATCAGCGATTGAGGATCCCAGGCCAGACGTGTTAAAATCCCACTAGAGATTCTCAGTCTAGTCAGTGGTTTGTCACAAACTCCCCTTGTCCTGCGATTAACCCCTTTGCCTGTGCAGGGGATGCATTTGAGCTGTGTCATTTGGAGCGAGGCAGTGCTGGCAGGACTGGGGAAAAGGGCTTCAACAACTTTTTCACAGTCCTGCTGGTTAATCACCCCTCTTGGCACTTAAAGGTGTGGGGAGACGACAATAATTTCTTACATGAAGGAGAAGGGAGAGGCTACCCTACTGAATTTTGCACTCTTTCTGGTGGCAGCAGGAAGCACCTCCACAGCATGGGGCTTGGTGCTTGAAGTTTTTATTGCACTGGCTTTTCCCCCTGTGTGATAACCCAGTATCCTGGAGGTGACAGGTATAGGAAAGGAAGAGGGCAGAATAGCTTATTGCAATAGTGATTCATTCTCATGCATGTTGTGGAAATTATATTCCTAAGAAGAGATGTCCTGCTGGGAGCCAGAGCACAGCTGGTGCCATATGGCCTTCTCTATACTGCTTGGTTAGCTATCCTCACCTGGCTACGCTGAGCAGCTGCTCAGTTAGCCCCCTCATGGATTTCTTAATGCTTCACAGTTTGCCTTTGTGCGAGATCATGCCTGAGATCTCTGCTTTTTAAGGTATAGACATGATGTTTCTTAGAGAGGTGTGGAATGGGGAGATGAGGCTGTGTCTACCGTGGTTAGTTTGGAGGAATATGTATTATGTGCTGCTAGGCAGTTGTGGGCACCAGCAGCCCTCAAAAAGTGAAAACACATCATGAAGAGGACTTGCAAACCTGTTTGCCTAAACAACTTGTTTTCCCCTCACAGAAATGCCTAAAAATAACTTGCAGGGTGTTTCTTTTCCCTGATGGAAAATACCTTTCTGCATGTCTCAGAAAGCTTCTCCTCAGAGATATTTTGCACATGAATTGTTGAAGTGTCTCGTGGATGGTGGCTGCATTGCATGCACACTTTGCAATACACTGGCTTCTTCATTAGGTGGGCAGGAGCTGGTGTTGCTGAAGCCAATTCAAGGAAGAGTGTGCAGAAAGGAAAGGAATAGCCCACAAAATAAAATCCTGACCAGCTATGTGAATAGGGCATGGAAGATAGAGAAATACAGTGTCAGAACAAAGAACACAGGCAAATTTGGATCAGAGGCACATCTGTATTAACATTTGAAAATGAAAATGAAAACATGGAAATCTTGTATTAACCTTGCCAAATCATCAGAATTTGTCAGGTCTCACCCTAGATCCAGTTGCCCATCAGGAAGAACCAGACTGTGACTTGCCTTCTGTAAGGAAAAGCATCAGGTTTGTGAGGCTCATCTAGACTCTCAGTCCCGCATCCTCTAAAAAACTGAATATTGCAGGACATAATAACCCATCTCCTGAATAATGCCTGTTGCTTTAGAATGTGACAAGTCACCAATTCAGCACCATTGAAGCAAGGTACAGTGGATTTGATTCTTGAAATGTGTAGCCTAGAGATTTAAATGCAGAAACTCCTCTTCTCCTCTCCTTGCCTCTTGTCCCTTGATCGAGGCTTTCACCAAGGACTTCAGTTCTCTCTCCTTGTTCCTCTGTACTCACCTCATGACAGTGGTGTGAAAATGGTTGCTTGCATCTCTGTTCAAAGATACAGTTAGAGGTGGTATTATTATTTTATTATCATCATAATCTTTATCATCATCATAATTACAACAATGGTATTTCTCTCCAGTACAGAAGCAAATATTGATATAGATTGAAGTTAAAGATATTTAAAGGGGTCTCCATGCCACCAACCCCCTGTTCCCTCCCTGAGCTCACAAAGCTCTCTTGTAGCTACATGCAGAAATGTTTGCCTGTCCTCTTTGGCAGCAGCTTAGGAGTCCCAATGTCAAAGGCTTTTAAGGGTGCTTCAGTGGCTGAGGTTTGTTGATGAAGACATTAGGAAGGGTGTGGTACTTATCTAAGGTTGTGAGACTTTGACACACTCACTTGATGTTAAATATAGGCTGTTGCACTTTGGTTGCCTGTCTGTGGCTTCGGGAGCTCTGCTGCAGGCAGCAGGGTTTGGAAACGCTGGTCTTTGTGCTGGCAGCTCCTGCTGTTCTGAGGAAAGAAGAGGTGGCTGCTGCCACCGAGCAGCAGGGCGCTCCTCTGCTTTTTCATATCAACAGACAAACGGCGTGTAGAGCAGAGACTTAGACCCATAAATTCTGTGTAATTAAAATACTGAATGTTAACTGCTAAAAGTATTCCGAACAAAAAGACTGAAAGAGTTATTAAAAAACCATAGAGTTTTCAATTACTGCTAAATGAAGCAATAAATGCACACAGAGTTAGTGATGTATCCTAATTATTATTCTGAACTTCTGCCTTATTAGTAACGTATGTTGGCTGGTGGGTGCAACAAGCTGCAAGAGGCAGAAATGGTTCTCCAGTGTCTCCCTTCTTCCAGAAGGTGTTGCTGTTATACAGCTCTGTTAAAGACACAGAAAGTGCAGAAAGCAGGGTGGAATAAAATGTGGTAAGGCTGGATTAAAAAATGTAAACCATACTAAGTATATAGAATTCAGTCACAAGGATTTCTATTATGCAGGGAAAAGAGAGCCTTTAGTGTAGTATGTGTCCACAGTATAAATAGTTCGGCAAAATGTAAACACCAAATATTTCCACCAGAGATCTTTGCAACCTCACATACAGTAGCTCTACTTTTCTTTTTCATTAAGGACTTCTTTTAATAAAGGGGCTTTTGTGAACTGAATTGGGAAAAATAGCAGCCACCTGTAACTTTTTTTTTTTAAACCTAACAGTACATACAGTACATCTATCAAAAGCAGAGGAATTTGAAACCTGCAGACTTTTTAAAGAAGCAAGTTCCACACATGACATAAAACAAATGCTGTGTGTGCACCAAGCCAAGCAAATTAACAAAAGGGCAGGGGCATTTCCAATATTGCTTAAATAACTCAGGCTTAATAATGGGCTCTTTTCACAAAAGCTCACAAAAGCTAAAATGTGTTTAAGAAGAAAAACATGCATTTTCATTGTATTGTGTGGCAAGAACCCTGATTCTTTTTTTAAAAAGCCGTTAGCGTAAGCACATGAATTCCCCATGGCTTTTTTTTTTTTGAGGGGTGAGTGTGGCACCTTGACGTAGAGCTGTTCTCTGCGGATAAGGGGGAAAGATTGGTTTGTCTGGACCATTATGTATTGCTTTCCCATCAGAAGTACTGTCCTGGGGTCCCTTCTCCACCAGATAGGCATCACAAGAGTCCTTTGGGTGTTGCTGTGTTTGCTATCAGTACTCGGGGAGAAGCCAAGTGTTACGTGGGTAGAGAGACTGATGCAGTGCGGAGGCTGGTTTTCAGAGAGGCAGAACTTGCTCCATTCCTGCTAGAGATGGGTTTGTGCCTTTGGATGCTCAACAGTTCACATGTATAATCATGAAATGTTTGCAGAGGTGCTATCTTTAAGTCAGGGCAAGTGTATTCAGTTGAATTATTTCCCAGAGCTAGCAAGTCCCGTATTCTTTGCAGTCCCAGATAACTTATAAACCCCTTCCTTAGCGTAACCATTCAGCTTCAGCTCTTGGTGGCTGGTGTGCTAGTAGTGAATCATGGTGGTGTTTACAGGGATCTAGATTAATTAGGATTTCTTTAAAAAGGAAAAAAAAATGTTTTTAACATGATCATGCTTATATTTTTCAGTCCAGTGGAGAGTTACAAAGAGGACAAAAAGATACCAAAAAAATTACTCATGCAGGAAATTTAAAATTATGTTATAAACAGTCCTTTGTATAGAACTGTTGTTCCCAATCTTCATTGGCTTTGAATAAGCAATACAACATGTCACACTTTGCTTTTCCTGTTGGCCTCTGTTTAAACTTCTCAATTTCCTGTAGCCACAGCAACATTAAAAGGTCTTGTGAATAAACTATTTACCCTCCTAACATGTAAAAAAAAAAAAGGACTCCTACCACAGATCCAGTAGAGATGAACTTGGGCAACTCTGTCCCTGTGATACAGAACTCTGTGACTACAGCACTTAAAAATTCCTGCTGTTTGACTCCAGCCCTGTCTGATTGCTCAGCCTGAGCCTAAGGACTTATGTATCACAATGCTACTGCTATACTTGCCAGGTGTCTGGAGATGTTAGTGGCTTGTTCTGTGTCTCAGGTGTTACAGAGGCCTCTGCATCAACTGCTCAAATGCAATTGGCATTCAAGGTGTTCCAGAAACTTCCCAGATGGCATTTTGTGAGTTCCAGGGGTTAAAAGTGGGAACAAGAGCCACTTGCACCCATCAGAGTCTGTGTTGTAGCAGAAAACCTAGAGCTCTCAGCTAGGCTTTATTATGGTCTTTCTAGTGTCAGCCAAGATCTTCCCTCCAGCTAAATGTTCTTTGTAAACATTAACAAATAACTGTATGATTTCCAATTTTGTTCCCCTTTGGAGAACACAGAAGTATGTCAGAGAAGCTAGTATGTCCAAGAATCAAAAAGTCACATGAGGGATGTGAATAGAAGCTATTAGTTCCCAGTTCCTCTTTTCAAGCCATGGGTTTTTTCTTGTAATTTATTCTCAGTGGTCTCCTATTGTCTTGCCACTAAATTAGATACAGCTTTTTGAGACAGGGACCTCACCAGGTTTTTTTGCCTGTTACAGAGCTCACAAATTGTTACCTTTAGGGACATAGTGAGTATAATGATCGTTATTATTCGGTTGGACTTTAAGCTGCTTGGCTGCATAATTTCACTGCACTTGAATTAGAGCCCGAACTTTGATTTGATGTTGAATGCAATGGTTCAGATGCAGAACCAGGTCATATTGGATGAACTAGCTGCTGTGCATAAGCTGAGAAAGGGTAGATTGAATGCTAAGGCCTGATGCTGTACCAGTTCCTCAGTTTTGCTGCTCATTTAAAAAAGATGTGGCTCTGTGTATAGGCTACTGTGGCATTTTCAGCCTACCTAAAGAGCAACTGTTACTGTTACTATCTGCCATCATAATAAAAAGAGACTTCTTTTTGTTAAGTATTTTAAATGTACAAATTGCATCCTAATGTATTGGCCTAGTATGTGTATGAAACAATTGCCTTCAGTAAGTAGAGTTAGAATTGTTTTACTTCATCCTGTACTTGTGTATGTGACCTGTTTGCACTGCCCTGAAATGTCCTTAAAAAGTGAGAGCTATGCTTCATGCTACCAGATGCTGTGGAGTAGTTGTTGTGCACTAGATGAAGTTCCTGGATAGGTGTGCATTTGTTACTGTGCTCATCAGTATGAAACCAAATAGCTTAGTGTAATAGATATGTACATAAGCCAACGTAAGGAACAAGATACAATCTTTTTCCACCATTAAAACTCCTTCACCTTTTCTCCTTTGAACAGTATTGAGGTTTTTGGATCCAGCTGTAGCAAAGAAGGTAGATTGTCACTATACATTTCAAGAAACAAGATACCAGACTTTGGGAAGGGGCTTCTGTCAGCTTTGAAAGAGAGTACTAGTTTGCTATTACACTCTTTCAGTTGGTACCTCTGAATTTGGTTGGTTTTCCCACATTTATTTATTTGTAATTATTAATCATGTTTTAAAATACAAGAATAAATTATGTATTTGTCAATTTTAACTGGCAAATGTGTCCCCCAGCCTCTCCCTACATTCTTCTTTTCCATACAAAAATGAAAAGGAGAAAATGTGAAAAAAAAAAAAAATAAAATGGAGGAACTGAAACAGTCAACAAACTGCTTTAAACTGAAAAACTGAAGGATCTTTGAAGATAACAGTTATTTGCAAAATACCTGTGTTTTTAAATAAATTAGAAAAAAAAAAGGTGGGATTTTTTAATACCAAAACAGCTTTCAGGACAAAGCATTGCAACCAGCTTTGCTACACTGCTATCTGTGTTGGTGTTGATTTTCCTGACATGGCTCTGCATTACTTGCCTACCATAATAAACTATAAAACTGCCTTTAGTGAGTGCAGTGTCCTCTCCCATGGCTGGCTGCACTCTTAACCTGACATTTGGTCTGATTAAAGATGAGGCAGCTTAAAATGATGACTGAAAATAATGACAAAGTGACAGTAACCTCTTTCTGATCTGATGCTGCCCTTCACCTCTCCTGGGCAGACTCATGCATCTTCAAAACCCAATAGGCCAAGCATTTCAAAAGCCTTGTCTGGGCAATTTTGTCAGTGGATCAGTCAGATTTCAAAACAATCTCTGATCTACATGTAGTAATAAAAAGGGCCCTTTTGAACAGCCCAGTAATAGAGCAATCCCAGAGCTCCAGTTTGACCAGCACAGGTCACTGCTGCCTATGTGCAGCCTGTGTCTGTTAAGGAAACTTGCTATCCCACCAGCTGTAGAAGCCAAAGGAAAACAATTGCATCTTGCAGGGATTTTTTCCTCTAGTGAAGGAGAGGAAATGCTGTGTAGAAGTCATCAAGCAGCAATCTGTAAGGTTTTGGTTTGTTTTTTAGTGCTGAGCAATCGGGGTAGTAATCTGCACTTAGCAACTGAACTTGGTGTGTCCTGGTGCGATTGCTTGTGGCCTCAGTATCAGTCTAATGATTAGAAATTCAGGACTATGTGCTTTATCACTCTCCAAGTAATCTAGATTTTAACAGGTCTCCTTTGGAGCTCTTCTCCTGACAGTTTCAAATGTAACCCTCACAGTCTGTAGGTGTGAGCAATACCACTCTTTCTTACCCTACATCCTTGGGGCACCTATAGCAGGCACAGGCAGAAGCCAGCTCCCACTCTTCTCCTTAGTATCAAAGAGCACCCTGGCTCTGTGATCCTTCCTTGTGGCAGGAAGGGAGGAAGGGAAAGCAGAAGGAAGTCCATCTATGATTTTCAATAAGCAGACAAATTTTGCCGGGGAAATGGCCCATACATGGCTTGCTGGCTGGATTCAGCAGCAGGGGAACCCACAGTTAATCAGCTCTGCCTTTGCCACTGGGTTTCACAGCAGCTGGAGCCATGTCCCAGAGGAGGCACAGATGATTCAGCTGCTGGACAAACAAGGAATTAACACAGCAATATTAAGCAAGAAATATCACTGTGAGCTCCTACTTCTTTGCCCTCTCCCCTTCCTCCCCTTATATAAGCCTGTATTAAAAAATCAAACCTTGGCTGGTGATTTAAAGAGGAAAATTTGACATGCTGAAACGGATAAGTAAGTCTAGCGTTGTGGCTCCCTTTGGCCAAGGCAGAGCTGGGGAGGAGGTAGCAGAACCCCTGCAGCTGTGCTGGGTGCTTGTGCATGGCCAGGAGCCTGGCCCATCTCCAGCTTTTTGACATGCCTGGCCAGAGAGATTTTACTGTGTGTAGCCATAACAGTGTTTTGGGGGCAGCCCAAGAAGGAGCGTACATCTGTTCCTTGCCTACTCTGAGAGAAGTAGCAAAAAGTTGAGGAATGGGGCCAGGTCATGGTGTTTAGATACCCCACAGCATCACCTTATGCCAGTGGGGAGAAAGCCCTGTGAGAAATGGCTCCTTCCCTCCCCCATCCCAGCCCTCACTCCTTCACAAGCAATGGCTGAAATCTGCTCAAGGCTGAAACGGTGTTAGTGGGAAGCTGAAAAACATGTTGATGCACTACCTCTTTGCTGGCTTTCACAATCTCACTGCACCAGTGATCCATACTGCTCTTTGAATTGAGCTGACCCTGAAAAACTTCTTTAGCTGATAAATAAAGTAAAGAATATCTCGACTTATTCTGCTTAGAAAAAAGCATAAGGGGACATTTGGCATTGCTGCACTTTCCCAGTCAGTTCTCAGTCCTAACAAGTAAATGACTGATGAACTACCTGAAGACTGTCTTCCTTTGTGATCCAACATGCCACTGGAGCTATTTTTCACCTGGATGGCCACCTGTGAGAGAGAGATTTTAGTGAGGGGGCAACCTAAGATGGGGTTCTGACACTGACTAGGGAGCCCCCCCTGACATCAGTCCTCTTACATTCATGTCCACTGGGAAGCACCTGCACTGGGCTGAATTCCTTCCTCATTCAGCTGATACTGATAAGTTTTAAAATATGTAGATTCTGCTCAAGATCAAGGAAATGTACAGGATATTCACACAGGCAAACATAAGCCACAGAAAAATGGTCTCAAATACAATAAAGTTATTCTTCCTACCAACCAAGGTGGTAAAAAGAGAAGTGGATTGCTGTTGTCATCCAATTAAAAATGCTTAGGCAGCACTCAGGCATAGTTCTATGCCAGATATAATCTGTATTTGCATAGATAAACCCACCATATCAGTCAAGAATGTTGGGCACTTGAGGGACGTGCATTGTCCTCACAGTTGGAAGGAAATTGTTTGTGATCATAGTTATCCTTCATTATTGCTTAGTGTTACTTAATGCTCCTATTTCAATAATACCCTAAGGCTTTGATTAAGAGCTGGCAATGAACTAGAGTGCAGTCAAACTGCTCTTGCTGTTACTGCAGTTGTACCCTGTCACAAGAGAAATGACCTTTTCCTTTAATTCTCTCCTTCTGCAGGTCTTCCTCTGCTTTTCCTACTGTGTATGTGGGCATGTCAGCACTCTGAGCAGTGAGATGTGCTTACTGGGCATTTGTCCATCACTTCTTTGATATCAGTCACAGTATTTAATTTGCATCTGCGTTTGGAGACGCAAAATACTGAATGGTTGGTGGGGGCTATTGCTGTTATAATTTGATTTCAGATGGGGGTTTGTGTCCCTGGCATGCAGTTGTGGTTCTGGCAGTCCTGGTAGGTGATCTTTTGCAAGTCACTTTCCTAACTGCTTCTTCAGTCATATACTGGCTGGCATGGGTGGTATAAAGTAGATGAAGAAAATAATACTGTTCTCTACCTAGAACTTCACAAATATTGAAAACTGCAATATCTTGTTTACATTTTACTTTTGTTCTGTAATACCATTAACATGAGAGATATATATTATATATCTTGAGGCTTAATACATTGCTTTGATTATTTATCTATATCACATCCATTTTGTTATATTTTCTAGTTGTCATGTCCACTTGTTCTGCCCAGCCCCTGCTCTTGAAGTGAAATGTTTCAAACCTTGATACTTGCTGTTTACTCAGTAAGTGCCCTGATAGAAAGTGGCTATCAATACTCTGAGTGACCTGATGCAATTTCCATAAGACAAAACTTTGGTCAATTTAGTCAGTAAAAAAACCTAGCAAAACCCATACAATTAATCAGAAGGTATTTTAAAAGAAGAAAAGCTTGACACATCTTACCCAAGCTTGACCACCTGAATGAGAGAGGACATCTCTCTGAGTATCAGTCTTTTCCTCATGGAAAGTTACCAGTCAATTGCTTTTCTTCAGGTGGAATTAAATTGAAAAACTGTTCTTGGTCAGTTGATTATCTGAGCTTCAGGACTGGCAAAATTGGCAGTATAACTTGCCTCAGCCAAGAAATCAAGACAGACTCAGTTCCTCCCAGAGCACTCACTGGTTCATCTCTTAACTGAAGCTATTGATGTGTCCTTTGTCTTCCATAGCCTACTGTTAAATTAAAACAGGATGCAAGAAATAATGTATCTGCATCCTATCAGCTGATGAGCGTTATTCAGAGCAGCCCTCTGGTCCTCATCTTTAAATATCCAAAAGGATTGATCTTTCTACCACTGAAGATAAATATGTGAGATTCAGTGTCCTTAGGGAGGCACAGGTCACCTGTAGCAAGGGGCAATGCAAATCTGAAGAAAGCAAAGATGTTACAAAGGTATCTAGATTAAGAAGGGTATGAAACATGATGAGAGGTACTGGGTAATGAGTTTGAATAGGAAAACAAATAAGGAGATTGGAAGTATCAATTGTAAAGTCTTGATTTATTCTAAGAAATAATTAACTGGGGGGTTATTATTGTTCACTCACTCCTGTAAAAAATAGCTATTGAGCAAAATCTCACGTGATTTGTAAAAATGGTTTGTTTAATTTACAAGGCATTTGTGAAGTGTGTTGACCACTGTGGAACTATAATGCTTACAAACACCACCTGTTGAGGAAACCAAGTGTTAATATTTCCTAATTTCACAGGGAGAAATGGAGATGAGGAGAACAGTCTCATACTAAAGGCTGAAAATCAAACATTTCTGATTCCTTTGTCTTTTTCACTGGCTTTAAACCATGGAATGAAGATGCAAAAAGAGTTTTGGAGAAGTCACTGGTGACAGCTCAAAGAAAATGATACAGATTCTGTAAGCAGTAAGTTCTTACATATCTAGTATTTTCCATAATTTGCTTTGCTTATAAATATTGATCCAATCCCATGAATGTGTGTAATGTTTCAATACACAATTATGTCTATTTTTAGTTCTTTGACTCATGAGAAAAGTTTGGGATCTTGGCAATCCTGGAGTACTTTTTCTTTGTTTTTCCTCTCACGTTGTTACACTAAGGCTAGCTAAATTGTTGAAAGTATTTTTGAACCTTGAGAAGCCAAATGGAAAATTGAATTATGCGTAGTAAGGGCCTTCTTGTTCCTTACCTTGCATCTTAGTTAGCAACTTACAACTGCTATGAGTACATGAACAGCACTGATCTGGTAATATTTAGATGCTAAATTTGTTCAGTTAAAAGTGACTGTTCAGTGTGCAGTGTGGTGAAAAATCTGGTCTTTTGTCTTCTCCCAGTATTGTTAGGATGGGTGCTGTATGTTACTTCTGTCCTCTGGTAACAATTCAGTATCATATTTAGGGTGACCAGTTTAGCTGAGAACATTCTAACCAAACTCAGCATTAAAATAACCATGTCTTAAGTCAGACATCCGTTACTCTTTATTTTTTAAATGGTAAATGTTGGAACAAATAGTATCCCATATTGCTCTTGTAATTAAGATATGCATATGTTGGCTCCAGAGATCCCTAATTACATCTGCTTTAGGGATGAGGTTAGAGAGGAGATAATTGTATATAGTTGCTGCAGAGACAGTAGAGGAGCTTACTCTGAAGCACAGGAAAAGCTCAGAATAGTAGCTGTGGACCACAGCTTGTGAATTCTTTGTTGCAATATTACTGCAAGCTTTCATTGCCCAACACATTTTATTAAAAAGATGATAGATATTTGGATTTAAATACAGCCTTTCAACTGTGGGTTTCCTCTTCTTGATTAAGTCAATGACAAAACTCCCATAGATTTTAATGGTACAGTCTCATGTCCTCGAATAATAGATGCAGCTCCTGCTGAAAATGGCTTTCATTATGTATTTTATTTTGTCCTAAGATTCCTGAAACGTCCCAGACTTCACGAGCCAAGTTCAGCACCATAAGCAATTCTTAAGGCTAAATGTACAATTTTGTCCAAAAAGATAGGTGGGGGTGTCAGATGCCAGGTAAAAATCTCCCATAGAACTTCTTCCTTTGTGGTTGATGAGGTAAGCCCAAACAAAAGAACCAAGAAGCACATGATACGGGCATAAAAAGACATGATGCCACGGAGCTGCAAGCTGCAGTATACTAGAGACTGCAGAAAACATAGCAGTGAGGAACTTGGAGTAGAGGCACCAAGACAAAATGGCCACAGCCTGCCAGTGCCTAAAAGAGTAATTTTAAAATTATCTGTGAATGGATGCTGTCTGATGATGTAGGCAGAATTTGAAGAGAAGCTTCCCATCTGGGCATTGGCAACCTTGCAAACAGCAAGAGTTAAAAATTAACAACCTGAAGACAAGTCAAAATATACTCCCTGTCTTTAAATCAAAAAGTACTGCTTCAAGCTCAGCCAAATCTAGCTGCTCCTTTATCCTCCACAACCACCATCATAATTACAGCAGCTGATTTTCCTCACACCCACCTCAGAGATTTCTGGGGGTTTTGGCCAGGTTTGCATCCCCATATGATTCAGCCTACTTTTACTTATGTTTAGCTCATTGTGCAATAAGCAAAGCTTACATAAGCTGAGGACTGTGGCTCCAGCTTCACAAACCTTCATCAAAAATAGGAGATCAGAAGCAGGATAGCAACTCATGTCGTTTTTTTCTTAAGTACTGATACAGAATTAACTGTTTAACTAAATGCTCAGCTGTTTAAAGACTGTGTAGAAACATTCATTCCTCCTCAGCTAAGCTAATTTACACCTTGTTGAAGGCCTGGTTCTCACCAGTAAGTGTTTCAGTGTTGAAACCTTGACAGTAGCTAGTCAAAAAGAAGCAGGTTGAAATTTTGACTTGTTAAATTCAGAGGGAATTTTCTCATTACCACTAGATAAGCCTTACCTTACTCCAGAACAACCAGCTATTTAGAGTAAAAAAAAAAACAACCAGAACAGACTCTGCTGTGTCTCTCTGTTCCTGTCCTGAAACTCTTTCCACTAGAACAGCCAGCAGTCCCCGCTCCAACTCATTTTATCTGGAAAAGGTAAATAGAAACTGTCAGTTTCTCACAAGGTGTTTGATTGTTTCATTGGACTGATACAAACTGGATTGAGTGAGCTACAGATGCATGGAACATTTTCACATGGTCCAGAAAGTGCTGATTGGCTGTATTACTCTAGCACCTCAACAGCCAAGGATGTGGGTTTCCTTGCAATAGATACTGCAAAAATATAGTCAGAACGCTTATGGAGAAGTTAATGTTATGGACATGATATCTACTAGCCTGAATGATGTAATGTTTTCTAAAGGTTAGTTTAATTCAGTTGGTATCTTTTGGGGTGAAATTGCTTCTAAAAATACCTTTATTTTCAGGGTAAGCAATCACAGGATCACTATTACATTGCTGTAGACCCAGAATTGTGCTTCTGAAGTTAATACTTATTGCAAAGTTATGCTGTAGTGGAGACCAGTCTCCAGTCTTGTATTTTAAAACATTTGTGTCCTTATAAATCTAGTGTTTTCCACTTTATGAAAAATAAATTTATAAGGATATTGCTAGTAATGAAGGATTTAAAAAATACAGCCCCAAAAAAGGCCCAGCTAAAACCCAGGCAGCTTCTGTATTTAAGAATTTATTTTTTCACTGTCTCTGCACCTTCAAGTTTTTATGTTGTTTTTTTTTCTTTTGCTTTAACAATTTAATCTTTCACGTAATGGGACAGACACAAAGCCTTGGTTGGAAATCTCCCCCTAGCCTGTTGCAATATTTATAAAGCTGTGCTTTTTAAGTGTGCTGCAAGATGGGTTTAGTAAAACAAAAGGCATTATAATTTATTGTTCCAAGATTATTGATTCAATAAATTAACATTAATTTCCATGGAGGGTAGAAGCCCTGGCACTACAAACGTTTATTTATCTGTGCTTTAACTAGCATTGATTAGAGTATTCAAATTGTCCCAGTGCTGTATAATTGCTCTTTATAGGTGGAATGCCCTCTGCTGTGCAAGAGACAGTAAAATAAACATTCAGCCAGAAGTGACAATGGCTCTTTTAAAAGCCAGGATTATTATTTTATTTATTTTTGTTTTAAGAGGAAAGAAATAGTTTGTGTAATGCTTTAAAAAACACAGCCAGCTTTGGCCAAACTACCTTGTAACATTGCAAGGACAGACAAGCAAAAGGTTGCTATTGCTGTTGTTCTGAGAGGCACAAGACAAAGATAGTAGTTATATCTTTATATTTGAGTAAAACCAAATGAGACAGTCTTTTGCTGTTGTTGTTTTAAAGTGCCATTTTGTGTAGCACTGAAGGGCCTGGTGGAAAATTTTGTTGCACATGCTTTAGCCTTTCTCCCTTTTGTTTCTGAAGTGCCCGCTGAACCTGTTCAAGGTAAGTCTGAAGCTATTGTAGATATGTTAATAATTCAGGCAAAACAAGCCATACTTCCAGGTTCACATTCACCATGCAGGATTGCTCAGAAAAGAACATCTTGCCATCGTGGAGAATAATAGCTGATTTAGTTCATAACTAATTGTATTCCCCTTATGTAGAATACTTAGAAGAGTTACATTTTTTAGACAGAGTTATGATAGATCCATCTTCTGATACCTATGATAACACTACTTTTATTTTACATCTCTGTTGATGTAAAAGATTAACAGTACCTTTTCCCTCTTTCAGATTTAATAAAACATCCAACTGCTACAAATGTCACTTAGAACCATGAGTTTGCAATAATTCAAACAAATTATGCATCTTAGTAACCCAAGGTGGATGATTAATGCAGGCTTTAAATGATTGTTTGTGTTAAATTGTTTCTCCAAATGCAATTCAGGAATTTGAAGTTGTCAGATTAACTGCTGTATTTACTGGTCTGTTTGATTAGGTGAGCATAGTTTTATATTCCCTCTTGGAGACCTAAATAGCAACCATTTCCTACCAAAACAGCACACAAAACAAAGGCCCCATTCAGAGGACTATTCAGAGTGGGCAATGCTCTATAGCCCTTTGTATCCTGAAACAACATGGTTACTGAAGTGCCACTAAAAGGTAAAACAAATTTTTAAAAGAAAATAATAATGGCCATTTTATATAATATTTGGAATTTTATATTTTTGTCTAAAGGTAAATACATTCCATCATCAATTAATGGATTCATTTCATTATTGAACTTAAAGACACCTCTCAGAGGTCTTTATTATTAATACTGTGAAATAGGGTTTAATGAATGCTGTTAAAAGGATGGCTAATATTCTTGTGAAACTAATCCACAGTGCCAGAGTTTGACCACTCTGTACTCTGTTCATGAACATCCATGGAGTTGAATTTTAATTAGCATTCATAGGAAATGAATTCTGGGCTTGGAGTTGTGAATGTTTAACCAAAGTTAGTTTTCTTTTCTTCTTCTTTGGGACTTTTGCACCAGAAACTTGATCAATGGGACCAAACGGAGAATGGAAATAACGCCATGTGTCTTCTTTCTCTTTTTCCAGTCAGTAAGTGCATAATAAACACAGCTTGAATTTGGTCCTCACAGTTAAAATATCCAGACAAATTGAGTGTTTACAATAGATTTTGATGAAAATTGTATAGTACCTATGTCCAGATGAGATACTAAGCATTTTTCTTTTTGTTTTATAATAGGAGAGTTTTTTTATATATACTTTTCAAGAGCAGCTAGCTAGCAGCTTTGCTAGGGCAGTGGAAAAACACTGAGGAATAATAAATATTATTAATAACTTCTTGGTATTTCTGTGCAAAGCCAACCTGACTACCACATCATTCCTGAGAAGGGAGGGAAACTGGAGGACACAATGTCCTTCACTTTCTCTTGATGCAATTTCTCTTTCATTTTGAAGGATGACTTAAGGTAGGAACAACTACAAACACCAGTGGAGGTGGGAGGGCTCTGCCTTTCAGCATCTCATGCTCAGTGCTGTGGCTGGAGGAAAGTCAGCTATGTGTGGAAAGACTTTGGTAGGGGCACACTTACATGTAGCTCCACTTCATTACTTTTAGACCTGGAAGGGTCAGACTCCTATTAGGCTCAGGGCTGGCTCTACACTGTTCAGAGAGGACGTGCAGATCAGGATTTTTGGAAAAGAGGATATGGTTTCACCAGAGGAGGAATTTTCTGAGTAAGAAATTGTTGGAAGCTGAGGGAATATTTTTGAGAAATATCCCTTTCTTGTTCTATATTTTCACTCTTTCCCAGGCATTCACTGGTGGCCTCAGTTGGAGACAGAATAGCAAACCAAATGGTCTGACCCACTACCGATTTTTTGCTCGTATTTTCTCGGGATTATCCTTTCTAGAAAAACATGGTCCATTTGCCATTCATGTGGACGTAGGTGGAGTAAAGCAACATGTGCAACATGGGATTTAGAGAGATAAAAAAATATCTACCTTCATAATTATTAATTTGCTGGTTTGAGGGAATCTAACATATGGGATGAATACTAGTGAAATCCAGAGAAGCTGTTATGGTTTTCCAGCTCAGGATTCTATAAAGTCTTCAGCAGCACTGAATCCAAAGCACCCTTGGTGAGAAGACTTGGCTATTGCTTTTTTCTCATCCTTATGGGGAGATACATGATGCTCTGCATGGTTAGCAGGAAAAATGTACCTCTGGGAATTTTCTGTGGCTCTTTACTCTGGACTGCTAAACCGTATCAAAGCAGCAGACTACTGGAAAAATCTAATGAATGTGTTCACAGCTGTAAGAACACATGCTCTTCCTCCATAGTTTGAGTTATAGAGATCTTGAGGCAATGCCTCTGCAGTCTGCCTTCCAGATTCCCAGGTGAACTATGATGGACAACTGTCAAAAATTGACACTCTGCTTCCCAAACTGCCTCCCAGACATTAGCAGTAAAGGACTCATATCTAGGATGCCAGCTGCATGGTGTAACCAGGGGTAGCTGTTGGGAAACTGCTTGTTGGAGAACACCCACAGGGTTCTCAAACATGTCCTGGACACTGGAGGAAATGAGGCACTCAAAGAGAAATTCTTCCATTGGTATCAGTAATGTTGTTTGACATGGTGCTGCTGTAACTGTCTCAAGGCCTAGATGACTAATTGCAAAGGTATAAGCAAGGGGAGGAGACTTCTTCATCAAGCAGGAATGTCACAGCCCTTGGGAAAAAAACAGGAAAACTATTCATTAAATTTAAATTTGGAATTTACAGCTCAAATTGGTTCCTATTCCTAATAAAGATATGGGTATATTTCAGCTAGTGGTGAACTATTTCTCTTCCTTTTCTGTGGTACTCAGGGGAAGTCACTTGAACAAGCCACATACAGAAAAGCAGACTGGGAAGCTGGACTGTGATTTTAGTTTGAAGGAACTATGGATCATAGAAAACTGCCCTAGTGGTACCTTCTGCTATTTACATTTAAATTTCAAGTAAGAACTTCCGCACAGATGTGTTGCTAGAAGTTCTTCAAGCTTAGCAGCTGGATGTCAATTTCCAGGAAAGCCTGGCTTGATCTCTGGATTTGGCCTGTTGGGTGCTCTGGGAGTCAGATGTTTGTTGTATACCCACTCACTCTCTGATTGTGCTTGTGAAGTCTGCCTAAGCTTGTCTTTAAAAATGACCTTCACCCATGTTTTTTTTTACTAGCAGTTTACCAATTAGTACATTAATTTCCCCTTCCTTCTGACTGCCAATGAAAACGTTATTTTCCTTGACTAATTTTAACATGTAAAACATGGTATCTGAGGGAGATCCTGACTCTTCTCTTAGTTAAGGAACTGCTCTGCTACAAAGCTTCAACTATCTGAAATGCTTTTCTCTATGAAAGCAAAACAAATCCAGTCACACTGAAGGCACTGAAGTTCTGAAGGCTGTTCCACAAGAGCAGTAACTCAGAATAAATCTCTCAAATATACTGCTCAAACACTAGTGAAATGACTCTGCAAATCTGAACCAAAGTTGCACAGCTAATGTGGATTATGCTATTTTGGTTGTATTATCTCATTTTAATTTTATATTCAAGCATCCAAAGATGACATAAGGACTTCTGATTGAAAGAAATAAAAAGAAAAAGAGGTATGTGTTAGATATTGCAGATTTTCACTTTTTGAGTGGACATTGATTTCTTTCACACTACCACACATCTCTGACAGAACTAAATACCTACATAGATGTCAGTCTCTATGTCACAGATGACAAGTATCTTTTCAGTATTAGAGCTTGAGCCTGCACACTCAGTCAAACCCACTGAAGTTAGGCGCTCAGCTTCTGCTGCTGAGTGTCATCATATTTTGGAAGCTAATTTCCTTTGAAAATCCCAGCACAAAGGAACATCAAAGAGAAATGACTGAACGTCATACTATTGTGAAATGAAAGAAGGAGGGAATGTATAGCAAAGGACATTTTTTTGCTGTAAGACTCCATTAGCAGTAAAAAGTGTAGGGAAGCATGGAGACTAGTAGAGGTAACTCCAAAATATTTGTGGCTAAAATACTCAAACCTTTTGTTTCAACAAAGTTCAGATGATTTCTAAGGGAAGAGTATGTTATTCAACATAGCAGTGAGCAAAAAGTCAGTCTTCTAGCATAAAGCTCTTTTTAGCTTTAAAACAGAAGAGGTGACTGAAGACACTATTTGTGCTGTCAGCTAGGAGAGACGTTCCTACTACTGGATATTGTGACTCTTGCAAAGGTCATTAGTGAAGGGAGTTGTTTGTCCCTTTCACTGTGTTGGTAAAGAGCCTTGAGGTGGGCTATCCAGAGTCCATGCCCCCTTCCCCCCCTTCCACCCCCCCCCCTCCAACAGCCCAGGACCCCATTTTTGCCCTGTGAGGCCATCAGATGCTCCTCCAGCAACCCCACAGTAGGGCTGGTCTCCAGCTCCCTGCAGCCCTGCCCTGCCTGGCCATGGGTCCACATCACACTAGAAAACACTATTGCTAGTAGACACATAGAGCACAGAAATAACTCAGATAGCAGTATACTGCTGCTTTTTGCAGGGCTTATTTTTAAAAATATAAATAAATTAAAATAATCTAGTATTGAGATTTATAAAAAGAAATGTTTCCATTGTCTTTAGTCTGCTTCCCCTGCCTGCAGTGAGAGATTTTTTCCCCCCTTGAGTGTCGTGGGATCAAAGGCAGGTCAGTATTGAGCACTTCAAGCTCTTGTCCAGTATTGTGAGTTGAAAATATTTGATACAGAATACACTAAGGGTCTGTTTTCACTGAACTATTAACAAGAGTATTGCCCCTAACATGAAACTTACTGACACAAAAAACTCTTTAACTATTCATATGGGTTGTCTGGCTTGTTGTGGAAAAGTGGGGGAACTTGCTGTAGCTCACACACCTCATCTGTTGCTAACCCTGCAGCAACTCAAGTTCTATCTGTCAGCATGGTTATTCTCACTTAAGCTTCCCTAGCTCTAGAGGTGAGCAGGCAAGTTGAGCTAATTCTGTAGCAAATGTATAGCATGAGATGGTTAACTTTACTAAATTATTTTACAGCACAACATGCTGAATTATACCTCATGTTGTATGAACCCAGGTTTATACACATTTACTTAAAATTCTGAAGTAAGAAGACCATTCTGCAGAGAACTATATTAGAGTTTGCAAGGGACGTAGAATTACCTTGAATAAAGAAATATTATCTGTAATTGGTAACCTTATGCCAAGAGGGGAAGACTTTACATGGCTACCCAAATTTTTTTAGATAACTATAAGCAATGACTGTTGACTGGATTCTCATGCTGCCTTGCCTTCTGCTGAGCTGTTTACTCATGACCAAAAATGGTTTGCAATTGTGGAGTGCTTGCACTGTATGCAGTCCTGGAGCTCAGAAGCATTAGATTCACTGCTAACAATTGAATCAGCTGGTTAATGAGTCTGTGAGATCTGGCAGTGGCATTCCTTAGTTCACAGCAGTCAGTAATATATAGGCTCTGTGTGTATACATGCTGAAGCTTAATTTGCAGTCCTATTTAAAGTGGAAAAAAATGCCACACTTAAAAAAAAAAAAAGTGCAAACAGGGTTCTTTTCACAGTGGACAGAGAATACTGTTAAACAGAGGAAGCACAATATCCCTTTTCATAGCAGGAGATCAAATGTCTGCTGAAGAGTTTAATTTATACTTCTTCATGTGCCAGAGCTGTGCCTGAGACATTGCAGCATTTCAGTACTTTCAATCAGGTCATAGTTTCCAGCACAGATGACTTCATCGCTTTTAAAATAGAACAAATAGAATAAATGGAATTCCACATAATCATGGTAGGGGCTGGGATTGTAGGAAATTAAAACACATATTTAAAAGCAGAGGTCTGTGTGGTAAATAATTGTGACACAGAGGTAGGAGAGTAGTGCTTGGTCTCTTCTTGGTAGTTAATGGGCAACAAGGTTCTTTGGCTCTGCAGCTTTCTGTAGCATGGGGGTGTGGTGGTTTCCTAGAGGAGGATGACAAGAGTGATGGTGGATAATGAGCAGTGTCACATTTAATTAAGTTGCTACCTTTCCAGAAGAAATACTGAAATAACGCCACTTGATTCAAATGCAACTTAGAGGAATGCTGGCTGATGCAAACTGGGCATGGACATGATAGTCTGTGCACCACCATGCAATTTTGATTGCTTTCCCCACTTAGGTCCTCTGTTCCCTAGCTGCTACAGCATATTTCACATCTCCCAGCCACAGCTCTGAGTTGGCAGTCGGAGAAAAGGTGTTGATGAATTCTGTCTCAAATTTCTGCATGTCTGAAGAAAGCCCTTACAAAATACCAGCATATATTATACTGGTATCCCCCAAGCAGAAAAGTAGCTCACTGCAACGTGGAATGCTTTTAACTGGCACTGTAAGACAAGTGTTTGCAGTATTTATTACAACAGGAGAAAATGAAAACAGAAACATGTTGTTCCTTATTTGCCCAACACTGCCCTCATTGTGATCTGTTTTTGGCAACTGAAAAAAGGACTATCAATAACTTATTTTTGACATGACAAAATTCCAACTCACCTCAGAGCTATTTCACGAGGCAATGTACAAGCATGCCGTGAAGGCAGCCCTTGCCCCCAAAGGACTTTTTTGTCTACATAAGTGAATGAGAGGCTAGGATAGTACATGTATTACCTCAAGTCACAGAGTTCAGTAGCAAGGCTGGGAATCATATTGGTTTCCTGAGTCACAATTCTGTCTCATTAAAGTTAAGCTCACTCAGGTCATGTGAGTATGTATAAATATGCGTGAATACAATTGCATTTATCTAGTTTGACATACAAGCTGAACTGTGGGTCTATAACTTGCATATTTGTATCCTTTTTTTGCATCATGTCTAACTATGGTAAAGATTGCACTGACAGACTAATTCCGTTTGTGAAGGTTTCTGCTTAACAGCAAGTAAAACTCTGGAAGAGAAGGCAAATTCATCACTGGTGAGTTGGCTGAATCCAGTCACATGCTGTATAATATAACTTATCCTTAGGAATTCATGCCTCCATTGAGTCTGCCTACCAGATAAGCTACACCGAGATGAAAGTGAGTTGCATCAGATTCTGGTGCCCAGAGCACAAAGTTCAGGCTCTGTTTCTCCTTTGTCAGCTGGATGCAATATAGGAAACAACATTATCTCAGAAAAAGAAGTTAATCGAGAGGAAGATACACAGGTAAAATTTTTATGCGTGCACTCGGTTAATATTTCTGAACATGTAAAAATGTGAGTCAAAGTTACTTGTGTTGGCTTGGCTTCTTAAAGAATTTAACCTGGATTGCTTTAATGGCAGAAAGCAGAACTCTTTTGCTTGATTTTGGTAAATGCAGTCTCCTAATGACATCAAAGATTATAGTAACTGCAGGCCACTAGTTTGTCTTTGTAGTCTCAAATTGCTCAAAAAACTTTTAATGTATTCTTGTAGGTGTAAGCATGTGTCATCAATATACCCACCAACAAGAGACAAACCCTAACTTGAAAACAACTGTTCATCGATTACTGCAGAAAAACTGGCAAACTCACAGTGAATAATGCTAAAAGGTGTTAATTTGTGGATTTCTGTAGGCTTTGAAAAGCAAAATTAAGTCTATATGGGATTTTGGATGTGCAACATAAACTGTGGGCCCTGTGCCTCACTTGTATAAATCAGCATAATTGCACTGAGAGCCAGGAGAGCTCTGCTGTGCTCCAGCTGGGGAAGTGGCTCATGATTCTGAAAACATGGTGATCAACATCAGTTTTTGTTTGGTTTCATTTATTTGGGGAGGGAGGGAAACAAATCTAATGGGGATTTGCTAGGCTGTTACTCAGGTCCCTAAACATTTTTCATTTTCTGCATGAATGCTGCTGCTACTGACTGGTGCAAACTGAGTATGACCAATATTCCGTGCTTGCACCAAGCTCTAGACCCCAAGCCTTGGGGACTGTGGCAATGATGCTGGGAGATTATATGATCCACAGGAAAACAAATCCAGGCAGGCAGCAGTAGCCAACACTGTCAATTAAGAGGGGCAGCACTGGCATCTCTAAGCATTGTCCTGCCTTGCTAAATGGCCCCTCTTTCCATGCAAAAACACAGGCACACTAAAAAACACTTCAGATCTAGGCAGAATGTTTGCCGTGAAATTTCTTACCAAGTCTGCATATTTAGCTCCAGAAGAAACAAATTCACAAATCTGTCAAAAAAAAAAAAAAAGTTTTTAATTTAAAAAATAAATGTTTTGTTTTTTAAAATGTTTTTGATTTTTAAAAATAATGTTTTTATCTGAAGTGCTTTGTTCTGTTATCTTAGATTTTACTTACATTCATAGTTTTAAAAACAATTATAAAAAATGACCAAAGGGTTGATTCAGGTAGAACAAAGGAAGGAAAAAATGGAATGTAAAACTAGAGGAAAACAGATGTTTGGTTTGGTCAGTAAGGGAAAAGATCACTTTAGTCATAAACTTACCTGCTTGTTTTCCTTTGCTCCATGCTTCTCTGCATGATTTTGCAAGGTGTACATCAACATTTATTAAGGAACAAATTCAGACAGAAGGCCACTAGAATATTGGTTGAGATGGATATCAGACACCATGTGACTCTAATGTGCTGAAAAGTCAGGTGAACTATACGTTTGCCTTTGTGGCAGAACTGATATAGGGAAAGGCAAACGAGGGAGCAAATAATGTTGGATGTGTGTATGTATGTACGTATATGTGTATTTTTATTTTAATACTTCAAGGTAGAATTGAGAAATCTCCTTCCTGCTTTTGGATTGTGCTTGCAAAGCTTTATGTAGCTTTTTGCCTTGTGTTGGTAAAGAAGAAGAGAAGATAGATTTACTATCATGGGTCATAGTAACCATTGAAGTTAGTGATGGGTATATTAAATTTAGCATGCTAAAAATGTCAGCAAACAAAGCTCCCCTGCTCCTTGGTGCCATGAAGTGATGATGAAACCAAACAAGCTTTAGTATCCTTAACAAACCTTTTGTCCTACAGCATTGTGAGTGAACCAAGCCTTGTTGTCTCTGGGACTGCAGAGGTCTTGTGAACAACGGGATAAGGCTGATGGCAGGCTGTGCTGGAAAAGGTTGGCTTCACTGGCATATGTCAGGTTTGGTTCTACGGCCTAGGGGCTGCTCAGCCTCATAGGAGGGCTGGTGGCACTGTCCTGCTGAGGGGATGTCCACAACCTAGCACCGCCACTGCGCTTGACTCACATTAAAGTGAGAGACAGGGAAGCTGCTCCAGGCAGGGAGCAAATTGCTCAGCCTTGCTGACTTCCCACTGGCTCAGTTTCGTGGAGTGGGATGAGACTTGGAGCTGGCAGGGAAACGTTTTAACTTGCTCAGGTTCTTCTGGGTGCAAATAGTTGCCCTGGTAAGGGTTTAGGGTGGTTGGCAGTTAGATTAGTGATGTAAAAAAAAAGTGAAGGGCAGGCATGAAAAACCCTTGCCTCGAGCACTTCCCACACTATCTGCACTGCTTTAGCCTGCTTGATGTAGGTGGGGCCATAACCCGGAGCATCATAAAGCACATCCATACCAAAGCACTTGTCCCTTCTGTAGGGGTTGTGGTCATTTCTGGGATGGGAAGAAACTGCTAATTTTGCAGCTGAAATTATTCCACAGTTACACAAACTACTGAGGTAGCTATCATGTTATGCAGGCAGTGCCTGGCCCTCGTCTCAGTAGTTGTTTTCTCAAAAGAACCAGAAACAAAGCAGCCCAGCCTCAATCATCATGCGCTTTTCATTTTTATGTTATTTGCCTAGTTTTCACCCTCACTGGCTATAGGCATTTTCTTCCCAGCAGGGCCTGATGTTGTCATGCAAGGGGAAAAAATCTCACATTGCAACTTTTAGCTGATCTCAGGATGCATTGTAGATTAAACCTTTGCAACTCAGGGTCCATTTGAGTCCATTGTACTGAATATCTCTTTGACTACACTGACATCAGTGAGACTTTTTTCCCCACCCTGCACCACCAGGACCAAATGTTGGAAACAGCAAATTTGCTTTTCACAAATTGAGATAAAAGACAAGGTATGCGTAACGTGGCTGAGTTAATTGTGCAGGAGAAACATGGGGCCAGATACACAGCTATTATCGATTGAACTGAAGCCAGAGACTCAGCCCCTTAACTTTTCAAATTTTTGACTCCCTGATGTTGCCTCTCCCTCTATTGCACTGCATTAACTCACAGTGTAGCTGGAACATTCCACAGTTACTTACAAAAAAGGATCTGTGTGGGAAGGTGAAGGAGGATGGTGGGGGCGACAGGCAATTCATGGGGAGGAAAAAAAAGGAGCTGGAAAAATCAAGAAATAGAAAGAACATAAGGGGGAATTGCATCTTTCCCTATATTTGAGTGGGACACTCTTGGCATTTCTGCCACTATGAAGTGCTGCATGAAGTTATATATTGGCTCACCTCTAGCTCAAATAATTTACAATGGTGTTTCAGAGCAGTCGAGTGCTTCATTATCCTGTCCCTAATTATGCATTGCTCCATCAAAAAACTGTGGTGAAACGAGTCCATTTAATGGTCTTGCAATGTTGTCTCAGAGTTCTGAAATATTCTGGAATGCGGATGGCATAATTTTTTATAATCGGCATCTGCGAATGTGGTCATTCAAATACCCTTTGGCCACTTTGCCTCAGACTTTATTTTTTTCAGTAGGGGCTATAAAAACTGAAGGAAACTGTGTTTGAAGTTTCCAATATTGGCCATTAAAAAAAAAAAAAAAATTACACTTGAAGCTTACAGCAAAAGTTTTTTCCATCCCACTTTGGCAAATGACATCAAATGTCTAAGCAGACTTTCTCCCAAGCTTTCTATAGATTACTTTCCATTGGGACCACACATGGAAAATTCCAGTGCAGAATTTATTTCATAAAACTGACAATAACAAGAGATTAGAGTGGAATCTCAGGGTATTTAACTAAGGCACCTGCTCTTCTCCAAAGTTATGTTCCTCTGACATACACACACACACAAAGAGAACTACCACAGCAATGCAAAAGCCACTGTTTGTCAACAGACAGGAGAAGTCATTGCATTTATTTCCCATTCAAAGCAATAGAGAGGAAACAGTGGTGTATCAGGCCCTACTGTGTGATAAATAATGGCTGGTAAACAGAGAGCTAATTTTTACATTTATGAATGTAGGTGCAAATACAGAGGTGTGTGGTATGTGTTTGGACTCCGTTGGTGTGCACAGACAAGATACAGCCAGGAAGGTGGGTAGTTCCCAGAATGTGTATGTTAGGGGAGAATGGCTTCTGAGAGAAACACTTTGACATCCGCTGTAGATTTGCATAATACTACGTGGCCACTGAGAGCGGAAGCAAGGACTGAATCTCCCAAATTTATCTCTATAATCTCCTAAGAAGCACACAGCAAATGATCTGCCCAAGCATGTATTCCTTCTCTGTAAAATGGCTGGTTTTCTTCCTCACTGGAAACCTGCGGGTCTTAACTGATGCCTGTGAAACATCACATGCTGGGATGGCATCATGTGCTGCAGAAATGCAAAAAATATAATAAGCGTTGCTGTCCAGTGGTAGAGCTTGATCCAAAGCCCATTGACTTCCTTATATCTTGTCTCAGGTCAAATAATTTGTAAGTGTTATGATTGCACACCCTGCTTCTCCAGTCTTTTGATCCTTAGTTACAAAGGAGAGATAAGGAGCAGAAAGGAGAAGAAATGCTTTGGGTTTGCTGCTGAGCATCTCAGGAAAAACTGGCATTTGGGCAGGAGAAGCCTGCTGTGCAGCTCTCCACTCAGACTTTACTGACTAGAATAAAAATCTAAGCTGTATCAGAAGAAACCTGCGTACCAAACCAGATTTGAACTGTTTTGAAAGAGTCTTGCAAACTAGGGAGCCAGTGTAGTACAACACATGGGACAAAGTATTTTTTGCAGAAGTAATTAAACTACGAGTATTTTGCTGAAGAAGAGAGACAAGGGGGCACTGCTGCATCAAGCCCGTGAAGGCCCTGGCTGGCAGAGCACAGGCTTGCTGCTTTCTGTTTGTTTGTTTGTTTTCTTTTAACATTTCCTATCTCGTTCTCTAATTACCACCAGCTCTTAACGCTCCGTGACAGCACCTGAGAACATGGGCCAGCCACGAGCAGTTGTGCCGAGCTCCTCGGAGCCGCTGGCAGCCAAGGCAGCCGTGGCTCCAGCAGAGCCTGCCAAGCGCAGGCAGCACCGGCTGGGCTGCGGGGAGCCCACGCCTGCCAGGGGCAACCTCTTTGAAGTGCAGCCACTCTTCCCGGCCCCGTTCTCTCCCTTCTGCTAGGTGTTAACACAAACATCTCCCCGTCCAAAAAAGAAGTTCATTATTTATCGGAGGCTACTTTTCTGCCAGCTAAGTCCCAGACTTCAGGAGCTTTGCAGGAGCCAAACAACTGGATATACGTCTCCAAAGATACCATAAAAACCTGGGTAAAATGGCTATTGAATGGGCATAGGAGCACCTTATGAAAGTAATCTCTTGTGAGTGTCAGAGCACCGTGAGCCAAGAGAAACAGCTAGTGAGTGAGGGAGCTCTGGAGAGAGGTGCTGACAGTGACAGGTATTAGTGCACCAATTACAATGGAAACATTTGTATATTAATTGCAAACCACTCAGACTTATTCCTCTCCTTGGTTTGCCTTTTTTTTTTTTTTTTTCCTTGAAAAGAAAAAGAAAAAAAAAGAGAGAAAAAAGAAAAAAGGTGGAGAAGGGAGGTTGTTATTATTGCTGGCCAGGGAGGATTACTTGCATCTCTCTCATGGCATATGTTGATACGCCTGTGGGCTCACACACACAGCGTTCCCGTTTCAAAGCTGAACAGCTCTCTTAGCTATTTTTCTTTTCCCTCTCCGGGACTTCAAGGAGCGAGTAGGATGTAATCTCAGAGTGAGGAGGCTTGGTTCTGTGCCAGGCACTACTGACTTGCCACATTGTCCCTGAGTAAGTCACCTCGTCTCTCTTCTCCTTCATCTTGCCACCTGTAAAAAAGGGAGTGTGACATTTTCCTTCCTTTGTTTAATTAACTAGCAGCACTTTAAAAATCCGTGGACTGAAAGCTTTCTCTTCACTTTTTTTTTTTTTTCTTTTTTTAATTAAAACCTAATTGACTTCAGGGCATTGTTGAGTCTTATCTTACATGATTACTGTAGCCTCGTTGTTTTAGATAACTTCCATCATTTTAAATGCTGATCTGCCTGTTGCAGGGGATGTAGTAAGGGGGCAGTCCTAACCCAGCAAGGCTCATCACTGGCACAAGACTTACAGAGGCCACTGCTGAGCGGTAGGAGGGAAACACTGCTACAGCAAGGGCCACAGGAAAGATTTCACACTAACAAGAAATGGACAACTTTCCAAAGCAGGCACTGAATTTGTATCGTATTGTAAAAGAGTGCAAGTTGCAGGACATAGGTGAGAGGAAAACCATACCACTGTCACCTGACTCAGCTTTCTGCTTGTTGTCTTATGCTTTTTAGTTTTTCTGTATTTATATAATTGAAGCTTAAAAATTAGAGATGGAAAAGGACACTTGGGTCACCTAAATTGTTTTTGTGTGCTACAAAGTTGCCTCCAATGTATCTTCTGTTTTATGTGTCAGCACATAGGGCAGAAAGGAGCAGAGAGGTGATAAAAAATAAGGGCAATTTGGCCATGCCAGAGACCCCCATTCACACTTTTCCTGTAAGCCCTTCTTTCAGGTAGCATCTGGGATCTGATTCTGTGATTCCTGCTAATTTGAATATAAGCCATTTTTGTATGCAAAAGATTGCTGACACCAGCAAGTTTCACTGTAATGATTACTATGGAAACGTTTATCTATAAATATAAAATTCTTTAAAGCTTAGCCTTTTATCTTTATAGAAAAAGGCCTGTTTATGTCACTTCTAAGCTTCCAGCTTTAATGTAGACATGAGCTGTTCTCATGCCAAACAAGATAACCTCAGTGTTAGAGCTGGGGGAGCTTTGAAACATGGGAATTTGAGCTAAAACTCTTATTTTTTTTAATACAATATTAATAGCTGAATGGAAATATTTTAAAATGCCTTTCTAGCCCAAAGCTCTAGTTCACTTGCAGTCTTCTTTTCTATAGGTTTTACTGTAGTGTTGCTTTTATGGAATAGCTGCTTTAAGCTCTCAGTCAGTCCTTAAAATCTGTGTTCATGTGTGCGTGTGCACACACACTTGTGCACTTGTGTGTATGGATGGTGGTGAGGCTCTTAAAGCAGAGGAAAAATGCAGAAGTTCCTTACTCATTAACCTTTTTCCTTTGGAATGTTTTTAGATATTGCTTTTCAAAGCCTATGCAAAATACGGTTTCTAAGTTTAGGCCCCCAAAAGAAGTTTTGGGGTGTTTTTCTTTGCCAAATGGCAAAAAAGATATATGATCTTAAGTTAATAAGGTTAAGGGGTTTGCCTCATAAAACATACAGTGAAAAGGATGAATTAAGGAAGATTAGGATGGGTGTTTTTCTTGCATTTCTATCTAAGAATTTTTTGGAAATATTTTTCCATAACTTCAACATTTACACTTGAGAAATATTATAATAACATAGATTTTATTTTTTTTTTTCAAACATACACACTAATACCACAAACACATTTGCAGATACTCAAAGCTGCTCCATAAAAGTTATTCTCAAATAAGATGGAATCATGAGGGTTAAGTAATGTATATCTAGGGTCAAAACCTACAGTGTTCCAAAATGTTTGCAGGATCAGATCTTCACTGACTTTGGGGACAGAATTCATGACATACGCAGAGTAAAATCATAGCTGCTGATGATCAGAAGGTTAATTTGTTATTCATTGCCAGGGAGCAATTGATAGCAGCAACCTTGTCTACAAGGGCACGATTCATATGTATGTATTAAACTTTCTCTTTGTGTAGGTTTTGATTATTAATACTGATGATTTTTTCTTCCACTTTGGGATGGAATGAGAAAATGGACAATTAAATATTTCATTTAAAATTCAGCACTAGCCCAATGAGCTAAAACGAAGTTCAGTTCAAGGATAGAGAGGGCTTTAAGTTGCCTTTTGTTCTTCCAGTATTATAGGAGGAATAGAGAGATCCTTGACATAATATAGACACCAGGGAGAGTCAGTTTTTGCATTTAAATTTCTTTTTTGGGTTGTTCTAGGGACTGCAGTCCCATCCATAGTGCGTCCCCCATGGGTGTTTGAGAGGGAATCCTGTGTTACAGGACTGAGGAGGCAGTGAGACATGGTCTCATCTTCCTGTTTGATTCTCCCTTTGTTCATTTCCCTTCCTCTTTTTTTCTCATCAGTGGACTGTTATTAAAGTTGTCTGAAATCTTTAATGGAAGTGCAGCTGAAGTACAGACAAACCATCCCCGACTTCACTGGTATATACTTCTTCTTGCTCTCACTCTGCTCTTAAAAGTTCACTTAATGGTTTCATGGTCTCAGAATAGCAGCAATCAGAGGAGTCAATTGGACACTGCTATTAATTGAACAGATTGTCTGGAAATAAAAGATCTAAGAGCCAGCATTAAACCCTTAAATAGGACATGCAGTAAAAGCACAACAATATACTGTGGCTCCCATAAGGCTGAGGGAAATTCAAATAGTGAAGATCTCATATTGGATTCAGAGAGATACTCTCAAATTTAGAAGCTTATTTGAATCCAATCCCAATAATTCAAACTTGTTAGAGCTGTAAAATTAGTCTGTAAATCTCACAGGAAAGGCTGTGGGGTATTTCAACACTTTCATTTGTGCTCCTGGCAGGAGCATGAGTATTAGTATAAAAACATAAAAATGACCATGAAAGTAACTTTTAAAGCAGTAGCAGCTTTTTATTCCCTTTCGAATCCTACAGAAAGGATTAGAGTTGTGGGAAAAGATTTAGCTTACTTTCTATTCAGTCCTAATTGGCTTGCCCAGCCTTGATATAATAAACTGTACGTTGTGAATGTCTTTATCATGTCTTTATTTCTTGTCCCATTTCAAGGTTCAGATCACGGTCATCAATCCTACCAGAAAACAGTCTCCTTTCCTAGAGTGTTGCATTGTAAATGTAATGGAGATTAAACTGGGAGGACCGAGGGTAGAGGGTTACCATGATCACTGGTACTTGGAAGGAGGAGTATGGATGAAGTTCCTTGAAGTAGAGACAGGAACATCACTGAGAGGGACTTGCATGTATGGCATTCTGCTCAGCCTAACACTGTGCAATATTCCTCTATTCCCCTGCTCACAAGCTGGTTCACTGCGGTGCTCCAGTAACACCATAATCAGGATTAATGTGTCTGGGTCTTTGGGATGTGAAATGTTTTCTACTGCATGTCTCTGTGGCATCTTACCCAAGGGGGCAGAGCTACAGCAGGCAGTGAGAAATGCATGGGTCTATAGCAGAACTATAGCAGTAAATTCAGCATCTTCTTTCCTTTAGGAAGCTAGAACCAGGCTGTTCCCAGCTTTGCCCAGTGATAGAACAGGAGACATTGTGCACAGAATGCAACCCAGGAAATTCCACTTAAACATAAGAAAACACATTTTTACTCTGAGGGTTGCCCAGGGAGGCTGTTGAATCTTCATCCTTAGAGGTATGAAAAACCCAGCTAGACATGGTCCTGGACAAAGTGCTGTAGATGACACTGCTTGAACAAGGGGATTGGGTGAGATGATCTTCAGGCATGCCTTCCCACTGTGGCCTTTCTGTGGTATGGCTAACTGATGGAAGTACGAGTGAGACACTGCATAGGAGGAATGGTTGTGTGGGGACCACACAGAGAAATTTGCATAGCTTTGCATGTTATAAAGCCTGCCAGACCTGATTTGAGATTGCAAACATTCACTGCAACCCACAGAAATACCCCAAATTTGTTTGGCCTGAAGACTTGCTGACATTTTGGGAGGATAAGTAAAAGACAGTAACCTCTACTACTTGCAGATACACTGGTGCAAGTGTGATGCTTTGTCCCTCTTCCAGAAGATGAAGACAAGCCTGTGTGACAGGGAAGCAAAGTTCAACAGATTTTGCCTTCATTGGCAGAAACTTGTACTAGGTAAAATTGCAAGGCAGGTCTGCCCTGTTTGGTCACATCGGGATACTCTGCCTTTGCATTCTGAGAAGGTTCATGTGTTTTCTATGCACCCTGGAAGTGTTCACCCCATCTTTCCAGCACAACTGTAAATTTTATGCAGAACAAGACACACATGTATTACATATATATCTACATGTACACAGGCAGTAGGTCTGAGGGTCTGGTGGAATATTAGGTCACAGCTCAGTCACTCAGTTTAGTCAACACCTTCTTTGCTGGGAGATATTGCTGTTATATGATAGCAGGCATCAACCTTTCTGATAGGTATGAACCTGGAGGTTTTTAGCCTTCTTAATCAAGTACACCATAGAAGTGATGATTTGTCTGAGAAACTAATGCATCAAGTTGGTCAGTTTTAATCACCAAGAGCTAAAACGCACTCTTTCCAAATTAAGCACATTGTTCTTTGGACTCTCTTTCCATAAAGTTTGTGATGGAAGTACCTGTTTCCATTCACAAACAGATAAAAACAATGATACGTTTACTCTTCTGACTCTGGGAAAAAGATTGCTAGCAAGCTGACATAGAGGAGGCCCAACATACCTGGAATAATATGAAACACCCCTTTTGTATGTATTAGTTTACATACTGTGTTCAGGAAACAGGGTACAGAAACTTCCTAAAAACTCCAGAAACAATAGCTATTGTTGGTTGTTGATATGGCATGAGCTCATATCCAGGATACCAAGAAAGGAACTCCTGGCTACAATAAATAACACACTTCTTAACTCCTGGTGTGAAAGAATGTAGTATTGTTTTTGCAAGGAGTGATGGAGAAACTGTGCTTTAAAAAGGGGGGGGTTGCATGGCAGGACAAAAGCTCTGATTTTTTTTTTTTTCCTTTTTTTTAGTTTTTCTTTTTAGAAATGCAATTATGGAATTTCTTATGGAAGAAAAAGTTTTATAGCCAAGTTCCCAACGGTCTGTGTTGAAATCTAGTTTGAATCTAACTGCATTATGTGAAAATTTTAAGATTAATGTGACAGGTCTGTAAAACTATTCTTTCTGGTTTTTACTTGCCTACATCTGCAGTGGGGTGGGAAACTATTCATCACATAGCTCAAAGCTCTTGGTCAAAGTTACATAGGAATATATTTCTCCAGATTTTTACAAAGTTGATTAGGGTAGAGGAGCTTCTTTAATGCTACAGTCTGTCAGTCCTTTAGGAGCACAGCCTTAAGTTGTTTGAAAAAGAAATTTGCAGAACACTGGCTGTTCTATCTCAAACTGACACTTAAGCCGGATTTAGTGGATACTCATGACTAAATCGTGCACTAGAAAAGGGAAGGCCTTGAAGGCAGCCTAATCTTTAAATGGTATGCACCAGTTAAAACACAGGAGTGGGAGTTAGGGGGCTCTGCAGCATTTCTGATACTGTGGCACCAGTCATGTCACTTACTAGAGGAAAAGGGGAAAGGCTCCTATCTGTCCTGTGGATCCTCCACCTCCTAGAAGCATTACCTCTTTTCATCCCTTTAATGCTTCCCAAGAGAGCCATCTGGAGTACTTTGGTGAAGCAAAACTTTGTCACATTCATCATTTTATTGAAATGTTAGCCTCTGCAAAGCTTTGCTTTTCATGGATTTTGGGTTCAGAGGGAGTGCTTGCTTGGCTTGCTGGAAGTCTGGACTGTGTAACACTGAAGCTGAATCCCCACTCCCTCCTACTCAGTCCCTTGGAGCAGACACTCATACTCCTGAACTCCCAGTCTTGTCATAGGCACCCAGCTGATGCCTGTGAGGTAGACTCCCCTGGAAAACTGAGTTGTCTTTCCTCGTTCCTAAGACAAAGCAACAGACACTCAAAACTATTATAATTTTTTAAAAAGGTCTCCTACCTCAAAGCCTAATTTTTAACTACCTAAATGACTATTTCAGATGTTTTCCGAGCTTATGTTGCTATACAGGTGTCTTTTAAGGGCAAGTATTACACCTTGCAGTGACACTTCTTAAATGAAGTGGTAAATTCTGTAAATATAAGCCCAACCAGTATTAAAACCCAATATATTCTAAGCACTGATGTCCAGCAGTGGGTTTTTTTTAATGATAGATGTGGTTGGAGCCACAGTTTCCTGTATAATTATGTATTACTGGCTATTGCACTATGTAGATGCCACAGAAATAAAAAGTCAGCATTACAGGCTCCAGTCCAAAGGTGAAAACTGGAGAGTGACCTTTATTGTGTTATTTTTTCTTGATATCTTCTAGTCACTTGCTCCTAATAACTGAACAATTATTGGAATATCAAAGTCTTACGCTAAGTTTTGCAGTAAGTAATTCTTGGTTAGAGACATCTCCGATTTTTTTCATTTGAATATGTGCACTTTATATGTGCTTGGAAGAGAACATGGCATTCTTTTGGTTCCTCAGATGCAAGGCTTTAAAAATAAACTCAGTGCAACATTGGAAATGAGATAAGATGCATACTTTGACATTTACTTTTGTTTCTCCAAATTTTAATGAGAAATTTAAATAACTTCCTATGAAACACGCCTAGGAAGTGGTAAAGCTGTGCAAGTGAATGGCTTCAAGGCAAAAAGCGTCCAGTTCAAGTTGGGGTCTATGAACAGGCCAATATTTGCTCAGCCTGGAGTTGCTTACACACTTAGGCCAAATTCTTGATTTTCCCAGGTAAAAAACAAGGAGTTTTGGATGGGGCTTGTTCTTAGACTTTCTCATTTTAACTGAACTTAAGAAAAGAGTGAAAAGCAAACCTAGATCTCTGCAGAGTAAAGCTGTGAAACTGCTTCATAGCTGTTAGGGCCCAAAGTTGTGATCTTGGAGGGGCGTTGGACAGATGCTCTGTACCCGTTCAAAGCTCTCTGCACACACCAAACAGCCAAACATCTTTCTGTCAATAGCAAGGTCAAGTCGCACGCTTATAATCTACATTTAAATGTTTTTTCAAGCAAACCTCTGCCAGCATTCCCCATGTAAAAAATAACCCATATATGGTTAAAACCATTTACCAGAGGAATAACATCTCCTCAAAACCTCCCCAAGTGTGCTGGCAGAGAGGTTTAATATCCATAATCCATCAGAAATGTTCCAATATCTAAAGCAGAGACACTTTTTAAATTATCTTGGGTTTAAAGTGAGCACTACCATATTTAAAGAATAAGAGTAATTTTCTTCTACTGGCTAACCAGTAGCCAATTCCCTATGGAGTTTTCTTCAACAAAGTTAGGACCAGTTTGTCTTTAGGTGATTAAAAATCATACCACTTAGTGCTGAAGTGATTAAGACTTTGTATCTAGTCTTAGAATATTATTTGGTGTTCTTGCTGATTCCTTATATCAATATTTGAAATTAACTTACGATGGTGAAAAAAGTTGTTCAGCTTGGAGAAAAAAAAAAGAGCGCATTTCACTTGACAGATATAATTAAATAATTAAATAATCTTTAAGTATGTGGAGTCTTTGCTTATGTTTGAGAACATTTTTCTGAATGTCCACATTCCAAGGCAGCCAACAAGTCAGCTCAGCTAGTATAAATCTGAGCAGGGAGAGAAGCTGGTTTAGAACTAATTTTGTAGGGCTATTTTTGTTACCTTGGAAAACTACAGGGACATTAGTTTAGCAAGTTGCAGCTTTGACTAGAAGGTTATATACTCACCACTTTCCACTGTATAATCCAGCTACAAAAGCTGCCATAAAGGCTGCCTTTTAAATGTCCAAGTGCAACCTTGCCAAATTAGAATGACAAAAACATTCCTTCCTAATGGATAAGCCTTGCTCTCCTGCCTTCCGATGTGACTGTGTCTCCTCTGATTATTTTACAACAAAAACCAGAAGTTGCTGCACCAAAAATACTGAAAATACTTAATCCTCTCATGCCAGCTTTTTCCTGTTGATCCTGCTGCCAGTTCCTTATCAATGTTTATAGAGATTATTCTTCTCCCCCTCTCTTACTTAGATTCCCTTAAAAAGTACAGGGAGTGTAGTTCAAGTACTCAAAAGATGATTCTTGTGGGATGATACTGAGACAAATAGCTTACAGATTTGATTTTATTTTTAAAACAAATAGATTAAGCACTTCTGTCAGTACAAATAGCATTACAGTAACTGGAACTAAAAGACAAGGACTCCAGTCACTCTGCTTCTCTGTAGGGGACACTTGACATCTGGGGCTGTGACTCAGTCTCTTCAGTATTATGATGAACGTGCTATGAAGTGCATCATGAGAACTTCTTTCTTCTTCTGATGTACCAAATGGTAATTTTTGTTACAATCACTACACCAGTGATATGTAGTACTTACCCATGCTCTGTTTGCAACTCTTAAAAAAATTGATGTACTCATCATCTAGCAATTGTCACACGAGTGAAAAAAATATTTTCCTTACCTTTACCCTCAACCCTGATCTATTTTTGGAAGTTTAAGCACAGATGCTGAAAATTATTTCACACTGATTCTGTAGTAGAAGCAGCAATCTAGACCCTAGTATAGTTTTGTAAAGTTCAGAGGAAAAAGAAAGGTAGGAAATAAATTTATGTAAAAAGCTAATTATTGTTTTGTCTTCTGGGTTCTGGTCCAAAGACAGGGCTTAAGGAGCCATGAAGGGTGCTGCAATATTAAAACACATTCATACAGGCTGTCCAGAGTTCCTAGTCCCCCTCCAACATGCCAACTATACTAGTACTTGCAGAAAAATGGCCATAAAGACCTTAAAGTGTGTTCTAGTTTGTCTTGGATGATTAGGAGCCATATACCACAGTTATCATGTAAAGAAGCTTGAACCATTCCCTCTGATTCTAGTTAAAACAGCTACCTTCTTAGATAAGTGCTTTGGATGTGTGTTACAAAAACATATTTTAAATTTTTTTCAGAGAAAATTTTGAAAAGTATTCTAGGAGTCCTGGAGTAGTTAAAACACCCCCTTCTACCCACAAGGGGACAGACAATTTTTTATTATTTTTCCCTTTTGGTCATCTGGTGGCTTCATTCTTTAGACTACTTAGATTCTTTTAATAGTTCTTGGTTCTCTACTTGGATAATCAAGTGTTTATGCAAGCATAATTCACCTTTTCAGACTAAAGGCAAATTTATCTGTGCTATACTGCAGAATTCAGAGTAGGTTTTATTTTACTTTGCTTTGTTTTTTTTTAAAAATGCAATAGTTTGGGTAAGAAAGAATTCCTCTGGTCAGCCTGGTGTACTCCAGAATAGTTCAGTTGCTATGGTTATGAGCTTCAGCCTCTGTAAAGACAGAAAACAAGTAGTAAGAAGATAAACATCAATACAAGAAATCTCTGTTATGTGGTTTCCAAAAGCATCACCATTACGATGGCATAATCATGATGGAATTGCAGGACACCAGAAAGGTATTCGGATAGCAGATAAGGCAACATATAATCCAAAACTTCTTTGTCACAATCGTTAAAGATAAGGAATGGAAAACTGATACTAGAGAGGAGACCTCTTCCAGCTTGTTCTGTTTCTTTTTAGTGTCTAACATTCAGAGTCATCACCAAAATTCTATGGCTTTGCTTTCATCAAAGCATTGCAATTCCTCCGCAAAGATAAGGTAGACAATCCATCAAGGGGAGATATATCCACAGAGCTCCTTAAGGCACATCGAAACTGCCTTTTGTGGCAGCTGCCCTTCTCAAAGCCATCCCACGAAAAAGGTGTGATCTTGCTAGGACTGACCTATCCATTGTCTTCTCTTAGCTTTTAGCTTTACAGTTGCAAGCAGCTTTGCAAAAAAATTGTGTTTCTGACCTCCAGAGAAGAGACTTTATATTGCTGTGCCATGTGGCTTTTTTTTTCTTCTTTTTTCCTTCATGCCAAGCATTTGGAAGCTCTCCAGTATTTCCAGTATTTGCACTCTGCATCCCTCTCTACTGATGCTATTTGGAGCTGCTGCATTTTAGTCCTTTAAATTGTAATGCCTTTTCTCAAAGAGTAACTGACTACATTTCAGAAATTAGGTGCACTTTGGACATGTGAGACCAAGTGCCCAGGTAATGAATGACTTTTTAAGTATGGGGAAAAAATGAAATTATTTCAAAAGGAAAACCAAGTATTGCTTTCCTCAGCTTTGCTCCCACCTGTAGTTCTGCATCTGTATACCATAACAGACATGACCACAGTCTATTAGGAGATAGTTTTTTAAAATACCCCTCCAAAATGGGAGAAATTAAAATTCAAATGCCTGGATTTAATCATATAGAAGAAGGAGAAAAAAAACAGAGCTCTTCAAATATCAGCTGACCACTCAAATTCAAGAAGCTACAGGCTGTTTTTTTACAGTAGAGTTTATTTCTGGTTTTCAGAATGAAGTTGAGACTGAGAATTAGTTGAAAACTTCCAAGTTTGTCTTGGAGAAGAGGTAGATTCTGTATTCTCTGTGACATTTAAATTAAAAAATTTGCTTTCAATTAAGGAATCTGCTTCAGTGTGCTTGGTGAGCTGATAATCTCTAGCCTTCATTTTGATTTTATATGGTAGACACCTCTTACAAACAAGGCAAGAGCAGGATGGGCAAGATGTTAGTGAGATGAGAGGGAGCTCCCTAATTTCTGGTGGTAGTTACTGGCATGCCTAAAATGGAGGAAGGTGACTGCTCTTTGTAACTGTGAATCATGGGTTAGCTATATTGTTGGGCACAGAGGAAGAAGCTGCGGCCAGTGCTGTTTTCATTAGTGTTCATCAATGCCCTTCTTACCTCAAATGCAACTTCCCCTAATGGAAGCAAAGGCACTCAGCAGAGTAATAAAGCACTAACTCAAAGGCAGAAACCACTCCAGAATTTTCCCTTTGCAGAGCTTTGCACTAGGAACATGTCAGAGTCATGATCTCAAGTCTAGTGAATACTCGTGGTCATGTGAGTGGCTGTTTGTGTTGAGTGGGGAACAAAGACAACAGTTGCCAGCTGTTCTTTTTAGGGTAAACAGCTGTGTATGGGAGGGGGGAGAAAGTTCCAGCCCACAGTGATCAGGTGGAGGTAGGGTGAGTGTAAGGAGCAGGATCTTGGGACAGATGCTCACAGAGCAAAAAAGATTGCTGTAGAGAGCAGGGTGTAAAACCCATGGCCTGGTCTGGTGATGAGAACGAGCAGTTCCTAGACATCAGAGGGGACTGGAGTACCTGTGCAGTTTGCTGCAAAGAGCCATTAATTTGAATCCATGCTTAGACGCAATGACCTACTTCAATAATGTAGCTAACAGGGGAAGCCTTGGGTATAAACCTTTTTTATTTCTGTTCTGCTTTACCTACCCTCTTTTGAGTTTTCTCCATTTAGAACCAGCTAATTAGTTTATAATCTAATTAAATTTGGGTTTTGGTTCTTTTTAGCTTGGTCACCTTTAGGGAGCTCACTATAAGGAAAAGCTCTGGGAAGATGTAGTTCAAAGCTCTGACTGATGAGGAATCCCATCAGGTTTCCTGTCTCATGCAGGGAAGACCTGACCTGCATGGTTTGCTGCCAGTTAAGATCTGGGCAATGGTGCAGCCCCTCCCTACCCCAATTAAGATAAGGAAAAGGAAGGAGCTGATGGAGGTTAGAAGCTCCAAGCCTGCTGAGCCAAGCCAGGTGCCTGTCTCTACCCTGAGCATGAATGGTGGCCCCTGCAGTAGGGTGTGCAACTTGCTTTTGTTGTTCTCATAGGTGGAAGGTTTTTGTGGTAAAACTGAGGAATATAGTCTCACCTTTTCTTACATGTGATTTTTGCATGTAATGCCATTCTAGAACTAACTATAACCTTCAGATGAATTGATAATTATGAAAGAATAACCAAACTATCTGCAATACAGCTGGGCATAGGAGCACCTGGCTGATACCTTAGAAAATGAAAAGGGGATTTTGGAGAAACATTTCCTATTAATTTGTGCTGCCAGTTGGTCCTGGAATTCCTGTGGATATTACTGGGAGTGGTTCATCTAATTATGAAGGGTCTTCAGTGACTCATTTGATTCTCTTACACAATGATGGTTAGAGTTACAAGTTTTAAGTGCATTATTTTTTTAGGTCTGTCTCCCTGAAAACTTACTGCTGTCCACATACCTCTTAGAAGAGACCATTTTGTATTGAACAAAGACATTCATGCAGGTCTCATTGTTGGGCTTGCTGTTATCTATTTATTTCTAAAGTAAATTCAAGGTTAGAACTAACTGCAGGTATTGGTGATTTCTTACAGTAACTAGTACCCATGTAAAAATCTCATTTCCATCTGATTTTGAAAAATCTTGGCCTTCAGATTTTATTGTGAAGTTCTTAGTAGGTCATCCAATTAATAGAATGACCTATATTTATTTTATTTCTCTTGCTATAGGTTAATTTTGACCTCTGGAACTCGGCAGAAAAATAAAGTACAATATAATGCAGCATCAGATAAATGAAACCATTGCAGCATAAGTTGAAAAGCCAAAGCTGAAGGGCAAAGGTGGCAGGAAGGAAGGCACAGTACATAATTTCTGATGGTGATATTCATGGCGTCTCACAGTAAGTGCATTCAGATTTGTTTCTATTGCCTAACAGTTGCTTCTTTTGGATTGGGGGGGTTTAGCAGTAACGGGAGGTAGGACTTTTAAGTGAAAACATATTAAAATAGACTATTTACAAAAGAGTTTGGCTCTCTCGACCTTTTCAAGGCTCATGTTTTCATTGCTATGTACTGTGTTTGTATCAATAGAACAATTTGTGTTTGCAGCTTGTAGGGATTTGACTTGGCAACTGCTACCACCTTATTTAGAGGACTGCATGTTTTGTTGTTGTTTGTTTGTTTTTGAAAAAAGTAAGTGCTGTTCTTTAGCATATTTCATGTCTAGTCTCCAGAAGTAATGTTCTAGGTTTTAGGCCAATACCTTACTGCGAGGAATCACCTGCTTTTGCCTAGTTTACAAACAGAACTAGTTGGGTATGCGGACTTGTGATGGAGCTCATTTGGGCACCACAGGATTTAGAGCTGCAGCCATTCAGAGAGCATGAACATTTTGAAAGGTTTAACCAACAAAAACAGACTTGTGGCTTGGGGAAAATACGGATGCTGGGAAAAGATTTAAATTCATGTAATGATTTGGATCTTCAGGACCGCTTGATTCACCCTTGCAACCTTGTCTCCAGACAGTGCCACAGGCTTAACTCACCTGCCAAGAAGTGTGAGCATTCCTTGAGTCTCTGTAAAACGCATCTGTGTGCAACTCTGATAGCTTGTACAAGGCATAAAATTACTGTTCAGAGTCATTCCCTTCAGCTACTTTTAAGTCAAGTTAAGTAAGAGTAAATATTTCTCAGCAGGTTGGAATTCCAAATGCCACTTCCCTGTCTGTCTTTGGAGCCTCTTTATATTTTTGTATGCCATATACTTCATGCAGGCTCAAGATGAGACATTTAGGGGTCAACAGAAGAGGAGTCTGGAAAAATCACAGAACATTCTTGATAATTATTCACTAATATGGTACATTCTCTGTAAGGGGTGGGGAAGGGATATTTAAAAAACATATGAGTACATAAAAATGCTAAATCCACATGTAGAGCTTTTTGTGTGGTGATGAAATGAGAAAAAATTACATTTACCTTGAGATTTTGTTGGTACTCTGAGTATATGAAACTTCAATATAACATATCCATTACTATTTTTCTATGTTGGTGAATATGGGCTTTTCTGAGAAGGAAATTATGTGCTGATGTGATGGGCATTGCACTAACATGGTCTTATTGCTAACACAATGAGGGTGGGAAAACTAAGTATGGTGAAATCAAGCTTGTAGGGAATTGTGTCTCTGGAGTAGAGTTCCTGTGTCATTGCTCAGTAGCAAGGGTTGGCTCATGAAAGCATGCCAGTGGGTGGTGGAGAGGGCTCCCACTGTACTGTGGTGCTCCAAACTTTCAAAAGGGTACTTTCATAAAGTACTTTTCATAGACTTTCACAGAGTACTGTGGATGAATTCCTGCCCTGACCAGGAGTAGATGCAGCCTTGATCTCCATGGTCTCTAGGTTTTGCAGTGTTGCAAGGGATCCCATGCTATGCTGACTGGTGCTAGAGCCTCATTACCTCTGTGATGGATGCACACCTCAAGTATTTTTGTTTGGTTATGTATGTCTGCTTCGGCAAAAACCTTGGGTTTAAGCCTTTTCTATCTCTGGCCAGGCTGTTTGATGTATAGAAATGTACATGTCTAAAAATTTACATCTCCTTTTCTTGCTCCTTCTTTCTCATGTTTACAGGCTCCACATTTCTGATAAATAGTGGTTAGCTGTGATTTTTCCACTTCCGTAGAACACATTTTAATAGTGGCTAGTCCCATATTTCCCAGTTCTGCATATGTGTTGGTGCACAGGGGAGTGCTGCTCTCATCTGGGTCACCTCTGCTCTCACAGTAAGCGAGACTTGCTCCTTCTTTGGTTCAGTGGTGTTTGTACACAGCCCTGAAAGAAAGACTATGGTTAGCTCAAAGCGTAATTGTTACTTTTTCAGTCCATAAGGCAGATAGGACATATTGCTTTGCGTCCATGAAGCTGGAAGTTTATTTTCCCATTCTCAGTCTCAGAACTGAATTCTTCCAAAGGGTTGAGTCTTCAGACTCTAAACAGGCTCTTTTGCAGTGACTGTAAACATAGTGCAGGTGTGATAATTCTCAGAACAACTTCAGACAGTTCAGGTTTCTTGCATGTCCTCAGCAAATGTCTTCTGAATTGGAATCAACATGATCAAGGTCATGAAAGATGAATTTGTGGTTCTTTGCTCAGAAGGTGTGCTGGCTTTGCCTCTTTACTCCATCTGAAAAGGAATCTTCATTATCTCATTATGCATGCTCTACAGTGGTTCACATTTCAGATTGTGCTTACTTCCTTGCAGTTCCTTTGGTTTTGTTTTCATTTTTTCTAAAGTCATGTTATCACCTTCTGTTAACTGATTAACTCAGAAAAGGGCTGGATGAATAATTCATTATGTATTATTTAATCAAAGAATTCACGTTTCCTTTTGTTTCAAAAAATGTCTGCAAATATATCAAAGCTTTCTTTCAGCTATTTGTTTTTGCAAAGTTATTTTATGAAATAATTGCAATAAATATTCCTTTGTGCTGAAAGTGAAACACTCTTTGTGCAAGAATTTGATATGGATATCTAACAACATTACAATGCCAGTAGAGACAAAGGGGAAAGTCATTATGGAGTAGTTTGGTTGGAATTTTTTAGGTCCATGCCCTCATCTCCCTTGAAGAAGCAGAGGAGGATAGGTCTGTTTTGGAAGTGGGTAGGTAACCAGATTGCTTCCTCTATGATTCTGTGTCTGAAGAATTAGACAGGTGACCTTGTAGTAATTACACTTTAATTTCTTCTTTAGAGCTAAAAGGACTAAAAATTAGATGTACATATAGCTTTAAATATTTCCCTTCTAGCTTCTGATACTCATCAGTCTGAGAGTCAGGTTATTAGGTATGCACCTAATAATGTATATGGAGCAGCATAGACAGTTTGTTCCCAAGGAGATAGTCCTGTTACCTGTTTTGTCCTGTTGTAGATCTCTTGCTTTTTGTCTATCAAAGCTAGAGAACAAAATGGCATTTGTTATTCACAGTGTTTCAATCACTCTTTGTAATCCACAGACTTAGAAGTCTATTAGAAGTCTACTGTTAGAAGTAGATTTTAAATGGAAAAATCTTATTTGGTGGAGGAAAAATTTACTAGTTGTGCAGAAAAGGCCTGGAATCTGGGGGCAGTGAATGAGCTCTGAGCACTTCTTTCTCTGCAAATGGCTAAACTGGTAAGAAACTATTGGTATCTGGTGGTGCCTGTTAACTAGAGACCAAAGCTTCTTTACCAACATTTTCCAGCTGCAGATTTTGGGTCTTGCAGGTACTTATAATATTTTTATAAATTCTATATATTAAACAAATTTTATTTGTTATGTTGCATGTGCTTATGTGTGTGTGTTTTGTTTTATCTTATCTTCATAACCACTCCTAAGGAGACAGAGGGAAGATTTACCCTCCTAAAGTAATGGCAAAGATAGTAAATCAGATGGTAGTGGGGGAGGGGAGGAGCAGCCTTGAGGAGACTGTTTATGAAGGCTTTCATTCCATCATGTACCTTGGACATAGCTCAAGTGAAGGAGAATCTGCTATGCCAAATCTAAACTTGGCACTGGTAGAGGCAGATAAGGACCTGTGCCTAGTGCAAGCCATGGGAAGAATTGTATTTGGAGACAGACACAGCTGATTGAATCAAAGATAGTGATAACCTGTGGATCAGACTATGCATCTTTTTGACAAGCATCAGCTGTTCATTCCCAGCCTCTGGGTGACTCCTTTATACCAGATGCAGTATTTCTAAAAAACAATTGCTAGTGATGTGGATTAGGGAGGAAAAAAATGTAAATTGGAAGCAACCCAAGTTCTGACTGTGCATGGGTGTCTCATGGGTCAGATGAGAGAGACTGTTTCCCAGGAATCACAGGCCAGATGACATTTGCAGAAAATGCAGAGGCAAAGGCTATTAGAAATGGAATTGTCTGAGTAGGGAGAGGCCACCTAAGAGGACTTAAATTCACTAATGCCGTAAGGTCACTTTTAGCAACAATTAGTATCTCCACTGTAGCCAGCTACCCTTAAACCAATGCCGTTATTTGTCTGGAGTCACAATGAGATAAAAGGTTACCGTGGACAAAGGATGCAAATTGTGTGATCCCTGGAAAATGACATGTATGGAGGACAAGCCCATTTTTGACTGCAGGAGTCAAATAGGTGGCCACTGCTCGTCAGCTACTGCGTACAGCAGGAGAAATCCAGCTGTTTATTCCATCAAGGCTGCTGCATAGCTACATGCTGTTTCAAGCTGGACAAAGCAAAAGTAAAAGCAAATGGCATTACTTACTGTGAGGTGCAGTTAGTGGAAAAATTGGATGTCTAGAAAAGAGTTTCAAAGCTTCTCACAAGAGAAAGATGTCAACAGCTTTGGGCAGGACTTGCCAGAAGCTTCTACTGATGGCAGCTAAGAGAAATATGCAAGCAGTTGAAGCAGTTGTTTTACCTTTCTTTCTTTTTTTTTTTTCTTTCCCCCAGCCCCCCAAAAAAAAGGTCTTTGTAAGACTGTGCTTAAATACTGGAGTCCTCAAACAGGCAGCTTTCATGTCTTGTTCCTCAGGAATGGCAGGTACTAGAGACAGCTTGAGTGTCTGCCTTGATTCTCATGTGTTTTACAACTTCAGATGTGATCTGTGGTTTTGGATACATACTGCCAGCAACATAGTTTAGCAAGTTCAGAGAGAGCCTGAGTGTATTTCTGTTTCCCAGAACTTTTTTATCAGTGTCCAGCATGGTTTGTTCTCACTCCTGCTCATATTTATCTACCTGTGACTTTCCCTCCATTATGACTTCTGAGAAATGTCAATTCTATGTGAGCTAGTGCAGGGGCAGTGGCAAGAGCCTCCTAGAGCCAGCTATAAAGGCCTATGACTGAGCTGAGCATTAGATCTGAGATCTGAGGACTCCTTTCTAGAAGGGTGAGGGGAAAAAGTAGGATGTGAAGAGCAGGAAAAAGGTGGGGAACCACGTGTCATGCAAGAAGAGAAAGCATAGCAATGATCTGGAGAAAGAGACTGAATATTTCTTCCTTTCTTGTGGGACATCATAACTAGTCACTTCAAAGCAAGAGCTCCTCACATCAGTGTTTCGAGATATGAGGAGAGTAAATGCTGGGAACAGCTGAGAAGGGGTCCCAGAGGTCTGCATGCAAGGAATTAAACAGCTCCAGCAAGGATCTCCAGCTCATAGTGTGAGCTCAGCTGGAGAGAGGTATTGCTAATACATTCTCAGGACATTATAGTCTTCCACAAATTTACCAAGCCCACAAACACCCTCCTACTAATCCAGAACTTTGATTGGTGCTCAATGTACGCTACTCACACAGTCAGAGCACCAGAAAAACTTGTGGTGGACTGTGTGTACCTGGTTTGCAGGGGCAGCAGTAGCATCTGAACTTCTCATTGCTGCCATATCACACTGGAAATTTGTGCTGTCTTTATTTTCTGTCCCTGGGAAGGGCACGGGGGAAAGAAGAAAGTTAAGGCCCGTATGTGTCAGAATGGGACTGGTAAAACAATTCAAACCGAGTGGAGGTGTTTTGTTTTCCTAAAGAAAAGTGTTTTTTATGGTTGAATCTGCCGAAAATTGTGTATGGTTGGATTTCACTTTTGGCATTGGGCTGTTTCTTATAAGCTCTTATTGAGAGCTTGATGTGAGTCAAGCTCAGCCCCAGCCAAGCACAACTCCTCCAGTAATGGCACAGGCATAAGACCTCTGTTGCCAGACACACTGGAAAGTCACAATTCCTGTCCCACGGTGTCCAGTTTGGAATGACAATAAGCAAGTTGCACAATGACAAAGATTCAAAATGATAAGGGAAGATTAATAGATTATTTTCTTTTTCTCCCTAATATTCTGAGGAAATCTCCTACATCTTTTAAAATACATTAAAAAGGACAAGAGGAAAGGAGGCTAGTTTTAAGATAACATAGCCAACTAATGGGAGTCATTGCTGTGAGATAACTTAGAGCCCTGAATTTTAATGGATTTGAAAAAGAAGTGGGTGTATTTGCAGGGATGGGAAGATTAAAAACAGAACCACAGAGAGTTGCACTCAGCATTGTGAAGATGAAATCTAAGCTCAAATTGACAGAAACAGGCAGATGTTTCTCTTTTTTTGTGTATCTTTCTGTAATTGTCCACAAGGGTTTCCTTGCCCTTTCCTCTGAAGCTTGAAAGTATGAGTGCTGTCAAAGACAGCAAAAGTAGAACTGCTGAAAGCTCTGTTATGAAGCTAAAAACCCAGCAGAATGGCTTAATGCTTGAAAATTGCATTTTGTAATGTGAGCATCAGACACAAAAGTTCCAAGCCATGAAGGGTAAGTAGCAGTAGATGTTTAAAGAGTAAAGTAAACTGGTTTTATCCAGAGGGTCTTCTTAAGGCTTCTATTAGAAGGATTAGGTCTTTTCTTCTCCATTAACTCTTGTTCTCAGCTTGTACATCAGTCTTCCAGCAACATAAGACTAAAATTGTCTGAGACAACTGAATGCACTTTGTGGGAGAGGAGGACTTGCTGTTTGGAGAAATAGTTTTCAAACTCTATCACTTTGACCCAGGATACTTCAAGTTAATGACAAGTGTACTATTCTTAAAGAGGAGGGATTAGCAAGAACCAGGTAAAGACACTTCCCAGAGTGTCAAGTGTTTCATGTCAGAACTATGACAAGGCAAATTAATAAAGTTATGAACTTTCATTATGTGAGGGTGTTTGTATATATGTGTATGTATGTCTATGTGTATAGAATGAGTTCTGAAGATGCCAGGTCAAATAATTTCATGAAATAGCAGGTTCAAAGCCAAACAATTCTTTTGTTTCATTTTGTTTTCTTAGCATAGGAATAGCTGGTTTGAAACCCACAAGCATTTTTATGTCCGTAAGAGTATTAAGTGAGAAGTTTCAATATGAAATCATTATCTTCCCTCTTTTAAATCCAAATACTAATTGCAACCTTGCTGTGAGCCTACAATATTAAGGCTATCATAGCCATGGCAACCAAAAGCAACGTTAAATGGAGTACATATTTGCTGCACAAGACTGAGTTTTTTGTTAGGGCAGTAGACATGCACGTCTTTTCAGCAGCCATGATATACAGGTCAAAAGAACTACCAGTTCTTCAAACCTCTGAGCCATTTTGCCACATATGCTCTGCTATCACTCAATGTTTTGTGTATCTGTATAATTAATTTCAGCGCAGAATGGTTTGTTAATCCACAGGCACAACTAAAAGGACAAATTAAAATTTCAGCATGCAATTTACAATGGCCTATTTACATTTCAGGATTAAATCCATAAGAAAAACTTTTGTGTTGTTATAATTGGCCTGATTTTTCTTAAAACCAAGAGATAAACATCTATGTAAATAGCCTCAAAAAGATATTGTGCTTAAGAAAAGAGCACTTCAAATGAGCTGCTTAAAGTCACCTTCTATGCTTTGCATGATAATTGTTATGCAAAATAATAAACAGCACGGGGCACCAAGCACAGCACTTCAAAAATTATATTCTGCCATTTATATGAAGATAACTAGGCATTTAAAAACAACCGATGTAACTTTAAACCCTTCCAATTAAAATCAAATTTAAAAAAAAGGAGGGATGAGGGGGGAGGGGTAGTGCAAGGTAAAATTCTTGAAATGTTTCCATTTGATTTTCCTGAGAGTTATGTGTCCGTAATGTTCTGACTTCAAAGAATATGAGTACACCATGAATATAATTGCTGGGGACATTGCAGTGCACAGGAGTTCTGTAGGCCATGGGAGATGCTTCAGAGGTGGATACGCTTTACCTGTTTGAGAGTATATATGAAGGTTAGTTTCACCTGGAAAAGACGCTGTTGTTTCCTCATGTAACACGGTGAAAAAATCACTAAAGAACTGATTGCTTGGATTGCTTATTCCAGTTTTAAAACGTGAGAGAGAAAGCTGTATCAACACAAGTGTCTTGATGCAGGTATAATTATGTTGATGCTAACAAGGTCTGTCTACCAGAAAAAGCTCTAAAACATTGCACTTTAATTCAATACTACTGTCAGCAAAAAAATGTATTCTATAATGTAATATTTATGTGTGTTTATAAATGGTTAAGAAAGGGCTAATATAGTCAGACATCATTAGCATGGGCAGAAACTACTGGGAGGTGTTAGAGATTAGCTGCTTATACCCATGATTTACAGCAATTGTCCTGCTGGAACCAGTAATTATCTAGCAATTGATTTTTAAAACACCCTTTAGCAAATTATTTATAAGGATGATTTTCATGTAAATTACACCAAAAGTTATTCAGGGGAGAGCTTTACATTGATAAATAAATATTTTAATGCAGACTATTGAAAAACAGCTTTCACCAAGTCTTGAAGCTTTGGTTTTAAAGGTAAAAATCTGTTTGGGTGGTTTGTTTAGGTAATAAGAAATATCATGTGAGTCCATTTCATCTGAAGAAATCTCTCACGTCCTGCTGCTCTGTGGCTGTAATTGCAGAGGGCAGCAGTGGAGGAGGTGCCAGCTGCTTGTGGCTGCTCAGCTCTACACCTTGAGCAGAGTGCTGTGGGCCAAACCCAGTGTCCTCCAGGTGCAAACAGGCCTTGCCTGAAGGACTCCTACAGAGCACCTGAAATTGTAACCCTTTGTCCAGAATGGGATATATCATGAACTTTTCTAGATTCTGTCCCACATGCAACTCATGTAGTGGTTGGGTGTAAAACACAGTGTCACTTCAGACATCCATTCCGACCTGTAGAGAGAAATATTCCTCTGTGTCTCAGTAGACATTGTGGGGATGAGGGAACTGAAGACACTCCTGCAGTGACACGTCATGAATTCCAATGGCCATTTTTTAAAAGACTATTTGCTGCTAATGAGTCTAAACCAGGAATCTCTGCAGTGCTCAGTGTACCCATACCATTAGCAAAGAGCTCAGTGATACTGCTTCACTTCCCTCTGAGCTTTGCCTGGGTTCTTGATTCTCTCGTTCTTTTCATGGGGGGACTATTCAGCTCTTCAGCTCAGCATGGCTATTTTCTTGTGCAAAAATTCAAAAAAGGATGCTGTGATGAGTCTGAACTGTGATGTACACTTAGCTGAACAAAAGCTTGTAGACTTGATGGTGGTATGAATCAATATAAAAAGACTGATTATCTTATCTCAAGTGTATCTGCTTGGGTGCTTGGCTATCATGGCTACAATTACACTTGGACATCAGCTTCTGTAGGGAGAATGCATAACATTTTAATTAATTCTACAAGGACTCAGTATAGTGCTCAACTAAGTTATTACAGGTATATTGTTTACCCTGGGCAGGCTCAGAACTTTAAAATGTGTTTTGTGTAGCTCCTTATTGCTATTTTCATGCTGGATCAGCCTTTTTTTCCCATGCTAATAGTGTGACACCTGACTTTGTGTCATTGTTGTAGGAGGAAAAATAAGGCTAACCCTCATAAATTCAAATATACTCATATGATTTTGACACAACTTGTAAAAATTAAAAAGCACTTTTAATAGCAATCTTGTCAGTAATATTCAAAGTGATAATTCTCTAGTATTCTAAAGGCACAGATTACCCAAAGTGACTGAAAGAGACTTCAAAGAATCTATAATTAAAATCAGTAATATGTACCATACGTTTTAAAATCCTGAACTCTATTTGAGAGATTATTTTCTTTATATAGTACCTAAGAACATATTCAGATCTACTGATATCACTATTGTCCTATTTAATGACTATTCCTACTAAAGACCAGCCTCCCAGTCTGCAGGTTGAATCCTGCATGTGGGACGATATGCCATTTTACTGTCCCAGGAGGCACGCTGACAAAAAATGTGTCTCAGTCACAATACTGTCCCATTCTCCTCTCTCAAACCAGAGAAAACAAAAAAGGTGCAGTTTACTTCCCTTTGCCTGTCTGTGGTTCCCCTGGCAAGCATGGTATGAGCAAATTCCTCTTCGTCTCCATTCATGTGCAAAGGCACAAAAGGAGAGAACAATATTTGCATTTGTCACTGTAACCCACACAATATCTGGTTAGGCAGTGTGGCTAGACAGGGATTTGGGGAATTGTTCTCCTGCTTGAGACTGAATGACAAACTGTTCTTTTAAGAGCGGGGTCTGCTGGTGTCATTATACTGAACTATCACTGACACCAGCCACACGCATCTGGAGCCACCTGTGGGGGAAAGGCACTTTAAAACCAAAATTTGTGCCCTTCAGAAGGATTTATGGACTGTTTGGACAACAGTGTAAATTTAACAGTACTGCTAGGAAGCTTTTGGTGAATTGACTGTGAGTTATACATGCAGAAGAAATGAGCATTCAGCTGCCCATAAAGATTCTGAGATTTAGAAAATGGAAAGAGGCAAAGGGCTGGCCTGTTTCAACAATCTGGGACCCTATTCTTTCTTCTCATCCTCCACAACAGTTAGACACAGCTGTAGTAAGATCCTTAAGTGTGTCACAGTGACCTTCACCTGGAGAACTGCCTTAAATACATCTACCTTTTATAGATGTTCTTGAATTCTTCCTTCCTTAGTCTGTTCTTTACCTTTATTCTATTATCAGTGTTAATTTTGTGGGTGCATCTTGGCATAACTAACATTTTATGTGGATGTGAGAGCAAGAAAAGACATGACAGTGTGTCAGCCTTTTGTTGTCCCCCATTCTTGTCCTCCCTCATTGAAGAATGGAATTATTTTCTTTGCCTTCCCCTTATCTTGTTGCATATAGTAGTAATACTGAGAAATATACAACTTTTTTTAGAAGTTAACTTGTTAAAAATCAAATGCTAGTGTTTTTTTGTGGAGAAAGGTTTTGGATTTTAATATATTTTTTAAATTATTATTATTCGAATAAAACTAATTTTCAGGCATCTTCATCATCTGGTTTTCAAGTGAGCTTTTAGGAGCTCCCCTTTAGTATGGCTTTGAATATGAAAGGTCTGAAAGCAAAATGGGTTATCTCTTAAACTGTTACCACTGGGTTGTTTGAAATACAGATTAAGCTAGAGACAAAATAGTTTTGTTGGCCTGCTAGCCATTTATTTAAAGAATTATGTTTTTCTTTCTCCGGCTGGAACTAGCAGGTCTGCTGGAAGTAAGGAGTAAATAGGGAGTAAAGCTGAATCCTTTTTTTTTTTTTTTTGTGTCCTTTCACTGGGAGCAATGGGAAGATAATTCCTTATTGCTGGAATTGTTATCTGGAAGTAGAAGGAAAGCCTATGTAAAGAGAGTGGTAAGAAAGACGATTTGGATTTAAATATTCATGTTTTTGTGGCTATTCAATGACATCAGGAATAAATTACCAGCTAAGGACACACTTGATTGATTCTGTCTGAATTTGTTTTATAATATTTTCACGTAATTTCATTTATTCCTTAACATCCATTAGAGGAAGAGCAAAAATATACAGCATATGAAAAGAGCACGGGGAAGTTTTTAATATAATGTTAATAATAGTTGATATTTAATTGAGATCGTATCTTTAATCTTTTCTTCTTTTCCCCTGCCAGTGTTTCATCTCTATTCTTATTATCTTGTTTTCAGTACAGAATTATCACCCACTGCTTTTCAATTACAGCGATGCCCATATTGATTCTCCCCTTGATTTTAACTCAAAGCTGAAAAATTGCTCACTTAAGCCAATAAAAGTAGATGATGTGGTTAGTTTTGGGTTCCTTTTCTAAAATGATAAACGAATAAAGAAGACTGATAAGCTTATAATGATTCTGAGTTACAACAAACTGGTATGGAAATGCATTTTAAATCATTAGAACTCAAAATAGTGTTATAAATTTATATTTATCTCTTCATGTTGAAGTAAGTGGTCCCTAAGGACACAAAACCTGTGTCTACAATTCTAAGTTGCATTTTTCTGCTAGTACTTGGGCACTGAGGCCACCTGGCAGAAAATGGATTCTGTCTCTGCTTCTCTTAGCTTCCGAAAACAGGGTGTCTCCATGCAAAGTGCCTATTGGGAATGATCCACGGTCCATGCTAGCTCCCAGACTGCAGCCAGGAATTGTTTGGGGGACTGCCAGCTGGCATGGGCCAAAGTCACCACTCTTTTGGTTTAATAGCAGAGATTATCACATTCCCGGGCTTGGGAAAGTTCCCAGGCACTGCTAAATTTACTAACACAGATGTAGCCAGAGAACACTGTCCCATCTAGAAAAATGTACATCATTTCTCCAGACACTTCTGTGCATACCTATCTTCTTAACACACAAATAGTGGCATGATGCAATGACAGCAAATTACAGGCTTAAAATCAAAAGTCAGATTGCAGAGGGAAGTGTTAAGAGCTATCATGGTGTGGTTTTGGTGGCCATGTGCAATTAAGAAGCGGTCTTTGTTGATGTTTAGAAAGTATGATCCAAATGAATTCAGGAGCAGAAGCTCTACGGAAGCTTCCCTGAGTGGTGTGCTTAAGGGTTTGATTCTGCACCTGTTGATGTTAACGGAAAACCCTCCTTTTGTTAGAGCTAGCTATGGAGAAACATCACTTAAAGCCATCAATTTCACACACAAAAACAAAAATATAGATAGGGAAGGGTCAAAGTTATCCAAGTCCAAAAGATCTTCCTTTTTATAAACTTTAATATGACAAGTAAGTCATCTCATACTTTTGATGGAATGATTGATTTGTAAGGCAATCCACCTAAATGCACCCATTAAACTATTGGTAGGTATACATGTAGGTGGGATTTCTCCACAGGAGGAGGAAAGAAAGGTATTATGTCTCAACTTTAGGAAGATGCTCAATATCTACAGAAGGAAATTCCTTTACTAACTACACCATAGTGATCTGGGTTTGATACTCCCAGCTACATCCAACACCTCCTATGTAGACATACTATAAAACCAATTCTTATTACCCTGACCAAGAAACACTGAAAAGCTAAAACATGTACACTTTTGAGCTGCTACTGAGGCTGCTGCATGTAATCTTTCCTTTCCTTTGAGTCCGTTCAGTATTCCTGCTCATGTTTTATTCTGAATCTAACTTTCAAACCGGAGTCTACTAATCCCTCATCTACTAATGATACTTAAAAATTTGAGTCAAGATTTTCAGACATGATCTTGTAGTCACAAAAATTCCAGAGGACCCCTAGCCTAAGAGGGCTTTTCTTAGGAGCAGAGCTATCATGAAACTTCTGGTGTCATCCATTTTCTAGGCATCTGTTCTGCTTTAGTCGCTGGTTGTCCTCTCCTTGCTTCATAAAATCCTACTTTCTCAGGGGCTCAGGTGTATTTGCGCCATTTCAACATCCATTTCGTGTGCTTAAACCAAATATTTGCTTTAAGGAAGGCAAAGTTTTTCCTAGAGTTCGCAATGCACTGGATTCTTTTTACATGTTTAATTTTGAGGTTCTATGCATTGTAGCAGTGTTCCCCTCTTTGAAAATGTTTCAGAAAGCACCTGTAAACACTTGCTCATTTGTGAAATGTCAGTATGGTAGGTTGTAATTTGCCAGCCCGTTTCTTCTCCAGGAGGAAATTAATGGAGTTGATAGGAACAAAGTTTGTAGTTTTAGACAGGCTACATATACATGCTATGGTATATTTTAGCATTAGGATGGGGTAAATGAGTCATGACTGTTTACGGAGCAACTCCTGTCTAGGAAGTGATAGGAAACAAAGGCTTCTCTTTCTATTTAGTCTGGGACACCTATCCTGTGAGTAAGTTACCTTGAACAGTTTCCTATTTCCCCTCCCTTCTCTTTGGAACTTAGTATCATGTGTCTCAGGGCACAGATCTTCAAAGGGTTTGCAGAACTGCAGAAGACACACGTTTTCTGGGGTGGCTTTCCATTATGTGACATTGTTTTTTACTGCCTTTTGTATTTGAAGCAGGCATGTTGATGAGTGCTTCAGACTTGGTAGGTACTCCTGTGCATCATACATGTTCTAATTTTTATCCCTCAACTGCCAATTCTTTAAATGGAATTCATTTTTCTTTCTTTAGGGTTAGGCCAACAGGTCTGTGGCTTTTTCAGAACCTGCATAGAGGTTCTTCTACCACAGCCAGTCCTTCATCCCGCACCTCCATCATACTAAAACATTTATTTAGACTATAGTACCCTCTATACCATCAAAAATGTGTTGTTGTTTCCTGTGAAACACCTTGGGTGCCAAACACAACCCCAATGAAGCCTGTGGAAATTGAGTCTCCTAAAGGGGATGCTGAGTATGCATAAAAGTGGGCTCTGTTTTTCCAAGGCACCTGTCAGAACCTTGCTGACATATTCAGCATAGGAAAATATTTGGCACTGAACAGCTGCTCAGAAACTTTTCCCCTTGTAGGTAGTAGAAAATGTTCCCTTTTTAAAACCTATTTTTATAACTCTTTTTGGGCCTATACGTATGTGAAAGGCTTCATTTTTTTCCCCACTGTGATCTTCAGGAAATTTACCTCCTCAGTTCCTCCTGTTTGCTCTATCATTCCTCAAAGTGACCATACCCAGCTCTCCTTTTTAGTCTCTGTCTTTTCTAGCAACCTGAGCTGCAGGATGGTTAATTGCTTTTACTCCAATTTCCAACAAGTCACCTTAGAATTTGGATTCTAGCATCTATTTATTAATTTTAGATTCTTCTAATAAGTGCACCTTGTTGAATGCTTAATATGTTTGTTTTTTAACACCTCCTCCCCCAGTACTTTTACAATTTTTTCTCTTCCAGCTTATTCACTCACAAAATTAATGGGGATAAGATTGTACCTGCAAGCACCAAGGTTTACCACTTTGCACCTTTCTGTCAATAAGATTATCAAGATTGTGAGGTGCAATTAGCTTCTGTTCTTGTATTCAGCATAAAATTACCAAGCATCCTATTGGCTTGTAGTTTGAAATTTTAGCACAGGTAAATTGATGTTTTAACTATTTCTTATACAAAGAATTCATAAGAGCTAGTGGTCCTGTGTTTGTCACCTTTGTGTCCTGCACAGTTCACTTGCTTTGGCAAAGAGACAGTCCAGCACAGCTGCAAGTGCCAGGCAATGTCTTGACTTGGGGTGGTTGCTCTGGAGTGTTTGTTGCGTTATCCTTCCTCACTACTCACCTTGCTTTCCTTTTTCTTTAAATCCCAGCTAAGAGCTTTGCATGCCTTTCTCCCCAGGTCTCTTTCCTTTCAGCATTGTGGATTTTCCAGAAAGTCTACTGAAGGGTCATGTAAATATTGTCTGTGAGACTCTTGATGGTGATGGCTCTTCTTCTATAAACCTTGTTGTTAACCTTATTCCACATACTGCAAAGTCTATTTGTTCTCTATGGTTTTCTTTACTTCAAGGGTTTCTAATCATCTCCCTGAAGTTGGAGTTTTTCTCTGTCTCGCAGCTTAGACATAGTCACAATAGGCTACCTTCTTCCCTTCTTCAGCCCATTGCAGTTAGGGGGGAAAAAAAACAAAAGAAAGAAGCAAACTGTAAACCTACTCTTCAGCCTTGGATCATTTACAGACTCATCTGTTTCTGCTACTATTTTATACCTTGTTCTAAGACATTTGTAGATAGAAGTAGAATGCAATATTCAAATGCCTCTAATGCACTGCTCTTCAGAACTAGAAATTGTCAGATTTAAGGTAGTCTTGGAAGTTTTTGGTTGTTTGTTGTTTTGTGGGGTTTTTTTGGTTGTTTGTTTTTTTTAAAAAAACGTGCTTGCTTGGTGAATACAACAAATACTGTGCAGGGAGAAGCTCTGAGATAGACCTTAGTCACCTTTCATTTTTCAGGATAGTTTCAACAAAGGAGTGTTGTTTATCTTGTTATTAAGCAATTGATCAGAGTCCAAGATTGGCTTTCCTTCAGTGCTGAATTCTCACTGATTAGCAGTATGGGACCCAGGTCTTCATACACCACAAAAGACAGCCTGATTCAACAAATTCATTGTGCTGGGCTGAAAATGGGAAGGAAATACTAGTAAAGTTGTGAACTGTATTGTCAGGACATGCTCTTTCATTTTATTCTATTAAAAAATACCAATAGGATATAACTTAGCCGCCTCTGAGGGAAAATATAGGCTGCATTATAGAGAACTACACATGTAAAGTGTTAGACCATGGATAAGATTATATGCAATTACTTCAGTGCATCATAATTGAATAAATTCAGTCACATTGAGAAATTTCCCGAAATACCTCTCCAGAATAATTTAGGACAGTATGTTCTCAAATGTGTGCATAGGAACAGTGCTGAATAAATACATGCACAAACCGCACGTCCCCAAAACTCGTCGGAGTTTGTTGTCTGTTCTCAACTACTATGGACTGAAAAACAACAAAAAAAAGCTTCAGTCATAACTGTTTCTTCTACTCTCACGTTCACTAATTCTGCAACCTGACATATGCTTTCTGTAGGCAGGAAATAACTGTATCTCTGGTTTGATAAAACTGTAGAAGATACTGTAAAATTGATCTGCACAGTTTCTGTCCTATTCATCAAAACAGGACTCGAATCATCTACAAGTGGTGAGCAGTGCAATGCACACCACCAGCAGCTTCAACCTTCTGTCCTTAGGAAAGGAATAACTAGACTGTGAAAGATGTTTTTTAAAGGATTCAGGCATTTGTCTACTAAATAAAATTAGAAATAAAATCTAAAGTGAAACCAATACAACCATCAGACAACAGAAAATTTCCTTTTAGAAATTTCCTTTTAGAAATTTTCCTCTGGAAAACAGACTTACAAATGGGTTTTTAAAAAGCAAGTTGTTCCTGTTAGACTAGATTAGTGATAGGCTGTGGTTTAAGTAAGCGAGATGAACTAGCTGTCAATACCAGTTCCTTGCTCCTCAAAGTTTTAAAATTTTGGAGCTCTGGTTTATGTGCTAGCCTTTTCTTTTTTGGGAGGAAAAAAAAAAAAAAAATCTATTCCTTCAAAATGGGGCAGGCTGGAGTGTGGGGGAGCAAGAATTACTGAATAAAGATTTCTTTTAATGTATTCACTAAAGATTTCTGGCAGGTAAAACTCGTTTAAAGGAAACACATTTTTTCATGATCTTCTGAATTCCCATCTGTACTCAGACAGTTGTATTTACACTGTTACATTCTTCAGGAGCAAAAATTCTCTGATGTGAAATGCTGAAGGAGTTGTGCATGAAGGTTGCTGAAAAAAATGTCTGTGAATAATATATCTTGAAAATGACAGTGGTTTTCATCATGACAGCCTCGTGTAATCAAACTCCCAGAGTACCATATGTACTGATCTATTAAGTTGTTGCAGCCCTAGCTAAGAAGACAGGGCTCTTTTCATTAAGTTGTAACAGCTCTTGGTTTTAATTCAGAAAGTCCTCAGCTTGTTCCCTGATCTGTCAAGCTCAGGATAGCTAACATAACTGTGGTAAAGATATTTTATTTCTGGGATACTTACGTATAAGTATACCAAAAATAAAGCAAATGAGGAGAGGAACTGACAGCAAGAGTGATGTCCAGTAAGTGCAATCAATAGAAATTACTTGAAATTACTTAGATGACTTAAAAAAAAACCCCAACAAAACCCAGAAAAAAACCCAAAACCCAAATTACTTGAAATTGCTTAGATGGCTTAAAAAAAAACCCAAACAACACACACACACAAAAAAAACTCCAACAAAAAAATACAACAAAAAAACCCCACAACCAAACAAAAACCAAAACCAACCAACCAAACTAAAAACAAAAAGCAGAACAAACAAACAAAAAGACAAAAAAAACCCCAAATCAAACCCTAGCTCCCATTCTTTGATTTGTTAGCACTTTTATATTTAAAATGTTTCACAGCTGCCTTGTCCAGAAAGTTCTGACAGTTTTGTATTTGCCAGATTTAAATCTGTATTTACTCTTCATTCATCTTGGACCTAAGAAACATTTTCTCTCCATGCTCTTTGCCGTGGCCTGGATTTTTGCAGCGTACTTGGGCATTGGCATCAATGCTGAAGTAGAGTTTCTCTCTTCAAAGTCTCCAATTGCCTTCAGAGGCTGACAAATCTAGGTGGTATTTGGTATCTGAAGTCCAAAGGAATGAATTATTTCAAAATATCAATAGAAGAGTGGTAAATTTTCATTATGATGTTTACAGCAGTAGCATTTTCTCTGCTCACGGCAGGGGGTTTGAAACTTTATGCTCTTTAAGGTTTCTTCCAGCCTTTCTGATTCTATGATTACAACAAAGCAATGCACTTACAGCAGTTAATTTTTTTATATTTTCTGCCAGACACTAAAACTGTGCTGGAATAGAAAACCTATATAACAGTACTCCAGGCATGGATTTTGACTTCTTGGATGGTACCGTATGCAGGTTGTCAAGATCTCAAACTCTGTGCATTGTCAGGATCTTTGTGTTGCAATTTCTGAAATGCCAGAAAGTAAAAAGTTGTCACTGTTTATAATACCTGCAGAGAGTAAGACAGAATTCACCATCCCTTGCTTGAAATTGTCAGCATATGCTGAGACATGTTCTTCCAGGTTCCTTAGTAGATTCACAAATTAGGTTTTCTTTGTGGGAAATGTATACTGGTGTGGGAAATCCCTGGACTTCAATTGCATAAAATAGGGTATCTACAAAAGAGTGAAGTGTTAAAATACGTGCATGACAATTTGGTAGAGCAAAATGGTACATTGTTGGAAGCATCAAAATAATTGAAGATACAGTGATGGGTGTTTATGCAAAGCTTTCTGTGTAGACATATGGAAGCGATACAGTATAAGGGTTCACAATCACAAGCTTAGGAAATTTCTGTAATTAATTCCCAGTCAGATAACAAAGGAGAGCCATGATACATAGACTGCCTTGCTGTCCTTGAGTCAAGTTAGGTATTTGCTTGTTTACAAGCACTGACAAGAAGCTCTGTGGTGTCTGACTCCTGTTTGGGTGGCTGGGAAACAGATCCCTTGCATGCAACAGCATCCACTCTCATTGAGAGCTCATTTGCCTGGCATGGAATTCCAGAGACTGTAATTACAGATAATGTAACTCAATTTTCCTGTCAGGAATCTGCTATTTGTAGTACCAGCAGAACCAGAGTGTGTCACATCCCTGCCACACTCCAGCCAAAGCAAAAGCAGCTGTCAGGATTGCTAAGCACATTGGCACAAGGGATGCAGAGGAAGCACTTTGGTTCTCTGTTTGGTGCTCAGCAAGTCTATAGGATCATCATATGCCACAACATGCATTGATACTGAGGTGCACAAATGCTGCAACTCAATCAAGGTAGAAAAGCACTTCATCTGCTGTGGACTAATCAGTAAAATAAGACTGTAAAAACTAAACCAAATAGATTTCCTTGAGTGAAAAGCTCTGTTATGCTCAATGTTACGTCCCATACAGCAGCAGAGTACGAGGGCTTATTTGAATAAGGATGGATGTAGTTCAGTCAGAATATCAGATATGATATGTAGTCAGACAGGATATCAGAATCAAAGCTACACACAAAATCAGAACCAAAGCTGTTAAATTTAAGGATGTTGTATTTGTTCGAATTCATGCATTTAGCAAACTAGGCCTCTGGCTTTTTCCTCTGTTTACAGTAAAATATTGCCTTCTTACCAATAGGATGCACAAGAAAAGACACAGTATGAAATTCTGGGCAGTTACTGAACTTCCATTGCCTGGGACTAAACACTGAAGCTTAGAAGTAAAACATCATCATTAAACCCAGTGGAAATGACAATAAGATTTCTGTTTTAAAAGCTAGCATCAAGACACCCACTGTTAGTGAATACTGGGTATCGAAGATTTTTTCACCAAACAAAGGTCATCCTTTCTCTTCAGCTCTTTGTATTTGTAAAAGTAAAATTGACTTGACTCAGTCAAGACTGGCTTTTTCACCTCTATGCATAAAGGAATTTAGTTTACATGAGAAAATGAAGGACATTTCCTCAGGTTCCAGAAATCCAGTGGCTATTTGTGACTCTTTTTTAGTTTTGATTCAGGTTAGAATAACTGGTCAGTGAATCTACCTCTCAGTAACCCTCATTCTTATACACATTGACTATCCATCCTACAGTTATTTAAAGCAGAGAGGTCTTCACTTGCAGTCAGCTGGAAAGAGAATCTCCACTCTCCTATTCCTGTCTTCCATCTTACCCAATAATTTTATTCTGAAAGAAAATTTAAAATCAACTTAGAGGAAGATGAGAGTTATGTTTCAATGCATGCAGAAGCAGTGGCTCTGAAATAGCACTAATAATGCTATGACAAGCACCTTGTAATTCCTAAAGATGTTCCAGTTCATTTGATGTCATTCATATGCCATGTACTAGTAAGAAAGGAGAAGTGCCTAGGATGTATAAACAGTTGCATGCTGGTGGGCTGGAAATGAGGACAGACTTTGTTGGGGCAGATTAGAGTCAGAGAATCTGATAATTCAGATCATGGAAGTCATGTAGCCTAACCTCCTGACCACTGCAAGGCCAGCTTGACAAGGATTTCAGGACTGTATTAAAATTTTGAAAATCTCCCGGGGATGAAGCTCCTTCAGCTGCTCTGCATTTTTTTTCAGTTCTGCACCAGCCTCAGCAGGAAGATTTTCATTTAGCCCAGTCAGAGTTTCCTTTGCTGCAATTTGTTATCCTGGCTCAGTCTTCTTTGTCACCTCCCTGTAGGACCGGGCAGGCTGTCATTAGGACCCCCGAAGCCATCTCTTCCCCAGACTGAACCAGCCCAGCTCCTTCAGGCTCTTCTCCCAGGGCAGGTGCTCCAGCCCCTGACCATCATGGTGGCCCTCTGCTCATTCTCTCTGGTTTGTTGGTATCCCAAACCAGACACCACACTCCAGCTGTCTCACTAATACCAAGCAGAAGGGAATAACCACTTCCTTTGGCCTGCTGGCTGCAGTCTTGCTAACGCAGCTCATGATGAAGTTAAATTTTGTTGCCAATCAATTCATTTTGCCCTCCTGCTGGGCTTTGAAGCATGTGAGAAAAATATGGATAGATAGTAGGTTTATGAAGGCAAGCAGGCGAAAATAATTGTTCTTATGGCAAATCATGAGCAACATATCTCATCCAGAAAATTCAACATTATGCAAGACTTTGAGGATAAAAAAGGAAGAAATGGGGAATGACAGAAATTGAAAAAAATGTGGGACCAAAGAGAGCTTTTAGGGCAAACACACACAAAACCAACAGCTTCTTGTTTCCAAATGTATCCAGATGGGGATCTCAATATTTCTGGAGATGTTAAAGAGCTGTGTAATGTGGGTTTGAAAAAATACCTGTGGATTCTGGTGGTTTTGGTGTGGTTTTGATTTTGTTTGTTTTTCTGCCTCAAACCCACATACTTGTTCATAATGCTGGGTTTATATCCCTAATTTGTGAGTACAAACAATTAATTTTCACAATTGATGCACCAGGTATACAGTGGGACAATCATGCTTTTTGGCCACTAGCCATGCACCTCACTTGTCTAGAATCATAGTATGGTTTAAGGGACGTTAAAGATCATCTAGTTCCAACCCCTCTGCCATGGGCATGGACACCTCCCACTAGACCAAGTTGCTCAAAGCTGCATCCAGCGTGGCCTTGAACATTTCCAGAGAGCGGGCAGCCATAACTTCTTTGAGTAGCCTGTTCCATTGTCTCACCACCCTTACAGTCACTAATTGTCCAGCAATCCTAGCAGCTTATTGTCTAGAAAAGTGGTATATCACTCCTCAAAACTGCACTCTCCTCCTTAAATCAGGAGAATGAGAATTGCAGCTTTAGCTAGCAAGATGGATTAAAGCTAGTCCTCCAGCTAACAGAACACTCCCAAATACATAAAAATTTGTTTTTAGATGCTGGTGTTTACCTCCTTTAAAAAGTTTTAAATTTTCCAAGAAGATGCCATATGTAGAGTTACATAGAAAGGTTATACTGAAAAGACAAGCTTATTCACAGTGACATGATATTCTAAAACTTGAGTATCACTATGATTTTTAGGTTTTCTTCTTTAGCAATGTCTGTCTCTGTTTTGCAGTGTTTATGGCATAAAATTAATAAGTAAAATGGTTAGGTAAGATATTAGCAGACATACCTCATGCTTTCATTTATGAGTATAAACTCATCAGGAAAATGTTAATATTCTTAGGTTTGTGTCACTTGGAAGAAAGTGAACAAGAAAGAGAATAAACATGTTGAGAATATATAGCAACATTGGGTTAAATGTGAGGACTTCTCAATGGAATGAACTAGAGAAAACATTGCAGTCTTTTGTCACACCTGTTAATCTAGAAGTGAAAGGGTGAGTGCACTGCAGTCACAAGGTATTTATTTTTAAAAACAGTCCTCCTGGAGTGGCTTACTTTGTATTGTGATACTACTTGGAGTCTTTGCCAGGGATAAAGACTTTTTCCTCTAAATGCCATGCAAATGCAATCGGAAGGCAGTACTTTTCCCAGCACACCACATCTGAATTTGTGCCTGGAAGCACCTGCAAGATCTGACACTGAAAACTAACTAGTGAGTGATCTTGGCTCTGCCTCTGCGATTCGATGAATGAAACAAACTGTGTCCACTGAAACAGCAGCAACTGGTGCAAATACCAGAGGTGTGTAACAGGAGCAAGGGCTTGGCTGTACTCCACAGTGACGGATGGGAGGGGAGGTTGATGCCACGCAGAGCCCTGGGGCAGCGTCACGGGCACAGAGTTGTGCCAGCCTCACCCCCCTGGCTCTGCCTGCCCCGCTTGGGAATCTGTCTGCCACAGTTGCTGGTCTCACCTGTGGATGTGCCTGGCGTGTTTCAAACAACCGCTACATCCATTTTGCAACTTTTTAAAGGAGGAGTTTCACTGCACATGAAATGCTCTGTTTGCTTCTAAGATTAACAGCCTGAATTAGCAGGGGAAGACAAGAAAAGACAGAAGCATCATTCTCTCTGTTTTGTCACAACTTCTATTTACGTGAGGAAAATGTTAGCGTTCCTTAGTCTCCTCGGGGTATCTGTCAGTGCCCCAGTTCCAGCATTTGCTACATCGCTCCTCAGGGAAACCCTTTAAGCCATATGGTTCACTTGCTGTTCCTGCATTTCTGTGTGCCTAAGGAGTTGGTGGTGGTAGTGGTCCCTGTTCTTTCTGCTACTTCACTCTGTGTCTCGTTTGCTTTATATGCTTTTTCCAAATGAAAAAGTGTCTGTGGCACTCTCTAGCTTTCCTCCAGCTCAACACTAGCAACACACAAATACGTTTCTGCCAGCACATGTGTTCCTTCTCCCATTTCAAAGCAGCCAAAGAGAAAAAACTTTTCTGCATAGTGAAGGTATTAAGAAAATCAAGATTATTCACCTTTTACATATAGTTAATAGTTTCTTAGTTAAGTCAATGGACTAGAATTTTCTTCCAGTGTAATCGTATGTATCTCTCCAGGCCTTTTCCTCTGTGACTCTAACCCCACAGGGAGAGAAATCTTATAGTGTGTTTTACAAAGGCCAAAACCAAAGAAGTTGCTTTTGGAGAGTGTGTGCATGTGCATGGATGTGTGCAGCATGACACGGCTGGCTAATAATTTCTGAAGTGAATGCAAGGAGACTGTAACAGGAAAGGCTGTTTGAAAGTGAAACAGACTATACTATGATACATACAAACCCCACCTAAGTGTTTTCACCGGGTAGGGATCCCCAGTGTGTTTGCAAGGGATCTGTTAGTCCCAAGTGACAAAGATCTAAATGGTGCATAATGGCCTGATAAATTTTATCTTTTTTGTCGGAGCTTGCTGGGACTCATTCTTAGACACAATGAATTAATGAATTCCACTGACATGTCTCTGAAGTACTGGTTCATATTTTCAAATACATTACATTTGGTTCAAGGGTTGCAGAGACCTTTAGTCTCTGCAGGCAAGATCAGTGGGAAAATAACATGAAATGCACTATCAGCAACAATGTTCCATAGCTACATGTAAAAGAATTACATACAAATGCCACAGTAAGTACTACTGATGTGAAGGTCAGTGTTGTATGCTAGAACTGTGGCTCTGTGGCTCCAGAATGCAATTGCTTTCATTCAAAGCAGTGCATGATCAGCAGTAGAATGGGAATTCATGGGATTGTTGCAGGAGCTACTATTGTCCAAAGTGTTTGTCAACAGCTCTCGAAACATGAGCTTGCAAAAAGAGCTGGCAAAGTACCCACAGCCTGAACCAGCAAACCAGTCTGCATTTCTCCCAAGCAATTCAGTCCATGACAAGAGCTTAAAATAACCTTCTGAAGGCTAAGAATTTCACTGCACCTAAAGAATTAGCACTTTTAGAAGCATTAAAGAGAATAAACTGATTTGTGTGTTCAAAGATTTGACCGTGTATTTCTCAAGGGGAAGGTATTTGTGACAGTATGGTGTTTTTACATCCAAGAAATATAATGGAAGTTCTCTGTAATGCATTATTTTGGACATTTGCATCTGAATTCTGCTTTTATATTAACATTTTTTTCCAGGTTCAGACTTGTCCCTTAAAATTTTAGTGCTCGTTAACAACAAAACAATTTAATATGCAACATTTTTTTTTTCCAATTTAATTTTACTTAAGTCATTAGGAGAAAAAGATCCAGAGATAAACAGAGATTCTGCAAACACTGAGTAGTACATCTGTTCCTGAACCTACTCCTTGTCCTAGGAGAGGTGATGGATACTAAGGCATCACATCCAGTATTTCAAGAACTTAGGCACATTTTATGGCATATCTGAAAAATGGTTGTGTCATTATTTACATCATACAGAACAAAGGAGTGCTTCAGAAAATGTCATGGGTGATTAAAGAGGGGAAAAATTGATTCCATCCCCCATACTGCCAATAATTTTGTCTGTGTCCTCATACAAGTTTCATCTTGCAAGCTGTTAAGCACATGCTTTCTAGATGACCCAACTCACTTCAGTGGGAATACTCCAATACATAAAACTATTATATATTCAACACATGCAAGTGTTTTCAGAAAGAAAGGCCTTCAATTTTGCATGCCTCATTTCCCATATCCTTAACATCAGGAGGATATATTTATTAATTTTATTGGACTGTGAGGGTATATTAATATTTGAGATGTCAAAGGGAATGTTTTAGCAAGTAAGATGAACATAGAGATAGCAAAAATGCCAGTGCACAAGGTCCGAGTGCAGCTGGATTGAAAATCTACCCTTTCCAGGGATGTAATATACCCACTATCCTAGAATTTTATCTAAATGTTTCATCATCAAATTATTTTAAGCTCTGAAACAAGAGTGCTTTAAATAAGACTGCCTTGTAGAAGAAAAAAGACATCAGAAGCAAAATATTTATACATCTTGAGATTACAGGCTTTTAAGGTATTTAGTTCAGCATTTACGTAAATGGTTGCCCATCCTTAAGCATATCCGTAGATAAAAATGAATTATTTAGTGTGACACTTTGGTGTCATTCAGAATTCTTATTTGATTTTATTTGATTCTCAGTGTTTGTTAGGTGGCTACATAATTGTGATGGCTACAGTTGATTCTTACAGAATCATCCTTTGTCACACACAATAGGTTTAAGCTGAATATAAGATAAATAGCAGATTCACACCATCTTGTTCCTTATAAGGAATTTTAGTCTTTTGAGTGTTAGTGTTGGCGTTTTGTTGATGTTCAATTGTTTGTTTTTCTTTTCTAGTGGTTCACCATTTCTGTGAGGTGTCAGCCTAACAATCCTCCAGCTAGTGATCATTATAAGAGTATAGTACAGTATGATGGGAGCAAAGAGAGCAGAAGTTTTATTGGAGATGGACACTGCTGTAAACTGTGTTTTATTGGTTTAAAGCGTTGGGATTTTGCTTACCTTTCCTCATAGTTCTGTACAGTAGCAATTCTACAACAAAAGAAACACCCGCACAAACACACACAAGTTTCCTCAAGACGTTTTTAGATGCAATAACCTATGAGGTATATTTGTTGGTTTTCCACAAAAAGGAAAACAAAATTTTCAAATAATGGATATGAAGCTTCCTTATATACTAAAAAGTAAAATGTTTGTCCATAAATGTGAAAAAGAGTTTTTCTTCAATCCCAGGATTTCTTTCCTTTGTAGCAGTATTTGTGATACGTCTTGAGATCCAGAATGAAATCATTACACTTACTTCACGTTGTGCAGAAGAGAACTGTTGGACAGGTACAGTGTGGTAACTTGGGCCCACTGCTAACTTTTCATGGAAATTGGTATAAGTCAATACTTAATTGCTTTTGAGTATCTGGGCCTTTTTATATAGTCTAGATGACTAATCCAAATGCAAGAAACCCTGTATCTTTCTACTGGTTTTACTCTCTTGCTCTCAGAAAATGTTCTATTAAGACCTATTTTACTGTGAAAAATGATGTCCACTAGTCACCTTGCAGTCAGACATGTACTGGCACACAGCAGGAAATTCCTGCTGTCTCTCTCAGTTATTAAACTGTTGAAATATACGGTGCCATCAGTATTTTTAGATTCTAAAAAGATTTCAAAATAGGTTTGCCATTGAAATATTGGGATGTTCTCATCCATCTGGACCTTAATTTTAAGAAAATATGAAGGAAGATCATAGTAGATGCCTGCTGAAGGTTATTTTATTCATCACTAGGAGTCCTCTGCTAGAAACATCTTTTCTGGCCATCAAGTTGTGTTCATTTTAGATGAGATTTCACCATACAGAAGCAGGTAGGAGGCAAGAGGTGTACCAGCTTTGGTTAATAGGTCAAAGACCTGTTGCACGAGCACCCCACCCCTTTCATAAAGAAGAGCTGTAGGTCTCTGGTACCAGTCCAAAGCAGGAAAAACAAGGCTTGAGCAACCCTCTTTCTATCTTTCCTGAGGCACTAAAACTTCTCCTTGAAAGTGTCTTTTCCTTCCACTTGGTCCCTTTTATTTTATAATGAAGTAGAGTGAAAAGAGTAAAAAAACTTCAATTTACATACTACTTACTTTATTGTGGCAAAATTATGCTTTATGAATGGACCCTTTGAAGGTCTCTGAAATGAGTGTTCCATTTAGGTGAACTCCATCCCTTCTTAAAGGGCTTTGTGAAGTTTCTTCTTTCTCAGTCCCCCATGACAGTTTTCAAAATAATCTTGGTGTGACCTTTAGCTATACTGTTAAAATGCATGCGAAAATTCTACACCTTTTGAAAAAAAATTGGCTTTATTTATAGGATTGATTTTCTTAAACTTACCAAGTCCAAATGGGTACCTCATACACATTGATTGCTCCCGGCCACGCATAAAATCTACAAGAATAAATGGAAAAAGGCAGAATCCTCACCATTGTTATGTACACAGACTTGGAGTCTGGCACTTGCTCATTTGCACAGTTACCTGGCTGAAGGCAGGAAGGATTTTGGATGAGGTAACATGAATAACCTGGCAGTTGTACTACTGCATCACGCAGCAGGTGCAGCAGCTCCAAATTCTGCTGTTTGCTGGCTGGGACATCCTTCTCGTTAGGCTAATCAGTCCTGGCTGCAGAGCTATGAGTTAAGGGGTAAGCATGTCAGTTCCATGAAGGTGGACTCTGTTTTGGGGAGAAGCAGAAATAGGATCAGACACGGATACCTCCTCTTCAGCATACAATTCATAGAAATTAAATGCTCTGTGTTATAGCTATAGATAGGGTGGGATTTGAGGCATGTCACAGCATGGAGCCAGGAGCAGCTGCTCTCATTTTTAGTGGCAATTCCAGAGCAAACTAAATTTGAAAGCCCTTCTGGTAAGAGCATCCTTATGAATTTCATCCTTATGAATTTACGGGCTACATAGATAAGACAATGGGTGAGAGGAATGTATATGAACATATATATGAAATGGATGAACAGAATAAAACACACCTCATAAATGTAATATATATAAAGGATATAATACAGATTATATAATTAGAAATAAAATTGAATGTATGGACAAAAATTATGATTCGCCTAAAGCATGTGGTAAATTGGTGGTAGAGCTAGAAATTATACAACACCATGTGTTAGGTGGAAGATCACTCTTCTGTAACTGCAGCAAAAAGCTGAAGGAAGGTTTATTCCTACATTAACTTTCATTTTTTTCAGGCAGCATTGCCCTTCTAAAGATTTCCCTTTAAAAGATGGACCTTTTAAGAATGTCTGCAGATCTGGACTCTCTCAGATTAACTGGGGGCACACATTTCAAAGGCAAGTGGTGTTCATGGGGAATTCTCTGCCAGCCGCCCAGATCTCGGCTGTAGAAGTAAAGGATAAGTAGTAAAGGAGTTTAAATTTCCCCAAGCTGCCTTCTGTTGTGCTTCAGCTTTGATCTGCTAGGATTACCTCAAGAGGTGGGAATAGTAGTTAATTTTCCACTTGACAGTTCCCCTTTCTCTAGGGGCTGCTGAGTTAGTGCCCACTACCTACTAGGTGAGCTGAATGTAGTACCAGAACTTGCAGTTTCTTGGCATTGACCATCTTTACAGGCTGTCAGATACAGGAGACATTTGATTTTTCATTGATTTCAGTCTAGCTGCCAGGCACCTACAACCAGCAAGGTAGACTTTCTACTCTGGTCAGCCCATGATGCCATCATCTTTATCTGGCTTTTTCCAGTGTTCCTCCTGTAGTCTCATACAACCTTAGTCCCCAGAGGACATCCTTTAAATGTCCTTATTGTTTCTGTACTTTTCTCCAGCTCCAGATTAAAACCATTCTTTTTGGTGATGCTTACCAAAACTTGACTGTACTTAGGTGACTTCTGCTATGCTTATTAAGTTAAATGTGTTATTTTACTCCCTCATCTTTAGTCTTTGGCATTATATTTAGGCTTTGTGTTTTATTATTAATTAGACATCATCCTTTTGTTCTGCTCTTGTAGCATCCTCAAACAATGGATTCTCAGCCATGACTAAGGCTCCTGACTTCTTCAGTAATACAAATATTTGGCAAGAGAGTAGAGTATGTGTTGTTTTTTATGCAGCCATCAAATGGAAGTTCTCATGTCTTTACCCTGTTGTCAGCAGTTGCAAAGGACAGAACAGCAGATGGGAAAATGGACTAGAAAAAATTACTGTGGCTTGAGCTCTACTCCTGCATAGGAGGGATCAGAAATAATGATGCCCTTGCCTCCAGGCCCCATCTTTTTGCAAACTTTTTGCACTGGTATCCTGGTTGCATGCATACTTGGGTGGTCCTTGTGCTATGAGCTATGTTGTGTTATAAAAGGACCAACCAGGCCTGCCTCTGTGGTCTGTGTTTGGGGTAAGCCTCTTCTGGCCTTCTCAGTTTCACTCCCAAGACACAAAAGGCAGATAAAATAGGATCGTGGCAATTTCTAACAAATGTAATGAGTCAGTTCCTGTTAACGATGAGACCCCTGTGAGTAAGATCATTAGCACTGATTTCCATTTCCATTGCTCTTGCTGGTTTGTTGTTTTTTTTAATAAAGGGAGGAATTTTTTTTAAGCTGCTTTCCTAAGGAAATAGGTCTTATGTGGTGATGATCTCTGTTTGCCCATCCTTCTTTCCCCTCTCAGGAGCTTTTGTGCCCGTCAGCAAGAATTGGTAGAAAGACAGCAATTTCTAAGTTGCTAAGTCCCTGCAATCTTCATGAAAGTAGCTTGCTAGATTGAAGAAAAAGACCCTGTTAGTGCTGTGGTGAGAGAGATGCCACAAAGGCAACTCACTCTATTAGTCACCAGAGAATCCACACCTCTAGATGGCAGGAAAAGCTTCAGACTTTGCATGTTATTAGACCTTGAACAGAGATCCATCTATTAGAAACTAAAAATAATTCTCACCACTGGTCCCAGAAAAACTGATTTTTTAATGGTATAAAATCTGTCCTGTACAAGAAGCATCTGTACCTTGCTCTGTAGGTTCCTATGCTTCCCTCTCCCCATTCACATTAAGATTTAAGGTACTCATCAGTGGGAAATATGTATAATCTCCCACAGGACTGCAGTCTCTCCTTCAGTACTAACATATTAAAACTAGATGACTTAAACATTCATATTAATTAGTCTGTAAGGAACCATTATCAAAATCTGGTGTGAATATATAATGACGAGGGTGTGTTGTCTGGCAGGAAAATGAGGGTCTGATCCTGCTTCCTTCAAAATAGATGACAGCTTCACCACTATTTTTTGTAGAAGCAATAGTGAGCCCTAAGGCAGCAGAAACAGGAGACAGTTTCCCCCTTCCTGCCTCATTGGAAGCACTGTCCCACCCTTGCTGAGAAAGCACTTCACCCCTCCTGGGAGGGGAGATAGAAAGAAGAGCATTTGGTGGCTATTATCAATATTCATGTACAGCTGCAATTCATAGGCCTTGTTCCCTGCTGAAATGTGCCATTAGCTTCAGCAGGGCTTGACCTGCCAAGAGTGGGACCTATGTTAGCGGCAGTCAGGCATGTCCAGCCAGACCACAGCCTGTCAAGCTCTAGATGCATCTGCTGTCCTGCTCCCAGAGAGGACAGCCTGATTCTTCTCCGGTGTTGGTGTTGCCTTTGACACCTCGTCCTGGGGCTTGTGAGGTGGAGCAGTAAACCACCCTGCATGTGGTAATGCTTCAGCATAGACTGGAGGCTTCAGACAGTTGCAGAAATTCAAATTCTGTTGTTTCACTGGGAAAAACGTTTGCTTGCCCCAGATAAATGCAGTGCCAGAGCCTACAAGATACAGCAAGCTACGTGTTAATTTTCAAATATCAAGCCTGCAGTTCATCTCAGATTAGGATCTCTTTTGTGTGTGTGTGCGTATTTGTCTGGTTTTCCTTAAATAAAAAATAGCATGGTCTAGGAAATGCAGAATGGGACTGGAAAACTAGAAAGAGATCTTAGATCTTGTTTTTCTGCTACTGATTTGTTTGCAGCCTTGGGAGAACATGAGAAAATTTTTTTCTCCCGCCCCAATTACTGTCTTGTTTATAATCTGGTGGAAGAGCTTTCCTTGCTGTTTCCCATTCCCAAGTTTCCCTTCTTCTTGGCTTAGCTGTATGCAAGAGCAGTGTTTTTTTGCTAGCACTAAACATTTTCCCTCCTTAGCCAACATTTCTTTCTCTCTTGTGGCTCCTGTCTCTCCCATTCACTGCAGCAAAGTAGCATAGCACTGGGAAGAGAAAGGATATAATATGGGCTTGTTCCCAGCTGCCACCCTGCTGCCCTCCCCACCCACGTGCTTTGGGGGCAACTGTCCCAACAGAGACATCAAGGTGTCCAAAATCTGGGTGCTCCACCCCCCAGCATAGCTGCCTGATGTTTTAGGGAATGGTGCTCTGGCAAGACAACTGCAAAGGGATTACATTTCACTTATACTCTGTGCTGGTGTAACTGAACAGGTATGCTTAAGAACACCATAATGAGATTTTTAGTCTTGAGGCTTTACTGAGTCCTATTGCAAGATATGCAGCTTTGGAGATGGAAATATTCTAATTACACACACAACCTTGTCAGTGGCAGTATAGAGCTCTCCTCAGTGTCTTACTGTAACAAGTTCCTACCCCAGTCAACATCAGTGACCCTGGTGGTGGTTGGACACTAAAGGCTGGATAGAAATGTGTATTTTCTTTTCATCGAACAAGTGCTGCATATCAGTAAAAGTGAAGGTCAGTTGTTGTATTGAGAAAATGGAATGTATAGCAGTTTTCAAAAGGGCAGGCATTCAGTGGGATTTTTGGATGGGGCTTTGAGCAACCTGGTCTAGTGGGAGGTGTCCCTGCCCATGCAGGGGGGTTGGAACTAGGGGATCTTTAAGGTCCCTTCCAACTCAGACCACTCTACAATTCTATTATTTTCTCCATACGTGCAACAGAGAATTTCAGAAGTCCCTTTTAGGGGCATAATTATTATCTTTTTTGTATCCAGTTACCTCTAAAAATCTGGCCTTTGGTCACCAGTTACTTGAACTGAACTGTTGTTTATGAGCAAGAAGAGAGGAAGAGAGAACCTGTATCAAGTTAGCAGCCTCTTAACACTCAAATATCACCCTCTTTTATTAGCATATCTCCCTCTTGAACATTCTCTCGGCTCTTAGGAGAACAAGAAGTTGAAATACATCAGGAGGTGAGAGAGAACCTTATTCTCGCCCTCTGCCTCAACATTATATATCCTTGGGATTTGAGAAGTGTCCTGAGACACCCAGTGCCAAAAGCTTAAGTTTGGTTGCGATATACTTAGCCAGAAAAGCTTGGGTATTTTCACCAACTTTCACCTCTTTCTAAGCAATATGCTTGCTGTAAAATTAAACAGCTAACAATCCCTGCAAAATGAGCATTTGCTAATTGGATTTAGTGAAATCAGGACTGCATGCTGATGCAGTGCTCAATGAAGTGCTTAGACCTGGGACCTTTAGCACAGAATTTGACTGCGGAAGCGATTGTTTAACTAGAAAATGTCATCAAAACTGCAAGTAAAGCAGGCTGCTATACTGACTGTACCTAGCCACTAGAGAGAGACATTATCCCATGCAGCATGTAGGAAACTGAAATGTTTCATTTGTGAGTGTCCAGGGACCTCTCCTCAGAGGGAGGTACCCTGTTCATCTGGAGAGGATGACACTGTCAACTCACAGACTAAGTCTTGGAGAGCCATGGCTATGAGCACTGCTTGTACAAGGAGGGCATTCCAAAGTGCTGTAATGCTAACTTGGGGGAAGGTTTTAAATGTATATTTATGTATTTTCAATCACATCAATGCTTCCGTGGTTAGACAAAGGAAGAAGCAAGTTAACCTGTTCTTGGATGAAGCAGAGCAGATGCTAGTCAAGCCCACGCAGCCAGCTTCTTGCAGCTTGACACTTGGGCATACACAGACTTCTCAGGTTTTACAAATAGGTCAAGACCCAGATCTTAAAAGGTGCACAACTCTCTATATTTTTTGTACACATTGTTGCAAAGCCCTCAGCACCAGAGGTGCCCTCTGTGGTGTTTACTGAAAATACATAATGCTGGCCTTGTTTTGTCCAGACATGTCACCATGCCTATTTGCTTTCAAGTACTCCTTACAGGTGCTACCTGCACCTCTTAGGTGCCAGCAGAGTGATTGGTGACTGCCCCAGCATGGCGCCTTTTGCGTTGGCAGACCTGCTTTGTTTCGGTTTACTCTCGGTTTTTCAGCGCTGACACAAGCCTTGTGTGCCCATGGGATTTGCCGTGGGGATGTGGGAGCGCTCAGGTGCGCTGCGCTGGCGGTGGCGGCCTCGGAGGCTGCCCCGGAGCGCGAAGAGTTAACGTGGGCTGCCCGGCCCTGGGGCTAACAGGTGCTCCTCTGATCGGAAAGGAGAACTGGGCGGACTTGAAACTTGCATGAACTGATAGCGGAAACGTCCATAAAACTAACACCGCGTTCAGGCTGATAAATGTGTGGCGAGGACTTGAATAATGCCCGGAGGTCAAAAGCTGCACTTCTATTTGTAAAGCCTGCCAAAACATTCAAGCTTCCAAGCGCAGGAAAATCCAGTTAAAGTAACAGTGGTGGGAAACGTAGTAAGTCAGATCGGGCTAAAAATCCATCTGGAGACAAAACCGGCTTGTCCTGTGACTAAGCAGGATAGTGCCTGATGTGTAAGTGGGGCTGCGTGTTTAACCTCGGTGATTTCCTGCAGTCAGGTGCCAGCTCGGAGTCCCAGAAGGAATTCCTGGAGTGGGGAGTAAGCACTGCCTTGCCGTTTTGATCTTTCACAGAGCACTGAGCAGGGATGTGCTATTAGGATCAAGTGGTCATTTCCTACATGATTAGTTTTCTTTTAATGCAGGCAATGAACGACACCAGCATAGCATGAGTTCTTGTGTGTGCTGTTTAAGTTATTTAGCAAGTCATGTAGTTCTCCTTTTTGCTAATGCGTAGATAAGAAGCATTTGATTTATTACTTCTAATTAATTATTTTTATAGGTTCTTTAACTTCGAGATAGAATTTTTATTGGTAACTTTGTTTGCACCTGCACTTACTCTCAGTTTCTCAAAATAGAGTAGAGACTTGCATTGTGAAAATCCCACTACATTTCACAGGCTGCTTTGAAAATCTCGGTAGCAGCAGCACTTTAATGCTCTGAAGGTACAGATTCAGCTGTATGCAAACATGCAAAGAGAAGTCTCAGCCATGGGTTTCCTCTAGGACTTAACATGGTGCCTGTTGAAAGTGAGCATTCATTTTTTTTGTCTTGCAAATTAGCAAGCACTCAACTGAGGGGAGTCCTCAATCATTATACAAATAATAAATGGGTGAAATCCCCTTTCCTCCTTTTTTTATATAGCAGCACACCCTTTAGCGCATCCTCAGAATTAATCAGTTTTAAGGATTGATTACTGTAAGGCGCCGCAATCTGCTGTGACTTTAAAACATTAAAATGAAACCTTCTAAAATCCCCTTGTTGAAAACTAACAAAACGTGGGTTGCAGGCAGGGGTATTTCCTGGCCAGCTGTGTTGATTCCGAGAAGCTTTTCTAGAATCTGGCATGACACTTTCTAGCATCTTACAACTGTTTCACACTTCTACTTTTACCAAGTTTTACGAATACTGGAAAATTACCTGTAAACATGAACGTTTAAATGAAAAAAAAAACCTGTGTAGTACATACTCATGTGTCACAGGATGGTGCAAACAGCACTTGAAAAGTCTGTAAATCAATAAAGAGTTTTGAGGTTATACACTGAGTGAAGAATATAGAATTGTAGACACAACTAACATCTTGACAGCTGACATTAATCTTGTAAGATGAGAAAACAAGTTAAAAAAAAAAAATTAAAAAATTAAAGGAAAATGCTTCCTTCAGTTTCCATGAGAAGAAAAACATAAAAGTGAAAGAGATTCACAGAAAGGAGAATTGTTTTCTGTTTCTGCTTTGAAAAAAAATGTACCAGGATAGGGCTTTCTGCTTCTCCCATCTGAACAGTTGCCCAGCTTCTGGCCTCCATGGCATATTGCCAATATGGATCCATCACCCCACCCTAAAATTCAGTAAATGTATACTTCTGTGCAGAGGGAACAAGACTAGGTTCGGGAACATTCTGGAGACTTGAGCTTGGCTGTGAGGGGGCTTCACTTCTCTCTTGAAAGAAACCTGCTGCGAAAAGTTTGTGGCATTCCCAGTCTACCAGGAAATCTACTTCTACCATACAAATCTAACTTCATTACAGCTGTGCATAGACACAAAATGATTAACCTAATCTTGCAAAGAATGGTGTATTAAAGCTTTTCTTTCACAATTATCTTTTTACCTAATGGAAAAAACCAAAACCAAACAGCATTTCCATGCTCTCACCCAATACAAAGGACCTCTTTTGGGGGTCCAGAGACCCTTTTGTCCTGTGTCTAAAGTTATTTCCCATTTTCATTTAGATATGGAGGTGACACAGTGTTTAAAGAGTGGCTGTCATTGCAATACAAGAATTCCTGACCAGGAGAAGGAGCACACAACTAAGATGCCATTGCTTGGTGTACCCAGAGCAGTTTTCATCTGCATGCAAAGGTGGGGACTTTGGGAACCCAAGTGGCCAGTGCTGTGTGCTTACACACTTGTGCTGTGTATATATACTTAACAACTTTCCTTTGCTGCTGAGTGTACACTTCACCTCTGAAGAACCCCAAAGGAAAGTATTTTCACTAGTTTGAAGATGGAGAAACTGCGATGGGAGAAAGCCAGTGGCTTGTGTAAGGAAGGAATTCCTGACTAGCTCAGGACTCTGAGGCTTATAGTTCTGTGTGCAGAACCATGCAACCACAGCATTCTGCAACAGTAACATGTTTCAGTTCATTCCCATTTGTGGAAGAAATACCTAAACAGGATCCTTCCCTGGAATGGGAATGCATCCTACTAAAACATGGTTAACAAGAAATAACGGTAGGCTAAGTTTGTACCTGTCATTTTTTTTCTTTTTCTCTGTTGATTGCGTTGTTTCAGAATCCACTTTCTAAAGGACATTGTAACTGAAGTGGCTGTTTATTGAAAGGAAACTTCTTAGGGTGGCTCAGCTTAACTGTGTTCTTGTTGGACTGAAACAGGATGCTTGGCCCAAACCTTATTTCCTTCATTTCACTCTGTTCTATTCCAAGCACTTTCCTGTATCCTGCAGTAAAATAAGTGCGACGCTGCACCTTTTTCTAGCCCGGGCCATTTGAAAGGATGTGTGATCACGGAAATTTTCAGTTATCAACCCTGGGGGCAATGGGGATGCCGGAATCTTGTTCTTTAGAGCCACTATTCATTTTTCACTTTTTCCACTAGAGGGCGTTACATGTTCTCGTTCAGAGCGCTACAGCAGCCCAAGAGAAGATGGAGCTGCCCCTTGTCCACCTATATTTTTAACTGGTGCAGTTAACTCATAAATACAATAATAAACTGACAGTACTAGGACTTGAGGCCTTAATAACCATTACAAAAATCATTAATTATCAGGAAATTAGAGAGGTGTCTGTTAAGTGCTTATATTTGCAACCTTCTGTCCACAAACAAGAAATCCAAACGCTTGCCTGAATCATAGCTAACTTCCCACACATTGCTTATAAGCTGTATCTTGTTTATTTCTCCATATACTACTCTCAGTAAATGATTAGATTTGTCACCCATGACCCAGTATGCTGTTTGCAATTATTTCTTTAATTAATCACTACATATTTACTTTGAGAAATTATGTATGATACATCAATGCATGCATGTGTGTAAGTATGTGTGAGCACATGAACTTTCCTGATTGCCCTTACTCTTGTATGGCAAATTAGAAATAATGGCATTCAAGCTAGTAGAATTATGCTGGCGGGGAAGCTAGTACAGGAAGAGGGGGGAAATTGCTATACAAGCTTACTTTTTTTTCCATATTTTAAGTATTTCTACTCCTTTACTGGATTCTGAGGATATGGACAGCCTAATCTCTGTTAGCAGATCTGCGGACACTTGTGGCTCTAAGTGTTAAGGATACTGGTGTGAACTGCTCTCAGCCTTGCTGAGCCCAACTCCCACGTCCTGCAGTTGCACCTGGGTGGGGTGATCTGCATTCATATGGACTCTCACCTTATCTTCGGCACTTGGTGTAGCAGTAATACTGCCCCATAACTACTTTGCAGAATCAGACCCTGTGTGAATTACTTACTGGGTGGAAGTAACTCACGTGGCTTGTGACTTTTTCCCGGGGCAATGCAAAGCCTCTCCTCTGTACAAAGGTAATGAATTTGTTGCAGCTTATCTTCTAGGAAAACTAAAGCTTATACTATGTATAGAAACAGGACTTATAATAATTTGGGTTCCTGTAATGTAATTTTTTTGGCTTTTCTTTCTTTTTTTTTTTTTTTAGAAAAAGGTTTATATTTCTGTTTAGTTTTCATCTGATATTTTAGATTTTTTTTATTCTCACAGATTTCTCTGTTGTTTTATTTTCATTGCAATGCTTTCTCTGTCTTCTCTGAACATAATTTCTTCTCACCAGAATTCACCCCAACAACTTCCAAGTCTAAGCTGAATATACAGATCCATTGTGTATGAGTTGAGTTCAAAACAAGACAGAAATATTCATTTTTATTCTGTTATATTTCTGAGGTGCTAATTACTTTGCCACATCTTATTTGCCACCAAATTCAAACTGGCAACCCAAATGCTATGAGAAAACCTTTAAATAATTTTAAGAAAATTGTATGAAGTTAATTTACTTCTGAAACAAGTAACTTCCTTTAAGAGGGCATCACTGGGACTCAGATAGTTGTGATAATGTGGATTTCAAGTCATAAACACTTCAGGTTGAAAGGAAACCAGAATTATATCTATTAAGAACCGAGGTTTAACCAACCTTGTAGGTTTCATTACTTTTGTCTGTAAACATAGTGTTCTTTATCTCCATACAAAGAAGCCTCTAGTATGAACACATACAAAGTCCTTTCTTGACTTTTTGACTCTGTTCCTTGCTTAACTTGTACTAAGGATGAATTCAGGGACACTGGGTTTTACATCACCTCAGTGGTTGATCTTCTCAGTCACACCTTGTTGCAAAGCAGCAAGGCAGAGATGGGAGAGTAGAGATACTGTTAGAAAAGAAATAGCCTCGTACCTTCACAGAGTGAGTATGTGTGTGAACTCTTATTGACACATATGAAGTGTGTTTTTTGAAGTATTACATTGTTTTGTCTTGTGGGCTACCTGGAGTTTTTCCAAGCACAACTAACAAAGGCTTGAAGAAAGGATTCAGAACATCACAGGGAGAAGAAAAAAAAAAAAGAAAAATTATCTTTGCTGAAGACTAGAATGGTTTTTTGGTTTGTTGCCATGTACCCAGGGGAGGGTGCATCCAGCTCATGCAAAGGCAGTGAGCTCTGGGCAGGTACCCAGCTGCCTGCAGAGATGCCAGGCAGCTGCCACTTCTCAAGCTATGGGTGGAGGCTGAGAAGGGTGCAGCAAAGCAACAGGTATGGGAAGGAGGAAAGGGGCATCCCTTCTAGAAAATGCTTCTGTGGGCCCCAGCTGAGACCTATTCTTAGACTTTTCCTTTATTGCCTGCTTGCGTCCCTCCTCTCTGCTCTCAACCAAAAATACTGCTCATCACAAATGAAAGCAACATTGGTCCAGCTAGAGATTAGTAAATGTATGGATTACAGACAGAAAGATGTGCTGAGTAGAAATTATTTTCTCATTTTATATAAACAGAAGTGAACTAGCTTGCCTTCAGAAATAAAATCAATAGATGGTAGTACCAGAAGAACCCTGCTAGTCACAGACCCGTCCCCATGTTTGCTATTCAACTCAAATGTTCAGCTCAAATTTTGTAAGATTTTCCTTTCTCTTTTGGACTTAATGGAGGCTGCTGTGGGCCATTCTGATAACAGGTTTCACTGCATTAATTGAAATATCCAGTGTCTGCTCACATACAGAAACATAGTTTCCTAGAAAATTATTTTACTAGTCCCTGAGCATTAAAGTCCCTTAGCTGTTAATATATAGACATTGTATATTTCAGCTGCTTTTGTGAAAAAGAGCATGTTAATGGCAAAGCAAAATATGGCATGGCCATGCGTATACTCACTTTGTAACACTGAAATTTATGAACCTTCCATTAGAAATAAATCCCAACTCAAATAGCTGTACTTTGGCCCTCAGTCTGCAATACAGGGATTTGGCCTATGGATTCAGCTTATAGCGAGTACAATTTATCTATGTACTGTGTCACTGGAAGACACCTGTCTAGAAGCCTCCCAGTTGCCCAAATGAGTTGTGGAATGAGTTGTCAGATGTAGAAGCACGTGGAAAATCCAGCTGTCACCCTGCCAAGTAGTCCCAACACTAGCTGTGGAAATGCAGCTCTTAAAAATGCTCACAGCTCCTTCCTACAGGGGCATCTCTGGAGAACTCCTCCTCTTCTAGGGTTAAAAATACCAGTGGCTAGCAGTATACCTAAGGAAGGCCCAGTTAGCACCTTTTAGCTGTTCTGCCTGTGTGAACACACATCCCATTGAACACAGCTGCCAAGATGATAATCACTTTGAGCCAGTGACATTTTTCATGAATGCTACAGTTTGAGCAGAGCACATTTTTTGATCTGTTATCCTTCCCTCCCCTATCTGTCAGAAGTTGGTTGTAATCAATTGGCATTTGTACAAGAAGCCTTCAAACCAGCCGAGGATCTTTAAAATAGCTTCACCTACTTCTGTTCTCATTTTTCAGAGAAAGGATTTGAAGCCAGGGCGGTGGACATGCCTAACTCTAGGTCACACAGGAGGAATCAGTGACAGAGATGCAGCTGGAACTGGGTATCAACCCTGTTGCTTAATTTCCTACACTAGGTTTTCCTCTGTGCTTACCTTAAGCATGTTTTCTCCTCCCATTCCTGTCTGACATCCTTTACTAGAAATTTGCTAATCTCAGGATTATGAAGGGGAGCATATTTTCAGTCATAGGATGCTCACATGCTTCACGGACCAGGGTGAACTTGAGCTCTCTGTTGCACACTTTTTGCCTGACACACATGCACACAGGCATACACAAGCATGGGCATTGATCATCAGGGAATTGATTAGGCCAAGAGGAGTGAAGATATGAGCTTGTCAGTGACAGTAACAAGCAGGATCCTGCATACCACCTCTGTTGAATAAATCTGTCCAAAAAAAGTTTCCTACTGCTACAAAAATAATATTCAACTCTGTGCATTCTTCTCTGATGAGCTGTGTCACCACACAGTTTGTAAGCCTGCCACTTTTCAGTAAGCTGGTTTTAAAAAAACAACTGGCTGAAGAGGGTAAACAGGTTGTAGAGAAAAGTAACACAAGAGTGGGATGGTGATTAGTTTTCAATGTCATTCCAACTACTCAGCAACTAAGTAGATTGTAACTCTGAACAAAGGAAGCTGAAATAGGAAAACACAGCTTTTCCAGCTCTGGAGTGCTTAAAAAGGTGCTCACCCTTCCTAAGCAAAACAATGTTACCTGCTATAATCTAAATACTAATTATTTAATTATCCTGAAACTGGTGTGTCTTTCAAAGCCTCAAAAGGCCAGGAGCAGCCTAACTACCATAAGCAGTGTGAACACTTGCTACTTCATGACTGATGCTGTTCAGGGTTCCTGTAGAGTCTTCTTTGGTGTCTCTTCCTCTTGTGGCAGTTCTTGACCCTTTTTTGCTCCATTAAAATTCAATCTCTGCTGCCTTATGGCTACTAGTTATCTCAAGGTTTTGTCTTTGAAGACTTCTGTACCTGAAAAAGATATTTAATTAATCAGCTGCATGAAGGCCTTCATTATTGAAGTGTCTGTATGCATCTAAGAAAGAGAAAAGACTTCCAGTTATTAACAGCTGGTGTCTGGGTGAGAAGGACTTCAGGAATATTATAGTATGAGAGTCCTTGCTGTGAATTCTTGGATTTACTCTTTGTCTGCAAGCCTGGCTTCTAATCCCTGCCCTGGTTTACAAATACCAGCCCTGCTTCTGGCTTGGAAGATGAATACAAAAGAGGCGGGGGTTTTTTTGGTGTGTATATATATGTGTGTGTGTATATATGTGTGTATATATATATATTTCTTTTTTTAAAAAAAAGAAAACTCCAAACCAGGGGTCTTCTGTGCTTTACATTCTGTTTCAAAGTCAGTTAAAATATAAAACCCCAAAAAACAACAAACCACAAAAACCCAACCCATCTAATTCAGATTCCAACTAATGCCTAATATATCTCTTTCTGCAGTTACTAGGAAGCCACTTGATGTTTTGTTTCTATTGTGATTTCACTCTTCTGGCCTGCCTTCTTCCCGTCTGTCCTTTTTTTCTGCTTTGACTCTTTTGCATAAAGACCTGAAACTGCTGCTAGCCAGTAGCTAAACCTTGAATTTCCCGGCCCAGGAGCACAGCCCAAGAGCTCATTTTTTAATTCTAGCAAGTGCTGGGATAGTCCCATGCTTAGCTATACTGCAGGCCTTGGGCTTTTCACCTACAGCAGATCATCTCACACAATCTGGTGTTTCAATGACATTGTCAGAAGAGAAAAAAAGCCAGTTTAAACAAATTCAAAACAACAGTGATGTTTTTACTAGTGAAAATTTCAAGTTTATCAATAACAGCTCTTCACAGAAACATTTTCATTGGTTTACTCAATCTCTTTACTTCATGTTGTCTGGAGGGAAGTAGTTCCCTAGGAATAAAAAAAAAAAACAACAGAACAAAACAAAAACAAAAAACCCAAACATTTTCCTGAATAACCTTAATTTTTTGGCAAAAGATTTGCAATCAAGTCTTACATGTCAGAATGACTAAGAATGAATGGATGGTGGGACACGTTCTTGAAAGCTCTTCTGTGCTGCAATGTGAACCGAGACAGCCAGGTGACCAATCATACAGCATACGTTTAAATATATAGTTGAAGTGAAACTCTTTTAAAAATTAGTATACAAGCCAGTAGCCTAAGAGGGTTTTTGTGACTGCATGCACATACATCTTCTTTGTGTTGGTGTTTTGGGTTTTTTTTTCTGGTGACTGAAACTGAGCACCAGGGCAGCTATTTAGGGACACATGTAAGTGCCGTTGACTTTCAGTCAGATAGCAGGTATGTAATTGCTTTTAAACAGTTCCATCAGTTATGTGACAATAAGGATCAATGTTTTTAACATGTGGTCTAAAAGTTTTGCTCTTCTGCAGAGAGAGGTCTTTGGAATTTTTGGATGCTGAAATCAGCATGTTGAAATGTAAGAATATCTGTGCCTTTCTGGTGATAAGCTGCAATCTGATTCTCACTGAGGTTCAGCATATGAAACTTCTAAGATTTAGACAGCTTTGTGTGTTTATATATTTTGCTACTTCACATTGCTGGTATCTGGCACTTCCTATAGCTTGATGATATTTGCATACTGTATATAATGATTGTTTATGCAATAGTATTATATTTCTGACTTAAATGGAACATTATATAAAGCTGTAAAGTTCCACAAAACAGCTCTGCAGTGTAAAATACCATGATGTAAATTATGGCATACTTATTATGTGTTTCCTACATTGTGGACTATGTTCTTTTACCACAGAAGCATACAAAAATAGTAAGAAAGTAATGTGTTTGGGTTTGTTGGGTTGTGTTTTTTTTTCCCTTATGCTATTATTTATAATTTCTAATGCTGTGTCTTACGTCCTACTTCACAACAAGAGTCAGGCTGGTTTAACCACTAAGGAAGTCTGAGCAATTTGATCACAAATGAGGACAGTTCTGTTTAGATACACCAAGAAAATAAAAGACAAAACCCAGTCTCCTCTCCTGGATGCAACCTGACTGCCAGAGTAGTTCCCACAGTACTGCACAGATAGCTAGGTTCATTTTGGAGCATCCAGCTGTGAGGTGACACACTTAATGCACCAGTGATCTGATCCAGTATAGAAAATCTTTGGGGCCTGATTCTCCAGTGCCTCTCACCTTGTGCAGTCATTTGTAGTGAACAGCCTGAATGCCTACACACTGTAAAAGCAGAGAATAAAATATTTTGCATTGCTTATCCTTCACTGCATACCTGTAACCACAGAAGCAGGTGTGGGAGGTGAAGTGTGCTTTACATTCCTAAGGGAATTTTGAGTAGAATTGTAAGACTTCTTGATTTCTTTAAAGGTAAAATAGAAATATGTATGAGCCTTCTAGACAGTGATCTTACAAGCATTACTATAGGATACTTTCAGAGCAACAGAACACTCACATGTAAAAATGTGCAGGTCTAATACTCAAAACACATACTAGGACAAGTGCTCAACCTGAGCCTCTCCTCAAAAATTCTGAGGTTGCTAGTTGTTTTGAAGTGTTGTTTTCCTAACCTAGCAATCACTTCAGAAAGAGTTTCAATGCCAATTTTAAATCAGTGATTGCCCTGTTACACATACCAACAACATCTCATTGCAGAGCAGCCTCCCTCTCCTCTTTGTTTTTATGAAGGTAATTTAGTGACGTGAGGAGCCGTGTTACTCCAGAAAAGATGGTAGAGCAAGAAAACAGCTTTGCACGAAAAATGTTGCAGCAAAAATACTATATGCTCTATTATTTTTCAAACAAAGCTCACAAATTAACAGAACAAACTTTCTTGTAAAGAACAGTACCTTTGTCTGGAGATTTGGCCGCTACATTACTTAATTTTTTGTTGTGTTTGTTTGCCTGCCTTGTGGGTACTGCTTACATGCTGGATGGTAAACCTACAGCAACTGTGCTAAATTTTAAACAGGGTCACACTATTTTTTCAGATTTATTTTATTATTAATTACTGCACCTAAATATTAAAAAACCCCTCTGTCTTGTGGCATGGAGGTTGCTTATATTCAAAATTAGAAGCTTTAGGCAATGAAGGGAAATTGAGTCACTCTGTCTGTCCTTTTAGGGGTTTTTTTATTATTTTATTTTCATTTAAGGAACACTGTAGAGATACTAATCTTATTAAAACAGTATATACAAATCCCTGTTCCTGTGCTACTGATAAGACATTAAGTGCTCGGTCCTGTTAAAACCTACCCACAGGCTCTGGTCTCTATTTTAAGAAGTCACAGATGATTTTGATTACCTCCCTCTTTCAGTTGATCACCAGTTTTAGAAAACAGGGCTGGATTTTAAAAATGAAAGACATCTGCTCTTGGAAAACTCTGTGCCACCTGAGGCATCACAATTTCTTCAACTCACAGAGCATCCAAAACTCCTAATCACTCTGAAAACTGTATCTTGCAGACCTTGCTTGAATTTAATGTGCATGCTGTGCACAATGCTTAGCCATGCTGACATACCTGGACTACTTGGGAGCCTGGAAGTACCATACTTGCACTGTCCTAATGGTCTGACCTGACTAATTAGTCCCAAATGGCCCCCACTGAGCCATGAAAGACACATTCCTAGTGGTCTCCATATGTAAGTAAGCATCACCACATGATTTCTCATCCTGCAAGGGCTTCCTCCACCTCCAGAGGAGCCTCCATGAAAAACATGATTAATTAACCTGGCAGTGGGGTAAACAGCCAAGAAAGAGGACAGCCAGAATATATGCATAAGACTGCTGGCTGTAATGCTTGACTGGTTCTCTGGCTTTTGGTAGGCATGTCTGTGAAGCTACGCTTTGAGGGTGTCTCTACCTTAGGCTACAGTATTTCTTCTCCCTCTGTGCCATGGTGTAGGAAAGGTGGTCTTGGGATGCTGTAATTTGATCAGGAATTCTGGTATCAAGAAATGTATGTTCTTTTACTAGTTATAGTTGAGGAAGGCATAAAATGTTTTCATGGCCTTTAGAGCATCATGGGGTCATGGATCAGCTGAACAGTTGGATTTGCATATGGAATATATGAGAATACACATATTTATTCATCTGTTTGGATTCATAGAAATTCTGAGACAATGTCCAGTGTAGACTAGGGCTGAAATCTGGAACTTCACAATTAGATCTGTGCCTAGGAAACAAGCAAGTATAAATGAAGTGTTTTGGGGTTTATGTCCTCCTTCCTTTTCTTGGGGAAGAGCTGACAGGTGGACTTCTGATGTGAGCTTGTTGTGAGAGATTAGGGAGGATGTGCCCTAAATTGTAGTTTTGTAATCCTTGCACTGGGCCCACTTAACTGCTTGACATATGAAAATATTGCATTAATGAAGTTTCAACCTGCTTCTTAAATCCATCCTTGTGACTGTCTTTATTCATCTGTATGTCCTGATAGATTTTGCATATTTTTATATACGTGAGTAATCTCATTGAAATCTGCGTGACTAAGGGTAGCATGATAGATAAGTGTGGTTCGGGCCTTCAATCCATTACTGAAAGAGAAAGCTTTTTACAGATGGTTGTAATATTTAATTTTTGCTCAGCACAGCCAACTAAAAACAAGTATCTTAACTTTTTCAGCTGGCTTTTTTCTTTTTATCATTCCGTATGCCTGCATAGTTTAAATTACAGAAAACCTAATCAACATTTGATTTAATTCACATTTCCTGTTTCTTTCAGCTCTTGTACCCACCTTCTACTAAAAATGGGTATATTCCTTATTTAGATAATATGACCTAAACACTGGATCAAAACTGCATTTAAGACCAGCAGTTATGCTGCTGGAACATCACTCTATCACTTAGTTCAAGGAACAAACAAGGAACTGGATAGAGAGCCCTATTGAGGGACACAACAGCAGCACGCTTTATGTTCCCTAGGAAGTTATTTGGATGTCTTTTTGAAATATCAGAGCTGGGATTCTCTGTTGCCTCTGGGGGAAGGAGATAGGACCTGCATGGAAGCAGATTGCTTCAATTTAAGTAACTGAGGCTTTTCCTGCTAACAGAAATCAGTGTGAGTATCACCCTGATTTTATTATGGAGAAGCAGATAAGCTGTGCTGAATGTAAAAGGCGAGAGCGATACTTTGACTGATTAGGACTCCATAAGGGTGTTCTTGCACTGATGCACTCTGATACAAAAACAGATGTTTGTAAGTTCCTAAGTGGTTTCTTCATTTTGATACGGCTCTAAGGTTATCACAGTAGCTCAATAATTGGGTTACTCTGGCACAAAGATAATGTTGTTTTATAGGACTAGGGCTTTGTTCTTCAATGCTGTCATGTACCTTTGAAAGATGGTAAAAAACTATTGTAAGTATGGGGGTGGGGGCTATTTAGTGGAAGTGTACCTGTGTTTAAACCACCTTCACTAAGCATGCACGAGTAGATTTCTAGGTGCACACTGCTCACTGTAAAGATCCGTGATGCTCTTTCCATTTGAACAGTCATGTTCCACAAACTCAGCTAGAACAGAACCAGACTCAAGCTTTGCTTCCCTGAAAATTAGCCAGAGCTTTACAAATTTCAAGTGTAAAACAGGTAGCAATCTTTGCACAGTAGCCTACCTTTCATTGGTTAAGTTATGATGAAAATTTTCTTCAGTGCTTTCTTGGGTTATTCAGGGTGGAAAAGCTGCTCGAAGCTGTGCTCCCAGCTGTGTCCAGCCCGTGTGTACTAATATTCAACATCCTGTGCTCTCAAATAGGCACAGCTAAATAAGGAGCTGTCTTTAGGTTTTACTAAAAATCGTTCGGTTGACTTAAAATTTTGAAATGAGTCAATAGAGAAATGGAAACATCCTTCTGTTAAAAAACAATTTTAAAAAGGCAGAAAGAATCCTCAGCAATACATACTAAAAGTTAAAATTATTATTGGCATTCACAATTATTGTTTTTTAAAATGTTTGGAAATAGGATATTGGGTCCTGGAGGGATGAAATATCCTCATTATTTAAGAAAAACTCAAATGCAGCCAGAGCCAGTCCAATGGGTTGTTGTTCTGGGTTTTTTTTAATTCTCTTTTCCACTGAACACCTTAATCCTATTGTAGAAGTAGAAAAATACATCTCCTGTGGAGAGCATAATACAATCTCACACCATTGTGCTTTTGATCTTAAATAAAATGCACCCGCATCTGGCTTTTTCTCTTTGCTCCAGATTAGTTTTAGAACCAACCACCCTAATTCCTTTCTTGTGTTGAACTGCAAAGAACTTCAGCATGATTGAAAGGAGCTGGCACAAAGCAAGAAGTGAAGCAGGGGGGTGGTGCCAGTGTTTACTTAAAAAAAAAAAAAAGGTAAAAAAAAAGGTGGGAATTGTATAAATAGAGAAGAACTTTGGAGATCTGGAGAGGACACCTATACCCATGCCAGCCTAACCCTAAGAGTTCCGGCTCTTGGTCCCTAGGCTTGAGATTGCCTGAAACAGAACAGAGCTACATGCCCAACCTGTGTCATTGTCCATGCCAGTTCTGGGGGCCACCAGCCATCAGAAGTGGGGTCTGCATGAGCAGGCGGGGACTGCAGAGTTCTGACTCTGATGACCAATATGAGAACTTGTGCAGAATTTGGTGGCTTGGGCAATGCTGGGTGAAATGTTGCCATTCAGAGCGTGGGCACCTTCCTCAAATGTCTAAATTTGTTCCAGATGAGGCAAGTTTGAGTAGTTTGGATTTGGTTGTTGGTTTTTTTTGATCCAAGTGGGCCATGGGCCATTACCCATCTGGCCTGCTTGGCTCTCTGCACCCATATGCAGCAAATGGGTCCTGAAAGTCACGCTGGGTCCTCAAGCCCTTGCCAGCTCAGAAATGCTGCTGCAGAGCTTGGCATCCTGTTCCTCTCCCAGTCTGGCTTTTCCTCTGGTAAGAGAAGTTACCGGGCTGCCTGGGAAGGCTAACGCTCACAACTAGGCAGCATTGGCCAAACTAGTGCCAGGTAGTGTGTGTTACACATCTGTGCTGCTCCCATCCCACCCACAGGACTCCCGTGGGAGTTCCTGCCACAGAGGTAGGGAGGAAGCCAAGAAATTCCTCCATCTCTCTTTTTTTTTTTTCTCTTTCTTTTTCCCGTCAGGGTTACCACCCCCCCCTCCCTACTCCTACGGAAAGGTCTGAAGCCTCACTAAATAAGCAGTTGTGAATATTATCTGTGCCGTTAATGGTTTGCATCTTTTTGCATCAAAGGGTAAAACCACTTAGGGACACACACCCATACACACTGAAAAGCTCGTATAGAATAATGCATCCAAAAACAAAAAAAAAAAAAAAAAAAAAAAAAGGAAGAGGAGGCTGTAATGCTCATGAATTCCAGATGATGACTTTTTAAATCCCTGAGAAGGCAGTGAAATTGTTTGATTGTTCTTGTTAATTATTGGACTTGTCCCAGTATCAAATATTTGTAGAAGATAAGACTTCCCTCGTGGAGATGAATAATAACCGGACTTGCTCTTCTCTGAACGGTTTGGCTCAGGCTGCACGGCTCTGCCTTCCCCACTCCCAGGCTCCAAGCCCGTCCAGCCGGCTTCGCCGCTTCCTAACAGCACGTGTAGAAACCTCTCAATTAACAATAAAAGACCCCGTAAGTAAACAAGGGAGGAAGAGCGAGCGAGCGAGAGAAAAAGAGAGAGAGAGAGAGACCTCTTACTTGTGGAGCGAGACTTTTATTAGCAGCGGGGGCGGCGGGCGGGCTCCCTCCCTCCCCAGCCCCGCTCGGCCCGGAGCCGCGGCCGCCGCTTGCGTCCCTTCTCCCCCCGCACCCCGCGCCCCGGCACCGCAGCCCGCCGGCAGAGGTACTTGCTTCCCCAACAGCTGGTTGAAGTACAGGCACAACAAATGGCTGCGGGGAGGAAAACACAATCCCCCCCCGCACCCACATCCATGCCCCCGGGAACGGGCCGGCCGGATCGCCGCTGGCGGGCGCGGGTTTCCCCCCAGCTGGTGGCGGTCGGACCCCGGGGCCAGCCCGGAACAGGGGGCTGCGCTCCCCCGAGGAGCCGGCGGAGAGGAGGGGGAGGAGGTAACGCGGGGTCCGGGGCAGAGGCGGGCTACGGAGCCAGGCGCGACCCTCGCTGCCCGCCTAGCCTGCGGGAGCGGTGACACGGCGGGGCTCCCCCGGCCCCTCCGCCCCGCGGACGGGCTCCAGGCCGCCGGGCGCGGAGCTGCGCGCCACAGCCCGCCTCCCGGCCCCGCGGCGGCCACCGGGGCGGGCGGGGAGCCCGCAGGCCGCCCGCCGCTAAGGTAACTCTGCCGCTGCGGGGACCCACCCCCCCCCCCCCCCCCCGCCCGGGGCGAACAGCGGCGACATCCGAACCCGCCGCGGCTTGCTGAGGAGGGGAGGGCGCGGCGGGACCCCAAAACTTCTGCTTCCCCCTCGGGTTCCTTCGCACGCGTGGGCGGCTGCGCCCCGGGCAGGGGTCTCGGAAATGAAGGGGGGTTGAAGAGAGGGGCCGCGGCCGGCGTCCCCGCGGGCGGCCGAGCGTGTGTGTGCGCGGTGGCCCCGGTGTGACAGGCTGCCGGTGCAGGAGGTGCCGGCGGACACGCACACGGCCACGCAGCTCCCGGGTGTTTCCTCTTAGCAAAGAGCCGGAGGGTGACCCGGTGGCGACGTCCTCAGGACCCGCGACAGCCTGGCTCGCACGGTGAAGAAGTTGCCGGGGGGTGGCAGCAAGGCGAAAGGCGGGAAGGGCTCGGTGCCCCCCGCCGCTGTGAGCCCCCCTAGTTCAAGCGGCGGCCGCCCGCCCTCCCGCCCTCCCTCCTCTCCGGAGACCCTGCTGGTGCTGCTGCTGGCGGCGATGGCCGTTCGCGGGGCCGGCGTCACTTACCGCTGGCCGCCCCGCGGGGCCGCCCCGGTGCGCGGCGGGGCGGGGAGGAGGTCGGGGCTGGGCTGAGGCAGCCTCGGCGCGCCGGGGGGACTCCCCGCGCAACCCTCTCCCTGCTGCCGCCACCTCGCCTTCCTCCTCCTCCGCCTCCTCCTCCTCCTGCCTGCCGGGGTGCTGGCGCGGCCAGGCGCGGCGAGCCTCTCCTCCCCCATTGTTCCCGGTCTCCCTCCTCTGCCTCTCCTGGTTTTGTTTTTTTTTTTTTCTGGTTTTTTTTTTTTTTTCCCTTTTGTTATTTGCACTCGCATTGTGGTGTTTGTCTCTGAAGCCTCCTCATGACCAGCAAGGGGATTTCACCTCGTCCTTGAGAGACAGAAGGGAAAAGGGGGGGAAGAAGGGGGAAGAGAAAGGAAGAGATCACCAAACACCCATCTCCCGGTCCCTCCCCGCACCTCTGCCTCTCCCCTCCCCGCCAGTGTCTCACAGGGAGGAGACACTACAGACAGCGGGTAGGTGCGCGACCACCGCCGTTTCAACTTTCTTCCCTCGCTGCGGCCGCTCCGCGGGGCTGCCCGGGCGGGCCCCGGCGAGGGGCAGCGCGGGGGGTGGGCGCGCAGCGGGGCGGGGGAGGCGGCAGGGCCGGCTGTCAGCGCGGCCGGCTGCCTGCCGGGCGCTCCGACACCTCCCGAAGTTTGGCACAACTTGTCACGCCCCCCCCCCTTCCTCCTCCTCCTCCTCCTGCCGCTGCCGCCGGGGCTGGGGGCGGGCGGGGGCGGGCCAGCCGCGGTGCCCGCGCGTGTGTGGCGGGGGAGCAGCTGCTCCGCGCCCTGCCCGGGCATGGCTCAGCCCTCGGGAACCCGGCGGACAGGAAGCTTTAAATTATTGTAATTGTCTCTCCGTGCGTGCGTGCGTGAGTGCCAGAGCGGCGGCCGCCGCCGCTGCCGGGGAAGCGGGCCGGGGCGAGCCGGGCGCTGCGCTGCGGGGCGCGGGGGGCACCGGCGGGCACCGGCACCGGGGGAAGGGGAAACCGTGGGCTGGAGGCAGCGGGACCAGGGTGTTGTGCGGAGCACGCTCCTGGCTTCCGACGGAGCAAGCGGGTGACTCCGTGGAAGGGGCTGAAGGCTCTGGGTTCACTCGTTTTCGGCTGCTTTCCCCTCAAAAAGAAAACGGGTGGTGGGGGGAAGATGATCTGGTCAGAGTGCAGAGCTCGTCCCCGCCGTGCCCCGATCGGGCTGGCCCAGGCACTGGCGGTGGGAGCGAGCTGTGCCTCCTCAGAAAAGTTAAGGGACTTTACTCCAGCCTTACTGCGGTCCTGGAATAACTGGAGCCGCTCGCCGGGAGGAACGTGATCGGCTTTTCCCTGGGGATGGCACTCTGCCTTAGCCCTGTACTTTGGTCGAGGGTAGAACCAATAGCAAGCTGTGGGATTTTGGGTAATAAGTGTGGGAATCTGCAAGAGCAGTAGGACTAAGAGTGATTTGTTTTCTTACTTCTCATGAATAATGGCCTCTAGCATTTTTCATTTTTTTTAAACCAGCAGGCCAACGAAATAGGCACGTGGGAGATTTGTAGGCGTTCAACATCGCGATCATCAACAACAACAACAATGCAGTAGGGACGTCCAGGAGAACGGTGTCTGATGAGAACTGTTCTTTGAGGGGCTAGTGTCGCGTGCTGGCACAGGTAGCTTTGTTGCTGCTACTGCTTAACTCTTGTAAAGAAAGAAAGCCAGCCGGATCCTAAAATTAAGAGGAGAAATTGTTCTGGTTTTATTTTTTGTTTTATTGTGTTTTTTTTTTTTTTTTTTTTTAATACTGCTGCCTTTTGCTCCATTTTCGTCAAATAATGGAATATTAGCCTCAATTCAATTTAAAGAAGGAAGTTTGATTCCAGCTGTGGAACTGTACTGACTTCTCCTAGTTTAAATACAGCTAGCTGTTCATAGCCTTGCTGAAATGAACCACTCAGATTAAAAAGCAACTCCTTATACATGAGGAGTTACTACAAAGTTCTTCATAAAAATATTTTATCATCTGAAACTTAACTGAGAACAGCTACTTGTATTTCCTGCTGTTTTAATACCGTCTTACAACTTCTCAGAGCAAAGAAATACATTGTTGCCTCAGAAAGTCTTCATCCTGCAAAATACACTACTTAGAACTATTAAATTGGAATGGCAAGGGCATTATTTTTTTTTTAGCTATCATATCTGGCAAGGTTATAGAAAGCTTTGTTTCATGATGCTTATCCAGCTGAAGAGGGAAAGGCTGGCACCAATGTGTTGCTTTTTGTGAATGGATAACATGTCTATTCTGACATGATTTGAACGCAAGGACCAAATAAACACATGGTCATTATGCATGGAAGTCTCGCAGGAAAGCTTTCTGGTTGAACTTCAGCTGTTTTGGTTGAGAGTTACACTATAAGGAGTACAAGACTTGAAAGCTGCAAGTGTCTTATGTAAACAGATGGACATTTAAGATGTATTGACTGCTTCAAGTTAATTCAGTTAACATGTGGGTGCACATGTTTTTAATTTATCCTAGTATAAGTTTTTATAAGCACTGGAAGCTAATACATGCTCTTTAGGAAGAAAAGTAAAGCCTGTTCATTTTTTCTATACATTCTGGAGCTCCAGCTGTAGAGATTCTTCAGGACTGTGATTGTCCTGTTGTTGTGATCTTGTAGTACCAGGTGAGACTTAACAGCTTACCATTTTTCACTTAAGTGTGCAGGTAGTTTGCTAATGAATTTTGAAACGGTAAGGTACCTTCCTATGCTGAGAAAACACAAGTGCTTAAACATACATCTTGCTGCACCTTTATCTTACGTGCTGCTTGCTAAAACCAGTTAGGTTGAGCAATATCATTAAACTGTCAGATGTGTTGTTTACAGTGAGATAGTTCCTCAGCTTTCAGGATGAAGAAATGGCAGTTTCCTGTTACTCATCGTAAAAATGCACCTCTGTGTTCCAAGAAGGTTCCTAAGTGGGGTAGCCAACCATCGCTGCATAAAGCACAGGAGGAGATTGAGACCTGGCATCTCTGACAGAGCTGCTGTGGTGCAGCGTGTGTGCAGGAGCTTTGTTTCTGCCTGTGGTTCGTGCTTACCCTGGTACGAAGCACCATGGTGTTGGCACATGGATACACCAAAAAAGAGAGCATTTATTGAAAAACAAGAATTCCAGCATTTAGGAGAAAGTAAATGAACAGTCCTTCTAAAAATACAACAGTATGCTAAAATATTGCCAAAGCACTGCTGTGACGCTGTTGTAAGCTGTCATATTTTTTGACCATTATAAATAGATTAGTATTATTATAAGGATTTTTTTCCGATTAGCAAATACGTTTTTTTCCCCTGTTTTCTACATAAGGATCCTCATGAGTCCCCTCAACAGGCTTCTGCTGAAGGAAGGGAATGTTGCTGGTGAGGAAGTGGACAACTCGGCCTTACACCCTGGGAATGGCCCATGTAAAGCCTTAGAGTCTCCTGTATTGTCAACTTGGTTTTTTATAACCTGTTTTGCTTCTGTTGTGCCATTTCTACAAGACATTAGAGATGGTCCAGTTAATCACTTATGATACATTGTGTAGTCAAGTTCAGATCCAGATTTGGTTTAGATAGTGTACGAATTGAAGTCTGAAGCAAGAATGAGCTCCTCTTCAGTGGCACTGGAGTGCTGGGAGTTTTCCTCCTTTTACTTGGTGTGCTTACACCCAGTTAGGACAATTTCCTTTCAGATTTGTGACCAAACTGTAGGAGTAGGGGAACTGGAAGTTGTTTCTGTTTTCCTTTGTGAAATTTACTAGCTAGTAAGAACATTCAGGTCAAGACCAAAACATTAGGTTCACATCCTAATGCTAGTTATTGCTACGGTTAAGCCTTCTTAGGGTGTTCTATGGAGAGTGAAGGCTACAGATCAAGTGGATTTCCAGTGTCTTGTGTACAGTTTGTTAAAAGCAGCTTGAGTCCATAGGCTAGATAAGATGGTAATTCTTCCAGTATCTTTTTCCGTATCTCTGGCAGCTTCAAACACGTGGTGAATACACACAGGCACATACACAGTGCGTTCTGTATACGTAAAGTGCATTATCTGGACAAGTTTTTGTTGCTTGCAGAGCACACCTCCTTTCTAGTTGCACACATTTCTAGGGGAGGAGGCCATATGTTTCATGACAGCTTGAGGAGGGTCTCCTCTAATATTTCTGATGACTTTATTTTCTGCCTTCTCCAGCCTCTCTCTTCTTTGAGCTGCAAGCATAGATTGAAACTCAGGTGATCCATAAGGGGATCATTTAATATTGGCTATTTTCAGAGGCACAAAGGACAATTACTTTCTCTTCCTACTAGCCTCCTGCTGGCTTACTAGCTGCTTGGGAGGCTGGTGATTTTAAAAATGCCACTTTACCCAATGCATCAAATACAGAACAAATCTTAGCTCACCAAGATCCCGGTTCCTACACCCCGTGGTAACACCAAAAATTGAACTTGAGTGGCCCAGAGCACGAGCACCTACTGTGACGACTCATACAAGCATCAGCACTTTTTAGAGTTAAATTTGATCCACTGGCCCTGAGCAGTGCTGAAAATTGCCAGCTAAAAGACTCTTCAGGGAATTGTCCTTTAACAGAAGTCTTTCCCCCACTTCCCATTTCTTCTTGTTCTTTTAAATAAAAAGAAATCCTGGTGACAAAGCTAAAGTGTATTCTGTGATTATTGTTTAAAGAAAGAGCATTTACCTAGATCTCAAGAAAATCACCTGAAAATCACAGGTCAGAGTTGCTTTATAAGGATAGCATTCTTCACTACTGCAAAATATCCTCAAGGAAAAAAACCTCACACTATTTACATGATGCATTTATGTACGAGTATATGATCCCTTGAATGGTTGTAGTTAAAATACATGGGAGAGCCTGTGCTGTATTAGTACTGTCTTAGTCTGATAAAGGACACTGAACATGTAAGCACATCTGTTTTGTTCGTGAGCATATCCTGAGAGAAACTGACTAGGCTCAACTGGCCTAGTTTGATGACATTTTGTACTTTATGCAAGGAGCACAGTTTTACAGAACTCAATCCAAATAAAACCACATCCCATAGAGGAGCGATTCCCATTATAGTCTCCTTGTCCCCAGCAGGGTGGTCCGGGTTTTACCTGAAATGAGTCTAAAAGGTCTTGGTAAAGCTAATGTCTTGTTCAGTAGGCTTAGATTTACTACATACGATACTTGCCTTTGCTAGTCAAAGCCTAAAGAGATGTCTAAGGTATACTGGAGCATTAGTAAAATTGTCTTTAAGGTCTTGCTCTTAGTGGCAGTGATGATAATCTACTTAATTTTAAACCAGATTTTCAGCACTTCCTTTTGGTCTAGGTAGGGTAGAAGTTTGGCTAGGACAGCAAAGAATGAGTGGGAAAGGGTGAGGTTGCCCACTCGTAGCAGAGCAATAATGGCTCCTCCTGTTCTGGGAAGTTGCTTTGCCCACATTTTTGAGGAGAGGGGACAAAATTGAGTTCAGTTTTCCCTGGTCAGAAACATTGAGTTGGCTATGGAGCAAATGTAAATATAGTTTGCAGTATCTCCAGGTTTTATAAGGGATGTGTGAATACAACAGGTCTAAATTTGACAGAATGCCATGCTCCAGTTTGTAGGAGTCAGTCTAAAGACACATTTAATTAAATTGGTTCAATTTCTAAACTAGGATTATGGAGTCTACCTTTTACACTGCCATAAAATCCTTGCATATGAGTAAGCTTTCAGTGTAATGAAAAGAGCTGGGGGACACAGTTGTAATCCCCAGCTAACCAATTAAATATTTACTTAATAAGGATCTAAAAGTTAATTTCAAAGTCTGTTTAAAAAAAAAAAAAAAAGAAAGCAAAATACCTGTTACATGGCTAAGTCAGTGTCTTTGGTCAGTGAATGGAAGACTCGCTTTTCTTAGCTGGGAGCAGCATTTTAAAGTCACAACTGACCTTCTAGTGGGAGATTAGTCCTAATGGTCCAGGTTTATAGTGAGAAACAGAAACCATTAGAGGAGAGAAAAAAATGAGAAAATGAATGATTTTCAGATGATTTCAGAGCAGACTGAACTAAAGGCAGATACCAACTTCTGCATTAAAGAATTACTTACAAACACAAAGAAAATACCTATTCCGTAACAGTGATTCATCCACCAAATCACCCTCTCTGGAGTCTCTGCTTGTTCTCTGACTCAAGGAGCCCAGGGACATTGAGGTTCCTGGGGAAAGAGCCATCATGGCTCTTCATGTGCTGCCCTTATGTGTGCACATACAACTGTGTTTTCACTGAAATGAGATTGCTCCTTATGCCATGGTATTAAAAGATCACACTTCTCATGCCAGAATATAGGCAAATGCATAAATAATAACCAGAAATGCAATATATGTGTCAATTCTGCTTCCGTTTAATAATAAATTGAACGCATCTGCTACGAAGGGTATGCAAAATGTATAAGAAGCGTATGTAGTCACAGAAAAGTGAACGTGCTAATGCAATAGTCTGCTTTATGAAATCAAATCTGGGAGAAGAGTATGTTTAGTAGGAGATACTGTGCACTTTGCTGTGCTTCAGATTGATTTTATATTTGTAATTGTATGCAGGTAGCTGCCAGAAGCAGGACAGTCTGATTCTGAGAAAACAAAATGATTTGTTCCAATTCTGGGAATGTGAATTTGTTTAGCAGCACCATGGTGCATTAAGTGCGTTGTGGTTGAGATTAACAAATGTAGGACAATTAATTAGTTCAGGTTTGCGAGTCATGCACAGATAGTCAGTACATGCACACACAGTGGGAGTTTTTTAGTTCTCACTGAAACTTGTTGCTGAGGTCGGTTTCATGTCTCTTGTTGAAAGTCAGAAAAGACAGAGCTGGAGTAGAAATACTGAAGTACATGTCACTTCTGTAAAACAGTTTCCATTTGAAACCTGAAATCATATATAATGAGGCATTCCTATAAACAGGGTTGCTGTAGGTAAGTAGCAGTTTGCATGGGAAGATGTATGTTTTGTGGCTGTAGAGGAATAATATTAATTCTCATGAGAGATTACAAATGAGTAAATGCTGTATGTATACATAAGGATATGTATGTGCAAATTCAGTGCTTCTGAAAGGCAACTGGCAGTTTGGGAAACTGAAGGCCTCTCTGTGCCAGGAAAGTGCTGCAGAGGAAAGCAGCACTGTAGAAATGTGTGTGGTGGTCCCCAGTGTGAGCTGGGGCATGTTCTGTGGGCAGCCCCTCTTGCGGTGACAAGGGGAGTCAGATCTGCACACATTTGGGGTCCTCTCGGTGAAACTCTTGCGGGTGTGATTCTGTAAGTGTGCGTGTAGTAGATTACTGACACCTTAAAATGTGTGCTTGGGAACTTTATGTGGAAGCTTAACCTCCTTCCCCAGTCCCAAAATATCATTAGACCATTGTTTTTCTTTCTATAAGTTGTTATATTTGAATTATAGCAGTATATGTGTTTTGATGAACAGTAATGGGGGAGGAGGGAAGTAACACTGAGTCTTGCACCATTTACTGGATGTCCCGCTGCTTTTTTATAACTAATGCATTGTGTTGGTACAGAAAGTGGCTCCTAGTGAGAAGTAACAAGCTGAAATGGGGTAGAAGATGGAGAAACCAAGATATTCTAATGCTTAAAGGTGTACTGAAGTTAAAGGTAGAGGTACAGCAGCATGAATATCAGCAGCAGTTCTATACCCAAGCACCTGTGCAATGCACACAAAAATAGCATGAAGAAGTAGCAGTAAGAGGCACAATAGTGTACAGTTTTAGGAATGCAAGATTTTTCTTCTTGCTTTGCTTAATTTTAAATTCTGTGGTTTGTGTATGAGAAGAAGGATAATGTTTACTTGTATAACCGTACATCTTTATATTATTTTTTTTTATTTCATCACTGGTAATTTTGCTCTTTCTAAGCTTAAGTGCTGGGAAAAGTTTCTGTGTCTTCGCTCGCCATTTGTGGTGAACTCAGAATACGGCATGTGAGTTGTAGAGATGCAGTTCATGGCTTTCATTCAGAGCAATATTGGAGTATAGGCTTAACTTTAGGAATGTAACTTAATTCATTTAAATTCAACAAAATGTGAGTGTTTGCATCAGAGCAGTGTTCAGTTGGAAAAGTGAGATTTCAGTGCAGCCAAAGCCACATTTTTGAAGGTAGCATACATGATGCCCTGTTGACCTTCAGGGAGGTCTAGGTGCCTACCTCACTCTAGTGAAAGAAAAACAAACAAACAAAGTCTGTTTCCTAAGTTACCCGCATTGTTAAACATTAGTTGTCTGTTTTGAAACCCTGCAGGGACTGTGACAAGTGTATGTGAGAGGTGTCTTCCAGGAGCTCCAGAGACCATAGAATTTACTGGCATTCCAGTTCTAAGGAATTATATGAAGGCACTTTAAATCATTAATGGTGGGAGAGATTGGCATCTCTAAATCCCTGTAGAGTTTTGTTTTCTTTCATAGCACCAAGGATGTTGGTCAGGTCAAGCGTCAATGTGGTAATCTGGTGTGGACCAGGACTGGTGCCAGCAGCAAGATCTGGTCAGCTGTGGTTTTGTGTAATTCAGGGTTTAAAACCTTCATGTAATGAGGTGTCACAACCTCTCTAAGAACCCTTTGGTTTGTTTTGGTGTGTTCTGTTTCTCTGATTATATTTCAGTTTGTGTTATGTTGCTGTCAAGTACATCTGTGTTCATTTTATGATACTTTCTGGTCTTTTTTCATAGTTTGATATGCTAGATCAATAATGTGAATATGTGTAGGATCTTTGTTTACAGTTTACTTACAAAGGGTAGCTTCAACCTAGTGAGGCTGACCCTTCGTGGCTCCCCCCGTCAATAGAGGGAGGCTCCTGCAGAAAGTAATGCAGAGGAAGAACTTCCATCTCACCGTTGACTATGATAGGGATGACTCATCTCAGGAGGCCAAAGTTGCCTGGGTGAGAGTGGAGCCGTAAGCGTTGGGCTTGGTTTTGTACCTGCTGCCATCAGGGCAGACTTTGCTAAGTGTTTTAGTCTGTTGATGTGAAAAGCCTGAGGTGGTGAGCCTTTGGAAGTGCTAGCCACTTGAGGGTGCACCCACGTGGAATTTCCAAAACAGTGGAAAGAGGCTGTGCAGTTTCCAAAAAACAGCTGTTTAAAAAAAAAAAACAAACCTCTTTCTAAAAAACTGAGTGAAACACTGGGAGTTTTGCTATTAATTTTCTTTATATTGTGGGATAAGATGTAGCCCTCTTTTTTTTCTGTTCAGAAAGTATGGAGTCTTTTCAGTGGCTTAATCGGTTTTAGTTCAGCCCCTTGTACAGTTTTCCATGTAGAGCTTTTGTTTGTTTGTTAAAGCTCCAGCTTTGGAGAGCAACGAGTGGGGTGTTTCTCTGGAGCTGTGGACTTCTTTTATTCACTCAAACACACAGTTTAAGGAAAATGGGGTTGTATATGGGGGAGCAAATGAAAGTACATTGTTTTTTATAAAGTGTCACCTGCAATGTGCTTTTAAATAAGCCCCTGTATAACCATGTGTGGTTTTTTTCACTTGAAAGACACTATCTCCTTCTTCTAAACATTTGCACAGCAAAGTAATGCATTATTGCATTTTCATAAATAATTGAAAAGCAACTTAAAAGAAAGTAGGCCAACAGAAAAAAAAAAAAGGAAGAAAGTGTCAGTTTCAAATTTGAGAGAAGAAAAATATGTTTCCTTCTTGATAGCAAGTCAGTTAAATGTTATTAAATCCCATTTTCCCACCCTGACATGACCAAAGACAAATCTGACAATTGACAGTTTCATTTAAATGAGGGATAAATGGGGAAAAAGGTTTTGAAACACCAAGTCTGGTTTGTTTAGTTTCTTCTTTTTAAAAAAAAAATAAAAAAAATCCCCTTGCTAAGAAAGGAATTGTGACCCCTTAATCATTCTGCAAGTGACTGAGGAGCAGATCTCTGGAGGTCTGCGTGTTGGCTTTTCAGCGCCGTTCTCCGTGCTGGGCTGTAATAATGCAAGCTATTTTAGAACTGTGCATACGTTAGTGTTCTGGCGCGGCATGATACAATAATGTGTGAAAAAGCAGAAGATCACACCTTGGTGAAACTTGCAGATTTCCTGCATAATCCGACAGTGAGCTCTTGTCAGGTTTTGACTATATGTAAAGTGAGAATAAAGTTTCCAGAAGCAAAGCGCACGCCTTGGATGCATTTTGAATGGCTGTGCAGGGATTTTGGCCCTGACGTGGTTATGAATTGTGCCTGAATTAAGGCCCTTTTGTCCTACCATAGCCAGTGGGCATCCTGTGGCACTTAAAATTTGGCCGACACAGTCAGCCCTTAGCCAAATTGGAGCTTTATTTTTGCAAGTGCTGTGAAAGATCCAAGAGTCAGGGTAAATAATGTCTTAAAAACAATCAGTGACATGAGCTGTTTTAATGGAACATACAGTGTGATGTATCTGGTGACAGAACCAGGTGTCATCTGTGGGAACAGTTTATGGCCATGGGTCTTTTCATCAGGCTGCTGGCTCATTGGTCCTGAGCTGGTGTGGCTGAGAGAGGATGGGTGGGCTGGAAGCAAAAATGTATATGGCTACAAATAGTTTCAATGCAAGATAAGGACCTTTGTTCCAGCAGAGGCTGTTCATAGGCTCTGGACATCAACTTGCGCTATACCAGAAGTTACAGGCATCTTGTGGGAATTGCTGGGTGAGGTTCCTGCGTCAGGCAGGAGGCCTGACCAACTGCTCCTAACAGTTCTTTCTGGCCTGGAAAAGAGATCAAGAGATCAGTGATTGCTGGTATTAACGTCTTGCCTAGTGTGCTTTAAGATCAGAGATACTCAGAGAGTAGACCCCAGTGGAGGGGAAGCTTCATGCAATTGGTCTGTCCTCCAGAGAGGAAAATGTCAGCATGTGCATTGTTTCCCACTTTCCTCCCAGATTTACTCCATCTCCTTTTATTTTTTATAACCAGTGTGGCTGTTATTTTAAGTCACAGCCCACCATTTTCAAAATGTGTGATGCATTTGTTAAGGGTTTGGAATTTGGGATGCTTGATATAACTTCATGTAGGTTTTATAGAAACACCTGATGTGTATGTTCAGTTCCTAAACACCTTCTGTGCTTGATTTATCCTCACAGGTTGTCAGGGTATTCAGATGACCTGAAACTGAGGAAGTGAGAGGGAGCTCAGCTGGCAAAAGTCTGACATTGAGTCTGACTGGGGCTCAAATTTGTTTTGCAGAATTGAGCCCAGGCTGCGTAGGCAGTGAAGAAAGCTTTCTTCACCTTCACTACTGTATCCAAAAAGCTCTGAGCAGCATGATTTTTTGCAGGTGATGAATAACCTCGTTAGTTCACATTGTTTCAGTCCAGTGACAGTTCTCCGCTGAGTAGCCACGGTGGTAATTCGTGATAGCAGACTCATCTTCAGGCTCGGTGGAGACACTCTGCTGCTTCTTTGGTAGGTTTTCTCAGCCAGAGGAACCACGCTGTCAGCCATCTACCATGGACCACCATGCTCTAGTTACTTCTTTGCAATAGACCCTACTGTTGATTTTGGCAGGTTGGTCTCTAGTGAAGCAGGCTCACAACTTTTAACCTCACTGGGTATTTTAAGGGTCCTGTGGCAACTGTGATCATCAGAGACATGAGGTTAAATGGATGGAGGATGGTATGTGCCAGAGGCATGCAGATCTCAAAATTAAATGCATGGAGGATGCTCATAAAGCAGTGCAATCTTCTGTTGTCATGGAATTTCCTCTCCTTTTGCTTGTACTGACTGGTGTCTCTTAGGGTGTAAGGCCAGGCCTGTCTGTCTTGGGGAGGTTTCTTGTATAGCTTGAAGGAGGGCTTTCTGGGCAAAAGACAGACATTTTGTTGACAGAAAACAGTGTGCATTATTGCTTGTGTTATTACTGTTTTACATTTTTTTGTATTTGTGATAACAGCATCTTGATGACTGCGTGTTAAAACTCTGTCTTTTAGTGGCTCATTTTCTTCCTGAAAAAGGAATAAAGCTACATTCTAAGAAAAACCCAGAATTACATTGGAACGAGTACTAGTGCTGTATTCATACATGATCAAATTCAGGAAGATTAGGGCACTGTGTATAAATTGCCTTCATGTTCATTGGGTTAGCAGCTGTCAAATAAGTGATTATAGATGTTGGCAAAGCTTTTCTTTCCATAATCGCTGTGAAACAGGAATGGAAATATAACAGATGCCATTTAATATGGACCAGCACCTAGGTTCTGTTTCTTGGTCTGGCTCTTTATTGCCTCATGGCCAAAGTTTCTAAGCATCTTTTTTTGCTTTAATTCCTCAGTACTTATAAATACAGATAAAATTACTCTCCCTTTACAGGAGGTTTCTGAGGCTGTTAAATCATTTGAGATCCTTTGATGAAAGGTATGAAATATATGCAATAGCATGAATGATAACATTAAATAGAAATAACTCTGTTGAGATTGAGGAAAATTATTGCTCCTAGATGAGCTTTGCTTTGCTGGGCCGTGTTAACCTTCTGCAGGAAATAATTTGGTCCAAGACTGTGTTGGGGTTTCATTTCCTGGGATTTTTTAATTTGCTATCAAACAAGGCTTTTTGGTACCAGGCACTACACTTGAAGTCCTGTTGAAGAGCAAATGAAGCATTGTGGTGCTATTTTTTGCAGCATAGGAGTCTATGGTGACTCATTTAGTGTTCGTAATGCCTGTGACAGATTAAAAAAAATCAAATCAGCTACTCCCAGTGAGACGGATACACTCAGCCAGACCCTATTTGAGAGTTATTTGCTGCACTGTTGAAGACCAAAGTACACATCTTCCCCCTCCCCCCTGAAAGAATCCAGCTTATCATGAAATGTTTATCAGAGCTGTATAAACATTTCTTGACTGCTGAATTTTGAAGGGAAATTCTTTTGGTCTAACATATGAATTACAAGCAAAACTCTTAACAGATTGAAAAAAAAAGGAATTAGCTCGGTTACAGCCCTACTTATTACCAAGCATGCCAGCATCTGGCAAGGGTACGGCGATCTGGGAATTCACTGCTTGAAGCCATGGAACAAAGTGTTCTGATCCGACCCCAGGCAGCGAGTCCAGGACTTGAACTGGAATCTTCAGGAGCAGAGAAGTCTTAAGTGTCTGGAAAATTGGCCTGTTGAGTCACCACGCAGGCACTAAAAACAAAACTAATTTTAAGCAGGTCAGAGTTCAGTGATTCCCTCTGGAATCTAATTTTTTTTCCCTTAAAAAAAAAAGAAGTCTCATGTTTTAAGTGAAAAGGGTCAAAGTTGATGCACTGCTACAATTTTTGAATGCTTTCCCTTAAGAACAGCCACCCAGGCTAGGATTAGCATGAAGGGCTGCTAGGCTGGCACTTCACTGTCTGGGTTAAAAATATTTTAAAGCAGTAAATACAGTCAGAACGGATAGAGAGATCCCTGGGAGCCTTCCTGTTCAAAAATGTGCAAGCTCAGGGCAGCAACTGCAATGTAATTTAGGGCAGTATATGCTTCATAGCTTTGGAGAATATTGCCTCTTGTTAATGTTACATTGGAGGACAGTGGGATAGTAGTAATTTTAGAAAGGTGGTGTTCCTGTTTGGTTTACATTGGAAACTTCAGAATAAATAAAAAGGACCATCAATTGAGAAAGAAAATGTGACTGCCGAAACCCAGCTATGAATCCACCTCTGAGAAGACTATAGAAACGACAGGGGAAAGCGGGTGTAGAAACAATTTCGTGGAAATGCAGCTGCAAAAGGAACTTAACAGCGAAAGGCAAAAACAGGTATGTACTTCAAAAGGCATGTGGGCAAACTTTTGTCTGGGAGCCCAGTGAGGAGCCTGCTCACATTAAATTACAAAACGTTTGGGGGGATCAAATGACAAAAAGCTTCTATTGCTTTTCCATTGCTGAAGAAGCGGGGCTGTCTATAAGCAGAGATGATTTAAATAGCCATTAAAAAAAACAAACAACAAACAAAAAGCAAAAATGTGAGAATGAGGAAAATATTTTGTTCCCATTCCTTAATGAAAATGATTTCCCTCTTTTTCCCTTCGGATCTTGCAGAGTTCCCTTCACATTTGCAAATGAGAAGGACAGGGACTAGGCTCTCTAGTCCCTAGCTTGAATCTGAACTCTGTGTCAGGCATTGTGAGCTTGGTGATCTCTGTTTATCTCTTAGGAAATAGCCGTGCTTGCACAACAGAGCAAATGCAATGTGCAGATGACAGAACAGCTAAAACAAAGAGTACTGTCTGGGAAGAGATGTGCCAAACCTAATGACTAGAGTGGAGAAGTAGCAGCAAGGACTTCTGGCTTCTTTTCTTCCCTGTGCCTCTTCATAGGGGCAGGCAAATCTCTAGGCCAAACAGAAAGCTCCTTATTCTGGGTAGTGAATTGTAACTCATGTGAACTATACTGTTGACGGAGGATGTTGGTGGGGATGGTTGCCCACATGTGGGTGCAAAGATTTGTGCTCTGGTCATCGGTGCAATAGTCAGACCATTCTTCAAGATCATCTATTCCACAGGACATCCCCCTTTAATTATGAAGTATGTGGTATTTTGAGTGAAGGAGATAAAAAGCTTAAAATTTATCAAGAGAACCTCAGTCTGCCTTGCAAGTACACAGAGTTATTGGAATGCTTCTCCTTTGTATTCCTCAAGGCATACAATGCACAGGGTTTTGAATGGATGTGTGAGACTCTGAGATCCAATTTGACCTTCAGGGTACAGCAAGGCTCCATTTTTCTCAGCCTTAACAAGTAGTGACCATCATTTACTGAAATATTTATTTAAATTTAGAGAAAACTTACTGACATGCAATTGCTTTTGCACTTAAGACCACAGTTTATAGCCCTTTGAAGTCTGCATGTTTGAAGGAGAAAGAAGTACTTAGGATAAGCTGAACTCAAATTAAATCGTGTGGGCAGATAACAGATTGAATTTGTGGTATGGCTCGTTTTGCCAAGGAAGTAAGTCAAGCAATGAGTAATGCTGGGCCAACATGTATCACAACAGGAGGTGGTGTAGCTTTAGTGCAAGGTAATGTGGTTCTCAGAAGCTGAATTATGGACCAGTTCTCCTAGCTTCAGGGATGATGGTGGTTCTGAAGAAAAAAAGTTCATTTATGATTTGTATAACTTTATGATTCACAAATGTAAAGCTGGAATAAATCATGCAGATTTATTTTCAAATAAATATTTTCAAATACTTTCATTTGCAGTGATTTGAAAAATGAAAACTACAAATTGTTTAAAGGTTTCTGGTTTTGTTGGTTGTTTGTTGTGTTGGTTTTTTCCTTTTTGAACAATGTATTTCTCTTTTTTTACTTTTTAATATGTGACCCAGTGGAAACTTTGCAATAGGGGAGAATTTTTGGGAGCTAAGAGGCTTTCGCTTAGTTCCCAAATGTAGTACTGCCTTTTTTTTTTTTTTTTTTCTTCTTTATGTCTGTGTTAATAATTCCACAGTTGTCCTTGTACCCAGCCCCTTTTGAATCTTCCGTTAGCACAAGGGGGTTGCTGCATGTGCATGCTGTTCTGATCCCTTTTGTTTAACTGGTGATGCTTTTGCACTCAAACTGGCTGTCAGAATATGATGGGTCAACAGGATTGTTCTCTTTATCACAAAGCACACCTGAAATATCTGCTTAGGTAGCTCCTGTGATTTCTCAGCAAATATTCAACCCAGTAGGGAGCTGCAGGACTCACCTCCATCTCCCAAGGGTTAACAGTAACCTATAATAATAATCTTGTGGCACAAAAATGCTTCTTTTTATGCATTACCTATTTCCAGAGGCCTAATTTAGGTTTTGTATCAAAATGGATATCAAAAACGCTTGAACTTCCTGCTGAGAAAGAAAGTGCTAGTGAGAGACTTCCTTCTCTGTTATTCTTATGGTGTCCGGGAGGGGTGAGGAACCAAGGAAACAATTGCTGATACCTAACAGTATAAATAGTTGCAGGATAGGTTGCAGAGGTAATATAGTTTGACAGTATTGTTCCTCTGAATGCCTGGCTTTTGCCTTTGGTTAGAATATATATGTGCGTATATAAATATATGTCTTTGTATACAGGGCAAATTTACAAACCAACAAGAAAAAACCAAAACAGTTATAGCTGCACAAAAATTACACCTGTGGTTAAAAGATAATTGTCATGGAATAAAATGAGATTGTGTGTTCTTGCCTAAATCATACAGAATCACAGAATCTTAGGGGTTGGAAGGGACCTGAAAAGATCATCCAGTCCAACATACACTACGCTCAAAGATCATCACGTGTGTGTCCCTGCTCTCTCTGTGTTCATTTCATGCCAGATTCTGCTGCAGATCGAGTTGAGCTGTTTTCATCAGTTACCTTCCTCAAGGATCTGCTTGTTGAATATTTTCACATAAAAAAAAACCAAACCAAAACAAAAAACAAAACATGTTTGGATTTGTTGTTGTTGTTGTAAGAAGTAGAAACAAGGAAGGCAAAAGCTGGATTTAAAAAAATACTTTTTTTTTGTGAGATCAGAAATGCATACTGAACACCCAGATAGTTTCTTCATCCCTGGTATAGATTTTTCCATTGGAAGCACATTCGGGAGCTGATTTTAACAAAACTTAAAAATACTTGTGTTTCTGGATTTCCTGGCAGTTGGTATTTTTTCCCGCTCTTTTGTACAGAACTTATTTATATCGAATTTGTCCTAAATTTGTTCTGGACCTCCTCCATCTGCCTGTGCAGATGCCCTCAGGAATGGAGGAGCTCTTGCCTTGCAGCCTGCCTCCTGCCCAGCCTGTAGGCCTGTGCCCCATTCTCCTCTCCCCAACCCCTCCTTTGGATGGAAGGGCAGTTCTTGTTGGGGAACCTGTCATCTTTGCTCCATCTCTAGAAACAAGGGAATTTCTAGGGTTCCCCGTTGCTTTAGTCTGGCAGATTCGGGTGCTGAAATGCAGATGATGTGAAAAGTGCTCAACTGGTCTTCCACCTCTAAGGGGTGTAGGCACAGTGTGTTACATGTGAGGTCTTAACTGGGCACAGCGGTGGGGTCTGGTGGGGAGAGGACAGGAGTCCTGCCTAGTCCCTGATACAGGTCTGCCTTGGCTTGCTGGCCTGCAGAAGGCCATCTGTGTTGGACATATGGTAAGTGTGCTTGGGGGGATACATGTGTGTACTGGCTTGCATGCTGTGGGAATAGAGAGGGCGGAGCCAGTCAGGTCTGGTGACATGTATTGAGTTGGTTTCAGCCCTGCTCATCTAGAGTTGCATTGGCTTTTGTCTGCAGTTGCCTGATTGAGCATAAAAGTGGTCCTCGAGCAGACTGGCATTCACCATGTCAAGTGTAGAGGATGAGTGCATGGCGGAGAGCATGGAGAGCATGAGCTGCAGGCCCTTCTGCTGCTGAAGTGCTCTGGTGTGCTGGGTAGCTCTCTTGACCTTTCATTCCTCGGTTTTCTTGTGTTTAAGGATGTAGACTTAACCATCACACATGGGTGTTGCAAGAATTAATTACCATTCGTATGGTTTTGAAGACTTATAAACCTAAGTAAATAAGAACCTAATCAGTTATTTTTCTTCATATTTCTACTATAGGAAAAATCTAATTTATTTCCAAGCACATGACACACAAAAACTATCTTCGCACTTCTAAGTGGAGCTGGGGCTCGATGCCAACACTTTTTTTTCCTGCTGAGTATGGTATACTTGTACACTCAGATAGAATGTTAGAACCTTACAGTTTCACTCAGGAGGTTGAAATTTTTTTTCTTACTATGTTTTTATATTTACAAGCTGTAAATATGAGACACTTTTATTTGGTCAGGTTCTTTGTCCTTGTGACTGCACCCATTGCCAATGTCCTTTAGCGTGTGCACTTAACTCCTTTGGAGTAGCTCTGGCTAAGTAATTAACTATACATGTGGTGTTTTTTTTTCCCATATGTTCTGTAGTCTTCTTATACATTAATTACTACACTTACAGAATCTGGGAATTAGGGAAGGGGGATGGAAACAAAATATAATAGGGATTCTTGTCACCTCTTGTCCTTGTTCCTCTGTGTGTGAAGACCCTGTTGCTGGGAGCAGGAGAAGTAACTTGTCTCACACCTGATGCAACACTACAGAACTGCTGTATAGTGCCCTGGTTTCACATAGAACATCTAGGCACAATGGGGTGAAGGAAGTCAGACTTTGTAACTGTCTCTGCATTTGCCATCATAAGGGAGTTAAATCAGAGCTAGGGTTTTTTTTTTCTTTTGTGTTATAAGTTCCTTTGTTTTAAGAAAGTATTTTTTTAAATGAAGTGGGGGAGGAGGATAATATGCCACTGACATGCTTTGGGATCTGAGGCTCCTGTGGACCCCATAGGATGTCAATGGACTCATTAAGATTTAGCCAAGTTTTATGCATTATTCATAATACACATTCACAGCATGCACCCTAAAGACTGTCTCCTGTGAATGCTTAGTCAGAATCATTTGCATTCTGTATTATGGATCCACAATATAGAACACATTTAGCTACATTTTGTGTATTATCCTTTACACATATTTCCAGCCTTTACTGTTCTGGCATATGCAGGAAATGTGTTTAAACAATAGTTTAGATGCAGTTGTGTTTTGTCGCTCCATAGAAACTAATGCATAATAAGGACCCCAATGAAAATTAGTTATTGCATAAGAGCAATGGACAGGCTTTTTCTTCCCTTTAGCTTCAGTGACATTTTAAATGTACTTCTAAAACATATTTAAGAAGTGTTTTAAATTCTAGACTGATATTTTGTAAATTTTTTGTTTCAAATACACACAAAATCATTTTTGATGTGGAAGGTTGGCAGATGATGAAACATCAAATTGAAGCTGAGATGCTTAATAATCATAAGAGTTGTTTGCTGTGAGTTTACTCTAATCCTATCAACATTATTGCTGCTGTACATGACAAGACAAAAGAATCAACAAAACACCACATCAGAAAATTAATTCCTTTCCTGTCATCTCGAGTGGTGAAGCTCCTCTGTTTTCTCTTTTCCTTGGCTGCCATTACATCATGGTGATTGGCCTGATCTCAGCTTTGCCACTGATGCAGAGGGTGGCTCAGATGTGTTCCTTAGCACATCTCTGCCTCGGTTTCCCTGTCTGTTACACAGGAATAGCAGAGATGGTGCTGCTTAAAATCCTCTATAGTAGCTGTCTACTTAGATTTACTCCTTCAGTACCCTGTCACTGCCAATAGAGAACATTCCTGTAGGAAATAATTCTCTTGCGATAAAACAATTTCTTTTATGGTCTAACTGCAGTAGAGTCAGGTAGTTATAAGGATTATCTTCCTTGTGCAGAATCTTTTAAGGGATCATTTTTAAGAAGTGTCTTCCAATTTGGGGACCATTAAAATATTTCTAGTTCTCAGTCACTATGCATAGAATCATAGAACTGTTCAAGTCGGAAAAGACCCTTGGGATCACTGAGTCCAACCATCATCCCTACTCTACAAAGTTCTCCCCTAAACCATATCCACCAACACCACTTCCAAACGACCCTTAAACACATCCAGGGATGGTGACTCCACCACCTCCCTGGGCAGCCTATTCCAGTGTCTGACCGCTCTTTCTGTGAATTTTTTTTCCTAATGTCCAGTCTAAACCTACCCTGTTGCAGCTTGAAGCCTTTCCCTCTTGTTCTATTGCTAATTACCTGTGAGAAGAGACCAGCACCAGCCTCTCTACAATGTCATTTCAGGTAGTTGTAGAGACTGATGAGGTCTCCCCTCAGTCTCCTCTTCCTCAAACTAAACATTCCCAGCTCCTTCAAGCGTTCTTCGTAAGATTGATTCTCTAGGCCCTTCACCAACTTCGTTGCCCTCCTCTGTACTTGCTCCAGCACCTCAATATCTCTCTTGAGGTGCCCAAAACTGGAAGCAATACTTCAGGTGTCACCTCAAATGAAAACACCAGACAGGCCAAATCCAGGATCTCGTGGCATCTTTTGCAGATCCATTTCCTCTAGGGAGATTCCTGCGTATCTTAAGGAAGACATAGGGAATGTCAGCCTTTCATCCCTTTCCATGTTCAGGGAAGCACTACAAGGTTGTTGAGGTTACAGAAAATCTGTTCATACAGTGATGTCCTCATCTCAGGAGCCTAGCTCACAGTGCCCAACAGCAGTTCCTCGAGCCTGAATATATCAAAGGGTATCAAGTGACTTCCTATGTCAAGTGTTTTGCAGGTGTTGCAATATGTGATGAAAAGCCAGTGCTTATCAAAATACTTACAAGAAAAAAACAACACAACACTTGATACCACATAAGAGTGAAATGTTTTTTCACATCATAGGCTTAACACAGGAGAGTGTTTTGGCCAAGTGCACTTGGGGGGCAAATAGTTGCTATAAAATGTGTTCAAAATGTTAAGGATTATTTATATTTCCTTTTTTTCCACTAGTTCTTGAAGTTTACCTTTAGACAGCATTTACACATACATGCCCTGAAGATAGAACAGTTAGGAAGGATTATGCTGTGGCCTAAGCAAAGTGGAAACATGGTATTCTTTCATGCAAAACTGATTGTCAAGCTCTCAGTAGAATAACATCTAAAATATAAAAGATTTTATTGCCTTTCAGTTCAAGAGAGATGATCAGTTTTTCATGAGAATTTTTCACAAGTGAATTGTAAAATGTAAATTTGTCTATAAATACATGTATTTTACAGCATGTCATTGCTGTTATTTGTTCATTTTGCTTACGTAGCAATTGACAGTTCGTAATGTTTAAGTCTTATGCATAGAAGCAAAGTATTTCTTTTTTATTTTATATAAGACGTAGTGCAGCGGAGTCCTCACCTATGTGCAGTGTAGTAATAGTCTATGTAAACTGTAGTAATGTGAAGTAAGAGTAATCATAGAGGAAGTACTGGCTTTGGGAGCAAACGTTGGCTGCATGTGGTGGCTTCGTGTCCAGTGGAGCCATTAGTTGCTTATGTTACTGTTGCATCGATGTGACAGGACAGGAAAGAAAGACATCAGGTCTGAGGCTGAGATCCAGGCTTCCCCTCAGTTTTCTGCTGAAGTTTTTTCTTAATATCTCCCTTGCATCTTGAGCTTTCCTTCCTTTTCCTCTTGTATTCCTTCCTCAGCTCTTGCTGCAGCCCTGACGCTTCTCTGCTGCACCCTTCTTGCTGTATCCTGAAAGCTCAAGCACAAACCCCGAAAAGAATACATGCATGAAAGATTATTAGCTTGGTCTCTGCTGCATGCTTATGGCATTTAGACTGTTGATCCACCTCACTAATTGGACATCAGCATCTGAGACTAGTGAGAACATATTTTTTTCCCCATTGCAAATCAACGGAACAGGAACATAACGCTCAAAAAAACAAGATGTCAAAATACCCCTTTCAGATTCATGAAAATGCTATATATAAGCCTAACTTCTGAGATTTTCTTTTTGCTCTCATGAATACCATTTACATTTGAGCAAATGCAAATTCATTTCCACTTTCGATACTCTGGAAAGTGCTTCTGGAGAGTGAGTAAAACGTGCCCTTTAGTCCATCCCAGTTCAAGACCCAGCGCTGCATGTATAACACCTGAATCTGCAGCGCATTTGGCAGTTCTCCTCCATTTGTATTTCTTTTCAGGAATCCAAATTCATTTTGTAAAATGTGCAGTAGTGTAATGAGCATGGTTTTTGTTAGTGTTATTAGTCTTATGATGTGGAAAATAAAGAACTTGCTTCCTACTGTTTCTAGGAAATTCCTAGCAGTTTTATTTAATAGTTGCAATAGGTAGCTTTATCTTTCTAAATTATTTTAAACAGTCTTTCTTCAGTGAACAGCTGTTTAAATAGCAACTAGGGTACATAGAAAATGAGCATTGTACATTAGTTGGATTCACAAGGGATAGTAAGAGAAGGAGTGTTTTCTTTTTCTGCGCATATTTCTGGGCCTTCGTGGCACATGGTAACTGGCCTAATAGAATACCTCTATACTGGTTTTCAATTCAAAACTCCTCACGTACTGTGTACCATTATTAATAATTATACTCTAGAAGCAGTGGTTTGAATGGATAGATTTTAAAGGATTTCACTCTGGGTTGCCTTCTGTATTGTTACGCCATTTTACGTTTGGAAATATTCTGCATTTTTACTTCTGACTAAGCTCGCCAGAGGAAAGCCAGACTTTCCAGTTAGCTGGTACTGTTGTACACTTTGTTCTTTTGGTGTTCCCTCTGTCCTTTGTCCAAAATCATCTGCATAGTGTTTCTGTCCAACCATAGTGTTAAAAAGTTTACTGTTAAAGCCCTCATGCATCATGGGGTTTTAAAAGCAATTCTGATTTTTCTGAGTCTGATTTCCTTTTTATTTGCTCTGGTTCTCAGCCTTTATAGTTCAGGCTCTTTAAATTTGCAACAGTAAGATTCAGCGCTGTAAAAAAAGAAGCTGAGATTTTCATGTGATCACAAGCATTGAGGCTTTAAGGAAAGCACCAGGTATTCCGAAACAATAGAAAAAGTTCATGGGTATTTGAAACTCTGGAACTTCCTGGAATGCATGATTAAAAGGGGCCACAAAGACTCTGAGGTTGTGTGTTCCTCCCACACAGAAGATCTTTCACCTTATGGTGTTCCATGGGGTACATAATAACCAAAGAAGAAAGGTGAGACTGCACCTCTTTATATCCCCATTCTCCATGTAGTGGAGTTGGAAATGGAGGAACATGGAGAATAATGAACTGCATTTAGTGAAGATAACACTTTCAGATAATTCTTTTTGCTAGGTAAAATTAGCAGAGGGATAATTTTCCTCAAAATTCAGTTGAGGGAGTGATGAAAATTTGCACAAATTTCTGTACTGGGCATAGCTCAACAGCTTCTTTCTGAAGATTTGTGCCTTTGAAAGGAGTATTCCTCATCAGTGCTCTGAATCTGCCCCCTTCCTTTGGATTTTGCTTCATTGCTTGTATCATCAGGAGGGCAGGGAGCAGAGACCCTTCTACCTCCCTGTTTCCTTCCTTACAAGAGCTGCAGAAATCATCTGTGCTCAGCTGGCAGGACTCTTCACCTCCCAGTGTGGACAAAGCATCACCTATGTTCTGGGTTGTGTTGTCTGTCTAAAATACTGAGGTCTCTGATAAGACTGTTCAGAAGTAGTTTTCTCTGCATTTTTTTCTGGAACATTTTTTATGCACATACAGGTTTCTCCTAAGAATAACATGAAAATTTCCCCTACCCCTTTTCTGGTGATTGCTAATAAAGCTTTGCGTCATATTGGGGCTTGCAGTCCTTGCTGCTCTGTTCCTTTGTCTCTGTTGCATCTCATCTTCAGCCCAATTATCAAGAGGTACAGTAGTCTGCCTGTTATTTGTTCCCAAGTTTAAAACCCTAAATGGACTTTTCTCCATTTTCTCACTTTTGCCAGTTTTGCAACAGTAGCATTTGCTTTGATCTTACTGATTGGTCTTAGCGCTGAAACCATTTTGTAGTGATGACAAAAAAAGCAAAGACAAGAGTTTAGAGCTGCATTAATTCATCTCTGTGTTGTTTTAATGCTAAATCTCAATGATCGATATTAGTGTTATATTACTGCTGATTAAGATGTAGAAGGAAAAGAGTCCTGTTTTGACGATCTGCCTGTAGTACTGAGCAGAGGGGATGAGAGCCCTGTTGGAAAGGGTAAAAGCTGAGAAGCCTGGTAGGTATGTCCATCTTAAATGTGTGCCATGTGTGCTGAGAGTGACTTGGTTCACACAGAATATTTGCAGTCAAGTCAAAAATAGAACTCATAACTTGCATGCTTGTGCTTCCTCAGTCCAGTCCCTTCAGAAACAAATCTCCACATTACTTTAAAAGAACAGAACTGAAACATGACCGCTGGGGTTTGCATCAATTGCCTGGTGATCTAGAGGGAGAGTCAGGAGGAAGGCAAGGGAGAAAAATTGGGACAATATAAAATTGGGACAAGGATTATGCAGATGTTGTGAGTGCTGAACTAGTGCTGCTCTGTGGTACTTTGGTCTTTGTGGGTGTCAGTCCAGCATCTTCTTTAAGTACTGGATTAATACAAATATTTCAAGACTAGTGCTAGTACAGTGATGCTGTACTATTGTAGTTCACCAGGACTAGGGTTTATGTGTAGTAAATAAACTGCAGACAACTGCAGTCTTGATTGCAGCTGGCTTGTTTCCTAAATATTAATACTAATACTGCACTGAAAAAGTAAAACAATTTAAAAGAACTGGTTGGAAAATCTGTACAGGTGTAAAAGTTAAGCATATGGCAGAGCGGGGACTGCCAATGAAATGACAGATGATTAACATTCATTAAAACTTTCAATTAACACCTTGAGAAATTCCATAAAATATTACTGCCTGTAAATAATGTGTGCTCTCTCGAACCGTTCTTCTACCTGATTTTGAGAGAAGGAAAGAGAGAGAGAGAGAGAGGAGTGGAAATGTATTCCAAAAGTACTTACTACAAAGATTTTTTTAGCCCTTGGTTTGTTTTGGAGTTCAGTGGTCTAGTGGTGAATAAATCAAGTTTGAGCTGTCAGTATGGGAAAAGATTTGGCCTGGATAAAAGTTAGTCCATTATGTTCCCAAAGATGAGCAAAGATTTTCTTATCCGTATTTTTATTGTGAGCATGAGAAAGAACCCGTGAGAAACTGCAGGACAATGTGAAAGATGCTCTGTTCAGTTAGCTAATTACAGAGATTAGTACATGACAGTAGTTGCAGTCTTGCCTGTCATTCCACATGGCTCTCAGCTTCAGTGAGATCTCTCCACATTATGAAGATTTCTAGGTCTGTGCCTTTATCTTGTTGGTGCATAAACATGAACTAAGGAAGAAAGATTTGTCTCATCTAAGTAAGCTTTGTGATAGTAAATTAAAAAGTCAATATTAAGAACTGATTTAGATGTCAGCTCTTAACATCAGCTATTAATTATACTGAAAAAAGCTTCCAACATGAGGCATGCACTGTCTGCATGTTTGACCAAAATAATTGTATTTCTGGAGGGAAAGAAGCATCTTGGTCTAGTGTGGTGTGTAGTTTAAGCAATGCAAGTAAATTCATGTGAATATTATCTATGGATTCTTTGGCCTGTGGAATTTGACTCGTGTATTTCAGAAGACATCCATTGACACTGGCACTTAAAATCCTTTTTCTCTTCAGAGCACTTCTGTGGTCCTGGCTGGACTCAAGTGCCACAGAGCTCTAGGGTTATGGGGATCTGAACTTCAGGCTTCATTTCCTCTACTCCAATCCTGTTTGAAGTTCCTGCATTCATTCCTTCATCATCTTTATCTCTTCTTCATAGCTGGGTCCAATCAGGCACGAGTGGGGCATTTTAAAATGTAAACTCCCTTTTCCTTCCATCTTAAAATGCTTTCTTAGGTTTAGAGTGTGTCTGCATGTCACCATGTTTTCACACTCTTAATGTCTTAGAGCTATTTGTTTGACGTAGCTGAGGACTCATGAACAGGATGTAATAGCTAGTAAAAAATACTACAAAATAACTTAATTTGTACAAGTGTTGTACACTTGTACACAGCACCCTTTGGTGCTGTGGAAGGGATGGAGGAGTACCTAAGAAAGCCTCTATCTAAAATACCAATTAAAGTGCTCAGGACCTACTTTGACCAGTATTTTATGCTTGTTGTTAAGAACTATTTTTTCCTGTTTTGGACTTGGCCGTCACTGTGTTCCTCTTAGCACCACCTGTAATGACTGACTAGACTGCCATATCAAGACTGCAGCTCCCTCTCCACCCCACTGCATCTGCAGTTCGGGTTGTGTGTTTCATGTTCTGGGTTGTCGGTTTGTGGGTCTTAGAGGATGAGAGGTCCATCAGAAAGGTTGAGGGAGCCAAATTTGGCATTACATGTAGATCTGCTCTTTGTGTAGCAGACTTTTTCCCCTTGGAGGGTCCTCACAATTTACTGCAGAAGGGAGTCAAGGAGAAAACTAGAGGGTTTTTTTGCAGTGTGGGTGATCAGAGCACTTCAGTACAGGAATAAATAGGAAGTGAACTAAATAAACTGTGGGCACACACACACCCTTCCAGTTGAAGGCCAAATGAGAAGGCTGTGTTGCAGAAATAGCATCAATTTAACCATACTTGCGAAGGGCCTTGACCCCTCCATTCTGTCCTGGGGGCCTTTCCCTGAAGCAGCATGCAGATGATGGGTACAGTGAAACGAAACTACAATTAGAAGCAACAGGAGGGAAAAGAAAAATCTGTTGGTTTGCTATCTTTTTGCATTTGACTGTTCTTCGATTGCTGTTTTCAAAAGTGATCCTCAGTGGCATCCCTTGGCTTCCAGGAAGGCAATGGGAATTTTATAGCTGACGTCAATGGGAGCAGAATGAGACTGATGTGCTTTTTTATAACCCAGTCCCTAGTGTACAGTCAGTTTCATTGTTTTCTCTGATATTTTTGTGGGTGTTACACAGATCAAAAAGGAGAAAATAGCACTTAAGAAAGACAAGTTATGATTGCAAAACCACAGAACTGCCATAGAGGCTCTGGGGAGGCAGCTGTGGGGCTTGGGACTGCTGTTAATTACTGTTAGAGATTTGACTAGATTTTGATACAGCGCTACTTCTTTGAGCACCTTTCCAGAGGACATTGTCAGTAAAGTCCATCCTCTCTGACACAAAATTGAGAGCAGTTCTACCAATGAGCTCATGATTTGCTGCAAATGAGAAGAGTTGCGCTGTTTGGATGCCAGCTTGTGTTGTCCACCTGATGCCTGACACCATTCCTAAGTTCATGCGTTTGGCATGGGTAGTAGAAAGAACATGTTTTCCTGCAGCCTTTTGGCAGGCTGATCTGTGGTGAGACCTTTACACTGTGGTGTCTACTCTCCCTTGATCCATGACTGACGTTCACTACAATGAATGGCTGATACATGTTCTGTTGTTCTTTTATTTGTTCTTTTACTCATTTTCTTGTTCCTTTGTTCTTTTTTTTGTTCTTTACCTCATTTTCTCATTCCTTCATTCTATTTTTTTGTTCTTTACCTCATTTTCTCATTCTGTCATTCTTTTATTCATCCATTTACTCATTTGCTCGTTCTGTCATTCTGTTATTCGTCCCTTTGCATCATTTTCTCATTCTGACATTCTTTTATTCGTCCCTTTGCCTCATTTTCTCCTTCTCTCCTTTTATTTATCCCTTTGCCTCATTTTCTCAATTCTGTCATTCTTTTATTTGTTCATTTGCCTCATTTTCTCGTTCTGTCATTCGTTTATTCATCCATTTGCCTAATTTTATCATTTTGTCATTCTTTTATTCGTCCATTTGGTAATTTTCTCATTCTGTCCTTTTATTAGTTAATTCCCCTCATTTTCTCGCTCTGTCCTTGTTTTATTCGTGTTTTGCAAAGGGCTGGTTAGGCTCAGACTCACTTACCCTGGCACTGACGCCCATCTCTCTCACTCCACTAAGGTCCAGGTTGAAAGATGACTCCAAAGAGCAAAGAAAGGGAAGACAGGTTTGAAAACGGATACAGGGAGGATGCACAAAACATGCCACCGTCAATGCAGATTTGTTATCTCTCCCTTCCTCTCTTGCTGTCCTTTTTTCTTTCCCTGACGTGGGTTATTCAGTAAGTGTTTATTGAAATACATGGTAAAAAGAACGTGTGTCATAGTTATAAGTGCTGATTTTTGGATTAGGCAGTAGGTGGTGGATTTAAATGTGGAGAATTCATATTCAGACACAGATGCCTGAGGGTGGGGTCAAAAGTTACCTCTGCACACTTTGTCTGTCTGACAGGACGGATTCTCACATACTGCAATAGAGTGGTGCTCCTGTGGCATGTGGGGAAAAACTTGTGGTATGTGGGACAAAAACTGATTAGGCTGATCAGCCTTTGCCCCATCTCCAGTGGGTTGCTTTTTAGGTCAATCAGGAGAAATCTGTGTGGAATGTAGTGGCGTTTGTTGAGCAATCAAAAACTTACCCTTGAGCCTACAAACTGCTCTTATGGTATTTAAAAGGACAAAAAAACCCCAACAAAACAACAAGATAACCTGTGTTGGTTTTTCCCCCTCTCTTTAAGCAAGGAATAATAGACATTTGGCACTGGCAGGAGCTGTTGTAGCTATGTTACTGTTTTTAACTGAGTGGTTTAAAAAATAATGTGAGGGATAGTTTTAGTACAGATAAGTTAGAGGATGCAGTAAGCCTAGTTTTTAGTAGTCAATGTGCCATCATATGTAATACAGTATTTTTTTTAAATTATAAATGAAGTGTAACATATGGGAAGAAGCCAAGCCTTGCACTGAAAGCATTGATTTAATTGGTCTGTATCTGTATATTTCTTTGAGTTCTAGTACTAGCAAAACAAACTAGTACTAACAGTACTGGCCAAAACAAAATCTTTGCCTCAGTGTTTTTCTTCTAGTAGAAAGAAAAAAATAAGGTTTCTATGTGTAGGTTTATCACCTTTATATCTAGTCGGAGAACCTTACATGAAAAGAGTACCAAAATTATGATTAAGTGCAGTGGATTTGTAAAAGTGGACTCTTTAAGGTAGCATTTAAGTGCGTAAGATGAAATAACTTCCTGCTCCAGAGCTCATTTAATCACACACGTGAACTCCTGACATAAGAAGAGTAGCAGTATTCTGACTGCTGTGTTGCGAAGACAGTAGTAATTTCAAACCTCAGCAGCCCTTCAGATGAGAGTTTCTGTCTGCCTGTGGTTCGTTTTTCTTCAGAGTAAAATGTGTGTTCACTGAAGCCCCAGTCACACAAATTGTTTTGCAAGGAGAGGAGCTTTACTGGTACTCTCGTGCCAGTGTGGAAGTTGATGAGGCTTTGCATGCAGTGGTCTACACATGTGTCTGGCAGGACTTTGGCCTAAGTTCTCTGGCTCATGATCTGAGAAGAAAGAATTCACCCTTCCGTCGTGAAGAGGCTCTTATTTCTGCTCTTGTATATATGAAGCCTGAGATTGTCTTTGTTTGAAAATAATTTTAGTATTTCTTTTGTTTGGAGCATACCATGTCATAGCATCATCTGACTTTAGCACAGCATTTGCTTTCAGTGTTGGAAAGCCAAAGCTCTCGTAAAGATTTTAAATTGTCTGATAATATTTAATCAGTTTGTAGACTGCATGCTTGAATAGTAAGCACTGCTGAAGAGCTTGCACCTTTTAAAAAAAAAGTGAAGTACACTGATAATATTGCAGAGCAGAGCATAGAGAGGTTTAAAATTATTGCAGCACTTAATTTTTTCTATAATTGCTTCAATTTGAAGGGAACTAGGCAAAATACCAAGCTGAAATTGAGTTGCATTAATCGAAACATTCATCACTCAGAAAGCAGGATTTAAACCAAAATGCCCAATTAAAAAATAAAAAACAACAACAACAAACCAAACCACTAAGCATTTTGGAGCTAACGCCTCAAAGTGATGGGGCTCATATTGCTCCGTGTTGGCTGTTGACTTTGGGGGATATTAGAATAGCTTCACACATTCATTTCACTCAAAACAGCAGAGGAGCTAAGGTGGAGTCTGAGGCATGTTGCTGAGAAAGGAAAGCAGTGCACAGGGAAACCCTGGCTCCTTGCAGTGTGCTGCAGTGGATAGCAATCAAATGAGGACAGATCAGCTAAAGGTTAAAATCTTTTTATAGTAAGCTGACAATAAGATTAAATATTTAGCACCGCTGTGGATACCTTATGGTGGATAAAGAGTTTTTTGGTACTGTGTAATTATATTTCATAATAATTTAATGAGACTTATTTAAAAAAAAAAAAAAGTTGTATCACTTGAAAGGTACCACACAAGCCTAAGCAAAAATGAGGCACGTTGCTGCAGTTCAAGGCTCTTATTAAATTTTCAAGTCAATAAGCTTACCATTACAAGTAAAATTTGGTTAATGGATAGTCTGCTTTCCTGGTCTGAAAGTTTGCTTATTAGCATAAACACTGTTACTAGATGAGGGAGAGCTCAAAAACTTTATTTTTTAAAGAGGATGAAATAGTAAGTGTGCATAGTATGTGTCACTGAAACAGCAGGTCCTAACAAGTCCTGACCACATGTGGCTCCCATACACCACGTGGTAGATTTTCATATACCAGGTTTCACTGGGTGGTTGGCACTGATGCAGTCAAGCAGAGACAGACGCCCAGCTTTCAGTAGGGAAGTAGTCATCTTTGAATCCCTGCGACAGCTCGTGGACTGGAACTTCATTATGGGCTTGTATATATTTCTGAACCTTGTTCACCTTTTCTTTGCCATCATGCAGAATATTTCACAATGCAGCACTGTGGTAGAATGTGAACAACTGCTGTAATTTCCTATTTTGCATTTACTTTGCAATGTTCAGCTGGTTGTGATACGCAGAGGCATGAGAGGTGACTAGTAGCAAATGTCCAGGGGAAGGCACACTGTTCTGTGTGGATCTTGAGAGCGTTTGGTGTGCTGGTTACCACTGGGTTCCTGTGAAGGCAACAGCACTTGCATTTTGTCCAAGGTCTCTGCAGCAGCAGCTGGCTTCACAGTAACACTGGCAACAACCATTTATTTCCTTGTCTCAAATCACCAGCTGTGTAGCTGCAGGATTGCATCCTGGTTGTTCCTAAACCGCATGTAAAGAAAGGTCATGGGTAAGGTCTGCTGCTGTTGATCTTTTTGTCATCTCTTACAAAAAATGTGTTTGGGCCAGAACATGTCACCAGTGGGTAAGTGATGTTCAATTTTTTTGTAAATAATGAGTGGAGAAAAACAATGCACTTCATTTTTATTTAAAGTCTAATAATTTAATTACTATTTTCAAAGGTTCGTACTCCTTTTGTTCATACAGGAAAGTGCTGTTTTGTGTGTGGCCCTGGTGACAGGACTGGGCTAGACCCACAGCCCTTTCCAAAATGGCATAAAAGTTTGAGGGAGGGAAGCCTGCATCCAAGTCCCAGTGTTTCTTAGCTGGGGAACATTAATCTGACCTGCACTACAAGTACTGTTACTTGGCTTGAATGCAAAGTGATGTCTGCCTCAGTAATATGGGGGAAAATATTTGTAGCCGTGTCCTTTGCACTTGTCTCGCGGGGAAGTACCACATGGTGTTGGCTGTGGTGGTAGCAAGAGCAGGGGGACTGGATGGAAGGACACAGTGTGTGTGGGAGTCATGTCAGAGCAGCAGATGAAGAGAACATCTCTGGTTTGATAAAACCAAGAGGCCTGGAGGAGTTGTAGCCTTGTCCTCACAGCTTCTTTGCTCCTCATCCTTGTAGTCGTGGGAGGACTTGAGCTGTGTACCCCATGCAGAGCTCAGGGAAGCTGCAGTAAGGCAAGTAGGTTGGAGGTTGTCAATGATGGAGCCTTTGGCGAAGATGAGCTCTCTGGTTTTTTGGCCAGTTTTACTTCTGCTCTTCCAAAAGTATGTGTTGCTTTACAATTGCCACCACTCTGTTCAGATGAGTTCAGTATGGTCTCTCAGACCAAGGGCCCAATTTGGGAGACAAATTAAAGGAAAGCACTTGTAGCTGTGAAAACAGCGTGTGGTCAGGCCTAGTACTATTTTCTAAATATCTTGCCTTATTTACTTAAAGATGATGACAGATAATTAAGATTTTGTAGCATTTCTCCAAATAAAGAGATGAAGGGTCAGATTTTTGAAGGAACTTGAACATTACTCTCTGGTCAGGGCTGGAAAAGCTTCCCTGGACCACTGTTGACATTATGTGTGAGTTTCTAACACACCAGTTTTGATTTATCAGCCTCCTCACCTAACCAGTCCACAAATCATTGTCTTCTTCTGTGATGTCCCCTTCTTGTGCCACATATATCTCAAGTTTTCCTCTTTCTGTTCTTTCAGCTGAGTTCTAGCCTGCTACAGATAATATGCAACTGTTGATCTGAGGTGATACTTGGATAAATTATGTTTACTATTTTTATGCTTTTTTTCCCCAGAAATGCGCACAATAAATATTAATAAAATACTTGATCATTACTTCATATGACCCAACTGCATGCTTGATTCTTACTTCTGATACTCTGCTTCCATTCTTCCCCTCTCTTGATGGTGGTGATATAAAAACATCCTCAAGAGCACAGATAATGTAAGTTGCTGTGCTGCAAGTTAATACTTTTAAGTAGTCAGAGGTTTGGGTTTCTTTACCCCTTTCACACCTGCACTTAATCCTATCTTCAGTGCAGAATGAAAAGAAATGAGAGGAACAGCAGTGGTGGTTAGCTGTATTGCAATTCCACTGCATTTTGATTAGCCTTAGGCTCAGTTTGCTTGGGTTTCTAATCCACTCATCAAGGTGGATACAAACTCAGAGAAATTAAACCCCAACTTTGTTAAGAGATCTTGCTTTTCTGTTTTTTGTATTGGAAACCAAATTCACACCATTAAGCAGTGTGGAGAGAGGAGAAGAGAATCTGCTTCCTTTGGAAAATGTCTGCATTTTTAGATTAATTTTTATTCCTCTACTTCTCTGTGTCTGGTAGTATTGAAAAAAATTGTTGTCCAATATGCTTATTTAAACCATAAAGGCAATTTTTTTACTTCTCAGTGAATGTTTCTTGCTTTGAATAGCTAAAGCTGGCTTGTGTGATCTCTTTTCTTCCCACCTGTGTTATGTCTCTGTAACATATCTGTGAACACCTGTGAGCACTTCCTAAGGTTATACCTCTTCTGGAAATAAGTATTATGGTGGAAATACAACAGTGGGTCAGAAAAATGTCAATCATGAATCTTCTATTACCCTGCTTTGACATATACAGTGCATTCTGTTTCTTGGTTTTAATAATCTTTGTTTGTTTGTTTGTTTGTTAGCTGCTCAATGCTCAGAATCCGTTTTTGAGAGACCTATGGAGGGTGTGTGGCTCAACCCCATACTAAAAACAAGGCCAGCTTTGAAGTTAGATCCTATTTTTAAGTTAAATCAGGGTGCTCAGGTCACGAATCATGCCAGGCACCAAACAGATAGAATATGGTTGTACAGGTTTTCTCCGCACAGCCTGGCTGTGTGAATTCCAGCTCCTGTGCCTCAGATGGGCCCCACAATGAAGAGCTCCCTAGTTGCCGGAGCCTTGCTGCCACACTCGCGCTCTGCTCCTGCGAGGGCTGCGTGTGAGGACCAAGGGCTTCCTGCATCTGGTCTCACAAACATTCTGTGCCTCATGGCGAGTCAGTACCGGGCTCTTCAGTAGCAACTTCGTGGAGAAGAGACTCGACAGCTGAAATGTGAGGTCTAACTTATTTGTAGGAGGAGACTTTATTTTGAATGCAAATATGAATGTTTTCATCCACACATGCATTAATCTTGTTGAGTCCTGCCAGGATCTTTTAGCTAGTTTCTCCAGTTAATTATATGTTACAGAGTGTCTGGATCTTTTTGTATTTCTTGAAATAGTGTTTTAGTTTTGAATGCATTGTATGCCATTTAACTGTGTGTCTCATGTTAAGAAAAGAGGTAAATATGAGCAAATTATCTTTCCCCCACTTACCATTTCACATGAATGCCCTCTATGAACTGCAGAGAATTTTTTTCAGGATGTCACGTACACGGATCCCATGCTTTTGAGTATGGGAGTAAGAGGAAAGAGATTCTTTCCAATTTGTCCATTTTAAGACAGAATAATCAGAACTATCAAACATTGTTTTCAAATAGGGGGCTCAGTTCACGGAGGATTTGATGGGAAGTTCTGCCAGTTCTTTTATTTCAGCAAGGTACAATCTTGTTACAGGAGTCCTTTTTCCAGCCCTTTCAACCAACAGTGAATGATTGTGGACTACTTCAAAGCACCTGTGAATGGGAGCTGGGAAAAGCAAGTGGTTCTCAATAGGCTTGAATTTATTGTCTAGGAGCCTGAGTTTTTACTGGCAAGTTGTAGGGTTACTACAAAGTGATGACGGTCATAACATATTTTGCTAAGTACTGATCTATCTCAGAATCAGTGGACTAAAAGTGAAAGACACAAACTGTACCTGCATAACCACTTCAAAGTGGCACCAGAACAGGATGTCACTGAATAGAGCAGTCATGCATCCTTTCTAGGTGCTCAGCAGTTGTGGAGAGCCAGAGCAAGGGACTGATCTAGCTGCAAAGTAACATTTAGTTTGTTTTTTACATTACATACCCTCTCACATGAGCATCAGCAGTTGCCTTAATGGTGTAGCATGAGCACAGGGCTAGGTGGCAAGGGGAGGAAACTTTTAGCAGACACTGGCTTTTCCATTGTCTTCTGGTTGATCCTGCTTTGATCACAGCTGACCCTGTTTTGAGCATTAGGTTAAACTAAAGGCCTGCTGTGATCTGTCTGAACCTGAATTTTTCTATGATCCCATGGAAGTGATTGTGGAAGTGCAGCATCTTTTTAAATAGCTCGGTTGGGTGGGTTTTTTTTTCCAACTGCAATGTTGAAAGTAGCTGAAGGAGGAAATTTTCTGTTTGGCAGTTGGGTAAATACATGGATTCTGCTTGTGCAATTTGCCTTTTGGGGAAGGCAGCTGACCTGTGGGTGTGAACTTGCTGTATGTGTGCTACATCACTGCCCTTGCTGCAGCCTAGTGGTTTATGGGGAATATACCAAGACCGCACCTGCTGGCGATGTTTGAAGCTGCTGAGCAGGAGCTGTGAAGATCTGGTTGCATTGACATACAAGGTAAAGACAATGGAGGAGCCCTATTGTGGGGTTTTATTCTGTCTTGAGTGGCAAAGGTATAGTTAGATACACTTTGGGGCTAAGTATGGACTGGTATTTTTTAATACGATCCTGGTTATAGCTAGAGAAGGGGATGGATGAGCCTTTTTTCTTACTGGATCTGACTCCATACCACCCCTTGAAGTCCTTTTTTGAAATCTGTTTTCTATAGTTGTGTGAATTGGGGAGTGTAGTCAAACTGCTTATACTCTTCATGGTGAGAGTTTGCTACTTGGAGTTGAAATAGCTTTGAACTACTTGATGATTTTGCACTGCCATTTAAAAAAACAACAACCCAACATGGTAAATATTATTGTTATATTTTCTTATTTGACTTCTGTTTGCAGAACCAGCTGTTACTGTGTAGCAAATCAAGATTTTGACTGGTGAAGTTACAGCACATTTAAATGGGCTAAAGACAATATCCTACATCAGTCTGCTTCTTGTTGTACTGAAGTATGCTTGGGTATGAGTCCTGGTCCTCTGAGACCTCAACAAAAGTCTCATCTCCAGATGAGAATTTATGAGACTTTCCTACTGTGTAAAATAGATCCACTACACTGACTGTGCAGTTTGGAGATACTGATAAGGGATTTATATTTGTATGTCTAGATGCCATTTGTAAACGACAGGAGAAAAAAGGCTAAGCTAAATATTTTTATAAATTCTCCTTTCTGATCCTCATTTTAAAATAGCTCTTGCTGTATTTCTTAGGAATTATGAGTCCAAATCTTGCAGTTAGGTCTCTGCTTTTGCAGGGCTGAAGTCAGCAGGGCTCCACAGCAGCACGGGGATTTGTCCACTAGGATCCAGCTGCAAGCCTGGAAGCAGACTTTGTTTGTGTGTTGATCTTAGTTGCTCTGGACTGGAGTCAAAGTTTTGCCTCTGCTTAAGGGCAGAATTGTACTCTGACAGGCCTTCTGCTGGTGCAAATTGCTGCTGGACTGTATGCTGATCCAGTATATTCCAAACATATAATGCAGATTAAATTGCTACCCCTAACTGACTGTTAGCACTTCCGACTTTTCCTCCTGAAGCCTGGTTATACTGGCATTGATACTCACATGGAAAAGTTAGTGAACTAACTTGTTCACTGTGATCAAGGCCTGGTTTTGAGAGGCATCATTAGGATCATGTGTGTCTGTGTGCTTCTTTATGGGCTGTGGGATTTGCATAGCCTCGTTTGTTTAATCTTGTAGACTAGTTATGGGCTTTTACATACTTTTTCAATGTCTGTCTGGCTTGTTTTCTCAAAGTGATGGGCAGGCCTTTCCCAAACAACTCTGATCCTCTAATTGATCTGGTTTTGCAGCTCCCATTGAATTCAACAGATGTTTTGAGCATGGAACAATTACAGGATCAGGACAATGTCTATTTAAGTTTAGTCAAGTCATATAAAAGTGTCTTTTGCCCCTCCCTCCCAGCAGGAAATTGATTTCATGCTTTTCAATCTCTTGGCATATTTATTAAACTATTATTTATTAATTTAGTTACTTTCTTATTTGATTTTATACCAAGATGTGGCATTAGATTCTAGAAGGAAAAGTGGGAAACATTTCAATACTGTTTTTTTTTCTCAAACAGTACTTATGGTCTGGCCTCTTCTTTTATGGTACAACACTACTGTGCACCTTGGAACAGCCACAGCTAACAGCTCTTAACAATAGGAGCAGGAATAATGGCAGGGGTAGCAAAGACATGAAGAATTTTGAAAAGCAATATTCTTCAATGTTGGGAAAGTAATAAAAGGTCAGAAGGAAGCTCAATAGAAAAGCCATTATGAAAGGAATGGGCAGAGTTCTGGTTTTATGTTGTTGTCAAGGCTTTGGATTTGTTTTCTTTCCATTCTGACAAGTTTTATTTAGTTTAATTCAGATTATTATTATTATTTGCTTTAACTCGTACAGTTTTAGTAGGTGTGATTTTAACAGTGCACAACTGTAAATGGCTATGTTTCAGAGACTTCTTTCTCTTTCCCTTTTTTATTTGGATCCTTCTGTACAATGAATTCTTAACCAAGAATTATTGTTTAGTATTATTTACTCAGAGTCAGGCTGTGCTACCAAAATACAGACTGAGTAGCACCATACTCAGCTGTTAGCTCTGCTAACTTCTCTAGGACAACTTACAAAGGAGGGTAGGTGCTATTGAGTGCATTTCATATACTGTCCAAAAGTCTTTGTCATTTGTTGAATTCCACTGTTCCTGCAGTCAGGGTTGAAATGTCCACTAATTTCCATGTCAGCAAAACTAAATCAGCTGTGACTGCTTTTGATAACATCATCCTAGAATTAATTTTCTTACCCCTAATTAATTAAAGAGATATTCTGTCCCCATTAGTTATGGCAAAAGTATGTTTTGAAAATAGGACTGATGAAGGAAAATATGTATAGTTTAAAGAGACACATAATAGCTATCATTCTGGAATCTATCCTCATTTCCTTTTGGTTTTGATCTAAGATCTGTATGGTTCTGTATGATGGGGCGCTTTTGTAAAGCACAATCCTCCTCTTCTGTTTTTCCTTCCCTAGATGTAAGAGCTGCAAAGTTGGCCAATACAGTTTAAAATCAGCATCCTTCAGGTAGGTCTTTCTTCCAGATACCTCACTGGTTGGTCAGCAGATTCTCAGTCATATGTTCAGATAGCCAGTAATTTGGCCTACTTTGAACCTAAATAATGTGTAGTGACTACACGTGGGGAGACCCAGCATAACTCACATTTATTTCCTCTCTAGCACATTTCATATTTTTTCATCATTTTCATTTCTCCCAGCAGTGTCTGATAATAAGATCCTGCTGTAGCTAGTGCTGGAAGTCTGGAAGGTCTGTAGAAAAGTCCTCCTGGAACTGTTAGGGACAGATTAGACATCCATAGCAAATAAATAGTCCAAACCCTGGACCAGTCCATCAGGGCAGTTTTATGCAGACATCTTTTTTTCTGCAGTTTTTTTGAGCAGAGAATGTTTCTGGTCTTGTTGTGTCGTAGGGGGTGGTGATTTAAAAGCACTCACGATTTCTCTCTGCTGCTATGGAATTAAATACCAAAGCTCTCAATTACCTCAAAGGCAGATGAACTCTGCCACAGGCTGAATGCCTGGACATTCCCAGCCTGGAAGTCTAATGATGAGCCCCATATGCAATCCACCATTGCCACAGTAGAGGTTAGTCTCAAATATAAGCAGTGAGTACAACAGCTGCTGGATTGCTGCTCAAAAGATGCAAGTCCCCAAATAAACAAGTAATTTCTTCATCATTTCCTCTTCCATTATGCACAGGGAGGAGTTTTCTGTTTTCTTTTATATGTCTTCAGTTGTTTTTGCCAAGTGCACTTAACAGATGAGAGTATCCTTCCTTGCCTTTACTGGATATCAGCATTCTGAAAAATGAACACAAAATGCATTTGGGCTTGCTTTTAGATCCAGAGGTTGGAATTAAAAATAATTGTAATTCTAAAATCTTGCTTACATTTCTGTCTAAGTTTACCTTTTTCTCTTGCCATTTTTTAATTCAAAATTGTCAGACTAACATGTTTGTTGAAAATTGTTTTGTTACTGGGAAAAGGCAATGTTTTCAATATATAAATCCAACTGAAGACTGGCTTATCCTTTTTCTTTCCTTTTTTAACCTCTCCAAACATGTACTTTTCAGATTCCTTCTTAGCTGTCTGAATTTCCCCTATGCCCTTTCTGGTTGACTTTGTTAGCATGGTACATTCCTTTTATGGTGTTCTCCATTTTTCATTTTTTGTCCAGTGGATTCTTTGGATGGGAGTCTTGGTTGCCTACGTCCATCTCATTCTGGGTACCAGTGTGTGCTATCATATCTTTAATGGGTAATTTGGCTTGTGTCCTTTCCTTAGAGAGTCAACATGGAGAAACAAGGTGCAAAGTTGTCCCTTGCCTTAACCAGGGCTGCTGCTGAAAGCATGCCAGAGGAAGCCTCTTTACATGTTGTAGTACTTGAGCACACTATTTGGCAGCATTCCTGGGATGCTACACTTGTTGTGTGATTCAGGCTCTCAAAAGTTTTGTCTGCAGTGGTGCTACTGTGTGCACTTCTTACCTCTAAGGAAAGTGAAAGTATTCAAATTACCAGGTTGATCAACACTTGCTTTAAATTTTGGATGAGCTTAACAGGAAGAATACATACATGTCCTTTTAATCTACTGGAGCAATGGGTAATGTAATGTTCTTGATTACAAAACTGGAACCCAAGCAGGTGGCAAAAAGAGTGCAACAACAAAGTACACCTCCAGATTGCGTTCCGAGCCTCCTCTTTAGTTGCAGTAGTGCCCAAACTGATGTGAGCACTGACAGCCTAACCCCCACCTGTACCTCTAGCCCTGAAAAATTCTCATCTTTCCTCTGTCTTGACATCAGATGCCAAAACCTGAGATGAAATTGTAGAGCCATCGCTGGAAGCTAGGGTTATTTCTTTAGTTTATGGGGTTTGGGTTTTTTCCCGCCAAGATTCTTCTATTTTCTGTCTTCCTGTCTCTCTCTTACAGGTTTACTTTTACATTTAAATAAATTGTTATTCTGCTTCGCCTACTTCAAGGATTACAGGAAAGCATACCTTGGATTTTTAATACATTGAAATGAATGATTTTTAATCTAATTGTAATTTGTTTAACTTTATGTCCAGTTTAGAGCTTTGAACTTCTTGTAAAACACCATATAAAGTACTGCTTGTTCTTGTACTTCCTAATTCTGTCTGGCATTTACAACAATTCTTTCACTATCTGTGAGGGTATGGCTCCTAGCTGTGCCAAGATGGGCTTAGAGACTGATCTACTCTTTTGCTGTGAATGTCTGTCCATGGACTTCAGTGAGAGTTGATTCAGGCTCTTTATTGCTTCACCTTTACAAACTGAATTCCAGGCTGTTCTCCATGGTAAAAATCTTAGCAGTGTTTAAGTGAATGGGATGTTGGCTGTGAAATTAAAAGAAGCCAGGATTTCAGCTAGAATATTTAATATCTCACAATTTAAAATAACCTATTTTCAGCTCTTGATTTTGATTTGGACATTCTGCTTTGAAATAGACACAGGAGATTAAGGTGAAATAGAATTTCCATACTGAAGGTTGATTAAGGTCAGAGTTACTATTAGATAATTGGTGTTAACTACACCTGTGTAGGACAGTATTTGTTGAAGTCTGTAGTTTGCCCCTTGAAGGAAATCCTGCAACATGTCTGAGTCAAGGGGATACCACCCAAGTGGTAATTGACTTTACATCTCATGTGTCAATACTTGCTTTTGACTAATAAAAGTGCATATACTCCTTGCAAAAAGGAAACAAACTGTGTGTGTGTGGGTAAATCTAATTGTCACTTTATTTATATATATCTTATGGGGCAGTATTTAATACATTTGTGAGCCAACCAATGAACATTGAAAAAAAAGTCAGATGGTGGCTGCTCTTGCAGAGGCTTCACAGGGACCCTGTGAGATTTTCCATCTTTGACCTGAGGTTTTTCTTTTATAACTTTAATACTCACCACCAAATGCAAAATCAAAACAGGAATCATAACTACATAGGACTTGTTGCAGATGTGCTACCCTGCTTAAAATTTCCCACCCCCAACCATAACACCATTTTTTTTTTTTTTTCCCTTTTTTAAGTGTGTGGCTAATACTAAATATAGTTGGATGGCCTTCCAAGAGAACGTATTGGATAGCCAGGTAACTTGTTCACTCTTGGATTCTTACATTAAGGAAAAGAAATGTTGCATTTGGTAGGAGCCATGATTAGGAACCATAATTTTACCTGTATTGTTAACTAAATTTTTCTTCACAAATATTGTCAACTAACTGAAAATGAAAAAGGCATCCAGATCTGTGCCTAAAATTTATATATTGGAATATATGCTTGTGCATATTTTTATTTACTATATTAGACTACACACACGAAAGTCTTCATTTAGAATTTTATGAAGGCTAAGGTTGCTCTATATTTCATAATGTTTTAATTTTTAAAAATCCTTTTAACAGTTACCATGTAACTAAACTCTTAAACTGTTTCTGTCTGCCCCAAGGGTTTTTTCTCTTCTTCTATGTGTTGAAGGGAAATCTGAGCCTAAGAACACTAAAGAGGAAAAACATGTCTCATCTACTTGTCACGGCATCTATACTTTGCCATTTTTTTGCCACCCAAATGTGACAGGGCAGCACATAAATGTGTGAAGTCTGTCACAAATGGCAGCCAGAGCTGGGAATTCAGGAAAATGAGCTTTGCCTTTTTGAGGCTTTTGCATTTGAATCCTGCAAAGTGCTGGGTGCCTTCTGAAAGGTTATGCTAAGCCTGCTCAGTGATAGTTCATGGGAGGCATTCACCTTGTGGGACTCAGCCTGGAAAAGGCGTATCTTCTACATGGTGAGGGATGCGTGGGGTGGGAAAACATGACATGTTGCCTGTACTCTCATGTGTCTCATGTATGTGATGTATTGTACATCAGAAATGACAGGTGTGGCTCAGAAGTGTGGGATTGATGGCTGTTGAGACAGGAAGCCTCACTGCAGAAGAGAGCAGTGGCAATGCAGGCAGTAGTGGCGGAGTTTCTCCTAGTGCAGCAGGATTGTCTCCTTGGAAATGCAAAGGTGTCCACAGTTCCACAATGTGCATACCGTAGTTCTTTCTTCTAAAGTGCTGTTTAGTGTCTTGTAGTGTCCCATATCTGCAGGAGCTCACAATCTGCTCAGACTAAGGAGATTTGAGGATAATGTGACAGCACTGAGCAGGAGGATGAGGCCGCCACATTGATCTTACACTAACACTGAAGAGAGAGCATCTGTGCACTCATAAAGATGGGCTGTGTTTTAAATTATCATGTGAGACTCCAGGTGTTTTGCCAGTCTGTAACCATTCAGAGCTATGGACTTCATACTCAAATCCATCTACGTATCTCTCTGCCTCTTTGTGTGTCTATCATATGTGCATGGGGTTTTTTATTTAATCAGCAGCGTCTTGGCAACACTGAACAGTTACAGCCAGGCCCTTCTGAGAGAAGCAGCTGGATATGACTGCAGGAGGCTCTGTTTAGGTAGGAAAACAGCATTATCATAGATTTTTGAAAAAAGAACTGACTGTGTCACCATGTCCTACCTTCTAAGTCAAATGGCATCATGTGCTCTTTTTCTTACAGGAGGCGAGGGGAGGTCTGATACCTTCCCCTGCCTTTTCTCTCTCTCACAAATGCTCTACCTTTCACTTGGTTGGAGGGCGGTTTGGGAACCAGGTACATCAGCAAGCTGCTTGTCTTATGTGTCTGGCAGGATGGGCAGAGCTGTGGATGAGCAGCACAAGGTGTGGAGTGGTTATGCAGTCCGTGCTGTCTTCTGTGGTGAGGTATTTCTTTTGAAGGGGAGAGGGTTAGAAGTATAAGGGAGGGGGAGAGAGTGAAATGCAAACATCACCACTATCCTCAGTAAGAGATTTAGATCTCTGTGTTGGCATAAAAAGGTCATTTTGGGCCTGAGGGTTTTGACATTGTTCCTTTAAGTTAGACCCACAACATAAACTATTTTCAACACTTGCCATGAAGAGCAAATGACCTTTACTAACTTGCCCAGAAGACAAATGGTATGTTAACACAATAAATACACTTTGCTAGTATCATGCTTCTTGCTTTAATTTTCAATTAGAAATGTTACCCTTCCCTCTCCCTTTTACTGAAAGGACTGCACTTTCATGCTTTGGTTTTGTAACAGAAATTTCTTTGACCTCTGTGGCAGTGGTAATATTCACTGATAATTATGGGCTATACAGTAAAATTCCTTCTGTTCAGGGACAGCATTTTGTACTTACCTGCTCAAAGTGGGCTGGATGGAGGATAGGAGGGGATAGTTAATGAGCGTCACCAGACAGATCTGCTGCAAGAGGAAAGGAAAGGGAGTCAAAGGGACAAACAGATAAGAGCTAGTGCTGGTAAGTACACCTTTGGTTTCACTGAGCTTTGATAGCATGTAAAGTGAGAAATGAAACTGAAATTAAAGGTGAAATTATTTCAGTTTGCATCAGTAGGAGGTATGGATATTGGCATGTTGACTTCTGTTCAGGGAACTGAAGGCACTCTGTGTTCATTTTTATTTTAGTTAATGTGTCCAGGCTGGGTTGTTATGAAGCTAGCTGCAAAAAGCACAAACTTGTTGGAGGACCTGGAAGTGCATCAGTGGTTGTATGAGAGTGGGAACACCAGGTTTTCTGCTGGAAGGGGGAAGAAAGGGAAGTCTGCAGTGTGCTGGTGTGGGGAGGGGAGGACACCTGAGGGAAGAGAGGAGGAAAATTATAGTAGGGATGCACCAGCTCTCCTCCATGCAGTGCTGTGGCTTCCCTGAAAGGGTGGGGAAAGGAGGCGGAGAATAGGAGATGCTACTAGGGAGCTGGCTAGAGTTTTCCCAAGGGTATGAGGGAAAAGATGTCACTGTCACACAAGCAATCAGCAATCAAAACCTGGAAGAAGGGGGAGCGTGTTTGTGGTGGGAAGATAGTGGATCAAGGGATGGCACACTGGCAAGGAAGTATTTAGAAAAAGGAGAGTGATTTGTCATCCATTGGAGTCACAGATACAGTTCCCTTAACATTAATAGTATTTGGAAGGTGGGAAGATCTAATGAGTAATGCAGAGGCTCATTTGGCATTCCTTAAATGTTGGTTAATTATTTTGAGGGCTGATACAGTGCTCTTCATCCCAAAGGGATTCAGAACACTTTACACAAAAGTAGATTTTTCAATTTGCTGATTGGTTTGAGGGTTACAGTTACTTCACATAAAATAAAAGCTTTTTGGAGAAGTGTGAGGGTTTTGTTTTGGTGGGGTTTTTTTGGTTTTCTTTGGGGGGGCAGGAGGGGGAAGATCTTTTGTCTCAGCTACAAAGAAGTTATTTTACAGAACCAAAAATGAAAGCTTTCTTTTCTGTATAGGATCCTAAACCCTTCAGAATCTTACTGAGGGTGTGTTTACGTAAATAACTTTTAAGCAAAATACCTGGACATGTAAAACTTGAATACTTAAATTTGAAATAGCCCTTTTTTGCATCAGACTTTCAACTGAGTCTAACCTTACTTTATACATAAATTAGTCTTTTTTTTTTTTTGATCAGCTGTAGTAGTCTCAATTTTTTTTTTTCCTCAGCTATATGCTTATGCCTTTTTATCCTCATTGAAGTGGACTTAAATAGAGCTGCAGAAGAGTGCTGCTCTGAGGCAGTTTTATTAGGGAAAAGCTGAGCTGGGGAGAAGGAGCTTGAAGTGGAAGGAAGCAAGGGATTGAATCAACTCCAAATGGAAAACTGAAAAGAGCTGGACAATGTGAATAATGGTGACAGTTACTCCTTGGAGTAAAAACAGGAGTGAGGAAATGAGGATTAGGGATATGAAGATGAAAAGGGGAGTTGAGAGGAAAAAAAAACAAAAAAGCTGAATAAAAGGGCAAAAATAGGACACTCCACCTTTATTTTAGGGAATTCTCCATTTTCCTCAGAAATGCCATATATTTCTACATTTGGAAAGGAGGCTAGGATTACTATTTTTAGGAATTACTTTCTGGCTGCTTGTGATTCTTTAGTTAATCAGAGAAAAAGGAAAAATACAACAATGTAAAAGTTAGTGGAACTTGAGAAAGTTCTCGAGAAAGGTCTGAGAAAACAGACCCGAGCAACACCTACACTGTCAGGTCATTCTACTTCTAAAGCGACAACATGAAGGCATAACCCTGTAAACAATCACAGGTCATTGGCATTTATTTTTTTCAAGTGGAAACTGATACCCCTATGCAATCAAGTGGCTCTAGAAACTAAGGGCTTCAATCTTGCTAGACTTGTGATAAGAAATCACAGAAGTTTGGAATGCATTTTTATACTGGTCTTTGGCCCCAGGAGGGGATTCACCCTTAAAAGTTGGGTTTTTAAAAAATTATTTTTCTTCAGACATTTCAACTGTGTGTGCCTGGTTCCCAGCTTAGGGACCCTGGCTTGTGTTTATTTAGTAGATAAGACTACTGGAAACTGATAATTCCTTCGGGTCATCCTTCAATCTCACTTTTTCTGTGTTGTTTTTTTGTTTTGTTTTGTTTTTCTTTTACTTGAAATTAATTTGTTAAAGTGGGATACTGGTCTTAACGGCCCTCCCAGAAGCCCTGAGGCGGGTTTTGCTGATCTCTGCCTTTCGATTGTTCATCCTTTTATACAACAACGTAGGGGAGCCTTGAGGATATGGTTGACTAGCAGCCACAGTCAAGAGCTCACAATGTGAGAAGGGGAAGAAAAAGAAAAAAAAAAAAAGACCTGGGTCAGCAGTACAAACAGGGAAATGACACCAGCATGGTGGTGAGACTTGAGGATTTCTGCTTCGCTGGTAATTTCTAACTTTCTCTTTAAATGGGTTTTAGATGTGGATTTTCAGATGAGCTCTTTGGAGACAAGGCTATGCAAATTTTTTTTTACAAAAAAAAAAAAAAAAAAAAGGAGGGAAAATTTAAAACATCCTCCACTCTCCCTCTCTCTTTCCCTGCCATGGTATATACAGAGAGGGACGTGGTTATTGATTAGCGTGTCCATGGACCAACTACATCCAAGCTAGAGGTTAGGCATACTGCAGTTACTTGATCAGCGGTCACCATTGCAACACTCTTACTAGCACCTCACTTCTACATTAGGTCAGTGCTTGATTGGTTGTTTTTTAATGACATACTGGGTCACAATCCTCATCCAATGTTGTTAAAGTCAATGGGTATTTTGTTACTTCGTGAAATTGGGATTTGTGTCAGATACTTTGTGGGTTATTTTATGGTTCTCTCCTTGCTTGGACAACATGTAGAGTCACAGTAGAAAATCCGTGCTGTCAAAATTAACTGTTGCTCTACTGTAGAATTTTATTACATTTTGGTCTTAAGTAGTCATTGCCCACACAGAGTTAAGATACTAGCTCAGTAAACATTTCAAATTACTCTTAAATGGAAACAGCTTCTTCCCTACCCCTCCCCCCACCCCCCGATTTCTTTGCAAATTCATTCTCCCGTCTGTCTGATTCTCCTTGGAGCGTTAATTATTAAGTTGTGTGGTCTGGTTTTGTTGATGGCTTCTTTAGCTTTAATTCTTTCCTTTCACTTGATTTTCTACCCAGAGAAGTTGGCTGGTGTGGCTCTTCAGCCCTGCTAGGCAAAAAGATGTCATTATCAATATTGCTGGAAGATTAAACACAGAAACTGGGCTGCTCTCATCCAGGTGAAGAGGAGTCTTAAACATGAGCTGGTGCCCTGAGCTAACAACTGCTTTGCCTGCAAAAACGTCTTCCCCCACTAAAACTTTATTAACAGTTGTGTAGCTTCATCAGTGGGAGTAATGGCAGGAGGAGGCCTGATGTAAACAAAGCACAGGTGGCTGTGGAGGGGATTTTATTGCAACGGCATCTGGACCTGTTCTGAGCAAAGTTATATGTATCTATAGAAGCAATCCCATTATTTCTACCATTGGGGGAACAGAACTGGTTTTAATAATGGTGGGAAATGATAGGGAAAAGGAGTTAGGGCCACATAAGGGAGGGGTGGATTCTTGTCCTCTCCGTGCTTCTCTGTACACCTCTCTTGACCTCATTTTCCCAGCTGGTGGAATTGGCGTATTCCTTACAGACATACAGGATGAGGCTCATGGGTAGTTAATATTTTTGAACTTGAAATACTAAGAATGATGAAAGTAGTAGGGATTGTTAATATTCCCCATTTAGCATAAAGTTGAAATACTGAGAGGCTAAAAACTCTCAAGCAGTTAGCCACAAGCCCCAGTTTGACTACAGGGGAAATCTGTTACTCATTTCCTGCCTTTACTTAAATAAAGAACACCCTGCTGCCCAGCACCATGTCTAAGAAGACACATCATCACTAATTTTTTGCCAGAATAATAAAAGTGACAGAAGGGGATTCCCCTGAATGTTTGATGCTTTTCTTCTGTGTGGCCCTGTCAGTCTCAGAATAGCCATGCAGAATCTGCATCGAAACGGGAAGTCAAAGGCTCACACGTGCCCCTTCTCTGCTTACTGGGAACACGTGTCCCTGTTTCAAGAAATAACTAAAGGGGCATGGTGGGAGAAGGCTGATGGACTTAAATCCAGGAAAAAAAGTGTCATTAAGGAGCAGAAGAGAAACAGCCTCTTCAGAGAACTTGGGGGGAAGGCACTGAAGTGAGCTGAGCACAAATTCAGTCTGGCTCCTTACCTGTGACACCACCTTATTCTCTGACATGCAGAAGGCATATGTGCTTTTGGTATTGTATTTCTGGATAAGGACGTGACATCTCACTGTTACGCAACACAAGTCCTAAGGAAATTGTCATCATCGTGGACTCAGGGCATGTGTACCTGTGGCACTATGGAGGGTTGTACATACAGAGGTTGCAGCAGTGGTGTGCTGGTCTGAAGACAGTTGCGAGTAGAGCCCTGTCTGTACTTACAAAGAGGTGAGCTATGGATGAGTTGTCATACTGGAATTAATCTGTGTAGCTTTAACTATATCAATGCAGATAAGTCGGTACAAATTTTATGTGCTGACGAGAGATGAACTTCGTCAGCATGTGCTAATTGCATAATGAATTGAAGGCATTCAGCTCTCCTTGGCTGATACTTGCAGTTCTTAGGTTTGGCCTCTTTGAAATTAATCTGGTGTCTGCAGTGAGGCTAGATGTGAAAACAAGGTTTACATGTGTGGAAATTTCAGCATGCCTGGTAGGTAAGCAGATGTACACAACTGGAGTTCTAAAGCTTAGAGAGGTCTTGAAAATTTGTGCCTTGTTTAAGTACCTGTGCAAACCTCTCCAAGAGCTCTATTTAAAATATGGATGTTGAGTACCAAAAACTCTGGGCCCAGTGTAATTTTTTTGCAGTTATTTAAACTTTGGGTTTGAGTTACTAGAACTTTGCAATGGGGATTACATGTTAGAAAACTGCAGTGCTGAGGCCGCAGATCAAGAACATGCCTTCTAATAGGTCTCCATTGAACAGAAGGCCCTCCTAAGCAGCTGCTGACAGAGAAATAAATATACTGATTACCTGGTGTAAGTGAAAAGCTTTTAAAATTAATTCAAAACTTGCAGTATGCTCCAAAAGAGTGTTATTTCTACATCTGCATGTTAATTTACAGACAACAGGCGACCACTTAGTGAATTCTAAGAAGCAGAGTATATTCGCATTACTGTTATTGTCATGCTGACAACTGGAACATCATTTTCTAATAAATGAAATTAAAAAAGCCAGACACATAGCCAGCATAAATCATATTAATTCCACAGACTTCAGTGAAGCTCCAATGCCATTCAGTAACTGCACTTCATTTGCCCTTTGGTGATCTGTGGTTTGTGTTCAAAGACTGGTAACATGGAAACACTAGACTTAAGCACCATCTGTAAGCCACAGCAGTATTTAGTACTACCTATGAGCATCTAGTACCATACACTCCAAATATCTCAACTTAACAGTAATGGAAAGAATCACAGAATCACTAAGGTTGGAAAAGACCTCTAAGATCATCAAGTCCAGCTGTCAACCCAGCAGCACCAGGCCAACTAAACCATGTCCTGAAATGCTACATCCACACATTTTTTTTAACACCTCCAGAGGTGGTGACTCCACTGTTTCCCTGGGCAGCCTGTTCCAATGCCTGACCACTCAGTTAAGAAATTTTTCCTAATATCCAGTCTGAACCTCTGAAAGTGTCCCCCTGTAGCAGCACCACTCCACACAAGAGAAGGGTGGCTTTGCAAGGGAGCAGTTGTCAGATCACAGGGCAGGCAGGCACATGCCATGTGCCTCTTCTTGCACTCCCCAGCACTGAGCCGAGGGGATGTGCACAGAGCACAGCCCCAGCTGCAGAGCCATGTGTCAGTGAAGATGGGGCTTTGCTGGGGGACCCCTTTTCTGGCTGCAGTGCAGTGTCATGGCCTCCTGCCTGTTTCCTTTCTTCCAGGTTCACAGGTAGGGCTGTACGTGGCTTCCTGGAGAAGGAGAGACTGGAGCCCCGTGGTTTGAAGGTGGGAGATACGGGCCAGTGGTGGGGGAGCATAAGGAAGGAGCCAGTTGTGCATCTTGTCTTCACCACATACAGCTTAACATTCCTGTCTCCTTGGGCTGAAGCACCCTCACATAAGGGTATCACAACACAGGGGTTTTTTTGGACCTTGGGTGAGTTGTAAGAGGTTGCCATCCTGTTTGGCTTAACTAGAAAAGTAATAAATAAACTCAGGAAATAAATAAATACAGTGAGAAAGAGAAGCTGGAAGAAGGATCTTTATCTCTTCATTAGTATTTGTTATGAGAAAAGGAAAACCTGCTCTTTTTACAAACCACACATTTTAATATTGTCTACAATAAATGGTGCTTGAGAGAGTAAAGGGTCTGAGGTAGCTGGTGAGTGTCAATAATTCCACAGTTGTCTTTGACTTCATCTGCATCTCTCCCACTCAGAAAAATACACCCATGCAAACATGTATATGTACGTGTTCATATATAAGGCACAGCACTGCATATGATACTTTGTGAGTGTTAACTGCCTGGCCTAACACCTTCCTTTTGATTTTTCTCTGTCACAGAAGCACCCCTAAAATGACTAAAACGTGAGTTTTTCACATTTTGTTGGGGAGCCTCTCTTTTTCTGGGGAGGAATGCTTTCTTGGGTGGTTTCAAGACTCGCTGAAATTTCAAAAGAGCTGACTTCATCTTTCTGATAATGAGCAGAACATAAGGTTGAATTCTGCCCTCAGCTGTACAGACACAGCTGCCATCGACTTCAGTGGGAGCTGCATGTACACATTCAAGGGCAGAACGTGGATCAGAATTTTTAGGTGCATGTAAATGCTGTTGGAGGCTAAACAGAGGTCATGGAGAGTTGCTGGCATAGAGCCACATATGATAAAGTAGACTGTGTTTTATCCTCCTCAGGATGCTTACTTTTAAAGCCTCTTGTGTGTTTTAGATATGAGGACATAGAGTGTCTTCAGTTAGTTGGTGATTTTATTTTGGAAATTGTATCTAATACATTGATTTTGTACTATGAACTGTGCTAGAAGAGTTATACGCTGCTTTTCAGCTCCTGGATTCCTCTCTGGAAGTGGCTGCGTTTTCAGTGATGAGACACTATAAAAATTCTGCAACCCAGAAGATGAATCAATTCTAATCAATATTTTCGTTAGGTTAAAATATTTAATCTTTTTTTAATATGATGGCATGTGATCTGGCGAAAGAGGAGTATGTACAATTTTAGAGTTTTATATGATAAATATTTCTGTCACCAGAAGTGCTTTAAGGAAACAAGGCTTGTACTAATGTGGCATGCCACCAAAAGGTATGTACCTTTTTTATTGCTTCATGTATGCTGAAAGTATGGAAACTTGAGTCAAGGTTTGCACTGATGAGTAACTTTGCAAGTTGCAAAGTCTTCCTGTGTTACCTGCTCATGTTCTTTTGAAAGAGAAATTTTGAGACCTGTAGAAAGATCTTCCCTGAGACCTTTGAGATGGTGCTGAAGTCCTTTAAAAATGAATTTTCAGTGTGCTTATTTAAGTGCTGTTCAGGTGAGCTTTAGATCACTGAGATTAAGCCTATTTTAATAAACCTTTTAAATGCAAATCAGCTTCTGGAGTTTGTGAGCATCTCATGGAAGAATGTGCAAGAAACCTCCATTTATGTAGTATATCACACGCACACAAGCACACTGACAGAGACATTTATTACTTTGATATTTCTAATATTATTGAAGTTACTACATGTGAGGCAGAGATCCTGCAAATCTATGAAAACTAATTCTGTTGAATGATGCTGTGGTCTAAGGATATGCATCTTCTCACATGTTCACGTTTTAAGTTTTTTTAATCCATATGAAGAATATCTGAAGTGTCAAAATGTTTAGGCATTCTAATCCAAATGGTATGAGTAAGAGGGACAAGTATTCTTCGTTTAACAGAAGATTATATAGTTGCAATGACAAAAACCCCAAAGCTAAATCTGTTACTCTTCACAAAAAATAATTTTGCTTCCAAAGTATCTCTTGAAGCCACCTGTGATGCTCGCCAAGCCACCTAGAAGATGAATTTCTTGATAAAAACTGCTTACTTCACTATGGTCTTTGATTGCTGGGGGGGGATCTAGTTTTAGTATCTTACTAGAAATCCTGAACACTGGAGGACTTGCTAGTGATTAAACTTGTTTTAAAGTATGGAGTTTGGGTTCGATTCAGCAATATACTTTCTGAATCCCACTAGCAGGAATGACATGTTTTCCCTTTTCTTTACACAGTGCATGTGAGCTTATGAATGAGGTTTCAGTAGGATGCAACTTCCCACTGTAAGAGACCAGCTTCATTGGCAAAGGGGTTCACCAAATTGTTCTAACCTAAAAAAAGCCTCCTCACTAAGCAATAGTTGTGAGCTGGAATATAACTCCAGGAGATGATTTACAGTGAAATTTCCTCTTCCGTCATGTGTATATCTGAATGTCTTCATTTGCAAATGAAACCTGCTGCTTCTGTTGCTGATCCTGCCACTGTTGTTATGAAAGAGTTTACCCTGTACATTTGAAGCTCACTGCTTCTTTTCTTTTGTCCTACACCAAAAGCTCATGTTTGGTAGAAAATACAGCCTAAATGGTGTATGTGAAGAGAACACATTTATGATAGCAAACACCACCAGTACAATAATGTAAACTTCCACTAATGCAAGTATCAATGCAGTCCTGAGGTGTATATTAGTAAGAAGATAATCAGAGCTGTTGAAAGGACCCGTTTGGCTCTGTCCTTGGGTAATACCATGGTGTGGCGTTTACACAGTCCAACAGTGATGACGTGGCTTTTTTTTTTTAACCTGGGCAGAGTTATTCTCTGCTGTAAAGCTGTAACTAGTGACACTGCATGGCTTGGCTTTATGCCTTACTATACTCAGGTATTTTCTCTTAATGAACTCAGAATACAGGACATGCAAGCTGGCTAGATGGGCGGTATTCTACCTTTACTTGTCTCTCTGCACTAACAATTTACGTATTATAGATCATCATGGCTCAATAAATATCCAGCCATAGTTCTGATATGAAAATAGGTTTTCCTCTGACAGAAGTCAGTGCTCTAATTTAAGCTTATTCCACTTTTTGAAACTGTACTGTGATTGGTGTGTCACCCAGATGGATTTATTCAAGCAAAGTATAAAAATGGCCATTACAGAAATAGGCACAGTCATGATGTAAAACCTGACAGAGATACCACTGTAGTGGTAATGTAACTTCATAAAATCACATTTACAGTTCTCCATTCAGTAAAGTCCTGTTATTTAGGTATTGGAATGAAAACATGATTTAGTACCTTTCGGTTTGGATGAAAACTAAACCCAAAGGTTTTTCCAATGGAAAACATAAAATATGGAAGATTCAGTGATACTGTATAGGAATTCCAAATTCCAGCATGCAGAATTTCTAAAAAGTTCCAAACATATCTTTTTGTTTGGTTGGTTTTTTTGGTTTTGTTTGTTTGTTTGAAAGTAATTGTTGGTTGTTTTTGATCCTATGGGAAAAATTCTTTGAAAACCTTTTTGATAAAAAAAACCCTCACCACATTGTGCTGTACATTACTGTTTATTGTTTGCTTCTGGTTTGTTTTACTTTTGTCCTACTCATGATTATATTCCCAGTTATTGCCATGCTTCTTAGTAAGGTAAATCATGTACTTGATTTAAACAAGGCTTCCTAATATGGAATTAGAATACAGTATACTACTTACTTGAGATTTCAAATTCTAAATTCTTCAAATGAAAAGACTTTAAAAATTATCATTATTATTATTTGATGCCTAGGTTTGCCACACTTTTATTCAGAACTTGATTTTGAGGAATTGGCTTGTTATATGTTACTTATGTTTCCTTTGGAAGAAGCATGATAGTTAGCAAGGGTAGTCAGATCTTTGGAGGCAGATAGTTCGTGCCATTCGTTGTGCTGTGTAAAATTGCTGCTGAAAGCCTTAATACTGATGCAGCTGATAGTAGTAGCAGTTTGACATCTGATTTTAATGCAGAGATGTCCTTTTAAACATCTAAAAGAGAGAACAGTTGTTACACACACACACATAGAGGAGGGAATGTGCAAGTTTGTGTGCTTATTTTGTGTTTATATTCTGGGCTTTGGTTATGCTTGCTAAAATTGGCCTTTTAGGTAAGATGAAATACTGTTTTGTTTTGCAGAGCTAAAACTTGATGGATTTTTTTTTTTTTCCCTGATGTGAATTAGGCAGGAGAAACTGAAGTCAAATTGAAAAGTTAATAGGTTCTATATTAAAAAATCAAATAGCTACTTTGGCAATTAAGAGCTATGGTTGTAATTCTAGTTGTTTGAAACAATTTTCATAGAGACCAGAAGCAAGCCAAATTATTGTTTCCTTCTCGGGTAATCTTTTGGTACAAAAATTGTGATAATTTTAGCATAAGTGGTGGTACTAAAGTAATTACTGCCTTTAACATTCAGTGTATAACTTGTTGATACATAAATATGGCCTGAATTTGAAAATACTGCTTTGGCTGTAGTGAGCTGATAAAGCAGCTGCTTATCACTCATTGCTATCCAATATGGTTACTGATGTGATGCTAGTGGTAGGATAACATTAGTATCCAGCTGGGATTCTGACTTACTTTCCTTTTTTTGTCTTGTTCCCACAGTGTAATTCTTTTAGGCACATTTTGGCAACCTTGGTTTGTGCCTGTTGAAAAACTGTTGCATCTTTCTGCTTGTCTTTTTTCAGGCAACACCACCATTGCTGGTGGGTTTTCATATTTGAAAACCAAAACATGGCCTTGTCTAAATCGAATTAGCCCAGCTGTAGTCTGTTCTGGCTGCTGATCTGAAAGCTGAAGTCATTCAGTCTGAGATTCCCAGCCAGCAGCACAATACATCATACTGTTTCAGTAGTAATGAAATTCCTCTACAGTATATAGTGATACTTGTTTTTGATAGGGAATATGTCTGATGTTCAGAGTTATATTAACAAAATATTTGAAGGCCAGGGAGATTGCTCCTGTGATGAAGTTCTGCTCTGATGTTGTTATCATTAAAGCTGACTGAAAATGTGCTGTTTAAAACTGGTTTTGGAAAGCTGAGTTCTAAGAAATGTATGTAGGATAACTTTTACTTTGCAGTTTCAGCTGAAAACAGAAAAATCTTTGTATGTGGATGCTGCTGTGATGCCTCATGGGAATTTTAGGTCAGCCGCACCCTGCAGTTTTGTGCGTTTGGCAGCCTGACTTTCCTGTGCATCCCAGAGTGCCCATAGTCACTTACCTCCTGTTGTCCCAGCAAGAAGAGGGACTGTAAACATTTGAGGAGATGTAATGTGTGCTGCCAGCTCTGTGCCACTTTTCTCGCTGGAATACCTAAATTTATTGCAGCAACTTGTTCATTAATGTGGCTAACACCTGTTAGTGTCTTCCAGTGCAAGTCTTCAGACCCTTTTCAAGTGGGGCTTCTTTTGTTGTTTTAAATAAGCAAGCTGTGGTGATTGGCATTAGGAAAAGCAGGTTGACGAAGTTCATCCATCAGATGCAACGGGAAATGATGAGGTTTTTCCACAGACCCTTATTCCAAGGAGAGCTGCTGCCACATTTTTTACCAGCTTCTGCGGAAACTCTGCCTCCTGCTGTACTACTACCATGATGGCTTAAGACTACAGTGCTTAAGTGGAGCAATTCTCTGTGATTTTTGCAAGTTTAAATGATATTTGGAATACGCTGAAAAATGCAGTCCTGCGGGGTCCTGAAAACTGGGACCTTGTCCTTATATCTGAAGGACCGTGGAAGCTCATGCAGATGACTCAGGACATGCTGTTACACGTGTGAATTAGTGATGCTGAGGAAGTGCTGCAGGTTGCTGTACCAGAGGGCTTCTTGTCAAGAGAAGGGTGGGAATGTTGCACACTTGAAGTGCAGGGAAGCATTTTTTAATTGGTGATATTTATTCTTTATTCTTTGCAGCCTAAAACATCTAGGTTTTTTGTTTTGGTTTTTTTTCTGTTGTTGTTGTGGTTTTTTTGAGGGGGGTTGGAGCATGGGAGGAACAGAGGGAGATTTATTACTTTCATTGGTGGGTAAAAAGTCAAGGGACCTTTTTCATGTATCAAGAATAATGTTTTTGCTTCATTGCCTTACTCTACAGTGTTACATGTTTTAATGCACTTAAAAATGCACTTGGAAGCTATGTTTGAAAATCAGTAAATGACATTTGTCTAACAGGATTAACCAACACAGATATAAAAAAATTGAAAACCCGAAAATTGTTGTCTTCGCTGCAACTCCAGCCTGCATTTCAGGTTTACTGAACTTAGCTGGAAAGCTGGATTTTGTCCCAGCACTTGCTGTGCATGTTACTTACCAGGACTTTTCAGGGACCTCAATGGACTTTCTGTATATCCTAGAAGCTGGCAAACTGAGCAATACAGCACTGTCTGGCCCCTCTTCTGGTGCCAGGGTTAAGTGCAGGCAGAGAAATCAGAGTGCCCTTGTTTCTTCCTTTTCTACAACATTTTACTTTCTTGTTAGATTCTGTACAGAGATGCAAACCAGGCTTGTTGTGTGATCTGAGGATTTAGCAAAATAGGATGTCACTGGTGCATGCTTGGCCCTGCAGAAGATGAAACTCCTTGCAGCCGGATGCTCAGATGGGGAGACTAGAGAAAATAGGGATAGACTAGAGAAAATAGGGATCTAAAATACGGTATTTTCCTGCTGGAAGGAGCTGTGGCCATGCTTTTTCACCTCTGGAAACCATTCCTCCCCTTGCTTTGCTGTCTCCCTGCTGTCAATCCAGAGAGTGTCTCAAACTTCATTTGCGCTCCTTTCACACAGAGTTTGCTTATCAGTCTGAAAGGCGACTGTCTGATCTTTCCTTTTGCATGCTTTCACTTTTAAGATCTTCCCTTTCTTATGTAAAAAAGGCAATTAGAGTCGTATCTGTTTATTTTAAACAAAATGGCTGTTAATTAGCGTGATCAAAAACCCTGCCATTGTAGACTATGGGTTTCACTTTGTAGTCGCACTAAATTGCATACAGTTTGGTGCCAGCTGACATGATAGCAACACAAAGTCTAGCTTTTTTTAACTTAATGAACAAACAGATTTATGAGGCTTTGTTATCTTCTGGTTTAGATCTATAGGTTCTGAATGCATTATTTAGAGTTCTTGTTTCTTAATGACTAATGTCATGTTGTTACTTATTAAGAGTGCTTTAACTTGCTGAAGAAGTTTCCCTCTCTTTTGTATCCCCTTTTTTCTGTTTTCCTTTTTTTGTTGTTGTTTTTTGATGGCTTAATTAAACAGTACGTCTGTGGTATACAAAACAGTCGAGATGCACTTCTCTGATCGTGTTGAGATGTTTTAGCACTCACTCTAATGCTGGTGTCCTTGTAAGGAAATGGGATATTCTGTTATCCCTCCAAATGAGAATAAGGGCAGTTCCTTTTTTTTTTTTTTTTTTTTTTTTTTTTTTTTCTTGCCTCCATCACTGTCTGGTATTGATTCATGGTGTCTGGAAAAAAGACACCCATAATAATCCATCAACACAGACTTGAATTGGAAAAGAAAAAGAGTAAGAATATTGCTGATAAGCTGTGATAGTTTGGTATGCATCCATCTCAACTCACACATGCAGATCTGCCATCTTAATGTGAATGACAGCTTCTTGTAAATGAAAAAAGACATTTTAAAAATAAAGGCATTTAAACTAATAAGTAAGAATTCTGGGTGCCTTCTTTTTTTATTACTGTTACTATTTTTGGAGGCAAGCTGCTCATTCAAGACTATTTAAAAACCTGGTTTTTGTATTTGGTGTGGTAACTTCTAATTGCCATTGAAACAGCAGCCAGAACTGGTGAAAATGTAGAGTTGTACATTGCTCTGAAGATCATCTTCTCTTGTCACCACTGGAGAGCTGGGAACTGCAGTGCAGTTTCCAGAATTTACTTTGCTTTGAATGCACGTATTCCCATCACTGAGGTTTTCACTGTGTCCTTAGCCATTTAGATGTTAACTTCTTCTGTAAGCTGATACAAGGCCTAATTGACCCAATATTTCTAAAAGGAGCTGATTATTCATGTATGTAATTATTTTTCTGCCTTTTTATCTGTTGGTCATTATTGAAGGACTCAAGCAAAATCCTTATTTGCATAACAAAAATCAAAGCTGAAGTGAAGTCATAAGCGAAGTCAGTGAGCTGGCATAAATTTGAGTATCTGAAGGTGTGATCACATAGGAGTTTTGCTTTCATTAAAAACTTTGCACTGAGTATAACTCTTGGTTATAATTTGCCAAATACATATTTAATTTAAATATGTAAGGCAATTAGTACTTTTCCACTTCGTTATATTTGAGTATCAAATCATATGTGATTTAATATAAAATATTGAAGAAAATGTACTTGCTATTGCAAAAGAAACACTAAGGTAATAATATTCTATTTGTTCCACGGGGTAAATAGTGTGTGCAGACTCACAGCAAAGAAAAAAAAAAAGACAGGAGAAAATTAATATGAAAATAAACTGAATGTAGTGCAAGTGTTAGCTCTGATAGATTTTCATCTTTGTAACTGTTGCAATTGTAACTTCCTAAGAAGGGGGAATGAAATAAATTTGAAATTTCCAGAGAAGCATTTTTAGAAAGTTTTATAGTTTAATCTGTCACGACATAATAATGAAATAAAATGAAAGATTCCTTTTCTATTTTAACACCATAAAGTAGAAACAGAAGCATAAGTAAAAGAATTTTCGGATCATAATTTGTCTTTACATATCTGATAGAGCTTGTTAGGGCTAACAACTGAAATGGAAAATTTTCAACCTTGTCAAGAGGTCTTGTCTAAGTTTTAGAAAAAACTGGACTATTTATTGAAAATGTTCGATATAGATGAAATAGCAATTTACAGTAGAAATATTGTTTACAAGTTCTTTTATTAGATCTGTTCTTGAAGTAGAGAGCAAAAGAATAAACAATTACAATTAACACAAATGATTCTGCAGGGAATGGAAGTCAAGCACTGTGGTCCGTTTAATCCTTAATTCAAGAACAAGGTATTGGTCAATGAAAATAGCAAGGAAAAAAATTTGATAAAATAAGCTTATTAGGCACTAACTGCAAATAACTTCTGGATCTTATTAATAAAACGAAACTTATTTTAATAAAATTGAAAGTTGACAAATCAAGCTTTCACATTAATGATTGAAGTCTGAAGATAAGTAAGATGTGCTTTCTGTCTCTATTTTCTACTTTATGCCTCAGAACATAATCTACTTAGTGAAGAGATGGTTTATGAAGGAAAGTCTCTTATGGCAACGTATTTCAAAATTGTTCAGTTCCAGGAATTTTTCACCTTTTGATGAAATGGCTGATATTAGCAGTTTTTCTTCACATTGGTTAACTGGAATATCCCATTATTACAAATTGTATAGGGGTATAAAAAATCATGCAAGTGCTCTTTTTCATGTGCTAGTTAATTTACACAGTTTTTACGTTTAATTAACATATATAATATTTTTTCTGTATTTGTGATTGAAATGGGGCTTTGATCCATCCTAGTTCTTCAGCAGATGCTTAACCTTAAGCACATAAATAATCCCATTGTTTTCAGCATCTTTAATTTGTGCCCTTAAGTGCTTTGTTGGATTGTGGCCTAGTATAATTATATGTTTGCAATAACAGTTGCTTATTAAAAGCAGTTGTTAGATCTCAAAAATAATACAAAAGAAATAACATGAAAAAGTATGTATCAAACAGTATTGCAAAAAAATATGAAAATTGGTTCAGAATCCTTATTTGCTTGTCATTGCCCATCACGTTGCAGATTCTGCTTTTTTGGAACACTCTTAATTTGTGAAGTAAAAACCAAGGCACATTAAGTAAGATCCCCCAGATATTTATGTTAAAATCCAGGGATTTTTAATACAGTTTTATTTGTCATCACCACTCAATTCTATAACAAAAGTGAGATTTTATTATATGTTTTTCTTACATTTCATTCTAAAGTACTTAGAAGGACAGTCATTAGCTGTTATTTCCTACAGGACTTTGGTTTGCTCTTTAATAAGAACAACTGAGTAGAAGTAGTGTTCGTATATTAGACATGCTGATCTCTTTTTCCAGTGTTTCATGTCTTTATGTACTCAGGGCCTTTCACATTTCCTCACTCTTCTTGTTCCTGAGTCTGTACTGTAATATTCCATACTGTGTCAAACCACTTTATTACTTTTAACCCAAAGCAAAGTGTAAAGACCTAAGGGTCAAACATTGATTTATACTGTGGTAAAATATTCTGATGGATGTGAGTGATGTTGTTCACCTGACTGCCACCCCAGCTGCATTTCACAGATACTTGCTATGAGAGTGCCTCGGTTTCTAGTTTGCAAATCCTCTGAAATTTAGGGTTGATACTGACAGAGGTGCATGAGTTTTCCACTGACAAGTTTAAGACACCACTTGCATGGCAAAAACACTGGTTTTACCATGCATTGCTTGTGCCTGCAGCTTGGTACTGATATCTCCTCTCTCCATTAATTAATTTACTGCTTCCCCAGCAATTTCAAGGCAGTTTTCCTTGGCCTTCTGTGTTTCTGAGTCAGAGCTTAAGTGTGTTTTACAACGAGTTGTCCCTTCAACTCTTCCATCGTAAGCATCAAGCCTGGACTGCCAGCCAGATTTTTTGAGTGCATTTTCAACTAATGGGAGCGTGAGCGAGCGAGCCCAAGCAGATAGCAGCATTTGAAGGGTAAAAGAAATGTGAAATGATCTGTAAATATCACTTTTGTGTGTGATAAAAAGGAGGGCATGGCTCTTCTAAGTTAGAATATCCAGCAGTAATTAGTGAATTTAATACTCAAATAAATTCAAAGCAAATTTGTTTTCTTACATATAGTGGAGGTTCTCCTGTAGGTGCAATGAATGGGTCATGTGCCTACTGTTGAGTTGTTTCTTTGCAGAGGGGCACACAGCCCAACGTGCTGTGTTGCTATTTCACATGCCTGTTGTAGGATGGGTCACACAGAGCTTCCAACTACATGGCCTTGCCTGAAGGTGCTGTGTATAGCTGTGTGAAGTAGCACTGTTTGGAAAAGGTGAAAATACAGCAAAAGATCACAAGAAAACTAGAAGCCCTTCTGGTTGGAGTGGCGGAGTAGTCTCCTCCCCCACCCACTTGGGAAGTAACAATTTCCCCCTAGAAATTAGTTCATTAGTGTGTATTGCTGTTCATGCAAGAAGGTGTGTGATGTCCTGCGGCTGTATGTATTTGAGTAGAAAATGTCACCTCATATCAGATTTGCAATACTCCAGCCCGTGCTGGCCCAGGGCATACAGTCTCTTGAGATCTTCCGTAATGCACAGTGACTGCCTCACTACAGCTGAATCAAACTTCACTGTGTTCAAGGAGAAGATAATGGTTGCCACCTTACGCAGCTTAGATAAATGACAAGTTTGGGGAAGGTCACAGCTCAGTATGTAAAGTCTTCCACATCTCACAAGAAAAAGAAAAATCCCACATCGCGCTTGGCACCTCCCATCCCCCTCCCTTTTGCTTACATGGGTGGAAATGCTGAGACAAAATAGGCACTTGGCAAAGTGAGCGTGAGTGTATGGCTGTTACGTTGTGATGTGGTTCTTAAATTGCCCTTCATTGTCAGAAGCTGTTAGGCTGAGGAGTGAAATATGCTCCATGAGTGGTGGTAGGAATTGGTAATTATCTTTAATTCTCTACAGGGGCATGTGGAGGTGGGATGATTGCCCGTGTGTCTGTCAGAGCTGACGGAGGGAGAATAGGGGCAAGGGCCGTCTGTGACACTCGAGCGCATAGAGGACAAAATGGGTTGATGCTGTCCCGTATGTCAGTGACCCCTGTGTGCAGGGAGTGCTGTGGATAGGTTGCAGGGCAGCTGGGTGGGAGTTTTTTGCTGGGGCTCCTACCCTGCTTCAGCCCCACTGCAAAGGGAGCCTTGGGGTTGTGCAGAGGAAGGGCTGCACACACAGAGCTGGGAGCATCCCTGATATTTTTTTTAGCAGGTCTGATGAGCCCTTCACCATCCCAAGTCCTTTAAGAAAGCAGGCTTCTCATCCTGGGAGCAGGCAGAAGGGTGAGGGAGATACACGCTGAAGGTGGGTGGGATGCTAGGAGCCGTGAGCAATCTGCATTAGGAATTGATCTCAGCCATGGTTAAATGCATTTGCAAATACACAAGGAAGTTTTTGCAGTCTCCAGCCCTTCAGTTGAAGCAAGACTGAAAAATGTAACACACCATGCCTTAATCCACTTAATATGGTCTCTGTCCGTAGCTACCCACTAGCTGTCTTACAGTAAAGCTGTTTGGTTTCTCCATGTCCAAGCAGAAGAGAAAGATTAAGTACGCTGCTGCGCCACTTATTTTCTGGCAGAACTTCTTTTCTGCTACACAGACTGTAAGATGCGTTTTGTTTTATTTTCTCCCTTTCTTTTGAAAGGTACAAAGTACAGGGACAGGAACTATCATATTCAATTGGACATGCTTTCTACAAATTTGTTAAGGATTTACTCTACACATTTGTAGCATTTAGTTGCCATGGCAATGACCTCAGTGCAAGAGGGAACAGCCTTTAGGTTGGACCTCAGATTTCCCTTTCATTTCCATTTAATTTGATTTGACTGCGAAATGTCACTTCCATTGCATTGATTAAGTTTCATTGTGGCCACCAGCTCTGTTAGAAAGGTTAAAGGGCAGGCCAGTGGCTGTCATTTTTCTTCCCCCACCCTTTTCTGATACCAGTACAGATGGGTTTTTTTCAGAGGAAGAATAAGGTTTTACCCCATGGTGTTTCACAGTAAAAGCAAAACTAATGCAGCAACAGTTTGATGCTGTGCTAACCTGCAGCTTCCCAATGCGATTTTGTAGCACTTTAAAAACTCGGGATTTGTTTCTCTTTTTCTTCCTGACATATGCTGCCCCCAGATAAATAAAAGTGAATGTACCCTCCAGCACTAGTGAGCATACTGGAAGGAGGATGGCCGTCTCTTTTTCAAAATCCCCAGGGTGTATAATAACTGCTTGCCAGTTTCCATGAGGCTGGTAATTACTGCGAGCTGGTGCAGGGAGTTCCCCTTTGGACAGACTCTTTCTAGTTCATTGGGTATTTGCTGATTATGCAACAAGTGTAAAATAGAGAATAGCAGCACATTGCGATGGGAGGCTCCAAAGAAGACCCAGGCGAAAGCAAGGATCGCTTATGCAGTTTTATTAATGGCAAACAAAATAAAAACATAACCGTGGTATTTCTTCAGTAATAGTCAAAAGCATTCTACTTTTGAAAGTGATGTTGCCCATCTGCAGAATACAAAGGTACAAAAATGGTGCTGTATTTATAAAGACTTCCCCCTTTGGGTGCCCTGAGACCTCTGCTTTGTACTGTGTGGGCTGTCAAGGACTGAGATAAATTAGGTCTGTTCATTTAGGTATTGCAGAACCTAGGACACCTCTTTTGTCTCCATCTTTGTAGTAGCAGGCACACAAGCCTTACTGGCAAGCTGGCTTTTTGCTGTAAGCCAGGTTTTCTGCCACATGCTTCAACATCAGCTAAAATATCATTTTGAAATTTGCATATCGCTTGCTAACTGAAGTTAAGATTTCTCCTGCCTAGTTTGGTCAAAACTTCAGGTAAGAGCCTTAGAGTTACATTTTGGATTTTTAAAATATATCAGATGTTCATTTTGAAAACACTGAGAAACTTTGCTTTTATCTTACTAGTGCTGAAAATAATTCTGTCATTGGTTTTCTAAGTTTGTTTAGTTGGATGGAAATAAAAAAATGAATAAAGCAGAAATATTAAATAAGGTTAGTATGAAGGGAAGTATATAACGATGGGTCATTAAAGCAGGCATGTGAGTACGAGCAAGTGGGTTGGTAAGGTAAAGGCCTGGAAAGGTCAAAGGAGAGAAAATGTTTGTCCAGCCACAGGGTAAACAATGCAAGAAAAAAACTGGAAAACTACGTACTACATACAGCTTGAAAGACTTTGCAGTTGAATTCCCATTTTTCTTTCCTGACTGAACTAAGCTTCAAATTAAGCCTCTTTCTCTTTGGAAAGGAATAAACTAGCATGAAAAAATCTCAAGTTCTAGAGCTTGTATACTGGCTGATGTTGAGAAATAACACACGTGAGGAAGGGGGAATGTATTTAATTCCTTTTTCTTATTTCTGCTCTCTGTGATCTGCAACATAAAATATCAGGGCCATCCTGTCACAGAAACATCTTCCCATCACTGGTGGTCAGAGCCAGGCGTGGAAAGGTGCCAATGCCTGGGGATGCACATTTTTACTTCCACAACACAGCTTGCAGGTGGAGGAGGCTTGAACTGAAGAAAGGGCTTCAGAGGGAAAATACTTTCTCATGTGTCCCTGTGTGTCATGGAGGAGGGGTACGACTTGACCTGGCAGCCTTGAAGCTCAGAGCTTCATTGGTGATTCAGGTAAAGGAGCAAGCCACCTGGCTGCAAGCATGTCTTGGTTCAAGCTAGGACAGAACCAGTTTTCTTTTTAGTAATTTTACATTTAAGTTAAGTCTGCTCTAGGTGACTACTCTGTTACTGGTGTTTCACTCTGCTGATGGGCTGACTGTCAGAGAGGGGACACAGCCACACAGTGGGAGCATCACCCGCTCACCCTTCCTACGAGCACTGGCTGTGCTGACTCCCTTTTTGGTTTGCTTCCAAAAAGTTATTCTTTTAACTGGGAGAAGAAAGAAGGAAGGGAGGGAGAGAAGGAAGCAACTTCCCACACCAAAGAGTAAGATGAAAAAAATATCTTCAATCTGAAATACCTTGGAGCAGTCCAGCTGGTGACCTGTGAGATGATGCAGTATGGACCTGCTGGCTTTTCTGCTGTGGCCTTGCACTGGGACTGGGGGTGAAGGAGAGAAGTCGTATGTGAAATCCAGCAGCTGTTGAAGACTTTTGCTTAGCCATGCAAATTGCTGCTGTGCCAGTGGAGGGAGAGGAGGAGTTTGGCATTGCTTGAGGCTGGACACTAGCCTGTGAAGGTGCCCCAAAAAATCAAGATGTTACTCATGGCTTTGGCAGCACTGTATTGACTTGGCTGGGTTTGTAACAGAAAACATTAGTATTCAATTTTGTGTGTATTTCTGAAAAGATACTAACTACTACTTTTTCAGCTTTCCATTGTTTCGTAAGGACACAAATTTTAGAGGAAGGTGATTAATTCTCCTTTTGAACAGAATGTTAATATTCTTAAGAGTATAAATTTGGATGCTGTGGACTTCCACAGAAGGTAAGTTCTTCTGCAGTAGTATTTTAAAAGCTCCAAAACTCCAAATTACTTAAACTCCAAGTTAGTGTTTGGAGATGAAGAAAATGTGGGACTGTGAATAAAACATCAGGTTAAGAAAAAAGACTTGACTTCTCCTCTGTTCATTTTATGTTTTTGTTCTTTAATATTGATCAAGGTGTCTGGTTTCCTATGTAAAACCAATTTGAGGCTCTTAGGGGTTTTTAAATGGTCAGTGTTGGTATTGCTAATTTTTGTTGTGATTTATGAAGTGTTTTTGAGGAAAGTAGTGTTTAAAGATTCAATGTTTGCTCTTCTTGGCAGTTCTGCTATGTGGTAGGAATACCAGCTTTCTGAACTCTCAGCCACAGTCTGTGACAGGGACAGAAGAGCAACTGATAGATCTCTCCTTTGCCATCCTCTCAGTTATGAACAGCGTACAAAAAATCTGAAGCAGGTGCTGAAAGTGGAAAGCCAAATTCTGAAAATCCCATTTTATACAGTATCCCAGGTCTTTGCTCAAAAATGAGACAAAACTTATTTATTGGATTGATTTGGGTAATTCCTTAAGGCTGCTTTTTTTTTGCCTTCCTCCCCCCCCCCAACGCCCCCCCGGGTGCAAAAACAATTGCTTCTGTCACCAAAAGCTTGTCTGTGACTGAAGGTCTGAACAATTAAGATGCTCCTTCATGGAGGAGCTGCTGCACCCCCTTGCCTCCCTGAGGCAGGTGTGGAGGGGCTCACCATCTAGCACACAATTCCCATTTCCCATGGATGCTGCTTGTGGCAGCAGTGGGATTGAACTGACACATCCTTTTTTACCACAAACCTACATGTTTTTATTTTTAGTATTTATGGTGCACCATCAGTGTATGACACTGTCCTGCCCAGGTAAACAAAATCTGCCCTATTTAGTCAGGGAAGGGAGATTCTGTTCAATTCCATTGCACAAAGTGAGCAGGATTCAGCAGCTCCAGCTCCAACACATTTTTTTTTTCTCTTCTCAGCAGGAGCTGAGTATTGGCATTTCTCCCACAGCATCATTCCTTGTTGTTTTCGCTGAAGCAAAAACAACAAAAAAGGAAGATTAAAAGGAAGAAGTAGACAGATTTGAAAGAGGATCGTTAGCTCCAAGGTCTGATGGGACCTCCTTGAAAGTATTCACAGCCCCGTGTCACTCATGCCAAAGTCACACTGCAGTTTTCAGAAGCTTTTATAATCCCCAACATATAAACAGTCTTTGTCTTTTCCTTTTTCTGTTTGCTCTTGAATGGAAACAGTTTATAGTAGATACTGTATATTTACATCTTCTTTTTAGAATTTAATAATTACTTTGTGATATTCATGTTCATGTCATGGTGCACTATTAATATCTTTGTTTTGTGTGAGCCTTCTCAAAGCCTTTGTACGGAGGCATACATGGAGAGGAGTCTCCCCTGCTTTCAAGTTGAATTACCAATTTGAATGTCAGGCCAGGTTCACAAAAATTTCCAAAATAGGTGAGAGGTGTAAATAAAACTGAATGTGTTAGTGTTTTAGGGGAAAGCTGTGGAACTCATTTTTTTCTTCCAGCTCAGCCCCAGAATAGATACATGCTGTTAGTTTTTTCACTTTGAGCTTTTCAATTCCAGCAGACCTAAAACTTAGCAAAAAGATAAGAAGAATTTTATGAACTGAAGGGTGACTTTCATGCAGATATGAATCAGCACTGATATCTTGGCTATGGTCATCATGTGAGTATGCTGTCATTGCAGTGTATATGATAAATCTGAGAATATTAAACTGAGCACACTTGTCCACCGTGCCTGTGAGGCAAAACAGGGAAAAGACAATTTTTCACATGCCAGAAATGGCATATTTAGAGAAAAAAATGTTACCTGGAGTATCTTAATTCAGTCTGTAAACTCCATTCAGATCTTGAGATGCAGGAGGACTTACTGGGGTTTTTGGGCATCAAGCCAATATCAACATTAAAAATAAGAGGAAACCATAGAGCTGTTGTCTTATTGTCAATAGCATAATGCATCTTTTGTTGGGTTTCCTCTCTGCAGGACTCTCCCTGCTGCAGTAGGGCTGTTTACCTCTGTCTTGTCTTATAAACATAGTTCCAAAAGCCCTGTTCTGCTGAACTGCTTCCACAAACTGTCTTAAAGGCTGAAAATTCTTGCAGAGAACTGCACAGATGTGAGTGACCAAGTAAACATAATTCCCAGTGACAACAGAAAAGCATTAATTCAAGCATTTAGAGATGAGATTGGGGGGATTTTTTAGTGTTAGTCTATAATATGAGTCTTTAATGTCTGAAGGCTTGAGTCCATGTTTATAAAGAAACCTTTTCACTTTACCCCCATTTTGAAGCACTTATTTTCCTCTCTGCTTGCAAAGATCTTAGAAAGATCTCAAGTCTTTGTACTCGAGGTTGCTTTTGTTCAGAGTTGTACAGTGTTTTCTCCCCTTTCATGTTTTTTTACACTGCTTTCTTTGCTGTATGTGAACATGCAGCCTGGGCTGTGTGCACATTGTGAGTTTTAATGTGAATTTTTGGTGGATTAAACTGTCCATATCTCCTCCTGTCTTGTCCTTTTTACTTTGTGAAGGAACCAGCAAAAGGGAAAATGTTGTACTAAACATATAAATAAATCATAGAGTGCTAGTTTCATAATCAATTTAGCAGATTTTATTCTAGTTGATAGATAATACTGCATGTTTGTATGTGAAAATGAAGAGAAAGTGAAAACAAAATTATATTTATCATCAATTTTGTTAATTACAAGAAACTAGTTCACAAATACACAGGAGTACTATCTCCAGCAAATCCTTTGTCTTCTTGTTAGTTTAATAAATTAGATGGATGTACCAAATAGCATGCTGCTGGGGCAACATTAATTTTATTATAGAATAAAAAGTAGAACTATTAGTCTCTGATTCTGGCATGTTTGTAAGCTATCTGACCTATTTTCTTCTCCTGCCCCCTTCACAGTGCTTACCAAATTCCCCTCTCCTAAGCCTAACATAAAACTGTCTTACAGTTAACCCAGCTGATAGTCAGCCCTGGAGACATTACCCAGTATCCTGGCAAATAGATAAGATACATTGTTTTATATATTTGTGCAACAGGGAGAGACAGCTTCATCACTTTAAGCAAGGGAATAATCTGTTTACACTAGAGGAATAGGCTCACTCGGTTTTCTTCCCTTCAGTTGTGGAGATATTTTCAGGGGGCAATATTTAACTCATTTTTACCAATAGAGATATCTGGGTGGTTTATCTTACATTTATTACATTTTAAGAGAAGAGTAAGCTAGGAGACTACAGTTCCCAGAATCCTCAAGAAGTGTATAATGCCTCATATGGACTTCTAAAATTGAAACACTGTGTGCGTGATGAGTTTTTTGCTACTGCTTGTCTTCAGGAGTTGGAAGTCTCATCTGGACTGTTTTAAAATTATGTTCCTTGCAAAAAACCCAACCAAAAAAGATCTACCGCTTAGTGCTGTGCTGTCACTGAAGAGGAAAAGCAGGTCTTTAAGATGGAAAAAAATGTTACAGTCATTCCAGATCTTCAAAAATCAGGACTCTGATGAAAAAAAATCTGTTTTGACTCAACAATCTTTGACACATTGAAAGTCACAAGTCTTCTTTCCTCTTAACAACTGCCTTTCTTTCTTTTTGTTTTGGACAGTACGTGATGACTTTTAGATTTTAGTACATTGAAAGAGGTATTCGTTATTTAAGATATTGTGTGAAAATTTAAAAAGTGTACCAATTAATATAGCACTTAATACAACATAACTTGGAACTTCTGTTATGACCTTGACTTTTTTTTTTTTTATTGAGGGCCATGTCTGCAGGGAAGGGCATGCTCAGACTAGTGTGGAAGTCAAGAAACTAGGTTAATGTATGCCAGCACTGCAGGTGGACAGAACATCATGTCTCTGGCCACCCCTTGAACTGCAGGCATTTGTATAATCTTCAGCTTGGCCCAACTGGCTGCATACTTGGCCCGAGGAACAGAAGTGTCTCAGCAGCCCAAGTAAGAAATGCAGCCCCATGTGGTGTGTTGCCCAGTTCAATGCCTTAACCAGTAGACTGTGCTGTTTCCTCATCTCAGTCCTCATCAATCCGTTTCTCTATTTTGTCCTGAGTTTTGAGCCTTCTGTCACACATTAGCAAGGCCAGTGTGAAACATTCGGATATTGAGGACTGCAAGCTCTCAGTTGTACTGATTGTGTTTTATTACTGGACACAGTTACAATAATATTTTTCCATGTCCTCTATAATTTTCCTGTAGAAAGCACATTGTAAACTTCATCTTATTAATAGTCAATAATGCATGTCTAGTGCATTTTTAATGGTAGTGGAGGGAACTGCCATTTGAGAAAACTCACAATGTGCTGAGATCCTAAAATACAACATTATCTGCTTCTCCACCATCCCTTTGGTTCATACATTCTTTCAAGATGTGCCAAAACAAGTCTTAATCTGTTTCTTCAAGATACTGTATTGTAGTGTGTGTTTCAGCCTAGCTAAGCTATCCGGGATGAATTTTTATTACAGTGCACGGTACTATTACTGTTCATGTACAGTAATAGAAAAAAATACTGATTTTATAATTTGTATTTTTTGAGCTTTGTATATACCCCACAGGTAAAGAGTTTATGAAGAAAGGTTATATTTAAGAGAAGTGGGTATCAGTGCTATGAGATTATACCCATGACAGATGGTTGTAACTAAAGCTTCATCTTGGTGCTGAAAAGCTGAATGAAACAGTATTCAGATTTTGAAGTAATGTTGGCTTCATTTCAATGGGACTTTTGCCTGAGTAAGAACAGACTAAAAACTCAGTAATGACTCTAATTTTTTGTGTCAGGTTTGAGTAGATTTTAAAAACTCAATTTTCTTTTTTCTTATTTTGGATTGATAAAATTCCAACTGAAAACATGGAGGATTGGTTGTTTGTTTGTTTAAGTAAATGTGTGCAACATTATGCCTTTGTTCACTGGTATGACAAGTTATAAAACAACATTGTTTTTTTATTTGCACTGAAAAGTAAAACATCTTACCCAGAATCATGAAAGAGCTGTTAAAGTAATTTCTTTTGCTCTTAGTTTCTGAGTTGCTTGTGAACCTCAAAATTTCTTGAGATTCAGTCTCAATAGTTATGTGAAAGTTCAGACGCTAACCTTCAGCAAATCCAAATATCTTGAGGCTGGAAATCTCGACAAGAACATATTTCCCCTTGACTTGTCTAATACAATGAGTTCAGCGAGGCTACACCCTGGGGAGTTTTGGCCCACCATGTAGTGTGTTTGCTTTAAGTGCTCACACTCAGCCATAAGGGTATTTTTAATTTAATCTTGAGAAACTAAACTGAGGGACTTCACAAATGAAACCATCAGGAAGACAAGGTTAATTCTGGCCGCTGTTTGTGGGAGTATGGTGCCTTCAAATACCAACACTTTTTTTTTCAGTGGTGGCATTTGGAAGAATAAATGAAGTGTGACTCCCGGCATCTCTTTAGTTGCCCTGAAAATGGAATGTCAAACAGCATATAATCATCTTCCTTGTTTAAAGAAAGAGGAGCGAGTGAGAGACCTAGTTTTCTATTTGCGTCAGTTTTTGGATGTCTTAATATTCTATCTTGTCTAATTTTCCAGAGAGTGATAATAGAGTTCCTGTCAAATTAAAGGTTACAGACTTTTTAACCTATGTCACAAAAAAACCTCTACATTACTTGTTATTACCATGAATATAATCCAAATAAAAATTTAGTTTTTAATGCTGTTATGCTGAAGGTTGCATTCCAAGCATATAATTTTATTCATTACAAATATTAAAAATATTCAGCCTGACATTACCCTGCTTGCTCCCCCATCGCTTCAAAAAAAGGCTGAATTTGATGTGGACCAAATGTGCCACCGCTTGGTCAGGGAAGCTGAAATTTGTCCTCAGCCCCCTGCACCATCAAGACTGAGCAGGCATCGTAACTGTGCTGCAAAGTGCAGCTCTTGGGTCTAATTGATGTAGCAGAGAGGCTATTTTCAGATGGGCCAGCCTGACGTAACTATCTTGTAGCAGGGAGTGGGGATGAGGCAGGAGGGTAAATTAAAAGAAGCATACGGGCTCACCTACATAAAAGTATTATGTGATTACGTATTTTTGGTTCAAAATCCAAATTCCCAGGACTTCTGTACCAAAGTCTGTAGTGCCCAGTGTTCACAAAGATGCAAATCCAAGACTGTGGGTTTTGGTTTTCTTTTAAATCAGGTGAGTGTCACATGCTTCGGTTTTGTAATGGGAGTTTTTTTACTGTCCTAATTAATACAGTGTGCCTGTCCTGGACCTTTGAAGTAAGTGGGAGTTCTGCCACCAATTTAAATAGGAGAAGGACTTGAGCCAATTTGAACAGAAGTTTTCACTTATCTTAGTGCCTAATCTTCTTTTTAAAGGGATGTGGGAGTATCAGCACCTCCTACGTAACGCTCAGCAGCGTGCAAAAGTAGACTAGTCTGGTCACTTATGGAGGCCCATTTAAAACCAGTAGGATTGTTCAGGTGAGTGACAAGGCTTTCGGAACAGATTTTAGGGAAGTTAATTCAGAGTGCAAAATGACATTTAACCCATCTGTGTGTATATTACCAGTTGAAGCAGTGAAGCAGGCCACAGAATCATTTAGACATTGTAGGGTAAAAAAACCCCACAGATCCCTCTCTATATTTTTCTTGCTTTTGAATTGTCAGGGTTCACACTTTCAAGGGTGGAGGTTTTTTAAGCATCAGAGCTGGTAGTTCCATTTCTTCATTAAATTGAAGCTGATACTCTCCAATATGCACAGCACATCTTTAAGAGAAAAGCTTGTTATGAATCTTACAATAAACTCACAATATTTTGACAACATTAGGTCTGTGTGAATGTGTATGTATTTTTGCAGTGCTTTGTCCCTGGAGAAACAGGGTCTTCTAGACTTCTTCTACCATCTCCTGAATTGCAATGTGTAGCTCCAGAGTGGCTGACTAAGTATGGTTGATTTATCAGGAAACTGGCAGACTTCGACTGTTGATTTAGGAGGATATTGCAAAAAGTAATGTAAATTTGCTTTAAGGTTTCTGCATTTCACTGGAATACTTCAAGTATCTGTAAAATGAAGAAGGTAGAAAACTGATGTTCTCTTCATACTCTGTCTCTTTTTCTTCACTGAGTGCAGAAGGAGGCTATAAACAATGACCTCCTCTAGTCTGCCTCATGGTGTTTTTAGATTAACTTTGATTTTTTTCCAAACTTCCAGTAAAATTATGTGTTGGAGTTTGTGTACTACATGCATGTCTCTTCAGTCTCCATACACCAATAACCTAACTAAAGCCTTGCAGACAGCAGCATTAAAAACTTTGCATATTGTGTTAGTTTTATAGAAAGACTTTTTGTCCTTCACTCCAAATGGCATGTTACATCACATCATTGACAAAGTTCTATGCATTTTTAATTTAAAGGGAATCTCTTTCCCTTAGATATTAATTTTCAGACTGTTAATATAGTAGCCACAACTGCAGGTACTGCTGCGTGAGGACAGAACTGGGAAAAACACCCCCCATTTGCTCTGGTGCATCTCTGGCTGCCACTTAAAATAGGGTTGCATTTTTGAAAAATTACAATATAGCTTTATTTGTGTGTTTTATAATAGAACAGAAAAGATTTTATAAGTTCTTTGAAGCAAGTACAGTGAGATTTTCTTTGCCTAAATTTTTGTTTTGCTCTGTTGCATAGAGGCCAGCTGGTTTGGTAGCTTGAGTGACCTCACATTCCTTAGATGTACTCATAAATCAAGCCAAGGCCACGCTTTAAAAACTCAGCTCTGACATTAATTCAAAGGGGGGAAAGTTCGATACACTGTGGGGGAAGTACATAGGTGGACACCTAAGGCCAGATTTTTCAGTTCTTACCCACATCTACCAAAGTGGTGTCATGCTGAGATTTTCACAGAAAACATGGAAATCAACTGGACCCTGTAGTACTTAAGGTGAATGCAGGTTGAAACAGCATGGCCCGAAGAACCAATAGCTATTTTAAACAGTGCAAACAAGGTGATTTAATAAAAAAAAATAATAATATTGACTTTATTATTTAATACTTAATTACTTGAAAGTGTCATTCTTGTGGATGTCTAATAAAGGAAGTTGGGCAACATGTTCAATGAGATTGTCAGAATGGATCATTTTGGTGTGATTTGTTGAAAAGCATGTAAAGCATCAGGTTTGCATTAATAGGCTAGCATGTAATTGTATTTTTGGAAAGTGGTGATGTTTCTGGGTCACACAAGGATTTTGGGCTCTGCAAATATTTCATTATAAGAACCCAAGAAATAATGAGCAAAACTTGTTTGATTTTAGAAGCAGAAAGAGAATGATGATTGGAAACACAAAAGTAAATTTTTTTTTTAATGCCTCTGCTTTTTAAGACTGCTTGGGTCCCTAAGAGATTGATAGTAGTTAATTTAATATCCACTTAATATTATAATTTATTTTTATTTACAAAAAGAACTCTATACAAAAACTGAAACAAGCTGAAGATTAATATTTCCAAGACTGAAAGGCATTGTAATGCTGTCTGCTTATCACTATGCTTGCTGAGTGATCCTTGCTAGCACAGAACACTCACCTCTGGACTTGGTATGGATGAAGGCAGACCCAGGCTTAGCACCACCAGGGCTGCAAAGACTCTGTGGTGTGGTTGTGTGTGTTAGGGATCAAAAAATAAGGACACACAGAGACAGCTCTGGACCAGAAACATCTCTTCATCAATTAGGATGGTGTAGATAGATTTAGTCTAACTTGGGAAAGAGGGAAGGCCTGCATGAATTCTTGGGTGTTCCTACTGGCCACAGTAGCTAGGGTTTGATGGTAGGTGAATTTGTTTATGTACATGGCCTCATCAGCTTGTACACAACACTGTACAGTCATCTCTAAATGCTTCCTGTGATGCTCCCTGTCTCATTTGTACTGTGTGGTATCCAGCTGTATCTTGAATTTTTGTGCAGAGCTCACATCATGATTATCTTTAAGATTTTGCTCCTGTTTGAATCTATCTTTAAGGTATAAGGTATTCAAACAGCATTTGTCTGGGGCATTAGAACATTTTTAAATTATTAGAACATTATTTAAATATAAACTTGTTCTGTGGATGCCTAGCCACAGGGACTAACTACAAGGTAATAACAGCGAAGTAGCACTAAAATCTGGTTGTAGTAACTTCAGGTTAATTCGGATTGACCTTAAGTTGAAAGGGTATATATGAGGACTGTAACTGAGTATCAGTAGCAGGAGTCCAAAAGAATATAGATAAAATAAATAATACCATTCTGCAAGTGGATCCAAATTAATACCTCGCAAACCTGAAATACTTCTACTTTAAAGAGTTTCTAAAGCATTTTTAATGGAGATTACAAATTAAATGTTAAAATTTGGGAATACTTCAGTGGGATTTGGCTGTCAAAATTGAGGCAATTGCACTTCAAAATAAAACCATGTATTTTAAACCCTTTAGTTAAAGAGATAAAGTATATGGAATGCTGTTCACAAAAGGGTTATTAAGAAAGTCTAACTTAAGGGCTAACTTTCATCTGTTCCACTACTATGGGGAAAGGGCATGGGTAGGTGGCTCAGAGACAATGTTTTGCTCAGGTGCTCTAACTTAAATACTCCCTGAATAAGCTTTTATCTCTTTACTAGTTACAAGTAACCAAAGAAGATTAGCTTCCTGGTGCTTGAAGTAACCTTTTTGAATATACTCCTCATTATTGTTGATTGCTCACTAATTTCACCAGAAGAATAGAAGTCTCCACCTCTTGTAGTTAAAAACACAGTAACAACAACATGGAAGTCTTCCTACTAGAAATATTGTTTGGCCTGTATCAAGATGTTATCCTTTTTCTGTACTTACTAAACACTCTTAATACTGCCCTTATCAAATGTCTTTATACAGTCACTCTCCAAATAATTGTTTCATATACAAAATAGGACATAATTAGGTGTACTTTAAATGGTTATGTATGTTCTCTGTTCCTTCAACAAGATAAATGCTGTAACAGGATTTGTAACAGTAAAATGTCCTTTCAGATCAACAGTAATTTGGAAGATACAACATACAAACAAAAAAAATAAGACTAATGGTTAACACTAATATTTAAATACATTACTGTTGGGAAAAGTACGTTTCTAGCATAGATGCTAAGCCAAATAGTTCTTCAACATAGTGTGACTGTATGAATAAAGACACTGTGATAGAAACTGTATCATGGAGTAAGACCTGACTGCCGTAAGTACTATCCCAAAAGTTTATGCCTTAGACCAGTTATGCTACAGTGAGGAAACTGGTTTAAAATATCTGGCACCAGATATTTATTTCTGCCTTTGCACATCAATTATTTGCACTTTAACTTGTGCCATTTGCACTTCAGCTTGTGCCAGCTGCTTGTGAGTCCATGTAAACTGCAGCCAGAAGCAGTCTTTGTAGAGTGGCTACCACCAAAACTTGACATGTTGTAAAACTTGCACATATCTTGAAGATTAAAAAAAATCAACAAAACACAACAGGATATGGATAAGGAGATGGAGGGAATGCATAAAGAAAACCTGTAGTAGTCAGCATTGGTTACACCTTTTTTTAGTATTTTGGTTTGGAGCACTAAGTGTGGTTTTGAAGAAAATCTCCCTGGTCGTTTTACTTATCATATGTCAGCTATTGAAGAATGGTTTTGGTTTGTGTTGAACTAAATTAATCAGGAGGAATATAAAGCGGAATCTCCTTTCCAGAAACACACAAGAGGTGCTCTGAGCACTGATTGAAATACAAATATCTAAACCAATGATTGGTCCCTCAAGACAAGTATGAACTACGTGCAAGACTCAGTATAGAGGACAAGGCTGAATCTAGTCAATATTAAACCTCAGCCCCAGATAATATAGATGTAGGTGCCTCAGTATCAACTTCTATAATCTACTGCTCAGCCTCTATTGCACTAAATTGCTTGCTAATGTAGACATACTTCTAATAGGCAGATATCTTAATACACCAGCTGCCCAACAGTCAAGATATCATTTGTAGACATCAAGGCAAGGAAGGAGCCTTGAGAGAAGATTTGCAGGAGGGCAGTGAGGTAGCCTTAATTAATATAACTTAGTTAAATCATCTTGATAATACACCCAGGAGGACAATACTATCACCCCATTAGACATGAAAGGAAGTGGTCTAAGAGATTGTATGGCTTAACCAATTTGGCATAGGCATTCTGGAATTAGAGGTAGGATTATGAGTGCCCAGCTCTCTAATTTGTCTTCGTTTTCTTACCACCTTTCTTAAATGCTGGGCATAAACCTTCTCTATTTGCAACTGTGTTCTTAAATGTTTTTTTAAAGTAACGAGTCCATGTAAGACATCACTTCTCTCACTTCTTTTAACCTCTTTTTTTAGAATTTTTGTTCCTCCCTATGCCCAGATTTTTCACACCTTGTTTAGACTTGTGTTTACTGTAACTCTACTGTTTCAAGTTTCCTACCTCCTTAAGACCACAAAGCACTTCAAGAAAGGATTTCCATGTATTATATTTTGTTCTGAAAGCCTTATCTCATACAGACATATTTGTAATTTTCTTTTATATATATATAAAAAATATAAATGATGTTTCAAAACCATTATATATGCAGCATTCTGCTTCCATAGCCTGGGTTAAGATCTCTTTCTGAAACTGTAGACAACAAAGCATTTTCCCCTAAGAAAAGTTAACAATGTGATAAATACTGATGCAGTGTTTCAACATACTTAATTATTTCTTTTTTCACTGTTTATCATAATTTTGTCAACTTTCCATATCATTTCCCACAATGCCTTGTGCTAGATTTTCTTTGAAAATTCCTTTCCTCTGAACTTACAGTGAACTTGTCTGTAAAATATGGCTGTAAAATGCCACTGACAAAACAAAACAAAATCCTCTATTCACTAATAAAAGAACACCCCGTTTCCATTTCATTCCTCACTAAAAAACGAGACAAAACCAGAATTTGTGTGGAAAAATATTTTTGTGATTGCAAGTAGGGAAGTAGGGAGCAGAACATGAAGGCTGATTAGAAAACTGAAATAATCAGTTGTGAGTATGTGGTATAAGCCGTGTATAGAGTTTGTGCTTCATTCCATTTGTTCTTGCTGTGCTGGTGACTATTTAGTGAGTAATGTCAGAAGTGTTGGGATTAGACTTGGTGTGATTGATGGGTAGGAGGAGAATTGTGTTTCTTGAGATGCTCTGTGGGAGGAGAAGGATTATGCATGTGCCTTATGTAATGACGGAGAGGCTGAAGAACTTGCATGTCTAGAAGGAGGAGGTAGGAGGATAGGCTTTTGATATAAAGGCGAGGGAATGGCCCTGGTCCTGATCGCTGGAGAAGGAAATCAGAAATACATTACTTTCCTGTATATCCTGTTTTGTATATTAAAGAAAGGCGTATTGTTTGGATTTTTTTCTGAGGTGGAAAACAACTGGATTGCAGGAGAGACAGGAAGGCAGGGGGTGATGTGGGGAGGCTGAATTATGCCAGTGTGTTAGGTGACGGTTTACAACGGAGACCTGGGAGAGGGCTGGAGTTGTGACTAGAGCTACCTGGAATACTAATCTCTAAGGATGGGATGTCCTCATGGTGCTCCAGACGACCAGCGAGAGGGTAGGGAAGTCCCGGTGTCTCGGTTTAGGTGAGCTTTGGTTTCTGTAGCAATGCCCTTTGATGAGGGATGGCCAGCTGGCAGTGCAAGGTGAGGTTTCTCCAAAAGCCTCTGCAAGCCCTGCCCCTTCCCAGGCCCTGCACATAAGGCTGCAGGGCCCACCGCAGGGCTCAGTAAACGCAACTTTTTGCCCTTTGAGGGAGAGATAAAGAGGGGGGAACCAAGACACTGAGGGATGGAGCAATGGGGATTCAGGAAGGAGGAGTCACAGAGGTGACCCTTCCCCCTGATTTGAGACAAGATGTTGGGCCCCAGAGCGCTGCCTGCACTTTCACCTTGCTGGAACAAGGCATGGTGACATGGCTTTGGGTGAGGCCGAACAGTCTTTACACCAACAGGGCTCAGAGGCAGCTTAGGAGTTACCACAGGCCAGGCAAGATTCCCGGTGACCAGTCTGGGTGTTCGATATGGGCGCAAGCAGTGTTGCACCATCTGTTTTTAAGGCCTGTTTTGTTAAATAATGCCGATGCGGGCCCATCAGCTGGGCCTGTCCTTAGAAAGGCGGCAGGACTAAGGCGAGGTAGCTGCCACCTGCAGCCCGTGGCTTGTAGGGGCTTTTGGTGTGCCATGGCAGCGGCCAGCACCCCAGCCAGGATCTGCACCTCATTTGAGGGACAGTGGCAACAGAGACATCCTGTGAGGCATCTTGGGCGAGTCTGTCCTGTGCAGGAGGAGGAAGGAGCATCGAGCCGCAGAGCTGCAAGCCATGTTGTGCCAAAGAACAGGCCGTGGCCCGCATTTGCCAGTCTGGGTGTAGCTGGTTGATGCTGCCAGCTTCCCTCTGAGAGACTACCCCTGCTGGCTTTTGTCCTCCCCTCTTGGGGCTGCTTCTGGTTGAGGACACCAGGTGTCCCTGGCACTGCTTTGCGGCCTTTGAGCAGGCCCCAAATTCACCGTGCAGTGGCAGTGAATGTCCTTCCCCCCACGGATGGCTGCTTCCTTTTCTGACCCCAGGAAATCCAATCTCAAGCAAAAGTGAGAAGACTTACGGGAATCAGCATGGAGAAGCTGGGTAGGATTTTTTTGTTGTTGTTTAACTCTGCCTCTGCTTTACCAATGAGTAAAAACTGTACAAGTACAAGTAAGGGCTGAAGCACATCTATCCCAGGAGACAAATTCAAAATTAAAACTCCACAGCCAATGAGGATTCTGACTTTGAAAACTTGGGCATGAGCTACTTTTTCAAACTGGTCAAGTTACCACAGTTTAAAAGATTTTCAGAGGCTCTTGCAACAGCCCGAGGACATCCTCACAGAAAGTTACGGCTCAGCCGACACATCTTGACCAATTACTCTGTGTTAAGTTTGTGTCACCGTCATGTCTGCAATTGCTTCACAGATGCATTTATCCTAAGCATATTAACATTCATTCTTTCTAATGTTGAGTTTACAGTTTGTACAGCTGAGTGAAGAAGGTAAAGATGGTCTGAAAGACTACCCCCAGGAAATAAGTAACAATAAATCAGAGCTTGGATGCTTTTATGTTCTCTTTATTTTTGCCAAATGCTACTTAGACTGTAATAACACCTAATTATGAAATTCAGCTGTTTCATGGTGCCTTTACTAACAGATTTCAAAATACTTTATCAAAGATGTAAGTTACTGTTATTCCTATTTTATGGGTGGAGAAATGACAACAAAAGTGGTTAAGATCACTCACCCAAACAAGGATCAAGCTGGAATAATACATGTGTATGTCTTTACTCTGAATCAAGCATGTTACCCATTGAATCCTAATACTGTTCTCACAAACATGAAGTTTTGAAGAGTTTTGAGAAATGGACTAGGTTCAGGATTTACTGATTGTTCAGGGAATCAGAGCTGAACCTAAAGATCTCCAAGAGACAGTGTTGACTTGCAGATTCAGAGGGAAGGAGATGATTAATAGAGGACAGGGTGGACAAGATGATGGGCCTGTCCTGTGTCTGTAAGCATGCCTGCAGGACCATATATGCAATGTGGGGTTGAACAGTTTTACCCTGCTTTTGGTGTGAGAAAAAGAGACAAAGGATCTCAGGTTAGGCTTACCCCTGCTAGATTATTCAGAAAATCTCCACTTATATTGGTGTTTGTGGAAGCCATACAAAGCATTAAGAGAGATGTACATTAGAAAAGCAAGCATTTTCAGTACTTTCAAGTATCTGTTTTTTGTGATTGGATCCAGGTTTGGAATTATCTTTATTTTCTGCATAAAACCAGCAATACTTGCGGCTGACAGGTTGTGGAAGATACCTATGTAGAGACTGGGAGAATTTACCCCACTGACTTTGTGAAGCAGCAATGACATTTTCTTTAAAGAGGTGGAATTATTTCTGGAGAGCTATCAAAAATAAATCAGATTTTATTGCATCATTTACGTAACTCAGAGAAGCTATCATAAGTAGTTGTGTCCAGGGAGAGGTTAATAATGGAACGAGGAGATGACAAAACCCACCACATACCTTTTAATGCCTGTGGATTTACAGTAGCTTTTGGGTTTTAGTGCCATTGTCTTTTTCCCAGTATGATTGTCTCTTTCTTCAACCACTATTGAAAAAAATAATAAAAATTACAAAAGTTTTCAATGTACAGTAGTTAATTACTATATTACAAGCTCTAATTAAATTCTTGGAGACTCAGCACAGTGTGATGTCCATGCCAAGAGGGACATATCCCATTCTTAAGTGAATACATATTCTTGTCAAGTTAACTTACCTGCATTTTACTTACATGAAATATTCCTCATCTCTTGGTTCTTGACGCACGTGACTGATAAATGTTTTAAAGGCACATTTAACAATGATATTTTTGTCATATGAAATGACAGTGGTTTCAATAATTCCCGGATTTTATTTTATAGAAAGTGACACATTATGTGATGGCAGACTCCCCAGACCATAATGTAAGCCACACACTGGTAGGAATATATATTGCATCAAAACTTGGTCTTTGTATGATTCAAACATAGGCTTCTAATGTTTCAGCCATATGTGAGTAGTTAAACCTTAAGAGTGTTAATATTACAACATGTCTTACAAATTCCATGGACATTGAGAATAGTCAGAGCTCAGGTTCCTCTATCAGCTATACAGTTTTCTTTGAGATATTTAATGCACAGGGATTTGTTCTTACTTTTTTGTAATCAAGTAATCTGAGAAAGGAGATACAGTAGAAAGATAGGCAAATTTTTATTAAGTCATTTTCAGATTAAAATAAAGTGTTACACAGAATTTTATTAATTCTTCTATACTTTTTATCAGACATCTATCAGGGTCATAGGTAAATTTTTTTGTTCAGCTTTTTAGATAAACATTGAAGTCCTTGTTCTATGTGTGGAAAAGTCTTGTCTTTACTCTGAGAGTAAAGACAAGCTTTACTCTTGAGGAAACTTTTCTATTCACAAACCAATAATTTTGTTTTCACATTGGAATAGATGGGAAAGATCATTCTGCTTGACTTCAGAGTTCCATTAGATCAGATGTCTCCAGGAATTAGGTGTGTGTGTAGCTTAATGACAGTGAAATTCAGCTGAATGAGCTTTGTGTTGGCCTCATTATTCATTTGCTATTAAGCTTTTCTATTATACCATGTCAACACTTATTCTGACTTTGGCCCTGATTCAGCTTAGTACTTAAACACCTGGGTAACTTTAAGGACTTTAGCAAGCACTTACTCAAACATTTAAAGCTAGACACTTGCTGAATGTGGGCCTGCTTACGTCTCAATTAAATAGTAATGCAAGATTTAACAAGTGAGTTATGTTGGCAGCACACATATGGACTCACGTGTATAGTAGCTACATTTATATCATAATATGCATCTTCATTTGGAAACACTACAAAGTACTGCAGAGCAGCCAAATATTGAATCTTGATGATGGCCGTGATAAGCAGAAATAGTTCATGCAGTTAGAATAGTGTATCCCAGACTTAGTTAAAAATGCAGTTGTGTGCTTTGATACTTCAATTTGATTTTTTTACATGAATTGTAAGTAGGCTTTGGACTTACATTACTGCTCAAAGCTGCCAGAAAGTGCTTTGTTCAGTTTATGATAGTGCATAGTGCTGACCAAAGCATGAGTGAGAACTGTGTACAATTATTTATTTATTTACTAAGTATGTCTATTTTATTTTTTTTTTCATTTATTTTCTCTTTTCCTATATGGGTCAGTTTGAAAGAGACAAGCTCTACCTCTGAAGTTAATATTGACGAGACTATCACTGTATAAAATACATTGCCTTCCAAGCAGATGACACGAGGCCAAATAGGCTTACGTTACTACTGTGAGTAAACGAGTGGCAATTCTGTCAAAAGCAAGTGAAGTGGAGTTTGCCGTTTTTCTATATTTGCAGTATTAATGCAGTGAGATGTCCTCATAGATGAGGAAAAGCTATTATAGACATATCTCAGGAGCCAGTGAGAATTTAGCTAAGGGACATGGACAAGTTTACAGCTTGGCACGGACAGATATTTTTAAGATAGATTGTGTGGGTTTTTGCGGGGGTTTTTTTGCCTTTTTTTCTTATCTTGAACAAAATTAATTAATTGGTCCCTTTTGCTGGTCAGCTTCAGGTCTTAGTTTTCATTGAACATAAAAAGCTTACATAATTTCTTTTTCTGTTGAGTTAAGACGAAAGCTAGTCAGGTGAAGAGGATTACACTGATTTAAATGTCTCTGTGTTGATTTCTGAAAGTTGAAGTGCTGACCCATTGTACTTTTCATTAACCTTTAAAAAAAATCTAGTGTTCTTGTCTTTTTCTGAAGCAGAATGAAAAAGGAATTTTCACTTGGAAAAAGAAAAAAAAAAAGCCCACTGTCCCAGAAATCAAATCTAACCATGGGACAAACACATCACTTTGGACTTCAAAGCCCAGAGGTTAATATACTCCCATAAGATGTGGAACTGAGGTTCAGGGCTCTCTGAAGCAGGGGTTTGATTGAACATGCAGTGTGGGTAAGCACCCATCCTGCTGGCCTGTGAGGTGTTTTCGGGGTGAGGTTTTTTCTGTTTTCTTCAACTCATTCACTCTGGGCTTGAGAATTTTGCTGTTGAAACTAGCCAGTTTCAATTTGAAAAAATATTTCAATTAAAATGCATTTAATTGAGAAAGAGTAATTATTATTGCTGGGTAAGTTCTGGTTAGTGTACCAAATACAGCAGCTGAGATGGGAGATACAAAAGTTACAGCAAGTGAAAAAGTAAATAATTTTAGCCTGTGAGGAACAGGCTCTTACTCCCATTGGGAATCCCTTGAACTCCAGTAGAAGGGGAAGGGATCTGCACTTGCAAACTGCCTTGCTGGGCTGTCATCTATAAATTGAATTTTTGCTGTAGGGAAGAATCAGCTCTAGAAACATACATTACTGGTGGCCTTCAGTTTTATTATTTCTTGTTAAACTTCCATAGATCTTTTTATTACTGATTTTATTTGGAAGAAAACACTTTCCCAGGTTTCCCACTTCAAATGATATGTAGCTTCACTGGAGATGTAGTATTGTTTCCTAGTCATGTAATTAATAGTTTTTTCCTTCCTTAAAATGGAAGTTATTTTCCCTGGCAGAATGAAATGCCACTGTCAGAACTGGAGATCCACAGACTGCAGTTTTGTACCAAAGCATAAAAGAGATCAATTGCCTTTGCTCAGAGTCATCTGTGTTGAAGAACTGTCCCACAGAGTAAGGTGAGATAGCTCGGAGGTTACAGTGCAAGAGAACTGCTTTTTTTTTTCCGGAGCAATCTGCAGCTTTTTGTCTTCTATGAGTCAAAGCACACTGAAAGAGGGGAAGGATTTCCACTGACTTGTGTACTCCTTGTATCAAGTGCTCCATCCTGTGCTGCTGACCTTTACAAGTGATGGTAATCCTGACTTAAAGCTGTATGTTGTGAATTGGCTGGGGGTGGCAAAGGTGTTTCTTTACTGCTTGTGCAGTCATGGTGAGGCCCTAGTTTTGGTTGAGGATTCTTAAGCAGTAATGAAATACAAATGATGTGTAGGAGTAGTGATTTACCCTCCTGTTATAATACCTGTGAAATTGCTGGACCAAACTGGGAGCTTTGGTATAGCTGACTTAAGTTATGACAGACTAAATCAGAAGCTTTTCCTTTTTTCGTTTACTGTTTCCTTTTTCCTTTCCCCCTTCAATTTCAATATTTCTTTTTTTGAAATAAATTATTGCCACATTCAGGTTTTTTTAGTGTTGTTTTTTGAACCCGTTGTTTCTTGTTTTAGAAGGAGCATTTCATATGAGGTCCCTATTCAAAGTGAATATATATAAGAAAAATTGTTTCAACACTTGCTTGTGAGGCCAATAAAAAGCTATGCTGTAGTGCAAATTACCCTTGCAAATGCTCTCTAAAAAGCTAATAACATTCTTCCCCCCAAAGGATAGTTTCCAGCCATAAGGAGAGTTTCTCTTTCATGTTCATTTGCCACACAGATTTATAAAATGATCCCAAATCCTTGCATAGGCTGTGAGGGATTGCAGCTTTGAACTGCTGAATTGGAAAAGCTATTAATGGAAGAGGAAAAGTTTTCAATTTCAGTCAGATTGGGTCAGGATGGTATAAACTCAACCCTCTGAGTTTTGGTGTAAGATGGAAGGCTGTTTCTTCTTTGTTGATAATTTTCATTGTAAGATTCACAAGGTTTTCTGTTTAAAGGCATGAAACGAGAGGATAAGAATGTAAGGAAAATCATTAGCCTATTCACTGCTTCTTTTTTTTTTTTTTTTTCTTCAAGTAAAACCAGTCATTTTAATTTGCTTTCTGTGGAACATGGTATAATTGGAAACTTTTCAAAACCAGAACTATTAGGCAAGTGGTCAAAATCTCTCCAGTCCAGCCCTTCTGCACTGGAGCTCATATTCCATGAAGGCCTGCAGGCAAGGCCAGGGACTGTAGTTTCCCCATCGGCTTTGTGTGCTGGCATGTGATATTTTCCCCTTCTTTAAAACCCAGGGCAGCATAAAGGGGCAGCCCTGCAGTTCTCACTCCTGTTTAGCCTTGTAGTGATTGGGGGTGGGAGGTGGGGTGCTTATCCCCCAGTATCAGCAGGCTGCATTTTCAACCCTGCAATAACCCTGGACTTCTTCCACCCAGGGACAGTTTCCAGCTACGCAAGCTTTTGCTTTTTAATCCAACCTGTGGTGGCTCAGTGATTGTAAAGGGCCTTGAAAATCGGAGCTTGGCCAAATTACTTCTCCTTCATGCCATTTTGACAGAAGGCTTTCACAAAAATTAAACAGTAAATAACTCCTGTGAAATTGCATCTTGTATTTACTGCTTTTAGTGATGGTGAGATAAGCGATCAACTGAAAGCCAAGCAAGCTGGATTTGTGTGTTTAGACAAAGAATGGCTACCACCAACTTTTCCTGCAGCACTGCGCTACACGCCCTGGGTAGATTGGGAGGGGGACTTTGCAAATAGAGTGGCTGTTTGCAGTTCTTTGCTTCTCAGCCTCTGTAAGTGACTGTGAAATGCACTGGCCACTAAGCACTGGGCTTGGAGCACTGACTGATGTTATATGGGCTCCCACCAGATACCTGGTGGTACCAACTCTCAGACCTTTCCAGATTTGCCTGTAACAGCCTCCCTAGCCTTACCTTGCACACACTGTGATAGATGGGACTGGCGAAACTGTAGCTGCTGTTTCCACTCTTGTAACTGTTCATGACATCATTTTGAAGTGGAACATGTGTGGTGGTGTGTCCTTCTGATGGAGCCATCTCTGTCTCCTTCCCCTGCTTCCTTTCTGCTGTTAATCTGGTAACTGACCACTTATTGCATTTATTATCTTTGTAATTGAAAAAGCCTGTGGCAGGTAAGCCTCGTGCCCCTGTGCGCTTGCTTTGATTTTTCCTCCCACAGCCCTGAAACCACAACCCTTCCCCCTCTCCCCGTAACAGCAGGCTCTAAACACAAGTAACTCCCAGAAGCCTGATGCTACTCTATATTTGATTTTGTTTGCAAGCTTGTCTTATGACCAGCTCTCAGCGTGGGAAGAAGCAGGGAGTAGGGAGATGGAGAGAGAGAGTTGTTGCAACATATTTTAACATATGTGCTTTAGGCCTCTTGGTGGACTCCCTCTTGGGAAGAGGGGAGGGAGCGTGCCCCTAAGCAGTTGGTTGGCTTTGCTTGTTTCTATAGCAGCCTGAATGAGGAAAATCATGTTTTAACTCTTAATATATTCAACCAAAAGCCCCTAACAATTACAGGAAGATTCTTTTTTATTATTATTAAAGAAATTGCATTAAAAATAAATGAGCATATATTGGAATAATTATGTTTTAAGGTGTGTAACATTAAAAGGTACTGAATGGAATATCGACTGTTTTGTAGGAACAGTAATAATGAGATTTCTGTCACCTAATCTTACAATAATTGGGTTATTACTATGCAAATTAAGGTATTACTTAAATAAAAAAAGGAGGTAAAACAGATCCTTGAGGCAGCCGTTTATCTATCCTTAAAGTTATGCTGTCGATTCTCTTCAGGCTGAAGATCCTTTTTAAAACAATTTGGAGATGCTAATTTCATTATTTTTTTACCTATGTTTCCTACTAGGTCTTTTTTTTATTCTCCCCAGGTAGCAGATCAGGAGTGGTGGTTTCTTATGTATTTTCTAGTCTCTTATGGATACCTTTAGGAATAATTAGATCAAATAGCTATGATTATTACCTTTTTGTCCCCTCTTTCTTTTAAATAAAACAATGATGTGTGTATTTTGCCTGAGATTTTTACATCAGGATCACAGAGAATATACATAAATTATTTTTATCCTTCCTTCCCTTTAGCAAAGAATTATTGAGCAGCTTTTTGTATTTTTCTTGATATTAAATTATTATTATTAAAGTTTACATACTGGCCAGTTAATGGCCTTGAAGAGGAGTCGAAGAATGCTTGGAATTGCATTTTCGAGTTTGAGACTGATAGCTTTCACTGAATCTGCCAGAGGCCTCATGGCATTTGCTCTGGTTGTTGGAGGTAATATGTAAGACTGAGCTGCTGATGGGAATTTTCTTGTTCATCATGAATATTAGTTCCTTTGTAATGCATAATATCTGTAGAAATGTTGTTTGTAGGTGAAAAAGATGCTCATAAAGGCTTTCTGAAGCCTTGATCTCTGCACTGTGAACGCTGTGATTATCTGAGGTAGTTCCATTCAAACTGGCGTGGTTTTGCCCAGACACGCTGCCATCACGCTTCTGATTGCAGAATACATATCCCGTTGGAGGTGCTGAGCACTTCTAACTCCCACTGACTTCAGCATTCCCAGTTTTTTCTTTGTATCAAGAGTATAGATGTGTCACGGCATTAATCCAGATATTTACTACTTCTGTCAGCAAGTCACTCTGGAAAGCAACGCAAGATTTAGCAGCTGCATTTCAAGTAATTATAGTGTGTTACTCCATGTCAGACCCCCTTGCAGTGCCTGCCTTGGTCTTTTTCCTAGGGAGTTCGTGATGACTCTTGCTTTCTCCTATTTTGGTTCACTGTTCTCCCACTCCATTGAAGCCTGGTTTTGATTACATTTAGTTTTAAGACTTTCAGATCTTTCTTTTTATTGAATACGTGACTCCTAAAAGAAGTGTATAATCAACCAGAATGGGCACAGAATTACCATTTGAGGTCTTACCCCATCACAGGCAGCTTCCTCTGCAGCTTTCTGCAAGCAGCTAATCTCTCCTCACTTTCTGTCTTTATTACAAATGGGATGTAAGTATATCTAAAATTCATCTACCCTATGGGTAGTTAAAGGAAAGTTTAATTACCTCGCTATTTACCTATTTATACTGCAGGAAGAATAAGAGCATACTGAGAACATATTTATAGATTAAAAAGTAAATTAATCAGGGCTTTTAAGGTGATTTGTTTAATTAATTAATAAGAAGTTTCTTCATGATGCTGAGTAAAGTTACAAAAACATACTTTGGTCACACTTTAGATTTTGCAACACTGTGAAGTAATTTGTATTACTTGTGTCAGCAGTTGTTGCGAGGTGCTGCCTGTGAAAGGGGAGGGCACTTAGGCCGATACTGGTCAGTTCCAGGCCATACTTCAGGCCATCATAACTCTTCCGAAGCATTTGCTGCCAGTATCATTTGTAAAGGAGAAAGCTTGGTGAAAGCTCTGAACTTCCACAGTGTCCTTGAACATGAAACCAACAAACTACACATTAACAGTAATGTGGGGTCACAGTTACATGTTTCATGGTACCTGTCATCCATCCAAAAGAAAGCTGTTAATCTATTAGGGATTCGCAAAGAGATGAAGTCCTTTTATTGACTCTTAACTGACAATTTCTTTTATGTTCAGTGTATTCATTCTTGCTTGATTAACAGCTCTGGCATAAACTGAGCCATTGACTTCATGGACCCCGGGTTGTTTGACTTAATAATCAGGAAAAGCCTGTCTGTTTACCTGGGTGTGCCTGAAAAAATGAGTTGTGATCTTGGTTTTAGCTCTGAATTGCAGCAGCATACAGTGAAAGAAAATCCACCATAAGAGAAATAACAAAATTTCCTGAAAAAAAAAGACTTCTACAATTTCTTCCTAGAAAGGCCATGTAAAACACTCACTTGGTGATCCCTGCATCTTTGCTGCACCACTGTTCCTAATGTGGGGCATGGTTGAACCTACTGCAGTGAAATAAAATGAAATAAACCATTTTCCAGAATTCAGAGTAAAAAAAAAATCAACAAACCAACAACAACAAAAAACAAACCAACCAAGAACAAAAAAAACCTGCTTGAAGCTCAAAAAATTATTTTGTTTAAGATTTCAGTATAACACATATGCAACCTGCCCTGGTGATTGCTGGTGGTTGCCAGGAAGTTCTCCAAGAAATCTGCAAAATGTCTAGTCTGTGTAACAGACGGGAGAGCTGGAAAAATTGTGTGAAAGTCCAGAGAGTTTTAGATTTCTTTCTCTCTTTTCTCCAGAGAGTGTTTTGGACCATTTAGATAAAGCTTAAAATCTCTCTTTATACCCATTTGAACAGAACCTCTGAGCCTGTATTGATTCTGTTCTTCCCTGTCAGTTACAGGTTGAGAACAGGGTGAACTCCTAAGCAAGCTGTGCAAGGCAGAATTAATGAGTGAACAAACTAAACCTTCCTTAGGCAGGAACTGAAATCTGAGCAGCTACTTTGCATGTTTTAGTTAGTACTGCTGCTATTTTCCATGGTGTGGAAGACCTATAGTATAACTAGCTAGGTATGAAGATCTCTTGAGTCTACCGTGGTGTGTGTGTCACATGGTTGGAGAGCTGGCACACCTACTGGAGTGATGGGGATCCCATGGTGACACTAATTAATTGATGAAATAAAAACTGCTACACTAAGACTGCATTTCCATTTGCTGACTATTACTTCTCTGACTGGGGCCATGATTTCCCATGCTAGTAACAGATCAGAACAACAGGGGAAAGGAGACCCTGTTTGATTTTGATATCTGCCCCAGGTTCCCTCAGCTTCGCATGCCTCAACAACTGGATGCACCTTCACTACTTTTAACTCCACCTCCTCCAAGGGTCCTTTGACAAAACATCACCCTCTTCTGTGTCGCCCCAGGCTACCTCTACAAGTTTATTGCTATTTTTCTTGGTTTAATTTACTCTTGATCTCCTAAACCTGTTATTTACTATTTGCTAATCATTACTAGGTAGGAGGTGTAAATTCGGTATTGGTCTGTAATGAACTGAACTTGTTGGTAGGTAGTTCTAACAGCCACATAGAAAGAGTGGTGTTTCATTGTGGGGGTTTTTCTGTTAAAACCCATGATTTTTCTAAATCACTTGATTAGAAGTTTACATAGTGAGCCTAGAAGTACTCTGATCTTTCCTAATGCCATTGACTTTAGTGATAGATATTCAGTAATTCCATTAGATATTTTATAGTCTGTCTCTTTATAAAGGCAAATAAAACAAAACAAAACAAAACAAAACCAAAAAAAAAAAAGAAAAATGCTGTCCCATCACTGTGTCTGAAGTCACTGCTGTTGAGTCTTCAGTAACAGACGGAACAAGGTTTTAACAGTTGTAAGATGAAGCAAAACTGGCTGAAATGTGTGTTCAGATAGATGGATTAGGAATGAGATGTGGTAGAAATCAGCACAGAGGTGGTGAATTGAAGCCATCATTCCTCAGTGATGTGAAAATACAGAACTATAATGCATAAAATTGCTTGGATGCTACAAGGACATTAAAAATATGAAAAATATGAAGTGTTTTATGTAATGTAGCAATTTATAAGATGCAGTAGCAGTTAGTGGGGGGGTAGTGGGGAAACCCTATAATTATTTGGGATATGATGTTAATAGATCCAACAGTTAAGTTGAGATGCAGCTCCAGAGTTAACTTTTGTTTTACTTTTTGTTGGTTTTGCTGGCTTTCATCTTTTTTCTCCCTTTATATTTCTCATTTTAAACTCTGTCATCTCTTTCCTTTCTCACTTATTGGTAGGTGATTTCACTCTTGTTAGTGACGGCAGGCAGATGGCTCTCTCTGCAAATAATATTTAATGCTGTTCTGTCACTTGGCCACTGAGCAGTGTTGTAGCAATAGGGCAGTTGAACTCACTGTGAAAAGTATTAACGCACTTGGCCTCTTCTGGTGTAAGGTTTGTGATTCTAGGCTTGCTCATGAGCGTGCTTTTTTCCAGGGGACTGTGCAAAACACTTGCTGAGGCACCAGGTCAGCGGTTAAAAGCTAATTCTCAGATGGGTTCAGCTCTCAGTCCATATGTGGATAACCTATAAGTGGCAGTAATTTAGACATTTAACCAGACAAAAATCCATGCCACAAACCAAATGAATGTGTTATTATAGATTCATGATGCATTGTTTTTCTGTGTAGTCAAAGATGATGATACTGGGTGGATGTCAAAAGAAACATATACATGAAGGTAGAAGTGTTTATAGGTTTAAACCTGAATAAATAAAATGCTATTACTTTAAACTTAGCACGTGCCTGAAAATATTAATGGATTATATGAGGCAAAGTCCTTCCAGCTAAAAATATGGAAGGCTTCATGAATGAAAAGTAATTTCTATTAACCTCACATTTCCAAGTCTGTATAAAGAATTGCTCCAAACAGATAGCAATAGTGGAGATTAGAATTAGCATTATATATATGGTGAATTTTAAGCCCCAGGCCTGTGTGTTGGTTGGGGCTTTTGCCCTTCTCCTCATTTCTTGAAACCTACTCCTTCTTTTCAGTGTTCATGCAAAACTAATTTCCGTTTCGTGTTGAGAGGTTTCATGTCTCTTTAGTTTCCCTTAGAATTCAAGCTTTGAACAAAACCTAAACCCCAGAATGAAACTCAGCTGAAAGCATCACATTTTGCATAGTTTCCACCAAAAAAACATAAATTGACCTAGGTTCACTCTATATTTGGCCTGGATACACCAAAAAGTTACTGAAGCCTTACAAAAATTTTCTGTGAAACTGGATTCCTTAGATTTCTATATTCCCTGATACTCTGCTTTCAAGCATGGGTGTAGTAAAAAATGTTTGGAACTGCTCTTTAGGATCTCTGATGACTTTTGGGAGCATAGGAGTTTGGTTTTGACCTATAAAATGGCTTAAGCTGGCTTGAAAGATCTATCTGAAGAGCCTCTATTTCTTGCATAGTGTGCTAGAAATGCAGTAAGCAGAACACCTCATGTTCCTCTGACAGGAAGGGTGCTAAGTGCAGGCTCTTCTCAAGTGTCCCTCTGAATCACACTGGATTTGGGCATAGGTGTGCTCGTTTTTTGTGGGTTTTTTTATGTTTTTAACATGGGGGAGAACCTATTGAATAGTTTTATAGCATTAACAGTAGTATAATATCTTGGGAGTTCATTTGACGTTAACAATACTATAATCTCCTTGGAATTATTTTTTTATAATTTCATGAGTAAGAATCACTTTGATTTTTGACACCTCCTCTCTTACCCCATATCCCCTGAAAAAGTCACTTGTATGCAGACTGCTGGTATTTTTTTGTGACGTTCAATGAGGAGTGTTGAACAAAGATGCACTCTCTGTGTGTACAACCAGTTACAGCTTTATTTCTCACAAGCTATATGTGAAGTGCTTGGAATCCATAAAAAGCTAAATCTTTACCTTTAAACAGCTTCCAGAGTTTTCCCCTGTAGACCCTACTTCTGGGCCCAGGAGTTGCACTTCTGTTTGTGAGCCCTGCTTCTCTGATTTAATTTTGTTTAGGCTTGAGACCCCAATTGTCAAGGCCTCCACCTCTGAATTGGGAGCCACTGGCTCAGGCAATTTGTGTTGTGTTCTGGCAAATTGCCGCTTGGGTAATTACATACTGTTTACTTTTGATATCTTCTTTGACTTCAAATCTGGGAGCAATTCTGTGTCATTTGTTGTTGTGAAGTGGTGCCATTTCTTGGTTGTCACAGTCTGTTTTAGAAGAGGGCTGCCTCTTGAGTGGCTGGAAGGTGGGGGAAGTGGTCCCTGTTCATAATCTGTAAATGATGGTTGGGTGCTTTGAACTGCAGGGAAGTTGGTGTCTGTGGATGCATATGTCCATGTATGTATGTTTATATATAGTTGTGGGACTTGCCCAAACAAGAGTCGTAATGAAGCTAAAAACATCAGGGTGTAACAGCTATGATCTTTGTTTAAGATCAGATGGCGAGCTTGTTCTTCAGCATCTCCATGTATGACAGTGGGATGCTCTGTAGGGACACAAGGTCTCTAATTGGGTTTGTAATGGGAAACTTCATTTGTGGTGTATGTTTTAGGTTGCTTTTATCCATTTTTTGTTCCAGAAAATGTTTGTTTCATTTATAGCTTTACAGTACCTTCATGAGCAATGGGGATACCATGCATTCCCACATGCAGTTTTCTCTTTGCATTGGTAAAATTTGGTTTACAATTGTTGCTGGGGGATTTCTTTGGCAGTAATTCAGTAGATGACAGTATTACAGTCCAAAATCAAATATTTAATTCCAGACTGTACCTAAGATAAGGAATTTTGATTTGAAATTTTTTAAGAGTTTGTTCCAAGATTTTCTTCAAACCAGATAAATAACTTATAATTCTGATTGGATGTGCAGTTTTTAAAAGGCGAATATCATATTTATTCTTGTAAGACATCAGTATCCAAACCTTGACCAATATTTTATGTTGGTTAGGAACAACATCCTAAATCAGTACTGAAATCTTCTTCCTGACCCATTTGCCACTATTGTATTAATAACTGTCATTTATGTAACATCTTTCATCATGCTGAATATCCAAGCAATTTACAAACACGTGCCTTCATTCTTCAGAGAAATCTGCAGTTAGTCAGGTTTAAATTTGTCTGGGGTCACAGAGGTTAATAACTTGATTCCTTCAAAAAGTGCCACAGTTTTAATGACCACAGCCCTTAGGATCTTTGAGACTCTCATGCCTAAGTCAGTGCTTCTGTCTGCAGGATGCCTGCAGCACCATGCTGGCACGCTGACCGACTCGTGCAGCCCAGTGGGGAGAGTGCTACCTCTTGGATTAGCCCTGCTTTCTGCAGGACCTTTGTTTTTTTGGGTTTGTTTTAGATCCACCCCTCTTTAGAGGCCATCCATCTCCATACTTGGCCATCCTGACATATGGGTCTTTCAGAGATTCAGGTCGGTCAGATATCAGGGCAACAGGATATGTCTGTATGATTTTATTTTATTTTAATTTAAAAAACTGGGAGGAGAGGAGAAAATATGGAACCGTAATTCTTCCAAAACTGAGGTTTGGAGGCTATCTTACCTGTTGGGCTTTATCCTAATATTTCAAAGGAGTGATGATTTTGAATTAGCAGAAAGCTGGGGGTGTTTGAGCCCTGGTGATTCTAAAAGCAGATATTTATGCAGATGAGCATGATGTGTGCATGCTGCAATTCACCACTGTTTAACTCCAGATGTCAAGCTCCTCGCTGTTCCCTGTGCATAGGTCTAAAATATGTTTGTGCATAACATAAACTTGGTTTTACAACCAGACTCACATTTAGACTGATTATAGGAACTGGGCTATATCTGTGTACTTCTTGCATGAATTCTTGTACAGAAAAGTATCAAAAAAGATTACTAAAAGGAGTGCTTCATTTATTGTTTCTGAAGTTAAAGAGGTTAGTCTTTAAAGAAATAGATCTCATAACATGAAAGACTTTGTTTTATTATGACAGATGTATATTTTATATGGAGGCATTAACATCCTTATGTATTTAAACAGCATTCAAGGATCTTCTTGAATTGGGCCTTACATTTTAAGCAGATAAAAAAGAGTTAAGTATAGTCTCCAGGATACCAAATGACAAAAAAAGTCCTAGTAACTAAATTGTGTACAATAATTACATCCAAGATACTATGTTTAATGTTTTCATTCTCCTGTTAACTTACTATTACCTGCATTCTTGAGCCATTTATAGATAGGTGCATATTTATCCAGATAACTAGTAAAGTAAACATGCAGTCAATGAGATTTTGACTCTGTGGAAATCACTACAATAAAGCTGGAATTTTATCCTATATATGCAAGTAGAGAGTATCAGTGTAAGTGCTCTTACATAATATTCTCATATGAACTATGCTGTAAATGTCACAGTAAAGTGTAGCTGCAGGGCTATTTGAAATTAGTCGTTTAGGTAATATAAATATTATTTTATGAGGTTTATCCATTTATCAGCGCTTCACAATTCTGTTGTATCCTAGAGAAATGCCTTAGCACTAGATAGAGACAAATATATACGTACAATTCACTCTTTTGTTGGCGAGGGGGGGAAGTTATGATTTTGACTGCTCCAGAGCAGAGTCACTTTAGTGGTTGTCTTCTGTCAGTATGACTGCGGTTTGTATAACTAGTGATATTTTTAATAGATATGCTTTTTCTTTGTCAATTTAGTACAAAATACAGATCAAAGGGAGAAATTGGTACAATACTTGTCACTATGATTATAAGACAACTTGTCACCTGTGCTTGAGCTGTTGTCTTAAAGTACTAAAGAATTTCTCATTAAAAATAAAGCTATTACCCTCAATATTGCAGTTTATAATAGTATTACTTTTACAGCATTTGGGGCTGTTACTAATATTTTTGCCAATATTCTGGGTATGGTTTCTACTTTTGTCATGGGCTAAGCAACCCAAGCCCTGTGGTGGGAGCAGGTACTGCTGAGCTCTCTGAAGCATCAGGCCCTTCAGAATAAAGCAGTGACACAGTGCTTGATGCTGGCACAAGTGGAGTTTTATTTGAAAGTGCATTTCATGAAACAGTGTTAAGCCTTTCTGTAAATAGAAGCTTTGCATTAAGTCAAGCCAAAGGAAGACCAGTTAATAATATCCTTCTCTGGTTTCAGGAGAATGGGCATTGCCTGCTTGAACATTCACTACCTTTCCTGTAGTAGCCATTCACCTTATGCTTAAGATCGTTCCCTGAGAGGGAAGACTGTGCCTGGCCCTGTGCAGTGGAAACGCTGAGGCACTTACAAAGTAGGTTTCAGAATAGCTGGAGGCGAGGAGCCCTGTGGCAGCAGGGTTTGAAGCCTTGGGCTGTAGTGCTCTGTTGACAGCAATAGGCTGTCTGCACACAGCAACAGCAGCTGCACACTTGAACAGCGTTAGCCATTGCTTTCTATACATTGCTAGACTATACATTTCTTTTGACATACTGTTTACTATCCAGAGTTCCTGAAACTTAAAATAAAACAACACAACAAACAAACAAACAAACCCAACTAACCAAACAAAAGCTAATTCTCTGAGAGCAGTTCATCATCTGGTTGGGGTTAAGTCAAGGTTAGCAGGACTTTCACAGGTGTGAGGAATTAGGTGAAAACTATCGTTAATGGCAGCTGCATTCTTGCCTTCATTAAGCACAGGAATATCCTTGACCCTTGCTAAGTATTGTTTTGTTTATCTTCTCTACAAAGTGGTAGAAGCCTGGAAGTTAATTTTTATTTTCCTTAAAGTTCACTAATTGGAAAAAAACCAACAAATATCCTCTTGCTGACCTTTGAAATCTGCCTGACTGTTCAAGGCCTCGGTTTCAGGCAGAAGCAGAGCAGAGGGACAGAGAGTGAGCAGTTGTTGTGGCGGCACCAGCAAGGGTTAATCATCTTTGCCAGCCTGAACAATGGAGACAGGGGCAGCTTTAAACGAAATGAGCTGAATATTTCATTCGGCCACTCAGCTGCCTGCTCCAATTGCCATCTTTGCTAAAACGAGAGCTTAATCTAAAGTGACAACAACATCAGTTTCTATGTGCTCCAGTCACACAGAACATGACTTCCTTAACATAAACACTATTTACATGGACCGTCTGGATATAGCAGGGAATCGGGAGCGTGCCCAGCTAAGACAGAAGCTACAATGAAGGACGAATAACAGGCAGCTGAGAATTAACTTCAGCAAATGAAAGCCTGACCCTCAGAGGGCATGTCCCTGTTACATTTTAAAGCTAGAAAGCCTTGCACCGGTAACCCTACTTCCAGTAAAGACTATATAATTTAGAAAGAAAATAGTACCTTTTCAGCTTAGATACTTAACCAAATGCATTACATCTGACCCATTTTCCTACTCTGTACGACACGAGATGAAGGACCCCCAGCTGCAATTACCAGTTGTTCAAACAGCTGTAACTGATAAGCCTCCCCCTTCCTTGTGCTCTCATCTCAGAGCAGCTCCTGCTTTTTTTTGGCACAAAAGTGGGGAAGGTGCTAAGCAGAAGCAGGGGTCTCAGCTCAAGAGAGCTGAGAAACTCTGTTCCTCCAGCCCTGTGCTACCAGGGTTAGAACCCTGTGCTGCTGCTGCCGCCGTGTGAAGATGCCATTGCTAAATGCAGAACCTTGGAGTTGCTGTGTTGCTTCTGGAAGATCAAGCTATGCTTTGACAAGTCACAAACAAGGGGTGTTTGCAGCCTGGCTTCTTCCCCCAGACTGTGGAAAGCGGCACTATTCAGAAGTAAGTGTTTATGGCCTCCCCTCCACCTCAACAGGGGAGCTCTGCCGAGAGCTGTGGTATACAGGCTTGGTTTCTTCCTCCTCTCCCTCTGCTGTATCTATAAGGCAATGGTGTTTATTCTAGCGGAATCCCAGACTTGCAATCTAGCTCCCTCCTTTCTTTGGCTTTTGGTAAGGAGGAGGGGCGGGATTTGTTTTTAATTTTTTGCTAGGCTACAGGATTTTAGTCCACTGGAAGATTTAGGTATTCAGACTACTCTTTGTCAAATCTTTGAAAAGAGAAGGCCTCCTAATTGGGAAAACTGGAGGGTAGGGCAGAGTGCAAGGGAGCTTGGGGTAGTGTGATGCTTTCCACAGCTGAACTCAGGAGGGATTACTCCAACTTCTTTCTGCCCTGATGTGGGTGCTCTGAAGGCCTGGCCACGCTCCAACAGGAACTTGGCTTCTTCCATCTTCCTTGCAATGGATGCTGGGGCTGCTGAGGAGGACAGCTCTGTTATTTCCTCTTTTCCTCATTCCTTCCCCCCTTCCCTCAGGCTTGCTGTTTATGCAGAGTCACTTCTTCAGCTGGGCAGGCAGACATACTGTGCAACAGTAGGTCCACATAGCCATTCCTCTTTGGGTAGTACTGGCAAATTCACTTTTCTTGGCAGCTGTGTTAAGCTGACAATTCCTCGAGCAGGCATTACTCACTAGTTATTTTATAGGATTTTTTAGCTGGTTTTACCATCCTCAAATTACAAGTCTGTCTAAAAAATAAAAAAGAAGGTGTGGAATAACTCAGTGGTTGAGCTGAACTGTGTGACAATAAGGTACCTAGCTCTTAATCAGACCCTGCAGTTAGCCTTGAGAAATAGGGCAGGATTGTGTGTTTTTAAGCAGTTTTGTTCTCCATCATGCAGACAAATACTTTTTGCTTAAATGAAGGGCAACAGATCTGTCCTGCTGAAGAGGAGACTGTTTCTTTCCCTTTGTTGGGTTAATAGCAGAATCAACAAAAAAAGTACTGATCTTGAAAGGATATTTTTTAATCATGTTGGAACATTAGCTATTCTGGAAATTCAGAATGTGCACATCATAATTTAATATGTACCATATTTTATTATTGACTGTTAACTATAAAAATTTAGGAAGTTTTTAATGTGAAGAAAATTAACATCTGCATCAAAATATGAGAGGTTCAGTGAGTATAATTCCATAGCTGAAATCCTGAGCAGCTTCCTTTTCATATTAAAGAGTAATTACTGTTGCCAAGTTAAGTGGACTTTTGTGACACTTTTTTTAAAACATACTGTAGTTAACTTTGAGCTGATGTATCTTAACTTTAAAGAAAGAACACAGATCACTTATGGTGTCAATACAAGACTTAAAATAGTAGCCAAAATCTGTGCTTTTTGATTCTGTCTGACTACCATCTTTCCTTTTTCCTCACTTTTGGTTCCAGGAGGGAGTGTCAGCAGTCACAGATTTACAGAATTACAGATGTATTCCTTACCACCATCAGAAAACAAGGTCTACTATTCTTGAGATGCAATGTGCTGGCATTGGTTCAAGAACTAACACCTCTTCAAAGAGAGCAGTCACTAAAATCAGCTCATCATTGAAATGCAAGGGAAAAAAAAACAAGACAGAAATGGGGCTATAGGGATTTTTAGGGGTCATCCAAAACACCATCTCACAAATCACTTTTGTTAGGTAATGATGTGGCCATCAGCTGGGAGTGATAGATTTCCAGAGGTGCAGGATTTAAGTTTATATTCTTACTGTTATATTAAATAGCCCTTACAGCTTCAGCTGAGGGATTGGTGATCATTCTGTTAAGCTTATTTCCTAAAAAGGGCACTCAGTCCTATTCTATAAATAGCTCCCATAGTTCCAGTCCTAGAAATCAGGACCAAGTCTGTCTGCCTTTGGTTAGTGTCTAACTGGAGTTAGGTATCAGATGAATAACATGGTATGCCTGTCTCTTCATAGCCTTTTTTTGAAAAAGGTACCAAAAGAATGTATGAGAAATAGAAGTGCATCTCTGCACAGCTGGGTATGCATTTAGCCTGATTCCAAACAACTGGGAGCCCCAGAGAGTTATTTGGTTTTAGAGATTTATCTTGTTGAATCTGCTTATCTCTTTTAGACTAAATTCTCTGTCTTGAAAACAGACTGATATTTGGCTGTGTCACACAGTTGATGTTAGAAAAGAGGTGTGATCTCAGGTGCTTCAAGGGAATATGAGAGTTGTAGGTAGATGAGCTTCTTCAAGCTCCCCTGTCCTCATCCTGCATTTCTGTAGGCAGGGGAAATGCAACACACTGGCCATTGTGTTGATGAGTAGGTCCTGGGTGTATTAAAAAACCTCCTTTTCTGAAAATTACTAATCTGAGTATTAGATGTATGCTTATTACATAGTTATTAAACCTAATGAATTTATTTTTTAACATGCAATAATTATCTAATTAAATATAAAGCGCGAGATTAAGTAGGCTAGCTCTCATACTAAAATGCTGTCTATTACAAGTAGATTTATTGAGGATTAACAACTACATAATAGAATGGTATCTATTTCATGATTGTTAATCCTCACCAAATGTTTTTAATAATTAATTGGCACTTAACGAAAGGATTATGTTCATTGTGTGATGGAGTTTATGAAGCAATATAACATTTTTTGTGGAAGATTAAGTGCCAAAGGGAATATTGCTGTGATATTGCTAAATAACTGGGGAGGATGGGAAAACACCCAAAACCCCCCAACAAACCAGTCAGAAAACCCAGGAAGCTGGAGGGGAATGGGCAAATCACATGTGGTAGCAATGTTCTTATTTCTGTTGTTACCTGATAACAATGTGAAACTTTGTTTGGTTTTGTATATATTATGTAGGAGACGTAACCAGGTACTTAGGCGGCAAGATATTTAATGCTAGAAAATAGTTAAATGGCAGTATTGTGGTTACAGACAGTGAAATATTTCAGTGTGGCTGACAAAAATCCTTCAGTATTTAATTCATTATTTCATTCTTGAAGCCTATTATGTGTGTGAATTAGTGAACTAGAACAGAAATGCACTATACATTTTGACTAAATGAGTTTCAGGAATATGTCCCCATGCTGGCTCTTAGACGATACAGAAGAAAGTTGCATGTTTTACTTTAGCACAAAGATGTGCCCTAAATTTTTCATAGAGTCAATTATGGAAGCAAACAGGAGAAAGCACGTATTCTGTTGGTTTAGCTGACCCCAAGAGAAGACATTGGTCCTGGCATCCAGTTAAGGTTTCAGCTGTTAACAACTAGGAAGGCTGAGTCAGTGGGATTAATCATCAGCTGTTACTCTGAGCACCTTAAGATTTTTAGTGGATGGAAGAATTCTAATGCAACCAGGAAGCTTCCAAATGTATACTTGGTAAATTCCTGTAATTAAGGTATGTGCACAGATCCATGCACAGATATATATAGTGAGTTGCTTCAGAAAGGTGTTGCATGCATGGAATATTTTCAAGTGAAAACTGATAAATTGAAATAAATGGCAAATATTTTATCTAATAATGAGGGATATTGATAAGTAAATATTCTGTTGACATTAACAAACATAGCCAGCTTTACTGTTTGAGAAGCTTTGAGAAAAATTATTAGACTTCATGAGAAAATGCGGCACCTTTTCAGGTGAATCAAATGGGGGAAAAGGTTTATTTCTGTGCATGTGAACACATATATTTTTCTACTTGAAAGGCATACATTAAATGTTCCTTCTTTTTAATTGAAGTTGTACTTTGTAATATTTGCTGTAGTTGTTTGGGGGGGAGGGTAATGGGATGCTTTGTCATCCAGACATCTTAAACAAACTATTTGCTGTGATTTTTATTGCGTACTGTTGAAATTTGATCTTTCTGGCTTGGAGTATGTTTGAATCTGGGCATTTTTTCTGGTGGGTTTTGGAGGGGAAAGAAATTATGCTGTCTCTTTTAGGCAGTGTTGGAAGTGGCAGCATTATATAGGGGTCAGAATAGTTTGAGGGCTGGGAAAAAGCAAGGTACATTAGATATCCAAAAATCACTATTTTTTAACAATAATGGATTTTGGTTACCTTGAGAGAAACTCTGCGAGTAATGAGGAAATCGGAGTGTAGAGTCAGATCTCAGTCTGAGAAGTCCTGGTGTCCTCTTCAAGCTTTGGATCTCTGAACTTGGACTTTAATTAGAAGGACCCTAACAGCTGGCAAGGCCTTGAAGGGTCAAGTTCTGCAGATTCCTAGAACTTCAGAGGGTGCTGTGCAGGTGACCATCTCCATCATACACAGCTCTGTGGGCTTTTTAAAAATAGAAATTAAAAACAAACCCCCAAAAATCTTGTTATCAGATTAATTGCATTTTCCAAAGGGTGGCAACCCTGACTGCCTAAAGGATTTGGCAAACTACAAGACAAAGCTCGGCTTTCCCCCTAAAGCTTAACAGCAGTTGTGTTGCAGCAGCAGCTGCTGCAGAAGGTGAATGTAGTGACGATATTGATGAGATTACTAATTTGTTTAGTAGACAGGGAATGAGGATTCGTCTGTTGGCTGTCATCATCCATCAGCCGTATGTTGCCCCAGGCAGTGGGTATATGCTGTTAGCCTGTTACTAATTTTACTTTGTTTTTTCTCAGCTTAGTTCTTTTCTTTGGTTCATTTCATTCATTTGTTGTGACTGAAAACTAAACAAGAAGGAGGAAAAAAAGCCCGCTGCTACCTCTCTTTGTTTGTCAAAGCAGGTACCCTGCAGCTCCTGCCTGCAGCCTCTTCCATCCGAGTTGGCTGAACGCTGTCAGCAAGAGATGTGGTGGTCTATAATAAGTTTTCTCTAGAAACTGGGGTCTTATCTGTAGTTACACTTCAAAATCAGCAGGTGAGAGCTGCTTCATCATTACATGGTATTGCACCAGCCTGCAAATGAATTGGTGATGCCTTGGCTTTGCCATACCTGTGTTGACATATTGCATTGTTGCATGTGTCATGGCTGTTTTGGTTTTCTGTTTGTGGGTGGTTTTGTTTTGTTGTTGTTTGTTTGTGGTGGTGTTGCTGTTGTGGCTGGTTTTTAGTTTTGTTTTTCTTTAAATTCTGGGACTTCCAGTTTTGCAAGGGATAGGAAGTTTGTGCAAAGAAATTTCGGGGACAGCAGTACTAATCGGATGCTCATAGAGGGTTTTCTCTCATACCGATTATAATTTCCCATTAGGCCAGTTCTAAAGGGGGAGGTATAATTTGTAACTGCAGATTATTTTGCTTGGATTAAGCTTTCCAAATTAAGCATCCCTGTCAGAAATTGTTTAATATTGTACCAAAAGAATCAGTTCCCACTGTGGCAATTAAAACTGTACCATAACATCGTCACACTCTTCTCATTGAAAAAGTGCTTAGCATTGTGTTTATGCGTATCATCAGGATCTTTTCCAGAGATGAGAGAGGTGTGAAGAGCTGTAAGGCAATCTGAATTTCCAGGCTTCATAGCAATGTCTCATTTTTAAATCCTAATACTTCTAGGACTGATTTTTAGTGGCACTGGCCACAGCTTTAGATATTTGATAAGTTTTGCAGCAACTTTGAAAAGTATTAAGGAGTCATCCACAGGGAAGTGAAGTTGTTGGTACTGTTGCTATGGAAGACGTGTGAATTTGAAAAAATGTAGTTAAAAACTTAACAGGAGGTAGATGTTGGTAGGTAGTGAGGAAAATGTATTGATTTATGGCTGTATTTCTTTCTCTTCTTTGTATTTTCTCCTGTCTGTTTCCTCTCCTGGTAAAAAGTAATTTATGGCCCACCTCCTTAAGTTGTCATTCATTTGGAGTCATCATTTTGATGATGACTATACTGTTAAATAGTATTGGTGGTGTGGTCAGCATGGAATAGACATCTGCTTCCTACCTGAATGAATGGCAGTGGTGGAAGGCATACTGTCGGTGGCCTTGCTGGGCCCTATTGTGCTTCTGGGTCTGAAGTCGGTCTCTTTTGTGCTCCCCTTCCCTGCCTTGTCTTGTCCAATGCTGAGGAGACTTGCCAGCCCACTGCAGGGCCTTGAGTGACAGCTTCCCAGACTCCCTTCCTGGCTTCCTGCCTGTTGCCACGCCCCAGTAGAGGTGAGGAGTCGTTCAGACCAGATCTTGAAAGAATTTGCAAATCAGATGTTGGGTGTTCGTGGCTTTGGGTAATCTCTCCTGACTACGGTGACTCTGGCTGATGAAGAGTCTTGTAAGTATCACTGCAGACCTGTCTCTCCCTTACAACCCCTGCCTCAACCAAAAACATCTGAGATAATTTACAGTATAGGCATTGCAGAGAGCAAGTGCTCAGTATGATCTTGTGGTAGTAAGTTCATAAAGAAGTTGTAGGTTGTACAGGCAGAGTAGGATTAGACAAGTTCAAGGAGATTCCAGGGAACAGACAAAAAATAAATGGTGTGATAATCCCCCTGCAAAACAGAGGGATTCTGCTAATCGCATAAAACTACGTTTTCTAACCAGATCTTTGTATCAGGTTGGTGGCTTGGTAAGCCATGAGCTGAGGGATGACTTTGGGCAGACTGGAGTGAGAATCCCAACTTTGAAAGCTTGTTAGTTTAAGCATCTCCTCACATATAAATAATTTCAGCATGTTTTCTGGGTGTCTTTCAACATTTCTCTTTAATTTTTAAATACAATTTTTGGTGCATATCTACCATAGTTTTATTTTGCTGTTTGCAACCGCTTTCTTTTGCTTGCATTAGCATTTGTTGATGCTTTAATTCCAGGTTATATTGAACCCCACGCAGGGGAAAAGTAGCTGCAGGAAATGTGTCAGGTAGCAATGCAGTAACAAATCCTCTGAATGATCGATGGGGCCTGGGAGAGCAGAGGATGGTTAGAAGAACTAGGTAACAGCTTGTAGGTTGGCGTTGGTGGTCAATGAAACTTCCATCTCTGTTTGAAGTGGTTAGTTGCAAGTTAGTGGGATAAGACATGCAACATGGTCCTCCTTGAGCAAAGAACTTCCCTGCATGTGCCTTGGCCTTCTAGTTAGGAAAATTGGATGTTGTTTTCAAGCTCAGTGTAACCATTGCAGTGCCTTGATATTTATCTTTTTAAAATGTATAGAAGAAGCAAGGCTTAGACATTTGCATGTTAGATGGAGTGTTTGTAACATTGAAATTAGAGAGCACTTTTCAACATGCCACAAGGATAAACAGCGTTCTTGAACGCTGAGGGAAACTCACTATTGGCTTTGCCCCTATTTTTTGGTAGTTGTGAAGACGTCCAGGTATGTGATTTTTCTTGTCTAACACTTTGAATGGGAGCATTTTTGTTTGAATGTGTGGTGATGATTATGATGAGATCCTTTGTGGTATCTCATAAATTCCCGAGGTGAAAAGAGGTTTTTTGCTGTCTAGGAACTTGTGATAGTTTGTTTTTAAATAGGCACAAGTAAAGTTGGTGTGTTTTCCTACTTTCTTCTCAACTGACTTATGTGAGGGGAAAAAAAACCCCAAAACAACAAACCAAAACAACTATCAAGAAGTGATGAGAAGTGTGGAAGCTCTTTCTGTAAAATACTACTGTTAAAAGATGGCAATATTTTGAGTACTTCCAGATAGTTAAAAGGCTTTTATCAAAGTGTTCTTTTTGCAAATTGTTTCTGTGCTCTGCATGTGTGTCTGTGTACTTTAAGAGAGCAAATTATAACAGCGAGGGAAGAAAGCCATCCTTCAGTAGGTAGCAGCACAGGGCTGGCTGTGTGTACATGCTGGGGACTGTGAGGTCACATCCTGGTCCACTTGGGGAGGTGAAGGGAAAGGAAGGCAAGGGGGCAAATCAGTAGAAGGAGGAAAAAGTAAAAACAAAGAACGGGAAGCAATCCGTGTGTGTGTGTGTTTGCGTCTGTTAGTGATGCCTCTAACAGCATTGGATGTACCCAGAGGATCCTGAGTAGGGGCAGTGTCTCTTTAAAAGCAGTAGGGGGTTGAAGGGGGGGAGTGCTCACAGCAGTAAGTATAACACAGCTGTGCTCTGTTTATGCTTAGGCTACAATAAAAAAGCTATAAAATGTGAGATGTCATAGCTCCACTTTGCTTTATTTATACTATTTCCTCTGAGCTCTGTCACACTGCACATTCATCTGCTAAGTTGCAGCAAGAATGGAGATTAAAATATCACAGCTCAAAATAGGAGTCAAGCGGAAGGAGATTCATCATAGCCCTATTAAAAATATGTAAATATGGGAATGAAGTCATTTTAAAGCTGTATGGCTCTCTTCCTCAGTGGGCTGGGGAAAGCTGTGAGTGATGTGCTATGCAAGTGACAGATTTATGGGACTTGTTCTTCTTTCTATTTTTCACTCCATTCCACCAAAATACTTTTAAGATTAAAAATATCAATTTGAATTGCAAATGTTCTCAATGCTATATATATTTTTTTAAAAAAGGTTTTCTTCTTAACCATTGCCTATACTAATAACAGAAAGAAACAGTATGCCCGATTAAAAGAAGTTGGAAGCATGGTCTGATGTTGAACTTGCAGTAGATGAGATTTGCCCTTCTAGAGCACTTTTCATCCAGGGTCCTCGGAGCACTCTGCAGGCATTATGTCAAGCCTCTTGTGCCTGTGGAGACTGAGACCTGCCTTACCCTCTCTACATGAAAGCATACTGAATACTTGAGGATGCGGTTCTCAGAAATGCCCCGTGGCACCCAAACCACAGTATTTTTAATGGAGGTTTGTTCCTTTTCTCACCTACAGCTATTCTGAAAATGAAAATTAAAAATTGCGGTAAGAACTTCAGAGTTCTTACCCCAATTTCTGATTACTTTCTCTAAGTGTCGGACAAAGAGAGCTGCCTCCACTAGCAGGAGCAGTGAACTTAGCAGCGAATCTGTGGTTTTTGATGTGGTCAGATTTGGGTACAAGTTTTTCCTCTGGAAAAGAAAAACACAGATGCTACAAGATATTAGAGAAATAAAGGATTTTAATTAATACCCTGACAATGCAAGAAAGTCACCAAGATATTTCACCCATGTTTGGTTCTGAAGCCTAGTTTTGAATAAAGGAGGTAAAATGTGCTGCCGTTAAATAGAGCTGTGTTTTGTAGGTCAGTGTGGGTAGAGTGCAAGGATGGCAGAGTCAAAGGGGAGCCAATGGAAAGAGAGGACTGCCCTGCCAGTGCTGTTTCTTGAAATTGCCATGTGAGCCAAGGGGCTTTAAGAAAAGCTGGGAAGTGTGTGAAGCAAGGTAGCCAAGGACAACTAGCAATTTTGTCTGCACAACCTTTGTAGCCATTCAGTTGGCCTGCCATTGAAGAACAATGTTATATGTATGTCCATTTAGGTAGGATCACTCTTCAGCTTTTGATCAGCAGCTAAGCAGTTTGGAGAAATTTCATTCAAAGGAGGTATTAAAATTTATCATTAAAGATGGTTGAGAAACAGTAGCTTTCCTCTTTCTTTTTTCATTAAATGATGGTATAAAACCACCAGAAGTTAACCAAAACTTGGTTGACCAACATCCTTAGCAGTTGATGCTTTGTGGATAAACAAAGGGCTGAGGTCAATTTTATGAAGTTCAACAAGGCCAAGGGTGAGGTCCTGCTCTTGGGCCACAACAACCCCATGCAACCCTACAGGCTGGGGGAGAGCGACTGGAAAGCTGTCCAGCAGAAAGGGACCTGGAGCTTCGGATTGATAGGCAGCTGAATATGAGTCAACAGTGTGCCCAGGTGGCCAAGAAGGCAAATGGCATCCTGGTCTGTATCAGAAACAGCATGACCAGCAGGGCTAGGGAGGTGATCTTCCTTCTGTACTTGGCATTGGTGAGGCCACACTTCAAATACTGTGTCCAGGTTTGGGCCTCAATACAAGAAAGATATTGAGGTGCTGGGGTGTGTCTAAAGAATGGCAATGAAGCTGGTAAAGGGCCTTTAGAAAGAGTCTTAAGAGGAGGGGCTGAGGGAACAGGGCCTATTTAGTCTGAAGAAAAGGAAGCTGAGAGGAGACCTCATTGCCCTCTACAACTACTCGAAAGGACATTGTAAAGAGGTAGGCACTGGTCTCTTCTCACAAGTGACTGGTGATGTAACAAGAGGAAATGGCCTCAAGCTGCACCAGGGAGGTTTAGACTAGACATTAGGAAGAACTTTTTCACTAAGGGGTTGTCAGGCATTGGAACATGCTGTCCAGGGTTGAGTCACCATTCCTGGATGTGTTTAAAAAATTCATCTAGATGTGGTGCTTGGGAATATGGTTTAGTGCTGGACTTGGTAGAGTAGGGTTAATGGTGGGACTTCATGATCTCAAAGGTATTTTCCAACCTAAGTGCTTCTATGAAGATTCAGCTGAGAAAGACCAGGTGACCTGTCTGTCCTGGAACTATGTCAAGTGCAGTGCTAAGAACTGAAGGAGTCAGACTGCTATTTAGTCTCCAATTGTCTTATTCCTGGGACTGCCAACACATCTCATAGCTTGTGCAAACAGGTTCTAGTGCAAGTTAAAAGTTTTCCACTAAGAACAGGACTAAATTGACTTCTCATGGCATTTGATTTATTTCCTGGAATGGTGGTTTTTCTAATCGTGACACTGTCTTCTGTAGTTTTGGTTTTAGGTTTGTTTCAGTTTTTTATTTGTTTTTTTCCTCTTTTTTCCTTTGATACTGTGAAATTTGAGAAAAGTCAGTAACTATTAGTACCTCCGTATGTGATTCTGGAGTAGTCCTGGGGTATACTGATTTATTCATTAAGCTCTTATTGCAGGCAGAAAAGACAAATTTCCTTGATAAGCTGCTTTTGTGCCATGCGAGTTAGCGCATTGCTGCTTGTGGCTGAGGGCAGCACTCTCTTTTGAGTTGTTTAACCTGAGAAGAGCTGTGCATACAGGATTCAAGCAGAGGAATAATTGCTTGTTTCTTTAAGAAGGTTCTGTACTCCATCACAGCTTATGAAATGAGTATCCAGGAAATGCTTTGCATTTATGAACATGTAGCCTTCTCTATACTGGGTGCGTTGGTATCCTGCTGTGTTCATCAATGTGGTGTTATAATAGAGCACCTTGCTTAGTATGGGGTGAGAGTAGCATGGACTTGTGCAGGGTTTTTTGTTTGTTTGTGTGCTGTTTTGGCATGTTGGTATAAGCCTATTGACCTGATAACATTAACATGTGTATCTGTATTTTCTTAATGCAGCTATAGTCTTGTAAGCTAAAGAAAGCTAGAAAAATGTAATTGAGCTTGACATATTTGTAACTCTTTGAAGCACCAGTATGTTGTAGTGTACATATAAATAGTGATCCTCCTTTGCCTGGTTCAATTGTCCTTTTTCTTCTGTTTGGTTTTGCTTCAATCTAATGATGAATTATTTGGTGGAGGAACTAAGAATAACACTTTTCAGGACCCAGTATGATTTTTATAAGTGCAAGATACTGCTTCAGAAGTGACTTGGGAATAATTTAAGAACTTATGGCTTGTTGGAAAACAATAGCTTTGGACAAAAAAAGTGCTTTGTAATATCTGTCTCTTAAAAAAAATACTGCCTAAGCTGCGAATTTTCAGGATATATGTGTTGTTTCATTTAGCTAATGTTTTGCTTGATATGTTTCTTGAAAGAAAGGCATTGATATATATGAGACAAGGCAATAGTCTCAATATTGTGATACCTGTTCAGCAATGGGCCTTCCTGTGGGGACCTAGGAGGTTTCAAGGTCCAGGCAAGTTTGGAAGAGCATGTGTCCTTTCATTAAGATGGTGCTGTGCAGAAAACTCATGAATTTAAATTGTGTTTTGGGGGGGATTCTCAGTGTTCTCTGAATACCAGACTCAGCTCATGCTTTCTCAAGTCAATCAAATTCTTGATTTCTCCCAAAATCTTATCCCATGCACTTCTAAAATAAATTTCTGACTACATATGTAACCTGCAGTGATGTATTTGTTCTGTATCAGTGATATCAAGCTTAATGTTTAAGAACCAGAAGTGTCCCCCCCACCCATGGCTTAGAGTTTGGATCTAGGTGATCTTTAAGGTCCCTTCCAGTCCAAACCATTCTATGATTCTATGAATTAATGTATTTCATATGTGTGACAAAGAAAATAGTGGGTTTACATTAACATAACTGATAATAAATTCTAATACAAAATTCTAAGAATAAAAGTCTTACTTGATTATAAATATCAGTGGGTTCTGACTTGAATCTTAAGTCAATGCTTTTATATACATATATAGCTTCATAAGGCTGTCTTATTGACTGATTGGATTTACATATGAAATCATCAAAGTATTATGCAAAGTTTAAGGGGTACAGCTATGATACATTTGGTTAAAATTGGAAATTAACTTTGGAATTAGTTACTAAATTTGAACATCTTAGTCCAGCAAGAATGTGATTTAATTATTTGGGAGTCTTCCTTAAAAATCCTTGATCTGTGAATTCAGTAGATTATGAGAACCTAAATTGAGACTAAGCTGTATAGACAGTTTTTATGATAAAACTGAGTTCTTGTTTGCCCACAGTAATCTGTCCAGTTGATATGACCTGCAGCTGTTTTCCTCTTTGAATCCAAGCAAAGAAATATTAGGTAAGAAGTCAACATTGCTACATGTCTCTTCCTTGCTAGCAATGTTAATTTTAAGCCAAATGCAGTACAGCTGGGCTATGCTGAACAATAAAATACAGGTAATTCAGTGAATCTACTAAAAGATTAGTATTTACAAAACATAAGGCTCTCCCAGGCATACTATATCTATTTAGGTAAGTATGGAAGACTATTAAAGCTTGACAATACAACAGTGTAAGTCATTTGCTATCAGTTACATTTTAATGAGAGGGTTTCCTAATGCCCTGGTTGGCACTGATGCTTCACAGCCTGAATAACATTTATTCAATATATTTAGTAACAGTCTTAATACTACTACATTGAGTATCAGAATTGCTCCTAATGCTGCCCTGAATAATACTTTTTTAGGTAATTTGAGAGTAAATTTTAAATTGTTTTCCACAGCTGCAAATTCATACAGTCCTGTTGATGTTGTGAATGGTTTTTTTTAATGGACAAATTCCTTTTTTTTTTTTTACACATTTCAGTCTTCACTCTCTTTGAAAGAGCAAGTCTTTAAAATTATATAAGGTGTCATTAGGTTAATGACTTTGAAAATGGCCATGCTTTTAAAATGTGCATACAATTTAGAAACAAAAAAAGAAATTAAACTTTCACTGTTTATAGACCTTTTTGGAGGCAACTGCTAAATCTGTTATTTTTCCACATAAATACAATTGTATCAAAGGGTGTACAAGAAATTATGAAATAAGCTTTATGATTATTTTGAAATAGCTACAATAGTAATTAAGGTAAAATTAGTTTTTGGCTTTCCCAAAATAAACTTATAGTGCATAATTTGTGTTTCAGTAGCACCGGAAAATCCAATTCCCTCCTCTGTTCTGTTTTGAAGGCTGTGAGATTTCTTATTACTGTCTAGTTACCATGCATGACTCTCTCTGAACCAGTTGCTTAAAGCACAAGGCTGTTATGCCTGTGGACATATACCTTTCCTGGAAGAACTCTAATACCCATGTTAACTAGTTAGCATTTTATTCTTGTTGCTGATTCAGTGTAAAGTTGAAACCACCTGATTTCCTCTGATTCACAAGTACTTGAGACTCTCTAGAGAGGAGGAAAGAGGGTTGTCTTTTGTCATCTTATTCTCTGCTTCTAGGAATACAGGTATTTGTGTTTTGGTAGATAGTATATTTAGGTGCTCATGAGGTGCAGACCATGCTCTGCTCTCAGTTAATCTGTGTCTTTTGCATCACAGGTTGCAGGTCAGCAGGTCTTTGTTCCTTCCTGAAGTCTTCTGTGATTTCAAAGGCTACCTTCTGTAGTGAGTCACTAGGTCAGTCTTTCACAGAATTACAGTTTCTTGTGACCTGCCTTTGACTGTATCAGTTAGGATCATACATCTCCCCCTCTTCCATTCTGCCAACCTGTGTAAAAATGAGCAGCACTTAATGTGCAACTTCTCTTTCCTCCCAGACCTTGCTGGGTGTGGCTTAGATGTGGGCAGGTCAGATGGGGGACTGTAAGTCCTTCCCAAGCTACTAGACATGATCCAGTCCTGTATAGTTCTGTGTCTTGTGTTCTAATGCCATGATTGCTTCCATATTACGTATTTTAATGTGGGTCTCCACTGACTACCCGCAAAAAATAATTGAATAATAAGAGCAAGCAAAGAGGCTAAACTGGAAGCTTCTGGCTTAATGCAGCATTGACATCTGAGTCAATAAAAGGGGCAATTTTCTTTCTTTTTTTTTTTTTTTAATGTACTTGCAGCTCCAGTAATCAGGAAAGAACATGCCTCCCTCGTTATGCTTTTGAGGTAGGCTTGCTAGCCATAATTAAGAAACTGCAGGCAGTGGTGAAGCAACTGGTAATAAAAGTGGATGGAATAAATTCCCTTGGTGCCTGAAGCTGCTTGGATGCTGTCCCACCACTGCCCGGGAGCACTCCTGTTTAAATTATGAGATCCTGTAGTGGCCACACATCATTTTGGGGACCACACAGATGTGGGTTCCTTGAATACAGCTATTGATCTCTTTGGCCAAATCAGAGAGGTTACAGAGCAGATCCAAACACTTAGCAGTTAGTGAGGATGATTGGGGGGGGAGAATCTTTTAAAAATACAGTTCTACAAAGTACAGTAAAGAAAATGAAGTAAATGGCATTACACACTACTCACCTGCAACCCCTGCAGAGACAATGAGTTTACACTTAAATTTACAGCTTCCAAGGATAATGAGGAGCAGTAACTACATGACTGTGCCCTGGAGGAAGAAAGAAAGAAAACTAAAGATAATGTACTACTTACTAGCTACCCTAATGACGGCTATGAGACAGTGCACTATTAGTCCTACTATGTGCAACAGTTTATTGAGAGAGAGTGGCTCTCTGACTCTCTTGCTCTCAATGGAGTCACAGTTACATTTTCTCATCTAAAACACAACAGATAAGAAGACAAATCCTTCCTTTGGATACAGTGTTGAGATTTTTTTCTTTGTCCAGCAAACATCACAGTTATGTTTCAGGGGATGAACGGAGTGAGAGTAAATCTCAACTCAGTTTATTTGGCTGGAAAATTTTTCACTAGTAATGTGGGAACACGTCAGACTGTAAAAATAAGCAAATAAGTAAAAACAAGGCTGCTATTCTAGTTCAGCAGTCATTTTTATTTTTATTTTTTTTAAAGAGATGACTGTTTAAGTATCTTTTTTTTCTCCCTACTGCAATTTTTCTGCTATAAGAAGATTATAGGAAAATATGTACATAACTGTGACAACTTTTTAGTGTTGCAAAAGATTATTGATAGCATATCATGATGCCAGATTACCATGTTATTTTATTTCTCAGATTACACTTGTTACTTGCTTTTAATACCTTTATTCCAAGAATCCTTAATGTGCTAATTGTTTTATTATTAGTAGTAACGGGAATGATAAAATGTTTATTTGAATTGCAGTACTTACTTGAAGTCATTGTCTCTTATTAAAGTCTCAAAACTTCTAATATCAATGGGAATTTTTTCACTGACTTCATAGATTTCAACCCTGCCCTACGAGAATATTCGAATATATTCTTAATGCTATTGGTTATGCTACTGTTCACTCCGATACTCATTGTAATTTGTAGGTTCATCACACTTGCCTACAATTAAACTTTTTTCAGAAGTATGATGATAATTGGATTTCTCAGTCAAGACAACTGCTGACATCAGTGCAAGAATAACAGCACAGAATGAGGATCCTTGAAGTCAGATAACACAGAAGTGTAAGTGAGGAGCTAAGTTACAAAAAGGCCTGAAAAGTGGCAAGCACAATGGTTCCCAGAACTCTGTGCAAAGTGTGGAGGGGGTGAATTGCCTGAGAAGAGGAGCTGCAAGAGAGACCTGCTGAGCAAGAAACAGTCTGCAGCAAATGAGTGCTGAGGGTATGAGGTGTTACTGCCCCTTGGTAGGTGCTGTTCTGTTTTATGGGGGTCAAAAGCCATGATACACCATGACCAGAAGAAAAATAGAAGCAGCACTAGTGTTTAATGGAAATAGTGATATTTCAAGGATGGTGTACTACTTAGTGTTTTTTTCCCCAAATTACAGGTTAAGCACCCAAAGGACAACAGCTGAGTATGTTGTACAAGTACGTGGGTGCGGGGGGGTCACTGTCTTTTGCAGGAGCCAGATGCAATCCATCAGCTGCTTAGCAGTGCTTTGCTTTTGCATGACCCTCTCTGCTTATCAGACAACCAGAAAAAGAGTGAAATGACTGAATGAAGTTGTTCCACATTAATGGAAATGTATTTAAACTAATGCTGCAATAACTGCCTAACAAATAATTAAAAAAAAAATATATTTACTTACTGAGGAGTAAAATAGCTGTTACCTTTTTTGTAATTTATGTATGGAGAAATCTGTGTCCTGTACCAGTTTTATCACCTCAGACTGTATTGTATTTTATATGGCCCATCATCCAAAGCATAGATGAAGGTTTGGCACACTTATTTTATAACAATAAGCAAGACTCTTCTCTGTGCCCTTTTTGATATTTATATTTATATAAAACACTTCAATACACTAAAGTTCATATAGACAAATACTGTATCTTGAGGGGTAGACCAGATTAAGAGATGATTAAACATTCCCATATATCATGTTAGATACAGATTTATAACGTGTTTCATGGTGTATGCCAGTCACTAGGTGCCCACAGTCAGGAAGAAGTTTCCTGTGTGATACATAAGCTGTGACAGGACTGCAGATACCTTGTACTTCTGAGCTGTTGGGTTCTGGTGGTTGTTTGGATACTGGACAGGGAGCTACTTGGTTTAGTGAGCAAAGCACATATATATATATTTTTTTTTTAATTTCCTCAATAACAGCATTGTTTTGTGAGTTCACATAGAAATCTTTGTTAGCATTAGTTACCAAAGATATAGCAGTATTAATATAACTAGCAGAATTTTTAATCCTGGTTTTCTTTTGTTTGTCTCTCCATCCATTTGTGATCAATCTCTTACTAAAATACAAACCACGATAGTGTCAAGTTGATTTGCACTTGCCTGTATGGATGTGCCAAATGTGTACTGAGAAGCAGTGCCTGTGCACATGCTTTTCTTGTTTTGTCTCATCAGGTAACATCTGGGATGCCATGAACTTTTCTTTAGTCTCCAGTTGCTAATCATTTGCTTTTAAAACAAGGATGATTATTATAGACTGAGAAAGTAAAAGCCGTCCTGCGGGGGACAGTGGTATCTAGGCATGTTAAGTTTGACTGTAATCACCTAATCTGAGCTCCTACTTCTTTATGAAGATGATACCACTAACTCTATAAAATGCAAAGTCTACAAATGTCCACAGGTAAGACAACAGAGATGCCAGCTAGACTGCATTTTTGTGTCGGCTAGGCTAAGTCAGCAGTGTGCATTAATGACAAATGATGTGAGGGGAAGTGATAGAGAAATATCTTCACTATGAATGCTGAGATTTCAGTTCTGCATATTGGGCTGCAGTCACTAAAGAAGTGTTAGCCTGACCCCAGCTTGTATTTCCTATCTGCTGGTCCTTACTGCTTGAGATGATTCTCAAAACTTGACTCTTGTGGATTGCTATCTACCCCGTTCCTGAATGGGAACTCAAACACTATCTGATATGTTTGGTCTTTTCACAATATGTGCTCTACTGTTGCAGCACTGCTTTCATTGACACAGTACATAATTCTTTGCTACAGAGAAGTACAGTGTAAAACCAGAAGTGCTTAAACTTGTTTATCTAAACCAGCATCTTGAATTTTTATAGTGTGGTCAAAATTATAGATGAGGTTAAAAACAAAACTCTGAACCTTTCACTTGAGGAAAGGCTGAGGGAGCTGGGTCTCTTTAGCTTGGACAAAAGGAGACTGAGGGGTGACCTCATCAATGTTTACAAATATGTAAGGGGTGAGTGTCAGGGAGATGGAGTTAGGCTTTTCTCAGTGTTGACCAGTGATAGGACAAGAGGTAATGGGATCAAATTGGAGCATAGGAGGTTCAAGGTGAATATTCAAAAATTTTTTTTTACTGTGAGAGTGACAGAGCACTGGAACAGGCTGCCCAGAGAGGTTGTGGAGTCTCCTTCTCTGGAGACATTCAAAACCCACCTGGATGCGTTCCTGTGTGATGTGCTCTAGATGACCCTGCTTTGGCAGGGGGGTTGGACTAGATGATCTTCTGAGGTCCCTTCCAACTCCTAGGATTCTATGATTCTATGAACACATACTGCTCCATTTGGAGCTATTCAGGAACAGAAGAAAATATGTCAATATTAAAACTGATTAATATGTTAACTAATACAACTCAAAAGGCAAGTGCATGTTTTTAGTGCCACCCTCTGCTGCTCAGGGAAAATATGAGCTGTTAACCTCCAAGCAAGGGGGTCTCTGCTCTTTGCTTTAAGCTGTAGCTGCTTGTGCTTTCAGTTTGAGATCCCTGGTCCAGTCCCCAGTGTGTTGGCCAAGAGAGCAGCTGTCATACTAGCATGAGGCAAGAACAGTCTCTCTTGTAATGTTTCTGGCCTGGAAGCAGAGAGAGAATATTTAAAATCTCATGAGAAAGAGCTTGTCCTGATAAGTTCTCTGTTAGGAAGATATGATGGTTCAATGAGCCATGGGAATGGACAGGCAGCTTTCTACAGGAAGTCTTGGAACAGAAAGTATCTGTACCCAGCAGTAAATTTGAGTTTTTAAGCAAAGCAGGGCTCACAAGACCCAAATTGTACAGAACCAGGCCCTTAAAAAATGTACTAAGATTGTGTAGTGAGAAAATATCAGGAAACAGAGACTAATATTCTATCTGCCTTTAAGTGCCCAGAGTGTTTTGCCCTGACCAGTGTTGCTACCAGGCCATTGCTTCTCTGTGCAGAATCATCCAGGAGGACCATCTTTCCCAAGTGGTGACCTGGTCCTAGCAATTAGGTCAGTGCCACTGCAGACTGAGTTCCAATAACTTGTATTTGGACCAAATGCTTAGAATTTTTTTTTTAAACATGCTTTACATTATGGCTGTGTATTTGCTAAAGGTAAGCCATGTGCTAAAGGAATGGGTTGGTGGCTTCTGGATGCCTTGGTGGGGACCACAAGAGAAGGCAGCTAATCTCTACAAATTTGGTGAAAGCAGAAGCTGGTTGTGCATAACAGCATCAAGGTACTCCAGGCAGCACAGAGACAAATCTGTGGTTTAGGATATGCAGTCCTCTGGCTGTACTCACTTTCTGAGACTTTTTTTCCCCAAAGTTGTTAATCCAGCGTGACAGATAAGGACTAGTACATATTCTTTACCACTGACCTACCTTTCCTGTCAGTAGAGCAAAAGACAGGCAAGAAACTGTATGCAGTGGGATACTTCCCCAACAACTAGTTCTTCTGTAAGTAATAAAGAAGTGTAGTGTTAAAAATGGTAACATTTCTGGATAGGTGCCATGCTTTCAGGTTAATTTAAGAATATATTTTCATTTTGAGGAAAGGTTAAATTTTTTGGAGATTTGCTGCTGTCATCAGTTCCTAGCATCAGTAAATAGCTGAATTCAGAGGAGCCCTCTCTTGCAACTGCTTTTTCTTCGAAAGCACAAGATCCACCTGCAGCTCCTGAGGGAACTGATGGATGCAGTTGCAGTGCTGCTTTCCATCACATCTGAACAGTCATGGCAGTTTGGTGAATTTCCCACTCACTGGAAAAGGGGAAACATGACCCCAATTTTTAAAAATGTAAAATAAGGTCTGGGGAACTACAGGACAGTCAGTCTCACCTCTGTGCCCATCAAGATCATGAAACAGATCCTCCTGAAGGTTCAGTGAAGGCACATTGAAAATGAGGACATGGTTGGTGGCAACCAGCATGGCTTCAGCAAGGTCAAATTGTGCCTGACAAGTCTGGTGGCTTTTTACAATGGGGTTACAGCATGGTGGACAAGGGGAGAGGAACTGGCATCATCTACCTGGACTTGTGCAAAGCATTACACACTGTCCCACACAACAACCTTGTCTCTAAATTGGAAAGAGATTGATTCGATGGGTAAACCACTCAGTGGATAAGAAATTGGCTGGATAGTTGCACTCAAAAAGTTGTGGTCAAGAGCTTAATGTCCAAATGAAGTCCTCAACAGTTTTTACTAAGACCAGTGTGGATTAACATCTTTATCAGTGACATAAACAGTGGACTTGAGTGCACCCTCGGCAACTTTGCTGTTGAAATACAGGTGGAGCAGAGAATGGCTTGGGAGTGCTGGTTGATGAGAAGTTCAATCTGAGCCAACAATGTGAGCTTGCAGCCCGGAAGGCCGACCATGTCCTGGGCTGAATCAAAAGAAGTGTGGCAAGCAGGTCAGGGGAGGTGATTTGCACCTTCTACTCCACTCTCATGAGACCCCACTTGAAGTACTGTGTCTACTTCTGGAGCCTTCCAACACAAGAAGGACATGGAGTGAGTCTAGAGAAGGGCCATGAAGATGATCAGAGGGCTGGAGCACCTCTCCTACAAAGACAGGCTGAGAGAGTTGAGGCTGTTCAGCCTGAAGAAGAGAATGCTCTGGGGAGACCTTACAGGGGCCTTCCAGTACCTGAAGGGGGTACAAGAAAGCTGGGGAGGGACTTTTTATAAGGGTTTGTAGTGATAGGATGAGGGGGAATGGTTTTAAATGCTAAGAGGAGAGATTTAGGTTAGACATTAAGAAGAAATTCTTTAGGGTAAGGCTGGTGAGACACTGGCACAGGTTGCCCAGGAAGCTTTGGATGTCCCCTCCCTGGAAGTGTTCAAGGCCAGATTGGATGGGGTTTTGAGCAACCTGGTCTAGTGGGAGGTGTCTCTGCCCATGCAGGGGAGTTGTAACTAGATGATATCAAGGTACCTTCCAAGCCAAACCATTATATGATTCTGCATGCAAAATATTGTGGGAAAGTTTGCTTTCATCCCTTGACACTGTTTAATGTTTAGGATTTATGGTAGTTTATTGTGTGTAAACACAATAGACATTTTATAAATTGGATTGTTTGTAGAGTAATATGAGACGTAAATGATATTGTTCCTATTGGTTACATTATATAAAATATATAACTAGCTGCTGAATTTGTAGCACAGAGGCCTGTCATACTATCTTTCTTTTTTTGTGCTGTGAGCTATGTGCATCACTTCATTTACTCCAACAGCATACTTTTGGAAATATTACTGCGTATATTGGCTATGGAAAGGAGTAGCTATATTTTGAAGTACCAAAGACTGTAATGGCAATTTTCCAGGAGCCTTGAGATCTGCATGTGATTTGCATAAAATATAGCATGTTTGTATGTTTTTTTCATCTCAGATAAATGTATGCTAATAAGGTATGTATTAACTAGATGGATGTATACTAATATTATTTGTTTCATCAATAATCATTCTGTGACTTGTGCCTTCTATCCAATGTGCCAGCATTTGTAACTGTCATGTAATGTTTAATTCAGAGTAATTTTTGGGGGGAGGACAGGGTGGTGGTGGTGTGGGTTTTTTCTCAGGTATTTTAGACAATATGTAGAAAACACATTTGACCAAGCAGCGTTCTAGTGTGCGTGAGGAGCAAGTTAGTAAAAAGATGATGAGGATGTTGCTGACACCAGTATCTGTGAAAGAATCTTTCTTTTAGTACAAACTAGAAATGACAACATCTGGCCTTTCTAAAGGGCATTTTAGCACTATCCCTGTGTTTTAAAGCCTGGCTGCAGAGTGGATCTGCAAACAACAATCAGCAGGCGTGGATTCCAGGGAATGGGCAAAGTGTCTAATGACTAAATGCAATGATTAGGGGAGGTAGGATCAAGGCAGGACTGTAATCCCCAGAACAACCAATGTAACTTTTTTCTTTCCAAAGCTAGTTAATATCTTGCCCTTTTAATTATCCTAGTGGCAGAGGGCAGTGCCATCTTCTACCTGGTTTTCATTATTCCATCAGATGCATTAATTTAAATTCTTCTGAACATACAAAACAGGCTTGTTGAGCAAGAGGCTTCTTTATTTTTTTACAGAGATTTTTAGACCTCTCTGGGTTTTTATGTTTTATAGCCTGTTCTAAAGTGTGCAGCTCTCTTCAGCTGCATAGCATGCAGAACTGGGGTCCGCTCAGGATGTCCAAGCTGGATTTGGCAGCTTCTGTGAGACTTGTGCTAACAGCCCTGCTCCAGGTAGCAGATCCCTAGAGGCACAGAACTTTAAGTGGATCCCCATCGCTGTCTACTGTGAGCTCCAAGATCCAGTGGAGAAAACTGGGTGGCTTCAACTGGGAGATTTACTTCTTTCCTTCATCCAAAACTTTTATCACATGAAGGAAGTAGGAAGGAGCTGTGAGTAGTTATACCTTCCTTTTTCCGATCCTGACCAGCAGTTTGAGCAGCCTTGGGATAAAAAGAAGTGGAAGGAAAAGAGGGGTAGGGAATCAGCAGGTGTAAACTCTGGAAAAAGGGAGTAAAAGCAGTTGAGAGAAATCCTAGGGAGTAAGTGAAAGGAACGCATATGCTTCTTAAGCTCCTGCAGCTTTGGAGACTTCATCACCAAAACTCAATTGACCTTTCAGCACTTTTGGGTTTGTTTGTTTTTAATTATTTTTTTTAAAGTTTTTATTATGCCCTTGACTGTATGGGTTTTGTCCTCCCAGGTCTTTTGGAGGTGGTGGTAGTTGTGAAAAATGCTGTGAATTGTTGGTGTGGCTGCAAAAGTAATGTTGATTTAAACAGGGGTTGTAAATCCCTGTTTAATTTCACTTAACATTTTGGTTTTTGAAAATTCATTTGGCATTGATAATGTGAGCAGAGCATTATTGCAGGAGTGAGAATACTGGCCATTTTTGCCTTACGGGCAATGAAGAATGTTTTTTTTTTTCTGAATTTAATAATTTGTCAAAAAGACTTGTCACTGTGAAAAATTTCTTCATAGCTCTTCCTAATAAAATCTTAAATGAGTAGTTATCATGGTTTTAGTTATTTTTGATGACCTGCCATTTGTTCTTATTGATGTAAAGGTAAAACTGGAAAATATAAGGAAATAAAGCTCTTCTAAAAGCCATGAACAACACAAACATTACAGTTTATTGAGGCTCAAGATTTTGATGACTTGTGGAAGTTGTAGTAGTCTTTTTAGGCATCCCAGCCCTTTTAAAAGAAACAGAAGACATGAGGCACACAGTGACAGTTTTGCTGAGACACTATGGAAGTGTTTTCAGGATTCACTTTGTCTTTCTGGGAAGGGCAATAATTTGTGTTTCTAAGGTTCTTTGTAAAGAAACCCTTATTTATAGTGTGCAGGGAAATATCTGACTGTTGTGTTGTCGTGTTTTTTTTTTTTTCTTGTAAGAATCCTGACATATATAGTAGTTTTAAGTAGGAACATAATTTGCAAGCAAAGGGTGGTGGTATACTCAGGGTGAAGGACCACCGCTTCATGCTTATCTTGAAGATAGCTGTAAACCAGACCATGTTTCAGGTTAAAAGGAAGGCATTGGTATAAAGCTGACCTCTGTACAGAATAGAAAGCTGTTGCTTTTTAATAAGTGCCCTTTTAAATTAGATTTCCTTTTTTTCAGACAGTGGTTAAATTTCGAATTGCTACTTCACTTGCAAAGGGATTGAAATAAGCTAAGACAGTGAGTAAATGGTCTTACCCATTCTAAATGTGCTTTTTTTTGATAATTTATTTACTGATACAGATGTAGTCTGAAAGTACTTCCTTGACCACAGGATGAAATGGAGAGAAGCTAATTTGAGACTTTTTCCAAGCATGTACTCTAGAAGTGTTGTGCTTAAGGGGACAACTACACAAGAGCTTTTGATGTGTAATGCCTGTCTGGTGGCACAAAATCAGTGTGGTAGGTGACCTTGTGGAAGATCACTTATTGTGGTCAGCTGTACTCCCTGTCCCACTCATGACACTCCCCTAGCTATACTCTACCCTCCTGATGGAAGGAGCTCCCTGCTACTTTCTACTTTCTTACACTCAACATACTGTCCTATGGTATACAGACTTTAAACAAGCAGTATTTCCAGGTTTAGTGGTAGTATCAGGCTTTATTTTATAAGTAGGGCGAAAACCTTGGGGGATGATGATGAGCTAGTTCAGGAAAATAAATTAATAATACTCTCTTACTATTCCCCAGTAAGAAAGAAAAAATATGCTGAGGAAAATAAACAGTGGTAGTTGTTCCTATAAAAACTATAGAAGAAAATGAAACTCTTTTTAATTGACATTTCAGTCATGGTTTTTTTTTTTTTCTATTTCCTATGTAATTTTTGTTTAATTTTATTTTTAATTATTTTCAGTTGTGGTTTGTATTACAGAGGAACTCCGAGTTAGATTAATAGTTGGACTCAATGATCTTAAGGGTCTTTTCCAACCAGGACAATTCTGTAATTCTGTTAATTTTTTGCTTTCTCTTTCCCTACTCAGAAAGAGTAAGAGGAGAGCAATTAATATATAGAAAAGGAAGAGTAAAATGGGTATTCAGAAAAAAAAACATAAATTGATTAATATGTGATAAATTGAGCAATGTAACTAAATGTAGAAATCTTTCATTCTTTTCTGAAAAGCTACACTTGTAAAAGCAACCTTATTTTACCTTTTTTCCACCCCTTACTCATTTTTAAAAAAATTGTTTTAAAAATCTAGCAATAAGGTAGAGACAAAAATGTAAGACCGTTGATAGAGTAGGAGTCTTCATGAAAAACTGTGGGATGGCAATGTGTGTGTCTAAAAAGTCAGAAAATTTCAGGGAGTAGTAGGCAGCTGAACTGAAAGTTCATCAGTATGCAATAATCAGTGTCTGATGCTCTTGAAACACATCATGGAATTTGCAGTGATCTCAATCAGGTGAGATCGTGTTTCTCTAGCAATATGAAATAAAGATGGAGGAAAAAGATTGGTGCCCTCCAATGTTGTGCTGGGAGCTCTTTATGATTTTCAGTGATGAAAACAAAGTAAATCTTAGATATTTGAGGAAAGTTTTGTGTGTTCTTGGTAATAGTTAACAGTAGGTTTTTGTTGACTGCCTCTTTTGTACACTTACATTGAGGAAGTAGTAAGGAACTTGTTTCTTCTTGCCTTTATTGATACTGTCTTTTATTTTCATTCATGACATTCAAAACCTCTCAGTTAGGTAACAGCAGATAACAGGGCTGCTGGTTTTATTAATATGTCTTTGGAGGATAACAAAAGGAATGGGTGTAACCAGCTGAAATGCTGCTCTTGGACTGTCAATATTGGGAGGCAGTAGCAAAGCCTTTACTGTCTCTAGATGAGCAAATAGATTACTTTTCCACTCAGGCTCTCCTAGCTCTTTAGGATGATTGTAATTGAATCTTTGCCTGCTGCTTAATAGAAACTTTTACAAACAGCAAAAATGTTTAGAGAGAGAGTGAAATCTCAATAACCTTGCTTACACGGACTCGTCCTTGTGAACATTTTTGTGTTTGTCTTTTTTCATCCTACCTCCAATGATGTCTGTGTGTCAGTGGAATTAACAGTTACTTCAAAGACTTTCTTTGGGTCATTATGAGAGATATCTGAAGTGACAAGGAAATAGGAGGCAAGAAAGAGCTAATTTTTGCAAGGATGTATAGTACTGGAGTGTAAAGAAGGATCTGTGCCTTTGTTTTAAGGGTCTGACATATGCCCCCTACTTCTGCTGTGTCTCCACCTGCTAGTTGAAACATGAGGTAGCTTTCCCCATCAGACAGAGGGAGAAAGTGACAGTATATTCCAGGCTACTGATCTCTTTTTGTTTGTTTTAACTTTTCTAGAAAGAATGTAGTAAATCTGGGATTTCAGTGCTGTGTTTGTCACAGTTCCTCAGCTGTTTTGGGATGGTGAATATCTAAGCTTGTTCTGTTCTCTGATGGATATTGGCCATCAGGCATCCCTGAGGTGCTACTATTAAAGCTCTGTGCCACACTACATAGATTTCAGGAACTACTGAAATTAAAAAAAAGTATACTTGCCCTCAATGCAGCCCTACACCAGCACAGCTGAGAAAGCACATAATGCTTGTGTTTATCTAATTGATATGGAAGATGGTTGTAAACAGCAAAGAATACAATTACTTAGTTTCTTACCAAACTTTTGTTCTTTTTAGGTGTATGGATCAGTTAAACTCTGTAGATGTGGGACATGTTTATGAGCTTCTGTTACACTTTCCACCCCCCCCCCCCCTTTTCCCTGCATTTTTCCCATAGGCTTGTTCACAGCAACACCCACTGGAGGTAATGAGCAGTGACAGTATCACTGCAGCTTTCCCCTAGGGAGCCGAACAACATTGGCTCTTGTAAGCCAATGCTGTAAGCAGTGGTTTTTTATGCAAAGGGTGGGATGCCTCTAGTCTCCAGCAGCATGTTTGCTGTCAACCAGGAGAAAACGCTTAAATAAAGAGGTCTAATAAACCTGGTGAAAGTGAAGCTGGGCTTCAGTTTACTCGGCTGCTACAATTGGTTATGAGAATGACACAAATTTTAATGCAATCTAGTTTATTTTATTCCCAAAGTAGTTTTATTGTAATCCGAGCAAGAAGTGGAGCTGTCACAATAATGTGAGCATGTTCAGTAAAAGAAGCATGAGAATCTATTTTTAACAGAAACTCAACCCTAAGTGTATGAAAATGTGGTATTAAGAGTATAAATGTAAGAAGCTTCTGCTAAAGACATGGAAATGGCCCTTGCATGGCCTTCTGATAGGAAGACAGATCAACTGAATGTACAAGACCTGAGAGTTGTGTTGCTGTGAGAGCTGGGCTATAATTTAGCAACCTGACAGGACGAGTGAAGTATCTCCTCAATATCTGTGTTTGGCAGAGGAGATGAATGCATACATCAGGAAACAATGTTTAAGTGTTTTATTTCCTTATTTCAGCCTGTCAAACTGTCAATGTAGTTAATGGCCACCAAGAGAGAGTGAAGGGAAGGAAGGGAGGGGAGGAGGAGGATAAATAGAAGGAAACAAAGGTGCTGTGGAGTCTGGAAGAAAGGAAAGCTGGGAGACATTAGCAGAGTGCTGAGGCATAATGGTCCCCTGGACCCAAATGTCCCAACTCCCTCCATCAGCTTGAACCTCCTCTCCCTCCCCTGCCCCCAACCATCCAAGGAAATGTGTAGAGATAATGAATGTCCCAGTACACTGCACACAGTAACTTTATTTTACTATATGAATTTTGCAGCAGTAGTACTTAAGTCCAGAGTCAGCAAGGCACTTCAGCGGGACTTCATATCATATATAAGTTGGGTATTTTGCTGAAGTGGGATCCAAGTGGAACAAGATTGAATTGGCTTGTCCAGACTTTGAGATCTTGGGATTCAGGCAATTTCTTTGTGTTGTTTTACAAACTGTCTATTGCTGGGCTCTTTCTTTTAAACAAAGAAGATTTGAATTGTTATTTTATTAAATATACAGAGATACAAGTGTCTTGGGACTTAATTCTTCTTTCTGACACACCCACGCACCTTCCACTAAAGTCAGTACAAATGGAATGTTTTTCATAAGAGAAGTATTTTTAAGGCGAAGCCAATATTATGTATTATTTTCATTGCATGGAAACAGAACAGAGTAAAAAACTTTTTTAATATATGAAAGACTGTTTGGTTCAGTAACTGCAGAGGGGAGGATAATGCAAACTATTTCTGTACTTTAGTCAAAGATGACACTTTGTTTTTGCTGCCTTGTTAATCATGGGGGTTGGCAGCAAAAGGACTTAAGGTTCTGCCATGGGAGGTGGAGTTAGCTTGCACACACGAAGATGAAGCACCTTCCAAACTGCTTTTTGGAGGTGCCGTACCCATATACCACGTGTCCTAAGCTGGATAAATGACAAAGCTAAAGTTTTCCAGGCTCTGTGGGGAATATTTGACTCAGTTGTGGCTTGACTTGAGCAACAAAAAGCCCTCCCTCTGTGAACCAAGGCAGAGAGCAGAGCCCGTAGCTGTTGGGCTTAAACCTTGGGATATGCATCTTTGACTGAGAGACAAGCTTTAGGTTTTGCCGATTTGTGTTAGTAGAATTATGAGGCCACAATATTTTTCATGGGAAGCCACTATCTCATCGTGCCATGTCATCAGGTATGAATTTGAATGGAGCATGGTAAAAATGGGTTTTCCTTTGGCATAGCATTGTCATAATAGAGTTGTGTACATTCTATCCAAAATATACAATTTATGTAAATTGGTCCAGTAAAAGCCACTTTAATCCTGTAGTTCTTGGTTTTGCCTGTCTGGTGCATCTTTTAAAATTTCCCTCATTGGAACAAAGAAATGTAAAATAAGGAAAGAGTGATACAATGGCATTCAGCATGGTTTAGTGTTTTTATTATACTAGCAGTCAAAAAAGTTGTTAAATTTTCTGTAGTCATTTCAGCAGAGAGGGATTTTAAGAGAAGTTTTGAAGGAGGATAAAGTAGTAGTTTTGTGATGTCTTATGTGGTTTTGGTTATGAGGGGAGCTGTGGAGGAATAAGTGATGTACATTTTTGGAAATGCAGTTAACAGTTGAAGGGTGGTGCTGCTGGCTGCCTTGAGTGGTGATTCATTCAGCCTGGCCATACAGAATTGAAGAGAGTAAGATGGCATTAGGCTGGGAAGAGCCTCGAAAGTCAGGACAACAGCAGATACATACTGTGATGGAGAAGGTAGTTATGTTATGAGGAATGCAAGGGATAAGAAGGGGGATTTTTTTCTCTGACAAGTGGCAAGAGGGGGATCAGACTGCTTTTGTGGACACTGAAATAGCCGTGTCCTTAGGCCACACTTTTAATGGCTTTATAGCGGAACTCAGGCTGAACTCTCGGTGGTATTAGAAGTGCTTTGGTTTAGCACCCTTAGAAAGAGGTCGGTCTTGTCTCTATCATCGTATGGGTAACTGAAAGGATAAAGCCTGAAAACAATACACAAACTTCAGAAACGTTATGTCAGTAGAATACAGTTGTGCTTTTTAAAATGCAAATTTATTAAAACTTGTGTACCCAGCTTGTCATATGTAAAATCATGTCCCCAGGCTCTGTGGTCTCAAGAGATGCAGCAGATTAAGAGAGCAATGTCTGCCCAAAATCTGACTTAGGGATTTCCAGTGACTCAGGACAGATGGAGCTGGTGATTGAGTGATACATGAACTGAATGGACCAACTAGTGGACCACCATTGCTGTGCTGAGGAGAACTGAGCTGCTAGTGAGCCTTTGTTTCCAGTAAGATGTGAAATCCATAGTTCATTGAAAAAGCATATGCTTCATTTCACACCTGTAGCAGCATTACTGATGTCTTTGTGAATATGGAGACAAGTAACTGTATCTGCATGTTTAAACTTTGCATATTTAAGTTTTACATATGATCCTGATTCAGATGTGAGTTACCTTTCTATGCTAAGCTGTCTTAAGACCTCAATACTAAATTATAACTGTGTTTCACCCCTGAATTGAAGTTTTTGCTAGAGTGGACAAATGAGCCCAATATGCAGGCTTGTATGGCTGGAAGTACTGAAGAGCTGAAGCAGAACTTGCAAAGGAAGTGACTGTTAGTCAGCCAGTTTTTGAAAAGGAAAAAAGTTTATGTGAATCACTGGAAACTACTTCACATTGTTCTCACTCAGGAATATACATAGGAGATACTTTTTGCCAATAAAAGCATTAATTCTTGGGTAATGAGGAGTCCTTGCCATTCCCATGTGAAAGCTCTGCCAGATTGGGTCAGATGACTCCACCTACTAAAACTATGTATGCTTATGACATGCACTGCTTTAAGCCATAAATAAATCTGTGGCATTGTGCCTGTAATAATCTTTCTGCAGAACTCTGCAGCCTACTACCCATTAGCTGATGTATTTATCATGCTTACTATTCTTTTCCATTATTTATGTAGTATACGTATGATGGTATCTGGTAAAGTAATTTAAAAAGTATTGTTAAAAGTACAAAACTACAGACCATATGAAGTACCCCTGGAGGTAATGGAGCTCTGTGTGGGTGCAGAAGTAAGTACTGTGGATCAGCTTGTTGCTCATGTAATGGAAGTTCTTCATCCATATACACATGCTGTGTGTGGATATATATATACACACACACAAATACATTGGTTTGTGTTATATTTAAACTTTAGTGCTTGTGCATACTTGGCTATTACAATAGGAAAGTGTATTTAAATATGTAAGATTATAAGATTCTACATTTGCAGATGTACATAGAGAGGTACTATTTTAGGATTCAGGAGAAGGTGATGGTGTAATTAAAGGGAGGTGGTGGAGGCACCATCCCTTGAGGTGTTCAAACAACAGGTAGATGTGGTGCTTTGGGAGATAATTTAGTGGTCATAAAAGTGGAGGGCTGACAACTGGACTTCATGATCTTGAAGGTCTTTTTCAACCTTAATGATTCTATGATTCTATAGGTGACATTTGTGCATATATAATGTTAGTCATGTGCGTTTTAGTAATTACAAGTGTGTTTTGATAATTACTTTATTGTAACTTACTTGAATTAAAGTGATTGGCTCAGTGTTTTTAGTGTTGAAAGGTGCAAAAGAGAAGTGTTGGGGAATATGTAATGAAATTCATCACAGGATGATGCTAAAATTTTTTTAGAGTAATTTGGGAATTAAAATTATCCTTCTGTGTGTATTTTTATGTGTAATAGACTGGTATCATCAGGTAATGATTATTCAGTAGAGGTGACACTTTATGTAGGATTCCAAGTATGAAAAACAATATTCAAATTAAAGGCTAATTTTTCTTCCACCAAAAGTGATTAAAGTATTCCACTGGACTTCAAGAAGGACTATATGCTTTACATTGTAGTGGCTGTCCTGCAGGTGCTTTAGAATCATAGAATCATTTAGACTCAGAAAGACCCTTAAGACAGAGAGTCCAACTGTAAACCTAACACTGCAAATTCCACCACTAAGCCATGTTCCTAAACGCCACGTCAGGGTTAGAAATGGCTGTCTGTAAGATTCTTCAGGGATACCAATGCAAGAGTCTAAAAGACTTTCAAACAAACTTAACCCTTTTTTTTTTTTAGGGTGTTTTTTTTTTAGTTTTCAGTTTTTGTTGCCTTAGGAATTAGGTTTACCAGCTGTGCTTCAAACAGTGTTTTATATCCAAGAAGGGAAGTATATCTCACACAGGAAAATGGACACTGTCTTTTGTTGTTGCACTCATGAAAACGTCTTATTTCTTGGGAACTTTTTTATTAATTGTCTGTCATGCTAAAACCTTAACACCATTTTATTTTTGTGGTTTTCCATATATTACTTTATTAGGGAGGGGGAGCCAAGTATAAGAGCGTATTCAGAGAATAGTAATTCTTACAGTTACCATCCTTTCTGGTAAGACTGTGATGCTAAATTTCAATTGTGCCCACTCTTTTGATTTTTTTTTTTTGTCTGTTCTGCATTCTTGCCTTGTGAGTGTAACTCAATAACTCAGGAAGCAGCTGCAAGACCTCTTCCAGTCAAGCAAAAGTCCAGGAGTCCAGATCCCTGGTTTCTATTGCTGATTCTGCTGTAGTATCACCATGTTATTTATTTGTCCCTTGATTTACCTGTATGTAAAATGAGAATAGTGATATTTATCTTGCCATTTGCTGGAGACTTGATCCAAACTCTACTCCAGTCACTGGGAGCTTTCCACCTCCATCTAAATTTCTGAACCAGACCTTTAGTGTACTGCTGTTTGCTGAGTCCTGTGAGATCCTTAGATAGAATTAGGTATTAAATGTGCAAAATTGCTGGTATTTGCACATTTTTAGTGTGATAAGATAAATGCAAATGAAGTGTCCTTGACCCTGGTTGTGAGCAGTCTAAATTAGACATAACACATCAAGAATATGGGTTTATATATTTTTTTAAGTCTGGATGGGGAATCATAAAATGTGTTGTTTCTTATGTCTTCCCTAAATGCAGCAATAGGGTGCTTCCCAGTCTCTACCTTGTTCATAGTTTTACAGCATTCTGTTCATTTCTGAGACTGGAAAACCACAGAGATCAAAATAACTGTTGATAGCTCTGTCTGTTACTCTGGTTTGCTGGAATGCCCCCATCATGGGTATTCATGTAGTAAAAATCTCAGTAGCACAGAGATTCCCACTCTATAGCCCTCTAGCTTGCATTTTTCTCTCAAATACAGCATTTGGGGGAGGGGGGGGAGGAAAAACCAAAACCAAAACCAACACAAAACCCAAAACTGCCAAGATAAGTTTAATTTTTTATAACTAAGGCAAAACCAACAAATTATCCCTGTTTAGTATATATTTTGAGATTGCTTGGGTGCTAGGAGTTCTGCCACTTGTTCCCAGCAGGACAATATGGGGCTAAGAAGAAAACTGGTAATCTTTGTGGAATGATATATGTATGCATTTACAAAGTGAACTTTGATATCTTTTTAGTGAGGGAGATACACCTTTTAAGTATTGCAAATCACTGCAAGGATGAGCTGCTTTAGTGTAGCCCAGACAGCCAGGGACTGTTTTCATTTATTTAAAGGGACCTCAGCAGGCAGCTTCAAACAGAAAGTAGTGAGGTTTTTAAAAAAACCCAACAAAACAGCCAGAGAAAACCAAACCCACAAGGCAAACAAACAAACATTCTGTGATGGCAAAAGGTCTGTATGATGTTCTTTCCTTCCTTCTGTGTGTTTTGTATTCTGCTTTTCCTAATGCTTGCAAATGAGACAGCAAAATTCATTCTACAACAGAAGTGATGCTGCTTGGTGTAAACCAAGAAGTTTGAGTATAAATTATATAGGTGGTGTGCTCAGGCAAATCAGCATAACACTTGGCACCTCGGTGGCCTGCTGAGGAACTGACCTGTTAGGTGATGTGGAGGCAAAACCATTTATAACCATTAGTAAATTAGGAGGTGCCCTAAGCAAAACAGAATGCAAGAAAAAAAACACAAAACAAAACCTTTCCAGGCAGAGGTTGGGCTGGGGGTCCTCAGCAGGAAGGCCTACTTCCCCAAAGGCATTTTCCCATCCTTGCTTTCCCCCAGCAGCTGTTCTGACAGACCCTCTCTCCAGCAAGAAAGGGGACAAGAGAAAGGCAGGGAATTAACACTTTACTTACAAGAGAATAGGCTTAATCTCATAGTTGGCAAATAACAATCAGAAGATAATAAGTAAAGAAAAAAATCTGCATGTGGTGTAATCAAAGAGGGTCAGAGGTCACAGATAAGAACATCCTTCTGTTTAAAATAGGTATTTTATAATATCTCTTTAGATAGATGCTGTTAAACCAGGGGCAGTGGAGTGTTGTGTTCTGGTAGTAATGAAGGGGTTAAATAATTTTGGCAGCCCGTTGATCATGTAAAACCATGAAACAGTTCCAGTAGAAAGAGATGTGTAGAGGTAGAAAATATCGGACAGAGTGCATGCTCTCTGTGGATAATAAAAATTACCCACTTTCTCACAGATGTCGAATCTGGCAGTTTTCCACTAAAAATTTGGATTGCATATCAACTATCCAAATTATTTTAGTGTCTGTTGAAGAGTGTGTTTGGCAGGGTTTCCAGTAGGAAAATAGGAAGTCGATTTGAAAACATTAATACTATTTGAATACAACTGCTTAAGCTGATTGTTCCTTAGATGAACTCCAGTGGCAGCACACTCTGCCCTGCAAGTCCCCAACAAGTGTCCAGGTGGGGAAAGTGAAGATGTGAAACTAGTGCTTGAGAAGGTAGGGAGAGGTCTAGCTCCAGGACATGGGGGTTTTAACTTCCTTTTTTTTATTATTTTTTCTTCTCCTTCTTTCTGTCTTTCTCAATTATATTTAGCCTGGTTAAATAAGAGGGAGATACAATGTTTGGACAAGCATTTGAGAGGAACAGGAACCAAAAAAGATGGTATGGTCATTGAAGAGAGCAAATATGCAAAGCTTACAGGATTTTGAATGGCCTTCACCAATTTGGAAAAGGGAGCTGAAATCATAGAGGCCTCAGCTAAGATGTACATGTCAATGTGCAGATACCATGAAGAAGGTAACTGAGGGATTGGGTGCACCAACCCTGGGAAAAGAGAACAGAATAGAAAGCAGTCAGAGGTATGTCTGCATTTAAAATTGTGCATATGGCACTAGTCTGCCCCTCTCAGAGTAACAGAGGGTTATTTGGGTTACAACTGGGCCTTGTAAGAGAATGGACAAACAAGCATAGAGGAGTCTAAAGCAGAGATGGGATAATGAATCAGAAGAGCGGCAATACTGCTATTCCTAGGCTATAAATGAGATACAGTAGGATGAAGTCAGGAGAGGAAAGCATCAGAAGAATAAACTGAACATTTCCTGATGCTGAGTTTGGCTAGAAATTAACTTATAACTATAGGTCATGGATATCATAAAATACTTGAAAACTAAACAACAGGACACTGATGCACTTCTGAAAGGAAGTGATGGAAGTGATGTTCTGGCAGACACTTCCACTGGCTTTGACAGACTATTTTAATGCCAGCAGAAGTTAGTATTTCTAACTGGGGATGTAATCAGAGTAATGTTGTACTGAGTTTTTCACAGAAAAAAAATTAATAGGAAAAAATGCAATCTGATTGTCCTGGTGTTCTAGACACCTTCTGTCAGATCATGAAAATATCTTGTTCCACTGAGCATCACAAAGGATGCAGGTTTGATAGCTTGGGCTGGGAGAAGTGCTAGATATAATAAAGCTGCTGCACTAAGGTGAGTTTTATTTTTTAAAGCCAGTGCAGTATTAACAGGGCTGCAGGCAGAGTAGCAGAGTGTTTCTTTTGGTAAATCCTGTGGCTCCTCTGTTTTTTCTCTCCTATCTTTGTCCCTTTACTAGGCCTAAATATGCTTCAGCAGAGAACTTCAGTCCTGCCTCTTTATTTATTGTTGTTACTACACTGCCAGGAAGATTGGCATATTGCTGTAGTATGAAGTGTGTGTGTGAGAGAGGGAGTTTCTGCTCCAGAGGGCTTGTGCTCTGTGGAGGTCAGAGTCAAGTGCTTCTCCTGTCTCTGCTCTGTCAGTACGTTGATACACTTCTGAAAACACTCCTCATAAAAATTCTCAGGCTTTACCACATTTAATCTTTTGATCTGGTGCTTGGAGAATTATTGTCAAACCCTACCCGGTATCTGAAGGGTAACAATGGAAATTGTATAGTTTTTTGGTCTGGTGAAATTCTTGACATCATGAAATTGTTAAAAATATATTACTTGGATTTCAGAGGAAATCAGAATTCCATCTTTTGGAGGACTTTTAGGACTCTTCCAATAGGTGATCTGGTCCAGCATTCCCATTTGCCTGGAGTCAAACCAGATTCCCAGAGGTGGTATGTGACGTGTGTTGTCTCCCAGGCAGTGTTATCCACTGTGGGAGAATAGATCTGTGGATGGAAGGTGCCACAGCATTCTTGAGCTGAAGAAGACCATGGAGTAAGTCTTAGAGGATAGGAAATACACTTGAACTATGGGACTTGGAGCAGTCAAGGGGAGAACGAAAAAGGTAGAGAGGTGTATGAAAGTTACCTGTTTTTTTGTTTGAAGTGAAAAGTGTACCAATCAGGTCATAACTAGATTAATTTTTTAAATAATCTTTTGTTTGTACTTAGTCTTTTGTGTCAGGAAATGTGTCCCCAGATTCTTAAATGGCCTATTGGAAAAGCTGAATTGATCTGCAGAGTATTTGAATAATTTTGACACATCTTGTAAAATGGTGACTACTGTACCTTTGTGAATAGGTGCAGTTTCTTGCATAGGTGTGTTAGAGCATCGCCTGTCTATCTTCAGCCATTGTCATGGCACACAAGATCTTAATTGTAGGATCCCTACATTCACAAATGGTGAGAAGTGTTCAGTTTTTACTTCACTGTGTCTGTTAGGGAATGCCACGGGCCAAAATGGTGGGTTTGGGTAGAGTAGTTCTACCTCTTCTTTTTGCCAGCCACCAGAGAGAACTGGTGAGATTATTCAGTATGCGTATGTGAGATCTGTCAGCTTGCTGAAACACCATCTTACCAGTTTTGATACTGTAATAAGACTAAGAGAAATCCTGGTCAAACCTGAAGCACAGCTATAATTGACCATCCAACCATCAAATAGGGAAAGATTTCTTTTTATTATCAAGGAGGACTTCTGACAAAATAACTTTTCAGTCTCTTAATCTGTGTCTGTGTTCTCAAACCCTCAAAAAAACCTGAATTCTGCCTTATGTAATAAGGCTTGTTCATATATAAATTCAGGCTTTTTAGTATGCATCTTTTGTTGTTTGGCTCACCCATCCTTTCAGGATAGACGGTTTGATAAAAATGTCTCTGCTTCTTCCTAATCTTTAATGTCAAACTAGGATACCAACTCAGCAATAGGCCCTTTTGTCTAGATCGTTTGCTTGGAACTGTCAGTGCAATTTTTCAGTTAAAGACCTGTATTACATGTTTATTTAATTTTAGGTTTGAAGGAAACCTTTCAGTATTTCGCTGCTTTCTAAGTTTTCTACAACTTGGATTTTAGAAAGTAAAAAAGCAAGTCAAAGCCTGATACTGTGGTGGAGTCTAGGTCCAAGTTTTAATCTTTGTGGCTTCAGCCCAGCTCTCCCCCAGGGCTTGTACGGGAAACTGCTTTTGTCATTCCTGTCACATGAAAACAAGAACTTATAGGAGTTTCATGACAGCCAGTTTGTGTAATATTTCAACCCCAATTATATTAATTGTTTTTTCATAGTTTACTTAAGATTATAATAATGCTTCAATTATTTATTTATTTTGCTATTCTTCATGATTCAACAGAACCAAGTTTAACGTTTTGCTGATACTGCCAGCACTCCAGTCCTCAAATTTACACAATCATTTGACTTTTGGGCATACTTTCATATGTAAAATATGACTATTTTATTGTAGAGGCTTCCCTAAAAGGACGGGCACTCTCTCTTACTGTTCTTTGGCCATGTATATTTCTTCTGGTATGACAGGTATAAATGTCCTTTATCTTCACAAACATATAGCTGGTGGGCGTTATAACAAGTCTCGGCTTGCTGGGAGAATTCTGTAAAACTAAGAATGTTTTTCCAGTGTGGACGATAAAATACTTTCCTGCTCCTTTATATGGTTTTAACAGATGCTCAGGGTTCCAGTTCCTCTTAACCTGCTTTCCAGATTTATTTGGAAATCAAACTTAAAGTTGTGAGAGCACCAGTGGCTTAGAGAGATCCAGATTCTGCAGGTTGTAAGCAATCAAAGCTGTTTAGGACTTCTGGTTGTTTACAGAGTTAAAGTTTATGGAAACCTGTTATTTGTGATACTTTTGCCGTCAAAGCTTGGATTCATCTCTCTAGGCTTAGTATTAGAAATTTCATTAAATACTCACTTTTGATCTTGCTATCTGAGATCTGTGGCTTGGCCAGAGAACCAACTGTCAGGATTTTTAGTTTGTTTAATTTTTGCTTTAAAATGGGCTGGTGCACTTTTTTTTTTTTTATCCAGTGGAAAACCTTAGCATGTGCTAACAGATGAAGTTAATACTGGTCAATCCCAACATAAGAAGAAAGCATACCTTAAGTGAAGCATCGACAGGTGTATAAAGACAATATGTAATTTTCTGATTCTCATCCTCTCATTCCCCATCCTTCATCCAGCTTTAGGTGAAGGTGATAATAAGGACTTACCTGAAACAAAGTATTTTTGTCTTGTTAGTTATTTGATTTAATTTTTCTGTATTTGGTTACACTGTAGTCTCAGCTAGACTGTCTTGGTAGAGTTTTAGCAAGAATTTCTGCTAGCTTTCATCACTTTAGCATTTTTCAGAGTACTTTTGTGTTTTTCAGGTTTTTCCTAGTTTCTGCATCTTGGAGGATTAAAAAAATTTCTTCCATGCAGCTCTACCTCAAATGATGACTTGTAGAACTGCAAGGTACTAAGCATGTATTCTGGATGACTGAGATGAAGCCTTCCCCGTTAATCATCAGGAGTGGCTTTGGCCACCTTTCCATTTGGAAGTTGGAATTTGAAAAGCTCCTGTATCTAACCATTCTGCATTTGAAAATCAATTAACAATTAAGACTTTTGATGAATCAATCGATTTGGTATCCTTAATGCAGAAAAGGCTCTTTGCAGGAGTAACAAGAATAAAATGCAGGTAAATACTTGTGTTGTTGAATCTGGAAACCAGCACTTGCAGGACTATGCTGAGCCCCAGAGTGCCAGTGTAGAGGGATAGGTGCAGGAGCAAGCATCATCCAGATATGAGTAGGCTTGCAGTCTGGGCTCAGCCAGGCAGTAATCTGATGGAGACATATGGGTGCATGGTTGCCTTTGTATGAATGGTGAAATGAAATCAAAGCTACTTCAATTATCAGATGCATTTATGCAGTTAAAGGGCGAAACCAGGTCTGTATCACTCCAGTGAGAACCACCCAGGTCTTTGAAGCTCTCTGGAGCCCATTGGTTTACTTACCTTGTGTCATTTTTACTAATACACCTACATGTATCTAAACAATTATTGTTTTAAAAAAACAGTATCCTACTTAAGTGAAACCAACATACAAATGACATCTACAACTCTCCAGCTACCTTTGGAAGGAAATGTTCTCCAGATCCTTTCTTGGTGGTTCCTTGTAACTGGAAAATGTAGCTGAAATTTCACTGAATTTTCCCTTTTTTGCAGGCAATTTTTAGAAATTTATTTAAATACCTATTGGAAAAGGAGCTTTATCCTTAGGCAGGGTAGTCCTTACTAGCTTTTTGAGCAATTTGACAGAAGAAAGTAAATGAAGCAGTGCATTTTAAATGAACTGCATTCTAAAAAGAAACATTTTTTTATCCACACCACCCACATATATGTTAACATACAGAATTAGTCCAAACCTGCCAAAAGAAGAAAATACGCAACACCTTTCAGAGATGCAAATTGACAATTAACAAAACAATAGAGTTCCTGTCTTCCTTTGCTGAGGTGCAAATTGATAATCAGATTGCAAGGAAAAACTGGTGGCTTCTATTTAAAATTTAGTTTGAGATGAAGGCTCCCTACTGAAGAAGGGGAGAGAAGGGGACAAAGTAATGCAACCACTTCTACAGTGGGGAAAAACCTGCATAAGAAGCGCTGGGATATCAGGCCTTCATCAGCTGTATAGTTTGTACATTTTTAGTTGTGACAACAACAGTAATGAGAAGGGAATAGTAAAATTTGGTTATGTTGTGCAATGGCAGAGGGCAGAATCTGAGTGATAGCAATCTTTGTTCCTGTACACACCGTATGCCCTGCAGTGATGCTGATGAGAGAAACTGCAGACCTTGTGCGAGAATTTTTTGTCACTTATCTTTGGCAGTCTCGCCTTCATTCTGCCCATTAAACTCCTTATCTTGTATTTATCCTAATGTTTCACATACCCCTGAGCTGCTGCAGGTAACTACCCATTTATTTTATCCTGACTTGCCTCACATATTCTCAATCTTTTCCAAATACCTAAGTTCTACATAATGATTTCTACTTGAGTTTAAGAGCAAATAAATAATAAGAACTGCCATTGGCTTTCCTAACAGTAAGTTTTAGTGTCCACTGCTTGGCAGATGGCAATGCAGGCTGCAGGAGGTTTCCTTCTTAAAAATTAAAGTGGACATGAGGAATTGGAGAGCTGTTTGCAAGTTGCAACTTGGATGCAAATTTTGAAGAATTGTTGTAAACTTTTTGTATTTTCCTACTGTATGACTGGTTTGTTCTGTGCTTTTGGACAACTCCAATGAAATTGGTACCATGAGCTATGTCACTTTGTGGCTTGTAGTATTCCTGATGCTATGTACTTAAGACTTGTTGCTGGGTTTTAAAGGGATTTTTGCTTATTTTAATTTTTGTTCACCAATGACTGTTGCCAACACTATTTGCTTTTTTAACATTGAATCCCCCTTGAAAGGTCTTCATTGTAGGATGTGTATGTTAATTTTAATTTTGTTCTTCTAAATTCTTTTTACTGGAAGTTTTGTTACTATGGGAGCAGAATGTTAAAAGTAGAAGAGTAATTTAAGGATAAGACCTTTTTAATAATCTGAATAATTTGTGGCATTTGACAAATATATAGATGTATAGTCTAGGATTTTAAGATTGGTTGGAGTATTTGAGACTTTGCTAATTTGAATCTACACTGTATGATTAACTGTCCTAGATATCTTGGAAAGTTTCAGCCATAATTATACACTTTTAATGAATTTGTTGCTCTTGAAAATGTTGAGTTGACAGCTGCTTAGGATAAAGTCCTGGATAGTTGCAGCACATGATAGGTAGGGGATTGCAGAGCTCTGAGTGTGCTGTGCATTACTCAATGCTCTCTCAAAATGAAGTTGAAGATCACCCTGTAAATGAGCTGATGAGCTTTCCCTTCCCATCAACAGGAGCAACTAGATTTTATTTTTTTGACAGCTGATTAGTATCAAATATTTGACATTTTCCTCTCATTTGTTGTAGGCATATGTCAGTGCATGTCAGTCCATGGGATGGTTGTCACAGCCCTCATCATGTGAGGACGAATGGAGAAATTTTGGATGCTGACACTGGCAGTGACAGTACTCTAGAGCCTGTATTCAGGAAACATATTAATCCCTCTTTTAGGTGTCAAGATTTAGCACCTCTTATGTATTTTGACTAGCACTGAATAGGAGGTTTTTATTCTTAGTGATATAGTGGCTTGTTGCATTTAGATACCATTTATTATGAACTAGATCTTGACACTGAATATTATCTGACTTCCCTGAAAGCCAACCCCTCTTGAGTGAATGTAGTGTTTGACAAGTAAATAATAGTGTATGGTGCCCTGTGAATGTGTTTTAACCTGCTCCGCATAAGTTTTCTTAGGCTTGATGCATGTATTTAAAGAGTATGGTATGCAAGACATGTAAGGATGGAAAAGTTTGTACATTCAATGATTTCTTCTTGGGCATGATTCATGTTGATACACAGCATTTTATTATCCTGCCTCTGGTACAAATGGGTATGTAATTTGAAGTTTGGAGGGTGGACTTATTTTTCAAATAAAAGCCACTAAGGCCAGTGCCTTTGTCCCCTTTTCATGTCTTGTGAAGTCTGTGTGATTTCTAACCCTTTATTTCTTTTTTCTGAGCTATTCACGTTTGCTGTCAGGCAGGGCAAATCAATCTTTTCTAACTACTCTTTAATAATAAATCTAGATGTATTAACCTTGCTATTACCTAGCCAGTGGTAGTCAGAAACAGAGAAAGGCAGGGATGAATATCTAGTCAGTATGGCTGAACTGGAATTGGGATTGTGGGGTTCTTGCTCTGTACACCTTGACTCTTGACTTCAGTGGTGCTTTTGGTTTTGTTGGTGAGCTGCTTTTTTTTTTTCTTTTTTTCTTTTTCTTTTATTAGGGGCTACTTCAGTATTCTGTCTAATTAATGTGCTTTGCAATGTCTGCTTCATATGTTCTGAATGTTCATTTTCCTTAGCTTCCATTTCCCCTCTGGTTTTCAATAAATCTTGGTGCACCTTTGTATCCTGCCGTCTTTCTGCTCTTTCTCCCTAGAGTGCTAATTCCCACCCCCTGAATATCTGTAAAATCAGCATTTTATTTTTTCCCTCCTGAGCAGCTATTGCCATCAGCTGTTATAAAATAATGGCTTTAGATGTGTCCCTTATAGTACATTGACCCCTCTGTCTGATATATCATTAATTTCCAGAGATTTGTTCCAGGCTTCAACTAATTCCTTCCCCCAGGGTCCTGAGTTAAAAACCATTCTGAAATATACTGCCTTGTTCTTTTGTATCTGGGATATTAATCACATTGCCACCAGCATCTCTGGCACTTGGAGGCATCCCGCTACGGTATTCTGAGTGTCTTCTGTTGGCTTCTGGTACGACAACATTCAAGCTTCTCAAACTTATTTCCGAGCTTGTATCATATCTTGCTACTGTTTCTATCATGCATTTCTTCCCCAACACCCACACTCAGTGAAAAAGTAGCAGTTGGCTCCCCCAGGTTCTTGCCCGATTACTTCTTTCTGCTTTTAGATTTCTTCTCTGCTTCCCACAGTTAAAAAGGGATGTGCTGGCCGACTGGACAGAAAATACGGTCAATTGCAGGAGAACTCAGGAATAGGAATATTTGCAAGTTACAGGTTTATGAGGTCCATAAGAGTTTCTATGTGTAATTAAGAATATTGAAAGAGGATAATCTTATGATTGCTGCAATGTGGTCAGCAGAAAGTATTGAATCTTGGGTTGTAGTTTTCTTCATTTGAATGCATTGGTCGTGGAGTGGGATGTGTTTGGAACTAGGAGGAAAGAGATACGGTCCCTGGCAAAGCAGTTTACAGTATCTGCTTGGCCCTGCTGAGCATAATAAATATTGCTGTGTTCACTGCAGGATTTTTGGAAATAGAGGTAAAGGAACCTTAAAAGACTTGTGACCCACCATACTTGACATATTCTCCTAACTTACCCACCATACTTGACATATTCTCCTAACTTACCTTTCTAGGCACAGTGAAAGCTTTGTTGCCTCCTGAAACTTAAAATCATACATATCAGCTAGTCCTTTGGAGATAAATCCCATGGCAGAATGCATTTATTAATGTCCTGTTTCTTAAAATTGCAGTCAGCTCTTTCTAGGAAAAGGACTGAAACATTGCTGTGCCAGAACCTGTTTTTGTAGCTAAGGCTCATCAATACCCTCTATAATTTTCCTGTTGCTGCAGTGTAGCCTGGCAAGCAGTTACAAACGGCTGCTTAGGATATGATTGCAAATGGAGTTTACCCATACATCTCCCTCTCAAGACAATAGGAGCTGTCAGTGCTTGCTAGTTCAGAAAATTAACACCCCAGAAAACTAAATCCATCCTGCCCCATTTTGAATTTTAGCCCTCCCAATATTAAAAAAAAAAGTTATTTTGACAGTGTGAAAATCTTCATATTTAATTGTTTGATTTGGAATTGCTTTGGACTGCTACTGGATTGATTTATCATAGAATTGTAGAAGGGTTTGGGTTGGAAGGGACCTTCAAGATCATCTAGATCAAACCCCCTGCATTGGCAGGGACACCTCCCACTAGACCAGACTGCTCAGAGCCCCATCCAACCTGGCCTTGAACTTCCCTGGGCAACCTGTTCCAGTATCTCACCACCTCACACTAAAAAATTTCTTCCTAATGTCTAATCTAACTCTACCATCTTTCAGTTTTAATCCGTTACCCCTTGTCCTCTTTTTACGAGAGCTTGTAGCAAGTCCCTCCCCAGCTTTCCTTTAGCCCCCTTCAGGTACTGGAAGGCCCCTATAAGGTCTCCCCAGAGCTTTATCTTCTTGAGGCTGAACAGCCCCAACTCTTTCAGCCTGTCTTTGTAGGAGAGGTGCTCCAGCCCTCTGACCATCTTTGTAGCCCTTCTCTGGACTTGCTCCAAGAATTCCATGTCTTTCCTGTGATGAGGGCTCCAGAAGTAGACACAGTACTTCAGGGAGGGTCTCACAAGAGCAGAATAGAGGGGAGAATCACCTCCCTTGACCCACAGGCTGTGCTTCCTTTGATGCAGCTTGGGACACGGTTGGCTTTCTGGTCTGCAAACGCACATTGCCAGCTTACATTGAGCTTCTCGTCCACCATCATCTTCCCACGTCATCCTTCTCCTCCAGGCTGTTTTTAATCCATTCTCCACCCAGCCTGTAGCTGTGCTTGGGATTGCCTGGACCCAGGTGCAGGACCTTGCACTTGGCCTTGTTGAACTTCATGAAGTTTGCACAAGCCACCTCTCAAGCCTGTCAAGGTCCATCTAGATGGCATCTATGTAGTGTGTCGACATCATCACACAGTTTGATGTCATCAGGAAACTTGCTGAGGGTGCATTTAATGCCGCTGCCCGTGTCACCAACAAGATGTTAAACTGCACCGGTCTGAGTACTGACGCTTGGGAAGCACCACTTGTCACTGGTCTCCATATGGACATTGAGTCATTGATCACCACTCTTTGAGTGCAACCATCCAGCCAGTTCCTTACCCAATGAGTGGTCCATCCATCAAATCCTTATTATTTCAGTTTCAATACCAGGATGTCTTGTTTTATCATATAAATAAAATGTATGCACCTTTATGTATAAGAAGCAAAGAATAATGACAGGTATGCTCTACATGACTTCTTGTTTGCAATCCTGATGCAAACTAAATTCAATTTTAATCTACAAGGATCCACAGTCATATTAGCCAGCAGAGCTAATATGTAATAGCAATACAGACAAACATTTTGAAAGGAAAACGTCTGACCCATACTCATCAAAATGTTTATTGATTTAGAGACTTCAAACACTGAAGCTATAGCATAGCATGCAGCTTGCTCCTCGCCTCTGCCCCATGTTAGGACACACTGCTTCTCATGCCTGGAGTAAATTTGCTCAAGGCCAAAGTATATCTTGGAAGTTTTGTTTCTTGCAGACTCAATTTCTGAGTAGTAGTACAGTTAATAAATGGTACCAAGAGCTATGCAAAAGTAATACTGCCACATTTTCAGGTCTGCTTGCCAGATTAGGGGCATGTGGGGGTAAGACATTGCTAGTTATCCCTTCACTCACACCTGGCATCCTTAGTTGTTTTTCTGAAGGCTCAAATACCTGAGGACATTTTCTAGTAATAGGAGGCCAGAATTATTTTTTTTAAGTGCATAGTCTAAAAATATCATAAGATTGATCTATAAATGTTAAACATCAGGATGTATTTTGTTTTAATTCTGTTTTACTTCAGGCCTTAAGTCAGAAGTAGTGCTTATACTAGCATTCCCCTGAAGGAGGAGAGATAAAGACCTAATAAAACTAACACAAGCTGGATTGTTGTGTATTAACAGATGTCTAGGAGATGGAGCTTTAAGAGAAGTGCAGATGCAATGGCTTGTGTGCTAACAACATCAAGAACAGTCTTGTGTGCACAGTGTTACCACATATTGGTGTGTGATAAAGCTGCCAAAGTGATGGCAGCCACATAGCCATATACTAGCTGCCCTTAGATGTCATTAATAGTCTGTCTGTCCCTACTTAGGCTAATCTACCCAGTGTAGCTGAGCTCCATGTTGTGGAGCACCTTCTGACTGCAGGGCAGATGGGCTTGTTTTGGTGCTTGTGTAGTTTCTTGGGAGTTTTTTGGTAGTTTGGGTGGGTTTTTTTAAAGCATATCTGGTAGTTTTTTGTGACACTTGTCAACATAGACTCTTGCCTTTGCTGGCTTGTAGTTGACTATACCAAGTAAGTGGCATGGCATGGGAAGCATCATGCAGCATTATCTCTGTGGGCCAGGAGAGTCACTGCTGGTGGTGAAATGTGGTTACTGTGGGTCATCTCAGGTTTCACTGATGACATCTTGCCTTCAGCTCCCTGGGTGGGCATCACTGCTTCGAAGCCACAACAGTGTGTGATGACAGTATAGAAACCAGATGCAGTGGTGACTTTCTGACTAGAAACCAGTATTTCAGCTGTCCTTTATGGGTCCGCTTTCAATTGCTGCTAGCAGGACGGGTATGACGGGCAGCAGCAATACAGTCATAGAACAGCATGCACAATATCTCTACTAGAGGAAAATATCCCAAAATGGTCTATTTCTATCAAATCTTTCAGACAAAAGGGTCATTTGAGGTTTTGGAGGGCTTGGTAGTTCTTTGTTCTCTTCCTCTTCTCTGTGCTTTAACTGCTTCCTGTTTGAGCTTATGGGAGCACCCATGGTCACAGAATCACAGAATTTTTGGAGTTGGAAAGGACCTTGAAGATCATAGAGTTACAGCTCCCCTGCATGGGCAGGAACACCTCCTACTAGAACAGGCTGCTCAGAGCCTCATCCAGCCTGCCCTTGAACATCTCCAGGGATGGAGCCCCCACAACATCTCTGGGCAGCCTGTTCCAGTGTCTCACCACCCTTACATGGAAGAATTTCTGCCTGATCTCTAACATAAATCTCTCTTCTTTCAGCTTAAAACCATTACCCCTTGTCCTCTCACTGCAAGCCCCTGTAAAAAGTTCCTCCCCAGCTTTCCTGTAGGCCCCCTTCAGATACTGGAAGGCCACTATGAGGTCCCCCTGGAGCCTTCTCCTCTTCAGGCTGAACAACCCCAACTCCCTCAGCCTGTACTCATAAGAGAGGTGCTCCAGCCCTTGGATCATTTTCATGGCCCTTCTCTGGACACGTTCCAACAGGTCCACATCTTTCTTGTGCTGGGGGCACCAGAGCTGGACACAATATTCTAGGTGAGGTCTCACCAGGGCAGAGTAGAGGGGCAGAATCTCCTCTGTCAATCTGCTGGCCACACTTCTTTTGATACAGCCCAGGATGGAGTTGAGCTTCTGGGCTGCAACTGCACATTGGTGGCTCACGTTCAGCTTTTGATCCACTAGTACCCCCAGGTCCTTTTCCACAGGGCTGCTCTCAAGCCTGACCCCCCCCAGCCTGTATTCATATCTTGGGTTACCTCAGCCCAGGTGCAGGACCCTGCACTTGGCTTTGTTGAATCTCATGAGGTTCACCTGGGCCCACTTCTCCAGCTTGTCCAGGTGCCTCTGGATGGCATCCCTTCCCTCTGGCATATCAGCTGCACCTTTGTGCAGCTTGGTGTCATCAGCAAACTTGCTGAGGGTGCTCTCAATGCCACCAACAATATAATTCATGAAGATATTAAACAACACTGGTCCCAGCACTGACCCCTGAGGGACACCACTTGTCACTGTTTTCCATCTGGACTTGGAGCCATTGACCACTGCCCTCTGGATTCGACCATCCAACCAGCTCCTTATCCACTGAACAGTCCACCCATCAAACCCATATCTCCAATTTAGTGAGAAGGATGTTGTGGAGGACCATGTCAAAGGCCTTCGAGATGTCCAGATAGATGACATCCGCTGCTTTTCCCTGGTTGACTGATGTAGTCACTTCATTGTAGAAAGCCACTAGGCTGGTCAGGCAGGATTTGCCCCTGGTAAAGCCATGCTGGCTGTCCTGGATCACCTCTTTGTCCTCCACATGCCCTAGCATGTCTTCCAGGAGGAGACTGATCATCAGTGTTTACGAATATATTAAGGGCGAGTGTCTGGAGGACGGAGCCAGGCTTTTTTCAGTGATGTCTAGAGATAGGACAAGGGGCAATGGGTACAAACTGGAACATAGGAGGTTCCATGTAAACATCAGAAAAAACTCCTTTACTGTGAGAGTGACAGAGCACTGGAACAGGCTGCCCAGAGAGGTTGTGGAGTCTCCTTCAAAACCTGCCTGGATGCATTCCTGTGTGATGTGCTCTAGGCGATCCTGCTCTGGCAGGGGGGGTTGGACTAGCTCTTTCGAGGTCCCTTCCAACCCCTAAGATTCTGTGATCTGTTCCGTGATCTTCCCAGGCACAGAGGTGAGGCTGACAGGTCGGTAATTCCCAGGGTCCTCCTTTCTACCCTTTTTTAATATGGGTGTAACATGTCCTTTCTTCCAATCACCAGGGACTTCACCTGACTGCCATGACTTTTCAAATATAATGGACAGTGGTTTGGCAACTACATCCGCCAGTTCCTTCAAGACTCTGGGATGTATCTTATCAGGTCCCATGGACTTGTATATCTTCAGATTCCTCAGATGGTCGTGAACCTTATCTTCACTTACAGTGGGGGGGACTTTGTCTCTCTGGTCTGCATCTTGAGGGCCATCAACATGAGGGTTGTGAGGAGAGAGGCTGCCAGTGAAGACTGAGGCAAAAGGTCAGGCATTGCAGTGTCTGGATTCTCCCCTTCCTCATCATGGTTGCCTGTTTTCTCTCCTAGAAACTTCACACATCACATTTTTGCTATGAAACAGTTGTCTCCTGGGCAGACAAAGGAGCGTAGTGCTACTGGCTTGCTTGTTGCTCCTCCTGCCCACCCATGCTGCTGCAGACACCTTGCAGAGTGTGGGGAGAGGTGTGAGTGCCACAGTGGCAAGTCAGACCAGCTCCAAGTCCGTGTGCCTGAAGCAGGGCCAAGCTGCATTGAGCAGAACAGCTCAGAGGAGGCTGCAGGAGCAGTATATCAGACCCCACAGTGGCAGTGACACCTAATAATTTTGGCATTGTTTGGAACTACGTACATTTATAATCAGAGTCTTACTGCCGGGTCTGCACTGCAAAGAGAGCGATTAACAAGGAACTTGAGGATGGTGAGGAGTCAACTGGGAAGCTGCAGTTTCTGCCTATTTTGGTTAACTGATTCAGCTTTTCGAGGTCATTTAGGGTGGATTGATATGTTCTTATTCTCCGTATGTGCGGCAGTGCAAGGATCCTGCAGATTGCAATAAACGGGGAAAGGGAAGGAGCAGATTGGCCTACCGGAAAGTAAAAGACTCTTTCAGGATTGTGTAGGTTGTGCAATTTGAAGATCAACGTTACTTATGGTGAACAGATGGAGAGGATGATTAGAAGCTACAAGTGCCCTCCTGTGCTATAGGCCCAATGTCAGATAAACTACCTCTAGAGAAAATTATCACTTTCTGAAATTCTAGGACAACTGTAGGTTGCATTCTATGAAATTGAGAGAGAAAACTGGTGTGAGGAGGAGGAAAAAGGATCTAGACTGTTAACTGTGTGAGACTGCAAACTGCCTCTCGGGAAGCTCAGATTCAAGGTGGTTTTAGTGTCTGTGAGTGCTCAGTGTTGTTTTTATGAAACTCTGCAAGAGGAAATGCCCATTATTTCAGTCCCAGAGTTCACTGTGGCTATCATTAGTGCAAACCAGGGTGATTTTTCCCTCAGTGAGGGCACGCTTGCCTGCCTCATGAGGTCTAGCAGTGCAGTATTTATTGTATGCCAGAGCACACATGCTAAAGCCTGACCAAACAATGCGTTTTGTCACATATGGCTGTAGCGATAGCATGTCTGAGAGTCTCTGGTTGAGAGCTGTAGACCAGCGTGTGTGTATTGCAACATAGTGTGTAGTTAGTATTTAAAGCTGGTTGTGAGGTTTTTATTGTTTGTTTTGAAAGATGTAATTAAGGTATTAGTGAATGACAATGATGTAAAGCGATGGACAGTGATTGGGGATTAAATGGTGGGTGTGCACTGGGTTGACACATCTTCTTCCAGCTGGGAATGAAGCTTCTTTCTCTGAGCTTAGCTGGCAAAACAGGGATCCCAGCTAGAATCAATACTGTGAGATTTGGAAGGGCATATAAATGGTAGGCTGGAAAATCCCATAACTGGGTGAGTAAATGTTAGTGTCTGATCAGAGCTTGGCAGGCAAAAGAGGCAGTGTCTTAGTAGAACACTTTCTGCTAGTTCTTTAAGGGAGGGGATAAAGTTCTACTCAGTAAGTAGAAAAAATAGTTAAATCAGAGGAGGGGGAGAAAAAATGTATTTACCCACAGATAAACCAAACTGAACTACAACATGTGAAAAGGAAGAATTTTGTCATACTCGTGGTTAAATAAGTGGGAGTTAGGCCAATGAATTAGGAGGGAAGATGGTCAAGCTGCTCATCCCCCTCTCTGCCTTCTATGGGGAGTCTTGGTACTGCGTGTGGAGAGCAGTTCCTTCTCCAGCCCTAGAAGCCAAAGTCTTCTCAGGCACCCACAGCAGGCTGAAGAGTTGTGTGTGCCATGGGTCCAAAAGCAACGTGTGCTCAAATCCTGCCTTCTTAAAATGCCAAAGAATGATCAGCTCTGCAGGCTTTTCCTAACAGTGGAGCCTCTGTTCAGACCCCAGGGCGCGTGCTTCACTTATCTGTGCACGTGTGCTCTGATTGACAAATGGCTCATACACAGTAAATGCTATTTAAAATGGTTTTTAGCAGTGGGCAAGAGGCTGGAAGTGTTGACACGTATTCTGTGTACTTAAAAGAATGTTTTAACTGCTGGCAGTCCTTGTGCTGAGGGGGTGATTCTTGATGGTGGTAAATATAATGGTGGGAGTATGATGCGCAAGAGGTAAAGGGCGATGGCCAGAATATGATACTGTTCTGCTTTTGCAGTATGTGTCTGTTCATATGTGTGTAAACATGCCTTACGGAGTTAGAATATGCAGCAATATGGCAGATGTTACCAACACATGTATATAATGTATGGTATTACATACAGAAACTTTGTTAAATGAATGCTAAGATTGTGAAGTCAGGCACTCAGAGCATAGGAAATGCCAGAATTAGAATTGCCTGCACAACCTTAATTCAGCCCTTTTGTGCATATGCATTATGATACAGTCTTTAATTACACGTTCACGTATCACACCACTGAAACGATGGTGCTGACAGAAGAAGATGATATTAATTTTTTTTTTAATCCCTATTGTTTGTGTGGCCCTGAGGCAGGCATACCCTGTACACATTCAAACCCCATCTTAAAATCAGCAATTCCATAATATTCCATAATACTATTGGTATAATAAATACATATGAATATTATAAACTTCCTATTAACTTCTCTGTGATGTTTATCACTAAATTACCTGTATATTGTAAAGATGTTAATTGATTATCATAACATCCATCTTGGTGATTTTATATCCATTTTACATTAGGAGAAATAAACTCTTAAAGGGGGAGAAAACAGCCCAATCCCCGCAAGACCTACCTATGTAGCTACACTGGACACAAATCCTGGCAGATGTACAGTTTATTTAAGTCGGCCTAATTCTGATATTTATTTTTCTGGGCAGTTTCTGGAACTTCTGAAAGTGTTTGAATGCCAGAGAACTGCCCTTGTCATCTGTCTTAGGGGAAGCCTGAGCAAAAGCATCTTCTTCCCTTCCAAAGTGAAGCTACTGTGCACCCAGGAGATAAAAGCCACATGGCAAGCCAGGTACCAAGCTGGCCTGGCCACAGGCTAGTAGGGGGACTGGAAAGCCAACTGTGTCCTGGGCTGCATCAAAAGAAGCATAGCCAGTAGGTCAAGGGAGGTGATTCTCCCCCTTTACTCGGCTCTCGTGAGACCCCACCTGCAGTGCAGTGTCCATTTCTGGAGCCCCCAGCACAGGAAGGACATGGAACTGTTGGAGCACGTCTAGAGAAGGGCTACAGAGATGATCAGAGGGCTGGAGCTTCTCTCCTACAAGGACAGGCTGGGACAGTTGAGGCTGTTCAGCCTGGAGAAGAGAGGGCTCTAGAGATACTTCACAGTGGTCTTCCAGTACCTGAAGGGGACCTACAGGAAAGCTGAGGTGGAACTTTTTACAAGGGCTTGTAGTGAGAGGACTAGAGGTAATGGTTCAGAACTGGAAGAGGGGAGATTTAGGTTAGACATTAGGAGGAAATTCTTTAGTGTGAGGGTGGTGAGACACTGGAACAAGTTTCTCAGGGAAGCTGTGGAAGCCCTACCCCTGGAAGTGTTCAAGACTGTGTTGGATGGGGCTCTGAGCAACGTGGTCTAGTAGGAGGTGTCCCAGCCCATGCAGGGGGGTTGGAACTAGGTGATCTTTTAAAGTCCTTTCCAATCCAGACCGTTCTATGATTCTATGACTTTCAGTGAAGTGGTTGATCCCAGGTAGATGCAGGCACTTAGCCTTTTCTGTTAGTTTCCTATGATGATAACTGAAGAGAAGGTATCTATCTTAAGCAGAACTTATCCTATCTGAAGGCCTCTGTTCAGTCAGTGAAGAGAGGGAAAAGCAGAGTTGTGTTGGACTAGACTACTTGCGAGTCTTCAGAGGTACCCCTCTGTCTCCATTTGATGTGTGGGGAAGCCCATCTAAATGCATGTGAGTCATATCTGACTTTTTAAAGTGTTATCTTTGCTTTATTGTAACTGTAAATTTAAAATATAGCATCAGTTGACTTGAAAATATGGCACCTGCAAGTGTCTGTTCAGGTGTATCGGGTCAGAAAGTGGGGCATGTATGACTAATGACTTCCTGCAAAAACTTTGGATTCCTGCAAAACTGTCCTCCTTTTTGCTTGCAAATGTTGGCCACTTTCACTTCTCTTGTTCCAGTACCTAAAATGAATTAGTTAATGGTCCAGCAGGCAAGTTTGTCTTTTAAGTATGCAGCTCATGTTCATTTCCAGAGCTGGCTCTTCTTGGGTAATATTCTTCTAGAAAAAAATTGGAATGTGATCATATAATTAGAGAGTATTGCAATGCATATGCACAAAGACTGAATCTTAGCTCATGCTTTCAATGTCTAAATTAGGAACGACTGTACAATCTTAAGTATAGCATTTTGTAATTAAGTATAGTATTTGGTTGAATGCTCACTTTTATTCAGCCTTTTTTAACCAGATAATTTTTATAATGTAAAACTAAAAAACAAGAATATCCTGTGCAGCTCCACTGCCCTTTCCCTCTTGCTCAAGTCACCAGAGGGCTATTACTTACAGATACTTAGTAGAAAGTATTGCCACCTGAGCTGGATTAATTAGGCCATTACTGCTGCACTAAGTAGGCTATTGCTACTGTCCACTCAGAGGTGTTTCTGCTGGTAGTTGTGGACTGCAGAAGATGGGTTGAGTTGGTCAGCAGTTACTCCAGGTTGTGGGGGGAGTGGTGTCCTCTGGTAGTGCTGAGGCGTTCTGCCAGGTGCTCTGACTTAGCTTTGTTTTTCTTATCATCACCGATGGTTCTTGCTTCTCTGCTCCTGCCAGCACCTGTTGCTCCTTTTTATACTCAGTGCCACTTTTCTGTGCTTTAGGTCTTTTTGTTGTGTCAGATTGTTTAATCTGTCTTCACAATTTGGAAGCATTCAGAGTGGTGTTGAGATGACCCCACAATCGCTGCTGGAGGAGAGGCTTCTGAAGCCTTCAGGGTGAAGGAGGTTGGCACCATAGGGGCGGCATGCTGAGCTGTGTGGGATGAAGCATGCCCAGCATACCAAGCTGTTCAGTCTGTTACGCTGATTTTCAGCAGATATTTTCTGCATTTGTGCAAACTGAGCCCCTCCTCTTCCCCAGGCTTGGACAACACTCAGGTGGATAGTAACAAAGGTCATAAAGGTCACGTTCCCCCAGTCACATATCAAGGTCATCCAAGAATGGTTTAAGCTAAGTCCCTTCACAACCACTGTGACCAAAGAAAAGATGTGTACCTCAGATCATGAATGGTAAGTCATGTAGCTGCAGCTTTTCAATTTTTATACTCATTGCAGTAGTACTGCCTGCTATATTTATTTTCTTAATATAAAATACGTATTATGTTAGGCCAAACGCAATTAGAAGTGTGGCATTTCTGATGAACTGGTGGTAAAGGTCTTACCAGCACTGGTGTGCTTCCAACTGATACTTACAGCAGGTATCTGAGGAGAAATGCAAACTGTGTAACAGAGGCTTTACAGCATAAGTTGGAGAGAATTCTGTCCTTTGCAGAGGACTAGTGGAGAGGTTTAGAAAAGTACTCTAAAACTTACTTTGCCTTCTACTATGGGGCTGCTTGTTCTGACTGGTTGCATGTACTGCAGTTGCTAAAGTAAGAAATACTGCTTTGCATTCAAGGAAGCAGACTTTCATGGTTGCATCTGAAAAAATTGTCATAACTGAAATAAGCAACATTATCAGCAATATCAATTTTCAGAAATAATCTGTATTAAAGTATTATAATTCAAGGTTGGGGTATGTAAGGTGTAGCCATAGTTGGAGGTTCTAGTCAGCCTGCTGTATTGGTGATTATCTGCTGTGAGGAGGGATGAGGATTTGCTGCTTTGTCAGTTTTCATAGAGGTGAGGTAACTAATTTGATTCTAGATACTCTCATCATGAGTTGCTTGAAGGTGTTCAAATTTGCTTATGAAATAGTCCCTTCTGAGCTAAGGAGATGGAAATGAGACACTAAAAGGCTTTCTTGAAGTGCTTCCATGTTTCTCAGCTCAGAACATCACATTTGATATTAATATTAGGTACTGAGGCAAAGTCATCAGGTAGAAAAGGGAGGAAATGTAGAAATAGTAATTTTCTTGTGTGTTTCCTCAGGATGCTATTTTGAGGCTTTAAAAAAAATTCATGCTTTGCTGATGAGGCTGCTGTAAACCAGGAAAGTGGCAGATGTAATTTAAGTCCCAGGGCCCTGCCCTAGAAGAGGTCCAATACTGGCAGCATACATATTGCTTATATGAAAGCGAACAGATGGATACATTTGGTCAATTCTGCTGGGTTCATATGGAAACCTTCAGAATTTTTCTTACTATTTTGAGTGGAATACTTAAATCTGTTATCTGCTGAGAGTCTGTACTTGCATGGGATGGGTGCTTTTGTATTTTTGAGCAGGGAGCATTGCTTTACTGTGAATGTCTTCAGATCAGATATGTTTATCTGACTGATGGCAGTTTCACCCCACCCTTCCCCGTCCCCCCCATACTCCAGGACCAATTCAGCTACTGGAGGAGTGAGCTGGATTTTTTTTTTTTTCAGCTTCTGTAGCATAAGAACTGTCAGCTGAGTCTTAATCATGGAGTTATTACTAGTAGTGAAAATGCAGGAAAGAGGAGAAACCCAGTTTGCTTTTCAGATGCTAGATTTTTGGCAGAGGCACACTTTTCCTTATTGGTGGGGTGGGGAGGGGAGAGGAAGGAGGAGATGGGGAGAATGAACATGTAATATTTTCTTTAATTAAGAAAACCACTAATTTTCTGATAGTAATTAATGCAAAATTCTTGCTGACAGTTTTTGATGTTTCCCAATTCAAAGCAACTGAAAGCAATCAAATGAAGGGAGAAGAATGGAGAATCAAAGAGGAGGGATGTAGCTGTATTAGAAGAACATAGCTTGAAGTGTTAATACTTAGTCTGGGGGTGGAGGGGAAGGTGGTATTAATCTAAAATGCCTAAAATTAAGCTGTTTTGAGTATCCTCATAGGTTAGTGTGTGTGCATGTGTGTAATAATCTAATAACATATGCTATCTATAGCATCAAGGAAAGAATTGGCATACAACTAAATTTTTTTGAAAGCTTATCATACAGATATGCCAGCATCTGTATTGTCATCTAGTTACCTTTGTTCAAGTGTATAACATGTTAAAATACATACATCAAGTATTTAGACACTATCCTTGACTACTATGTTCAGTATTAAACTCACTCTTGCATTTGGAATCATGTAAGAACTAGGATACTCTTACCAGAAAGTTTTAGATTTAAAGCTTTCCAGGAAAGTGGTAAACAAAGCAGAAAAAAATAAATCTCTGATACTAAAAGGATAATTCTGTGAAGATTGTGGTTGTGCAAGTACTCATTGCTTTTTCTTTTTAAAAGAAAATAAAGTCCTTAAACCATTAGTAACAATAACTTTCATCAGAAGTGGAGGTTAGAAGAGTTGGAGCTGAGCTCATTGGGAGAGAGAAAGAGGGCTTGAATTTGACAAAATAATTTCTTCTCTATTTCCATCTCATCCTCTTGAGCTGCATACTTCTCACAAAAACGAGTCCACCCACTGTTACAGAAAATGGCCATCTCTTTGTAGTTCTCTGGAGGTTTTATTTTGATAGTGCTAGTGCTAGTTTTGGGGATTAACACGAATAGCCCCATCAAAGTTTGTTAAGATTTGGTACCAATACAGACAGATCTTTGTGTACTCTTTAAAATACACTTGCTAACAGACATTTAACAGTCATTTCATTCTCCACTGTTCATCATATTCACACATGTAGGATGGGCATTAACAGATTGAGGTACATCTTTTCATTTCAATTCTGTGGCAGCATCTCTTTGCAGGAATATTTTATGTAGTAATAATTTTCTTCCTATTACAGATTTCTAACTATGTTAATGGCAGTAGACTGGCCACAGAAGCATTCGTGAGAACTACCTTTGCAGTGACATTTAAACAATTTATTTGATCTTGCTTTAGCATACCTGCTCATGCCTTTTTGTCTCTGTTGTCAACCTTAGGAGAACTTTGCATATAATCGTGGGTCTTTCAATCACACTTAACAAAATGGTATGCAAATTTCTGTTATATGTCATTTCCAAACTCTTGAGGATTTGCAGTGTGTATGCCATCAGGTGGTTACCCCTTGACTGTATGGGCATGTTTAAGTAGCAGCTGCCTAGCAGCTTCGAGCCCAGTTGCAGGAGAATGCTCTCCCTTACAGATACTGCAGTTGTTGGGTGTGCCTTGACTTGCCCAAAGCAGGAGATGGTATCAAAATCGTTAGGGTTTTTGGTTGGTGATTTGTTTGTTTTTTTATTGTGCTAATGGAAAGAGCAGAGAAAAGTTGATGGCAAAGGGGGACTTCTATATATCTCACCATGTTGTATTGATCATCTTTTCGTCATTTAGAGAAACTGAAAGTTGTGGATTTGTGCCTGAAATGTGTTACTGGTGTAGGAGTGCTCTTGGCTAAAAGCCTAAATTGAGGGCTTTAGCTTTGTAAGGGCATATCTGGTCCTGTGTTTGATGTAGTTTCTCCCATATGGAAGCATGTGAAAGAGTGCTCTTAGGATGAGAATGGTTAAAACGAATTACCACTGGCACGATAGTTGTTAACACTTGTATCAGTTTCTATCAGAATCAAAAGTCCTAGTGTAAAGTGGTCTTATAAAGCCATCCAAGCTGAAACCAGGGAAATTGAAAGGCAATGAATTAACTTATTTAATTGGCAAAAAATACATTTATCAGCTGGTTGATTTTTAGTATAATTCATGGAAATTAATTCTGAAATTTTCATTCTGTGACAGCTGATTGGGTGGCAAAAATGTAGGATTCCTGCTTTATGTTTGCATTGACAGGAACATTCCCATCCATTAAAAATAAAAACCTTGGACACTAATGTAATAGAAATGTGTGTGTGTTACCTGCTGTATTATGTCCCCTATCTGGGAAACACTGGCAGCACATAGTTAATCTCTTCAATTTCTGTTGAAATTATTTATATTTATATATATATATATATAAAAAATATAAGCCCACATGTTTTAAGTTTGGCTTTTTCATAAACATTTATCAAATGAGGTGCAACTTACTCTGCTGGGTATATTTCATGCTTTTCCATTTCCTAATCCTGGTCATGAAAACAGAATTAGTGCCTCAGAAAGTTTTGTGGAAAGAAAGCTGGTTGCTTGGATGGGCCATACAGCTGCCCTTAGCATGTGCAGGTGAAAATGTGTTGTTACTGAATTACTGAACTGTATTGTTATTCCTGTGTAATAGCCTGCCTACAAACTATAATAATAATGGCATATATCACAGTCTGTTCTCTGCAGCACTGAAGCTCCTCTGTTGAGGAAAAAAATCAAAGCAATCATCATTTCTCCTAAAATTGTCAGGTTTAGTTTCTATGTTCAGACCAATTTATTGTCTGGGTCTGATTTTTTCCATTATCCTGCATCTTCTATACAACTATGGTTTGCTGTCAGAAATGAGTAGTCCAATGATAAGACAAGGGAAAATCAAGCTTTCTGTCCCTGAGGTAAAGGAAATTATATATAGTTCAACTTTCTCAAGTGACAACATACATTAGGCTGTTAGTACAGACATTTGTATGTAGGCACAGATTAGTTGGTATTTTCTGATCACTTCCAGTAAAAAATCCTAAATCAGTGTTTACAGATGTGACAAGCTTTTTTCAGTGAGTTCTTCACATGTAACTTTTCTCTAAAAATCTCTGGAAATCTGCAGTCAGTGAAAGCTAAGCTGAGGGTCCACTATGAATCTTCTTAGACATCATTATTTTGCTTCATTCCTTTGGAGGTGTGTGTGGGTCCTGCTTAAGATGTACTCAACCAAATGTACATTCTGGTTGCTCCCATCTGGGCTCTGCATTAGTACCAGCTCCACTGTTAGCCTCTGAAGAGCACCTTAGCTATCTGTCTACTGGAAAAAAACAAAACCCAGAGTTGAAGATATGAGTGTGGGGATGGAAGAGATAGTTCTTTCCATTTATTAATTTATTTATTTGCATTATATTTTGTTTGCTTTTATGGTTTAGTTTTATTTTTTGGGGCAAGTTTCTTGCCATTTACCTTTGCATTTGCATTTCCTATTGATTGGCAATTTTTAAACTGTTTATTGTGTTCTTTTGTTTAGCTGTTCAAGAGCTAAAACAAAAGCCACCAGGCCCTGTGAGGGACACATTTGCATGCGGCAAGCGTTGCCCGAGGAAAAAGTAATTGCTAATGCATATTTATGTGGCACAAATTTGCCATTTGTTTATGCATAAAATTATCAATAGTGCAGGGCGGCCCAGCCGTAGAAAATGGTGACCTTTTTAGCTTAATAAATAGAAATCAGCTGTTATTGTGAAGAGATCAGCCATTTATTCTGTGTTGAGGGACACTGTCGGGAAAATGTAGATTGGTGCCGGCAATATCATTAAATGGAAGGCCAGTGACCCTTTCGGTATAGTCTATTATACTTTATCTAATAGGAGATAAATGACTCTGGTTGGCAAATAGATTAAAAAAAAGAAAAAAAAAAAGAGAGAGAGAAAAGAAAAAGATCTTCCCTCCAGACTTCTCTCATTGCTCAGCCATATGAACAGGTACATACTGAGGAGGTAATCTTGCACAAGCCAGCTGGTATTTTTTTAGCAGAAAAGTGAGTTTACAAACCAGCAAAACCCAACAAAAACAATCAAAAAAACCTAACCCCTAAGTCCACTCTGTTTATACTAGTTTTGACTGTTTCAGAGTGGGAAAAACAGCCAGAGCCAGCCTGTCATTCTTCCTAGTTCATGCTGTCAAGAGCAATGTTCTGAAAGGGTATGTACATGGATTGCATTTTGTCTTGTGAAATGAGAATGCATAGTTTGAAAGCAGAAGGTAGGGTCTTCTCTGAAGACAACAGGTTTTCAAGAACAGCTATGCCTTATTCGGGTTTTTTAAGAGTGGATAAGAAATTATACCCCAAGACAGTGAAGATTTCATCTGCAGAAGATTTAGCAACTGAGTTTTCTTAATGCTTCTCCACTGATTCACCTCAACCTTGATGGGCAGGTCTAAGACTTGAAGAGTTAAACCAACAGCCGCAAGCCTCAGGAAGTTCTTCTGAAAGTGAAAGTATATGCAGAACACCTCAGGTTTCTGTGTTTCTCCCATTCTCTGTAATGCACTGCACCGTGTATAAAGGGAAGCAGCTTTAACCACCTCACAGGTGAAATCTGGAGAGATGTGAGTCACAGTGACTGTAAATGGTTGAGTTTTCAGTGCACATTGTGTGGTGGGCTGGGTGTTTGGCTCTTGGGGGTTTTTTTGATTCCTGAGAAAGATCCAGCAGATGTTTGCCCTGGCAGTATTTTACTTTGCAAAGGCTGTGTTAGTTTTACCTGTATATCCACATTGGTTAGGTGAGATGAGATCCCACCCACCAGCACTGTGGGACTGCCCACCTTCAGAAGATGGTGCCTGGTCTCTGCCTATACTTTTCTCCCTTGTTCCTTCAGAATGTCCTGCTGTTATTCTGTGCTGGAAAAGGACTGTTCAGAGTAGTTTTGTGGCTTTGCTCCATTTCCTTCCTAAAAAACCTATCACAGACTAATGGCATCATCACAGAAAAGTTAACACAATGTTTGTCAGGGTGTGACGTCTTTCTGGTGGCCTCAGTAAAGAGGCAAAGGGTTGAACATGACAAAGAAACTTGCAGATTACATCAGCAGAAGCCTTTTTGAGCCAGGGTTTTCTGGGGACGATGATGTGCAGGTTGTGGTCAGACACAGGGCTTAGGCCTTACTGTTGATCTGTTTTCACCACTATTAAAATTCAGGGAAAGTGTTAGAAAAATAATAAAATACATACAATTTAGTTTAGGAAATCTTATACAGTATATGATGTATTACTGTCTATAATAATGTTGTAAAAGTCTTCATAAGAATATGTGCTGCAGTTTGAGACTTAATACCTACAACTTTCTCTCATGTTGGGACAGTTTTTGGAAAGTGTTTCTTTCCTCTTCTGTTTATGCTCTTCCATGTATTTAACTCCTATCTGTAGGGCTCCTGTCTGCTTCTGGCCCTTGCAGTCCTCCCAAATGGTGGTCCCCAAACCATATTGCTGTAGAAACAAAAATATTGTAGGACATGTTATGGAAATAGAAAGCCAAACAGCTAAAAGTTTAAATTTTCTGAGGTACCTCCTATGGAAACCATAGTTAAGGTGAACGTCTAATTGCAGAGTAGGATCTAGGTTTTTTTTCACAGAGCAACAGGTCCTTTTTTTTTCTGCTCCTGTCACTCCATTCAAGACCATAAGCTACGAACGACAATTTCTGAAGTCTCTATTAATGTTTATGGGTGGCCTCAATTTCTCCTTAATAAACAGTGGTAATTAGGTGGTATTTTACCTTTATAAACAGATTTTTATTTTTATTTCAACAAATTATTAAGCTTTGTTTATTCCAAGTAGATCTAATTTTTCCAAGGGATCTTCTGCCATACAGGTATCTCCAGCTCTGCTCCTGAAAAAAATCTTACACGTTTAAAGCTTGTGGCCGGTCATTAGTCTCAATTTTGCTTTTTCATTTTTAACAGTCATAAAAAAACCCTTTTGAAGTATGCTGCTTGACACCAACTAGAAATTTTTGTGTAGATAAAATTAAGAAGTAGAAAATGCTTAAATCTAATGTGTGGGAATAAACTGGAGGCCACGCTGTTGTAAACTAACCTGGATTCAGCTGAGATTCTAGATCTAAGCTATTATTATTGCTACTGTGACTGGTTTTACTACATATTTTTTGTTGTATCTGTGCCTGCCCAGGCCTGGTTGTGGAAGATCCTGTACTAAGTACAGAGAAATAGAAAGGAAGGCTTCTTCAAAAATCTGAAAATATCTAGGTTTATGGAAAATAGCAAAAGTTTCATAAAGAAGAGTTGGTTAAGAGAGGAGATAGGTCAGAGACAAGACAAGGATGAGCAACTTCTCTAATCAAAGTTTGTAGCAGAATGAGCAAAAGGAGTATTACTTTTTCCTTGAGTTCTGCTTATATGAAGAAGACAGGGAGTAGCATCCTGCTTGGTTCTAGGTTGCTGAGACAGACAAAAACATCCTGAGGAATAATTGTTTACTGTAAACAGGCATTACAGGTCTCTGTCCTGTGACTTGTCTTCATTATCCTGGAATCTCATTGTAAATAGGAGTGAATTGAGTGGGGTTTGCTCTTTCTTCAGCTTTTGGTGCATGTCTGCTGTATTAATAATGTGTTGGTTAGGGAAGGAAGATAAAGGACAAATTCTAGATTATGCTAGTTAGTTTGTGAATGTTTAATAGCATAACCAAGTAGAAAGAGTTAAGCATCTTTTATTTTCTGGTTCTTTGAGATGTTGGTAACCAGGCAGCTTGATAGGTCAAGATTTGCAGGATCTTTCTTTGTCAAATGAAATGTTGATGATTTATCCTCACTGAAGACTGACTTTTTCTCCTTTCTTCAGCATAGATTTATTTGAAAAACCCATAGAGATATTAATCTTTCTAAGAGCAGAAGTATATGTTTGAGAAACTTTTTATAGAGAACACATTTCTGTTTGCTCATCTGATTGCTAAAAAAAAATAACATAGGAAATTGAGGTTTATATTCACAGAGTTTGTCTGCGTGCAGAGCTCAGTATGAACCAGAGATGGTTGTCTTTTGAAACTTCATGCACCAGTCTGCTCTTGGTGGTAGTCTTATGTGCTGCCGCTTTTCACGGAGTGCTCTCAAAGCTGTAGGGCTGGCAAAGTAATTCCATCAAGTTAAACCAGTAGGGAAAGTTCTTGAGTTTATATATATTGAGATTACTTGTTTCAGAATTTGGTTGTATATGTATTTTGTAGTTTAAAAATAAAATAAATTCCTATTTTAATTTTGTTTCATACTACACATTATTTGCTTTAGCTAGACTAGATTGATATTAATGGAGTGTAACACAGCTTAGGGATGCAAAACCTGACTTAAAGGAGACTTTGGCTGATGTGATATCAGCATGTCATGTGACAGGTATGGTCTCAGGCTTGCTTATGTGTTTACATTTATGTGATCAAACTAAACAACAGTAGTACTAGAGATGTAATTATTTTTTATATCAAATCACTGCTTTGATGTGCACTTGACTGTCATCAAATTTATTTTCCTGGTTTTGCAATCAGGTAAACCAAGGCACAAAGTTAGTAATGAGGAACCTATGGCTAGGCTAGGTCACTGGGTTAAACAGCCCAGCTGTGCTCTTCCATGCAAGTGTCATGGGCATCTGCAGAGAGGTTTCGGCTTCTACCTCATGTGTCCTTCACATGTACACCTTGTGCCACAAAACACTTCTCCCCTTTCTGCTGAAGGCTTGGGGATAAAACAACAGCAGCCATAACTGGAACAGGTGCCCAGAGAGATTTGGGGTGCATCGCGCTCCTGAACTGCAAAGCATGAGGTAGGGCTTGGGAAGTCATGCTGTGTAATGTTAGTTATTGAAGTTCTGGGCTTTGTCACTCCATCACCAAGGCAGGAAGGTCAGGTGCAGTTCAGAGAACCTTGAGACGGGGGTCTAAATCATGGAGTAAATGTGGGAGTAGCCCTTCTACTCATGAGGTGACAGCTGAGAGCAGAGGCAAAGGCAGAGGACTTTGTGCTCCCAGTGCTGTACTTGCACCACTAACCAAGCTAAACGGGCTAATTCTGCAAGCAAGCTATGCTGGGGATATAAATAAATAATTGGCGAGTGTAGGTGAGCTCTTTAAATGCTCAAAAGAAACAGGAATATATAGTCATATCTTTCTCCTAGTTCAATCTTTGTATTGATTTATCATAAGAGGTGCCATTTTAGTTCTAATAATGTCTACTTTTTTTTTTTTTTCCTTGGTATTGCCTATTTCTATGACAGTTTTTCCATGTGATGTATTTTGGGTCACACATTAATTTACACCAGCCTCTGTTCTGCAAAAAAGAATTCATGAACTAAATAAGATGGAACAGGGAGGGGGATGTCTAGCAGAGCCCAGGCTTTTGTTTCATGTTTTGAATGTATTTTCTTTTTAAAATCAAATTGTTGATATGCATTTGCTTTTATTTTTTCTAGCCTTCCGCTTGCTGATGACCACGTTCCTGTTTGATCCTCTTTACAAGCTTCTGAAGATAGAAAATAACCCCAACTCCTCTGCATTGGGTAGGAAAACAAAACGACATAAAAACATAAGGCAATTACTCTGGAGGGCTAGCAATATGGAAGTGTGTGGTATGAAGGAAGAGGCTGTGGAGAAAAAGGAGAAAGTTGTTAGGTTACCACAAATGACATTAGTGTACACAATATTTCTCACCCACTCTTTTGGACTGGGGAGGAGGGGGAGGAGTATGCATATCAACAAGTAAATACTGATGGTATCCAGCATGTGTATTGCCAGTGTGAATGTCTATACTTTCTGTTACTCATTCAAGCTGCTTTGCAATTCTATTTTAATCTAACACTCCCAAAAAGGTAACTTAAGCCCCCACCCCCCAATCTTTTTGTGTGTGTTTTTGGTTTGTTGTTTGTTTGTTTGTTTTGTTTGGGTTGGTTTTTTTTGGAGGGGAGGGGGTATTATTTACATTTATTTATTAATTTATATATATATTTTATATTATTCTTTTTTTGTTTTTCTTTTGGGTTTTACTGGCAAGATAGTCTTTCCTAAATTGCTATCAACTTAGCGATATATGTGTAATTTTTTAGTAGTATTGGTGTGTAAGTATATGTATCCCAAGTACTACATTCTTACATATACTTTTTAAAATGACCTTTTCTTGGAGTTAGAGGGAGTGGGTGGGGAACAATCCGAGTAAGTGTTGTGGTGGGCCTGACACGACACTTGGATAGGGGTAGTCCCACTCTTCATGTGTCTGCTTGATCCTATAGTAGTTTTTGGGCTTAACCTGACAGACATGAATAGTAAATGTTTGCTAAATTCAGGTGTCAAACACAAGCACGTCCTTTTGGGTTTTTATCTGGTTATTGTGGACTTTAGAAACTAGAGCTAAATATGTCAAATGCTGTTGAGTGTGATGAGTTTGTCCTAGAGTTAGGCTTCACCTAGTTTGACCAGGTTGCTGTCATAGTCATGTGTTCTGTTATTATAATTAGTGCCTTTGCAAAGGGAGAGGCAATTGCTACCACATCAGGATTAGAAATGCAGCCATGGTGACAGGTAACACTTGTGTCCAGTTTTCATAGGTGGAAACGAGGAAAAGGTTTGGAAGGCAGTACAGGGCTGGAGCTAATGTAAGGTAGGATTTAGGGCCAACTCTTAGTTGAAATCCTGGGGCAGTCATATTGATTTCAGTATGTATGATTTTGTCCACATGCAAAGGGCTATTCTACTGTTCTTGTTGGGACAAAATTTCTAGTTAAGTTTGAATGCAGGATTACATGATTGATTGATAATATGTTGGTGTAAACCAGTGCTTTTCTGCTTTGTAGTGAGGCCTTAGACATTCATATGAGATGACAGTCAAAGTCATGATATTTTAAAATTATTGATTCATAAACAAAAAAGTTTTATGATTCACTTTTCTCTAACTGCCACAAGTCAGTTGTGACATTCTTGTATTTTTTCCTCTTCTAAGTAAGCTTATCAAAGAAAAAAATCACTAATTTACCAGCCAGTGCTCAATAATCAAGGAAGTGAAACTTCTGATTTAGAGGAAATAAAGAAATAGTTTGCTGAGTTTCTGAATGTTTTTTCAATAATAAAAGCTAACCATCTACGGGACAACTGATGATTTTTTTCCTTTTTTTTTCTTTTTTCTTTTTTAAATGGCTATTATTTTAAAGGTTTTCATTCTGAGAGGGGTCACTAGCCTTTGAGAATTGAGCCATGTTGTTGACAAATCTGTCCTCTAAATTGAACAGCATTAATTAGAACTTTGTGCTGCAGTTCTTACTTTTTAATGTGGGTGGTGGTATCAACAAAAATGTCTAATGTATTTGATTGAAGATGATTTTAAAAGGTCTGCCACCTGTAGATAAAAATGTGCATTACTACACATGGTAATTATCAAGACTGGAGGCCGTGACATGATCCATTGACCTTTTGAAATCAAAACACTTACTGTAAAGAAAAAAAGATGCCCATTTCTCCATCTATGTTAATATAGGATGTCTGGATATTCAACTATATCAATACACTGTTATATATCTAGCGGAGAAAAAAAGATACTTTTGATTACTTTAGACCCAAGTTTCCCATCTTCTGTACGGGCTTGTAAAGCTCTTGCTATTTTTGTAAGTGTTGAGGGATCTTTTTTTGATCTAATGAAATAGATTGCTAAAAATATTCAGGTGTCTGAGACAGCAGCAAAACATCTCTGAGCCACCCTACCAAAATAAACTAGTTCTGTGCGAGCAGGATGAAAAAGAAAGTGCATAGGGAAAAGATGTCAGCTTCAGGCTTTCTAGAAGGGCATTTGCTATAAGGGAGGGGAGCAATAACACAGCAACTATCATTGTAAAAATTATGAAAAGCACTTTGATGCTCCTTTTTAAAGTCAGTTCACTAAACGGGGGCCAAAGCAAAAGACTGAAAGGCAACTTGTAGTTTGCCATTAACATCCTCAGCCCTTTGCTGTTATTTGCAGTCGAGAACGAGTGCTTCTGCATACAGTAATGGTGAGAAAAACTAAAGGGAAATAAAGGATACAAATGAAATATTTTCTGTTTTCATATGAGTATTTGGAACACCAAGCCAGCGAAGAAGCAGCAATTTTAGCTAAGCTAATGTAATAGAAGACCATTGCACCCAAACTGTCTCAGCAGAACTTCCTGCATAATTAGATTGTAAATCTCCTCAACTGAGGAGGTTTTGCCCAGGGTCAGATTGTCTAAGTAATAATCCATTCTACATAAATTAGAAGATTTGAACTGCTGGGATACATTATTACATTAGTTTTGGGTTTTTTATTTCTAATATAACTAAGGAGAACAACAGCAACAGTTATTTTTTTCTTCTTTTTTATTTTGTTATGTCTCTTCAGCTTTTGATTACCTCAGAAGGCCTTTCCTGTAGGTTTTTGGATTTTTTCCTGAGCAGTGATTATGAAGTTGCCATATAGGCAAATTAATACATTTTTTATATACTTTAGAAAGTGATACCGCAGAATCCTTTGGCCACTGAGTTCTGTGATATCACTTCCTCAGAGAAGCATTTAGCCAGAGGTGCTGCTCTTCTTTGTGCTGAAGTTTTACCTTCCACTATGACCCCCTTGTTCTGCAAAGAATAGAATTGCCATTCAGGGTAAGAATTAATGGATGAAAATTTACTAACAACTACTTTACAGTAAACAAACTTCATGGTTTTCAATTCAATTATTTTGTTTGAGAAAAAGAAGACTGCAGGTACTTGACATGCATATACAGCTATTTATAAAAGTGACAGGTAAATCCTGAGGTCATTATTTGGGAAAAAAAAATTCCTATTGAAACTTCAGTATTTAATCTGCTCGAAGGAAGCAGAGTTCACAGTGTAGCACGGATTAATTCGTATGGACTTGTTAGTGATTTTTATTTGTTTGTTTTACATATGACTTCTACCATGAAATGGAGTAGTGGCCAACTTTTCAGGAGAGCCTTTTGGAGTTACGGTTTTTGAACTTCAGACTCAGGGTGTCTGTGTATACTCTGTTGGTGCTAAAAACTAGAGATAAGAGAACTTGTGGAAGTGCTCACAATGGTGTGAACTCCCAGTTCTTGAAGCTGCTTGGAGCATGCACCAACTCCACAGTCTCCTTTAGATGCATGTATTATGAATCTAGACCTGCTCAGTGGCAGTGACTGATGGTAGGATGGCAAAACCAACTTAATCTACCTCCCTGAAGGGTTGTCTTTTTGTTGTTTGTTGTATGTGCAACTGTGGGGAAAAAGGTAATATGAGCAAAAGGTTGGCTTCTGTCCTTACTGATGTCTTTAAATATCTCTGTTTTTACTGAAAGTTCATGCATAATATTACAATAGTTTCCTTCTTCTATTTCAAAATAATGATCTGAGGTGGGGGAGGTGCTGAACTGCCCATTTCCCATCTGCTTCCTTTGATCAGGGGTAAAAAAAAAATTAAAAATGTAATAGATAATGCTGTATTTTCAAATACCAGAGTAGTTTGATTACTTGATTCCAGTTCTGTGAGCTCAGGTGTCTGGTGGGTCTATGGTCAGCCTACTCTGCAGAGCACTGACAAGGGAGAAGCATAAGTTTTGGTGCACTTCAGTGCTCTCAGAGGTCCTGGAAATGGGTGTTCTTCCAGATGCAAGGATTGTGGTTGCCCATCTTTCAACAGCTGTGCAAGGAGCAGACTTTGTTATACTTCTTAATTTTTCTCTATTGCTATGAGATACAAATGGATGTGAAGAAAGGAATAAGACTTTAGAAGACATGAAAAAAATAATGAAGATCTGTGAAAGCCCTTTGAAAGTGGTATTTTGGGAAAACACCAAAGCATTCAGGTTGCCCTTGGAAACATACAAGAGCACTGGAAGTCAGGAAATAAAACATTGTATTTTGCTTCCACTTAAAATCCAGACTTGCTCTCATTACTTCCATTATAATCCTTATAAAATTAATTTTACATCTTTAAATTGTCATTATTATTATTAAACAGTAAGTAGCTGTGTCTTTTCTCAGGAACATTAGATATAAGGAAAATCAGAAATCAGACCTCAAGACTACTTTTGAGGCAGAAATAATCCAACCATTATTTCTGGTGTAAAAGGTTTGCAAATAGCATAATTTGCCTAGAAGCTGTTTTCCAACCTAATAACTCCTGGAATAATGATCTAAAACTGTTTCGAAGAGGATTAAGACCCACATAACTATTAGGAAGTATAAGTTTCTGAAAAAGCTTCTTTCTGATTGGCAAATAGGTGAATTTTGATTTAGGTTAAAGCTGCTTGCTTAGGAGAATCCGTTTCAATCTCTCTGAAGTCAAAAGTGTTGAAGTAATCCTCTGAAGAAGGATTGTCTGAGGGTTTATTTTTCTTTATATATAATATATGCATATATCTAGATATTACTTATTGCTATAATGACCTCAAAAGATGGCCATTTAACTGAGTTTTTAATCAATTCGGGAAGATTTTTTTTAATATTTTGCTTTAGTTTGCCTTGGGCAAAAAAATGTTCAAAATGAGCTGAGACTGCAGCTGAACACTTAGCTTGTTGGTTAATCATCACTTGAACACTCTTCATTGGAGAGACTGTGGCACAGAGAATTTATCATCTCTAATGATATTGGTGTGTTTTTAAGGTTGTGCTCATGTTGTATGCACTTTGTTCTTGTTAATTGCTTTTTTTAGCTAGTGTGATCTGAAAAAGGGAGAGCGGAGAAAATGGGCTCAGGATTATTTGGGAATATGCACTGTACAGGGGTCAGGTATTAGAGGTTAGAGAAATACAAGGATTTGCAGCTGAATCTGTTTGAAAAAGAACTGCTTGCTGAGTTGCACTTTTACGTTGGCAAAACTTCCCAACTGTGCATCAAAATATTGGTGACAGAAGTTCATTCCAGAAAGCGTGTGAATTCATATTCACTGAAATGGCTGTTAACTGTTGACCACCTATTGTCTTTCACTTCTTGAGTTAACTGGAGCTAAAGCAGTAGCTTCTGGCTGAATCCCAGAAATGTCTCAGCAGATCACACCAAGAACCAGAAATCAGCAGTGAGTTCAGCCAACTTTATCCTAGGGTGCCTTCATTGACAGCAATCAGGATTGGTTTACATTTGTCCCAAGAGCATACTTGTGTAAGAGTGTGAAATAAACATCTGGCATAAGCAATGTAAAATAGAGTTACTTGTTTTATTTACCTAAGGAACTAGTATCGCCATTCAGGAATTTGTAATAATATGCATATGCTGAAGTAAATCTGGCCTTTAGATAAGTTTGGCCTTGTGTGCAATTTAAAGGTTGTTTAGCAGATCTTCTCACTAATAAGGTAACAGTAAGTTTTGACTCTCAGCTAAGTTGTTACAGAACACAGGACCAGTTCTGTGGGGCACTGAAATCCCTCTTTAAAAAATGCAACTGAACTGAGCCTTGTTCTGAAAACAATCACTCTTAAGTTTTGCAGTGGTTGACTGTAGTCACAATAGCGAAAGGTAAAGGAGTGTTTGCTGATCAGATCTATGGCCAAATTTTGATTTGTGATGCAGAATGAAGAGTGCCAAAAATCTGATGCATATGCTTATGAAAGATTTTTCTGATTCTATATGTACTATAAATACATTCCACATGGCTTTATACAAAGCTCTCTGTTATTTGAGTAAATCACATGCTACTAAGCCAGATTCAAAGAAGGTGAAGCTTTGAATAAAATTCTTCAACATTTTATAACTTTGAAACACCATTTTAGAGTATACTTGTTTCATTAATTTGTGGCTTTCACTGTCTCAGTTGGGTAAGCATTGAAAAGATAGGCAAATTTTTAATGGAAAAAATATTTTCTAAAAGTTCATAGAATCATGGAATGCCAATTTGGAAGGGACCTCAGGGATCATCTGGTCCAACCTTTCTAGGTACTACTACAGTTTATATGAGAGATCGCAGCACCCTGTCAAGCTGAGACTTAAAACTGTCCAGTGGGGTGGAATCTACCACTTCCCTTGGGAGGCTATTCCAGTGTTTGACTGTCCTCATAGTGAAAAATTTACCTCTTGTGTCCAACTGAAATCTATCCAGGATCAACTTGTGCCCATCACCCCTTGTCTTTTCCATGTGACTCCTTGTAAATGGGGAGTCTCCATCTTTTTGGTAGCCACCCTTTAAGTACTGGAACACAGTAATAATGTCTCCCCAAAGCCTTCTTTTCTCAAGGCTGAAGAAACCCAGTTTTCTGAGCCTCTCCTTATATGGCAGGTCCTCCAGTTCTCTGATCATCCTTGTGAACCTTCTCTGGACCCTCTCCTGGCTATCTGTTCTATAAATTCAAGGTTTTCTCTTCTCCCTTGCCTGTCTTTACGAAACAGCCTATTGCCATCTATCATGATCCTCCAGCCATGTGAATCATCCCAACATGTTTCAGTTATTCCTATGATACAACTATCTGACTAGGCACAGAGCTCCAGTTCTTCCTGTTTATTTCCCAGGCTGCATGTGTTAGTATACATACACTTCAGGAGGCTGATCTTTTGGTTCTTATTTAGGGAGATAGCTGAGACACATTTTACACTACTCTGGTTGGTCTGGTTTATTCTCCAATTGGTTGTAGTGGTGATGGTTGCCTGATCACTGCCATTTTGATTCCCTCCCACCCAGGTCCTTCAGCTTAAAGCCCACATCACAAAGTTGGCCAGCCTGTTGCCAAAGATTCCCTTGCCTCTCTTAGGAGGATTCCAACTCTTCCCAGCTGGTTGTAGTCCTCATAGAAGGTCCCTTGTGGTGACACCAGCCATGTAGCCAGAAGTTGATCTGCATTATGTGTCTGTTCCTGATTGCCCCCAATCCTTGAACTGGTAACATTGAAGAAAAGATAACTTCAGGACCCTAACTCTTAACTTTCTCCCCTACAGCCTTATAGTCTTTCTTGATTCTGCCTACATTTGGTCTTACGTTGTTGTTCATGCCCACATGAAAGAGTAATAGGGGATGGTAGTCCGTGGTCTTGAGAAGTTGTGGCACCATCTCAGCAACATCGTGGACCTTAGCTCCAGGAAGTCAGCATACCTCACATGACTCCCTGTCAGGTCAGCAGATGGGCACTTCAGTGCCCTTTAATAGGGAGTCTTCCACTACGAGCACACGTCCTTTCTTTTTGCAGTATCTGCCACGTGCTGTTGGTTCTGCTGCACCTTGTGGGCCTTGCTTGTGGGTGTCTACTGTTGTTAAAACTTCAAATCCGGTTTTAGTTGTGATGCTGGATGGTGGAGACTGTGGTGGAAATCTGAGTGTATGGGACACCATGGTCCAAGGTGCTTCATCTTCAGTGGCGTCTGTGGTTTTGTTGCACTTCAGCTAGCAGACAGAAGAAGGTTTCTTTTATTTTTGGTATTCTAGTTTTGATTTAAAACCATAATATGTAGCTTTATTTAAACTATCTTGTTTAAGGAATACTGTTGCTGAAGATATTATTTGATGTGACTGGGTTTGGCAAGACTGCTTGCCTGATGTAAATATGAGTCTTTCTGAGATTTCAGAGGGAAAAAATCAAATAAATCTGTGCTTTCTCCACTGTGATTGTGCAGTATTGTCTTCCCAAGGCCCCAGGCAGTTTTGTTTGGTGGCCAGAGAGCTCCTTGTAGTGTCCCCAAGCAGCAGTGGAATGAAGTCTGGCTGTGGCTGGGTTGGTTTCCCTTTTTTATATAAAAAGTTATAATTTCAGCATTATAATTAAGAGGACAAGAAGAGAAGGTGGATTAGATGCAGAAGTAAAGCAAAGAGTAAACTAAGAGTAGAACTGCAGAGATACTTTCCCTGCTGCTGCAACAGATTGCTCTAGTTTCTCTCCCTTTTTTTATAAAACCAGCACTATATAGTCAGGCCTCAGAGTAAAATGACATTAAGAATGAACACTTCGCCCCACCCTGCAGCAGCTAGATGTTTCCAATGGCAAGTGCAGTTTTGTTCTCAAGATTGGTGGTACAAATACAGTATCGTCCCACTCAGTTGCTTTGTGCCTTGCTTGTAGACTCAGAATTATGCCTTCTTATTGTACCTGTTCCACATATGTGAGCTTTTATGCTTTCTAGCATTGCAAGTCTGGGAGAGTAAACTGTCCTACTCCCTGCCATGCATTGTCTGCGCATCTGCCAGGTAAACACCAAGTATTAAGGCAGCTTATGGTTGTTGCTTATACTGGTGTAACTGTGGTGGAGGTTACTGGGTTTGGGAATTGACAATTTTGGGACATTTGCAGTGCATAATATCTTCAGGGGAGTGTATTGGGGGTGTCTCATGGGCACACTGAGAACAAAGCTGGGCTTTGGGGTCTCATACCAGGTACTCATCAGCCACAGTCATAGCAAGTGCTCTGCATCCCTTTCCTCAGGTATGAGGGGAAAGGGAGCATCAAAGAATACTGACATCCTACAGATACTTTTTTATGAACCTCCACAAACTTAAATGAAAGATGTAAAATGTGAAGATAATTTTATAAACAGGCCAGTATTCTGTGGCTTTCTCTTCTGAGTTGTTCACAGGACAATGTCTTGACTGACAGCTGGGGAGTGTTGGGTCCCTACCCTTGGAAAATTAGGCTTCCTTGCAGCATCTCGGGTGGGGTGCCCCAGGCTGAAGCACCTGAAGACTCCAGCTGCTCCTGTGTCATCAGATGGGAGCCCTCATAAGGAAAAAGGAAACTGGGAGTCCAGCACCTGGAAGTTGAGAGATGGGAAGCAAAAGGCTTCAGATTTCTGTGCCTTTGAAAGGGTTAATGCTGAGGTGCTCTATTGTATTAATGATGGTTGTCTCTTCACAGAGCCCGTTGGGCTCTTTCAGGGCCCTCTCAAAACAATGAGTGCAGTGAGGCTGTTCTGTCTAATTACTCCAAGACAGGGATGCTAAAGAGGAATTAATGACAGTTGACAAGTGCAATTAATAATTATAGCAAAGCTGGGAGTCATGCAGCAGGCAGATGACAATAACAGGGTAACTGTACATGACAGCTTTCATTCGTTCTTCCCCTCCCCACCCGCTTCTTCTTTCTTTTACCCTTTCATGTGAGCTGCTGCATGCAGCCAGGCTGCACCGTGTGCACACAAGGAATGAGAAGGCACTGAGATCTAGTCACTTAGGTTTCTCCCATTTCCGGCCTGTCCACCCCCCCTCCCCAATCTCTCCCTCCTAAAAAAATATTATTTATTTTTTTAAAATTGAAATTTAAAAATTACCAACAGGACCAACTAGCAGCACAGGCTTCTGTTAGCTTTCATGGTCAGGTGTTGACAAGACTACTTAAAATTCATGTTGGGAGATTGGAAGGAGAAGGGGACTGGGAAAGGCAGCAGCAAGCTGGAGTTGAAGTGGGATTTCCATATCAAAGGCCAGGCCTTTGGCTCTGAATGGTAATTAAAGTACCCAGATTTCATCTCCTTGGTCAGCTCATGAAAAGGAAAAAAAAATTAGAGAGAGGATTTTTTCACTCCCTTTAGACTACAGTACAGCAAGCAGTAAATTAAATGAAAGTTGAGCTAAAAGGTGCCTAACGCTTCAATCTTTTGCATCTAATAGAATCTATGATGTTTTTAAAGCTTTTATTCAGTTCACATCTTCATCTTGCTGTGATTATAAAGGATATCATGTCTGCTTACATTTATTGGGCACACATCTTGGCCTTCCCAGGGTTGTAAAGGGGTTTCACTTTGCATTATGTTGCTGTTGTGTTACGGCCTTTTGGTTTAAAAAAAAAAAAAAAGAAGGAGGGGGAGAGAGAGCAAAAAGGAAGAAAAAAGGCACATTTCTGTGTAATTTTTAGCTGGTTATTGTAGGAACCACTAACAGTGAGAACCAAATAAATGCAAATTTAGTGAGGCTTTGGGAACTAGTAATGAGATACAACAGCCCTTCACCTTGTGGGTGCTGATTCAAACCTAGACCATGGCACTATTGAAAATGGCTACAAACCAGCAGTCACGTGGCAGTAAATGTGCAAAGTTTTGTCACTTTGGTCCAGTTCCTAGTGGATGCGTAGTGATGAAATGAAAGCCCTGGTTGCATTTGCTATTACTCCCTCTTCAGGGACAATGACTGCGTGCTCTCTGGATTTCCTGCCCTTGGCATATGTCACGTTCAAGTCAGAGTTATGCTGTAGTGTGTGGAATCTTGCCTCGAGCTCCTCCTTGGCTGTCCTGGTTCCAGGTCTTCTATAGATGTGCTGAGGTCTCCAGTTTCTGGAGCTATAGGTCTGGCCTTTCAGCAGCAGCGAGTGAACACCCAAAGCCTGTCTCACCAACACCATTGGTGTCCTTATGTGCCCTGCAGTTTCTTTTTAGACCTGAGTGGGTCTAGCAGTTTCTTAACACCTTAGGCTCCTGCCTTTGGGTTTGCACCTCAGTAAATCTGTGGTTATACCCTCTTTGGCTGAATTCTCTGAAGGAAAAAGTAGTTTAGCTCTTTTCATTTCAGCTAGGAAAGACTGGAACCCTAAATCTCAGAGCCTCACATACATGACTAAAAGTGACTGGGCTGTGTCTCTTTGATCTTGGGACTGAGTTGGAACCTGCTACAGGTCACAGATTATCTCTCCTGACCCCATGGGATGCTGGGTCAGTTCCTTGAGCTGAAACCCTTAAGTCTAGATGTTGTGGTGTGTTTTCCTGTAATTACATCTCTGCTATAGCAACTGTGTGCCTTTTGACATAGCCATTTTGGTATGAGGCATTATAGATGGGGGCAGTGCTGGTGGAGTCTCATTTGTAGGAGTACAGATTCTGTGATGGAAGGAGTAAGAAGAGCTCCTTGAAACAAAATATGGAAGAGTTAGGGTAAAAATTTAAAATGGGGGGGGGGAGGCGAATTATTGTTGCTGTAGCAAATAACAAAGACTTTTAAATGAGAAACACTAAATATTCACTGAACACAAAACCAGCCTGAACATCAGAGATTTTTAAATCTAGATGTGTATTCTAAATGCGGAGGTTATTTTTCTTCCTCCCCTTCTTCCTCTTTCTTTCTCTTCCTTTCTTGCTCCCTCTCTAACGTGCACTCTCCTTTTTTCCCCTTTCAGCTCAAGTGCATCATTTTCTGCTATTGTGTTTAAAAAACTCTGCTGCAGGGGCACTGAAATGAATAAAAATGTAATCCTCAATGTGCCCATTGTGCGCTCTCATTTGTTTTTGCTGTATCGATTTATCAGCGGAGGGAAATTACTCGCTGGAAGAGAGGATGCCAGTCAGAATGACATTTATTTCATAGTACAAGGAGGCTCTCCAGCGTGTTTCCATGTAGCCCAGATATTGGAGCTGTAAAAGGGCTTGTAACAAGGTTTAGTGCTACGATTAGATCATGTGGAGCACCTTGCTTTCATAACAACAGGCACTTGGATGGAGCCAAGGCCTCAGGTTATGGTCAACTTTTTCTTTTTAATTCCTTTTTCCTTAACATGGAGTATTTGGCTTGCACTCCAAAATATGTTTGTTCAAAACTCAACCATGCAAACTTGTGAAATCTCATTTGGTGCTTATAAGTGTCTTGAGCTTTCATGTCACTGAGTTAAGAGGAGAAAAAAGATAAAATATTTACCTGTTAATATTTTTAGCTTTTTGTTTCCTTGCATTTCTAGTGAAATCACCCCATGATTTTAATCTACCAAAGCAAACCTTTTCCTTCAGTGATGGTAAGCTACACTTGCTCAGGGTTAATAATTACCTGCAAAAAGGAAGCATATTCTTTACCAAAAACCTGTAATAACTATATATGTGTTGCAAATAAAGGTGGAATTGAGGAGGCAGAATCCTGGCCCTGGGGTTAATGTTTGGCTGCTGTTGCTGGGTCGTTTGCTCTGAGGGCTTTGCTGTGCCAACTGATGTCCAGTGTCTGTCAAGCTCAGCAGCCCCTTTTCAACATTGTCCAAGGTGACATGGTTCAAAGGAAGATCCCTAAACTCCAGACTAAGTCTTCCTGCATGGGGACTCCTCTTTAGCAGGTAGATGTTGATTTACTCTACACAGGATGTTATATTCCTTCAGAAATGTCCTGTCAGGAAGCATTCTTAAAATTCTTGATGTATTTACAGGTACTTAAGAACCTGCACCTGAAAGTAACTTTCTGAATTGTCAAGCTGTTCCCTCTGACATGGATATTGATACCATATAACCTTCATTAATTTAATGTGATTTTATTTATTATCACAGATATTAAGTTACTGCTGATTTCTGTACATCTATAGTTATCCCTCTTTGATTGATCTGGTCATGATATAGTGTCATCATATAACAGGGAGCTTTGGGGGTGAAACCTGCCCTGTGTAGGAGCACAAATGCTGGCAGGGAGCCCACCACCTCTGACCATTGCAAGGATGTGGGGAAATAGGCAATAGGAGGTAAGGGAAGTTAGGTCTGTGCTGAAGATTGCTTGATGCTTTCCATCAAAAACTCTCTTTTCATCTGTTTATATCTTTGCCAAATGATTTCAGCTTTGGCTGATATTTTCCATTTTGGGTGTTTGCCTCAGACATTTAAAAAAAATAAATTTTAAATACTTTTTCGGCCAAAATGGCTCAGCTGTCCCCAAGCTAAGAGAAAAAAATAAGTTGTTTTGCTTTCATTAAAAATATTCTTTGCAGTGTCTTGATGGAAAGCTCATCTTCCTAGTCACAAGCCTCTGAAATCTAAATTACTTGCATCTACTAGTAAATTTATTGAGTGTTAAAACTAAGCAGATTTAACAAATACGTGGAGTTCCTTGGGTTCCTTGGAACTGTGAACCTACTGGCCCACATCTCTTGCTGCCTTTCTTTTTGGGATGGTGGCTGGGAAGTACTGGTTAAGGTGAACTTAACCAGAGCTAGTTAGCCCATCTGCCTACATCACTCTTTCTGTTTTAAGCAGGGGATAATGCCATTTCTGCAGCTGTATCCAGTTGAGCTATAGCTCAGGCTGCATTTGAGCCATAGAGTTAGCTGAACATCTTGCTAGCTAAGCTTGACCTAAATTGAACTGTTCCTTTCTAGTCTAGATGAGGTGTATTACTCCTAAAGTTCAGGTCAGAAAGAAAGAGAGACCAAAATGGGGAAGTAAAATTGAGTTAAGTGCCTGGCAGAAACAGAGGACAACACTATTGCTTTTGGTAAAGTTGGGAGGAGGCATTTGAATTGGTCTGATGGCACTTGTCACAGCAGTGGGAGCGTGGCTCTTCCCTGAACTGGCAGATGCCTATTATTTGTTCCAGACATCCCATTCTGCAAGCAGGTATTGAACTTTTCAGGAGAGAATAAATTTCATATTTCCTTTTTCTGCCTTACTGTGATAGCAAATGGCTAGTGCAAGGAAATAGGAATGCCTGTTTGGGGAGTAAGAAATGGAGTCTGTGAATATGTGAACCTGAGGAAAGGAGGTCGCAGCACACCAAAGATCGTGAGGAAGATGTGCAAGTGGGTTGAAGTAGCCAGGAAATCATCCAGGTAGCTATGCAGGCCTGAATTCTTGAAGTCTGATACTGTTTAAGAATTACCTCTTTTGTCAATTGTCAATTCATTGGCCAATGGGGAGTTTGATTTTTATTATTTATTTTTTTTTCCTCTTGGTTGTCTGAATACCCAACCAGCTATATTTGGAATGAAATATGGATTCTGATAAGAAGAAGATAAATGGAAAAAAACCTAAGTTTAAATGGTGTTGTTATCTTAAAAGAAATGCTTCAGTAGCATACAGTCTGAAGTTATTTAAGCATATGGAAATGTATGTAAAATCAATATACTACTATGTCATTTTTTGCGTCAGAATCAGCATGTGTCTTAGCTGACAAAATGGCATGCATTACCTTTCCCCATCTGTTCAAAGCACAGTTAGTAGTGCCTTAAAAAGCTTTTGCAAGTCATGACATAAATACACAACTGGATGGTGCAGTGTAGATAGAGCAGCAATCTAGTGCAACCTCCTTTAAAGGGAAATTATTTTAATCCTTTTCAAGCAAGAAATTAGTTTTCAACAACAAGATTTTGGTTTTAGTATAAAAGTCAAGTAGCATTTACCAGTCATATCCACATAAAATATTTCTTCCCATTACAATCTCAGAAAATAGCTTCCAATGTGGATAAAATCCAAAATCAATTAGTTCAGTTGAAGTTATGTGAGATTTCATTGTTAGTTTTTAAAGAATGTCTTCCAGATTGTCTCTAAACTTTGCATGAAAACTAATTTAGTTAGAAGTTTCTTCCCACTTGCATATTAAAGTTTAGAGGAGCTGAAGATTTGCAAAGATCACCAGTAAAAATAGTACTATTAATTCCCACGCAGTAGTACCTGGGTAGTGCTTCAAATGTCACTTTCTTTGTAATTATTGACTTTTAATTGGATTTTTAGCAGAGATTCTTGTACTATGTATGCAGCAAAACCACACCACTCTCCCTTACCTGATGAGTGTTAGGTGTTACGATGTTATTGAAGATTTTACATCAATATTAAAAATTATTTTGAGAAGTCTTTTGCTCATAGGTATGTAGAAGGCTGAGAGGTAGCTCACTGTCTATATGTTGTCCTAAAATATAAGTCTCTTTACATGCCCCAGGTGATTGCCATTTCTAGGGTGGAGTAGTGTCAATTTTTTAGGCAACATGCAGGACCACAAAATTTTAAGCTGTTTTTATCCATGGTTTTGTCCTCATCTGTGTAATTTGAGTATAACTCCTTCTATCAATTCAGTTTTCTTCTAGCAAAACTCCTGGTAAATCTTGATGTACAACAGCTGGTGGTATGTGTGCTTGTCACGTCCATCTCCATTATCAGAAGGAACCGTATAAATGAGACCTGGTCAGAGAGTTTAAAATTACTATTCAGTAGTGAGTGGGTTGTTTGGTTGGTTTGGTTGGTTGACTGCAAGGCCTTAGAAGTTTTGGGGAGCAAAGACCTTAGGTATTAGATAAATGCTTGTGGAGTACCTGTTCCTATTTCTGTGGCACCTGGTGCAGGACTAGGAGAAAATAATGGAAGTATGAACAAGTGAATTATTTTGGAAGGTTTCTCTTTAAAATCACAATGTAATTGGAGAACCTCCAAAGTATTAACAGAGTCAGGGCCAAGGGGAATCATAGGAGGGTGCATCTAATCAAGTTCCTCCTACGGGCTTAGAATAGTCCTTAGCAGTTTTCTGCATCAAAACTGGTGAAATAAAGTTTTATACAGGTGGGTATTGGTAGTAGCTATTATTGTGACTTTTATCTTCTAATTCTTTGCCTATGTTATATTTGGAAAGTATTTGAAACAAGAAAAAGCAATGGAAAGACCTTGCTTTTGAAGCAAAATTAGAACCGTTAGTTGGAAAATCTCGCACTGTGATGTTTGTTCATCTCTTCACTATTGCTGAAATTTGCTTTCACTTGCAAGTGTGAACCAGCAGATTAGACACTTCCAAGGGCTCATTCACTGTGAGGTTTTGCAGGTGATTTCAGTTTAATGCAACCAGATAATTGTAGCCCTGGGGCCTGGCTAGGTTATAAAGCTGCTAATCCAGACAATATTATCCGATCACATGTTGTGCTTATATGAGAGACCTCTGCCTTTAATAGTCTCTCCCCGTGCTTGTAAGTGGTTTTTCTGTGTGTGGTGGTTTTTGGCTTGTTTGGGGGGTTTTTTGTTTGTTTTGTTTTGGGTTTTTTGGGTTTTGTTTGTTGGTTTTATGTCTTTTTTTGTTTTGGTTTGTTTCAGCAGCCCTATAAAAATGAGACACAGGCTAAGATTAAGCCCCTGAACAAGTCACTAGAGTTATGCAGCAGTGTATATACACCCTACATGTACTACACAGAGTGTAATATCAGGTGGTTCATGATGCTATTGTGTATACTCAGCTCCATATTTAAGAGAAGGTCTTCTGAACCAGCCAGCAAAACATGCTCCCTGGGTTTGGGTGAAGTGCTGTAGCTGGAATAAGAGATAATCTGGAAACTGAGAGCAGCATTGGTAAGACTTGCAATTTAGTGATTTGACAGAAAGAGATCTCTATTCTGTTCATTTTATAAGTGTGATTGCTTCCAGTTACTCCTTTGCATGCCACTTATTTCTCTGTATGTTGCTTGAGCAAATGTATAGCCTGGCTGTGCAGATCTGTATGCTGAGGAACAAGGCAGAGTCCTCACCTTCTTGGAGGATGTTGTCGGGATGAACAGCATGCCCATAGAATACGAGTGCTGGGCTTTTCCCTGGAAAAGTTGTTTGTAACAATTTTCTCTTCTGTCTTGTATTACTGTTACTAGATACTACATGCTTATATAGCTAATTTCAACTCTTTATCACCAAATGTTTGGAAGTTTCAAACTATCAGAGCGAAATAAATCCATTTACACTTGTCCTGCTTGCAGAAAAAAAGTAGCTGTCAACTAGGAACTACGCCTCTCGGTTGAACCTGTTCTGATGCTTGTTTAACCATACTCTGAGCTCGCTCAACTTGCTGAATTTCAGCCCTTGACCTAGTGTTGAGCATTGTTTTCCTGCTTCCTTAAACTGGAGCAGAGAGTGCCTGTTTCAAAACGTGCTGTTTTCTCAAGGAATCACGATGGCAGTACAGAGTTACTGGGGTGTAGGAAAAAAGTCACTCCACTTCTTTGCAGTACTTCTAGGCTTGAACTGATTTCAAGGAAGGAAGAGATATATAAAATTAGTGGGATTGTGCAGTACTAGAGTCTTTTGATACCTGTTTTGTTAATCTTTTAGAGGAGAGAGACCCAATGATTTTCCCATAAAATTTCTGTTAAGTATATTTCTTTTTAAATGAATTTGACTTCAGGCAGTTGTGACAAGGTCTACAGTGTTCAGTGTGGTACTGCCTGTGGCTCTTATTTTGCAAAGGCTTAGCAAGTACATGTTAGTTTATTCATCTGAACATTCCCTCTAACTTCAGCAAGACTATTGACTTGTGCAGAGTTACAGGCTTGCTGAACTCTTTGTAAGATGCAAGTCTAAAAAATTACACAGATTTTACACTGGGGAATATTAATGTCAAATGTGTAATTAAAAATCTTCAGGACAGGCAAATTTATGAGCATGTGTGGTGTCCTTTTTGTGGACCTCAGGATCTCAGCTGGTTTTGGTGAAAAACAGAAAGCAATTATCTGGCATCTTAGAGGCTAATAATAACTGAGCCTTTTGGCAGATTTCGTGATGGGATGATTTTCTCTCAGTGAGAGAAGCCAAATGAATTAATAAAACAGATTTTTAAAAATCACTTATTCTAACAGTCATTTTGCTGTCAGAGGTGCATAAAAGTGAAGAATTTGAATCCTGGACTCTGCTGCTCTGCACTTCAGACCTTTTTCTAAGGATCAGTTTCATGTATTTCTGTCATTCTAAAGCAATTTTCTCTGGATAAACAAAATGAGTGAGATATGGAGATTTGGTTCTAAGTCAGAAAACGGGGTGTGGTGCTTGTCCTTGAAATCAATGTCTGTGTTCCCCAAAAAGACAATAGTAGTAAGTAGGCTTACCACCGACTGCCTTCTTAATGTACTTCAGCTCTGACCCAAAGTGACCTTGCCACTGCACCAATGTATTCAATCCCTACGATTGGTTGGTCATTGTGGTCTCTCTGAGCATCACCAGAGATTCAGCATTGCAATGAGAATGGATGAAATGCTGCCTGCGTGCACACAAATGTCACAGTTCTTTGCATGGACAAGTCCGGTAGCTTTAAACAAGGGTAATACTGGTTGCTAAAATGCAGGCATGAGAAACCCTGGTTGTGAAGAGAAATATGGTCACTCCTGTGGTAATAATCTGAGGCTGAGGCTTGGTTCCAAGTTTTGCCACAAGCTTTCATGGCTGGCCAAAGGCAGGACGGATCATGCATATGTCTAACTTCCAGAAAAGGAGAACAGTGAGGGGGGTGTGCTAGGTGGTGATGCAGCCCTCGGGTGCTGCAGTGATGTGGGCCACACTGGGCCCAAGACACAAATGATATGGTCAACCCTGGAGTTGCCAGGTGGGTATCTGGACCTTACTGGTAGAGGACAGTGTAATCACACAGAAGTCATGGCAGCAGTGCTTTACAAATAGTGAGAAGGAGTTCTTGTGGAAAGAAGCAGGAGCTGCAGGAAGAGAGAAAAGTAAAGGAGTAAAGAGATGTACTCCTAGTTATCTTAGGTTAATTTAGTTAGTGATACAGAGGCAACACTGAAGAATGGTGCCTGTTAGGTGAAAACTTCACTATCATGCATTGGAATTAGATGTTTCTGGAAAAGAAGACATCACTTTCCCTTTTGAAATTGTAACTGGCTTTATAATGCATCCAAACAGGACTTAAATTCCCTCAAGCCTCTGTTCACCTTGTGTCTGTTTCCCAGCTCTGGAGTTCTCTAATGTAGGACAGTGCTGAGACACTAGAAATGGTATCAAAAGACATTCCCTCACTGTCTCCTGCCCTTGTCTTAGGGTGAGTCAAGCTTCATGCCCTGGACTGAACCAAACATGCCTGATGCGCACTGGGCATTTTAACTGTTGTTTTGATCTTGTTAACTGTAAGCCTAGAAGGTTTTATCTCTTCTGCTGAACTATGAAACACATGCTGATTCTTCTTAACAGGTAGCCTAGAAACCAAATGTTTATGCCTCTTAGTTTTAAAACCTATAATAGTGTTGTTTGATGTTACGTTTGAAAAAGACTTACACCCACACCAACAGTCTTCTGAGTAACCAGAAAATACTGGAAGTGCTTCATCCTCACCTGGGGCTCATGTCCAGCCTTAGGACTCCTTAGCCACTTTTCCTGTTCCCGTTCCCTATCAAAAGCAGCGATGTGCAAAATACAGGCTGAAGCCGTTGCTGCCTAAGGCCACTCTCTGGGCTGAGAATCAATCTGATCAGCTGCAGACTCAGAATTTTCAGTGGAGCCTCTTTCTTCTGTCCAAGAAAATGTTCACACAGCGCTTATCAGGAGAATTACTTTTCCTTTCAGCTTCTCATGGTGTGCACCCATGGCCATGCTCTCTGAGGTCTGGTGGTTTTGTAGGTGGAACTCTAGAGTCTTAGTGCAGGCAGGACTGTCCTCTGATGATGTGACTTCTTTGTGCCTTTTCCTCTATGCTTGCTATGGAAATGCAATGCTGCTTTGCATCCTGGGGTTCAGGATTAATGAAATAGCCATCTGAGAAAGCTTTTTTTAGATTAAAGGTAAGAGGAGGCAAATTATCATTTGGTGCTTACGCCAGTCTCTCAAATGTAGGCTTACAATACTAGATGAGGTGTTTTAAGGTATTCTGACTTGCATCCAATTGCCTTCCCAGTAATGTCTCAGTCTGGTGCTATGCCCTTGTGTCCAAGGGGTAGGTACAGGTTAGCCATAGCTGGATTTTCAGCTCAGTAAAAATGGGGGCAGTGTGTATCTGTGGAACCACTGAAGAATCTAGCTACTAGTGCCATTGTGACATCTCTCTGCCTGGCCCAATTAGCATTGCTGTGAGGCCAGCCTTATTAGCTCAGAGTGAGTGCTTTGGAAATACGGTGCAGTGCAGCTGGGTATCTCTGCAGAGCAATGTTTTTGGCTGTGGGTCTTCACCCTGAGGTTTCTTCCCTTGATCTGAAGGCACTAGAGGAAGTCCATTAAACCTGGCCCTTCGTTTTCTGATGAGCTGTTGGTGTGGTGCTCACTGTCCCCTCACCTGGGTGTCCCTGTTCTAGTGCTATCCTTCTTAAATTTTTGTACCCAGTGCAAGTCTTGCCCACAGTGATCTACCCCACCTGGTATGTGGAGCTCTTTTAAAGAATAATAACCTTCATGGAAGCATGTTCAGAGAAGTTAAAGATCAGTGTAACCTTTTGCTCCTCTCTGCCCATCTCTTTCAAGCAGCAGTGAAGAGGGAAGATCTCTCCTCCTTCCCCACTTCCCCTCTGCCCCAGCTCCTTCTCCTTCCTGCCTGGGAGTAAACAGTAGATGTTACATGTATTAACACCACGCTCTAACACAATGCTCCTGGGCATGCTCTACGTGCAAGTCCCTGGCAGCTGTAAATTAATTAAAAGTAGACAGAAACCCTAGAAGAAAAGCAAGTTCCCTTCCCCCTTCTCCCCCGCCCCTCTTTTCCTTTCTCTCTCTGTGGGTAAATAGCTAATTCCTTTGTTCCTTGCTGCACTATTTCATTTCTGCCATCATTGTCCTCATTGTTCTGTGAAACAGGAGGGGTCTGGGCCAGGAGCAGCCAAGGTCTTGGCTAATGACGGGAAGTCTTTAAAGTTTGCGCTGCATTTCATCTTCTCTGTGGGAGTTTTAGGACGCATCCAGTGTTTGATCCCCACCGTGCAACTTTGCTTCTAGTTAATTAACAGATCCCCATTACACTCTCTCATCTGCAAGCACATGGGAGGCCTATCAGGAGGTAATTCAAGGCCAATCTGAGTGATGGCAGAAATTAGTGAAAACGGTTGTTTTAGGGTTCTAACATTCAGGAATGAAGCTCTCTCTTTGCAGAGGTGCCCTGTAAATTTGGGCTTGTTTCATTGTATCATTAAAGTTTTTAAGTGATCTTCACCATCAGGTCTCTTTTGGGGGTTCGGTTTTTTAGGAACTGTAGATGGGAAGGCAGTTCATTTGTTTTGCGGCTGCTTTGCCATGCTGGCAGCCTGCATGGTGTATGGTTTTGAGGGCTTGTTGAAATGAAACCACAGTGTTATTAGCAAGATGTTTGCACCTTCCTTTCATTCCCAGCTTCCCCGTTCCCACCAAGCCTATTATACAGGTTACAAGTGTCTTATGGCAACTTTTTTAGTGTTGAGTAAAACCACCACAGGCCTCCCAGCTGCAGAGCTTTGTCAGGCTTTCAGCTAAATACTGCATCTCTCAGGAGTGCAACCTTCTGTCGACTGAATGTTTAAAGTTGTCTGATATTTCCCCCCACTTTCCTCTTTCCCTCCCTCTTCCCCACCCTATGAGCAATGACCCCCTTTAACTAATGAATTAGGAACTGCTCCTGCAGTTGCAATTCTCAGTTCAGCACTTGGCAATGAGAATCAAACCAGGGCTATTTAGTGCAGCGTTAAATGGCCCACCACATTAGCCCCCTGGCATGCTAAGCTATTAGATTGTTTTACTGTTGTTAAAGTTACATTTGTTAGGTGGAGTTGCTGCTCTAACAGAAACTTGGTAATGTAGGAAGACACAGACAGCCTGGTGTCTTTTGGATGTATTGTGTGGCTACAGGAGGCCAAAGTGTCCCCCTCGCTCCATGAGTCTATTACAGAGGAAAGTTTTTAGCTTTGTTGTGATTGAGCAGTCTCAACTGACCAGTCCACTGTGGCAGGGAGTAATGAAATCTTTAGTTGTTGCTTACCTGTTCCTCGGTCATCTTTCAGCTGGGCTGCAGCAAGCTGGCGTACCCTGGCAGGAAGCCTCCAGCACTTTGGGAGCTCCAGGTAGTATCAAACTTTAGAGGCCATGTCCTCAGTGTCACGGGGTACTGCTGCTATGCTCACCTGGATCTCTGGACTCATCATTGCATCTCAAGTGAAGAGCAGTACATGGACTTGTTCTCCATTTGTACATGTTGGGCTGACGTGAGGACCTCTGAATGACTGTGGCTGCACAGTGTCCCCCCAGAGGCTCCTCTAGCCCATATCATGCAGCATAACACAGCCCAACAATGGGTCTTTCTCAGAAATGCTCTAAAACTCCCTCATAATAGGCTGTTACAGAAGAGGGAGTCACTATTTTCTGCTACAACTGAGAAAGGAGTATTGTTTCTATCATCTTGCTATCAGGACTGTCTTGAAGATCATGGGCACAGTTTCTGTATCTGCAGAGGATACATACCACACTGGGAGGTGGGATTTACCACTGGCCATGAACTTAATGTACAAGTGTAGAAAGTTAACTAGAAGTTATATGCATCTTTGGTATGCTTGACTTTCCAATGCTTATTCTCAGTCTTTGTCTAAAAATAGTATTACTTGTCTGCTTATTTAACGAGCCTGATGCCTTATATTCTGAATGAGTATCTTACTAGTCTTTCCCTATATATATGCATGCAAAGGTATAAAATTTGTGCCATGGGTTAAAATGACATGCATAGAAAATAAAAATTTAAAACCTACCAAAAAAACCCAGGAAGGACAGCACAAGGAATTACTTAGTATTTGAGCCTCGAATACCAGTTTGAATCCAGACAGGGTCAGCAAATCTTTCTCTGTTCCTGATTTTTCTCTAGCTCACTGAAGGTTTTATGGACAAGGGGCAAAGGAGTGACATCCTTTTGCTCCAGTTAGACATCTGTGTTCTGTGGAGCTAATTGTAGGTGCAGGAGTTTGCTCAGCTTGCCTGACTGATGTCTATTTTGTTGTTGTTTTGTTCTTACGTTACAGCAATTTGCATCCTCTCTTTCTGCAGCAGCAATACTTCTCCATTGCTGAATACAAAGATATTATAAGGCACAGACTGATTCTTTGGGACAGGAGGGGGAATCAATGCACCCAAGTGTCATTGTTTGATTTGATTTGAGTATAATAAAATGGGCAGCGCATTCACAGTCAGAGCACCCTGTTGCTGACGTGACTGGGGCAGACAGGGTCCTCAGCTGCTAAGCAGGGATGCTTGGACGTGCCACAGGGTTTCAGAGAGAATCCCCCTGCAAAAGGAAGTGTGTGCCAGTATTGTAGAGTGCTTGTGCCAGCCAGCTTGCAGGGTTGATTTGGCATTTGGCGTATTGGTAGCTGCTGCCAGTGTATGTGGTGGAAGAGAAAGGAATAGACAAGAAAAACACATAGGGGTTTAAAATAAAAATGTAAATTATTTGCTTTGTGCCATATGGACTCCAATATTTTGACAAAACTAAGGCCAAAAGTAATCATGCCAGGTTAGAATTTTCGTTGAAAAACATATGCATAACTGTCCCCTAGAGTGTGTATTTGAGTTACCATTTTAATGTAAAAAAACCTTAACCTTTTCAGTTTCTTGTTCTCTACTCCACTGTCAATTGCTCCACCTGGGTAATTTTTCCTATTGTGTGAACATTTAAAATAACTTTTGCCTTTTTGATAGTTTCTTAGTTAAATATCAAAGGTACTGTTGTTTGCTCTTTACAATCTTATTTGTAACTTTTCATGGAACTAAATGGATTTTGACAAAAGTTATGTAGTATTCAAGCTGGACTGTTTGGTCAAAAATAAAGGGAGAAGGGATGAAAGGGTAAGAGGATGAGGGAGAAAGAGTAACCAGGAGTGCTAGTTAATGGTAAGAGAGGTATTATATGAAAAGTGGAAGTCTGTCATGCCAATCCTGCTTGTTCTAAGATGCTGTCCCCACTGCACCTGTAGCATAGGGATTTTAGAATCTTTTAAGTTTAAATTTTTAGATTTGAGTTTAGACATATGCAATGTGGCCCATCTGTGGATTTTTAATTTATAGAGACCGTTCTGAATATCTACAGTAATATGACCTTTTCCACAATGTAAACCATCACATTTTCCACTACAACTTTTTCATCAAGCACTGAGCATCTTGTTATACCCAAGCACATTATTCAGGCTTACCCTGTATTAGGTCATTATTGGACAAGGTTGGCTATGCATTGAAGCACAATATTGTTCTGCACTAGTTCCTGGTGTGGGCACTTTGCTCCACCACTAAAAATGCCATATGGAGTCTAGCTTAATCCACTTCAAAAGCAAAGCTAAGCCATACAAAGGCAGTCCTGAAAATGAATAAGAATGATTGAGGAGTAAGGCTATTCTGTATTAGTTTTTCAGGGCTGGTTCACTATAAACCCAAGTCCACAGGATGACATCAAAACTTGAAAGATCCTGTTTTTTATAGAGTTCAGGTGTGATTGAATCAGATATTTTTGTTCATCCCACTATAGAGATATGAGATGGATATGAAATTCAAATATAGATCTCTATCTTTTTAAAGTTTGGAAATGTTCAGAGGCAGGATTTGGGCAATCTTTAATTCATGTGAAAGTAAGCAATAGTATGACTATCCGAGGATAGTAAATATATCTCTATCTGTGACTGATCTCCAGATCAGCCTATATATTATCATAAAGACCTTCCTTTGAGAGTGGGAGGAGGTGGGTGGAAATTTGAAAGAACAAATTTAAGCAACTGGTTTCCTTTCACTTTTAAAACCAAATAGAGAGAGAGGCATAAAAGGGCTCCAGTTTGGATGATAACGAAGCATTGCTTTGAAGTTCTAACTAAATTGCATTTCTTGTTCACTGCTGTCGCCTTTAAGACTCAAAAAAATTGGACAAGCAATGATTAGTATATAATAATGTATGTTCAAATAGCTTATGGTATTATGAAAACAAAAATTCAAAAGGCCAATAGACTGACAGTTAAAATCTGTCTAAGGGGCAATAGGGGGGGAACCTTCACAAAAACAATATGCTGATTGCATGCAGCTATCCTGCCGAGTCAAATCTTAAATAAATTATACATACATAGCTGTACTGGAGTGGAGTAATGAAACAGTTTCAAATGTTCCTGGTTCTGTGCTTTAGGCAAAACCCATATCCACTCTGTGTCCTTAATGCATCAGATGTTTGGTCTGTTAGTTTGGGTGCACTGCTTCGGAGGCCTGTGGAAAAATCCAGCTTAGTGCTAGATCAGATACAGGGACAAGTGTGAGTGATAAACAATCTCTCTTGATTCTTTGATAAAGAGTCCCTTTCTCTCAACTGCACCTCACCCCCTCAATCCCCTCCACCCACTGGTAAGAAATCCCAATGAAGTACTGAAATGTCACATATTTGGGTAGACTTTTATTCCACAGAAAAAAAATTATGCATCAAAAAATTCAGTTTCTAAGCAGCTGAAGTTCTTCAGAAATTTGGGTCAAATCTGATACGTAATTTTAGCCAAAATAAAGATAGAAATAAAATTCTGAACATCAAAATTATTCATTTCAACATGATACTAAGCAGATTAATTTCTTGGGATTTCCAAGACTCAGTAACTATACAGCCCAGTTATGAGGACTGTTCACAGGCACAGGGGAGATCCATGTTCTTATCTGCTTTTCTCCTAAATTGAAGAAATGTCTTGAATGTAGTTTTTCCTCTTCTCACATTCCATTTTCAGTCTCTCTCTCTCTATATGTATGTATGTGTGTATGTATGTACACTCATGCATCCGTCTTCAGGGAGGGATAAACAAAATAATTCTGTAGGTTTTTGAGCAGGCTGATCCCTGTGAAAAGAGGTGACTGGAGTCCACTCCCTGTCCCAAGGAATATGTATGTGCTTATGCTGAGCTTCAACTGGGAAGACTGATAAGTGGATCCTCATGTACCATGGGTTAGGGCAGATAGTAGGATATGGTGCAAACACAGGTCCTTGCTCCAAATCATGTTTAAGTTCAGGTCTTCCTGATATTAGTGGATACTTTCATTCCTAAGACACAGTAGTAGGGAGAATTTGGCAGTAGCATCTTGTTCACAGGATCTACTTTTAAATTGCTCACAGCACCTTCTTCTGCCCAGTAAAAGTATTCTTAAACCACAGTTATTTTTACAGCTCCACTTTCAACAGTGGAAGATTTGGACCTAGATTAGCAGTAATAATTTAGAAATATTTAATGAAGATTAACAGACTTTGTTCAGGTTTTGTGAATTTCTTGGGGTCAAATCACACTTCCTAAACATCAACCATTCAAAGCCCATGTTAAACAAACAAGCATAGAAAATTTTGTATACTACTCAGGAGACAATGCAGTTTTGGTCTTTGGCTATCAGAATTCATCAAATCACTAACTGTAAACCTAGCACAAGAGGATGTAAGCAAAGCACGCTGCTGCTCCAAGCCTAGAGAACTGTCATTAAACTCTTGCTGTTCTACCAAAATCCCCTTGCAAAGTTATAGAGTTAAATCACAGTGAATAAGAGCAAAATTTGGCCCTGACTTTTGGCACAGTATTGGTAGCTTGGCATCTTTTTATTGGTTTTATTTGCTAGAATATATACTACTTGAACTTATTTTAAAATTTTATTTTAATATAACTTAGATGCAGATAGAGGCTACTTGCATCTGCCTTTCAGACAGCTTATTACTATTCAAATACTCTGTAGATAAATTATATTTAAAAAAAAACCAAACAAAACACAACAAAAAAACAACAGAAAAAAAAAAACACCCAAACCACCAACCACCCCATTTCAGCTCCTGACTCATTCTGAATGGAGACTTAGCTCCAAGTAATCAAAATTGCCTTGGTTGCGCATAGCAGCATTAAAAGCCTTGTCCACTAATTGAGTGAAGCGGCTCCAGTGAAGCAGCCTTGCCCCCTCATTATGTGATCTTGCAAGTGCTGTTTGTCGTCGCTTGCCGGTCTCAATCTAACTGTACTGCTGGTGCAAATTAACAGTAATTCGTTATGACACGCTGTGTCCTTCCAGTGAAACAACAATATGGATCTTATACCACCGCTGTGCTTCTCTCCTTTCCTCCCCACACCTTCCAGATCCTTTTCCAACCTGTGACTGAGCCTTGCAACTCATTCTGACTAGCTGGTGTGTCAGGGTGTATTGTGGTTTGACTGATGGAGGGCACCCCGTGCTCCTCTGCTGACATGTTATAGAGATATGTGTCAGACAAAAGGCAGCACTTTCTGGTGGCTCAGGCAGCCTCAGTGCTGATGGAGGACCTGTACTTCAGGGAAATGCTTCCTGTGCACAAGGGTATGATCATCCACCACCTTCTGCAGCTGAGGAACCCTACAGACAGCATAGTCCAGAAAGCAGGAAAGATCAGCAGGTAACACTTTAAAAATCAAAGTTAGCTAATATATGCGGAGTTTGGATGGGTGACTACTGTACTTAAACACTATTGGTTGTTTTTAATTTATTGTTACTTCCTTCTTGACTGTAAAAAATGGCCTTAAGAAAGAAAGGATAAGTTAGGGACTCAGAATTCAAGAAATCCATGCCTTGCTTTTCCCCAGTTTTCTTTGTCACTTTGTGACAGACACTTGGTGCACCTTTTAATAATGATCCCAATGATCCCTACTTCTCATCTTTTGCTTATACTGTCCTTTTAAATTACAAACTGTATTGTGAGGGATGTCTCTTGCTTTGTGTGTATAGAGAGGTTCCTAGAAGGGAGCCCTGATTTCAGCTGGGGCTTCTGTCCCAGATTCTCAGCTGGTGGAAATTGGCTGAGTGCCATGGAAGTCATTAAGTATATGTGAAGGGCCTGTGGTGTATCGTTGTTATTTGCTTTGCTGGAGAAAGGGATCTTCAGCTAGTTTGATCTTAGCACACATCTTAGAGAACATCCAATTCTTAAAGATATGCGGTCTTTTCTCACTTCAGTTATTTTAATTTAAAATTAAAACAAACAATTTTGATGTGAAAATTGAATGCTTTTGTTTTGAAATATCAGCTTTGGAACAAAATATTTGTATTTTAATGGGGGAAATTATTCAAGATTTTTGCCAAAGTTAATAGTTTTTAGTAGATTTTTCACATAAAAGTAAACCTGCTGTAGTTTCTCAAAAAAAATATATATATTTGGGGGTTGAAGCAAGAAAAGGAAGGAAGTTCAGATCAAACTTTAGGTTTTTTTCACAGAAAATTTCAGAAGAATCCAGAACTGATTAAAATCAAGGTAATAGCTCGAGATTCATCCTAAGTAACGTTAAGTACTTTTCTGAGGTCACTAGATTTTGAATGTTGTCACCTGAGCCTTTTTGAGTAGTCAGCACAGAGAGATACTTTTCAGCAAAGATTTTTCAGCCCCCATTAAGTCTTTGCAACTGGTAGGGCAGTATGTCCATCTTTGCTGGAAGGATCCTGAGCTGACTGTGTTCTTAATCTGGACAGCTGAATTTAAGTTAGGTTAGTCATCACTTGCCAACTGGTAATTGACTCTTTAATGATTTTATTTTTTTAATTGATACTGAAAGGTCCACAAAATCATCTGTTATCACTGAAATATAACGTAAACCCATCTACAATGCTATTTATCATTAACAGGGTTAATGCTATTACCTTTGTTCCACAAATGAGAAACCTGAAGCAAAGGAAATGACTTGGCAGAGGTCAGCCAGAAAAGATGTGTTTCCACCCATACCTCACCCAGCCAGTCTCGTAGTATTTATTAGGAGAGGGCAAAAGCAAGGTTTTCTCTAACCTTAAGTCCTGGAGTCGTTATTTCATATGTTAGACTTTCAGCTAAATTAGTTCTTTCCCTGGTGAGTTCAAAGCTTGAAGATGTGATTTCTAACAGTTAAAAGCCAAGTAAATAATCTCCTACAAGAGTTTGTCTGTAAAATGCCACTATACCTTATTGCTGATTGTGTGATTTTGAGGTTTTGAAGTATGCCTGAAAACAGCACTTCCAGAATCTACTGCATCCTAAAACGTCTCTCATGGCTGCATGGGCTATTTAATGTGCAAGACTAAGGGCAAATATTTTAGAGGTTGTGTCCCTGTGGATATATCATAGAAAAGGAGAAGGCTGGGAATTCTGACCACAGAGAGGAAGGGTCAGTCACCTTCTTCAGGTTCTGTGCTGTGCCCACTTTCCTGCAATACCACCAAGTTAACTGGTTTAGTGTAAGCTCAAGGATCTCTGTGCTACCTTGAAATAATTGCTGAGAAATACAGCATATGTAGAAACTGGTGATACAGCAAAAATTACTGTTATAGACACTTCAGGGTCAATACTAGGATAGGGGTGTATGCTCTATCAAATTATTTTGGGAAACAAATCTGAATTTTACTTCTTCAGAAGGGTAGAATTGTCAAGATATTTAACTCTTTGCCTAGTGTCCTGTCACCTCTCCATTGAAAGTAGCAGCAAAAGTCCTAGCTGATTTTGGTACTTATACAGGATCCAGTTGCTGATCAGGTGTTGCAGGGCACTTGCATACTCAGTGCAAAGAACTTTGGGTTCTTTGAACTGAGGAAAAATACCTTTACTTTAGATGATATATAATCATTTTTTATTAGAGCTTTACCTTCTTAAGTATAATCAGATAGCTATTGTATAAATTAAATGACCAGTGATTGTTATTTGATAACTTACATTTATATAGTGCTGTGTATCCCAAAGGGATCCCAGTTCTTTAAAGACTCAACAAAAAATACACAACAAAGTAAATATTAATTACAATTAAATCATTTCTTGAAAATATGAGAATATTAAAAATCTGTCAGAATGTGGCTTGCTTCTGCTCTCTTTTAATTCATTAGCCAAACTTGCCCAGAGTGCAAAGAGATTATTAGTGGTTCTGCCGTATCTGAGTTAAGACATGTTCTGTACAAGTATTGCAGTGAGAGCAGAGGAGGCTAGAAAGGGGTGTAAATAGCCTTCTGAGGTTCCCTACAAAAACAGCTCCATTTGTGCAAGTTGCTTAAGTGGGATGTTATTTTTGTACTCTGTTGAGCCATTTGAATTCATCCCTCTTTTATTTGGGCAGTTGTTGTACTGTGTTAGCCTCTGTGAATTGTTCCTTGTTAGATGGGAGGAAGCTAGACAGGTTATCTTTCAAATGCCACATGCCTGTAACATCAGAATAGGAACTCCTGTAGCCCTTTGTATGACCTGTTCTTTTTTTATACATAAGCCTTGAAATAGTTAAAACTTTGACCCTGTTATTATCATTCAGTGTTAACACCTCACAGAGGTGAACAGACCAGTTTATTCCTCTTGAGCTGCTCTTCCGGTCTTTTGTATGTTCAAGTCCAAATTTCTTCACTGTAAGGGTTGTCAAGCATTGGAACAGGCTGCCCAGGGAAGTGGTTGAGTCACCATCCTTGGAGGTATTTACAAGATGTGTAGTTGTGGCACTTAGAGACATGGTTATTGTCTCTAAGTGTTAGAGTGAGTCCAGCTGTTAACCTTAAGGGTCTTTTCCAACATAAATGATTCTATGATTCCGAATGTCTAGCTTTATACTTTGTTTCCCCTGTGTTTGAGAGGTCACTATGTAGGACTTGAAAAGCAGAAAAATAAGCCCAGAATTGTTTGGGAGGGGAATCACTGAAGTGATGGGACTGCTTTCAGAGTAAAGTTTTGCTGACCACAAAAACAGAGCCAGGAAGCCTGGTTTTGTGGAGTGTTCATATAGGTGGCTTGTTTTGTCCTCCTTCTTTTTGAACATAGATTAAATTCTAGCTTAATTTTGAAAAAATTCAAGAACCCCCTGAAATCCTCTTAAATTATGAAGTTTTTTCAACTGTTGAGACAAGTTGTTTCCTTGCACCCGAAGACATACTGCTGTTAAAGATGAATATGGGGATGTCCAAGAGGATATGTAAATCACTTCTTTTTACTGGTTTGCAACAGTTCTTGCCTATCAAAATGCTTTTCAGTTTCTAAAAATATTATTTTTCCCTGGCTTTTAGCCACAGCATATGAAAACACTTCAAATACTTTCTTCTTAAAACCATAGTTCTTTCTCAGTTTCAGAACTTTTCTTAAGTTTCTGTTTTATTACTCTTAATCATCATGTAAAAGTTATTTGCTGATAGACTGTCTTGTTTTTTAGATTTGTAATGAACCATGAGGGATTTTTACATTTTGTGGTGAAAGTTTTGCATGGGTCTTACTGTAAACCTTCCACAATGTCTTTAATTGTGTCTTTTTGGGAGGTGGTAACTTACAAGTTTTCTGCTCAATTTCCTCTATGCAGCAGATGATATCTCCAAAGTACAAATACTGTTACACCCAAGACACTGAGCTCTAGTTTTTGATCATAGGTATAAGCATTAGTGACCTATTTACTAACCTGTAATAAATTTCTCATAATATAGTTGAGAGCTTAATCTCTGAGTAAAGTTGAGAAGACATTCTCAAATAAATATTCAGGTGGAACCTTCTGAAGTTCCCTCCCAAAGTGTTTTGGATCATATCTTTCTGATCCTGCTGCAGTCAAGTGTTGGGAATCAAAAAGCATGTAACTCCCAGGAAAATGCTCTAAAACGGTTGTTTCTTTTTCAAGCTGTTGTTAAGAGTGGGTTGACTAGTAATAGTAATAATAATAATAATGGCAGTTTTGATCATTAGTCCCTGGAATAGGACCTGTGGCTTTTCACTCATCAGTGTTACACAAACTATGAGAAGAATGGTAGGTTGGAGTGTGTCATGCTATGTTTGACATAGCGCTGTTATAAACACACATATATGAAACACAAATTCACCATCTATATGGGAAGGTGTAGCTTGCCACTTTCTACTCCACAGCATTATAGGAAGTACTTCCTTTTGTTGAGGTTAAAGTTGTCTTATGTTTTGGAAAGTCTGGATATATCCTCTGAGAAAATAATCTAGCCAAGGACATAATCTTCTCTGAAGGGAAATACTTATTCTCCCTTAAAAGGCCTTAGTAAAATTATTTTATCTTTTATAAGCTTACTTGATAAATTTTTCTTTAATGGTCTGATTACTAGTTGGAATATAGGGACTGAACTTGCAGTTACTAGTCAAAGTTTACCTGTGAGAACAGGAACCAGATAGAACCTCATTTCACTTTAGACATAAATCTCTACAATTTGAGATTAAATAGATTTCTGTGGGTTGCTAGTAGTAGCCACCTCTCCTTTGTGCCTGTAGGCCAGCTACTAAAAAGTGAAAAAAAGCCTGTGTATGTGGGTGACAGTCCCAAAGTGTGGCTCATTTTGTTCTAGTTATCATCAGATATGGGTGGATTTTGTGGGCTAAAGATGGAAATAAAAGGGAGACTTAGTTAGAATTTATATATATATATATATGTAATAAAACCAAATAATGTTAATTTGAAATCCCCGTGGTAATGACGTGGTTACAACATGATAATTGCAGTGATTATAGAAGGAAATAAGTAAATAAAAGGTAAGAAATATTAGCTTAAGTCAGAGCTATAATTTTTATTTAGGTTTGTGTTTTTTAGAACACAGGCAGCATGTACATGACATAAGGAACAGCAGTGCATCAGTGAAAGTGGAGATGTCTGAAAGAAACTGATCTGTACTTGTGGGAGCATGAAACTGTTGAAAAGAAACTGCTACTTTCATACTGTCATACACAAAACTCACAATGAGCCTAACAATGAAGTGTAGAGAAAATCTCAGTTGTTCTTCCAAGAAAAATAGTGCATGTCTCCTGGTATAAATAGGTCTGGGTTTAGTTTTTGTAGAGCTTGGTATTAGTCTGTAAGACTCGAAGATGACACAATCTAAATAAGAACATGAAAGTTCTGGTTAAAAACTTTTTAAAAATACTTTTACAAAACACCTTTATGTTAGCACTGACCTCAAGAGTGGGAAATAATTGTAATTATTTTTACTGCAAGTTCTATAAAGCATCTCCTTTGTATGTTTATAATATGCAGGAAAATATGAATAATAGCTCATTAGTAATCTTGACGTAGAGCTCTCTATTTCCTCCCGTTATTGCATAAATTTCCTACTGATGGATCAATCTTTTAATCAATCTACTAACATGGCCTTCAGCACTATAGTATCTGAGTGCCTCCCAGTGTTGGAACGCTCAATAATGCTTGGTTTTTCCCCAGTTACTCTGTGCTCCTTAATTTGATTTTGTTCTTAGTTACACTGATGTAAATCCAAAACTAGTCCATTGATTTTGATGGAGCAAGCCAGCATTTATCAGCCTGAAGAGCTGAGTCTAACCCAGCTACAGTTCCCCAGCTATTCTTAAATTGTAGTAATAATTTCTTGTAATTATTAATCTTCTCTCTTGTTTATTCTCACTGTTCCTGCTCTGTCTTATTTTCTTCTGCTGCTTTGGCTGTGATCCAAAGTCCACTGAAATTGCTGTCAATCTTTCTATCCATTTCAGCTGACTGTGGCTCAGTTTCTCACTTACCCCTCTCCTTGTTTTGCACCTCTGCAGACCCTGAAGGAGTTTGTGTCCATCTGAGTAGAGTTGTCTAATTAATTAAAGTTACATGTATTCCTACAGCTCTGTGATTAAGCACCTTCGTGTACTGGAATCCTAATCCCCGTCTTTTCCTTAATACACATTGCTTCCCTTAATTTAGTTTTCCTCTAACGAGATACCCCTGTCCTCCATACGCCTCATGTCTCACCCTCAAGTTCAACATCTCGTATTTCAGGGAGGTCTTTGCTAAGGGCCTGACCTGAGTTCTGTGGAAAACTGAATGGAGAAACCCCTCTTATTTCTTTGAGATTTTTGCTCAGGATAAAATGTAGAGTGAATATGAAAAAGGTTTTGAATTTAGATAGTTGTGGCTCTTCCTTTAATGTATCTTTTTTCTTTTCTTTCCTTTCCCTGCATTCAGTCTTGGAAGCAGAAGAAAATAAAAGGAGTTGAAAATTTAAGCTGGGATACTTGGCAGGTAAGAGGTGTGTTTTCTTGCTTTCCAGCAAAGCTTTTCTAGAAGTGCTGATGTGAATTGGCAGAAGGATGGCTTAGCTCTGGGAGACAAGGCTGGCCCAGGACCTGGACAGTCAGGTTGAGTTTCCGGTTCCTTCACAAACTTTTTCTGTGCAACCACGGGCAAATGCTCCTGTTGTGGGTTCCTCACCTGTGACGAGGCAGAACTGCTTCCCTGCTGCAGGAAGGCAACTTGAGGAGAAATGCGATAAAGCCTGAGAAATATCTAATGAGAAACTGTAATAAGCAGCAGTGCATATGAGATAATTGGACACAGTTGCCCAGTTTAAGGGTAACAACTGTGTTGTGTGGACAGCTGGTGTTTGCATTATTTCAAGAAATGCTTTCTGAAGGTCCTTGTGTGATATCTGTAACTTCACTGCATATTCTTCTTTGAAGACTCACTTGATTACTTTAGCCTCATTTCCTGTTCTACATGTTTTTTAAATGGCGTGGAGGTGAAATACAGATGCAACACTTGCTTTCAAATAAAAACTGTACTGAAAGCACAGTAACAACTTTGGAAAGTCTGCTGTTGTTGTTAGGAACTGTCTTTACACACTGCAGTTCTCTAAGGGTTTATTTGAGGCACATCTGAGTGCAAAAGGCTTTTCTCAGGGACAAAAGCTACAGCCAGGCTGTCAGATTTAAAGCCTTCCTCCAAAGCTTGAAGTGCCAGAGCTTTTTTTCAGAGGATGAGCTCGAAGAATTTTAAGTGTAATATTCCATAACCTTGTTCTTGGAAAAAGTTGTCCCATTTCCAGACTGCTCAGCCTGAGGCAGTCATGCATCATAGATAAATCAGCTGAAATGGCAAAATATTGGCAGGGTATGAACAACTGCAGGTAGTTGTTTAATCGCTTGTGTCAAGTAATCTTAATAACAGGTGTAACTACTGATTCAGTCAATTATATAAATTGTCCTGCAGTCTTTTCTGGGTTCTTACTGAGGCTAAGCTATTGATACATAAGATGTGCCTGAGTGAAACTGCAGTACTTGGCCCTGTCACTCTGTCTTAAAAGACAGAACTTATCCAAACAGGGAGTGACTGATGTATTTCTGCTTCCCTGCCTCATCCTCATAGCACACTGTAACAAGAGTCCTTGATTTTCTTCCCCGTCCTATAAATTTGTGAGAATACATTTAAATATTAATATTCAGAGATCCAGAGGATGTAAATAACACCAAAAAGAATATTGCCCTGTTTGAAATTCTCTGCTGGGTCCACCTGTCATGCTTTGTCTGACACAGGGATAATAAGCTCCGTGGGGCTGCAAGTGCCTCCCTTACTCATCTGCACAGCCTTCAGTATGATGGCACTGAACTGCTTTTATGGAGGGGGCTTCTAGCAACACATAACACGAGGAATGTGTGACTCCTGTGACTGAGAGTTTACAGGCACACAGAGCAAGTTTGGCTCAAACACAGAGGTCAAAAGAAGTTCGTGGCTGATAAAAGAATAAATAAATTTCTAATCTGAAATAATTCTCTAATCTAAAATAATTCAGTCCCCGAGCACTTCTGAGAAAATTCATCAATGCAGACTAAACGGCATCACTGGAAAAAAAAATAATTTTAGTTGCAAAATTTTTCTGAGAATGAAGTATTTGTATTTTCACTGTCTATGTCACTAATAGACCTCTAACAAGCTGTGCATGAAGGTGATTAGGGATGTGTTGTTTGGTTTTAAAGAATTTATCTCCTGGGTTTGGATGCTTTTTGTGTTTGTTTTGTTCTTTTAATCTGTGAGTGCTTTCTTGGCTTCTCGAAATTTTCAAAACTGTATAATGACATCTGGCTTTTGCTGTGAAGTTACATCATCTCTGAGCAAACCAGTGTAATGCATCAGGCTGTCTCCCTGTGTGTGCTAGGTCATATGTTTAGTATTAAAGCTCTGTTTCTGTGCTTTTTCATAACAGTTTAGTTGTCTGCTAGGAACTGGTAGTTTAAGTATGGCAGACTTCAGATAGTTCTTCAGACTCAGCCTATGTTTCCCCTGCCTTTGATCAGGATTCCTTCAACTCTCAAATATTTATAATTTTTTTCTCGTGTGCTCCTCTTTATTTTCCTGGATGTGCCTTTCACACAATAGGAATAGTGAGGGATTCATTAATATAGTTCCTTAGCATATGAGCATTATGTTATTGTAAACTCTCATCAAATTTGGACCATGAGTGCAATTAAGAATAGAAAAACATTGATCCCATTATGCAGATTTTGCAGTTGAGGTGGTAGCAAGTGACATGGAAAAGGTGAAGACAACTGTCAAATACAGCATGTTCGTGTATATACAAATATACATATAGACTTATATTCCCTTGTTTATCCCCGCAATTTAATTTAACATAATATTTTTTTTTGAGTGACAGTAGAAAGATTGATCTATAAAAAATTTGAACCATGTGGCAGAACTTGTCTTACTGATGAAAAGGAATAGCAGCCAAAGATTGAGAGAAGGGGGGATATTGTTCTTTTTTTCTGGATAGGTTGTCTTAATGTCATTAAAAACCAAATTATTCAACCTTTTCCCAAATAATGTATATATTTTTATGATTTTTTTCCCTCTGTATGATTTTCGTTATGCCACGGCCGGTGAAAGGGTGGGTATTGGTGCAGTTGCATAAACTTCCTCCATGCAGATGTGTTAAAGTACATTAAATCTGTAGTCTGCAGTTTGGATTCTCACTGCAGACCAGAGACCATAGCTCTGTGAAACAATGAGAAGGAGTTTTTCTAAAGGTGTATGTCTGACTCAGATTTTGCTCCTAGTTTGGTAAATAATATAAATGTTCTCAGGCAAATTCTCATTATAATCCCATTTTCTGTTGCAGATAAGCTTTTGGTCAACCTGAAAGTTTGAGTCTGTGTTGCAGTGGTGAAAAGTGGGTTGGGAGGAATTGCTGTTACTTTATTACTTCCCCTCCACAAAGGTCTCAAAATGAAACCAACTGCTAAATTGGGAATCTGCAAGCTCACAATATTTGCATGCACTTCTGAGTGTGGCAGTGAGAGGGAGGAAGCCCCGTTCTTGCACACCATTTGTTTTCTGTGTCATCCTGAACTTTGAGATCTGAATCTTTTATTTGCATGCATGGCTTTAGTTTTGGTTGGGTTTGTGCTAGTTTTTATAAAACTCCAGGACTGAGGCTTGTTTGCAAGAGTGGCTTCTGAGTGGGTACCTCTCCATGATTGATCAGTAGACCCACCAGGTGTGTAAAGAGGATCATATTTATATTAAAGGAACAAGTCCAAATCGTATGGTGTTATTTTATTGGAGTATTCATATGTGAGGGTGCTTACTGCTACATCTTTGCATTTCAGCTGCAACAACTGTGACCTAAAAAGGAGTTAGGATGATTTTACAGCACTGAAGAGGTTTAGGATAAGGTTCTTGTCCTTTCATTTTACATCCAGCAGTTGCTTGAGTAGTTGAGAATCAGTGGATGACTACACCTAGATGACAAGCTAAAATCATTCACTGATATATCCATGAGAATGGGACCAAATAGGAAATGCTAACTAAAGAATCTGAGTGTACCAGCAAACATGCATGTAATGTCTTTTCTCGTGTGCCATTCTGACGAGCAGAAACTATTGGTTTGTCTCTCTTTTTAAAATAAAATGTTTCAATGCAACTGAGACCAGATTGGGTAATCTTGGTGGGTTTGGGAGTCACATTAGGTAGGATGAGTGGTGATGTCTTGCCTAAATATTGTAAGCAATGAAAATCATGTGGCTCTGAGAAACAGCAGAGTAAATGTCTGATCAAATGTGATGACTTTATAAAAGCAGTGTTGCTAGGGCATCTGAGATGATATTGGGAGTGAGAAAGTGGCACTAGACTCATAGAGAAATGTCATAAACCTAAAAATGCCTTGGATCACCTTGCTTGGGACCTGAAATTGTAATTTGGTGGGTTATGGCTTGTTCCTGATATCCTCAGGAATAGAGCAAATTTCTGTGTGCGTGACTGGATTCTTTTTACCTCTTTAGTTTAGCTTGGTGTGCTCCTAGTAATCTTTCTGCTCTTAATTTTGCTTCTTCTTTAGAAACACTTTTTTAAAACAGAAAAATTCCCATTATTAAATTGTGAAGATTTGTGAAGCATTGTGAAGATGCGCCTGAAGATAAGTGATTCATCTGTCTTCCTCCTGGAACAAGTTGGTTTTGGTTTTTCTTTTTTAATGTATGTGTCCTCCACAGGGGTATACTTTGTGATAGGTGTATGAATAAGTGAATGAGTAGTTAAAAGCTCGAATACTTCATTCCTGCTTCCTTATGGGAAGTCCCATAACTGTTTCCATGACTGGTCTGTGGGATCTAACCAGCCCTGATGTAGCTGGGCCAGCTGAGGGGCACAGTTTCTCAAAAGGTTTGCCTTTTTTTGGCTTTGAGGCTTATGTGTGGGTGTTAACTGCTTGTTAATTTTTTTTTTCTGAAAGAGGAAATGGTCTTTATTTAGGAAAAAAAGAGTCAATAGTTTTATCTGACTTTCCTGCTTTCTGTGTGTGTTTAGTAATGTTGCTTTATACGGGGAGGTGTTGGTCCAGCTTACCTGGAAGCACTGTACATCTGGCCTGTTTTTCTGAGGTAGTGACTAAGTCTCCTTCTGAAGCTGACGTGGTGTGTGGGCACATCAGAACCTGTGAAAATCAGCTAGTGAACATTTTTCACGGTTTTCTTAAGCGTCACTTAAAAGTTAGTTAAAATTACAGCAAATGACAGTTCTGTGAATCTGTTAAGCTTCAGCAAAATACAGGATCAATGCAGTGGACAAATCTTGCCTTCTCTCTTTGGCCAATATCAAGATCATTTACAAAGCTAAATGAAGTTTTTGTCTGCTTTTCTTCTTCGGGTTAAATATTTGTTCAACAAAGGAAAGAGACCACCTCATCTCCCAAGTTCTGTTCTGAAGTGTAAGTAACATTTATGGTATTTGTTCGGGTGAAAAATCATAGATTTTGATTTCTAGAGTTTTAATTACTTTAAAGAAAAATATGTTAAACAGATTAATGTAACTGTGTGAATAAGTAATCACATTATAAACATAGAATGATTTATCAAGGAAATTAACTTGGTCAGAGTAAGGATGCAAGAATGTAGATGTGCTCGCTTTTCACATGAAAGGCTTGATGGTCACAGAATAAAGTGACCAAACCAAGCTGGACCCCTCTTGTTCCCACAGGGCAAGTGAGACGGACACCCAGGGCTTGTAGGTGCAGCCACAGGTGCAGGTGTCTGTTTGCTCCATAGATTCACCGGAAGGAGGACTTCGGGTTTCAGTGCCTACGCTTCGTGGATCAAAGCACACTTTGACTGTGGCTTCCTCTGAGAGGAAACAAGATCTACCAGAAAGTTATCTGGGTGATTTGTGTTGGTTATCTGCCACATAAACTCACCACAGAGCAGCTAGCAGTTGTTCTTCCATTTCCTGATATGGCACAGAGACCATCCAAGGTTGAGCGTGAGAGAAAGAGAACGAAGAAATATTGGGCAAGAGCTTGCAAAATTATTTCCAGTCGCGAGTTTTGATATCAAGTGAAATGTCAGTAAAAGGGATTTCAGATTTTTGTTGTTGCTGTAAGCACAATTGTAAGCTTTCCAGTTTGTCTGACCCATCATCCTGAAATGCTGTTGCCAGTATCATTAGCAAGTCAAGTGTTGCTAACATACTGAAATGCACAGCAGAATTCTGGCTCTTAGGTGTCTGGATGGACTCCCAACATTAGGAACAGGAGTCAAATGGCCATCCGTTCTTCTGTGCTAGCACACACCTCACCATTAGCAGTCTGAAGGCAATTTTAATAAAATACCTAGGCCTGCTGAGCTGGTCTCGGAAGATAAATAAACGGTGTAGAAAATAAGCTTTTGTTTAAAAGTAATTATTTAAACTATGCATTACAGGTAATTTTCCTTTACCAGTAAAGCAGGTGCTATCAGAATGTCAATAATAGCTTTGTGTTACTTATCTGGATAACATGATATTGTCATTTCCAGGAGCTTAAAATGCTGTTTTAGTTTCATTTGTGTCAAATATAACAGTAAATGAGAACTGAATATATATTTAAAAAAAGAAGATGGGTTTTGTATAATTTTCTGAAAGCAGTATTTTGTTTACCAACCTTTTTATATTAATATAACAATCTAATGATTGTTATGTTAAGTGTGGACTTAAAACAGTAGGGTGAGTAGCATCTTTTTTTCTGTTTGCGTCAACATGCTGCATTTCATTTTTGACAGAAAACACTGTTCTTTGTAGAGGTTTGTCAATAAAAATTGTAACAGCACAGTAACTTTATAATGTACATATAGACATAGCTGAACACTAAGTGCTTCAACCCATCTATGGCTCAGAAAGAGCAGAGGTGTCATTTTTTGCCCACGAGATTTTTCACTTTCAAAAATTAAATTAAAAACTTAGCCTCCGTGTTTCTTCTTCTCAGCATTATTTCTGCAGTTTGAACCTCTCTAATAATCACAAAAGAGTTTATTATAAGGAAGATGAGGCAACTGAGGGAGGAGAGCAACTTTTGGGTTTTTTTTCCGCATGAAGAGGTATCTTCTCTGCATTGGATCTTTAACTGACAGGATGGGCATTTTGTTATAATGAAAACTTTATTTTTATTCCTATTATGGATATTTGTATATTTTCAATTTTAGTTATGGATGAAGGAAGGGTTGCTGCTTTCAGAACTGACTGTCTGAAGCCCTGGTTGCAGAGCTGAACCCATGTGGGGTTATCCCCTGTGGTGCTGGGCTGCAGCCAGAGCTCCTAGCTGGGAGCTATGTGGTGTACTTTGGCTGCAAGGAGCTACAGCAGGAAAGATACCCAAATGCATTAAGGGCAATTTTCAACCAAAATTTAAGTCTAAATTCTGCCTAATCCCTAGCCTAATGTTTTCTTAGTGGATGTCTTTAGAAATACCTAGCCAGTCGAAAGTGGAGGCCCAGGGATTAGGTGGATTTTTAGATCATTTACATCTGGCCATAGTCTGTCTGCACCGGAGTTTCCAATTACCCAAAATGGAGAAAATAGCATTTCCCTACTTTGGAGAAGATTTGTGAGGATCAATGTGTTTGAGATTGTGACAGTAGAATATATCTGTAACTTACATAGGCAATAGATCAACTTAAATACTTTTAATAAAAGTGGGCACAATAATTCATAACTCTGTCACAGGAACATTGTGACGCTTAGTGTTTGTGATCTATGTGAAAGAGGTTGAGATCTTTTGATTAAAAAGTGATATTGATATAACTGTGTGAATTACGAGCACGGCTTCTTCCACGCTGCATTTACTTTTCGACCTAGCTAGACTGGAGTTTGAATCTGCAGCAGAGGAAAATTGTTGTTCCCCCTGCAGAGTTTTGCCCATTTCCAGCTGTGCTGACCCTTGCTCAGCCTTTTTCTGCTGCTTGGGGAGAAGGTGGCCTTTCTACCTGGCAGAGGGCAGAGCAGGCAGGCGATGCCAGGCAGGGGTCTTGCTGCCCAGGAGCCCAGCCGATAGCAAGGTAGTGCCGCGACTTGGAGCTGGCAGGCAGAAATCAAAATGTGGCCCCTTGGCTGCAGAAAGACTTGTCTCCAGCAAGTGACAGGAGCCAAGGTACTGTCTCCCGTTTTCTAATTTTAGCGGGAAGGCTGGCATGGATCTTACCTAGACAGACAAGTGTAGTTTCTGCCCGGGCTGATCTGCTGCTGCGGGTTCTGTTCCAAGTTGCTCGGCTTGGTGCCTCCCTGGCTTTCAGGAGGTGGTGTGCTGGCGGGAGGGAGAGGGGAAACCCCAACCTTTCTCTCAGAAGGCTTGTGAAACTTCCGAGCCTGTTTCAAGACAGTAAAACTCATACATTATACTAGGTGTCTGAAAATAAGTGTTTGTAGGAATGTTAGTAATGCAGTGATTGATTTACAGAGCCAGTTTGAAGTGCCCGTGACTGTGTATGTGTGGTTGCATGCATATGAGAAGGTCTTGCCCGATGACTTGGGTGCGGTTCCAGTACAGAAGCAGAAGTGGTTAGAGGAGTCCACGAAGGGGGAAAGAGAATGGGCCTTTCCCTCTCCAAAATGAGTGGGGCTTGTGCAATTATTACACAGCCTTTTCTGTCAAGTTGCTCTGTTTTTTACTTTTGATTTTTGGAAATAAGTGTCTGGTGTGATGTATAAAGGAGTTTGAAATAGTCTTCTATCTCCTCCTAGTCTTTAGTTAGAAGTAATTTTTGCTGCTTAGAAGTTCTGCTCCATGATGCATCCACCTAGGCATTTTTCCACTTCTCTGCCTCTTGCAGAGTGGCGTGATATTCAAGATGTCACTAGAAATATCTACATTAGGGAGCTGGTCAGCCAGTTCCAGGATAAGCTTTGTTGGCACTTTACCTAATTGTTCCCATGGTCTCATGGTCTTACTTTAGAAAGGTGTTATTTGATATTTTGCCTTTAGAGAAATCAAAGCACAAGAGAGAGACTGCAGAAGGCTTCAGTAGCAGAGCTGGAGGTCACTGTAAGTCCTCTTCTGGGATGTGGTTTGGTAATGCTCTTATTCACACCTACTGCTTGAAGAAAGGGACAGCCCTGCTCTGCCGCTCTTCTGCCGTGGCCACGTCATCCCTTAGCTCTCCTTTGCCTGGCACTGGAATCTTCTGCCACATCCCGAGTCCAGCCAGAAAATTAAACTGGCAGTAAACTGATTTTGGGACACACTGAAGCATTTTCTGCTGGTTTAGCTCACCGAACTGGTTCCTTGTGAGCTCAGAAAAATGCCAACAAGGCACAGTTTTTGTACAGTCTTAAATAGCAAACAGGAAGTGATCTGTCACGTTTTGAAGATATCTGTAAGTACACTACAGAAAATAGTCTAGCTGTACTTTCTTCAAGTAGCTCATATTCAGATGTAATCTTAAACTGAAGAGAGCCTATTGGCATATGATATTACTGTACTATTAACACTAGCTTTTATTAATGTGCTTTTCATTGTTGTAACAATGGCATATCCAATACTTAGCTATTCTGGGCATTACATAAATAATAATTGGGAGTTTCCTTTTGTCAAACGTGGCTGAGATGGACAATATTTATCACATATTTCAGAGGTCATTTTACCATCTCCACTGAAAGCTGTGCTTGCTCCAAGCACATCTTGCTTGATGGAGGATAAGTTCTGCCATTTTGAGAGGGGTAGTTTTTATTTATAATTGTGAATGTGTTTACCTACAAAAGGCTGTCAATCAGTGAGAAGAAATCCCAGTAGGATTATTCCTGTAAGTGGCCAATTTCCCCCGCCCTTCCGCTCCAAATTAAGGACACATGAAAGGTCATGATTAAACCAGTGATTTTTTCCTAAATTATAAGTAAGAGTTTGTAACTGTTTTTTTACCAAGATGTCAAAGCTGTATTTTATCTTGGGGAAAGGCGAGCAGAAGAAAATTATAAGTTCTTGAAAATGTTGGCAATTTTCCAAATGGCTGTGTTGAAATTTATTTTAATTACTGTACTTGTGTCAGTTCCTAGCAGGGGTAAAAGTGGGGAAAATAATTCAGTACAGTATTATGCAGCTATGGATTAAACAATTAATGGTGAACCTCTATATCCTATTAGTATATTTGAATTCATTATTTCAACAAATTGTTTCATGACCCAGTGACTAGTGGATTTAACTATTTATTTTGTAGTCAAAACAGAACAGAAGAATAATTGTCTTGCTGAAGTACACTTTTATGTGTATGAACCTATCCAAGGAATTAACTTGAGACAGTCAAATAATGCAGAATGTCATTAGGAAGTTATCTTGTCCCAAGAGTTTTGTTTTTCTTATGTGCAGTCAAGGAACTTGCTGTTTGGGAGGGATTTGGCAGCTGCCTGCTAAGCGTTGCAACAGCTACAGTCCCTTAAAAATGTTGAGGACTTCGGCCTAATAAGCATTTCCTGAGAAATATCTCCATTGGCATTGTATGTGGTGTTCTTCTCTTGAATATGTGCTAACCACTCACAAGTCAGAAATAACACTTCTTGACTGATGGTGTGTAGATAATCACCAAAGTAAATAATCCCGTGAGCAATCTGTGGGCTCAGTTTTGTGTGTAAGATCTATTAACAGTGATCAAATAAAAACATACTCTCAAGAAGTACCATGGGGCAAATGAACCACAAGAGGACATCACTGGTGTTTCTCTTTGCAGTTCACATTAAGTGTATGCTAAGACCCTCATGGAATTTGGGCCAGACACATCTTCATAAACATTATTTATGTTAAATATTTTCTTCTCAAATTAGGCATGAAACCATGATGCTGTCTTTCTGTGTCATTAGGTAACAAATTTATCTTGATAAAGAAGGTAAAATGGGTAATATTCTAATCTCAATAGCTTCTAGTTTTTCTATTTAGTGGTTTTTTTCTGCAATGGTATGATTTCCTTTTTTGCCCTAAAGAATCCTATGCCTTTGTAATGTGTGATAAAATATGTCATCTTCCACCACCACAAGAGATGCGTAATTGGAACTTACTCTTATCACTGATGATGTGAGTGGTACAAGTTATACTGTGTGACTTCAGTCATCTTTGCTCTAGTACACAGTTAATCTACAAATTTGATAATGCACAGGACCCATGAATCAAGTACAGTTGACTGCTTAAATGATAGCGAATCATTGCAGGGTGTATTTTACAACTGCCAAAGTCCTTTCAAATAGAGGTTTTGTGTTTGATGTGTATGTAGGTTTTATGACCATTTTTTCTCATTTCCTTTCATTCTTCTGTGCTGAGCCATTGTTTTCAATTAAAGAGCTTCCTTTTTTTATGTTTGGGTTTGGTTTTTTTCCATGTGAGCAGATCAGCAGGACATAATAGTCCTACCCTCCTTACGATCTTTTAGGTTGCCTAAGAAAATTGGCTGTTGGTTTTGGTTGTGTTTTAGTTTTTGTTGTTATTTTTTGGTTGTGTTTTTTTGTTTGTTTGTTTTGTGAGTGTTGTTGTTGTGGGGTTTTTTTTGTATGCAAATCCTTCTTTAGTAGTCAGTTTTAATTACAGGCAAGATGCTGAAGCAACCTTCTGAATGTCTGTGGTGGTTGGTGGAACTGACAGTGTATTCTGCTGAACTTCTGCTGCAGACTGTTCTCTTACTTTCCACCTCTGGGTGAGTCACATAAAATCTAATGTCAAGCTGTAGGACCAAGAGATGAGATAGAGAGACTAAGCATAACTATTCTAAGGACATCTCCAAAACATCAAGGGTGTTGATGTTCTATATAGGTGTGTTGCAGAGAGGTGTTTATCACTGGGTGTGTTCATTGCTGGGGAGGGGAGGTAGAAGCAGAGGTGCTACCCAGGCTGGTTATGAGGAAGGGTGTTCTGTCCTTTTCTTCTCCAACTTCGATAGCCTGGATTAACTAAAGGCATTTCTTGTCTTGACTTTTTAAACTTCATTTATTTGTTGACCTGTTTTCAACATACGAAGTCAGGTGGACATGGAAAGGGAAGAAGGTACGGGAGCCAGCTGAGAAGAATATTGCAGGGGTCTTAATCTTTCATGGATCACAGATAGTGCAAGCTTTAGGGCAGCAAGACAATTGATATGAAGAAAAAAATGTGAACATGGTGTTGGGAGCACTTGCAGGTTATGCCAGTATAAAAATATAAACAGTAGGCCATTTAAAGGGATGAAAATAAGTGGAAAAAGTAATTTTTTTACATGCACAAGCCTTTCCTTACTTTTCACTACAGAAGTAAAAACAAGAAAAAAACAAAAGGGATTATTTGTTTCCAAGCCTTTTCTGAAACTCTGAAATGATTTATAGGTGAGGTGTGCTGTATACAAGAGCTTTTACTGGCTGCCTTGCCAATGAATTAGGGCCCTATTCTACAAAAAAAAAAAAAAGAAAAAAAGAAAAAAAAAAAAGAAAAAAAAGAAAATGTTAGCACTTTCTTTGCAGCCATCCGAGGCATCTGTGGTGTGGAAGTCAAATGTAAATTCTGGCTGAATTGGACCTTTATGGAGGCAGTGTTCAAACAGCCTGTGAGGAGAAGAGAAACCATTCAGGTTGTGGGCCTCTGTGTGCTTCAGAGTCCTTCGATCACTCCTATAATTCTCTGAAAGCAAACTAATAAAACTTCCTATTGACTTGCACTTGTGTGTGCTTTGAGCAGTTATTTACAGTCTACCGTCAGCAGATTAAAAATCAATTAAAATCCATAGAAACAGCTGAAATTACATACTCCTCTCTGCTGGTAAAGATTTTTTAAAAAAAAAAATATTTTACATTAATGCTTGCTGCTTGGTATTGCTGAAGATAGTTAATCACATTTAGGCAGTCCATGCATCTTTAACTCTACAGATTTGTGCATCTTTAACTTTACAGAAGCTCTGCTAAGAACATCTTATCCTCTGTGCCTCTCGCCCTCTGTAGAAATAGGAGGATTTATGCAATTCATTTAACTGAAATGGAGATGTTGAAAGCTCTCCAATACTGTCATGATGGATGCTATTGCGAATGTGTGGGGAAAACAATGATCTTAATGATAAAATGATAAGTTTAATACCAGTACATTAGAATTGGAAGTGAATTTTAGTGCCACCAATACATTAAAGTAAAGGAGACTTCTGTTTCTATTCCTGATTTTCCACAGAAGCCCTGCAGATCAGTTTGGTTCCATTCTGCAATTTAGGGGGAGGCTCTCTCTTGGGGAGAAGCCACTGAGCTGGAACTGTGGAGACCTGGGTCTTCCAGCAACCTGCTCTGGGGGATTTCTGCATGTGTGGGGTTTTTTCTTGAGTTTCCTCTCTGTCTGCCTCACCTTCTTTGCAAGTCTAATCTGTTTATATCATTAAACTCTCAAACACAGTGCTGTTTTCTCCTTTCTTTAGCGGTATGTTCTCCAAAGACTATTATGTCATTGAATAGTCATGATACTTGTTCTAATATGTTATTCATGTGTAGACTGGAAGGATAAAATTTGCATTTCTAATTACTGTTTGTATTCATTCTTTCTGTTTCATATCTTAATGCAACTTTTGTCTGAAAGTTTACAGTAACTAAAGAAGCCATTACTTCAGTGCATTGCAGTGATATTCAGGTATCAACCACAAAAGGCAATGTTGATTACGCTAGTAAGATGGAAAGCAAATCACTGGGAAACTGGGGGGAGAGACAGAATTAAGGTAACTTGTGCAACCTTAATTTAGTCCTCTTGTGAGTATGTAAGTTGGTAGACTGCTTTATGTGATAAAGCATAATGATTCTGTTGATGGGCAGGTACAGAAAAGCCAAAAAGCAGTTGCCTTATAAGAGAGGAGTCTGAATAACATAGAGTAAGTCCAGGCTTTTACAATAAATGCTGAAAATAAAATATTAAATGACTGCTTGTTAAGTAAATAGAATCTATTCTGGGGGGGAATGACATTTTACATAAAAAAGACTGGCATGATATATTTAAAGACTACTATAATACACATGCAGAAGACAACTGAATTAAGATTGCACCATCAACTTAAATCTTGTAATTCTCTTTTAGTTCTTTACTTTGCAAACTGATTTGTGCCTATGTATGTGTGTGGTGAAAAAAAAGGGAAGTGCCATCCTGTCCATCATACTGACTCCTTGTTGTTTTTCCTGTGAGAACCTCACATCCAGCTGCACCGATTTCTATCCCTCTCTGCCTACAGGAGTATAGTTATAAGTTGCTGCCCTCTCATCACACTGGAGAAGGGGGAGAATTGTCAGGGTGTTGGCTCTTTTTCTTAAGCTCTTTTCCCTGTTTAGCCATCTCCATCAGGCAATTAATGGCTTATCTACAGCATTAATTATCTTCTTGCCTTAGTGCCTTTTTTCCCAGTAAACTGGTTCTGGTGTCCACCTTTTGGTAGATGTTAGCACTCCCTGCATGTTTTGATTTTGCTTTTTCAGATTACCAGGTGTTTTTTTTCATATTCCCCATTTGTTCTGCAACAGCCCTCGGTTACCTGCTCACATTATTCATCTCCCCTAGCTCCAACTGTAAGAAATCCTCTTCTCCCGGTTCTGCGGTCTTCTCTCTTTCTTGATGGTACATCCCAACACCTCATTCTGTTGTTTTTAACAATCTAGTAACTCTCTTATTTCTCCCACCCACCACATTCAGTGGCTCAGAAAGCTACACTCCCACTCTGCCTTGGCATGGGCACTGACTGCAAAGGTGCACTCACCTCCCAGTGGGTGTCTGGGGCTCAGGGATGCTCAGGGCTCTGTGCAAGCACAGTGTGATCAGACCTGAGCATTGGGAAAGGTAGGCTTCTGCCCACTGAAGGTGGGATCTTAAAATTACTTATTATTGTTTTTTTAAGCTGAGGGTGTTTTTTAAGTCTCGTCTGTATTTGTAAAGCTGTAGACATTTTCTGGTATATTTGCCTAACTCCCTCTCCAGGTTTATATTGTTAGCACTAACAAATTAATTTACTGAAGTTATCATATTGAGATACTGAAGTTCTTCTGCTTTCCTTTTCGTTACTATGTATACCTCCTAAAATCTGTCAAAAAAATATGTCTTTTTGAAGCTATACAAAAATACCATTGCTTTCAATAGTGCTACCATTTCATTCTTGGAACATATCACTTTACTGCTTTTGGGATTGATTTGGCTACTTTTTTCTATGCTGAGCCCTGACTCATAACAATTAGCATTACATATGTGCTAAATTCATTTCTCAAACAGAGAAGCTTTTCTGAGAGGGATTTTACTTCCCAAACATTCTCACTAACTGAGACTGCTCGTGTGTTGGGGTTTTAGATAGCAGAGGGTCAGAGTGTGTCCTGCAATGCAATCGCATTCAAAAAGAAACAAAACTAAACCGATGGAGCTTTCACTATTTTACTTAAATCCAAAGAGTTGTATTTGCAGGTAAAGTTAAGATTCCTACATTTCTGAGTTATTTTAACATAGTATATTAACTGCTCTCATAGAGCTATACACTCTTTCAGTTCTTTCTCAGCATATAATTACTCTTTTTAGATAACCGACCTTTCTGTAATTCTTCTAATCCATAGAATAGTGCCATTTATCTTTTCTTTTACACATCATCTTACTTAAGGTGGCTGAGTGGAGGGACCGAGTGGATGTGTATATCTTCTTGTTACTTTCTTCTGACTCAATGTTTAGTCATTATTTTCAGTATCATTTAATCTGTGGAAAGTTTTCCCGTATGTCAGGCATATCTTAAACATGCAGCCGAGATCTATATTACAGTAAGCCCTTTTCAGATATGATGCTTAGCAAAGGGCAAAGTTAAATCCTACAGCATTTATGGAAGGGAAGCTTTTTCAAGTGATGTTATTTAAGCAAATACAAAAACTATGCATTTTTGTCTTGTTAAACACATGAATCAGGTTTCCCTATATGCCTTTTTTCCCTTGAAGTCCATTTCTTCTACAGAAACACTTAGAAGTATTAGGTGAGCAAGGTTTTCTCAGTCTGTGGTACCCATTGTTTCAAGATATTTCAAGTATTGAAAGTTCTTGCAAGAATCCATTAAGTACTATGAAGAATGGAGATGCAACCTGTGGCTGAGAAAGTTCCTGTGTCAGATATCCCTCCATGCTTGTAGATGTTATATTGAATATTACTGTATATTTGTCCTCTCTGGCCATCTGCTGCCCAACACTGTTCGAGTCAGGCTGATGGACTAGGCAGTTCTTTGAGCTGACCCAATAGGCTTCTTAGAAAATCAATACAGTTGGGTATGTCTACAATTGTCAAATGGGTATAAAGCAATCCTGTGGTTTTGTACTGACCTCTTGTTCTTCTTATGCATTACTAATAATAATTTCTGTTGGGTCTGTCGTCCAGATTCCATGTTTGTATGTGTACACATGCACACAAGAATACGTGAGTGTTTTTAGAAATGTTCTAATATATTACAAGCCTATGAGTTCCCGATTTGGGGTGCAAAGAATTCATAGTGGTCTCCCCCTAGATTTCGGTGCATGTTGAATCTCAAACTAGTCAATAATTGTTTTAGAGATGTGCCAAAAATGTCAAATGGTTTACAGAAGGAGCATTTAAAAAATACAGCAAGCAACTGTAAGAATACTATCAAAATTATATTACAGAAGCTTTGATTATTAAGTTTGTTTTCTGCATAAGTTTTATGCTAGTTTATTGAGAATGTTGGACCTAAGAATATTGACTTTTCTTTAGCACATATGTTTGGATGTTTAATTGAAAGTAGTGGGTTTTGTATGCTAATAGTGGAGAGCACAAGGTTATAGGTATTCCTTAACCTTTCTCTTTGCTGCAATTATTGAATAATGCCATTTTATGGTTGTGTATGTGTGCATGTCTTGCGAGAAGGATGGGGGATTACTTTTTAACAAAGAAATGGCATTCCTTTTCACAGGGAATTAGAATTTTGATTCTAGACTTGCTGATTTAAATAACTTGCTGGCTAAACAGACTTTTATAAAGCTTTAAATGCTATTATGTTTTGTGAACATTATACACATTTTCTGAAAATATTACTTCCCATTGGTTTTCTTGCTTTCTTCTTGTTGCTTTTACTTGAGACTGTGTGATAATCCATCCTTGACACACCAAAGGCCGGGGATTTCCATGACTGCTTTGCTGCCTGGTTTTACCAGTACTGTTACCCTCCCCTACAGCTTTTACCTCTGTTTTCTTGAACAGGAGGAGTTCACCATGTGGACTGATTCAGGGTGAGGGAGTAAATGAGTTTGCAGGAACCGGGTATCCTTGGTGATAATGTAAACCTTGAGTGTGGTACCCTAGCAGCTGTGAGCATGGAACTTCCAAATTTTGAAAAAAACAGTAGCTAGCTCTTTCTAAAGCCTGAAGACCAGTGCAGAAATAGGATGAAGAAAACAGCAGATGGTCTTGGATTTTCAGGGAAAATAGGTAATGAATGGTCAGCTCCAGAAATTAATACACATCAGTCTGACTTGTGTTTTGTTGACTAGCTGCCCAAAGAAGGGATTGACCTTTTTTTGAGTGTTATTTGAGGTGGGAGGAGGACGAGGTTGGAATAAGTTGAAATTCCCTTTATATAGGTCCATCTCCCATACCCAGAAACTTGAAAAGTTTGATTTTGATCATAGTTATGTTAGTGTGTGGGAAGGTTTTATGGCTGCCATTTTTCACAGAATCACAGAACAGCCATGGTTGAAAGGGACCTCAAAACTTCATCTGGTCCAGCTTTTCTAATTAGATAATTTTAAGCTGAGACATATCCCGGGCAAATCACCTTGGCAAGCAGTTGTACCTATGAAGAAAAAGAAGCTTTAAAACTGAACACTGCAGCTAGTGCTTATCCTCAAGTCAGACAGTGCTGTAGGCCATGCTCCATTACTACAGGTTTTAGAAAGTTTGAATGAAATATGAGTGTAATTTTGAACATTGTTTATATAGCTCCTATTAACTCATATTGGCTACTGATTATGTAGTTTCTGTTCTGGTCACTTCGATTAGCCTTGATCATTTGGAAAAAAAAAATCAATTCACTCTCCTGGTTTTAATTTTGATAATTCAAATTCACGGTGTTCTTCATCTGCTTTGTTTGATGCTATACATAAATCAAAGTTATAGACGAAACCAATTCATGAATGAAAAGTCTCAATTTTCTTTTCTTTTTGGCTACAACTATGCAAAGAAATCATCGTTTGGGCAACTAATATGCCTAAGTATCCTTCAAAAGTAACCATGATATATTAGAGCTGTTCAAACGTCCTCACAAATCATTTTGCCTTACAGCTTTGATCCTGAAATATGTGAAATGATGTCTGATTTATGCCACTGATCCTTCTTTTAGATAGTTAAGTGTTCTTGCTTAATGTTATTAAATAAGTTCAAAGCAGCAAATAGGCCATCCTGGGCTGAGGACATTGAAAAATAGCATTCTCAGCAGGCTGCATATACAATATACATTCTTCAGTTATTTCCTTTGCTTTTCTGTGTACAGCAAGCTACTAGAACATTCTTCTGTTTGCATCCTTGGTTAAAATGTGTTTGGGTTTGCTGTGGTTTTTTATCTCTTCTTAATAGCTTTCTCCTGGGCTTTATTTTCATTGGTATATTTTTTCTGGGGAGGTGGGCAAAAATAACCTCAGGACAAGATGGGAAGATGGAAAATATGTTGCAGTCTCCCCAGCTGGGAGGCTGGTAACATGTGCTAGAAATGGTATAAAACAAGTTGTGTGACCCAGCTGAAAGAGTAAGAGGGGAAAAAAAAAAAACACAACTCTGAGGGTATAAATCAGTGGGTCAAATTCACACCAAGGCACAGAGTAAGTTTGACTACTTTTAATGAAAAACTATTGATGTGTTGTGATTTCTGTTTTAACAGGCAAAAGGAGAAAGAGAGATGAGGAAACACTTGATTCTAAAATATTTATCAGTAGAAATATTCCAAACTTGCATCACAATACCAAAGCACAAATCTCTCCAGCTATAAGGGTTGCATAGGAATCACATCAGCTCTAGATTTAGTAAACCTTTTAATGGAAATGTCACACAGTTCAGACACAAGATTTAGGGATTTCAATATGTTATATGAGCTTTATAACCAATATTATTCTTGTGAAATTTCAGTAGGAAATATTAAATCATCATTTCTAGTCTGGTGTGATCCTTGTTGAAGCAACAAGAGCTATCTCAGTTACCTTCTGATGGAGAAGAGCTATTAGCTAGAAGGAACTTCCCAACACTGTGCTTTCAGCAATACCAGCCCCTAAACATCCGGCTTTCCGATATAAGACCGAAAACAAGGATTACATTTGAACATGAGATATCATCCCAGTATCTCTCTAACTGTGTTGACTTTCCTGTCTAGATTTGGGAGCTGAAAGTTGAGAACCTGATCTTGTCCTGAGTTGCATGCCTCCTTGGCTTCTGAACTGGTTTTATGTCTCTCTCTCCTCACTTACATGCTCCTGGAGTACAAATGTAAATGTGTACAGTGGCTTGTCTAGAGCCAGTCCTCTTTGATAGATAACAGTGGGTTTTGCAGTTCACAACTCACTGTACTTGGATGCCATTAAATGATACAAGAGGCTGTTTCTGGAGCTGACTGCGTTGGAGATATCATTGTTATTTTGCCTAGTGTGTTATTAGCACACTAGCTGACTCTTCCCATCCTTAATTCCTTTCTAGAGGTTCCTGATAGGTTTTTATAAAATATTATTCCAGATGTAGTTGTATGTACGTTTATTTAAGTTTGTGGTTTCTGTTATCCTACAAGCTTTCACAGAGACTGCTGATGATGAGGTAGTAATACAAATGAGACAGTTTGGGCCTCATGAAACTTACCATCAGTTTTAGACACCTATTTCTGCTGGCAGCATAGACAAAAATATGCTTCTTGGTAAGGAGGTCAGCTAATTATGAGTTCTGCTACTCCAGTTGGTCTGCTTACACATAGTTTGTCCATCTCCAGATAATGCTACTACACTCCTCAGTAAAGCATAACTTGAATGATCCTGTGTTTCTTGGTGTTAGCTGCTGGGTCCTCCTCCTTTTTCTTAGGAAATTGGGACCTTCCAAAAGTTGATGTTGATACCAGTTTTGAGGTTTTGCTTTGTTGTTTTTTTTGTTTGTGTTTTTTGTTTGTTTTGTGTGTTGTTTGGTTTGGTTTGTTTTTTTCTTTTTATAGCCCTTTTCCTTGTGGAGACAGCTGTGAAAAGCACAATGACAGCAATCTGTAGGATTGCTTTTTTTCTGTGATTTTCTGATGCCGAGTCTTCAAAATTATGTCCATCAGGTTGTCCTGGAGAGAGGGTCAGATGGGTTGATGTTAGGTGTGGTGTTAAAGCCAAGATTGGTCTGCTACCCAGATTCTGTAACATTGCACAAGTGAATGAGAACCTGGTGTAAGCAAGCGAGAAACTAGCTGAAGTCTATCTGTGTAATATTTAAAATTCCCAGTTTTTCTTTGTTTGGCTTTTCTCTCATGAGCACTGTTTATAAAGATCTCAGTCTTCAAATAATTTGTTTAGTAAGCTTCCATTAAAAAAAAATAAAATGAGTGGGACAATGGAAACAAAAGTAACAATACAAATATTTAAATGTTACGGGTACCAAAATCTTTTAAATTAATAAATACATATATTTTTACTTGCTTTTCCAATATTTTTATATAGCATCCTGAAGAAATATGCATGAACAGGATAGCAGCAGAGGCTCATCAGCTGGCTATTTTGGTGACTGTATCTGCTGCTCTTCATGCCATCCATTTAATTTCCCTTTCACCTGCTTCAAAGACATTCTTAGCCTGGGATTTAGGATGTCTGGATTGATATTAATTCTCTGCCATGAAAAAGTGTAATCATTGTTAAATAATTTTTATGTCTTTGGGGCCACAGTGGGTGTGTGGACAGGAGACATGCTGACATGACTTCTTACTTGTGCAGTTCTAGCCCTGTTAAAGGATAGGAGGGGTTCAAGTACTGCTGTGGCATTAAAGAGAAGTTAAGATAGAGGTGTTTCAGAGGGATTAAAACAAGTGCTCCCATCTCTGACTTGGTGCAAAATACTACAGTATTCTGGTTATGTTCCCAAAGGATACAATTTGCAATCATGTTTTCACAAGGTTTTAGACCATTACATTCATGGAGAGATGGATTGTATTGTTTTTCATGTTTGCTTTTTATATTTTTTTAAAGGAATAAAATCTTAAATAATAAATGAAAGCACAAAAGACAGTGAGGCGTGTTTTTTGTGGTTGGAGTTGGTTGGGGTTTTTTATTTTGTTGGGAAGCTGCATTTCTGACACTCAGATGACTGTGAGCATTGGACTTTTGCTGTATATGGACAGACAGATCTAATCATTAGTGAACGCCAGAAAGCAGGAGAGCCGGGAAGGGGGAGAGAGTGTGCAAGCGGGAGCTGAGTTTATTTCTGCGGTGTCACATCAATCTGCCCAGTTAAGTGATTGAAGGGGAGAAACGCAGGCTGCAAAAGAAACTGGGCCCTGATTTGTTCAGGGTCACCAGCAGTGGTTTGAAACCATCTTGTTTGCAGATACCTCTTTCATGTTATTAGGCTGTCAGTTGAGTGACTTTGTAAGATTTATGGCTCGAAGCTGGAGCGCGTGCATGTGTGCGGCGACGGCAGTGATGGGCAGCGGGCGGGGGGGAACAGAGACGTTATTGAGAAGACAGTGATCCATGCCTGCCTTGATTGAGCTTTGCAGCCTTTTGTCTCGTCCTAGTTAACCTCCTTATGCATTTTGTTTCACATGCCGCGTAAGTAGTTCAAGCAGAAGGTGAAGCAACAAGTGGTGAAAGGTTGCTCGTAACAACGTAGCTCAACAATGTGATGGACTCGGTGCAGACTTTATTCCATCGTTATACAGTCAATAAGCTGTTTACTGGGCAGACCCCAGGTTTAACTAATGTCTTTCAAATAGTTTTATTTGCTGTAATATGGTGAAAGCTGTTGCTTGAGCATTCTGTTGTCACTGGTAACCTTATAGGGAAATGTGGTCTTTGAAAGAAAATTTAGAGGCAACACTGGCTTACACTAAAAGTGAAAATATTTTTTGTTTAATTTCAAAAAAAGGAGGGGTGATTACTTGATCCAAAGCAACATTTAATTTAACTTAACTTTGTCTGTGTATTAGTACTAAGAAGAGATTTTATTTTACATAAATTTGAAACTTTTAAAGTACTGGGTTTAAAGAACCTTGATTTGGGTTTGGTTTTTTTTTTTTGTTGCAGTTGGTTAAAATTCAGAAAATAATGCTTTCTTCTCTTCTCTCTATAGAGTTCCTAGTTGTGCCAAGATCGAGGCAGGTATTTTAAAATATGAGTAAGAAAATTTTCAGGAACTAGACTCAGTTTCAACTGTGGTGATTTGAAGTCAACAAAATAAGTCCAACAGTATGAGAGCTGGAGAACCTTTTGAAGTGAATTGTCACAGGCTCCTCCTATTTGGAGGTTTACAAGAGATAATTTTTTTGTAATTATTTATCCATAGGTTAAAGGAGTAAATAGAAACTGCTGTCTGTTGACATTCACTTAAAAAGCAAGCCTAGTAAAGTTAATTAACTTAGAAAAATAGACTCTGTTATAGATGTGTTGTAAGGATCTGCTAATGCGTTTGGTGTCAGGGCAAGTTTCATGTACTTGACCATGAAATGCAAGTGCTGCTTCATGAAGATGTTGTACCACACTGTTGTTTGCTAATTGACATAGTTATGTGAAAACTTACAGTAGTTCTGCAGAACTGTAAAGGGAGCTAATATTTGTCTGAAGATTGTTTCCTCTCTCACCAGTTTGAAAATGAGCCCCTAGTGGTGCAGCCTTCCTAGGCAGTTGTTGTTTCCATGTTAAAATGGTCCAGCAGTTCCAGCAGGAAGGATGCAGTATGAGTCTTGCAGGGAAAAGAGTATAGCTGCCTGCTTCCTCCTCTCTCCATATTACAGCAAGATTTACTTACTGCATCACTTCTCTAGCCTTTTGAACTTTTTGTTATGTAGTGTATGATTTTCAGTTTATATTTTAAAATTTCCCAGAAATAATTCTGGTTTTTGTTAAAAGCAACACCCCAAATCCTTACCTAGTTCATTTTTTTGTATTAAGTCACCAAGAAAACACCTGTTCTTTTCATCTGTGATTACTGTGCACGTTTTGACTTGATAGTAATCAGATACATTTTAGTATAAATGGGATCTTGGTTGTACAGACACAGAGATGCCATTCTTCCTCTATTTATGGAGGAATATTGATGGGAATCTAAGGTTCTTAAGCTGAATAAAATACTGCTTTCAGTAGAGAATTCAATAACAAAGTCCTGCCATAATCCCTGGAGAAAAGATGATACTATCTCTAAGTCACAGAATGGGGAGTTGGCAGACCATCACCTTGCCCGGTGCCTGGCATGGCCACAGCCATGCTGTGTGACCTTGCACCAGAGCCATGGTCCCATCTGCTCTCTGTGTACTCCTGCTGCAAAATGTATGATGTGTTGGTTGGAAAATGCCCGAGATCCTTGAATGGAAAACAATCTGTAGTGTAAGTGCACTATGAATTACACCGCAAAGTTAGTAGTTGATTTGATTGATTATTTTGCAAATGAAGATTCAGATTCGATTTTTTTTTTCCCCCTTCATTTTTGATCAAAAGGTAAATGGTATTTTGGGGAATTTTTGACAAATATGTTAACATTTATTGTTAAGATAATTTAATTAAATTCTGAATTATATGAAAAAAAAGTTACTTTAACTATTTTCAGAAGTATGAAATAATTCTGATCAACTACAATTAAACATAATTTTGGGAATTACAAAGGAGGAGCTTAAGAGACACTGCCTGGGCATACAGGGACGGTGTCAGGAATGACAGACGTCAGAAAGAGTGAAAACTTGCAAAGAGCATCAAGGGCTGCAAGAGCAGCTTGGTGGGCAGCAAGCTGCACATGAGCCAGCGGTGCCTTGGCAGCAGAGACAGCCAGGTGCTTCCTGGGCTGTAGCAACAGAAGCACAGTCATGGGAGCAAGGGGTCATCTCCTCTACTCAGCGCTTGTTAGATCATACCCAGAGTGCTGTGTCCAGTTTTGGCCCCTCAGTAGGACAAAGTCATTGACAAACTGCTGTGAGTTCAGTGGAGAGTCACCATGGTGGTTGAGTGCTGGAGCACCTGCCCTGTGAGGAGAGGCTGAGAGAGCTGAGTTGGTTCAGCCTGGAGAGGAGATGGCTTTGGGGATCCTAACAGCAGCATGCCTGGTCATATGGGGAGGGGACTGAGAAGACAGAGTCTTTAGGGTGGTTGAGGGTGGCAGGAAAAAAAGGCAATGAACACAGATAGAAACCAGAGGAGTTCAGACTGGACACAAGGGAAAACCTCTTCATACAGGACAGTCAGGCAGTGGGGGAGGTTGCCAAGATAGGCTGTGCAGTCTCCATCCTTGGGGGCTCTCAGGACCCTACAGGATAAAGCTCTCAGCAGCCTGGCCTGAACTGACCCTGCTTTGTGCAGGAGACTGGACTAGGGACCACCTGAAATCCCTTTCAGCCCATATTATTCAGAGAGGGATTCTGTGATGTCTTCTGAGAAATTAGTTCAGATTTGTTATTCTGCATCTCATTTCTGTAATTTTAAGAAATTCTTCAGAGAAACTTCCTGATGTAGTTGTTTGTTGTGCTGACTAGCAAATACAATTCCTGGAACAAATAATATTTGCATGTTGCAAAACATTAAATGTAGATTCCTGTAGAGCTGGGAATGTTCAGTATGTATCTTAAATAATGAAAACTGTTTTCAAGGCAAAGTATTTGGAAAAGAGAAAAGGAACTCTATACCATGTGGTTATTTTAGGCATTCGTGTTTTGCTTTTTTGACTAGATTCATTCTACTCTTGAAAACTGTCCTGTCTTAACTCCATGGTGGCAGCTACTGTATTGCTTCATTCCCTAATTTAAATGCTTTCAGCCTCTACTTTTCAGCTGCTCACACTTAGGTGAAATTAAGAAGTCTAACTGTTGGGTATTACCTTTTAGGCCTGCTGAAATAGCTCTTCCTGCTTGCATCCTTATGGTCTCATTAAGACGATACTCACAGCATGCCTGACTCTAGTGAATATTTGCCTATCTCATTTGCCTACATTAGAGACAAAAGGTTTTTTTTAAAAAAAACTTCTTGAGCAATAAAAGGGTGAGTTTGTCAGTATCGGTGATGCCAGAGCGGGTGCCTCCCAAAGCAAGGACTGAATGTTGTCCTTGTGACTGTTGAAATGCTTCATACAAGCCCTTTCCATTGCTGTGATGACAGACTTGCTTCATGGCTTTGAGTACTGGTTTTAAAGTGTGAGGGCTGCTAAAATTGGTGAGAAGTGATGGTATGTGCCACTGTTGCAGCAAGCCCTGTAGATCAAGGATCTATGTAGGCAATATTATCATTATCTTTCCTAATTTTTTTTATACCAATTCCTCTACTTGTTTACAGAGTTCGGGGGGGTTTTTTAATTATAATTTTATTTTAATGAGTTCAGTTTTGTTGAGTCAAGTTATGGTAGGTCATCATAAAGCAAGACCTAAGATCTTTGGAGCAAAATCCAACAAGTGAGAGTCATCTTTGTAGTTTACAATTGTGATTCAACTCTTTTGTCTTCTCTGTGCTCAGACTTTCTGGCTAAGACTTTGGTTCTCTAGGGGTTTGAAAAATCCTTGACCTATTCTGTGAAATTGAGTTCATGCTTTAATGCCAGCCAAAATTTCCATTCTTTCTCCACTTCAGTTATGCATTGTGTTGTGCTTCAGCTGTCCATGTGCCCACCACAGGTGACTCATTTCATTTTTGGGTTGATAACGATATATGATGGATATATATTTTTTAAAGCATGTTAGAATCACTTTGCAATGAAAGATGTCATATGAATCTGAAGTAATATTGATGGTACATTTTTGTTCAACAAAATGGAAATAGAATTAATTGCAGAAGTGTTAATCACACAAGATGTAACTATCATCTTAATGAGAAGTGCTTGAAGATTCCTGAGCTCTGCTCTAAATAGATAGTAATCTCATGGATTTTCAGCCTTTATTTACTATATTGAAATCTTGTGGTCCTGAAGAAGTAGTCCAGAAAACTTAAGATGGAAGTTTTTCCATTATAGTTATTGAATTTTCCTGACAAAACACTTTTTATAGCACTCCCTCCATTTACATCTATATACCATGAAAATAAAGTTTCTCATTATATTAGAGTAATGTTGCTGCTCTTGTAGCTCTTGTGAATATAGGAATGAGAAGCCACTAAAAAATGGCAGTCTTCATTAGAAGATTAATTTTATTGTTGAAATGCCAAAGAAGAATAATTTTTTAGAGACAATTTGGATAAGCTTCTTTTAGTGGAACCTCTAAAGGAAGTGAAGAAAGGATGATAAAAGGGATTTTCTCATCTAAAGTGTCTCTTATTTTCTTTTTTAATATATTTTTAACCCTTCATAATATAAAGCTCTGAATGGTAGGAATCCAAATAACTTACACATTTGTGCAAAACTGTTTCTTCTGTACCTCAGCTTTTTTGATGTTGTTTTTTTTTTTTCTTTTGGAAAATTAATCTCAGACATAGTGGAGAGGAGGGCTCCAGAAAAATAATTTTTGTCTGTGTTCAGTTTTGTAAAAGTTTTGTTTCTTTGGATAATTATCATCCTTACCTTTTGAAGCAGTAACCTGAAATGCAATAATTGTTGGTCTTTGAATGCATATGTGTCTTCTATGTCAGGAATGTTCCTTCTTCGGTTCCAATGCACATATAATAAATTTTAACCCATATTTAATCAGCCTATAAAAATCAATTTGCAAGTGGTTATTAGAGTCTTCCAGGTTTTTGCAGATCAACCTCCAGTGCATCCATTCTTACAAAGCTTGCTCAAGCCTTGAATAGGTCACAGCAGTGACGTTTTTATTTCATCAGTCTCCCAGGTCATAAGCCATTTCATTTTTAGTTCGAGTAGGTAACCAAACTAAGATGTGTCATTCGTAGGCCATGGTAGTTTAAAAATACTCAAATTGTTTACAGTATCCACTTCTTCCTAGACTATATGTGCACTGTCCATACAGTATGAAATGCAATTGCACAGTGAACAGTATTTCTTAGTTTTTGAGAGGTCAGTTTTGCAGTTCTCATAGTTAACTTTTCTGTTGCTATCTTCAGTTTTAGCCTTTAGTTTTTATGTGCAACAGGGTATCACTGAAGCAAATTTCAGCAGCCTTCCAATCACTTCTGTTTATTGCCCTAATCTGGAAAAGTTATTAAAGATAACTGGATGGTGATATGCTTCTCTTGAGTGATCCTGAGTGATGTTGGACTATTACATGGTCTGTGTCACAAACCTCTTCCACTTTTGATCAAGGTGTCTTGTTCAAAGAGCACTGGGATCTGGCAATGCCTGGCTCGTGAGAGGACTAGATGAGGAAAGAAAACACTGGACAAGGAATGTGTTTTCTTGTTGCTTGAATTACCAGTAATGCCATAAGCATTACTATGGGAGCAATGCATGTTAATGCTACACATAGGTGTTGCAATAATAATAATAATAATAATAATAATAATAATAATAATAATAATAATAATAATAATAATAATAATAATAATAGAGAAAGCTTTACTTCAAACTTCCCCCTAACAAAGTGTGTGGACATTTTCCAATCTGCTGACTTATGACATAAGAGCTGTTATTAGATGCATGGTTCCTGAAGACATCAGGGTGCATTGCAAAGCACACTTTTTGTCTGTATGTAGCAGGGTTGACCAATATGTATTCTGTAGGGCACACACAGCCTAGCAGGAGGATTCATCTGATCCATGGTCCTCTTTGTTGTGCACACTGAGCCCATTTCTGACGTGGGCTGCAGGCTGGTTGACTTACTGTGGTGGTGGTAGCTGTCATGCAGCAAAACGTGGTGTATGACCACACTACTTTATTAGAAAAGGCTCAGTCATTTATAGAGATGCAAGATCGGGCTATACAATGTTAGAAAATAGATTTTTTAGGCAGAAGATTTCCTAGCTGGCCATTGTCACAAGATTCCACCTTTGTGTGTGACCTCTAGTCTCCAATCAGGTAATTTTTTAAATCAAGTTTTTCTTTTCTTCATAGAAATTGAGGCATTTAACCAAAGAGTGTGCTTCATCTTGGATTTCCTGTTTCTAATCCATGAGCATGAATTGAGTACTTCTGGAATTTGCTATTAAGCAAGTTATGAAAGATTGCCTGCATTCTCCCTAACGATTTTCATTTCCACTTTATTCTGTGTATCAGTGCAGATATAATCACTGTAGTGTTCATAACTAACATAGTTTAAAGTTAAAGTTTAGAGCCAGTCACATTTTAGAACTTATTTTCCTCTGGATTTTTTCTAATTAACCCATACATTTCAGTTGGAATGTGTCAAATTCAGTAGTTTCAAATTGCACAGTTTTTCTCAAGGAGAGGAAAACTAGTCTCTGCTCAGTTAAATTTGAGAATTTTGAGAAAAATTGTTTGCATGTCTCTTCTGTACTGTCATGATGCATAGACCTACTAAACAAGAGAAATGTGTTTTTTCATTTGTTGCCAGCATAAACAGGTGTTATGTCCCTGGAGGATTGTGATAAGAGAGCTGGCTGCTATAAAGCTTTCAAGTTTTGCTATTTTATATGCAATCAGTAGCAGTCTTGTCATTTCTCTCAGGATTTTTGGTAACAGTAGTAGTGGGCAAGTCATCTGAAGGTCTCCAATTCTGTCCCAAGAGTTGAGAGTTCAGAAATGTTATAAATCTTAAAGTATATTTTTTGGATGTGATGTTAGTGTTTTTATATTAATATCAAGACTTTATATGTGGTACCTTTCATTCTATAAGACTCCAAAACATTGTGTGGAACTATGGGAGAGAAAAAGCCTCCCTCCTTCTCCCTCCCTGCACAGCTCCTCCACCCCCCAACAAAAGGGAAGGAACCCCAAACCTGTAGGCAGTGCTTGTTTCCTTCAGTGAATTTATTCTGTTTGCTTCAGCTTCCCTCTGTGATGTTCCTCTCTGTCAGACTGCCTGGAAGAGAGCAAGGAGGGAGGAAGAAGGGCTCAGAAAGTCCCGTCAAGGAACCAGAATTAACATGCTAAACTCCCATGTGCTTTTAAGTTTCCATACACCTTCCCATCCCTTTGCATAGAGCTTTGTGGATTTGCAGGAACTATGAAAGGAAAAGCCTGAAGCACTCATTGCAGCAAATATTCTTCTCAAAACCATCCATATATCAAAACAGGATTTAATGCTTGTAAAATGTGGAAATCTCTCCTATGATGTTTAAGGCTTCCAGAAAAGGAAGCACTGGGGAGAGGGAGCTTTCCTGAGCTGCTGCTTTTTAGGAACAGACTCTCAAAGAAAGACTTCTCCTATATAACCTGCATGGTGAATGCATGAATGAAAAGCAAGCAACAGTAAATTAATTTGAAGGGCTGAGATGATATACAGGTTTGATAGCCTGTTTGAACAGGGCATTTGTTGTACAATGCCAATATAAGGCATGTAGCATCAGAGAGAATAATCAGATGCTCTAACCTGTACTAGAAATAGAAGTAAAAATATGCAAACTAAATGACTCAATGTTGGAGCTACTAGGAACTGTGCAAAGAACCAAACCCAACTCAATTAAGTATGGAATATTTCTATTATGTTTGTAAGGGTCAGGAGACAAATCTGATACACATTTTGTGCAACTGCAAAATTATAGAATAATTTTGTTTGAAAGGGACCTCTAGAGAACGTCTTGCCCAACATCCTACAGGAGGTTGCTCAGGGCTGTGCCCAGTTGGGTTTTCAATGTCTGCAAAAATGGAAACTCCATAACCCCTTTGATCACCTATGCCAGCATTTGACCACTCTCCTGCTGTAAAAAAAAAAAAAAAAAAAAAAAAAGGCATTTCTGTTGCCTCCTGTCCTATTGCTGTGTGGCTCTGAGAAAACTCTGACTTTGCCTTCACTCTCCCCTCACACTGGATAGTTTTAAGCAGCAACCTACCTCTGCCTCTGGGCTTCCTTTTGCTTTCTCTTTTTTAGTGCTGAACAGACCCTGTTCCCCAAGCCTCTCCTCACATGCTATGTGCTCCTGTACCCAGCCATCTTTGCAGCCCTTCACTGGACTTGCTCCACTGGATCAATGTCTTCTGAGGGAAGCCTGAAGCTGGACACGGTGCTCCAAGTAGGGTCCCACAAGTGCCTTCTGGTAGCATTCCTTTTTGCACAGCCTGGGAGGCTGTTGGCTGGTTTCACTGCCAGGCCCACGCTGGCTCACACTTAGCTTGCCATCTATCTCCCTTAGTTGCCATGACCCTTCAGAGATGATACAGTGGGACATTGCTGTGATATCAGCCCTCAAATGGAACTCATCTGTCTGGTGCTACTGCATATGTCCCATTGGCTTAAGTGATCCCAAACATGACTTTGGTCTGCTGTAGGTGCTGCTTTATACTCAAAGACTGCAAGTGGGCTTGGACATCTGGGAGGTCTGAAGACAAACCTTACCAGTGAAAATGAGGAAAAAATGAGTTGAGTATATTGAGTCTTTTCCATGTCCTGTGTCACTTGCTCCTCTGCCTGACTAAGCAGTGGAACAGTACTTACAGAACTTTTCCTACTGCCTTTCACATCCTTTGCTAGTTCCACCTCCAGCTGAGCTCTTTGAGCTTTTCCATTTTTAACTCCCTCCCTGCACGCTCAGACAATGTCTCTATTTGTCTTGTGTACCTTCTTCCATTATCTGTAGACTTCTTGTGTTTGAGCTATCCAAGGAGTTCTCTGTTTCACCCATGCTGGCCTTCTGCCTCCCTTGCTCGACATTCTACACAGAGGAATAGACTATTTGTGTTTTCAGGAGGCTGTGGCTGGAAATCAAGCAGTTCTCCTTGATGTCCTTTGCCTTCCAGGGCACTGTCCCTGGGATCCTTACAAGCAGATCCCTGAAAAAGCTGAAATCTGCTTTCCTGAGGTCCTAGGCAGTGTTCTCACTAGGTCTTTCTCACTCCTCTGTGAAACTTAATATCCTGAATGTCACAGACACTGTGGCCAAGTTTCCTGGTGCCTTTCAGATTCACAACCATTTCTTCTGTGTTCTTGAGTAAAAGGCCCAGCAGAGCATCTTCCTTATTTGGCTTGTCCATTTCTTAATTAGTTCTTTGGATGTTTTGCAGAAGGTTTCAAACTATGTCCCTAACGGTACATTCCTGAGATAATCAAGGTCTTCTGTTAAAATTATTTAATATTTGTATTGTGTTGGTTGTAAAGTGAATCAATAAAATAATGCACAACCTCCATTCATGGCAGTGTTAGAATGACCTACAGATGAATTAAGCTTAGCAGAACAGTGTGAAAGGCTTTGGTTATTGGAATGGGATGGAGTGTTTTGCTTGTTTAGTTTTGTTTTTCTCTTGTAGGGAAAACAGTGACCTTGGTAGGTAGACCCTTTTTGTCATTCTTTGAGGAGTGTTCTCACTTGAGTTTTTAAGTATATAAAAGTAAAATAATACAAAACAGATCTTATGCACACATATGCTTAAGTGCAAAAGCGTCCTTTGTTGTGTGGGAGACAGCACCTTGGTATTCTACAAAAGCTGATAGACAATAGCCACACGTTTTATACCCTCTGCTAATAACTCTGATATTGAAGATTGTCTTCTCCAGAACATAGATGCTTTTCACGGAGGGTCTTCGACGCACTTGTGCTGTGTTGGTCAGCCACCTTCTCTGTATAGCACGTGGGAGCCGTAACGTTATGGAATATGCCAAGGTTTTAGATCATTGCTAATGTACTAATATTTGTTTTGGTTTTTTCTGCATAATCTTTTTTTACATCCACTGCCAACTGATCTGATAACACCTGCGTGCTAATAGAATTACAGTTAGCGATTAGCAAAGGTGTCTTTGTTTTACACCCTCTTCTCTCTTTATGCTTTATTAAAGAGGATTTTAGTACAGATGCTGTGACTTTTTTTCTTCTGCTTCCTCCCACACCATAACAGAATTTCTGCCTGTGAAGTCTTGCTTCGTTACTATATTAATATGGACAAGGGCATTCCACCCTTAGACATGAAATGAAAAAATAAACATATAAGGACTCATCTTTCTCCCAGAGTTTTGGCTGACAGAAAGCACTTTCAAGGGGACTAAATCAGGCTGTGCAAATAGTTGAAGGTTCTAAATTCAGGTATAGTTCAGGGAAGCAATCAACTTTTTTTTATTCAGCTCTGCAGAGTTTGAAGTATGCTGTTAGAATAGCATTATGCCAAAATTTTCTGCTGGGAAATTTCTTGTTCTGGTTTTTGGAAACTGAGACCAAAAATTCCTTTAAACAAACATTTCAGGGTTTAAAAATTAGTATTGCCTGTAAAAAGTAAATTAATTTATTTTGCTTTCTAAACCAATTAATGCATCTTCATTCTTTATGTTCTTGAGCAAAAGTAATACTTTAACTCCATTCTTACAAAGTGGAAACTCCAACTTATACTAGTAACTTTTACTTGTCTCTATCTTGTTGTGCAAAATCTCATTCTAGTTATGTGTTTCTAGGGATTTTGTCCTAGTGTGCTAATGAGGGGTTGAACTAGCAGGAAATTTTCCATCATCTGGCCATCTTTGTTGTTAAAGAGATGTAAACTGTATTGTGAAATAAACCTGTGTACAATTGGGATGCAGCAAGAAAACAACACTGCTTGTAAGACAAAATGTTTGTATACCACAACATTTAAGCAGGAACTTAGAAGAAATAGTGAAGTTTTAGATATTTTAACACTTTGACCTTTTCCAGAAAATGAACATATTCTCCAAAGCACAGAATATGTTGAATCAGCAGCAGGCGATGTGAAACCAGATTGTGATGTAATCTTCAAGAAAACCATATTTGTAATAAGGTTAATTAAATTTGCTGCAAGCTTGTGACAGGCATGCTGTAAGTTTGCCAGTAAATCTGGTCTTGCTTTATCAAACTGAAGGGCAAGCATTAAAAAAGAAAAGGGGGGGAGGGAGGGGAAAGAAAAAGCTTCCCTCCTCCAGAACAAGTAGTGTGTTGCCAAAGGACATGCAGACTGGCAACAATAACTAATACGTTATGAGAGGTTGAACAAGTTTAAATGGGATTTGTCTCTGAACTGAAAGGCATATTGTAAGAAATTTCTTTGTCTCCTTGTGATGCTGTTAAATTGAAAGCGCGATGGGAGGCTTCAGTAGAGGCAACAAAGGTTGAAATGATAGCCTGCTGTTTGCAGCAAGCATCATGGTTCCACTGATGGTCCAGACATCTGGTAACAACAGCCACTCCTTGTCAGGTTTTGCCCCACACTGGGCTCCTGAGCACTTTGCACTGTTTAACTCATCAGACTCTTCTAGCTCAGTATGCTCTGCATCAAGAATGTTTATGTAATAAAACAAAGCTAATTAAACATTTCAAAGGGAAACATTATTTTAACTCTAATTAGATATGATTACGGTTTCCTTATGCCTGTGCTGGATTGGTACTGAAGCTCTCTTATGTTGCCTCCTTACTGAATTCTGCAGCATTGTTGTTTCAAAATAATTTTTGACATCTGCTTAAATAGGCTTTTTATTCCCCTTGCCCAGTAACAAACTCAAAATCTTTGATCCAGGATCCATGTATTTCAAGTAACAGTGTGTGACCCTGAAACACATGGGGTAAGTCGATACCCCAGGCAATCAGGGAAATAAGAAAAGCCCCCTTGCTTGAAACGGTTGAGGAGATTCCAGACAACCAGCAATGCTGGCAGGTGAGTGCAAGTGACGTACACAATGTCTGCTTTCCAGCTATTTGTTCTGTGACCCAAACTTTTCATAGTTAATAAATCTAGCTTGAGTGGAGACAGTCAGGTATCACAAAGTTGTTCTCGCATGCACAGATCGACAGAGGTTCTGTGACCATCCTGCAAGTCCATCGTTAAAGAAGGCACTTGTCGCAGGCAAATATAAAGCATATCTTTCTGTATGTATTTAATCTAGAAAGATAGCATCTGACAAAGCTTTGGAGACACATCATGTCAGGATACTAAACATCCAAAATGCTGAGAAACAAATACATAGCGAAATCAAAAAGAACAGGCTAATGGCAGTAATAATCAGTGAATATTTTGTCAGTTAAGCAAATGCTGTATAACTTGTTTAGTGTTTTCTAGCTTTTATGACAGAGCCAGTCTGCAGATCATATGGGAGAAGCAGACTGAATATAAGAACCCATCCTTTCTTTGTCATTCCTAAATCCAAGTTTTTATAAGGAATTTCTTCAGCTTAAGAACCTTCAAATGCAAGTTTAATTCAGCTTTTCACTTGTTTTTTACCCCTACCCAAGAATTTTTTTACACTTTAGCTTGGATTTTAAAAAAGAGAAAAAAGCAAGGGGGAGTGGGGGGAAGGGCAGGCTTTCATTCAAAGCAGTTCTCTGCAGTCCTAATTAAAATAGACTTCAATGAGAAGTTTTCTTTTCCTCTTCCAACTAAAGCTTAAGGGCATGGTTCTAGCTGGAGAGTATATTGTGTTCATTTTACTGTTTGAGTGGTTTGGTAGAGAAGCTGTCTTTCAAAAGCAGAGTGACTACTATGATGCCTTAGGACTCAGCTGTCACATCAAGGCTGTTTTCCACATATATGTATTATATAATGTGCATATATCATCACCATCATGTAGCTGAACTTGTACATCTTACATGGAAGCAACTTTTTCTCACCTTTAAGAACTTCTCTCTACAGAGGGATTAGACATAAATGTGTCATATATTTTAAAGGGAATACTGACATGTGTTGTCCCTTTAAAAAGAAAAGAATGATGCAAATCGAAAGACATGTATAAATCTCTACATAAATTCAGCTGCAGTATTGGTGCAGTATTCTTTCCTTTGTGCTAGGAAAACCAAAGGGGGGAATTATTTCCTTCAAATGTTACAGTCAACTTAAGTGACTGCAAGAGTTGCTAGACTGAGAGCAGCACTAGAAAAAGAAACCTCCCATTTAGCCACAGAGGAAATATTCCATTTAGCTGTTTAATTAAATAGGAAATGGCAGTGCATAGCCCAGTCATTGTCTCAGCCCTCGTGGAGAGGATCAGAAGAAGGTCAGGAGCTTGTTCATTTTCTGTGCCCACGGCCTCTGTCCTGAGACCACCAGCAACGATAGCCAATTAATACCAAGTGCTTTAAGGGGTTCTGGGTTGTGGGATGGTGGGTTTTTTTGTCCACTGGGATCTAGACTGAGGTTGCAAATTCATTTCAGAGAAGCTGCTGCACAGCCAGTGACAAGGATTTCAGAGTATGAATGAGATTAGTCAATGAAAAGTGAAAAATCGGTGCCTCGGGTTTTGTTTGTTGTTTGTTTTTTGTTTTGGTGGGGGTTGTTTTGTTTTTAACTAACACTGCCACACCATCAAAAGACACTTTCTTGAAAGCTCCTGTGCAGTTTTGGTTTCAGAATTCAGTCTCCTGCCCAATGCACTGAAAATACAGCCTATGTCAAAATGAAACACAGAAAACCCCCAAATTTTCTCAGCTTCAAATAACTATTTTTAAATTTTATTGTCAAAATAATTTTCTGAATCACCTCTACCTTTAGTTGTGTACAGTTTGTACACAGCTATTGCTGCTTGCTGATGAACTTTTTAAACCTTACCAAAACAGCAGTACTGCTGCTGGGCTCTCATTTGCTCTAACCCATTATCTCTGATTTTTAAACACTCAGATTGATGCAGTGAAATTCTGGCAAATTTGAGCTCTGGGAGCATCCACAAGCCAGGCAGTGCACTATCACTGGTAGAGTCAGCATCAGCAGTAGCAGTCTGCTTGAGATAGTATTTATGATGATATCTCCTGGAAATTAGACTGACAACCTCAGTTTGTGTTGCATGCTGTAAATCACCCAGCAGAACAAAAGGTTGGGGTTTTTTTGCTTACAGTTGACCTCAGCTGGATTCACTCTCTCTGCGAAGTGAAAGTCTGACTGATATTACTGGAGAAGGGTGTCTGAGATCTGCTGGCTGCTGGCTTCTTCTGGCCTGATTCAGGCATGAATGCTGGTGCTCACGTTGCCTCCAAGCTGTGGCTGTGGCAGCCTGGTCTGATGCCATGATCCAGGGCTGGCTAGTTCCCGAGTAAGTTGCACAGGCTTGAATGCTGTGGGCTGGAGGTCTGGAAATCAGTGAAGTATCAGGCAGATAATTGAGAATTTAGGAAACCATCCAACTCTTACAACAGCCACTGAAAGTCTTCTGTTTCTTCTGCTGATTGCAGTGAGATGTGGGTTTTCAGTGCTGTTTTAAAAAATGTGTGGCTTCAGTTGGTACCTGCTTGGCTATGCAGGTTGCTGTGTGCAAAGATACAGGTACTACTTACGTCATGAACTTACTTGGAACGAATGCATGATTGTAGAGATAATCTCATGAAGACTTGTGATGCAGTTTTTCTTGAGGAGCTGCAGTCTGATTCATTGGTGGTGTGTGTAGCTGTGCACATATATGTGCTGTACACACACATGCCACATATATAAATTCCCAGTTTTGATGGTGGTGAGCAGAGGTTTGGAGGTAACTTTTTAAAGTAATTAAGGTTTCATAGAACCATCTGACTGTACATGTAAGGAAAGGTTAGCAGTTATCTTTCATTGCTCATATTTAAAAACTAGTTTCAGGAGCCCATCTTTACAGTTAAATATTTAAATTCCCTGTTGGGAAACTCAACTTCATTTATGAATGTATTTAAATGATAAATCATTACAAATACAAAAAAGAAGGGAGCATCAGGGAGATGCCCTGCTCACTTGTGTAACTCAAAGGCAGTCTAGGCCGAGGGAGCAAGTACATAGGTCAGTTTTGTGTGGGTCCAGCCTGCATAGGGGTCCAGGGTCAATCTCGGGGTTTACCCTGGGATTGCCTGGGTGAGATGAAAGGAGATGGTGAGACATGGCTTGTTGCTTTGCTCATCCTCAGAGCTGCCAGGCTCTGCCCAGCATCACGAAGGGTGTGGGACTGGCTGCCATCCACCCTACCCATGTGTTTTATTTATTTCAACATCTGAGAGCAGTTTGTGGCTGTGCAGTTTAGCTCTGGGGAGCAGCATGACCATGCCCAGGCTCTTTGCAGCCCCCTACAGCAGGGTCCAAGGTGCTGTACGGCCGGCCAGTGGGAGCTGGGGGAGAGGATACCAGGACAAGCTTTCTTCTGTCGAACTGCTTGCAGAATGGAAATGCAGCCTGACATGTCTGAAGCCGTGTATAGAAAGAGATAGATAAACTCTGTTAACCACAGAAGCAGGTTTTAAACACATTACAATATTTTATCCCATTATTTGTTTTGACCAATTGACCACAATATTAAAAATTCAATCATGGAGCAGCTGACAAGTGCAGTTGCCTAATTTTATTTAAGGGTTCTGTCCACCCCCCCTTCCATTTTTCCATCCTGTTAACGCTGCTGCCTGTGCCCAGACAGTAATGGGCTTCTTGTATGCCCACGACTGTTATGATCATGTAAATTTATTGGTGCTTAGAAGAAGCGAGCTATTAAAACATTACAACAACCATTACAGCCAGGCTCGTGTTGGCTTTCGCTCCCAATGAACATATGCTTCCGAGTGAATGCCTAAACTCTTATTTATGGATTTAATTTAATATGCGGAAAGAATTCAAAATTAAATTTTGTGTCTGCCTCCAGAGAGTGTCAGTGTATAATAACATGGTAATTTTTACACATCTTTATGAGAAATGGGAAAATTAATTCTTTCTGACAAGTTGTAATTATTCGACTTGGAACAGTTGCAGCTGAGCAGTTTGCATGCCTGTTGTCTGTTGTTGCACAGTGTAAGGGGAAAACGTGGGGATGGAGATATATTGTATGTCTGAGAGGTTCTAATAGCTTCTGACATTTTTGCCCTGTGTATTATCAGGGTGCTCTTTAAAGAAGTGGGGACCGTAATCTGCTGCCTGGCCAGGGACACACATGCAGCAGTGGACCCAGTGCCGGGAGATGGGGTAGGAATTATTTTGGTCTGAGGCTAAGGAAGGGGCTCTCTCCATTACTTTTTGAATGGTTAAAGCTGCAAGTGAGATAACATTATTTGTACTCTTTGGCCTGGCTTATTTTTCCCCTTGAAGATACAGGTGGAAGAAAAGTGTTGATTTTAGCTGTGTGCAAGTAGAGCTATCCTGTGTAAGTGTATTCTCTTTCTCACCAAAATAAATGACAGTCAAAGGCACTTAGCATCTTTGGACCACTAGGGACTGATTCCCCATAAAGTTAGTGGTCTTCTGCAATGAGAATACTTAAAAATAAAGCACACCTCTTGTTTAAATGTGAGCTTTCATGACAATTATTTTCATGAGGGTGACTTTATTCTTAGCTAACTTAACTTCTGTTTCGAAGTCTCTGCTGAAAGGTAGGACGTGTTCATCAAGTACAAGCCTGAAGCATCACTGGATGTACTAGATAAAAAGGAAATTTATTCAAGTGAATGAAGTGTGTGTTCATGGCTTTGAAGACAAACCTGGCAGTAGTGGGTGCTGCATTTTTTGTCCTTCTGGAATGGTCCCTTTGGGATAAACACATACTAACGGCAATGCTTAGAAAACATTTTATCAGACACATTAAAGGAAATAGAAGTGCCACAAATAAACCAGCACTGTGCTTGCTTTTATTCCCAGTGACTTATCATAGTTGCACTAGCTTGAAGGGCGCTAATGGTTTAGAAGGTGCTACACTAGCCTGTAAGTCACTGAAGAGGTTTTGTTGATGCGGGTAATTGGCATATGAAGATACCATGGTTTAGGAATATTTATTTCTCCAGAATATAGTGTGCTAGCTCTGATATATGTCCTGGTTACAGTCTGGATTATTACTGAAGGTAGCTAAGTAGTGCAAAACCCTGTGAATTCAAGACTGCTTGGTTTTTGTAGGTGTTTACCTTGAACCAAAGAATAACTTGGCTTCCAAGGTCTCAGAAGTCTCTACCTAGTGGACAGCTTGGCCTGGTAAGACCCCAGCAACTCTGTAGAAGGCTGCTAACAGGCATTGCAGCTCAGTGTGGCTTAGCTGGGTGCTGGAAGCTTCTGGGAGAGGGTGGAAAATGCTACTGGTTTCATCTGAGCAAGCATCTTTATGTAGTCAAAAGGCTTTGAGGTATTGTACAGATGGGCAAGTCCAAGGAGTTTTCGTACAAGGTAATATGCTTGTAAGAGGACTGGTGTAGATCAAATTTCATTTGGAACAATTCATGTCCAGAGATCCTAAAGTCTTTGGATATCACTTACTTCATTTAGACCTCCACAGTGGGCTCATCAACAACGCTTAAAGTTAGGGATCGTAGTGAAGCAAATACTCACCAGCTGGCACAGCAAGAGCACAGGGTGCTTCCCCAGGGAACCTCCTCTTTTATTTTTCAAACCAGTGAAAGTGTTCTTTCCAGTTGCAATAAGTCAAGTATTGCATGAAGAGTTTCTTTCACCAGCATTAGTAAATAACATTCAAAACATTTAATGAGTTACGAGAATTACTCCTTAGCAAGAACACATGCAACACTTAGTGTACGCTTTCAGGTCTTCATTTCTCTTTCCTTCCAGGAAAGGCTGAAGTTTATTCCTGCTTTGGAGAAACCTTTCCTAACTGCTGTCATCTGGCACTCTGAGCCCCTTTATTCTCTCTGTTCTGCTGTTAAAGAAACATTGCTCAGACCTCTTTCTTCCTGAGAACATGTTCTTCTTGCTTCATACTGAGCAGCTGCATTCAGGAATGCAAGAGTACAGAGAGATTGTCAGTTTTCTTCCAGCTCATTTTGAACCACATCAGGATACAAATTTAAGGGAAAGGCAAAGTTTGGGCTTATTTAGGAAGACTTAAGAGTAGTCTTGTAATGACAAGTTGGAAACAGAAAATATATTTTTTAAAAAGGCAAATAAATGTTGCAATTCTGTCTTAACAAGTGGACATATTGGCTAGGTAGAATATATGCAGTGTATATATGCATACATTTCTGTAGATGGTTAAGTTCTTACCTTACCTAGAACCACCTAGAGAAGGTTCCAAGTTGGTGAGAGCTTGAGCTTCAGCAAAATCCCGTGACCTGTGCATGTTTCCTTCAGTTTTCACCGTCCTCATTTTTAATTTTCTCCTTCCTCTCTTACTCCTGTTTGGAATTAAATGTTTGCTGCCACGTGTGGGGCTTGTGTTAACAGTCGTAAGTATGTCACACAGACTTCCTTTCATTCACACTGACTAGCGAAGGGTATCTGTGACCTTTGTGATTGCAAAAATGCTTTGACCACATTTAGCTTGGAGCTGATCAACTGCTTTCCACTTGCCCTTACGTATTCTCCATATAGGTCTACAAATGGATTTGCGCGAAGATTGTACATAAGAAAATACCCTGGTAACCAGTTTTTACCCCTGAGCCCTCCAGCCCATCATGTCTGAAAATAGGTGTGCAGTCGCACTGTACTGCTGTGTCAGCACAGCCCTGTTTCTAGTAGTCTTTCCACATTTTTGCTATCAGTGAGAGGTGTCGGGGTAGAGGTCTGTGAATTCTCTTTGGCTGCTGATTGTGCCAGCTGTGCTGCCCAAGGTGCCTAAGGAGGATGGTTACGCCGTGTCCTTGTTTGCTGGGAGGTGTTGGAAGCCCAGGGAGTGTTTGCTGTTCTGTCCAGTTGACTAGCATGAGTAGGTCATGCTGGTCATGTTGAAGGCATGGTGGAGTGGGAATGGTTTTTGGGAAGAATTGGTGAAAGAAGGGTTTGTTTCATGGGTATTCAATACAGGAGGATACGCTTTACTAGTTTTGGTCTTGCAACACACATAAGGTATATCTAGAAGTATATGGAGAAATCTACCTCAGAGCATCATGATTTTTGCCAAATTACTTCACTTAATAAAAACTTGGTTAGTTCAGATTTCATCTTATTATTTTATCTACTCTCATGATGTTTGTGCTAGATGGTATTACTTTTCAACCTCTGTCCTCATCCCCCAGACAGCTAAAGAACCCACCAAAACAAACAACCCCCCCCCCCCCAACCCCCAAATCAACAACCCAACCTCCAAAAAACCAAAACAAACAAAACCCCCACTCAAAACATCTTTCAGACCTTAACTCCTGTTAGGTGGCAGTTGGAATGATGGTCTTGTTTCAATAAGACAAATGCAACTCCTGGAGAGTTCATTGCTCATTAAATAACATACATTTTTCTTAAAATAGGAGAGCTTGCCCTTCCTGTCTGAACATGAGTGAAAAGGAACATTTTGAGAGGTCTTCAGGCCATTCTGAAAAGCTCATTCTAGCTAATACTCTTACATTTGTAATCCTCAGCTTTAGTATTATTGATAGAGAAGGAAGTAATGGCAAATCATAGAATCACAAAATCGTTTGGGTTGGAAGGGGCCTTAAAGATCCTCTAGTTCCAACCCGCCTGCATGGGCAGGGGCACTTTCCACTAGTCCAGGTTGCTCAAAGTCCTGTCCAGCCTGTCCTTGAACACTTCCAGGGATGGACATCCAGAACCATATCTTACAATAACAGGTTTTGCAAAATGGTCGTGGTTGCAGCATTTCTTCTTTTTATGTGTTTCAATTATTTGGGGAACAGACGGTGGTTTAGAATGAGATGTCCAGGCTACATACCTTTCCATAGTTCATGAAACAGAAAGATTGCCATTTAAACATAAGTGAGCTTTTATCTGTAATAATGCCTCCCTTCTGTGGGGCATTTTCCACAAACCCAGTTTCTCCATACCACTTTTTTCTTTTACAGATGGCAAAATGAGACTCAGAGAGCTTAATTACTCCAGGACTCACAAAAAGATAGCAGCAGATTAAGGAATAAATAATGTTTCTTAAATTGCAGTCCAGTGTTTGAAAATAACAGCATCTTTCTTTACTGTGCTAGATCAAGCTTAGTGATGAGTGAATAAAATAATCACTGATACAATAAAGGGATCTAGTTGAAGTATACATTCAGAATTTGAGGTGGTGGTGTTTTGTTGTTGTTTTTTTTACTGGAAGTTGCTAGAGTTATCCGAGAGACTTATATTGCCAAATGCATGCTTGTGCTCTTCTGGAGTGCTCCCCTTCAGAGGCTTCCCTGTACTAATGGCATCCAATAAAATACTGTACATATTGCAATATCTGGCAGTCTTCTGGAGGTTTTGCTGACTGAGCAGCAAACTTGCTGAAGAAGTTGGGTAGACAGCTGATCATTGCTACTGATTGTTCTGTGGCTTATGGTTGCTAAATTAATCTCTCTATTGCATTTTCTCCTGTAAAACAGAAATAACACCTCCTTCTTTGGTGTGTGAGGTTTAACAAGTTGTATTGAGTTTGGTGAGGTAAAGTACTGTAAAAGTTTTAGCACAGTGCATCTGCTTCTAGTTTCAGCACAATTCAGGCACTCTACAGAGGGGCTTTGCAGTGTGAATAGCAGTTACGGGAAGGGATTGAGGAACTTTTGAGCACGCTGCTACAATTTGATCTGGCTTGAAGGAGCAAATCTGTATATCCTCACCTATTTATACAAGTCACCAAGCACCACCGTGGCTCCTTCCTAGTCTGAAGCCTGTAACTTGACCCAAATTTTTATCCAGTCACAAACCTTGAAATTCAGGCCTAGTTAGGACTTGGGTGCACCAAACCTGCCCGACTCTTCCTTGGCGATAGGTGGCATTTCCACCAGCCTCCCAGATCGTGTTTTCCTTCTCCGTCTTTTTTTGGTTCTGCATATCAGAACGTGATTAAAATCATTAAATCCCTATCTATATCTTGCTGTCTGTTTTCCTTTTAATTAGGTTGTAAAACAATTAGTTACCACCATGTCTTTCTCTTCCCCTCTCCATCTCTTTCTTTTGCAACTCCCCCAGTGTGCCCAGAGCTGTTTGTTCTCCCAGGGCAGGGAGGAGGGGGCCCTACCGTCTTGCTTTATTTACAGCAGGGTGAAGGTCAGATATAAACAGTTTTTGTTCTTGTGCTGTTGCTTTCTTTTGTGACCTATCCTGCATTGTTTGGCTTTTTTCCTCCCTCGTGCTTTGAAGTGCCGCACACCAGGTGTTCCTGTTCTGAATTACACATGAAAGGACCACATCCCTGGACTAATTAACTAGTAAACTGCTCCCGTCTCCCCTGGGTTTAATTGATGCTGCTCTTAAAAGGGGAAGCCAGTTTCTTATTCCTCCTGATTTCACACCGTAGTCATCTTCTCTTTATCTCCCTAAATACGGGAGATACTCTCAAATTTCTCACTCTTGAGCCAGGCAGTTCTTAATGTCTTCTCATTTCACAATTAATAAAACAATTATCCGGCACAAAATTTTTTAAAGAAGCCCTCCACGTTGGTTTGTTGTTGTTTTTTTCTTGGCTTCTAATTTCTTTGTGCCTGATGGTTGCAGCCTCTCTGGGGAGTGTGATGTGTAGAACCGCATTGCTTCCCCAGAGCAGGAAGATCCAGTATCTTGCTGTTAATTATTTTAGTTGATTGTCTTGACCCAACAAAAGCATTGGTGTATGCCAGCATCTTCCATGGCTCACAGTTTCCTTCCTCGGGCAACGCTTCTCGCAGTGTAATGAGCAGGAGCTTTTGTGCTTTCTTTGTTAGACCTGGTGGTAGCACATCCATACACATCTAGGTTGTCTCTGTGGTAGGGTGGGCCATGCAGAAAACTGCATGAAGTGATCAAAACTAGTTTAAAATCAGCAAGCCTAAATCAAAACCAGTTCCTTTCTGTGGGCCCTCCAAAACTGCTCAGTGCAGATTTGTCTTAAATCAGTAAAGACCCATCTTCAGCCAAACTAGGATAAAAGTGGTTGGGGATCTGTAGAATGTTGTCATGTGCCAGTCACTGTGCCACTTATCCAAATCGGGGTGTGCGCACGTGTGTGTATTATCCTTCCCATGCTCCAGCTGTGTCCTGTAACAGCTAAAGGGCATTTCAGGCTGGGGCACAGCAAGCAGCCCCTCGTATGTTTAGCAGGTGCTCTCTTCGTGCCCAGACCTCTGGTTGGCTTCCCGATGCTGGACAGAGGCAGGACGCGGTCCCTGGGGCAGCAGCCCAGCCGTAACACGGCACGTTGCAAATGATGTGCTGTATTGCAGAGATGTGCAAAAACAAACATTGTATTTGGGCTTCAGGACCCTGTGTGCTGTTGGGGCTGCGCTAGTGCTGGGGTGTGGGGAGCTCCCAGGCTGGCAGTGCTGGCAGAGAAACGCTACACAAATATTTGTATAATGGTTTATTAATTATTGATTTCCAGGTCCTTAAATGCAGTTTTTGTGTCTTACTGGTGCATTGGCATTTTGAGGTGTTTGGCATTATTTCATTCCTTGATTTTCTTTACTCCAAATGGGAAATTTCTTCAAAGGGTACTGGTTTAGGTTTATGGTTGGGTTATGCTTGTTTTATGTACTTATTCACTCACCATGAGCATCCTGTATTCATCTTTTAATTGAAGTCCTTGTGAAGTTCAGTGAAGTCTTCCCACCGACTTCAATGGGAGCCAGTCCCTATTAATTTGATTCAAGTTGTTTTCAATTTAAAGTGGAATTTCAAACTTAACTGTCTTATGAAATAGAGGGGAAGGATTCGGGATATTATCAGAAAGAGAGTGGGATGTAGCAACATTTTTACTTACTTAAAAGACATTTTCCTCTTGGGGTGGATGCCACAGTATAGGTATCAGTGTCTCACTGCCTCTTTCTTGGATACCAGCCAAAGGGAAAACTGTAACACCTTGCTGTATGTGAGCATTAGGTTTCAGAGGTGGAACCTGAATGTTGGTCAGATATGTATTTATTCCAGGCAAAAGTCCATGTCTGCAAAGTAATAGTTTGGGGCCAGATGCAGAATGGTCAAAAGAAATAGGAGCTTTGCTGTTAATGCCAGAGTTTTGGATTAGGGGTTTAGTGTTGTGACATACAATGTAGAAGGGAGAGCATGCTGCTTTCCTCTGAAATTATGGCAGTTCAGCACTGATGTGAAATAGGGCTGCAGTGTGCCTGCTGTCGGGTTTTGTTGCTGAAGATTTCACAAAACATAATCTCTTGTCCTGCTTCCTTATTCTTCCTAGCCCCACATGCTAAAGTTCCCTACTTGTGTTTCTGTTTGGTTGGTGTTTTGTGTGTGTGTGGTTTTGGGGGGCTTTTTTGGTTTTGTTTGTTTGTTTGTTTTACTCGTTTTTTTCTGGCAAGACCCAGCTAAATCATCCTTTTGTTTTCCCCAAGGAGGGTAAATTTTGCATGTTTGTAGGGTGCAAAGTGACTTTTGTGGATCATGCCATTTCACGGAGGGACCTTAGGCTTAGGAGCAAGCCAGCTAACTGACACCAGAGAAACAGAGCTCAGTGCAATTAATTGTAAACTGACTGAAGCTTCTATGTCAAAGATAGACTGAACTTCAATTAACATGCAGCTTAACACAGACATTTTTATACTCTGAAGCAACTATTTTAAAACAAACAAAAAGCCGTGAACTCATTGAATTTGAGCAGAGGGTGAAGGTAGAACTTTAGCCTTTATAAGCTTTATAGCTCTATTGAAATCAATGTAATGTTATCTTGATTTAAACAGCTTAAAATCTGGAGCCTCTTTTGTATTTCATTTGATTGCTTAGATTTAGTATTTCCCAAATTCCTAAATTTTATTTTAATCAGTTTTTTGCTAGCATTTGCAATACATTAATTTTTAGGGAAATTTTGCTTTAAAAATACTTTCAACCTGGTTTTGCTTATTTCCTGTATTATTTTCTAGCAAAGATGTTTTCAGCTTAGGGCAGATACAAATGAAAACTCAAAAAAAGACATTTTATTGCCAAAAAGCACTGGTATAATTCAAAAGCACTTCTTGCTAAATCATTTGTGAGTGTCTCATCAAAGCATAGGATATGGTTTTGCTAGTGTAGATCAGGTCTTTGAGAATGGTTGTCATGCACTTTCTTAATCTTAGTCATTTTAACCCTTTTACAATTCTTTCTAACTTTCCCTCCGAGCTCTGATGTTCTGTAATTTTTTGCTGCCTTCCTCTTCAAAGGCAGGTTTGTCAGTGTTTTTGTGATTAACTTTTATATGTCTGAGTTTTTAAAAACACTATCAGGTTATAACATATGGTTTAAAAGCCCATACTAATATTTTTTTATTATTATTCCAACCTTTCTTAATCAAAACTGAAAGTCTTGTCACATCCTGTTTACATTTCAGCTTTTATTTAATTTCATCCTTCAGAGAAAAGGAAAAAGGTATCAGGGCAGAATCTGAAATTTGAGAGAAAATTTGAAGTGGCCCCTGTTATTCTTGCCATCTGGCTACTAGCTGGGTTACCCCACTTCAAAGAAGCAGCAGTCGTGGGTAACTTATTTTTCAAACTGCTTTACATTTCATTATATCTCAATTATAATATCTAGACAATATATGACAAGTTGGCATTAAAAATGTAAAGGAAAAGGATATATGGATTTGTTGTTGCTTAAAGAAGATGCTGGCAATGCTTCTTCTCATAAAACATGTAACAATTTATTTTCAAAATTTCCCTTGTTCTGTAGGCTTCGATGTTGGGCTTAAAAATGTTTGTAATTACCATTTTTACAATGGCTGCAGAACAGGAAAAGGCTAGTATATCTTAATGTGCAGAGTTATTTTTTGCTGCTAGACTTAAATTAATAAAAGTTAATATTTCATATATAATTGTGTTTTGGCACTTTACTCTTTCTAGCTGGCCCTTCTCCCTGAATGGGTCCTACCTCTGTCTCATCTTTGCTCTCCTGCAGTGCCCACCCACTGAATCTCCGGGCAAAGAGATTTCATAAGGAGAATGCACTGAGCTCTCATTTGCACTCAGATGAAAGAACTGATTTGTTGATTTGATCTCTTTTTCAAAATAAGACCTAAATTAAGTATTATCTTAATCAGCAATAAAACACATTCTTTCAATTACTTGTTTCTCTGACTTATTAAGAGAACTCTAAATAGTTTCAGCAAGTATTGTTGTAATTGTTTCCTCCTTTGATTTTCACTTCCTTAGTTGTCATCATCTCCTGGCAGTGGCAGCAGCTGTAAAGCAGATCTTTCAACAGCCTTGTTAATTGTGTAGAAATTAATCTGATTTAGAAAACCTTGTTGATATACGGATTCATGTGCCATAATGTGTGTGTGCATATGCCTGCTCACCTCTTTTACTCAGTGTATTCTTCTGCATCTCAGACTGACCTAATGTGCAGGTTGGGTCATTATCTCTGCTTGCCCGTGAGGACTCACACATTCCTGTGGGGTCAGATTTCATTTCAGTGTTCTTATCAAGTGCACTGGATACCTCCATGGAAATGCAGAAGCTTATATGAAATTCATTCATGGCTTTTATGTTGGTAAGGAAAACATTTTTTCTAACCAATCTGTCTTCCTTTTATTTACTTCCATTCTTTGTGTGCAAGGGGAGATATATAAGTTATATAAACTATATAATATAGTTACATATATATTTGATGAATATATATATATATATTCATCAAAGTGTGTTGCTATTGTCTTGTTCAGTTACTTATCACTGTAAGTGAGGAGATCTACTTGGAAGGAGCTAGGAGCCCCACATCTCCTGAAATCCTGACCAGTTAGTGGATAAAGAATGTTACCAAAATAAGGTTTCATTCTTTAAGGGCCCTCAGATGACCTGAAAGTACATAATGCTCAATATTCATGTTTTGCAGGCAGCCATCTATGTTTTCTTGAGAGTGAAGATAAAGCTCCTTTATCAGAAAAAATATTATAAAAGTAAATTAACATATTCAACAATATTTCATAATAAGGAAAAATATTATTATAGCATTCTATAACTCCACAAAGAATATTAAAAAAAAAAAAAAAAAAGGTTTTCTGTAGTTGGTACTTACTGGTCTATGCTGCTAGGCAAATGAGAAGGTTATTGTTAAATAATAAAAGTATTAATTTAAGTTGTATACAATTGAACAATAGATAATCTTCATGAGCCTACTTGAGGTCATTACAACTTCTGTGGTACCAGTTATTAATTTTAGCATTCTATTTTAATTTCCAGACTGTAATCTGCAAAGGCTGTGCTGTCTACAATAAAAGGTTACCTCTTTCTTCCTGTCTTATATATCAGTGCTCTGGTAGAGAGCAGCACTCCCTCGATGTGTTGGTGAAATGATAATTTGTACATCATTATGTACAGTGCTGGATAGTCTTTGCATTTCTTTAGGATAAATAGCAACGTAGAAGGATAACATTTTATCATTTTAAAGATGATAAAACAACAGGTTCTGTATGCCAACACAAGTGGCAGAGGCAGACATAGCTTTTTCAACTGCATTTAGATTTGGGTCAGGTTCTTAAAAGAAATTCAAATTGAAGCTCTCCTTTCTACACATGTATCTGTCAGTAAAATGAACAATTCTGTCGTGTAGAGGAACTTTAGATGTGGAGCCCCTGCACTCGCTTGCTGATGACTAGAGCTAGATTAGTGTTTTTGTATTTTAAAGCCACTATTCAGTGATTTTTAGCCCAATAGGAGATGAAGACTGAGTGTTTTCTTTCTCTCATCCTGTCATGTAAAGTCAGGAATCTGGGGAGGAAACTTCACATGCAATTCAGGCTTGTGAATACCTACAAAAAAAGTTACAACAATTATTTGCTTTGTAGAGTTGCTCTTTATCTCATTACTTGCAACGCCAAACAATAACATAAGTAAAAAATTACCAACAAATGTAGTGAAAATGCTATTTGGGAGTCATAAGTAAACTCTCCATGAAAATCCCAGACTCAAATTGCTGGAGAATAGGCTGAACCTTTCATCCTTATGAGACAGATAAATTGAGTACCATGCAGCTTACAACTAGCATTTCTTCTGGATGAGAGTTATAAAATGAGCATTCCATCTTTCACTCATTGACACCAGACTGCTTCCTACTTTATTTTTTAAATTATTGTTTTTTATTTGGAAGACTAAGAGTTCTTCTTCCTTATACTAGCTGAGAGTTTTATTTCAGTGGTTGTATACATGCTGTATATATTTGCAGAAGACTTTGCATTTGTTCAGGTGAAAATATATGCCACGGTATTAAGTTATATATAAAACATGAGACCAACTGAAAATTCATTCCTATTGTCAAATGCAGGCTTTTGCCAGTGACTCTTCATTTAAACTTTGCACATCTAACTTGAACAGAAACATAAAAATGGAGACCAACCCTGTGCTAAGGCGTGTCTTCAGTCATTGCGCTGAAGTAGCGTATGTATTTGGGCAAACCTTGAATTTATTATTTCTGTGCTGGCAGAGATGTAGGTGTTCTTGCAGTCTGATGCTTACAGAGGCAACTCTCTTTTAGAAGTGATAAAAGAATAAAGGGCAATGCTTGAGTTTTAAATTTGCAGCCATGGGTGAGATTATATATGTACACATGGATGCACACACTGGTTTAAGGTTGCTCTCCAAGAGTAGATGAGTTGGGCTGCAGGAGTTTTTTCCATATAGTATTTGGGGTTGATGAAAATGCTACAAGGCAGTCTTGCTGAGACTGATACACCTCTTTTCCTCAACTTCCAAGGACTTTGAATTCTGTCCTGTATGAATAGAAAATATTATTGGTCTGTTGTTTATGGTGACAGAAGGTGACAGAAATGAGGAGAAGTTCCAGAGTGTTACCTACGTGTCAACTGTTACTTGTCAAATGAGATTCATCTCTTATTGATCCAGCAACTTTTCTTTTAGGTGCTTGAGCTAAGCGAAAAATTTAAACTTGTTTGATCATTAATAGATACAGATGCTTATGTGAAGTGAACAGTTCTTCCTGCCTTAGATGCTCATTTTCTTGGATGCTCTCTGCAATGATCGAAGGGGTAATTGATTGAAAGTAATCACTGACTTTCAGATTATCAGTTACATAGGACCAAAACCATCTTTTTCTTTATCTCTAGTCTTCATAGAATCATAGAATCATAGAATCATAGAATCCTAGGGGTTGGAAGGGACCTCGAAAGATCATCTAGTCCAACCCCCCTGCCAGAGCAGGGTCACCTAGAGTACATCACACAGGAAGGCGTCCAGGCGGGTTTTGAATGTCTCCAGCGAAGGAGACTCCACAACCTCTCTGGGCAGCCTGTTCCAGTGCTCTGTCACTCTTACAGTAAAAAAATTTTTCCTGATATTCATCTTAAACCTCCTATGCTCCAACTTGTATCCATTACTCCTTGTCCTATCACTGGTCATCACCGAAAAAAGCTTAACTCCATCGTCTTGACACTCACCCTTTACATATTTGTAAACATTGATGAGGTCCCCCCTCAGTCTCCTTTTCTCCAAACTAAAGAGACCCAGCTCCCTCAGCCTTTCCTCATAAGGGAGATGTTCCACTCCCTTAATCATCCTTGTGGCTCTGCGCTGGACTCTTTCAAGCACTTCCCTGTCCTTCTTGAACTGAGGGGCCCAGAACTGGACACAATATTCCAGATGTGGCCTCACCAATGCAGAATAGAGGGGGAGGAGAACCTCTCTTGACCTACTAACCACACCCTTTCTAATGCACCCCAGGATGCCACTGGCCTTCTTAGCCACAAGGGCACACTGCTGACTCATGGTCATCCTCCTGTCTACCATGACCCCCAGGTCCCTTTCACCTACACTGCTCTCCAGCAGGTCAGCCCCCAACCTGTACTGGTGCATGGCGTTTTTCTTCCCCAAATGCAAAACTCTGCACTTGCTCTTGTTAAACTTCATCAGGTTTTTCCCCGCCCAAGTCTCCAGCCTGTCTAAGTCTCTCTGAATGGCAGCACAGCCTTCTGGTGTGTCAGCCACTCCTCCCAGCTTGGTGTCATCAGCAAACTTGCTGAGGGTACATTCTGTGCCCTCATCCAGGTCGTTGATGAAGATACTGAACAACACCGGTCCCAGTACCGACCCCTGAGGGACTCCACTAGTCACAGGCCTCCAACTAGATTCTGCCTGTATTTACACTATCTCATAGCTGCCACTTATGTATTACAAGGCAAAGAGTCTAAAACAGGTTTTAGAAGAGTTTTGCTTTTCAGATAGGAAAATGTGTATTTTATTTTGGCCATTTTTTCATTAAATGTCTCTCAAAACTGGAGCTGGACAACAGCAAGTCCACTCAGGCAACATCCTTGTGGAAAGACAAGGTGCCATTTTGAGACTACCCCGCTTCGCAGAGTTTGGGAAAGAGTAGGAGTCAAAATCATCAGATACTTCGAGGCTCCTTCAACACATGAATAGTTTGAAACTCTTTTATATGGCAGGTTTATCCACAATGGTCTATGTTAATACATTGCCTCTTCCTTGCAAATGCCTGCTTAATGTCTCTGTGGAACACTTGGAACAACACAAAATATCTTTGAAGGGATCATGAGGGCTTCCAGATGATATCAGATGAGTCAGAGGTCTGTTACTTAAAAGGAGTCCTGCAGGACTCTTGTTTCGCTGGCTTCCATTCTCCTCTGGTCTCCACTGGAGACTAATGGACTAATTGGGCTAAAATATTACTCAAATGAAGCTGCTGCCCTTTCCTAAACTAAAAGGGGTTACTGAGCCACTATAGTCATTTAGTTATTCAACACAGAAGAAATGAAGAATACATTAGTTATAAATATGCGTGGGATGGCTTTTTAATATACAGTCTGCTCAGTGTTATTTTGCAGTAGGTGCTCTGTTAAAAACAGAGGACCTTAGTGAAACAGAGTTGGTGCAAAGTACCGGCTGGGATTTGCATGACAAAACCTGTAGGGTTTTAAGCTTTTCTGACTGGTGCCGGTATCTTGTATGCAGCATCCTTTGCTTGTGTAAAAGACAGGAGCTATTTTCAGATTTGAATTTTATGTCTAGACTTAGATTTTTGAACACCCAGATTTGCTTTTGTCTGTATTGGGGAGGGTCTTGTCTATTTAAGTGTGTGTGTGATGCACCAGATGAGATGATAGGGAATGATCATACGAACACAAATCTGCTTGTACTGCTGACAGAAAATACTCTGAATATTGTCTGCCAGAACCCTTATCTACTGGGAAAATGAGAGGTGGGGGGTGTGTCACAGGATCTGACTCAACCTCCAGTTTCAGTAGGGAAGGACAGAATAAATCAACAAAATGTGGAGTATCACATTACCAGGACTGGGTAGTATTCATCTATGATCTCTAAAGGAATTCAAATGGGAACTAGACACCATAACAGACCGTTTGGAGGAAGCACTGGTGAAAAATAGCATAAGTAAACACCAAGATAAATATGTTATATTGCAGAAGTGTTAATGTGGTTTCTGTTAACAGAAGTTGTGTTTCACCAATTACTGCAGTTCTGTAGAGGAGTCAAGCAGAGATCTGGTGTTAACTACTTTGATTTGAAAGGGCATTCAACAGGTCCCTTGCCAAAGGCTCCTGGAAAAACTTAGCTGTCATGAGATAAGGAGTAAGAGTCTCTATGGATAAATAATTGGCTAAAGGGTAGGAAACAAAGGGCAGGAATAAACAGACAGTTTGACAGTGTAAGGAAGCCAGTGGTGTAGTCTCATAGGTTGTCTGTGCTGTGAGGATCTCTATTGCTCAACATATCGTAAATTATCTGCAAAAGGAAAATTGAAAATAAGGTTGCAGGTGCTAATAGGTTATTCAAGGAGTTGAAACCAAAACAGATTGCAGAGAAGGATCTTAAGTTTGAGAGTGACTGGTTGCTAAAATTAATGGCAGGTAAAAATCTGTGTGTATAAATTGTGAAGTAATGCATATGGGAGGAAAAATAATTCTAATTTTGCATACAAAGTGGTAAACTATAAACTAGCTTACCACTCCAGACTGTCAGCTCGATGCTTAGTACCAAAGAATAAACAAAGTAGTATGCTAACAGCTATCAGCAAAGGAACAGAGAACACTATTATGCCACTGTATTTATGTGGTTATTATGTCCTTACTGTTGTATCCATGGTTCAACCACATATGTAAGACTATGCCTTTCTGATTGTTCTCTCTCCTCTCCACATCTCCAAGGTAGAAAAGACGTAAAAAAAGATCGCAGCTAAAATCAGCTGTACAAAGTGAATTCCACATGAGGAAAGGTAGATTGAGATTGAGATGCTGCATTGCATTAGGCAGAAGAGAGAGCTGAACTGTGCTAGCTGAACTGTAAAAACATAGGAATATGTGAATAGGTATGGAACTTCTTTAGTGTCCGCTTGATAACAGAAATCTTTCATTATCATCCCATGGTTTCCTGCTCAATTGTTTCAAGCAGTATTTGTGGGGAGATCAAGCTGACAAAAGCTGTGGTACAAACTTTTTTTTTTCCATCAAATGTATGGATCATACTTGTGCAGTAGCTGGATGGCCACATAGACAGGGCATTATGCTATAGAGAGAGAGTCAACCCTACTGATACAGAATGCCAGAGCTACTGAGTCACTGGGTTTCCATTTACCATGCTCCAGATAATTTTTAAGTGGAGATACTAGGCTCCTAGTCTTGCTAAAAGCTGTGAATTTTTCCAGTTGATGCCAATGGAGTTAGATTCTCTCTTTTATTATTTCTTTTAGCTTGAGTATAATATAATTTGTTCAAAAGGAAGTTGTATATTTTCTCTACACTTGTTTCTATTTCCACAAGCAATGGCTGGAAGTCTTGAAGGAACCTGAAGCATAAGACTGATCTGTATCAGTGGAACTGGGTCTCTAACTCTATCAAGATTCTTTGTGAAGTCCTTGACAATGGATTACAATTATTAGATTGCTTATCTTAGTGTTATTAGTGGACCTACATTTGCATAATCAGAAAAGCACCAGTAGTGCAGTGCTTTATATAAAAATAAATGTTAGACTACATTATGTTTCAATTTCTGATACACCTTTATTTCTCGGGAAGGTACAGGCTTTGGGGAGAATGGCTAGACAGCAGTCCTGAGGAAAAGGACTTGGTGGAGGTAGCAGGTGAGAAGCTCGACATGAGCCACCAGTGTGTGCTGGAGCCCAGAGGGCCAACTGCATCCGGGCTTACAGGGAAGCTGGGGGAGGGGCTTTTCACCAGAGAGTGTACTGATAGGACAAAGGGTAATGGTTTTAAACTGACAAATTTAGGTTAGACATCAGGAAGAAATTCTTGACCATGAGGGTAGTAAAGTGCTGGAATAGGTTACCTAGGGAGGTTGTGGAAGTCCCCTCCCTGGAGGTTTTTAAGGCCAGGTTGGATGAGGCTTTGTGCAACCTGGTCTAGTATGAGGTGTCCCTGCTCATAGCGGGGAGGTTGCAACCTGATGATCTTTAAGGTCCCTTCCAACCTTAACCATTCTATGATTCTATGTTTCAAACATAATGTGACACACGTAGACTAAAAGTTAAACGTTTATTTTGGTGGTTAGATGTGTTATAACAGCCAAAGCCAAGAAATGTGAACTATTCCAGGATTAGATCCAAGAGTTTGTAAGAGCACGAGAGATAAATGACCAGGAGATCTAAGAGAGATCTGAGCTGAGAGAGGCCAGGTACAAATTAAAATAGCTCATTAAAAACATCTATGTTAATAGGACATTTCATTGCCTAACTGAAAATGTCTCTTATATTTTACATAGTCATTAACTCAATTGTTCGTGATTCTGCTCCTGGTGTAATAAGCGCTTTTAACAGGTGTTTTTTTTTGAAGGGAATCTCATTTGTGCTTTGTTCACATAATAATATAGGATAATATACATTCCCATAATCTTGTTAACGTATTGTTATATTTAAAAGGCAAGATGTTGAAACTGTGTATAAAAATAAAAGAATGGAAAGTTCTTTACTAGGTGGGCATGCAGTGAATCTTATTTCCTATTCCTTCAGTCCCTAGACTCTAAATGGTGAGGGTTCCAGAGACTTTTGGGTATGTACATGCAGCGTAGTTGATTCTGATACAGACAGAGCTCAAGCTGAGAGAAGGAATGATGTTCAGAAATAGTTTTCAAGGGATAAAGTACTTAGATATTTTTAGTTCTAAGGTAAAATATATGATGGCGTCTCAACTGCAGGACTGTATGTCAATTTACAAAATGTATTAGACATTTTTTACTCTAATTGCACTGATATTATATTATTTTGGTCTGGTATCATTTGTGTGTTGTTATTTCAGTACTGCAGTTTGTAGAAGATGCAAGCAATCACACAAATAATTACTGAAACCAGAAGGGGGAAAAGAAAAAAAAAGACCTGCATCTCTGTGGACAAAACTCTTGTCAGTGCTGATAATGCAAGATGTACTTCAAGAGGAAACAGAGAAAGCAGAGAGTGCAGCTGTCTCTAATTAATTGAAGAAATAATATAATAACTATTATTAGAACAAACCAAACAATAGTTTTGGCAAATATTTTTGTAGTGACTTAAATGAAGATGATAAGCAACTGTCATAGGGACAGCATTTATGTACTAATGATGATCAAAGGCAGCAGTCAGCAAAGGTTGAATGGCACATAACCACAGTGGAAACCTGCCGAAACCCCTCCTCACTCTCGCCTCTCCAGATATGTGACATATCTGGTCTTTCATCCCCGGAATGCTCCACTCGCTGTTCACCAGCCACAGTGACACGGGGTACATAATGCATGCCCATACAGACGCATGCAACACTTTGCCCTGGCTGAGAAGTCCTCCTGGGTCTCCGAGCTGCAGCCCAAGGGACCTTTCCCGCCCTTTGGTGGACCTGTACCTGCTCTGCTCTTGGCTGATCCCACTCTGCATCCAGTGGGAAGGCAGTTCCAGCTGCATGGCATTTAAATGTTACCATAGTGATGAGTAGTGGACACTGCCACCTTTCTCTTTTTAATTAAAGAACAGATGCAGGGAAAGCTGATCTCTCGGTGACCCTCTTTAAGCTGACATCAACACGCTAATTGTTTGCAATTCTTTTCTTCCCTCAGCAGTTGCAGCTCTGTCCTTCATTCCTATCAAGGTCTTGCCTCCGGTTAGGTTAAAGAAGCAGTAACTCTTTTCAGAGGCTCCCTTTGGGAACTGTTTCATGCGATGGCTGCTTCAGAGCGACTAAACACTCTCCTCTCCTCTTCATTAACGAGGCGGGTACAGACGAAACAGTGCTTCTGCCTGTGATGGGAAACTTCTGGCTTTCCTCTGCTAAAATCAATCCTAGCAACAGCACTAAGTGGGGATTTGCTTGGACTATCCAGAAAAGTGTATGATTATGAAACGTAGGCATGCCTCCTTCCAGCCTCCCCTCACCTTGCCCCATTTCAGTACAACACAATCCTTGCAAAACAAACAAGGCAGTTGTGGCTGGGATGGATTTGACTCAGGAAGAAGTCACCTGCCTTTTAATCCCACTCTCAAAACAGCCTCAGCTTTCTGCCTTTGTTTCCTCTTTTAGAAAACAGCAGTAGAGTTGCCATTCACCTCTTACAGAAAATAACTGTGCTTTGCCCAGGTGTTTTAAATGCATAGAATATTCTATAAAGAAGAACTGCTGCTAGAGCAGTCAGTCTTCATCAGCAATTGCTGTATACCAATGTCAGAGATTGTTATGGCTTTTCTTTAGGAATTGAAATTGCACATGGTATTCATGTTAATGATAGGCAAAAAAAAAAATACATTATTTAATGGCTTCTGCTGTATTATCTGCCCTTTTTGCTTAGCTTCAGGCTAGAGTCAATAGGCAATTTAGCTCAGGAAAAACAGTCACCAAACAAGAAAAAGGATATTATTCATCTCATGCAGGTGTAAGTAAAACAAAAATAGTCTCAAAATACCAAATTCAGAGTTGCAGAAAGCACTTGCATTGCCTAAGTTAACTGGTGATTGCCACTGGATGTCCTCATTGCTGAAGTGTAGAGTTCAGCTACAAGATCCCAAAGATCATCAGTGACAAGAACCCTTGAAATGCAGGAGGCTATTCAAACTGTTTATACAGGGAGATGGAAGGGCTGATATTCTTTGTTGTTGTTGTCTCCTTTATCTCTGGGCTTGCTTGAGTTGGAGCAAGATCTCATTTTTGTGATAACCTTACAAGACAGAAGGTAATTTATACATATGAAATACATCATTCTAACACATTCACAATACTAAAAAAAATAATTATCTGTAGAGCCAAGCTATCTGATGCAGCAAGATTTACATTTGGGGTCATGAGTTGCTTTGTATACAGTTCACATGGCTTCTTTCCTTAGTATTTTGTCTATTGAAATGTAAAACAGAAACACAGAATTTGTCAGTTGGTCTGTGAAGCTCAGATCACTTTGTCCATCATTTAAATACTCTTTTATCTGGCAGTTCTTGGTATTTGTTGTCTAAGAGGAAGACAAAACCATCTAAAATACCCCTAAATACATGGTTGTTCCTGGAAGGAAAGACGGATATTTTCTCTCTGCTTTTGTCAACCTCAACTGAGAATTGAGGTTGAAGAATAAAAGACCAGATGACCCTGTCATAATCCACCTAACCACTGTTCTGTTACCTACAAACAGATGTGGTCCTTTTTAAAATACACCAGAAGTGTGGCCTCAATAAGTATTTAGAACAAATGCTTCTTTACACACAGAACTCCTTCATTTGAAATAGGCAGAAATTACATAGCAGTGTTGAGCTGCACAGTACAAGCCCTAGTGAGCTTCCCCAGAGTTTGCCAAGTTTTAGGACGTAGGACTATATTTTGCTGCATCGTGAGGTTAAAGTGAAGGTGTGAAGTTCGTATCTGAATGTCAACATCCCACAAGTAATCTTTTAATGCATTATGCTCCCACTTTAATTTGTCTGTAGGCATTTGAATTTTCTGTATCAAGTCAGGGAAAACTGACAGGCACAGCCAAAAATGCATGTTGGCCTTCTATTCAAGTGAGACAGTGTGGGGTTTCCTTTCCCAGCAGAACCTGGAGTCTCATTTATTTGACTGTAGCTGAAAAATGGCAGACTGTTCATTTAAACCAAAATGCTAATAATAATACTGATGCAGAAAGACCTTTAATAATTTTAAACAATGGTGATTTGTGACTTCATTTATGCCAAGAACACGACCACAGAGAGAAGTGCTGTGTGCTGTAATAAAGTGCAGAACGTAAGAACCAGCTTAAGCTCGGACTAAATGCTCAGTAGGTCAGTACGTTCTGTCTTAATTTGAGCCCATCTACAGTAAGCCTTTTTTGCAGGATATGAAGCTGAAAGGGCAAGGCTTGTCACAGTTCTTCTGGGGAGAGCATCTGTGTGCTTCTGAGGTTTTATTGGAAGTTATTTGGTGCTAGATGTTTGCTCCATCATGACAGTAATTTTAACAATATTTTGGAATGAAAATAATTTGAGCAGATTAGTAATTGGACCACCCATTTCCTCAACATCAGGAGGCCAATTTCCCTTTGAGAATTGTCAATTGCAAAGCCACAATTTATTCTAAGTTACATATTTGGTTGTATTTATTTCCTTTGCCTCCAAATACTGGTTTAATATTTCCTTTGTTGTTGACAAGCTGTTGACAACATGCCAAGGAAACAGGGCCACAGCTTAACCAAGGGCCCTGGGTTTTCTTACATTTTCTTTAAGGTCCTTCCTGCTAAGTATTTGATCTTTGTCACATGTAAAGGTTGTGAAGTCAGATTCTTAAATACAATGCACTCACACATTTAAAGATGACAAATAATTAGTTTGGCACTTCAGCAATGATGCAAGGGCTCTTACTGGTGCATTTCAGAAGGTTGTTTGCCACTTTGTAGTTGATATGTATGTGACTGTGTCTTTAAACAGAAATGTCTTGTGAACACAATGCATGTTTTAAACACTTGAAATTGAATTTAGTTTTATGTGAATCTTGCCCCATATAATATGAATTTCTAAAGAAAGCACATGGGGCTAAAACTCTACATCAAGTTTTTGTCATATGCTGAGTGTCCGAACTGTAATCGGCTCCTGCCTCATGCTCACCCACAGCTGCAGTTCCGTTTTGAAGTGATTTGTCATATATCAGTACAGCCAGCAGACCAAGTACATCCAGTATTTTGACTCCTGGAATGCATGATCCCACCCCATCTTATCAACATAGCCAACTTTGTTTCTTATAACACCTTCAATGCACAATATGTGCATCTGACATTGTACCCTAATGCTCTAGAGGCCCTCCATGGTGTATGCAGGGTCTCATTCAGAAAGAGGGGAGAAACCTGGGAGAGGTGCTTCTGCTTTTCCCAAATAAGGATTTTTTTTAATTGCTGGAAAAGTAGGTCCTCAAATCCATATATAGCTATTCAAATTGATGTTCTGACTTTCTGGGAAATTGTTGGACACTTTGGAGTCTTGAGAATTAGATTGGCGCATGAGACTGGGAACCCAACTTTACATCATGTCTTTGAAAATACTGCACCTACATGTAGTTGGCCCAACTCACTTCTGCGGTCCAAAAGGGAGCCCACAAAGCAGAGCAGGAGGACCATACTCTCCTTGTCTATCATCAAGTATTCTCTTGTTCCTTCTCAGTATGGAAGCAGTACTGTACAGATCCTCTGTCAAAAACAGGATAGGTTGGCATCACAGAAGGTCACTATTCAGAAAAACTACTGGAGATTGTCTGTGTAAAGTCGTTTTGCTGTGGAATGTATAGAGGGATTTACTGTCATCCATAACTACTGGAAATACAAATCCCAGTTAGGAAGCAGGCATTACACAAGTGTGTGGTGAAAAGACAGAAACTCATAGAGCTGCAAGGGTCCTTTGGTAAAATGCGTGTGAGTAGCCAAGTGAGACAATAGTAACATTGCTAATTCATTTAATTAATATGTAATTTACTTGGAGTAGTGTTCATTCTAGTCTGTCTTTCTTCAGAAAGATGTTTTCTGCTGTGATTCATTTCCATTTCACTACTTTCATTTTCATGGTCTCTTTGTTAATTGTCAAGGCCTGTTTGATGATTACAGTGGCTAGTAAATGCATTGCTAAATTATAGTCATAAACAACAATGGAAAAAAAAGACCCATTCATTTAGAGGGTTTTTTTCTCTTTCTCTTTTTGTTTTGTTTTTTTTTTGTTGTTGTTTTTTTTTTCCCCAATCCCAAGAAAGAGACTGTGCTGTGGACTCTAGCAAAACCAGTGTAGTTTCTCTTACCCTGTTCACTTTGCTTCACAGCTTCTTTGTTTTGGGGCTTTTTTTGCTTTCATACGCTCTTCTATGGGGTTATGTATATTTGCTGTATGACAACTTGGAATGTACCATATGAAGTAGAGCAGGAGTTTGAGTAGATTGAAAGTCTGAGGATGCAAGGGGTGTACAGGTATATTGGGTCCCCTTAGAGGGAACTGCAAATCCCTGAAGCATCCCATCACTCCCTTGTGCATGCTCCTCAGAGGAAATCCCCCTGAGGAGAGTTTCCAGCTAGGTTTGAAAGATACGAGCTAGAAAATTAGATAACTTATGTCTGCTCTGCAGCAGAAAAAAGGATGTCACTCATTGGGCCAGAAGTTAGGGCACAACAATTTGGGGGAAATGTAAGCACCAGCCTTGTTGGGTTTGTGCTCTCTGTGTATGCAGTTGTATTAAATTAAGCTGTGCAGAAGGAAATAGAGCTTGAGACTTTTGCCAAGTTGGTGTCAAACTAGGCATTACCACAGGCTCTTTAGCAAAAAATCTCCACAGAGGATATTTGTATGCAAGCCTTTAAATTTTTTTCCTTGGTTTTGCTTTTGATGTTTTGCTCCTGCTCAACAACAGCAAGTATGAAAATAACTCTCTTCAGTCTGGCTCTAATTTCAGTCCTCCTCCTTTTTCTGCAGAATTGTGGCATTTTGAGCTTAAAACCATCTTCACTTCAGAATATATGAAAACATTTTGCCCAGCCAAAGATGAAAGATTTTTTTGTGCACACACTCAAAATATTGCTTGGTCCTGTCTAACCCGTGAGACTAGTTTGATAAGTTTAACATAGGTAGCTTTCCCAATACCATAGCATTTCCTCTTAGAAACAGAATCTGAATTGGTTTCAGTGTAATGGAATATTTATTTTGCCTGTTTTAGAAAACTTGTAGCTTGAGAATGTATGTTTGTAGCAGGGTTTTATATAATTTATTCTTTAAAGCAATACAGTTTTGGATAAATTTTAGATGTTACAGTTAGGAAGTTAGGCTTGTAAATGAAATCTTTTGTGCTTTCTATTAAATGTAGTTCCAATTGACTCAACCAAAGTGATTAGTGCCCAACCTGTGTTATCCAGACATTTGTCAGATATTTTCTTTCATTTTATACATCTTGAACTACCACGGCAACCTTGTCATTGCAATTTTCACACCCTTTCTTTTTCTTTGTTCTTTATGTCAGTGAAATCTTATCTCTGCAGTCTTCTGTCATAGGTTAATAGTGTGGAACAAACTTCATTTCAGACTCTTACACAGGAAAAAATGGAGGAGAAGGTTGGTGGCCACTGCTAGATGGTATCTCACAGACAGATAGTTTTGTAATACCAACCAAAAGTGTGGAAGAGGCAGAGAAGAGCCAGCCTCAAAAGATTGACTCTCTTACTTTAGGTGCCTGGCTTGAAGCCCCAGGACCTCCTTTCACATCACAGAGTTTGGTTTTTATGTGCAAAACTAGAAGTTGTTCAAGTTTTACGTGGCTTTTCTTTTCAGGATGGGAGAAAACCACACAGGTCAGGCCTGGATTTATATTTGTTCAGTGTTGTTGTTATTGTACATATAAACGTATAAAAGTATGCATAGACTCCTGGAAAACCTTTGGGAAAGTTTTCTTATTTCACAGTCTTACAAAAAGATCTACGCTTGTGTTGGGTTTTTTTTCAGTACATCCTTTCATTGACAGGTCCAGGTACATCTTTTAAACAAGGAACTGTCTTGTTTACATGTTCCTTTCTTCCTTCTGTTTCCACCTGCAGTTGCTGTTTACAGTGGCTCAGAACAGCTTTTTAAAAGCAAAGCATTATTTTTGCACAGAAAGAGAAACTGCAAGCAGAAAAAATGTAAAAAGAGAAGGTCTGGAATAAACCCTAGTCGATCTAGAATCCCTGCTTTTTGCCTGAGAGAAGCAGAGAGCCCCTGAGTAGCATTTTCCTTTGTCCCCTTCCAATATTTGCTCAACTACCCTCTCTGTTGAGGACGTGGACTTTTACTATCCCCTTTGATGCTGTGCTCAGTCCTGGAAAGAATAAACTTTGCCAGCCTAGATTCAGACAGCGGGAGGCATTCTCCTATTAATAACTTTTCTACTGTTTCCTCCAGGACATCATTATTGTTTTTAACAAATAATCTTTACTCTCACTTCATTTCCTGTTTGTCTCCCTGTCTGTTCTCTTCGGTTTAATTGTTTCCAATTACCCAGCATAATAATAAGGACACCGTGATTGATAGCAGCTTCTTAAAATGCAGCATTATTTTTATTTTTTTTTTCCTTTTTCATAAGGTGCATTACAGATCATAGACTCAAAACTCTTTGACTCCCTGGAGGCCTTACTTCAAGTCCTGGTAGAATAGCCTTATGTTTTGCCTGCCCTTAAGAAAGAAAATAAATCAACACAAGTTGCTATTGAGACTTTGCATGGATAAAGCCTTACAAAACAGAGCCTCTCTGCTGCTCACATGGGTGGTTGTTTACAGATAAAATTTGATGAGGAAGACATTACTGTTATGCTGGTGACATTATTGGCTTTCTGAAATGTGGGCCAACATCTCCCAATGCACAGAGAACTCAGGAACCTCTGGTAGATACAAAACCCAGATTTTTGAGGTGACCTTCACCTGCTGATAGTTGTAATAATTCTCTAATCTGAACCCACAGCAGTCTTTGACTGGTCAGGCAGCTGTGGTGTGATGGGGGAAGAACCATGTCTGCACCCTGAGTGCTTGAAACCTTTGGAAAGCAAAACCCTGGGACTTTATATCAGCAGGTCCCCTGGGTAAGACCAGCAAAAAAAAAAAAAAAAAAGAGCATAAATCTGCTTTTCTATAGGATGTTTCTCGCCTTTATAAGGTTGGCCACAGTCTTCATAAAGCACCAAGTCACCAGTGAAAGAGGTGCTGGGAGACCCATGTGTGCCCTGCTTAGCCTCTCTTTGTCCAAATATTTCTAACCCGTCTTTCCTTTGAAGACACAGAACAACATGGGGCTGCTGACCAGTGTTGTATCAAACACTGGTGTGCTGCTCCCACATCTCACGAAGGTCAGGCACTCTATATGTGGGGCTGTGGAGGTACAGCTGCTGGGGAACAAGTCTACAGTGCTGCTGAGACTTCAGGTGCTTTGTTTTTCTTCTGACCACTCTGTTTATATATTACATACAGTTTATATCTTTTCTGTTTGTTGTTTTTTTCCCTAAACCTCCTTCCTTTTTGCTCCACACACCTGCCATACCTCCCCCCCTCCCCCCAGCTCCCGTGCCCCAATTTCTTGTATCTCTTATTTTGATTTATTTTAAAGAAGATTCAGTAGTTCATAGTGGAAGTTGAAAAATATGATACTTTGCTGGGCAGGCCAGGGTCAGTCAGAAATCACTGTAGGTTAACCAAGAATGTGAGGCATTTGGGAGCCACTTAATAGCAATTGTAGCTCAGGTTTGCAATTACAACACTTCACTGATGTTGAGTTTGCATCTTCCGTATAAAAACACACACTACAAAACAAGGAGGCCTCTTTCTTTGACAAACAGGCCTTTTTCTTTAAAACTAGGTCTGCATGAATTGCATTGGAGTAGAAAGTTGAGGTGAATGGAAGATTGTGTATCTTGGGGAGGGGGAATATAAGTTTTGATAAAAGTTAACATCTTACTAGCATGTTTTGCACAAGAAGAAAAAAACGCAGACTGGAAGGATGAGCTATAGACCAGAAGTATTATTGTTCATATTCCTTGAGGAACTGTTTTCCCCTATTATATGTTATTATCTGGTCTCAACAATTACAGCCTCTCCAGTGGAATTTTGTGAATGTAACTAAAATTTACAGAGTGCTAGAGAAGAAAAATATTTTTGAAGTTGTCAAACACTTCCTGTTATAAGACTGTATAGTGTTGAATATCTGCCTCAGGCAGGTTTATTGATTTATTTAAATTTGCTGTTCCCTAGACATCTGTTTTGGTCACTCTCATAGAGAAGATAGCAGGCAAGATGGACCTTTGGTCTGACCTCACACTCTTATTTTTGTTTGTGTACTGTTCTTACATTGAATTATATGAGAGAAAATACTTGATTTACCCATTTTAAGAAAGAAAAAAAAAAAAAGAGAGAGAAACTGGTAGGCTTTCATTCAAATAGTCTTAATACTCCACAGCCATGAAAAAAAGCAGAATTTCCCAAGTGGTCATCTCTGAGTCAGGGATATGCCTTTGCCATGCTCTTGAGTATGTGCCCATATATGTCTATTTTATGTGCTTTAGAGATACGCTGAGGTAGAGGGGTGGAAGTAAAGGGAAAGATTTGGTCTTGGATGGTGAAGATTGTGTGTTAATACTGATAGACCAGAAGACTAGGGCTGAACTGAAAGAGGAGTGGAGGAAAGGTAGAGTTAGATAAAGTATGGAGGATTTAGGGAAGAGAGCCAAGTAAGTATCCTTTATCAGGAACCTGGAATGCATCCCCTTCCTTTGCTACCATCAAGTATCTCAAGCTTCAGTGGAAGATTCACTGTGTAAGTGCTGCACAGGTATTACTTTATTTTTACCTCCATTAGCAGAAGAATGGAGATGCAGGAGGTGGAGCTGAAGGTCCTGAGCCAGATGATTAACATGTTGTTGGCAGCATGATAAATACAGTGAAACTGCTCTTTTCTCTGTTTGCCTTTTTTGAAGAACGTAGGAAATGATGTGCACAAAAGCTGTATTAAAATAACATTGCTTGCAAAGTCAAGCACTCAAACAAATTACATTGCTCAACACTCTTGTCTGTGTAATTTCTTTTCGGGATTCTTCTATCTGTTCATATGATACGGTCTACAATTACATGATCATGTACCATTTTTCTCCTACACAGAGCCTCATTGACCACATAGCATGAAGATGGTCAATTAATGAGCAACTGTTCAGTGTTCCATTATTCCTTATTGTACAGTGTGTAGCACTATCCCTGCCATTCAATCACATATCATTCTTGCTCGGAAGACAGAATTATTTATTTTCTTGTAGTCTTTTGTATGGCAATGATCAAGAGAATATCTGAATACATCATCTTCACAATAGGTGTGTTGGGAAGCTGAGAAAGGGGAGTATCTCCGTTTTCCAGATGGGGAAACTAGACAGCAGAAATTTTGCTAATACAGTGCATCTAAGACAATTTAAGATACTAAAAATTGTCTGGTTTTTATGTATTACTTTTCAATGATAAACCTTATCTTCCACTTTTTATCCTTAGAGTAATGCATCAAATTATTCAGGTTGCAGCCATGAGTGCTCAGTGGTTCTGCATATCACTTTCAAGTCCCACACCAAGAAAATGGGGAAGACAGTTAGAAATACCTAGGAAAGTTCAGTTACACAGGTGGCCTCACATAGGCTGTAGCAAGGTGGAGATCCAGCCCTCCCAAGCAGGATCCACCTGTCTGCTAAAGTGAGTTTTTGCTTCCTTCCTTTCATCCCTTGTCTCATTCACAACAGACCTTCACAATCTGCAACAAATGAATGAAACCCCCAAAACTCCATCCTCACTGACAACCCATACTTGATTTGTTCTGCAAGATTTGTTCTCTGCAATGATACAGGGATCTTACAGAAAAATAATATGTGATTATGCAATTATTGTATTGCAATTCATCTACATGATAGGACCAAATAAAGGTTGCATAGGCAGTTATAATTGTGCATGTCCCAACTTTAAAGCACTGGTTTTAGAAGTCTTTGTAGTATTTTGTGTGTGTTATTTTGCCTTTCAGACTAGGCCTGATGTATAAAAAAAAAACTTTTTTCTTCATTTCATCTTCCTTTTGCCTTCTTTATCCTTCCCCAACAGCATCAGGTGATTTTATTTTTTTTTTTACCTTTTTTTTTCTACTTTTTACAGCTCTAATACAGATATTTCAATGTCCTGTAATTTATTTTCTCTCTAAATGTCAATTTCCTTGCTGCTGCTGATTTGCTTTCAGATATAATGCCTAAAGCAGACTGTCAGCCATTCTGAAAGTATATGATTCTTCCTTCTCAATATCACACAAGCCAAGTCTGGCTGGAAGGACAGGGGGAAAATGAAATTGTTCTCATAAAAAAGAAAACATAGCACTAATATATCTTTATACTTATGTTCAGGTATCCCCTTTGTGTTATTAAGGGGACTCATGATCTTGTGTGTTTTCTCTACAGGGGATCACATTAATTTATATTTATAAGGTCTCCCATAATAGATGCTTTCCAGAAACATAAAAGCAAGTCCAAAAGTTCTTTGGATGCTATCAAACCAGAAATAAACACTGCATTGTATTATCCAGCAGCAAAAGAAAAGAGCTCCTCAGGATTAAAAAAAATAATAATAATGAACTGATAAAGTTGTATATATTAGCTTAAGGCTGGTCCTACCACCATTGTGGAGCTCTCATGAGTTCAGTGCAAGGGAGCATTGAAATCAAGCATCTTCATGAAAGCTTGGCACTCCCTGAGATGGCTCTAAGACATCAGGTGTGTGGATATATTTGTGTATACCCAAGTGTTTAAGTCCTCACATACAAATGATTTGCTACAATTCAACAGGTTGCCAACCTGGGCCAATACCTAGTTATTGTTGGTCCCTGTCTGGGTGTGGTAACCTGTCCCAACTGCAAGGTAATGAAACAGCAGAGTAAAAGCAGTTCAGATGAAGTTTTGTTACCTTCCAATTGGGGAGGGTTGCAAGGCGCGTTGTGCTAGCTTGGCTGGTGGACTTAGATACCCAGAGAGTTTCTGAGTTGCAACTTAACACTCAGAAATATAATTTCACTTCAGAAAACATGATCTTTCTTGGTGGTTCCTGACATCCTCTTAGATTTTGCTGACTGTGTTTTTAGAAAAGCAGTGGGTTGGTTTGCTTTTTTTTCTTTTTTTAAATCTCAAGAAAGGTCACATCAGAAAGATAGGTGCCTGAATCCCACAGCAATAATGGCATAACTCTTGAGTTGAATACAAGTTTAAAAGAGCAGTAAACATTGACTCCATTTCAGTGGTTTCCAAGGTATCTCTAAATAGATTATTATAAACAACTTAAAGAAAAACATAGTTCAGCCTCTGTTATTCTCCCTTCCATGTTCCGATCTCTGGAACAGGCAACATTTTTTCAAGTGTCATTAGCTGTTGTTCTGTTGAGGCTTCTCTTCTCACCTGTGGGCATCATGCTGTTGCCCTCCTAGGAGTGAATTCTACTGCAAACCGAACAATGGGCCTACACTGGTTTCATCAAACAACCCTGAAATATTAAATAGCACTCACTCCAGTGCAATTAGTCAGGTACCTATAAATTTCACCTGGTAGAAGAGCATCAGAGTTCACCCACTTGTGTTGGTGGCCACTGAAAAGTCAGTAACACTCCCACAGTGGCCCTGTTTGCTGGGCACAAGTTGTCCCAGCTGTGATGAGTGAGCAGCTGTGTTGTCACACAGCCCTCTCATTGAAGCTCCAAGCCTCTCCTGGCATCCATCCTCTCATGGGACTGTGAGTCAGCTAGAGTTTGGGGGTGGACTTGACTTTAGTGAGCTTCCTAGAGGGCTAGAAAAAAAGCTTTTAAACTCTACATCTGGGTTTTACTTAAAGAAACAAAGACTTTTTTTGTATATGTATACATTGAATGCTTTATATATGGGGGTCAGGAGGGTGGGAGAGGGGAGGATGAAATCACTCAGAGAAGTGAGGATAAATAGCATAGAAAACCTGGTTATTAATATGTTTCTCCTGCTCTTTGTGGTTTAGACTCTGCTTCGGTCTTGGTTTAAGCCTAACCCATGCCATGGTCACTTCTCTTCTAGCAAACTGTCCACAGTCCAGTCTGAGACACCACGAAAAGTCTCTTTCCATCACTTGAGGCGCTTGGCTGAGCGTAATCTCCTTGCTCGACAAGGGTGTTTCTCTTGATAGAGTGACTCCCTAGGAGCTGAACAGGCATACTTGGTCCAGGCACTTTTCTCTCTTGCCATCTCTAGCTGTCCCCCTGCAGCATGCCCCTAGAAGAGAGGGTCCTTGTTCCCTCCAGGACATGGCAAGAGGGGCAGAGAAGAAAACCTCCTTGCTGACTCCCAGCCCTAGCTTTTCAAAGAAATGTAACTGTGCAAGCACCCACCCTGCAATCCTTCAGAAACCTGCAGGATATGAGCTTTAAAGGAGGGAGGACATTTTCCAGCAATACTTTAATTAGCTTACATATGTGCAGCTATGGAAAGGCATGAAAAATTTTGGCCTAAAGATCAGCAGTGCCCCGTGTTCTCACATCAGAGGTTTGTTTGAGCAGCTGATTGTGTTGCTATGTTAATGATGTGCATTTCAGGTGATGAAAAAAATTGAGGATGAAGGGAGATCTCCTATCAGAAGGCAAAGCTGGACTTCCCACCCTGTTTCCTCCCACTTGTTAAGTGCCATCTTATAATGGAAAGAAATCCTGGGTCTGAAACAAGAGAATTTAAATCTAAGATCTAAAACCAGTTGCATTCATGATGAAGGGCTGTATACTTTGTTTAGTTCAGTTGTAATTGGTTTTAATTTGTTGTATTTAAAAAAAAAAAACAAACTTGATTTGAATATAAATGTGGTTCACATTAGCTTTTGATTATAAAAAATAAATTATATGAGATTAAGTAGATTCAGCAATTTCTTTGAGAGTGGTACTTTCTCAGCCCACCCAACAGTGGCATCTGCCAGAAAGAAGCGTTTCAGCTTGTAATCCATAACTGTGAGGCATCACTTGGAGGGCTGCAGTCATCTTCAGGGCTGAGTATGCACAGCACCAACAATGGCTGAGAAAATAAGCACCTCTTCTCTGGGGTGTCAGTTTATCTGCCACTCAATCATTGCTAGTAGCACACAGGGATAGATTGAGCTGTAGTCCAGGGTTCAGTGTAAAAGGACTAGTTGCATATTTTTAGTAAATATGTTCAGATTTCTTCTGTGACATTTTAGATCAATGTCTGGAAAAAAAAAAAAAAAGAAGAAAAAAAAAAAGAGGGCTTAAAACCATGATCCATATATTTCTGCCTTTTCCTTCCTTTGTGCCTGGTGTTTGGTTTTTTCATTGCTAGATGGAGCATTGGCTACAGAAGTTTCTTCTAGGACCCAGATTAATCTACTGGAGATCTACAGATCTATTTCCAGAAGTATGTTAGATTTAGTAAAAGTGATCTTTAGTAAAAAGATCACAAAGAGTAGGGCTAAGTATTTATGGTTTTTTTCTATGTATTTGGGGGGCTCAGAAGAAATTTCCAAGTCTACTTATCCACTAGGTAGTAAACAAAAGCCTATATTGTGGCTTAAAAGAAGACCTAATATAGAAACTGTAGAAATCAAGCTTCCAAAGAGAATGTGGTCTATCTCTTGAAGATACTGTCTTATTTTTAGTGTACAAAGACAGTAATTGCAAGTAAGACTTGTTAACAAAACACTTTAACATGTATTCACCTAGCTGAGCAATTTTAAAGGCAGGTTCAATACAATAGATACAGGTTAAATGCTGTGTTATCACATTTTTTCAAGTAGATGTTTTATTCTTGTATTCTTTCATTAAGGAGTCTTATAAGATGTACTTCCTTATTTATTTATTTAGTTAGTTTTTAAGAAAGCAGAAAGAGATGCTATTGACCAGCAAACTTTCAATAAGTCCTTTTTCTAACCTCTTAATTTGCTTTTTCCATTTGACAAAGGCTACCACTGTAGACAGAAACTCTTGGCTATCAGTCGATAGATGATGCTCACGTGTGTGATCAGATAGTTAAGTTTTACTCTATCAAATAAGAATGTGCTAATGGTATGACTCACTCCTTTCTGGATCTGCATACCATCAAAATGTGGGGAGCAAATTTGGAAGTAACTTAGTGGTATTAAAAAATTGGCTGTCTTTTCCACATGTCTGGAACCCATGAGTCAGTACTCCAACACATACATTTTGCTGTTTAAATAGAATATGCTGTAGGTTTGATTTTTTTTTTATATTAACAATATGGTTTATCATTCTATAGAACTTCTCATCCATAGATCTCCTGTAGGTTTACCAGATAAGTACCTTACTCCTGATGGATCCTGAGATTCTTATAGACATTAATACACCACTAGCTTCAGCCTGAATTAGATGTTCAGCTTCTGATTGAGATGAACACTCATACTGGGAAAAGTTCTTAAAATTAAGCCCATGCTTACGGGATTTCCTAAAGTGAGCTGGAATTAAATACTTGTTTGTTTTCCTTGGGAGTGAAAGCAGAATTTGGTCCCTAGCATCATGCTAGTTCCGTGACATAACTGTTCCTGGGAGGCTTAGTATCATGATTCAGTTAAAGTGTGTTTGTTCCTGGTGGAAAAAAATACCCAGCCATCTAGCTGAAGCCATATTTCTGTGATTCTTCACTGTCCTAAATGATCGTATATGGCATGTAGTAGGTATGGCTAACCGTGTCCTCGGTGTACTGGGCCTTTTGAGAACAGCTAGATGCAGCTTTCAGGTTTGCTCACCTTGGATGTCTCTCTTCCAGCTGTGTGAGGGGGAAACAAAGCGCTTTCTGGTGCAGGAGCAGCTCCTAACACTACCAGGATTTGTTTCATGAGGCTGGGGCCTAGCTTTTTGAGGAAAGGAAGGTAGGAGTCTGCAGCAGCTGAATGCCATGAAAACAGCATGGTACAAAATGGAGGGAAAAACTTGCCTTAAAGGTCAGAAACAGAAATGGAGAAAAAACATCATCTCATTATAGGGTGAGTACTCTGAAATTATTCTCTGACAATGAGTTTAGTGGCATTTGACTGTCTGCAGGTTAGGTTGCTGTGCGCCCTGTTGTCAGGCAAAGGGTTGGGAGTTCAAAGCTGTGTGTGTTTTGGAGTTGTGTGGGTGAAGCAGTGCAAATGTCAAGTAAAGTGCTGGTTATAAACAGTCTTTTTAAACAGCAGCACATTTTCATTCAGATCTTTTTAGGTTGTGAAGAATACTGTATCCCTAGCGCATATTTAAAATAAAAATCTTACTGGCAGCAAGCTCGCCGTATCTAGTTCAGAATTCTCACTCTGTCTTTCATCCTCATCTGTTGAAGGAGTAAAACTTCTGAGGTACATCTTCAGAAATAGCAGCAGTAGCCAGCACAAATGTGCAGTAATTGATTTGGTGCTGTTGTTTGCAATTGAAGCAGTTAAAGCTTTCTAAGTAAAACCAAATCGTGCATGCAAGCGTCTGCATTGTTGTTCAAACCGTGAGTTTTCTAATGCAGCTAGTGGCAAACGAGAGGATGAAAAAGAATAGCTTCTGTTTTATCCTTCGTTTCCGTTTCGCGCTGAGCAGTACACTCAGCCATGCATATGCAGGCTATAATGTAGCATATTTAATCTTCCACTTCATCTCTGCAGCTTCTCCCTATATACCAAAATAGCAAGGACTGGAGTAGCTACTCTCTCAAACGGCACTTACTGTTCCTAGATGGGCTTTTTTGTTGTTTTTAGAGTTTTCTTTTTTTAATCTGAGCTAAGTTTGAACAACTGTAATGGTGGGAAAATCTATCCAGGGTTCATTCTTTTTTACCGCGGGATTGGCAAACCAGGAAGAATAGACTTTGTCATGTGCAAATATGGTGACCATAAATGGTGCTGGAGGCTTTCTCCATTGTTCTGTGACTTTGCCACGAGAGAAAGCGCGCGCGAGAAAGAAAGACACATTTGATAGAGTTGTGAAGAACGCCTGAATGGCTATTGGGTGTTGGGCATTGTCTGGCGGTGACCTCAATTCGGTACAGTAGAGACCCTTGAAAGCACTGTCTGAAGTCACAATACCACTATTCTCCTCTGCTCCCCAAAAGGGATTAGTTAAAAGGGTGACGTTCCGTGCAGAGAGTTCCAAGTATTCCCTGAAACAAAGGGCCCTGAAATGTTTTTGAAGTTATTTTTAATTGAGTTGAACTAATTTAATAAAGGTCCTAAGAAGGAGGGGGGAGAAAAAAAAATATAAAGGAATGTGATTGTTTTATGATTCTTCGCAGATGGAATGGACATTTATAGCATACTTCTTTAGTCTTCCAGAGAACAGTAGCCCCATTTACAGCTACAGTTAGCAATTTAAAACTGCTCCAAAATGAAGTCTTTCAAGAAGTTGACAGCTTATAAATAAATCTGTCTGATAAAATTGAACATAAACTGCATCTGTGGTTAGTTTGCCAAAATTAATTTTACATTTAATTAGAGATAGCAGTCAAACATATTTAATAAAAAACAGTCTTGGAGAGTAAATCAAATGAAGTCGGATTTTAGCCTTGCTTCCCCCCTCCCTTGCCCCCATTCCCTCCTTTTCTTTTTCCTCCCAAGGAGTGACAAAATGACCTCACCTCTATGACCCTCAGATATTTAGAAGACGAGGTTGAGGGGAGGCCCGGGCAACCCAGTGAGATTATGCGGGAGAAGCCATGTCTGACTTGGCTCAGATAGAGGGGTACAATTACTGTGCTGTAATTTTTTAGTGATTCTATAATTAGGATTTTCAGCAATGCCACTGTGTTTGCTGTAAACATGAAAATGAATTAATATGCAAATTATTAACCAAATGGCATAATTTGGGCTCAGTCTGGATTCAAACCCTCTGCAACCCCAAAGTTCAGGTGCATTGGCACAGGTAGACTGGAAGTTAAACTGTGCTGTAATTATTAGTTACCAGCACTGTGAGCAAAGTTTTGTTGTTACATCTTCAAATCGAGGAACCGAGCACCCGCATGCAAAATTTATATTCACTGCTTCGCATCTTTTATCATGTGCAGCTCATTCACGTCTCTGCAAAAATATTATTAGATAGACTCCTTAGCTGGTGTAAATAGGCGCAGCTCCTGCTGTGTAAGGGGAGTCTGGCTCTTGGCAATAATTTAAAAAATACAAGATAATAAAATAATTCACTGTCCCTGTTCTCCACATAAAGTCAGACAAGCTGTATCAAAAACATTTGATCCATTACCTTTTAAAATGAAGTGGAATGTTTTTCTTCTATAATCCTCCCTCTGAAAGCAGCTATATTTCTACCACCAAAACCAAACCAAACCTTATTTAAAGCTCAGGCCTTCTATAGGAGATTTAAACCCACGCTGTAAAGACATTAAAAACTTGTTAAGGTTACTAGAGAAATCCTGTCTGCTTGGCTTTTTTTTTTGTGCTGTAGAAAACGACATGATTTTTAGGCATAAGTTTGAGTGCATGTGCTGATAATAGACGATCCTTCTTTCAGGAGTTTAGATTGTTTTTGTATATTTTGTACCTCAAAATAAATACTCTAGGAACTCACTGTTTCCCATGTAGAAGGTATTGATTAACTATAACTACAGAATTCTTTCTTCTCTTTTTTTTTTTTTTTTTTAAATCTAGTAACTATTTTCAGAACAGTTTTAAGTTTGTAGAAATAATAAAAAATAAAGGAACACATACAGGAAACCCTGATAGGTAGTGTTGCTTAGACATCCCTGGAGGTCATGATTAAAACCTTATTTAGTTAACCTTGTTAAAGTTCTACTGTTACCAAAAACTCAAGTGATCCAGCTATAGATGGGAGCCCCTCACTAAGAATTGTGGAACATTTTTTGTTACACTTTTTTGTTACGTGCTGTAGCAGCAGCACAGTAGCTTGCAGACTGAAATAAATATTTGTTTCTACTTTGAACTCAAAGAGAAAGGGATCTCATTGCTTTCCTTTTCACCCTTAAATTATGAATAGTAATGTTGTTCAGCAGGGACTGTTTTTTTAAATCCAGTTTATGAGGATATCATGCATGTACATCTCATTTTAGGGAAGCTGCAACTTGCAATTCTAACAAATCACAGCAGAGCTACTGCCTTAAAATAAACCATAGCCATGTTGGCTTTAACTTTCTAGGAATTGTGGCTGAAATTTCCAGTCACCTAGGGAATTGGAAGTCACTGTCTGTATTTAAATTACCTGGAAATTTAGATATAAAATTCCACAGGTAGCTCTGAAATACTCAGCTCTTTCATATTCAAGCAGTGAAGAACTATTTTCTTATTTCCAGAATATTTTGGATTAGATAGGTCCTGAATCCTTAGAGCTACCATGTTACAACTTCTACTGATTTTTAGAAAAACTGGATTTGACCCTGCTGACATCTGTTTATGACGTATGTGTAGCTATTTTTCAGAGCATTCCTTGAGTGAAATGTTGACTCAAGCAGGACTTCATATGGTTCACTATGCTGAAACAAAAGCTCTTTGCTGAATGGGAGGTTTTAACCCTACTGTTTTGTGAGCATTATTCTTATAGGAGTTTTAGTAATTATATATATGTGTATACTTTTTACCTGCAACACATGTTCATATGAATACGTGTCTTTTTAAGAACAACTGATTCTTCAAGATCTAATGTATTTCTCTGAGTATGGCCTAGTGATGATATATGTCATTCTTCTCTTTAGCCTTCATAATTACTTATTCAAATATTTCCTACTTACCCACATTTTTTAAGTTTTCAAAGGCTTATCTTTTTAATGTGATGTTCAAAAGTGCTATGCGAAGGTCATTAAGACTTTAAATTGCCATTTTGAAGCCAAGCTAGAGATTTCACTCTTCACTTAACACACAGTTACAGTTTGAATTTGGAAGAAAAAAATATCGCTTACATAAAGATGTCTTTAAAAGTAGAGAACCTCCTTACAGAAATTAGCTCTTTCTTTTAATTGCATATCAGTGCTTGAATCTGGTATGGTTTTCTGAAGTAATAGGAGGCTTTGATATTTAATAAAACATTTTTTAAAAGGTGGGACTTTCTGAGAATTAAGCATGCATATTGTATTTTATGTACCAGGAGCATGATGATTTCTGTTACCAGTACTCAAGGAATCTAATTGGGAACTGCTTTTCCATTTGTTGTAGTTTATATTTAACACTTGATGTGTGAAAGCTGTTTTTCAAAGGTATTTATTCAATGCAAGTAAAAGGCAAGGAGATCATGTGTGTGAAGGAAAGCAAGGACACTGTCTTTTTCCCCCTGCCTCCAAAGTGAGGAAGTCTGTCCTGTGGTAAAGAACACTTTCTGCACAAGTTGTCATTTTTAGACAGGGTGGAAAATTTGGAAGTTTTGATTGCTCCCCTGCAAAGGAGTGCACAGCAGAACCTCTCAGCATCTTCGGATCCTTTGTCATCAGAATATGAATGAGAATCTCAGGAGTTTGTTTATTTTGTTGTGTTGTTTGGTTTTGGTTTTTTTTAAAGAATCTGGTGCTTGTTGATCACATCCAGTATGAAAACAAAGAGCACTCAGGCTTTCCATTGTGATAAGAAGAGAGCCAAGGTTCAATAACAGCCATGTTCCCCACCCCTTTACTCATCTTGTGTCACCTTTGGTGGACATATCCCATTACTCCATCTCCTTCATCTGCTTCATTCTATGTATTTATGCAGTGGAAATAAATGGTGGGTATCTGAAAGTAGAGATATTTGCAGCTGGTTTCCTTTAATTGCAGTGGTTGGAAAAAAAGGAAGAGGTTTTTTATTATGTCATAGTGGGTACAAGTTGAAGTAGCAATAACAGTGTGTCTGAAGACAGGGATTCAAATGTTGGATGAACTTTTGGGTTAAGCGTATCTATCTCTCTCAAATACATGGATAGAGGAGACTATTATTAGGCTGAGAGATTAAACTGAATTAGAAGTGTGAGGCTGCCCACAAAATCATTCCCCATGCAGAGATTGCTGTTATGAAGGCCAAGTGGAATGAGGAGTTATTCTGAAAGAAGCAAACAAAATTGGGTACTTTTATAATAGTTTGAGTGGAGTTGGTTAAATCATTTTAGGGGCAGATGATGTTGAGTTGGAAAGAAGGGTCTCTAATCCATCAAGCTTTTCAGTAAGCTGCTCTTTAAGAAAATGTGCCTGCAGGTGCAACAGAACTTGAACCTGATTGCTGTGTTATTCTCTCCATAAAACTGGTTTTGAGTATTTTCTCTGTCTTACTAGCTTTCCTTCCTGATTGATATAATCTAAAAAAGTTGCCAGAGGGTAAGAGGAGGTTTTGGGGGAAAAAAAAAAGCAGGAAAACATGTTCTCATGCTGTTGCAGCCACCCCACCAACCTTTACCATGCTGTAAGCAGTTCTAACTTTGGGGGAGGAGGAAAAAAACAACAACAAAAAAGCAAAACAAAACAAAACCAAACCAAAATAAATAAATAAATAAAACCACCACAACAAAACCAAACAAAAAATACCTCAACAAACACAAAAGCAAGAAAGCAAGGGTGAAGTGGTTTGGATGAAGTTGCTCAAGGAGCAAACGGATTGAGTTAGAACAGTTTGCTTCTCCTACCAGAACATAAGGGGTTTTATTAACAGAGAGGAATTACAGGGGGAAGCAGAGTAATTTATGTAAGATCTGTGCAGGTGTTGCTTATGCTGTTCTTTATCCTTTACCCTGTACTTTGCAGAAAAATAAATACTTTGAGTGCAGGATGGTATTATTTTACTCTAACTAACTGGCTGGCCAGAGTTCCTCAGACTGACAAAACCTGCAGGCATCAAAATGAAGTGGTCCTGCCATAGAATCATGGCCAGGAAACAACAGAATAATGCTCAGAGACTTAATCAAGTATTCAGCGACACATGATTTGCACCACTCTGAGGATGGGGAAGGCCAGTCTGTGTCTCACAGGTTCTGTGCAGGTGCAATTAGAGAGGAAGAAGGCACAGTTTGTAACTGATGAACTGGAAGCCATCTTTAACAGAGAGATTTCTTTTTTTTCCTTCCCTTCCACCCCCTTCACCCCTCCCCCATGTCACTCTCTGAGACTATAAAAGATTCTTAAAAATCAGAAGGGGAAAAAAAAAGTCTTGGAACCTTTGCAGCTTTTTGTACAAAATTCTCTGTTGCATTTAGAATTGCTGGAACATTTCCATTCCTGTACAAGGGACATGAAAAAACAAGCAAAAACATTCTTGACTGAATACAGTGCTTAGCACCTCTGGTGATTGCTGGCTCACTTGGATGAAAGGAGAGGCAAAAAAAGCATAGACTGCAGAGTTCTGCATGCTCTACCTTATCGTCATTATAGACAAGTCACTCATGGCAGGTATTTGCAGGATAGTATTGCCTAATGTCTCTAAATCAAACAAGGATGTATCGCAGAAATGAACTAAGAGGATGATTTCAAATCTGAGTAAAGGCAGAGGTTTGGTTTAGATAAGAGGCCAATACTGCTGCAAACACAGAACTGGTTTGAAGCTGAAAAAAAGCAGATTGTTTTGTACTAAAACTGAGTGAAGATTTTCAGGACTAACCATTTTAATTAAATTTCTACTGTAGAGGGAAGAGCTTTAATGAGAGGAACATTTTTTCTCTTCCTCTATACCAGTGCTGGAAAATGATCCTGTTCTGGTCTCAAATACAGTCTGCGTTCAGTAGGCTAGTAAGGAGTTCATATCGTGGGACCTTAGAGTAAACTCTTGACTTAATTCTGTGTATTTCTGTGGGGTCTGGGCTGTGGGTGGGATAACTGCTTCCAGCAGTTTCATTTCATAAATGTGCCAGGCACCATTTCACGTCAAATGTCCTATGTATCACTGGGCTTGAGTTGTCAATGGAGTCATCAGAGATGCCTCTGAAAACAAAACTGACCACTTTTCATCAAGCCGTCGGAGGTATATTCTGTATTGTGGCTTCACTTACCCTGCATTCAGCTGAGGAGAGCCTAAACCTTAAGATGGAGTAAGTACTGGTCCCAGTGCAAATGTCCACAGCCAAAATGAACATCCATTCAGCCACTGAATCCTTTTTTGGGCTGGTACCTGAAGGGAAAAAAGTGTATGTTATCATGGAAAACCTTCTCATGGTATTACCAGTTTGCCCACAATAGAAAATACTAAAGAAGTTTTTTTGTTTATAAAAAAATAAAAAGGCACTCTGTCTCTGAATAAGTCTGTTTCTGAGCAATCCCAGGTCTGAATATTTTTGAAGATTCAAGTTTTATACTGTTTGACTGAAGCTCACCTAAGATCCCACATTTTGGGCTTCCTTCTTTGAATTGATGAGAGCCTTGTGAGGATTGCTCGTTACACCTGGAAACCACACAAATTTCCCTCCTCTGTGCTGGAAACTCCTATACTTTTGGCTTCTCTCCCATTCTGAATTTAATTATTTTGAAATCCAGCATGCCAAGCCAAGTTTAACTGCTACTTTTCTGCAAGTACATTTAATGCTTCGACTCTCGTGCTGCTGAGTCTGTCGTGGTCTGAAAGTGAGCAGCAGCAGAATGACAGGGAAGAAGGTTTGTTAAATTAAGACCTTCTTAGTCCCAAAGGAAAAGGGTTACTCACTCTTCCATAGATGAAAAATGACCTCTTCCTCTCCCCTTGCCCCTGAGGGATATTTTCCTGATATAACAACATGAAAACTTGGCAGGCTCCATGTGTTAGATGACACTGTGTGTTGATGAAGAACATTTCTGCGATATCTCAGCAGGGGCAGACAAGATGGTATTTGGAGAGCAAGAAGAAAAGAAATCAGATGGGGGGTAGAAGTGGATTTGCACAGGTCATGCAGGCTGCTGGTTGCAACTCGTAACCTGCCAAGACCCACATGCATGACACAGGCCTTTAAAAACATGTGACAAATACCTCAAATGAGGGACGGGACACCAAAGCGCAGGGGAGACAAAAAGCTTAGAATGAATGTGGAATTTGCACCCTTGTGTGTGTGTGTGTGCATGAATTGTAATCTTGGCCTGAAAAATCTTTTTTTTTTAATATCCTTAAACTCACAGGATTAAAAAGAGTGCCAGCATTAGGGAAACAAGTAAATTGTTTTCTGATTTATTTATTTTTTAGGAAATTATGCTTGAGTACAATCAAGTATCAAATCCATTTGTGTGGAGCAAAATACATTCACAGGCAGAGGGGGAAAGAAAATGCAGGAGTCGCCACTGCAGAGACATGATAATCAAAACACAGCTAAACAGATTTGGATATAAAGTTAGGGGTGTACTTCATAGTGAGGGAGTGGAGAGCTGTGTGGCTCTCCTAGTAGTAGAGGGTAATGCTGCTGACAGCAAATAGCATTGAGATAATGGAATTTCTTTCCACCTTTTTTTTTGTGGAGGATGAATGAGAGATTTGAAGAGATATTAAGATTTTAATATATATTTAACCAGCTAGATTCACTCCTGGCACAGACCCATTTATGTCAGATTTCACCTAGCAATTTTTTCCTTTCCCCCCCCGCCCCGGTTTGTATCTCTACAATTTTGTCAGTCAGGTCTGATACACTGCATCAGTCTGATTGCTAACATAACGTGATTATATATGTGAGGAGAAAACGTTAATTCCCCGAGACATGGATAGTTAAGTCATCTAACTGTAACTTTGGGTTACACATCCCTTTTAATTCTCTACCGTAGTGTTTTGAAAGGAAATCATCAAAGCAAGTGAGAATGAAATAAGCTGAAGGCTCTTGTTTCAACGTGGCACCATGAATAGTTTGCTGTGCAGTGTGGGCTGGGCTGGGGAAGTGCTGCCCTCCAACCTGTGGCACTGGCAATGGGCTCTGTTTGTCCCTTGGAACAAGAGGTGTGATCCAAGGATTTTGTCCTGTGAGGCTTCTTCTAACCAGCATACGCAACTGGAAGTTGAAGTTCATATGTTAGGATTTCCCCAAAATTCTGACATTTATCAAGTGCTTTTGACATGATAATGGCAAATTGAGTTTTATTTCAAGTGTGGTTGAAAACCACATGAACTCTCACTATCTAACTACATCTGTTGCTTGCTCCTTCCAGAACAAATATTGCAGTTCCTGATGCCAAAACAGCTGGAAATCTTGCGTTCATTTTTCTCGACATGAAGTGTGTCCTGTGGGTTTACCTGGTGACACTCCTTATGTACCATTTGTTAAAGAAAGCTAGCTATGAAAAAGAGATACACAGTGCAATACTTTTAATGCTAATAATTGCCAGCCTGGATGTCTAGAGCAATGTGTCTTGATCGCTATTACCTGAATGTCTCCAGGCAGATTCAATTTTTAGAGGTGGTTAATATTTCTAATGACAGTGGCTTTCTCTAGGAAAGAAATGAGAACTATCTTAATCAAACCAGCTCATCCTGACATGAAGTAGCACAATGAGAGCTTAATCTAGGTGCTGCTTCAGAATAAGTAACTGAAATAATTCGCAGCTGACGGAGAGTAAAATTTGCAGTGTGTTTCAACCCCAAACATACAAAGTTTTTGTTTTTATAATGTCATTTTAGGTAATTTGTGGGTTTTTTGCCCCCGTAACATGATGAACACTGGTCTAACTTGCTGTTGCAAATAATATAATGTACTCATTCCAGTTGTGCAGTGGGAGGACTGAGGTGGAGTGGCATAAACATTTAACCAGTACACAGCAGTGAAGAAAGGCATCTTTTGTCTGCCTGTTTCCAGCAGAAGTTCTTGCTTGTGCTGCTGAAGATAGGCTGAGAAGATTAGAAGAGACTCAGCTGGGGCAAGACAAAAGGAGACTGTGTAAAGCAGGATCAAGCCTGTTTGCTTAGCAGAGCTCTCTGTCTTCTTGTTGACAGATGTGGCCGGTGCAGTATCAGACCTCGCAGGCTCCTCCTCTGGATTGTCAAGTGACAATGGTTGCGGTAGTAAATGACAGTGTAAAGAACTCCATGAATCCTTTATTTGTTTGGCAGTTGTAGCCTGGGATGAGGATTTAATATTGAATGGACTCCAGATTGTCTAAATTGCAATCGCAGTGTTTGTTTAAGCAGTCTGTGGGGACTGCTAAAGCATGTCAACTTTTGCTTCCATCCTTTTCATGTTGCAAACTATTGAGGTAGGAAAAAAGGATGAAGGGGATTGGAAAGGAAAAGTTAGCACTATAAAAACATAAGGATGCTAGCAGTTCTCCTTAGCTGCTAAGGAATCATCAGGAGTTTCAGGTCACCAAATTAACATGTAAAATGGTGGACAAAAGCCTGCTGTGTTACCTAAATAAGAGCTTTTCCTTTTGCTGGTGCACTAATCTGTCACACAGGACATGCCACTATCTCAGCTCAGTTAAGTTGCTTTCAATGCCAGATGCAGCGTGTAATGTCAGCAAAGAGCATGTACAGTAATTTGTACTTTGATAGCATCGCGGCATCTAAAAAAACCCGGGCCAAGTTCACAAAGCAAGGGACTATGTACTGAAGTAATAAAAAATTGCTTTCATTGATTCCTATTTCAAAATATAAGGGAAAACTTGATCCCCTTTATGAGTCAAAAGTACCCTGAATGTACACTTACCACTAAGTGAGCTAGAAAGTTAGGGGAAAAAACAGCCAGATGTAATGAATTCTAACTATAGAAAAAAAAGTGTTATTACAAAATCTGGGACAGAGAAGGTTTTTCTTTAGCAGAAAGGGCCCTTTATTTCATATCAAGGTTCAAGACACACGATCACGTTGGAAGTGCTAACAAACACATTCAGTAACAGGTCGCTGCTTGTCCAGTCAATAAAGACCCTTTCTTGCTCCATGTTTTGCAGGATCCTAAGCCTTAGGTATCTTTGACAGAGCTGTAAACAATTATATGTGGCTATGTGTTTGCACAATCTGATAAAGAGAGCTTTAATAACCTTGATGCCACATCTGGAGCACAGTTCATCTTTACGACATTGGGATCCTCTGCAGCTCTTCTCTCGTCTTACTAATTCAGCTGCTTTTCCCCAACTACACACTGATCTGCAGCTTCTGTCTCCAAAAACCCCCTCCTATTCACTACATTGAACACAGCTCCTATCTGACCCATCTGGGGCAGGGCAAAGGTGGGGAAAAAAGCTTATTTTCCCACATAATATATAGTTGTTGAGACTTCAGCCCTGGCATAGAGGGCATGTGAGACACTTGTCTGAAGATCGTTGTCTGAGTCCTCCCCAGCGAGCTGGGGATTTTGCAGGAGCATCCTTTTGCTTGCAGAGGTATGGGTGTACAACACTGGTCTGTATTCACTGCCAGCAAGGAGAGAATGCTCTCATTTTCAGGAGAGTTTCTTTCTCCAAGTGCTTCGTTTTCCCTTAAAGCAATCATCCTTTTCAAAGCTAATAGAGTTTTTCAGTGAGGGAAGAGGTTAGTAGTCATGACTTGATGTCTCAGGTGGGGTAGGACCTTAACGTGTACCAAGGAAATCTTGGCTGTCTGAGTTTTGCTGAACCTATGCACTTCATGTGAAAAATATAAAGCACCTAGAGATTATTTTATGTAGAGTTCTTTCATTTATTTAAAACCAAGGAATGTTTGGGCTCTTAGTTTCAGAATTAGGGTGAGGGTTTTTTTATTTATTATGCACAAATTTAAAGTGTCTGTTACTGTACTTCTCTGTGTCTTTGTATGTAAATATATAATACAAAAACTGGCCAGATGACAATTTTTTAAAGGGTTTGGTGTTCATAAATCACCAGTCACATCATCCAGACTTGTGCTGGAAGCCCAGTTTTTAGTAGGCTTTGGTAACATCAGCTCTGAGAAACTGAGAGCCCAGTTCAGAGAAATGCTTCTTTGTTTGAGTACACATCCAAGTTTTCCGAGATACAGGTACATTTAAGCATGTCCTGAAATACCTTCTCCATTCAGGGACTAAGAGGGGTAATCAGTCTTAGTAGGTGGATGTAAAATCTTAAGATATAACACAGGCTCAGCTTGAAGTTTGGTGGATGATTTTGTTGCAAGAGCATCAGTGCTGTTAATTTCTGAGTTGCCATCTATATTCTTCACACCCTGAAATAGCTCAATTTAATGACAGACCACAGTTTTTATTTATAATCACATAGTACATTCCTTCAGAGTTGCACGTCTCCAGTACTTAAGCATGGATTAAGTAAAATCTAATATCTGATTATTTGTTTTTATAATTACTATTGCCATTGTATATATGGAAAGCTGACGATGGGTATGAAGTATTTTTGAGGTCTGCACCCTCCCTGCTCTAATATCCAAATTAGTCTCCTTCCCCTTTTTTTTTTTCCCATCCCCCCCACCTCCTTCTGTGGTGTCCTTTTCTCAAATGAACAGGAAGAACTAATCCTCCTGTCCTCTAGCATAGATCTTATCTTCTTTATCCTCAGACACATGGTGTTCAAGGCTACAAACAGTAAAGCCTCTCCCCCCCCATTAATTCCTTTCATCCCTCGGCAACACTTGTGAGTAAGAAAAAATTTCCCTACCAACCCCAGCAGTAATTTTTAATCCCCCCAAATAACTGATGTGAATGTATTTTTAAGAGATTACACAACATGATGGGAAAAGGTTGCTTCTGTGTGTGGTTGTCACTAACTCTGTGCAGTGTTTGCACTCAGATAGTGATTCACTGCTTCCAAGTCCTCCCTGGTTACTGTAGGGCCTTGAGCCATCCCTCACCCAGCAGCTGGGCACCAGTGACAGCAAAGTCATCAAAGAAAGGAGCAGTGTATGGGACAGCAGCTTTGCTTTTTTCTCTTCCCCGGCCCACCCAAGGGCAATGCATGTGCTGGGACTTAGAGTGGCTATGAGACCTGGCAGTCAATCTGAAGTCTGAGTTTTGGTAATTGCTTGATGGACACCTTAGTTCCACTGAAGAATCCATTAGTGTGTAGCTGGTTCATGGTAGGTGGACAAGCTGCCCTTCAGTATGTGCTCTTCTGTGTTTCTGCTAGCAACTGCTTGTACAAACATGAGAAAAAACCTGCTTTTTAGGTGCATATATAACAAATTACATGAATTCTCTCTGAAAAAGGTATGGCATTGAATATATGAAAGTGCATCTTATTAGTATGTGGCGATGATATTACTCCATTACTCCATACAACAACCATTGTTGCCAATAGTGGGATGCATGGTATGATACCAATTTTATATTAAGAATGTACCTAGTGTGTTCAGCAGCTGAGCAATTTTGGGTAATGTTCAGCACTAAGATCCTGGCTTAGCAAAAGAGATAAGCCCTGTCTTCACTTGCGCTGGAGTCAAGCTAAACATGTATTTATGTGCATTGCTGATCACAAGTAACTAAATTACTCTGACTTTTGTGTGGCTTTGGTGTGTCCCTTTCGTTTTTCCTTTTTAACTGATATTTTTAAAGTGTCATTCCAAAGAGATAGTAGTGCCAGCTATGACTCTTTTAATGCACAGATGATTGACTCAGTTAGACCACAAACACTTCATTGGAGCTGTTACAATCCAGTGCATTAAAGCCTGCTCAGGGATGGAGAGATGCTGTATTTCCCACATTACTGATACAGTGGCTCTATTGTGTTGGAGCGGCTGTTGCGCATGTGTATCGTTTCCATCTGTCTGCTGAGACTCCTTAGCAAACTTGTGATGAGAACTAGTTACTGGGCTTGTGCAGCAGCCAGATCTGAAATGCTTGCCTCAGAAAACTGTGGAAGAGCATGAATCACAAGACTGTGAAAAAGAGCATCTCTGATACACTAAGTCAGTCCTGACCTTCCCAATCCCATCTCTTCACACACACGTATTATTTAATTGAAATAACAATAAAATATATCTGGCTAATTTTTAAAGTAACCCAACATTCAGAACATTTTTAGTAATGGTAGTACTGTTCAAATATGGTTTGTTTATTCTGTTTTGGATCATGCATTTGTCCTTGTTACAGTCAGTGAATATGAGGAACTGTAGACATCAGTGCAAAACCAGAAGGAACCATCATCTGGGCTGTGCATTCTTCCTGCCTCTGTCTCCTTATGACAGACCATAAAATTTCAGATTACGATTTTATCATAAAAACATAGCACTGTTCTGTCAGATCCAATATATATTTGAGGAGTCCAGTACATAGAAAAAAAGTTATGTTTTATAAGACTATGAGAAGTATTGGCATAGTAGATCATTAATAGTATCTTGCATGTTATTTAGAGAGAAAATATTATATGTTTTAAAACTGTGAACTCTAGTAAGAGCTGACCTTTGGCAAAGCCTGTTGCCTGATGGGGAACTGCAGTTTTGAGGTTTTTTTTCTTTTCTCTTGTAGTGTCAGCTTTGAAAATGTTCAATCAATATAAATCTATCATGGGGGTTAAAAGGAATAAACAACCTACCAGTCTTTCAGCAGTGAGAGGGGTTGGTACATGACAGTTATGGAATTAATGCTCAAAACCTCATATGGTTGGCTTCTCTTTAAAAGAAACAAACAAAAATACTAAATCATTACTTACACTATCTTTTTCATCATTCATGTACCTAAATAAATGTGAAAAAAGAGGTCAAATAAAGAAAGAATTTTAATTGTGCTTTCAATTATGTTTTAAACAAAAAACAACCATACAAATTTGAGAGGCACTATCATTTTAGGTGAGGATCAGAATGCCATCATGAAAAATTAGATGACATTGAGGAATAGGGGCTTAACGGTCAGATAAAACTTTACAGCATAAACAACAAGGTCATTTGGTTAAGGACTAACAACAAGAATGTTTGCTATACCTTGTCATCTCCTACCTTCCTCAGAGTGAGAGGGAAACACCTGGACATCAGATGATCATAGGATTACTCTGAAATGTTAAGTGTGACAATGTGGAAAAGGCAATAGGAGCGCAGGTTTGGTATTGCCAGCAAAAGAGGGAAGAAAGACATTGTACAAAGCATGTAGAATACTGTGTATAGCTCCATTTATGTGTGTTTAAAGAGATTCATTTAGACTGGAACCAGTTGAAGAACAGCTAGAAAAATTATCTGGGGAACAGAGAGTCAGCTTAATGAAAAAGAATGAAGAGTTTGATTTGTTTAACCTAGCAAGATGGAGTAGTTACAAGATTTATCTGGTATTAATACACCAAGAAAAAGAAGAACAATTTAAGTTAAAGCATGTTCAGATGTGTGGTGGTTGTTAAATTTAGGTTCGAAATTAGAAACCATTTACACCTAGACCACATCTCTTTTTGAGAGAAGTGTCTCCAAGTAGTTCCCTACAGAGCTCTCACCAGTGATACAACAGAGTGAAAAATTTTCTTTGTGTACCTTCGTGTATCACAGGATGATATGTAGCCCAGCATGAAGCTGGCCTTTTTCAAACATCATTGTGTTGTTGGCTCACAATTGACAACATTTGGCTCCTTTCCCAAAGAACTGCTCCCTAATCAATTGTTCTACTTAATTATAGTTGCATCTCCTTGTCCCTTTGCATTCTTTTCCTAAGTCATAAGTCATAGAATTGTTAGGGTTGGAAGAAACCTTAAAGATCATCTAGTTGCAAATGCCCTGCTTGGGTAGGGACACCTCCCACTAGATCAGGTTGCTCAGGGCCCATCCAACCTGGCCTTCAATGCTTCCAGGGGTGGGGCTTCCACAACTTCCCTGGGCAACCTGTTCCAGTGTCCTACCACCCTCACACTAAAGAATTTCCTCCTAATGTGTAACCTAAATCTCCCCTTTCCAGTTTTGATCCATTTCCTGCTTCTCCAGTTCTCAAGATCGTTTTGAATTCCAATGCTGTCTTCCTACTCACAGTCTCTGTTGATTTAATATTATCTGCAGATTTTATAGGGACACTCTTCATTGTCCCAGTTGTTAGTGAAAATATTGAGTAATACCAGATCCTTACAGAACACCGCTCTATGCATTATTCCATTTTAGCAATGAACTATTAAGAGTGCTTTCCTTGTAATAATGTATTGTTTTCCTATCTGCCCTTGAATATCTTATAGTTTACCTATGGGAAGGCAGCATCAGGCAGTTTCAAAAACTGAACCAAACTCCAGGTATGGCAACTACTACTTCTGTGTGCTGCACAGAATTATAAGTAACAGAAAGAAACTGGATTTTTCTTGACTCATAAATACTGATGTGTATTGTTTATCTTCTTGATACCACCCATGTGCTTACAAAAAATTGTGTATTTTCTCAGATTTTCTAAGAAGTGAAGGTAAACAGAAGTGTGTATTTCTCCCAATTTTAATTTCTTTGAAGGCAAGTATTATTTTGTTATTTCCTACCTGTACTTCTGCCCTTCATAAATTTTATGCTAGCAGTTCCAGAATTGCTTCAGTTGCTTGCACAAATGCATCAGGATAAATTCTATCAGTTATAGTCATTTTCAGATAGCTTAATTATACTGAAATTATTCAAATTTCATTGATCTTTACCCAAAAAACACTTAATTTCATTAGAGTATTCTGGCACAATCAAAATTTACTTGGCACAATCAAAATTTACTTGTAGAAGTTTTGATACAGGAAAGGCTATTTTTCTGTCAAGAAAACATAACAAAGTTCCTGAACATCCCTAAGAAACATGGAGCATATGGTAATTTCAGCTTCCGAGCAATTAATATTTTAGATCTATAAAAATTAGTTCTGATACTAATTGAAGTATTAAGCAGTCATAGTAAAATATATTTAGTAAATAAATGCTGGAGTATCCAACTATGTACTGTTCAGCATCAAGATTTTTTCACTGCATCTTCTGAACAGATGACGGTGCTGCCTGGCTAGCGCTGCCACAAACCTGATCTGGAGAAATGCCTTCTAGGAGTAACTCTGTTTCCCGTATATGGTCTGTGAGCTGAGACCTTCAGAGTTAGGGTCAGCTAATATTAATTGTAAAGGTGATTTTTGCAGTGCTAGTTCCTAGTGGTTTCGTGTTAGCATGATGCACTCCTATCCCGTTATTCAGTCTGTTCTGATCTTCAGTGTGTTCAAACAGCTGGCCAAAGTAATACATATCCTGTAATCAATCCTTGTAGACATCCATTCTCAATCTTTTTTGTGTAAAAAACATATTCGGGGTTGAGGTTTAAAAATAATAGATAAAAGAATGGCTTCCTCTAGAAAGGTTTTGGGGTGCTTTTTTTGTTGCTAGTGTTCTTACCAGACCATGAATTCCCACCAAAGGAGACTATAAAAGGTCCTTGAAAGTTTAAAGCAGAGATGATCGACATTGTGGATCGGAGAGCTCAGGGAGGCTGAATATCGCCCTGGCTGGCAGTTGCGAGGTGATAGTATTGATTTCTATTCAAAGTACACACAGATGCCTACAGATACATTCTGTGTCCATTAGGTTCTGAATGCAGAGCTTTTAATTCTTGGTAAGTAGCAGCACGATGCGTGGGCAGGCTTTACCCTGGTTTGTTTGTTTTAAGCATAAGTAGAAATAATACTGTGTGCGTCCATTTAAAATGAATTGACCTTTTGTTAGAGCGAGGGTTGTGTGTTACTTGTTATGGAGTGACTCCATTTGTCCATGCAAATAGGTGCAAAACAAGGATTATATCAGGCTACTACAAAACTGAAAGGTAGGTCAGATTTAATGGAAACATCAGTCATTAACCCTTTTTGCAGCAGCTGCCTAGGGATATCCTTGCAGAGAGAAGTTGTGTTACGTTATCTTACCTAGCTCTGCTGAGCTGTGAAAAAACGTGAGCCTAATGCACGTACTCAGCCTAGCAGAGTTTACTTAGCAGCTCTGCAAGGAGACAAACATAGACCTTTTATTTTTCTTTTCACAGAATATGAATCAATTAAGTCTGCTAAGTTCCAGGCTTTTACCATTACTCATGGTCCTGCTGCTTTTCCACTGCTGTGCCAAGACAGCGGGGATTAGGTACAGGGTGGGCAAAGGCACAGAATGGGAGTCACAGTGCTAAAGCATGTTGCCTTTTCTGAATATAAAAATGAACAGTTTCTTGAACTTGCAATTATAACAGAAAAGGGACTACATTTTTTGCAAACTGTTGGGATTTCCATGCTGCATGTGATCTGCACAACAGCAATAATAAATCCAAATGGTTATGAGGACATAAATAAGATTAATTTAAAACACTAAACGATTGTTCATTTCAAAATGATAGTAGCTCTTAGAAGGAAATAGTTGCAAATAAATAATAGCTCACGCAAATGATTTTAAAATATTATCTGCATGATGGTTTTTTCTATGGCACAGAAACAAGAATGATCTCTACCCCAAAAAGCCAGCATACAAAACAGAAGTAAACAGTTTCTTGGGGATAGGTTACTGAGGGCTAGACCAGGGAACAGTCTAAATCAGGTATCATCTCGAATAAGATGCTAAAATTAGAAGCCTGAACTACCTCCTCTGTTGAGTGGGAAAAAATGTCCTGTTTAGTCCCCAGATTTTGTTGTAAAATTGGTTTCATGTTTCTTTGTTCTGCTTTGCTTGTCATGTTAAGCGGCAACATTACAATACATGGAAACTAAAAGCATTGATTGCAAGTTGTAGGAAAGTAGTGGGTTTTTTTTTGTAAGCGCTCCCACCCATCTGGAACTTACTGCTCCCTTATAATCAGTCACAGATTGTTAAATAAAGTAGACTTTTCTTCACCCTGAGCCCTTGCTTTATTCTTCTGTAAGTAGTCCAATGTAAGTATTGGATCCCTTAATTAGAACTGAATAACCAATTGGCTTGCATTACCTGCTGGCCTTCAGAGGTCTGTAGCCACTTTTCTATTTCCTTCTGATCATATTGTATTTAATGAAGGGGTTTGCTGGCCAGCTTCCACGCAGGGTGCTCGCATTCTTGGTGGCTGCAGTTAGTGTTTTTATTTATAATGTGTGCAGTGCTGCTTTAAATATTTCATTATCCAAAATGCAAATTATCTCCTTTAGCTTCCCTTTGTGGACGAACCTGTTTGCTTGACTTTCTGTATGTGTGTCATCTTTCCAAGTGCCATATAGCAGTGTGGGATCTCACATTTGGATACATCTCACTTGGTGCCGTGCTCATCCTTCCACTTACATTTTGAAGAGTAATTTCATATTTTCTTCTCTATCATTTTGTTTGCCAGCATGGATGAGAGCCATTCCTGGAAGGGGGTGTGCATCAGAGCTGGCACTGAGCAAACCACTGGCATAGGGAAGAGAAGCTGTTCCTATGTCAAGAAGGCTTGGGCATGTCTAGGTTGTGCCGCCTATTCCACTCTCAGCTTGTTGCCAAAATTCTGTGTGCTCCCTTATGCCAAGACCTATTGAGAGAGACTGTCTGTGAGTGTGTGAATTTATAGATATTTAACTAATAATCAAGCAGACAATTTCCATAGTAATCACCTTACCTAGGGTGAGGGAAGAAAGGGAAGGTATGCTGGCACATCACATACTTTACCCTTGACTATAGCCACAGTTTGATTTCCAACCTGAGCTTGACAGGTGAGAGATTTATTTATTTATTTATTTATTTTCTTTGTTTGTACTCTGTTTTTTGTTTTGGGGGAAAATCTGTGAGGACTTGTTTGTTTTGCTTAACTGATGCCATACAGGGTTCTTCCAAACCAGCCCTCTCATCAGAAATCTTTGTTATCAGAAGCCTACACTAATAAGGATTTATTGCACATTAATGTAACATGTTGGTGATAGTGTGCCATAGATACTCCTCTACGTTTGAGCTAAACATGAATCTTTCAGTCCTAGCTGGTGAGCCGTGACTGTTTTTAGTTTAAGCTAAAGCAGCTTGTGGTTTTAGCTGTAGTTCTTTATTAGTCATTATGAATGTTAGTCATTACAGTGGCTAAAACTAGACCATATTTTTTGGCCCCACTACAAAAAAGTAACCTCTCCTAAGGAGACCCAGAGACATGGGATCTAGGAGGCGAGATTAAGAGTCATCACATTGTTGAGACCTGAGCACATTCCACACACAGTTAACTTACTGGCTGGATCACTTGAGGAGCAGTGATCTACGGACTGCTTTGTCCACTGTCTTCAGTTGTCCTTTCGCCCTTCAGAATTTGCTGGGTTTTCTTGTGGGATTTCTAGGTAAACTTCAAAGTAGTTGCGGAGTTTAGATGCCATCATTATCCTTTGGGTTATTTACGTATTTATAGTACAAAACACTCAGTCTCCATCTTGTCACTATAATTTTTGCCAGTTTAGCAGCCCTTAAGTCCAGGGAGATGAGCAGAGACTCTTCTTCCATTCTTGGTACAAAGCTGCCTTAACTCTAGGATTTCTTGCAAGATTTAGTTGCTGTGCTAACACCATGTCAGCTGCCTATAATTACTGGTGAGGCAGCATATGACTGTGCTTCCATCATGCCAGAGCTGCAAGAATGAGACAAGTGTGGCCATTTTATTGAGTACTGTGTGCATGTGCAGCAGTGTGTTTGTCTGTCAGACTGGGGGCACTGGTCAAAACAGTGGAAAGAAGGACACCCAAAAAACCCATCCAGACCTTAAGGCCTAGTGAACAAACAGCAGATAAGAGGTGGACTGTAAAACAACTGCATTTTGCAGAACTTCAAAGTGATTTTGAACAGTTGTAGTCTAGTCACTGACTCATCACCTCCTCCCCCTTTTTACTTTTCCTGCCACTCCGTGAAGAGCATGTAAAAGCACTGAAAGAAAATGAGAATCTTAAACTCTCAAACATACCTGCCTCCCATCTGGCACTCATCCCAGCAGCCTGGTGATCTCTTTAGTTGTCCAGCAGATAGTTGAAAAACAAGAGTCCTGTGAAGATTAGCGTGTCACCATATCCCTGCCAGATGGTGGTTAGTAAAACATGGGCAAATTGCATTGGCTCTGCTTCCATCATGACAATCACAACAGAAACACTACAGTGTTGCAACATAGCTATTTTTTGAGCTACGAAAATGAAGGGACCGTAAAATAGGGCAATCGTGGAATGCTAAACACCACTTAAACCTAATTGCAATGAAGTAAGTAGACTCTGAAGAGTACAAAGCACTGCTGAAGGTGACAAAGCACTGCTGAAGGCGACCCATAGGTTTTAGCTTCTTGCTCTAGGAGTATGGGGATGAGATTCAGAAACATGGCACTGAGCATATTTACCTCACCACTCTATTGAAAACTTCTTGTCAACTTCAACTCTATTTTTAATCCATATTTTGCTAAACGGCTAGTCTTAATTTAATAAGCTTTTGAGTCTTCAGACCTCAGCAAAAAGGGAAGAGAACTGGACTGTAAGGCTTGATCACTGAGAGTCTCATGCTTCATGAAGATAAACACTTTAGGATAATAATGGCACAGAAAAGAGAGAAACTTCAGCATGCAGTAGGAAGTCAGGCTCCTGCTCGTGTAATGTGCTGCAGCAGGAAAATGCCTTGATGCCTCAACTACAAATTTGCAGCACAAAATGCAAAAGATAATCTCTTCTCTACCCACTTTGTCATGTAGTGGTACAATTCAATGCTCTGCTGAGCCACTGAACCTGCTGCTGCTGAAAGGGGAGGTCCTGCTCCTCCCTGCTTGCAGCCACTTGGTCCCATGCTCTTCTTTGTACCAGTTATGACATTTTTCAGACCCTTCTCTGAGCTGTGACCAATTAGATGAGAGATTTGAATCAGTGTGGGCACAATCGTTTTGTTTCTGGGGTGAGGGGCAAGAACCATCTCCTCAGACACTGCTTTCCAGCTGGCACAGAAAACCATTTTCCCTGAGGTGAGTGGAAGCTGACTGGCTGTGTGGATGCTCAGGAAGCAGAGGTCTGGAATGTTGGATCTTTTCTGTGCAGATCAGAAAAAGCATGGCACAGGGCACTGACTTTCTGCACCATACAGAGCTGCCCTGAGCTTCGTGCAGGGGTGCAGGACTGACCCAGTAATGTGCCTTAGAGTTTGAGGTAGCAAAAAACTGCTGTGAGGGAGTATAGACTGCTTTTTGCTGTTGACTTGTGGTGGTGTTAGTGCGCATTCAGGCTGACTGAAGAGTCATCCTTCTCTTCTCTTCCCAGGTCCCTCACACCATTATGAACAATTTGGTTTGGCTGGTAATGGTAGAAAGTCCCAAAAGCATCAGAACTTGCAGAGTTATCCAAAGATGTTTGAGCCTCTGTAGTCCTGCTGGTTAGTAGCTAATCTGTTACTGCAGGCTTTCTGCAGGCATTTGAGTTCCTTCTGAACCATCATAGTAAAAAATGCTTGGGGGATGACTTTGGTAGGAGTGTCTTACAAAACAAAATTTTAGATCAGCCTCAGATAAAGAATTCAATCTGAAAAAGGTGCTTATTTTTGTGTTTGGGTGTGTTTTAGGCAAAAGTGTCCATTACCCTTGTGGTTACTTGAAGCTGTGAACAACTTACTTCAGTCCTATTTTAAGGATAAAAGCAAGTAAGTGGGCAGACTGAAGCAGCTTTACCCGCTCAGAGTAAATGCACTGCAAGCTGGGATGCTGGCAAGGTACGTGCCTCTGCTATCTGGAGAATTAGCTTTTTTGTTGCTTTGGATTAATTTTAGGTCAGGTAGATGGGGAGAGATGGAGTTTTTTAGCCCTTGGATGAGTAAAAAAGCAGTTTAGCAGTTGCAAGACTATTCTACTCTCAGGCAGGTTGAGTGCCATGGCTTTCAGTAGAGCTGCCATGCCCAGCACAGACCCTGCCCCAGGTTAATTTTCTATCTAGTGACACCAGGCAAAGACTTACGAAGTCTTCTACAGGCATCAGATGAACTCAAATGTAATTTATTTAAAAACTCATGTTTAGTTTACAGCGTTTATATGTTTGTTTGAATTCAGCTTGCTTTCCTCTTAATCATGGATATATTTCATGTTTCAGTGCTGCTTGTTCTGCTGAGACCAGAAAAAGACTAAAAATTTTCAGCAACATTTTTTAAATTCTTGTATCAATCACAGCAACTGTTTTTCTGCTTTTATGATCTAAATTACCTGCCAATTTCTTGTTTCAATTGATAACATTAGCATTATTATCTTGGTTTGAATCAGAATTCAAGAGTTATTCCGTAGCAGCAGTTCAGCTTATTGCTGGCTGGAGAAAAACAGGGCATCTCCTCCAAACCAAACTTTTTACATCGCATCTTAATTTCTTTCCAGTTCTCCCTTGCCCCTCTCGTTTTTATTCTTGCCCTCAAGCCTTATCCCCTTCTCTCACCATTGCTCTTAAACATGCCTGTGCCCCACAGGCTTTGACCTTGCACAGGCAGTAAGCGCAAAGCCGTGTTATTTGGAGTGAAGTAACACCAGTAGTCAGGAAGGAACAATGTAGTTCAGGCCAGATAAAATAAATCTCGCATTTCCTGTCAAGAAACTGGGCCAAAAGCAATGATGAGAGACAGAGGGGGCAAACCACGCGGCTCAAAACTAGAGACATATGGGTTAGAAACAACCGCAACCCTTGCTTAAAAACAGAAAACAAAAAGCAAAGGCATTGGATGAAAGAGAAATAATACCAGCTCCTGGGCAATAAAAACCACACGACGTGGGGTCTAGCCAGCTTCCAAACCCATCGCACATGTGGCACAAGTGGGGTCTGAATTTCCTGCTACTGTACAATATATTATTTGTCCTTTGATTAATTTCTGTAATTGATGCTTTGTGTTGTAAATTAGAGAGCTGATCTTACTCTGAGTGATTTGTTTCTTCACCAGACTCCCTTCTAAACCTGGGGAGATACGCCGATTAGAAGTTGTTGCTCCTTTTGTTGTGTTTTAGGAACTCTCCAGCTCGTTTGCATAGCAGTAAAAATTTCAAAATTATGTAGGTTTTATACTTTTACTTCATCCAGCCATTCATCCAGCACTGCTGGTGCAAATGAATATTAATGTGTATGAGTAAAGGGTTCAGGATTGGTCCCCAAACCAGCAGGAGTTTTGAGAATGTGTTTATTTATAGAGAAAGGTCTGTAGTATACAGGCGAACTACAGAGTTAAGATTTGTAGGTTGTTTTTATTTTTTCTCTGGGAGGATATTGATGTGTGTGGGGAGAGTGACGTCATCTGAGGAGCATCCCAACAAGGCAGAAAGCGAGGGTGGTGGCTGGAGCTCTTTGGGCTGGTTCCCATGGGGACCACTGTTGGATCCTGATTCGTTTGGGAGACTAAACCAAAAGCAATGCACCAAGTGGTGTAAGAATGTTTAAACAGACATAGCACTTTTAATCTTCCGAGTATTGTGTAAAGATTAACTAATTAGATTGTTCCTCCTCCTAAGGAAGAGTTTGCAAAATAGTGGTCAGGGAGCAACTGGGGATATGATTTATTTAAGTGCTGAAATGCTTTGTATAAAGTCCCCCACAGGAGGCCATTAGGAAAATGCAGTTACTTTAGGAAGTGAAGAAAAGTCCTTTGTGGTGAAGAGGCAGGAAACAAAGAGCAGTCAGTTTTATTATGGACAAATATAGTATTTGAGCACCTCAGTTATAAGTGCTGAGAATTCAAAATGGTCTTGACAGTATATTGGAGAGGCAAAATTTTCTATCACAAAACGTGTTTGGATTAAGTCAGAGAGGGGATATTTGTGAAGCACCCCAGGAAAATTTTTCCATTTTCAAGAGTCCAGTTGAATGGGTGCAAAGGAGACTGGCAGGATGGAGTTCTTTCTCCTGTCCTAGAAGAGATTAGGCATTGAGTTGAGGAGGGCATATTACATACCTGCTAGTAAAAAATTAAAGCCCCAAGAAGGAGGCATGAAAGGACACAAAAGGAAGGGGCAGTTTGAAGTCGTAGTCACTTAGACTGGAAATAAAGAGAAGCAGTCCATGAGCATTTAGAGGACAAGTGTCTACACTCTGTGTAGAGAGGAGGTAGTGAGCATGTCCCATAGGGTGCAGTGTGCTCCCTGAGGTGCTGATGGAGCTGCCTCTCTCCTGGGCAGCCCAGGAAGGAGGAACGAAGCAGGGCTTGAGTGCAGTACAGTCCCACCACAACCTGTCCTGTGGGCTTGTATGTGCCGACAAGCCCAGAGTCTGATCGTCACCAAAGTGAACATCCTGATGGAAAGCTTAACTGATCTGACACAAAACTCCAGCCACAGAGTCATCTAGCAGGATATCAAATAGCAATATATTCAACCAGTGAACCACTGTGTTAGAACAACACATCATCAAAACAAACTGAGCACACCCTGCAGGTGTTTTTTTCTAGGTATTTCTGAAAGCTTTCCTCACTCTCTTAACCCTTTCAGGTGCTCTACATCCAGCACAGATGGAGAACTATCACCGAGGCATGCTCTTTGCCTGGTTCAACATAACTGCATTGTGCTGGTAGAATTTTCTTTGCAGCTTTAACAGGATGTAGTTGTCTGCTTGTTTTCCACCTCTGTCTTGTGAGCTGGGGGCAGAAAGAATGGAGGTAATGCTTTAATGGGGAGTGATATGCAAATGCCAGGCATGGGATTTGTACTTCTCTGTAAAGATTTGTAAAGTTCTCTGCCACTTACTAAGTATAATATAAAAAGTATAATATAAAAACTGTTCAGCAATGATGACTGAACAGTCAAAAACAATTAACATTGCCATATCATTGAAATAAAACAAATAAGGCACCTGTGGACTATGAGTTTATAACTTCTTTTAGGAAAAGAACAATCCAAATTTTCAGCCATAGCTATAGGTAGGTCAGAGAAATTTGCATCTAGAATGGGATATTTGATTCTTAGAGCTTGAGGGCATCTAGATATGCATTTACTTAGGCCCATTTTTGGCTAAAATCTGAATTTAATACAGACCCCACTCATTTGGGATTGAGTTGGCTTGCGACTGACTAACTTGTATATATGTATGCTACAGTAGGACTTGAGGACAAAATTATGACACCGTGTAACCTCATCTAAATCAGGTACCTAAATTTGGAGCCAAAACCACCTGTACAGACAGGCTCATCCAAAGGGGGCTTTGGAACAGCCATGATAGGAAGCTCCACTGGGTCTGTGAACAGTCAGATGCCTGAAGTTAGGTGGTACAAATACCCTCTTAGTTGCCTGATGAGTGAGTTTTGTCTTTTGATTTCAGTTTTCAAAGGACCAAAACAATATGAGAAACTCTGGGCTTGCACTTGAACCAGGAATTCAATCTGAAACACATGATTTTTCTCTGATTTAAAGAAGAAGGATCTTGGAGAATTATTTTGAATTTCAGTGTCCCCTATAGCAGAGTTCAACATGCATTCCTGATCAAAGTCAGGATTAAAATCTCATTTTGAATGTGCATATCTGTTAAAATATTAACCTGTTATGTATCAGAATTCTGTAGGTTTGCTGGCAAGTCATGCTCAGGATAAAGTCTTTCCAACTGTGTGTGTTTTCGAGGACATATTTCTGTCTATGAGTATATACAAACACATTCTAGACAGTGTGTAGGTAAGAATGTTATTACTAAGAAAGATTCTTCCAAATTATTTCTTGCAAGAGACAGTAGCAGTCCCTTGCATTTGGGTCGCCTCAGTGAATTTTAAAAGTTCCCATTAAACAAAAAATTGTTAATGTTTGTTCTTCATAATTCTTTAGAATTTATTAGTGAAAAAAAATCCAGTTTCAAAAGTACAATTTTGTCATGCCACGAGGGTCTGTTCAAACCTGGTGGTCATACAAGCCTGTTAAAGTGACCATTTCACTTTCATTGTAATTGTCTAGGAGGCATGTCACAGTGTCACATCAGCAGCCAAACAGGGCTGTCATAAGAAGGTGAGCTCAGCTGTGCCAAAACACCTTCAGTTCTGCAACATGTACCAAAGGCACCCTTAGACCTGCCAGAGCAGTGGAAGCAAGACAGGCAGCACGTGCTCTCCCAACCTCCTCCCTGAACATCCAGTTTCCCCTTCTCCCTCCCTAGGCTGGTGTTGGCTGGAGTTGCCCCAGCAATGTAGCTGGGAAATGAGAAAAAATGGTGACGTCTCCTGGCTAAAGACCAGACTGTACCTTATTTTTTGCAGACTCCAGCTTCTACCCTGAAGTTTAAATGATAGACCAATGTGCAGAGGGGCAGAGGCTCAGCCTTGCCGGGAGTTGTGATTTATTTATTTATTCCTTTTAGAGAAGGAGGAAAGTTCATGCAGAAACAATGGTTAAAGCAAATGGCAAAGCCAAACATTGACCATTAAGGCCAAATTCAGGTTGTCCCTCCAATCACACTTCTGCCCTCTTGTGTGAATGCCCTGTGATACACTTTTGAACTGCAAGAACCTGGGCGAGTTTTCCCTCTTCAGTGCAGAGGATGGACTCACATTGGGACAGAATTAATGGGCAAGTTGAATACCAGTATTTTCTAACTTTGAAATTCTTGACTTTAACCTTTTTTCCCCAATGTTTTTTTGAGTGTAGGCTCTCTTATTATTGATTTCATAATAAACACTTAACTAGACCTGAAGAGAGATATTTGTGTCTCATAGAGCTTCTCTGAAGTTACTGGTTTCATCAGGGGTGAATTTGGCCCATTACATCTAATGAATTGTATATTCTAAAATCAATATTAATAAAACTGGACACTCTTTTAAAATAGATTGCAGAGATTAATATATTCTATGTAAAGCTCATTAGAAGTGATACTTGCCTATTCTTTATGAATCCTTTTTGTTAATAAATAATCCTTTTCCTTTTCAGTAGTTGGTTTCTGGGATCCTGTTGGACATCTGTATTTATCATTTATCACCAGTAAATCTTTCTCTCTTTAGATTTTTGACAGAAAGCCCAGGGTTTTCAGACGTATTGGCTACTTACTGTGTTGGGAGTTTGGCTTTTTAAAACTATATTTATAATCTGTCCTATGGGTGAACTACAGTTTATCAGTTGAGAAGTTGTTTAGCAAAATGCATGGCATTGGTGAAGCACTGAGAAGGAAAATCAACCATCCACTTGCTGAATCTCTGCAAATGCTGCGAGGCATCATTTCATCTGGGGATATGAGTGACTCACAGAGGTTGGAGGGATTAATAATTTCCATACTACAGCTCTGTTTGCTAGGATTTTTGGACTTTTGTATTTATCATTAGAGGCAACGTTACATGATGTCGAAGAAAAAAAATCTAGCCTTCATAATGTGCTTTCCTGATTGTGAGACTGGATATCCTCTACTGAAATGTCAGGTTAGATCCTTTGTAAACTCTGAAGCCTGCTCTCAGAATAGAACACTTCTGGAGTGTATTAAATTGGTGTTAATTGAGAAACACATATGCCAATGACATTTTAAGCTACGCTAAATAAAACCAAACCTTTAGCAGGTCCCTATCACAGAGAGATCCTGAGATTTCACTGAACCTGCTGCTGCCGTCATCTTTTTTCCATCTATGCATATGTTGCTTGCAGTGATATATGGTAACTCCTGATGCAAATACCACTCATGCTGTTACAGCTTAAAAGGCCCAGAAATAGAATGCAAACACAATGTCTGTTTTTTTCTGCCACACATTATAAAAACCTATGACCAACAGCCTAAAGTTTGATTCCTTTTCCCTGCAGTTTTCACACCAGCTGACTTCAAAACATACGTTTAGCGGTGTAAGTCATAAAAAATTCATCGTCTCTTTCTTTTTTTAGGGAGACTAATTCTGCAAGTGTCTCAGGGTTCTCTAGCTCCTGTTGCAGCTGAGCCACAGGTCAGCACCTCAGGAGGGGCCCCGTCCTCAGGCGACCCAGTGCCCAGTATATTCATTGACTCCACTTCCCTGACATGCCTGGCCCCCTGGATCAGGCCCTAAAGCATATTGGTAAAGTACACACACTTTATCTTAAAATAAATAAAGCCATTTGAAAAACACAAAGCAAAATTGGGGTTGAAGTCCCAATTGTGTCAATATACTCATGGGATGTGGCAATATTTTGTTGCACATTTGATTTGTTGCAGAAAAGAAAGGGCAGCCTGGAAGTTAACTAGGGCTGGGTCTTGGCAGTGCTGGCCACACAACAGCACAGCAGAGCAGAGGTGAAATCCTCTAGTGCAACCACATCAACTCTCCCAGCTGGCTTTGTGGGGCTGTTCTTGTTAGAGCAGCTGTCTTCTGCTGCAAGTTAGGGCAAGAGGTCAAGAGCCATTTATGAAAGGTCTGGTACCATTAAGCTGGCATGATAACAGCTACGAGTCAGTTTCTCACTGGCAACTCATTGATTTCCAAGTGACAAAGCCCGCTACTCCTTTGCCACTTAGTAACTTTTTGCCTTTGAAGCAAAGAACCTCAATTTTTCTTCTTCAGATAGCTTATGCAGCTTTTGAAGGTGCATTGTATTGCCACTGTGCAGCAGCACTATAGGACCTCTCTTGGTGAGAAATTGCTATGTGGCTGTGTCCTGACTATGTCCTGAAGGTGCTTAGGTTTGTTTCTGACTCACTGCCTTTATGAGCATTAACTAAATAGATGCTAAATCCTTGAAAGGAATTTGGTGTCTATAAAACCCAGACTTGTAGGTGCCTGGCTTCTAAGTGGAGCAGAACAGGGGTCTCTTCCCTGATTGCTGCTCCCAGGTGTAGACACAGGGAGTACACCAGTGCCTGCCTGATGCTCAGCTTGAAAGAGCAACAAGGAAGTTGCTCCTCTCAGGACAGATGAACAAACTGCTAAGGTGTTGCAAAGTCTGCCTTATCCTACTGTAACCCCCAGCAAATGTTTATTCCTTTAATGTACAGTTCCAGAAGTTCATCACACCTGCTGCCTACTTACCAAAGAACACTTATTTCTGGTGTTTCAGATAGGGCCTTAGGTTATGGGAAGTCTGGTGGGAAGTGTGTCAGTGGGAGTGTGTCACTATGTGGGACATGGTCAACTAGTGGCTGTGCTCCAGGTGGAGCCAATAAGCTGGATGTGGGCCTGTGGTGTCTGTCAGGAAAAAGGACTAGGGTTTGTAAATCCAGTTATCTGATAAATGGAAATGAATGAAGCCATTTATTTTTTGAAGAAATATCTCCCTTCCAAGTCTCTGGTGTGAGAAGTATTAGACTGTGTGTTTTGGTAATTTCTAATTCAGGATATGTATTTTTCAGGTCAGTCAGGTTTTCCTGCTCTTGTTTGTTACATACAGTACAACACATGGTTTTAAAGTGAGTACATACCTACCACGTCCTACAAAGATGGTAGCACCTTTATTTTCATTTAGCAAGTGAAAAAACAGAGCGATCAAGTGTTTTGCTAAGAGCGGAAAGGAAAACTGTGACAGGAGGAGGGAGGATTCCTCAGCTGTCCTTTGTGGACATTGTCTGTCCAGCCTATCTATCTGTCCTTCCTCCTTATGGCATGGCATCCCACCACCATCTGTTGGATCAGCGCCAGAGCACTTGCTTGCTGTAGTGACCAGCCAGCTGTTTGTCATGCAGTCTTTCACAGGGTTGCTGCATGCAGAATTTGATTATAGCTCGCTTAATTGTCCACTTCCTTGTAATTGTTCATGCTGCTGCCTCTCCTCTTAATGGTGCCCTCATGTTGGCAGCACCAGGAGGGCAATGCTGTGCTATGTCAGAGGAACCCTCTTTTCTCCTTTTGCATGTCTCTCAGATATGATAGCTGTCCTGCAGCCAGCATGCAACCACAGTGTTACATGCTCAAACACACTTCTATTAACCCCAGAATGGGGACTCCCTCGGTGATAGCACTGCACATGCAGTACTCAGGCTATGCAGACTTTAACATAAAGTATTACATTCTGTCTGTCTGCTTGTCTGTCTGTCTGTCCATCTATCTAATGGACCTATGCACACACTGGAATAGCTTGGGAAAGGTCAGAGAGAGTTCAGGATCACAGAAAAAAAGGTCAATTTTTGTGTGCCTCCATGTGCTGCCCCAGCTAACTGATGAGGCGTCTTAGCAGAGCGTTTCGACTTAAAGAGACAGCCCCATCCATTCAGAGGAAGTGAGCACCCTTCTTGAGAAATGTGGTCGAGAGTTAATTGCAAGAGGTGACTTTTTTATGGCTTTCCCAATGATAATGTTGCCTTGCAAATGTCTCTGCTGGAAACCTGCAAATATCTCCAGCGATTCTGCTGGACTTGTTGGAGATAAGCATGGTATGCACAGCAGGGCCCAAGATTTGGTTTGTGTTTAATTGGGACATCTGTACGTTTGCACATGTTGTAAAATAGAGGGAAGCTGAGTGTGTGCAATGGGGCCAAGGGGGCTCGAGCATTTCAGGATGGATGCATGCGTGTGGTGGGGTCTGTTGGATACATCCAGAGGGCTCTTTTTCGATTCCAAGCAAGTTTTTGTACATGAGCTGTAGATTTAATTCCTGATCCCTGTCCCCAGCCACTAAGTTGAGGATTGGAGGGCTGGCCTGGCACTGGGTTCCTGCACTTCAGAGCCACCAGTGGGAAGGGAGCAGCCGGGTTTCCAGCAGCAGTCCCAGCTGACAGAGCAGCCATTAGGCAGGCGGAAGCCCCCGGCAGGGTTACGGACCAGACAGTCTATCCCAAGGCAGGTCAAAGGGTGAACTTACTGTTTACTGAATCGGTAAATAGCTAATTATTCAGCCCAGCAACAGGGCAAAACCCCACACGGGATGTAAATCCTTGGCAATTCAGCGTTATCTGGTGGGAGAACTGATTTGATATCTGGGGATCCCTTGCAGTAGCAAAGGGGAGCTCTCTGCACTTTAAAACCTTTTAGGGTCATTGTACAATACCGTGGAGCCATTAAGGAGCTCTCACGTGCCAGCAGCAGTTTAACAGGCCCAGTGTTGGGCACTTAATTGTGTCAATAATTATTCACGCATTAGCACCAGCTCCTCCTTAAAGTGTGTACTGCGGTGACTCATTAAGTTATTACGGGTATTCATTACTAGTAAAATTAGCCTTTTTTTTAAAGTGTAAAATTTATGTTTTATAGAAAAATATTGCTAGGAGTGCAACAGCTTTGCTCTGTGCTTGATGCAGAGAAAAACAACATTAGGTCGAGATAAAGCAATATTTTTTGTCCAAAAAGAGGCCCTCAAATTAGGAAGTCTTGTGCTTCCCCCCCCTCTACCCCTGCTCCCTTTCACCCCTCCACCCCCTTTTTTTTTTCATTTGTGTGGGTTTTATGTGCTTAAAATTGGGCTAAGGGAGAAGCTACATCTCTGCCTGGCTTTGGCTGTCAGTCCTGTGTGCGTAAGTGCTGGTATAATGAGTTAGAAAGATACCCAGTGTCTTTTGATTAATATACTATTAATGTATATACAGCTGTCTTTATGTTAAGTGCTTCATGGTGCACTTTGTTTCTTTAAATGCTGATCATTTACAGTGAGCGTGTACAGTATATAAGCCTGGAGGGAGAGCAATTGTTATACAACTCTTTAATCCGAACCATGATTAAAACCCCTTTTGTTCCTCCCTCCCCGCATTACTCCAGCCTATCATCTTCTCCAAGAAATCATTTGGCAAGTAGATACATGTGTATTTTAAAAGAATAACTCCTTTTAAAGAATCAGTTTTGCTTTTGTTCTGCTTTTAAAACTTATTTTTTTGCATTTCAATATACAGTGCTGTTCAAAAGGTGTAGGAGGGTCATAGGCATTTTTTTGCGTGAATAAGGTATAATTGGAACATCATGTATGCAGATATCATCACTTCTGCAGCAATTATGTGGATTGTTTGTTTAGTGGGAACATACTTTCAAGTAGGGGTTGGTCAGTGGCAATCATGTTGTGTGACATAGCTAAGAAAAATGACAAAGAATATGTAAAGTCTCACACTGAAATTTTATGTTAGGCAGGGAGCATCTACTGGGGGGAATCATTAGGAATTTTTAAGGTGGAGGGCCGAGGCGGTTTCAGAGGGAAATGGAAAGGAGGACTGGGAGGCTGGCGCTTAGATCTTGGGGAGAGGCTGGGGTTTGGCATTCTGTTTCGTGTGGAGATCAGCAGTTAATGTGGTCCTTGTTGAAACTTGAAACAGCTCTATTAGTAGCTTGATTGGGAAGGGGAGAAAAGACCAAAAGTAAACAAAAAATCTGCGGTCTGGAGATGGGCTTAATTGTGCACAATACATCTTGCCTCTGTGCTGCTTATTCTAATCACTCCAAATGGCAACACACGCTCGCACACACACACACACAAATTTGATCTGCTCAAGCAGATAGAACTGCTACGTGTATAATATTGCCAGGCTAGAAGGAAAAAAAAAAAAAAAAAGGACATCTGTTTAACAATTCTCTATTGTAGACAGGATCATAGAAACACTGTTGCCTGCCTGTCGTGTTCAATCAAAATGAATAAAATGCTGATTTAAGAAAAAAAAAAAAAAAAAAATAAATAAAATAAAATAAAACAGCAGAAGAGAGCCTTAAAGTATTTGCTTACACTTTTTTTGCTTTAATTTCAACAGCATGATGAGGAGTGGGAATCCCAAGGGCAGGAGGAGGTTTCAGGAACAGTGAAGGGAAGAAATTGTTTTGTTTTGTGTTGGTTTTTATCCTCCGTACAGCCGAGAGAGGCAAACAGCAGTCGGAACTAATTGTAGCTCGCTCAGGAAAGTCTTCATTAGCACTTGCCACACATGGTTACCAGATGTGCTGAAGAAGGGGTGGGAGAAGGGGGGAAGGGGTATGTGGAGAATGGGCTACATACTTAAACCTAATAATCTGTCTTTTGTTTTCAGGTCTATTGTGTTGGGGAGGGGAAGAATGGGGAGAGGGAGAAATCCCGGCTGCTTTTTGATGCAGCCAGTCCCTATTAGCTGAATGGCATTCCTTGTCTTGCAGCCTCCTTCAAGGATAGGAAAAAATCCTCAGTCATGGCCAAGTAAAGTGGAATTTATTTAATTTTATTTTTAAAATTTTTTAAAGTCTATCGGTGAGCTATTATTCCACTGATCCTGGCTGGAAGTATTTGGATAATCAAACTGGTAAACCACTGTATTTCTGGCCAGCTTGTGAGGGTTGAGGGTTTTTTGGTGAGCTTGTGGGCTCGCAGAGTATTGGTGGGGCTGTTGAACTGTCAGCGTCCTCTTAGTTCACATGTACTTTGCTAGGGAGTGTGAGATGTAAGCAGGAAGGTAATAAGCGCTCTGTGGTCCTGTCAGTCAGCCCTGAGACTGTCGTCTTGCTCAGGTGTTTAACTTCTTGCCTGTTGCTTTGCCTGTTGCTATTAAAAAAAATAAAATAATTAAATAGATCTTCCAAATATAGTGGCTGTCACTGCTGCAGACCAAATCACTGTCTTGCTGCCCACATAGATGATTTTCACAGGAACCAGTGTTAATTTTACTGTAGACGTTACCAGAAACGTCGCTGGTTGCTCTTTAGGGAAAAAAAGAGCCCACCCCTCCCTCATCCATTGAACAGGTCATCTCCAGGGGATCCTGCATAGCTCTCCCCACCATCTCCCTGTGCTTCCACAGCACTGCAGCTTCTTTCCCCTCTTGGCCCCTGAAATCTTCCCACAAGGTGAGCATTTTTTGTACTATCATTGTACTTGGATGTCTTCTTTCTTACCAGACTCCCTTCTTCATTCCAGCGGTAAGAGAACATCACTGTCTGGATGACAAGGCTTAGATGACTCTCCAAGCTCTGAATAATCAGGGATGAAGGTTTAATTATGGCACTACACATGATATCCACAAGATTTGGCACTCTGGTCATGTGAGAGAACAGCACTAGATGAACTTTTACTAATTAAGCACTCTGTTTCCTTTCCTTCTGGAAATTGCAAGGAGGTATAAATGTGGGAAATTACTTATGTTAAAGCAAAATAGAGACATTTTTTGAATCTAAATCGATCTGAGTTGAACGTAAACCTTGTGGCTCCAGCCTTGTTTTATCCAGCTCAGTTCGCCAGTCTGTAATCTCATCCTGCTTTGGAGCCTGGAAATGTTCTTGCTCACAATCTCAAAGTGGAGCAGATGTTGCATAAATAGAAAATAGGTTGTGTGTGCAGCCTAATCTAAGCACAGAAGGGCACAGAAGAAGGTTTGGATGAATGTAAGCTAATCAGGGCACAGATCTGCTGTACTTTGGGACTTAGGACCAAATTTTTTTCAGATATATTCTGCCTACCAGATCCCAAATATGCCATTCACATTTTTTCCCCACTGCATGGCAACTCCCACTTGGAGCTTTTTTAATTTTTGGAGAATAGGGTAATGCCTGTCAGCTCAAGCTCACCAGAGCAAATGTCTGGTAAGAGTCCATTTCTTCTGTTCTTTCGTCCATATTTGAGTTCTCCATCCAGTCGTCCTGATGTTCCAAGTCTGAATTAATCAAAGTCCAGGAATTCTTCTTTCAGATTCTCTCAAAGGAAATAATAAAGGCAAATCACTTAGATCACTTAGCTGACTTAGTTGTGTCTGCCTTTCCTACTGTAGGATTGTAGAGACTCCTTCGACCCTATTGAAATGGGTTGGAACAACATAACTAGCATAGACAGAGTCATTCAGTGTATGGCTTTTGTATACTATCTTTATTAACTGTCAGAAAGGATCAAGGAAAAGTTTGATAAAAATTAACCTATTTACCAGCCCAATTTTGCTGTAGCTGCTATTGCATCAGTTGTTTACTTTAATAAAATTAAGTGCCATATTTGCAATTTGTATAATGCTATCCCACATTATTTACACAAGAATGAATGGTGGTTCTGCCAACATGCAGTATGTAGAGACAATACCTCCGCTTACAGTAATTCATGATTAGGAAAAACAGCACTGCAGACTTGATGTTTTTGTCAAAGTTTCTTTCTTCTGGAGGCGCACATATGTGGGGGTTTTTTCCCCATGTGTTACCCACAGAATGGTTTTACATTTAAGTGCTGGTGCGTTTGTGGTGAAATCACAGCAATACACAACAAATATAATCTTAGTTGATTTTTATTGTCATGTATTCCACAGAGATATTAAGTTAAATTTGAAATGGCTATTGATGGCTCAGGTGTCCGTGCTCTCCACTCAACAGGTTTTCAGTTACTTGGCGCGGAACGCTGAAGCAGAACTTAGACAAAAGTGCTTTCAGAAATGTGACACACTGTAACTTCAATATATTCTTCGTATTAAAAACTTCATTTTTAATTATTATAAGTCAATTATATAAACATTTTTTATTAACTTGTAGATGGAAAGCAGAAAGATCTATTTCCTGCTTTTTGTGCATTTCTGCACTGAAGTGAAGGTTTCAGGCAACAAGGCAAATATTTTTATGCAGATGCAAAACTAATCAGCCAAACATGAAAATACTCCTACAGGGTTTCCTGGGGGCCTTGCTAGGGGATACTGCAATGCAAATAATATATAATACAAATAAATAATATAGTATAAGTACTGTAAGGCAGTAGGATTCAGTTATGACCAAACATAGTGGGTGGTTCATGTGAACTGGTACTACTGTCCTTTTTAAGACTCTCAAAATCACATGTCTGTGCTGCCTGGATCTCCTGTCATGTTTTTTTAAACTCTCACAATATTCTTCTATAATACACTCCATCAAAATGCATGTTTCCTCACAGTGATGTCATTTAAGTGGAAAAGAATTGCAAATCCTTCTTTGGCCTCCTGTAGTTTTTCCTGGGTAACTGGCTGAGCTCAAACTACTTCGCTTTCCAGTATGTTATATAAGTAATCAATACGGGGTTTTTTATATGCATATCAACACTACTCTGTGTAATTAGAGAGTATCCAGCACTATTATAATGCTATGTAGTAATTACATATGGCCGAATTTTTGCTCCTTGTGGTTTGCAATGTTCTCCAATACACAGCATGTGACTGAAACGATAGGCAGGAAAGTTTCATTGTAATGTTAGGAAAATCAAGAAGAGCAAGTTTACTGGGGAGAGTACAAATAGCTTTTCTCTTTTCCAGGGTAATGACTCGAAGATAGATATGCAGTGCAGCAACATGAGGTCCATCTTTTTGTCACCTCAAAATGAGGTTCTGGCAGTGTGCTGTCCAGGGAGGAACCTGCAGGCTGCTCACGGACAGATGCTGGCACAGGAGATTGCAGCCTGGTTTGTTTACAGGATGGCACGATGAGAGCAGAGCAGCCTGTTGCTCCCAGCCTGCACTGACTTCCAATAAGTTTATGATACTTAAAATGGATTTGCAGGTGTTGGCTCTAACCTGTACTGTTTCCAGAAAGGTTGGTGACTCAGTTACATTCTCTTGTTGGGAATGTTGCTACAGCTGAGACCAGTGCAAGGCTAGGCTGAAACTTAGGAGCAAGGGAAGGTGCTGGTAAGATATAAAGCATCTTGGCATAAATATCCCCCCACAGCACCACCTTTTCTTTTTCCTTCTCCACCCCTAAATCTGCTGAAAAAGATAGGGGTCAGATTTATATAGGGTGATCTTTATATTGTAATTTTTAATGATTGAGTATTTACGGTTTCACCATACACACTGGAAGAAACATAACTATGAAATGAGAAGAATTCCTGATTGAATAAGTGTGGGGTTTTTTGTTTGTTATTTACTTGATTCTGTTTAAGTGACAAAACAGATTAGTCTCCCAACACTACGTCTGCAATTTTATCATAAAGTTTACAATATGTAATGTGTCTTCTAAAGCCCTGTTCTGAGACTCCATCAGTGTGTAAGAATCTTTACCTCCACTTCTGTGAAAGTAATTTTTTTCTGGAATGAATTGCATTGAAAATATTAAAAATATGACACAGAAGCACCCTAAAGAAGTAAGAGAAAAATAAAAACAAAAGGATCTCAGATGCATTGGAAGGTATTTGTGTACAGTTTAGCATCTTTTTTTTTTTTTTTTTTTTTTTTTTCCCTAAGCATCACTATTTATGGCAAATCTTATGAATTTTAGTACTGGAATGATGACTTTTGGGTGGTTGGGAGAGGTAGTATCTAAAATATCCTTCAGACTATCAGTCCTCTCCTTGAGTTGTCTAGTTTCTTCTGTCCTAAAGATATATACCTAATTCTGCGTGGTTTTTCCCTTTCCCCATGCTCTTAGGTGCTGGGTCCTGACAGTGCTCCTTAGTGTAACTGTGGAGGTCTTGGCTTCTTTCTGGTCCTAATGAAGCCAAGGTGCCTGGGAAAGTAAAGCACTTCTAGTCCTGCTTTCCCTCTCCCCCCAACACCGCCTTCGGCTCAGTCTCCGTCGTTTCCCCATGTGTTGAGCATCTTCACTTAAATTTGGCGCCGGGAACAATGAGTTGTGCTGAACATCCAGCCATCTTTTGCATTAAATGTTAAGGAGCATAGAAAGCAGATGACTTAGAGTATAAACTAAGTCCTTAAGTAAAAGTTTTAATCTCACTTGGGGCAGTTTGACAAAAGAATGAAAACATACCACGTGCATCTGTGTCTGCACATAATCATTGTCATCCTGGTTTGCTTTTGTTGTCAGCAAAATTAAGCTGAGGAGCATTTGCAATTTGGTGCCCAGCCTGAGCTCGTGGCAGGGGTGCCCAGCTTTTGCTAAGGGCATCGGCAGCACAGGAGCTGAGCCTTAGCCCTGTGGCTCTGCAGACCTGTAAGGACGGCCTCTGCGTGTGCACAAGTACCTGCTTTTTACACCACGGGAGAATCAAGGTCTCAAATGCTCATTCTTTGGTTTCACCTGAAGGTATGGCTTGCCAAATTTCAGCCTGTTGCTGAGCCATGATAGAGCAGTGAAAGCTGTAGTGCTTTCTAGAGATGAGGTCGCATTGTAATCCAAACCAGAAGAAAGAAATTGTGTCCCATCTTGGTACATTAATTTCAAACTCTGTGCAAATGTTTGAGTGGATTTTTTTTCACCAGACAGTGCAACTGTGATCTTTTTCATCAAAAGGAAATAAACAGCAGCAACAGTAGTTCTCACCGGTGCATTATCAATTGTTTGCACCATTAGTGAATTGGAAACAAAATTAAATATGCTAAAAAAAGAAATAGTTTACTATAGAAATAGCAATTTCTAGGCCATTTCTTGACTTCTTCCAGTTTATGAAATTCAGGTTTGTTTTCACGTTTTTTAAGAATGGAACATCTATTCAACAAACGATAAAGGCTGCTTAAACTTGTTAAATACTATGAAATAGATGTGTACAGCTAATTAAGGTATGTGTTGAATAGTAATTATGTCATCCTGAGGGATTTACAAATAGAGTCTAGTTAAAATTTGATTCAATCTTCTATCATTCACAGAAGGTGCAAATTATTATTCATTTAATGTGCTCTGATTTCAGTTCTAAAGGTAATCCAGAAAAAAGGGAGAGGGATTTCTGTTTTATCAGCATTGTTTAAGAACTAAGATCCCTTAATTATCACACTGTACCAATAGTCTGCTACCCAAATTACTGAAGCAGTCATTCAGCTTTGAAACTAACAATTTACCCTCCAAGCAAAGAAAGATATAAGAAAAAGTGTTTAGTCAGCAAGCAAATATAAAAAATTGTATGTTTTGGCTTTTGTTGGCACTTGTGTTCCTCAGCAGCACAAACGTGAGTCACCTACACAATACCTTTCAATCAAAGGCATCAAAGCAAAGGAGAAGGATTTCACAAGAAAAAGAAAAAAAAAAAAGAAAGAAATAAGGCTCCATGGGATCTCATTCTGTGAAGCTTCTGGAACCTCTTCCCAGGCTCTTTCTTTTTAGGTAACATTGGCAGACTCTTGACCTTACTCCTTAGTGTAATTTCTTATCATAGTAACAAAGAATTACGTAAGACTCTAGACCACCTTGTGAAAGTATTGTAGTTTCTTTTACAAGGAAGTTTCTTTTAGTGACTTAAAAGAAAAACTTCCTGTATTTCTGGATTTAGAACAGTAATTTTCCCTCCCTGTAGCTACCATTAAAACTGGCCTAAAACAAAAATAAATAAATAAATAAATAAATAAATAAATAGGTAGTTGTTCCATTATATGCTTTTATGTCTTGGAATGAAAAAGGTATCTTCCAAAGTTATTGTGAAATTCCTGAGAAGCCAGAAGACTCCAGAAGCTACAGTGGTAGTGGTGGTGTGGAAAACAGGTGAATTTTCTGTTCTGCCTGATTTGGAGTTCCAGACTCTCTAACTGCTGGACCTTGCCTTCTGCATGTCTGAGCTTTTCTGGAAATTTTGTCAAAACCAAAATATTTTCTCAATAAATTTTTTTTTGTTTGATGAACTTTATATTTTTTAAGTAGGAAGAGCTTTTCCCACAATATTTCCTCACTAAGCTTATTTCTTCCATTTAAAAAAAAAAAAAAAAAAATTAAAAATCAGCCAATAGTCATATTACCAAAGATACAAGACATTACTCTAGTTTTTCCATAAACTAAGAACAGATAATCTGTGCACTTACATTGGCGGTTGTTGTATGGGCTTCATGGGAAGTAACTTCTACTAGGCTTAGACTGTGTATATTTGCTGTGTGGTTTTATTGCAGAAAGGTGAATGTTCTCCTGCACTACTTTTTTTTTTTTTTTTTCAGTATGTTTTTTCCTATTTATATCAGTGGGACTACATATATTGAACAGCTTTGTAAGAATAAGGATTGTGTATCCTGCCCTGCTTCACACCAGCCAGTACTGAGGAGCAGCCACCCCTGAGAGGGAGCACAGTAGCTACCCAGCAGCTCTCACAGTGGTGTGCAGTTCTTAAAGCTGAGGTTAAGCAAAGGTGCTGGATTTCTTTGGAAAAATTATCCAGAAATATAACCTAGTTTGCTGTATTCTGATTTTATCTTTCTAACTGAAGTGGCATTTGGGTAAGGTGAATACAAGAACCCACTTCATCTTTGGTTGGTTGGGTAGGGGTTTTTTGGAGAGAGATGAATGTGCTTGACGTAACTGGTTTCCTCTGCATGTCCCATCATATTTAATCATTTGACAGAGCTGCTCACGTACAGTAGAGTTTGGAGTACTAACCACTGGAAAACTGTAGTCCTAATTGTCACTTGGAATTTGGCAGAAAAGCATATTTATGCTTTTATTTCTTTTTGTGCTTCTGAACTGCTTTATAGATGTGAGTAACTTTGTGGATTATATTGTAATAGAAGTGGTAAGTGTTCCCAGTTCTTAGCAAGATAAGAAAATGTTCTTTTATGTTATTTGAAAGGAGATGAAGGGTCAGAGAGGTAGAGATACATGAAAGCTATTGCGCACTTGGTAGGAGATGCAGAGGAGGAATATCTCTCACCAGTGGCTTGTTTGAGTGGAAGGGAAGAGAAAAGGGCAGCTTCTAAGTAAAGAAACAGGGTTGGAAAAAAGGTCAAGTAAAATCAGACAAGTTTGTTGGTTTCTTTGCTTGAAGAAATGAGTACACAATTTTGAGATGGTTACTGAAAAGAAGAATGCAAGTGAAGTTGAGGGCAACTTTAAATGCTTGCCTGCTGTTGATACTTTGGGATTTATAAAAATTCATAGGCCCCTTTGGTCTTTGGAGACAGAGCTGAGAGAAGCAAGGAGAATGGGACAGACTCTAAGCTACCTTCAGTTCTGAGGGTTAGCAGAAAGTACAGGGCAGTCTGCTGGTCCCCTGGGATAGCTTAGCTGGAGTTTGCCTTGTCTTCCCATCTGCCTCAGCACAGCAGCATCAGAGAAGACAGGAGTTGTGTGGAAGTGGTAAAGGAAGATTATAGGCTACATCTGTCACCAGCGAAGAGTTAAGAGAATTTGCTTTTCTCAGCAGCATATGCAAGAGCTATGAAGGTGGGCAATGTATGATTTCAAGATGCAGAACGTGTGTGCTAAACTTGGCAATAGGGTCTGGTTGGGTCAGCAGGCACTTAAATTCCTCACCATCCTCAGCAGATTTGTAGCTGATTTTCATCTGATACAAATGCAGGAACTGCTGGCTACCTGTCCTGTGCTGACATTTGAGTTGGGAGTGGAGCAGATGCCCCAATACCTACCTGCCCTCTCCTTCTTCTCTACAAAGCAGAAGAGACCTGTCTTTTTTATATTACAATAGCACTTGATGTCACTGTGGTAAGCAAATACTGAGTTTTTCTCTTGCATTTATTTACACACCATCCTCAGATCAGTGAGATGTGCATATCCTGTACTGAGAGGAATAATGACATCTCATGGGCCTGAGGACCAAGGCTATGAAATTAGGCCCTGAAATACATGAGTGTGTCCCAATGGTTGAAGAAAACCTCATGTTTGTTCTTGAAGAATTAGAATACAATGGAAATGTGTGGCCAGTCTTGCCCCTGTTAGACTGACAGAAGGCTACAACCTTAACTTTGAACATGAAAGCTGAAATTCTTCAATGTTCAGCTGATGCAAAAAGTTGAAGCTTTGTGTAAAGCAGTATTGCAGGATGCTAGTGTGCAGCCTGAGGGGAGTCCATTTGGATTTTATGAAAGTGAGCCCTTTGCTTGCCTTACAGAAATAACATAAATTAATACCAACACTGGAGAGTAATTTCCCTAAAAGTGCTGCAGAATGTTTCCCAGCAGAGATTTTTGCAATGGAGTCATTATCATAGAATTGTATCGTAGAATGGTTTGAGTTGGAAGGAAGCTTAAAGATCATCTAGTTTTGACCACCCTGCATGTGCAGGGACACCTCCCACTAGATCAGGTTGCTCAGGGCCCCATCCAACCTGGCCTTGAACGCTTCCAGGGATGCGGCTTCCACAACTTCCCTGGGCAACCTGTTGCAATGTCCTATCACCCTCACTAAAGAATTTCCTCCTAATGTGTAACCTAAACCTCCCCTCTTCCAGTTTTGATCCATTACCCCTTGTCCTCTCAATACAAGCCCTTGTAAAAAGTCCCTTCCCAGCTTTCCTGTAGGCCCCTTCAGGTACTGGAAGGCCTCTATAAGGTCTCCCTGGAGCCTTCTCTTCTCCAGGCTGAACAGCCCCAACTCTCTCAGCCTGTCCTCGTAGGAGAGGTGCTCCAGCCCTCTGATCATCTTCATGGCCCCTCCTCTGGATTTACTCTAAGAATGCCCCTGTCCTTTTTGTGTTGGGGACCCCAGAACTGGGCACAGCACTCCAGGTGGGTTCTCATGAGAGCCAAGTAAATGGGGAGAATCACCTCCTTTGACCTGCTGGCCACGCTTCCTTTGATGCAGTCCAGAACACGGTTGGCTTTCTGAGATACAAGCACACATTTCTGGCTCATGTTGACCTTCTTGTCCACCATCACTCCTACAGTCAAGGACTGTAAAGTCTTTGACTGTACTCAAAGGCTACTGTCATTTATCTATATGCAATGAATTATTGTTTCATATCAGATAATAAAAACAACTTCAAGTTCAGAATTTATTATAAAGCAGGAGGATTTTTCCAAGAGAGTGCTGTCTCTTAGGGACAAGGAGATGAACTGCTCCACAGCACTTGTATTAGGTACAGTGGAAAAGGACAAGCTTGCCCTACTATTTCTTCCTACTGGGATGTGCACACAGCTTACCTTCTTTTACAGACAGATAAGTTGGGCTTAAGTTTTTGAGCTGCACATTTAAAGCTTAGCTCTTACTTTTGCCCTGAAGAGTGGAAGTAGCTACAATAACTGATAGTGCGCATTAATTCATTTGTTACTGAGCTTCTAATAGCAAGAGATTTAAAAAATTACGCTTGCATTTTGAAGCTGGTGGAACATTTGAGGGATTTATGTCTAACAGAATTTACATTCCATGTAATTTGGGTTTAATGACACAGGCAAAAGGGTTTCTGAGTATGTGACTCTCCTTTTCCATGGCACAGTAGGTATTTCATCTTAATTTTTAGTTGCACACTAGAAATCAATATGTAAAGTAAAAGTTAACAGATAATTAAAAGGAAAGCATGAGAGAAATTGAATAGTCATTTACTGGGTTAGTATTTAAAGCTGGCATGTATTTCTGAGTGGGAAAGAGCTTCAGAATGGGGCAATTCACAAACCACTTCTTCCCCTTCATCAACAGCTAATTCAGAGACAGCAGGTGTGTAAGCAGCCCCTTGGAAAGAGGAACAATTGTAGTTTGTGACAGAATTGAGTGGAGATGATCCCAAGCTGAAAGTCAAAACAGGATCTTCTTTTAAGTTCACCGAGTGACCTGCACTTTTATTCCAGTGCCTAACACAGGTAAGAGATTTCTACATAATCTGCATTTCCCAAGGTGTTTTGATATGTGAATCCTAACCCTTATTCATTGTTGCCTTCAGGTTTTGAAACTACTGCTGCAGTGCCAGGAACCAGTACCAGGTTTTTAGTAGTTTTATTGGGCTTTAAGGCATGTCTTTTGGCAAAATCAAGGCAGAGAGCCATGGTGCATTTGTCAGCAATCCTTACAGTAATGAATGCATACACAGAATATGCTTGGGACCAGAATTTGAGAATAAAAGAGGACTGTTCTTAAATCTTTGTATCTTATTTCCATGTAAATCAAGAGAAATTTGAGTTAAGCAAAGAGGTCTGCAGGAAGGGAAGTGTTGGCTCTTAGCCCCTTGCTGGAGATGATTCCTGGAGAAAGTTAATTTGGTTCTAACTGTGTTGTTATTACAGAATATGTAACAAAAAAACCCCACCATAAGAAGTTCCAGCATGCCTTTTAAATGTTGTGTATAAATACTAGGAATCTGGCTGAGAGAGAGAGACTACCTGCACCATCCAGGCTGGGCCAGCTGCAGGCAGACATGTGGCAAACTGTTGTTACTGGGCTGATGGGCAGAGTCCTTCAGGAAAGCAGTGCAGGCAGGAATGGATTCTGTGTTGCAGATCACCAATCTGAAGCTCCTTTCCATTTTCTGTAGGAATTTATACTTGCCCTTGGGCATGAGGTGGCAGGTTTCTGGGGAGACCTGGGCTTTCCTTTTTACTTTATATAAGATGAACTGTGCAGTCCCTGTGAAAGATCCTGCCATGTAAGTTACTTGAGAAGTTGTGTTCGGTGGGAGTAGAGGGCACTCTCTGTGTCTGCTCACTGGAGGGACAATGTATTTGAGATCCTGAAAACTGAGGGCTGCTTTGCTCCATGATCATTTCATTGGGGGTCAACAGCAAGAAAAGATGCAATTCTATTCTCTGTGGCTTAATTTCAGTCAGAAATAGGTCTTCAGGGCAGTAATATCCTTCTTCTTCAGCTGACGTAACCACAAGACTTCAGTATTAAGATGTAGGCCGTGCATTAAATGTGTGCAGCACATCCTATTCTACCCATACCCCACACTTCCCAAGTGCTGTTTGTTGTAAGTGACTGCATGATGCCAAAGGGCAGCCACAGTATGTGGCTACAGTTGTTGTGGAAGACCCCCACTCAAAATGAGGGGGCATGGCTGCATGGGCAGTGAGAGCCAGGGTGCTTCCATGCAGCAGCAGCCACAAAAAACCACTTTCTGACAAATAGTGTCCTTATTCCTGAATCATTAGCCCTAATGAAGGGGTTTTGTCATATTTATTTAAAACCAAAAAACAAAACAACTGAGAAAGAAACTGAAAAAGAGAAAAAGCCAAGAAGGAGAAAAGATGGGGAATAGTTGGGATTATCTCTGTGCCGTCTCTCAGGTCCAGTGACAACACGACTACAATGGGTAGCTTTCAGGACTGCATATGGTCTTCCTTCCGAGGGAGTTGATTAAGCGACTCCGGATGAAATTGAAATCCTGTGATTTGACCTTTGTCTGGCCTGGGAGGGCTGCAATTCGCATAACAATTTCCTTTTGTTCTTTGTTTGGAGTTATTAATCCAACATGAGCCTCGAATTAATCAGGGGTAGTGCGTTGTTACATTTCTAATTCACAGCTCTACTGCTTGTGTCTTTTTTAATTAAGGCCGAATGATAGCAGGCCTTAGCCCCTGATTGCAACACTTACTAACCACACATTGAGGGATGAAGGGGCTAAATAGGCAGAATGAGATTACTTCAAGGTTTCACTTAATTGTTTTCTTCCTTTAAGTAAAGAGCACTGAATGAACATTGTTAATGCCAGGCTGGGAGTATTTCTTTTCTATGTGTGTTATGTGTGTGTGTGTGTGCTGGGGTGGGGGAGGTTATGATGGGTGCACTGAGGACTCAGAGCTCTAATGGCTCAAGGGTTTGTAAAATTGAAGCCTTTGGTTATTGATTTAAACCATTCCTCCCACCTCCCCCGGGGGACAGGGGCAAGAGCAGAGGAAGGAGGAACAAAGTTGAAGAACACTGAATTTAAGTTAGCTGCTTGGATTTTCTTATGTCCTGCATGAACCCATTTGTTAATGTAATTTTTCTTGCTGTTTGAAAGTGGTTCAAAGGTAGAAAATGCAGGAAGACTGAAGGCTATAAGAGATGCTAAAGAAATATATTGAGAGACAGAGCTCTCCAAAGCCTAGGAGTGGTAATAGTATAATAAAATAAAGGTGAGCCAGTTGTGTCACATCAAGTTTTGCTTATACTCAAGGATCTTTGAGTCATGTTTCAAAAGCTGTTTGTATTTGTATTGTCAGAGCAGTTCAGGGCCACAAAGGCACAGGTGCTGTTCCAGGGGAACAGTGTAGATGCTCTCAGGTTAATGCTGGATAACGTAGCCTGTGCCAGCCACTCGGGATGCTGGGAAAGAAAACACACTGAGCATCCAGCCTTGCAACATTTATTTGCACAAATAGTTTCAGTAGCTTAAAATAAAATAGAAGTAATGATGACAGGATTCATATTGCAGGATCAGGCCCAGTGTTTTGGCCTCCTCTGGTGCAGTACATTGGATATGATTGTTATGGAAAAAGGTTAATATTTAAGTTCTCAAACATTCAGTTGCTGCATATACATTGAACTCAATTTGTGTTTTGTGCCTTCAATATCAGATAGAGCTCTGCAGCTGTGGGAAGCTTACTCTTCCTGAGTTATTTCATCCATCCAAGGAGTTGGATGGATGAAGGAAGCACTTGCTTGGAAGAGTTAATATTTCTATGTAAAGCAGCAAGTTGGTGTTGATCATAGCAGGTTCCACAGATACAGAGCTGCAGTTCTGAGTCTGGCGTGGGATATACTGGACAGCAATGATGTTTCTGCTTTTCTGAACTGTCCATATGCAGTGGCTGTTCCATGCAGGATTATCTAAGAATGCAATGATAAAACCTCAAGACAGATTAAGCAAAAGTAGGGTATAAGCTCTAAAGGAGAAAAATGCTCCAGGTAATAACTTATTTCTGTGTTTAGAAATCTAAACCATGAACTGGGTCTGCATTTTCAGATGAGCCAGAAAAGAACAGGCTGTATAGTCAGTCTTCCACAGAAATGTACGTACTATTGGGAAACAAAAATAAATACACACACAAATCTTTAGGTCTGGCCTTCAGTAATGGCAAAGAAGCACCAGTGACTCCATTTCTTTCCGTGCTCAGTCATGTCAACACAGGATTTACACTGAATTGGGTTCACAGGTTCAAAGCCATTTTCTTGACTTTCCTGCTCTTTTCTTAGGTGCTTTCTGATCCTGTGTGTCAGGATACTTCTGGTAGATTGCCAGCTCCTGTGCAGGGAGAAGTCAATGGGATAAGAAAATGCTCAGCATTTGTTGGAGCAGGGCTACCTTACTGGCAGTTCAAGTATGTTACACATAATTTTGTTTTTCAGAACCATTTCTGGTGTTGTTACACCAAATAACACCTTATTCTGCAAGTACCACTATTGAATCAGACTTTGCATGGAGATAACAGTATTAAGTATAAGTAAGCACATCAGAATCTGACCATCAATCACTTATTGTTGTTTATTTCCATTTAAAGACCTAGTGCTTCATGTTTGTCCACCTTGTTCTCTTTTTCCTAGAAATCTCTGCAGAGCAGGGTACGTTTGTTTATAGCAGACACAATTCCAGAGTTGAAACCTCCTTTCAGTGCCATTCTGTGCTTTAAATCTGCATGCTTCTTTTTAAATTATATTTTGAAGTTTCACTGTCATTGATTTAAAGGTGTCACATTACACTTCCAAAGGGTCTCAGGATGAATGGGTATCCCCATGTGTTTCTTGTGTGAGTGTTTTGAATAACATCTTAAAACCCAAAGTCCAGTGTGTTCTGTCTCCTGTTTAAAAACCTCATGGCAGTGGTCATTAGAATGGGTATTTTTGGGGTACTTCTGAAATCTCCTTCTTTTCCTTATTCTTGTGTAGCACAATGTTCATCATTAATGTATTCAGGAGCTCTCCTCAGCAAACTTATAATACCATTTAAGTGCTTTGAGGTCCCTGAGATGAAAGAAGTTGTATAAACAGATGGCAGCAGCATTACAATGCTTCTTTGGATGGTTAACCCTCAATGTAAACTGTTGCAGGACCTTGCTGTACAGCTAGAGCCAGGTACCCTGTCAGCAGTTTTCAGCAGTTGGTTTGCTCTCTCTATAATATGACATTTCTGATTCCTTTCAATTAGTCTGTGAAGGAGGTTAGGATTCTTGCCATACTCAGGAACCAGAAGACAAGGTCAGGGTGCATGATAATGTTTTCCTGTCCTTGCTCAAAGTGGCTTTCATTACACTTATTTAAGGCACAATCCATTGATCAGTAGTTCTTGAATATTTGCAGCTGCAATAGTCAACAGCGATGAGTCCATAAATAAATGAGGAATGACTTTTGCTGCTGCTGTTAATCTTGGTAGTTTTAGACAATCTGTTGCTATTTATGAAGTACTTCTATTGAGATCAAAACTGCCCCGAACTCTTCCCTCTCTGCTCCACTCCAGCAGGGATGTTCTCCTTATGTCTGCAATGACCAGTTGCCCTTGTGCAGCAAAATGCCAAATTTCAGTGGCCGCCTGGCAGCTGTGCCGCTCCTCCACTGGGTGTAGAGGTGCTGTCACTCCTTCACCTTGAAATCGGCGGCCGGTCGGCCCTGGCCCGTCAGCTCTCCCCTTTCGGACATAAGGTAAAGATTACAATTAATGGTACTTTGAGTTGCTGAGCGCTCCTCCCTCTGCGCTGTCTCCCCACGATCCCCCTTCCCGCGCCCTCCCTCACCCCCCCCCCCCCCGTCAATGGGAGCCTTTGATGTCGCACAAGAGAAGACTGTTGGCTAACAGTCTGGAGGCTGCTTCGTTTGAGCTAACCACCACATGAAAACAAATGCGATCCATCATATTTCATTAACTAGCTGCCCCCTGTTCGGGTGCCCTTTTTTGATGTCAGAGCGCATCCTGACAGAAATCAGAAAGATATGTGTGATTAAGACCAGTAATAATAGTTAGTGCATTGTATTGTAAATTACCTTTCTGGGCCCTGGTACTTTATCAGCTCCACTGGCCTTGGCTTGGGTACATTTTTGACTACTCTGTATATACAGTGTATTAGCGCAATGGAGATCATTATGTGGCCTGTATTTGAGTCATTTTTATTTAAGATGCCAAACAATAAGCTGTTGATTGGGGGAACAAGAGGCGAACAATAATGTTCTGTGTCACATAATACACCACCATTTTCCAGCTTTGCTTTAGAAGGGCCCTCTTTATTGTTTTTGTATAAAAATGGTTCTTAGGAGGAGGAATATTTTGCTGAGGTATGTCATTATTTTGCAAATTTCTATTATCTCATCATGTTGTCTTCATTGTAAATTGCAGCTAATTAGGAACCTAGTTAGAGCCCCAGCTTTGAGGCTGGCTTTTTTGTGAAAAGAGCCCACCGATTACCGCACTACAAGAGAGGAAGGGAGAGAAAAAGGAGATTAATCTGGTTACCTAGGCGACACTCGCTTCCATCTGCGAGGAACAATACATTTTTGTTTCCTTGGCTCAGTTCAGATCTGTTTTGTTTAGGGGGAAAAAAAAGAGAGAGAGCGAGAGGGAGAGGGAGAGAGAGAGAAGGGGAGAGAGGGAGAGGGAGAGGAGGCAGCCCCACAACAATGCTGGACTCTGTCTGGCCCCGGCTTACCCGCTTCCATCCCTCCGCAAGTTAGGGGTCTCAGGGGAGTGGGAAGATGAAAGAGATAAGCTCCAAAGTTGTCAAAGGTCATAACCTTGCCACACAAAGCCAGCAGTTTTACTTCTAAATCCCCTTCTCCCGAAAAGCACTTAATGAAATAATATACTGTGCTTCTCAACACCCCAGTCTTTATTAAGCAGCAAGGCCCCCAAGATGGTGAATTTAAGGAGTCAGTTGAAACTTCTGACTAAACAGTCGCTGACTTGGAGCGTCTACAGTAGATGTGTTGGGATTTTTGTGAACGAGAGACAACTTTTCTTCCACTGTCTCTTGTTAGCAGTGTTGTGGCTTCCCTGACATGTTTTATAGCTGCCTACACACAAAAGGCAGAGGTCTGTGAAGGCAGGGCAGTCTGATTTTTTTATTATTTTTTTTAGATTTCTTTTTAGTTACCTTCACAAGGTGATGGTTTAACAGACAACAGCGACCTGTGTCTTTTCTGTTGTGCATCAAACTATTAAACCCTTGCAAAGCTTTTGCATAGGGTAGACAATGCAGCTGCATTATTTGCTTCTTATTTTGGAGCAGCTTGCCAGAAAAAGGACAGAGGTAATAACCAGACCTGATAGAGCCTGGCTAAAAGCTCAGAAATGCTCACTAGCTCTTGAACTGAATTGGCTAAACCCACAGCCTTTTGATAAGCATAATGCTTTCTCCAGGTGTTATGTCATCATGTATAATGTTTTGCTATCTGGTAGCATTATGGATGATGACATAAAGTCACAAAAATATCGAAGTTAACAATTTTAGCTTATCTGAGCTTTCCAAACCTGGACTGTGCCGATACAATCACACCAAGTATCAGGTTAACAATCCTAAGCCTCCTATTCTGCATTGCTCTGAAGTACTGTTCTTATATTTTCTTCCTCTAAAGAAGGTTCAGAGAGCTGCTTCAGTGACAGTGCCTTCCTCTCTCTGACTGGAAATGACAGTCATCGTATTAAAAAAAATACAAATATTTAGGAGAAAAGAATGAATGAAAGTACAACAGTTTTTCCATATAGGGAGCATAAGGAGTTTTGGAATTGGAGTAATTTGAATTTCCAGTTGTGCCAGGTGCTTTCTGTGGGATCATGTCCAATTCATTTGGCTTGTTTCTTCCTCAGACCTTGACAGTAGGCAAAGATAGATTTCTCTACCACAGAGGATAACTTGAGTCTTAATTAATAGAGGACTTAAAGAGAGTTTGATCATTTAATCCTTACCTATTCTGTTTCAATAAATGCCTTGTTTGGTACACCTGAACCAATTCTTCTGAGAAGAACTCTGACGTGAAAATTAAATCAATCATACTTGACTTTGTTAATTGAAGAGACTTACTGAGATGTTTTGCAGACATTTAGATGGAGCAGTTGTCACCTCACAGAGAATTAGCCCAGTGTTAGCTGTTGTTTTACAAGCTCTGAGGAGAACGTCCTCAGTAGTTCTGCAACATGTTAAGATGAGACAGGGGAGGAAAGATGTTGTATGTTATTCATGTGCAGAAAAGAGAAGGGACGGTGCTCTTTGGCACACAATTGGTACTGCTTGAGACAAAGATTTGGGGAGCAAAGTAGCGAGTAGAGACTGTTAGCAGTATAAAGGAAGGAAGAGGAATATTTTACAAGTTTGTTTAAATAGCATTTTTGTAGGTTAGTAGCCATGTTCACTCTGAAGCAATCATTAAGAACTCTCCAAAATTGTAGGGAGAGCAACTTGCACCCGTTACTAGAGAGAACCAGTGTGACTCCATGTAACAAGTTAGAGGAAGGTGTTACTTTGAACTCATTATAATTTGGGGAAACACTAGGGTTACCCTTCCTATTCTTAGATATGGGTGAGAAGGTGGAATTTAGTAACTTTTGTTGGCCCACACTTCTTAGAGTGATGGAGTGTTGGGACAGCCCATTACTTGTTAAACAGATAACATAACATGAAAGAAAAAAAAAAAGTTACATTACTCCTACTGGAATGTGCTGCGTATGTGTTTAGTCACCAATTACCAAAGAAAGAGAAAAATAAAGAAAATGCAATGTCACTTTAAGTGACTGCTAGGGGAAAATTAGAGTACATTTCAGTCTGATAAGGTTTCACTTGGGCTCAGAAGACTGGGAATCTAGGATCAAAAAGGAAGCTTGGAAGAGATCTGTTATTCCAAGGAAGGGAACTGCAAAAGACCCCATTTCCTCTCGCATCCTATACACTGTCTCTAAGGTCTGCAGTACTAAATCTTTATCTAGATAGACCCTATTTACAGTTGCCCCAAACAGCTACTGTTTCTGGGATGATGAAGGTGAGATACTCTGCACTGCTGCCTGCAGTCTCACAAGCTGTGGCACCGCTGGTCTGTTGCCCACATAACAGCACCCTGGAGCATGCAATAGGGACAGATTTCCAGAAAGGAGTGCCAGGATCTTACTCCTGGAGACTCTGATGCTTCCCTGGAAGGTCTTTCTGTCTTTATTGCTAATTGGTATAAAGTCTGCTTGGATCTGTCAAACAAAATAAAACCCAGAAGGGAATACTGTGGCAGCTTCACATTATAACCTTCATGTTGCATTTTGGAGCAACACAGAGTGTCATCTTGAGCTGTTAGTCTGAAAGTTCCTCAGAGGGTTTCTGTTCAGGTCAGTCCCTTATCAGAGCCAGTTTAAGAAATTTAGCTCTTAAATTCAATTTCATTTGAAACTCTTTTTTCTGTGTTGTGTAGTGGTTTCCCTGCATTTCCAGTTCGTTACTGTCAGTTCTTTTTGGGAATAGCAGATTGCATAAAAGTTGATATAAACATTCAGCAGAGCTTGAAGCAGCCCCTGAATGAATTCTGTCTTGGCAAACCTACTAGTTTACCAAAATAATTCCTGAATAATCATTGCAAGGACCAAGATCTGTGTAATTCTGTTATTTTATAATAAAGAATTGGTAATTATTTTGCATATAGGAGTTTGAGGACAGGTGAAGAACTCAGAGGGACAAGATACAATAGTTCATGTTTCTTAGTCTAGCACTTCTTCAGATAATTTTACTGTCTCTTTTGACCTGATGAGAAATTTTCCCTGGGATAACAGTGTATGTTGCAAATTTGTGACCAGTCTGCCACATAAGCAACTCTGCAACTAGCCAATTGGCCTGGACAATTTGGCTGTTTAAACCCTAGTTTGAGTCAGAATTTAGGTTGGAAAGAACCTATGAAAGTCATCTGGTCCAACCCTCTGCTCAAAGGAGGGCCAACTTGGAAATCAGTTTAAGTTGTTCAGGGTCTTAGTTTCTGGGCACTTGGTCTAATGCTGTACCACCCTCACTTTCAGTACTATTTTTTCTATGTATCTAATTTTTATTTCCCTTGTTATTATTGTTTTACTTCATAATATAGGCTGGATCTAAAAACATTGTAGTCAAGTTTTGGGATAATGTTAAAGCTGGTATCTGGTAGAGGGAATTTACGTGGTACAGAATTGAATGTCCAATTACTGGCAAACTTGGAAGATGCAGATCATGACTGGGTCCGCTGAGATGACAAAATTATTATTGGTGCATGTTGGCTATTGGAGAACATGGTGCTAATGAGTAACCATCTCTCTGTCTTCCTCACTTATACAGCAATCTCTTTTCTGACAAAAGAGAAGGGAGGAGGGGAGGAAACGAAAGCAAGAAAATGCTACTTCTGTTATTTAGGTAGCAAATACTTTATAAGAGGCCAGTGTGCTATATGCACATGAGCTGTAGATAGTAATTTGGTTTATCCCTTTCTAGGCCATATCACATCAGTGGCTTGACTGGAGGCAATTGAAAAGGAATTAGAGGAAAGTTGCTGATCACTTTTACTTCTTCCTTACTTTATTTTTATCCATGGTTACCCAGTGCCAAAATGAGAGGACTTCTTTTGTGTGTCATTTTTATTTTGTCTGTGAACAGGGAGCTATGTTTAGATTCTCATGACTGAATAAATTTCCTACAGATAAGAGCTTTCTTTAAGACAGGGCCTATCATGTGGACACTCTGTGAGACTATTTCTCTGTTCTACTTCAACCCCTTTCTGCTCCTTCAAAAGTGAAAAAGACCAGTAGAAACAGATTTTGAGGAAATATCCTTGGTATAAAGAGTTTCCCAGGTTAATACAGAACCAGCAGAATAACTGTGTTTTCCTCTGCAAATGAAATTGTTCTCTATTAGCTCTTGAGAGAGGCTGACAGATACTAACCCTCTGTTTCTTCATGAAACATATGTTTGAGATCTTTGAAGAGGACTTCAGTACAGTGCACAGAGATTTTATTGGTTGTTTCATTAATATGCTTTGGTTCAATAGTCTGTAGAATAAAACAGATGTATTGCCAGCAAAGACTATTCAAAAGTCATAAATTAAGTCCCAAAATGTGATCTTGGCATAATGGTCCTGGTATTATAAACTAATATATCCTGCATGCTTTTCTCTTTGCCTTTATGTTTCTGAACTTCTTAAGGGCGTTCAGCTGATACATTCTAGGCATTAAAACTAAATCTCAGATTTTACAAAGTGAAGCCCAATGTGATCTAGTGTGGTCACTTGATTCAAGGAGTAGCAGCTCTGAGAGAATCCCAGACACTGTAAGACTTCTGAATAATAAAGGGTGACTCTCAGAAGACTCAGAAAGTCAACTCCTGAAATCTTGTCTGTGTAATTCAGGCAGTTAAATGGGTTTTCCTATGAGCTCCCCAGGATTTTGTCTCCTGCTTATTGTTTACCAACATGCACATATTTCCTGTGACAGATGATGACAGGAGAGAGTGTTTGTTATAATGGAAGTACTATGACCTTCAAAAAAGAAAGAAAAAAAAAGATGTGTAACAGAAAAGTAGCAGTCAATTGAGGTTTTGGTTTTTTTGCAGTAGATATTTCATGGTGCTCTGTTAAGCCCCCTCCTACAGAGGTTCTCCTTGAGCAGGTTTACAGAGCCATTCCAACCTGGAATTCTATGAATCCTTAAATTGCAAATGATATTTTTTATCTCCCTTGGAATGTTGCATCTGCTATAATTCATGAACAATGAATAACTGAGTTAGCAGTGAAAAAAAATAATATTTTTTCTGTTCATTGTGATCTGCTTCTTTGTTGCATACACTTTTGAGAGACTTTATTCTCCACCTGATCCTTCTAATGCTCAGTTGTGTGCTTGGCTCTGTGCAGGTCAGTAGTTCACAGGTCTGGGGTACCAGTTCACGTCATTCTTGCTGAAAAGATCCTTCTAGACAACAAAAGGGGAGTTCGAAAGTAACAAAAAAAGAACGTGAAGCATGTATTTAAAGTATATACAACATTTATCAGGAACTCAATTTGAAACATTTTAGATATGTATTTATTTTTAATTGAGACTTCTAAAAATGTCACGCTGATTGGCTTCTTTTCAGAAGATTTTTTGGGTGTTGTTTTTTTTTCTTTACTAGTGCCCCCTGTGGACCTGCATGCATTGATTACTCTTTCTTCAAGCTTTCAGTCTGTAACTTTTCATCACATTGATGATCAGTAATTAAAAACAACAACAAACAAAAAAGTGAAGGGAAATGGAGGGATTGACGATCTTTCACACTTTGAAAAGTGACTTTGTGAGTCAGATTTAAACAGAAAAAGACAAGGAAATTAAGATTTCTCAAGAGTTGTTTTTTTCTCAGCTGTGCTTATATGTGATGTTACAAAATTCCCCAAACTCGGCTGATTGCATACATTGGATTGACTGAAGGCTTTGATAATTTAGCATAAAAATCAAGTGCACTGTGCACTATTCTCCATACTTCCTCAACTCTTCCTGCCATCTCATGTATATTCCAGCCTTTAAGGACAATCTTTCTGTAGACAGTGCTTTGTATATGTAAATGTTTCAGCAGCTAGATGAAGTCTTTGGCCAGCAAGTCAATAAAACTTGCTGTGAATCTGCACATTTTCTGTTGCATTCAACTTTTATGCTTCCAGAGTGAAGATGATTAAGTTTTAAAAAGTTTGGAGAATTTGACTTTAAACATTGTTGACAGTTTCAGGAATCATTGGGCAGCCTGACATAATGTTATTCATGATGAGAGAGCTGTCAGCACAGATCAGGAGTAGTACCAGTGAGAAATGTAAGGCGATATTTTTGCTATAGTATGTGGGGATTTAGCTGTGTGACTTCTATTTATTAATAATGGGAGTTTTGCTGTTAAATCCCCAAGCATCATTCTGAAAAAAATGCTGAAAACATGCCCTGTAGTGTAGCTTGAATTAATTTTTTTGTTGGCTGTTGTTTGGACATTGAAAATCATTGTGTCTGAGCAGTGGCTCTGGTTCCAGTTTCCTTCAGGTGCTGCTGAAGACTAGAGGACTGCAGCAGTGGATGGATGGAGACAAACCACATGACCAATTTGTGATCTCTGTCTCTTTTTGTGCATTTAAGCATCAGCAGATACATCTGTCTTCCAACAGATGTGCCATCTTTGGGCAGATCTGATCTATCAGTATTCATATACATTATGACTGGTCCATCAGGATTCTGTTCTGCGCATCGCAGTCGCCCGGCAATGCCTATAGTCATGTTTGTCAGAATTTCTGAGCGAGTTTCTGTTTGGACCTTTCTTTTCTTGGGTTATGTTTTCGCTGAGTTTCCAGCACACTGAGTAGTACCTTGCTCCAGATGATGCAAATGGAATTAATAACTGGCCTGGAAAAGTCAACAGGAGCAAAGGCACGAGATCTTCTCTGTAATAATTCTCTCATTCTCTCTCTCTCCCCCTCTCAAACTGACCAGGATTATGCATGGCTTGGAACATCAGAAAAGGAGAGGGCAGTCTGTATGAGGGGTGTCTCATCTTGTGAAGGCTCAGGGAGGGAATGGAAGGCTGCTGGGAATGACCAGCAAGCCTCAGTAATGAGGGCAACCCATAGGCTAAATGTCTGAATTTGCTTTTAAATTAATTTATTTCTATTGCTATATAGGGTCTATTAGAAATGCAGGGACTTTAGGAGCTTTCCTGTCTTGTAACTGTATGGAACAAAGAAGGAAAAGCAAACTAGTCCAGAAATATTCTGTAACTGGCATTGCATGTCCAAGTTAATGTATTTCTGTGACAGAAACAGCCATAAAACTGTGGCTGCATGCCATTAGAAAACTCTTTTTATTTGGCTTCACAACTGACCAGTGAAAAAAGCCATAGGTAGTGACTAGAAACCAAACCCAACAAGTTACATCTTCCAAGAGGGTACAGCTCCTCATTCTCATTGTCTTCAGAAAGTAATTTTTTTATTCTAGGATAAAGATCATGTGTCTGTATTTGTCAAGTGTATATTATATTTTGAGTGCTAATGTAATGTCAGTAGTAATAATGACAACTTCAGGATTTTTATGGCTGCTAAATCTTTGTTATCTAAATGATTCCGTAGCTCTTTTCCCTTTTCCTTACATTTATGTATTCATTAAATTTGATGCAACTCTATGGGGGGGAAAAAAAGGAAACATAATGTATTTATCCATCAGAAGGTGTGATGAAAATGTTTGCACACTTCTGCTGAAAGGTCTCCCGCCTCAATTTTAAGCCACAGCCTCAATCCATTCTTATTTCTGTTTGCTTTTCAAGTATTTTCAGACATTGTATACTTATGAAGTAATTAGCATACTTCAAAACCTACTATTTTTGTAAAGCCAAGGTTTCTATGGTATTAATTCTTCCCAGCTGTGATAAAACACACTTGAAATTAACAGTAGATCGATGAAATCTATATGGGACTTAGTAAACAGGAGCAACTTTTGTGCTGCTGTGGCTGAAGTTACCTCAGCACTTCCAGCTGCAGCCTGAGTTTTCATGTGATTGTTCAGCTGTCCACACATCCTCTGCAATGATGTTTATTGTACAACATTTCAGGTTTCGAGCGCACATCTATCAGATGTAAATATAAAACATTTGACTGTTTCTTTTCTAATTATACCCCTTAAAAGCTGTTTTTTCTCATTATATCATTATGAATATTTCCTTTCTTTCAAAGTAATTTGTTAGACTCACTGGTAAATCCTGATGTCAGTTACCTTTGGTTTTGTATGCATGTCTCTTAAATATTTTATTGAGGCTTGCTGTTGTAAGGTCCAAAGTACTTACTTGATTAAATATGGGTAAGTGTTCTGCAGGATCTTCAGTGAGAGTGCTGGGGCAGAAGAAAGCCTTATAGCAGTGCCAGGGTGAGCTTTTGGCTAAGGACTGGCACTCATTACTCCTGACAGTCTGGGACCCAGGGATTCACTTCACTGTTGGGGTTTTATCAACCGATGCTTGAAAAATTCTGAGTTCTTACAGAGAAGTACACAGCGTGCCTATTTGTACTTTGTGTGTATGTGTGTTTATAAATATGCTAAATATGTATTTATTTCAATATGATGTAGTGATAGTCCCAGCTTGAAAGTAGTCTCCTGCAGATGTACTGCAAAATGAGTAAAAAACCCAAGCTTTTAAATGCATCAACCACTGTAATGTGGCCATGTCCCATCCTCTAAGCTGTTACAATGCTAGAACTGGAATAGCTGCAGAATGCCAGGTGAAAATCATCTTTGGCCATATATAAGGGTTTCAGGCAATTATACATGTTTATGCTGATTATGGACAGGTCTAGTCTCTATGGCAAGTGTTTTAATTTAAAAAGCTTTGTGACAGCCTTGAAGTCTTTTAGAAATGCGAGCACAAAGGAACTTGGTGTTCCCCAAATGCTGTACTGCTCCACAGAATAAGGCTGGGTAACCGCTGATTTTTGAAAAACAGAAGTGTGGCTCCCAAACCTGAACTGAAGCATGAGATCAGCCATAAGTGCCCACTATCACAAGGTCTGAAAGCAATCTAAATCTGGCATTACCAGGTGTCTTTAGGATTATTACACATACTGATCTATGTACTCAGATGAGGTAGAGCGCTGGAATTCCTGGAGGAACTTTGCTGTCTCCTGTCCATGAGATTCTCCTCTCTTTGGCTCTCAAGCTATGTGATAAAAGCACTGAGGATCCTGGCCAGAGAAAGATTTTGTTGTATGGTTCCTGGGGGCAAGGTACCAGCCACCCCAGCAGTAATGTGTGTCACAAGCAGAGTAACTCACTTTGAAATTCCCTTTTATTTTCCAGTAGAGCTGGGATGCTAACTCTTTAAAGACTAAAGCAGTGGATGTATTTCTTTTGAGTACTTTGTTGTGGACTACTTAGCTGATCTCATTTTTCTGGGGTGTACAAGAAAACAACAGGATGATAGAGATATTCTGATTGCACTGAAGCCCTGGGCTATGGTGTTCAGCTTGTTATGTTGCTTCTCACATCATGGTTTCACTCCTGTGTGATGAACAGACTGCTAAGACAGCCTTAAGTGTCAGAAGATGTTCTCAAATTTCACGTACCTGGTTTTAATCCTATTAATCAGCAATGTACCAGAATTCCTGACTTTATTTTGATTAGCATTCAGGGATACAGCAAAGGTGATTCTTCCATCTCCATCACACTGGGCTACATGACAAGGTTTGTGTTCTTTAGGTTTTTCTTCCCTCCAGCAGAACTCTGTTATTGTACATTAATTAATTCTTTGACTTGGATGGGTTATTTGGGTCTGGGTGGTGATGTGATGTTTGAAGGCAATTCTGCATGGTTAGTCCACGTGCAGTTGTTTCACTTAGAGTGGTTGCATCTTCCTGTGTTGAAGGAGATAAAATAGCTCCTTTCTGGTTTCCCCAGAGACCAAATGACCATCTGAAAAACCTGATTATATTAATTCCAGATGAACACGACGATCTTTCTAATAATTAGAAGTTACAATGCATTAAGCAACAAGGAGTTTCTGTTGTTGATTATTCCCTTTTCAGCTTTTGATTCCTTTCTGCTGCCATACTGATTACCAAATTTATTCAGATATTGACTGGAGTTTTTCCAGGTAGACTGAGCACTGTGGTGGGAAGGTTTATATTGTGGAGTGACTTGCTTAGTGTGTCAGTCACTGAAGACTTGGTGATAGAGATTCTTTGTACTATGTATATTAATTTCCTTCATGCCCTGCTTTTAGCCAAACTTGTATCCAGCTAATAATGCAATAGACATTAATTGTTATAATCTGGCTAAGAAAAGCACACAGACAAGGCAAGTTTTTAGTATTCAGTTTGTATTGGTGTACATGAAAGATAACCCCCACAGGGGCTTTGTCTACAAGCACGAGGGACTTCTCAGAGGAAAACGTACTGACAGATCTCAGGTCAATACCATAATCATCCCTCACAGAGATTGATTCTGGACATACCATAGGTAATGGATATATTTTCATTCATCTGGGATTTATGTCACTTTGTGGTCCAATTGTTCTAGACATCTTGTCCATCAAAATAGGAGCATCTACACAGAGCAATAAAATAACAGCTTGTCTCCTTGGATCTAACAAACAAAAAACCAAAAATGCTTTCTGATCATTCAGGCTTTTCCATATCTGTAGCACTTAAAAAATGTATTGCAGTAGCTTGTATTGGCAAGACTTAGCTACTAGGGGCTTTCTTGACTAGGAATGAATGCAGTTACCTACCGTTGTATCTCTAAATGTGCACCTAGGAAAAGGTAGCAGTTTTACCTGACTCTTTTAGGGTGTATCCCCCTCCTTCTTCCATACCACGATGGCCTGTAGTGGCTACTACAGAGTGCTTGCAGGAATCTAACAGTGGGACAAAAAAGGCAAGCCCTACCAGGCCCAGTGTGAAGGGAAACTGCTCAAAGATGGTTATGTCTGTAGCAAAAGAAGGTCTTGGGTTGCCTCAGTGCCTCTGGAAGTATTGTAGGGGATTTCTTTGGCGAGAATCAATCCTGCCAGGCAGCAGAATGGCAGAGTGAGCTGCAAAGATTTATGAGTCTGAATAAAAGAGGAAACTGACAGAAAATTTTAGGGCTTTGGGTATAAACTTGGTCACTCACAGGTTAAGTATTTGTCCTGTCCTCCCTTGCTCTCTACACATCCTGTGGTTTTCTTTAACCTCTTTCTGCATTTCCAGTTTGCCTCCTTCCAGTGTCCCTCTCTCCATGCCTGTTCTTCTTCCTCTTTCACTGTTTCTTTCAGTCTTCCTTATTTTCTCTCAGAAATGGCTTACATTTTTACAACGTTTTACAGCCAGCCGGAAGAGCTGCTTCTAGCACTGAAAGTTACTCTGGCTCTGGGGTCATTTAGTCTGGCCCATTGAGGTATCTAGGAGAAACACTTGGTATGTTGACATACTAAGATGAAGTTGTCACGATGGCTGTTTGGAACTCTGTCTGATTTGACAGTATTTACTTTCTGTGCAGTTTCAGTTGAAAAGAAAATCAGTGCATCTAGGGAGTAAAGCTGCAGCTTGTAGCTGGGACCTAGTGCTCTGAAGAAAAGCCTTATTTTATGAAGGGAGAGTGAAATGGTTAGCCATCAAAGAAGATCACGTGTTATTGATCTGTGATAATTTTTCAAGGCTATTAAACTTCCAGGCATCACGGAAACAGTCTTCACTTGTTAAGCCAGAACTTTTTAGGTGAGGGTAATGTATTTTTATTCATAAATGTTGCCTGTTAATAGCCTGATATCACCAACTAAAATATATGAATGTAGTATGTTCTATTATATTGCACATGTATATGGAGCCAGTAATACTTGTGAAATAGTCCCATTCTTACTCTGTTTCAAAGAAATAATGTTAATGCTTTTGCAGGATAATGAATTGAGCTCTAGGGACTGAAATTCTCTGTTCATTTACAGAAACTGTTATACCACAGTCAGCAGCAAAGTTCAGCCACATTATATTACAGAAATACCCTGGTTTTATGATGGATTTCTACTGCAGTCAGACAGGTAGTTCTCCATTTGGCTCATTCCCTGGCCTGCTTAGTTCTGTAGACAGAATCAGGATTATCAGTCCCAATCCTGAATCTAATTTGCTGAATGTTGCAAACAAGAAACAGTCCTGTTGAAATCATTACTCATAATTGGTAACCAGAGCGATACATTTCTTTGATATATTTCTCTGTTCTAGGAGTATTCTTAGCTGGGTTTACTCCCAGTCCTGTCATTTGTGCTAGGTAGTGTCAAGAAAAGAGCAAAAGCTGCAGCTGAAGGCTGGGTCACATCTTAATTTCTAGTAGAAGTTATTTTTCTTTTCTCTGTCCTGAAAAAAATATCTGAATCATTTGAACAGAAGGAATATCTGATTAATGTAATATCAGATATATTATCTAATATAATAGATAACACTAATCCTTAAATGGTGCTAAATGGAAATTCCTGCCTGTTTTGATGTGTTTACTTAGGCATGATTTCATTTCAGCTGGAAAAAAAAGGAAAGTGTCAAATTGTGCCCTCACAGGCAAATCCAAAGAAAACATTTACATCTAAATATACAATTAGGTCATAACAAATCACTTGATCAAGCAGTGAGCTGCCTGAGCTTTTCTGCCTGGCAATCAAAGGGCAGATTCTGGTGCATTTTTGGTAGGTAGCCAAATTGATTCACAAGAACTTTAATTTAAAGAAACTTCTTAATTTGTATTTCATACATGCACGAAACCTGTAGCTCCCTTTTGAGTTCACAGATCTGAGTACAGAAACAGTGCTCAAGATGTGGCAGCCTAGTTTCCTGCGGATATAAAAAGTAGCTGGGACTGTACCCCTGAGCAGTTACACCTTACATCATAAAAAGAGATGTAAAAAATTTGTCCCCCAAATTCCCATAGTTATCTTGAACAGCTCTATGAGTGATCCCAGTTCCAGCTGCACTTCCAGAGGTTTTCCAGAGCTCTGTTGATTCTTCTGTCAGTAACTAACTCTCCAGCTGTTGACAGTGACTTTCTCCTGTAGTACCTATTCAAACCAGAGCCTAAAAATGCATTTAAAAACCTTTGTAATTGCTCTTTCATGCTACTCTGACATCAAAATCCACAGAGGGCAATCGGAAAACCAGGGACTTCTGTCCTCATAAACCTCCAGGAGTGCGTGCTACTAGTCTGTTATGTGTTGTTCTAAACTTTAATGTGTTTTATAATCTGTTCAGCTGAATAGTCTCCCGTGGTCTGCAAACATGAAATGCTTACCTTAAAAACCTAGTGCATTTCACAGGAGAGAAAGGCATGTTAAAACTTCTCAGGATTAATTACATGAAGTGGTTAGGAAACCTCGGAGAGTCTAATAACCACAGAGAGTTTCCTCTACTTTTTCACGGAGACCAAGTGAATCAGCCAGGTTAGTAGAATGCTGCACAAGTCAAGTAGGTACAAAATATTAGCTATGTAAAAAGTTACCTGCTGTGTAGATGGGCTTAGCCTGTGCTATTAGGGTATACGTGAATTTAGCTGGAAAGCTGGATGGCTTGCCTGTAATCTTTGGGGTCACTGGGATTGCTTTTCATGAGTAACACTGTCAGATTTTTTTTTTAATTGAAATGGTCAGCTTCTGGAGTATAATATTTATTCAAATAAACAAACACTACTTCAAAGCCAGGGCTCTAGAGAGTAGCAAAAATATACCCCATCTTCACTTCTCTACCCTTTATTTCCCAGTGAAATCCATTATACAGTTTTGCACACTACAGCAGGGTGAGCATATTGGCTGCTATTTCCACCTTTTAATAGTATTAACTGGCTTCCTATAATGCTTTTGGAATGTGATGCTCTTAATTTGCTACGGTTTATATCTAAACTATTGTACATTGGCCACTGACCTGCCATCAATCAACTCAAATGCCTCAGTGCCCTTTCCATCCATTTGTGTTTTCTCTATGTGTGCTGAGAATTAGATTTAAAGCAATGTGCCAGTGATTAAACAATTACTCTGTCCTCTCTCTTACATATCAATAATTTGAAAGAGAAAAAAGCCAGCTATTCTTTTGTGTGTTTGACTGTGGCCTCTCTCTTTGAATCTAGTATATGATGACAAAGTGGTGTCTGCTTAAAAAAAAAATTATAATTGTAACACATGTGGCCTTTTCAATTCCATTTGGGGACCTCTAACCATCATAAAACAAAGAGAGCAATTTAATGTGGGCTTTGATAATGTCATTTTCGGTCACCTTTTAATTAATAAACATGAAAAGCCTGAAATTGGATAGATCTTCTGAACTAACAATGGCAGCGATATGAACTCATTTTCAAAGACAATTTTAAGGGTATTTGAAGGTGGGCATTACTATTTAGGAAAAGAGCTGGGATGACAAGCTACCAATTAACAGCCACAAAGATGTATTTGGCTGAGACTGCAGGACACTGATATTAAACTGCTCTTCATGTGAGCAACTATTTTATGCTAAACAGTAAGAGAAGTTTATTACTGTGAATGCAAGGAAAGCACAGGGTAGCTGACTTCCCTACTAAACTGGAAGGAGGATTGGCTGTGAGCCTGAGCCATGTCTGATGCATGTCTTCTCCTTGTCTCCACAGACCTTACTGAAGGGTGCCGCTTCTCCATATGCTCACTGTGGAGGAAGAGGCATAATCCCTGCTACTGTAGCCCATATTAGTATACACACTAGCCTTTTGGATGCTGTTAAAATAATCATTCTAAGTGGATAGAAGTCCACAGAGACTGCATGTTGTTTATTAGACCCCAGGGCTTCTGTTCTGTTTCCTGGTATTTCTGGACTCGATAGCAGCACTGCTTCTTGAGGAGGCCTGTTCCCAGACTTCCTCTTTTCAGGAGCTCATAAAACAGGGGAGGGAAGAGACAACGAGAGGCAGAATGGCTGTGATACTGGAAATGGCTCTGCTTCTGACTTCCTGTGGCTTTTCAATTTCTCTTGCACACACGTGTGATTACACATGCAATGTGGAACCTGCAGCCAGAGCTGAACTCCTGGTATTTTGAGATAAGTTTACTCCAGGTTCCTACTTTGAGCAATGAGCAGCAATGAGATCAAGGAAAGTAAAAGTTCTGTTCCGGTTTACATAGTCCTGAAAAAAATTATGTTCAGTAATGTTTATTGGAACATCAAGTGCTGATTATGATTATCGGGGGAACTTGTGTCTCAACAATGGCAGTACTGTAGCAAGAAGTCTTGTTATTTTCAGAAGGATCAGAGTATTACTGGTCATCAGTGTTTTGCAGTGGCCAAAACACTTTGATTTTGGTTTTGGCTGGTTGGTTTGTTGGGGTTTTTTGGTGCTTTGTCTGTTTGGGGTTTTTTTATTTTGTTTTCCAAAAATGGGCATGCCAGTATTTTTAGGTTATTTCAAAATGCTTCAAAATTCAATACATTCATACAATTGAATTCCTCAAATTACACAAGAGAAATTCCATCATAGTCCATCTAATTGGACAGATAGTAACCTAAAGCATGATCTCTGTATTACAATGCTCCTTTTGATCTGAAATGGGAAAGACTGGTGCCCTTTGTTATTGTGACCTGAAGGAGTACAATTCCATGCACTGATGTAAGCTATTAAGGAAGCAGATAAAGGGGTCCTGAATACACATACAACCCTGAGGTTTGCATGTGGGGAAGGTATCTGCCTGCCATGTGTCAAGCTGTTAATCTTAAGTGTATAGATGATGTTGCTAAGCCATCAGTGATTCACCAATCCTAGGTAAATGTAGAATATGTGAGGCTCTGTTTGTAAAGTAAGCAGGACTATTCTCTGGTGACTGCTGGTTTCAAAGTATAATACTTTTATAATTCATTATATTAGAGTAAATCCCCAATCCTTAAAGAGATTTAAATTCCTAAATTCCATTGATTCGGGTGGAAGTTAACACCTAACACAGTACGAGCATAGGTTTCCAAGTGGCCACAGTGTTGATATTTATAGTACAAGTTTCGTTTGAAATGGAAGGTTGTACTCTGCTTGGGAAGGATGAAAAATAAATACCACTGAGGAAAGTCAAAGGGTGTGCTCCCGTTAAAAGCATTACCAGTACCCACTAAAATAAGGATGTTCTGTATCCCACAACCTTGAGTTGAAAATGCTTCACAGATAGTCAGGAGTGGGATTTGGCTCAGCCACTAATGAAATACAGAAGTGGAGACATCATTGAACTGAATGAAAGGCCATTGAGCTGAAGGAAAGGCACAACAGGCTGAAGGGAAAGGCCATATCAATTTGAAGTAGCAGGCACAATTTAAAGCCTACAGCTATCCAGATTTTTCCTAACAGTGTTCTGTCCTGGTACTACCTGCACTCACACTGGTGAATTTGCAAGAACACATTTGAGTAATCCTTTTGCAAGCATCTTTTCTGAACAAAAAAAAAAGAGCAGTTAATACATATGCAGAAAGGAAAATATTCTTATCTCATTAACAGACTTTCTTTAAGCTTGCTAAGATTAGAATACTTAGTTATTTCAAATTGGTAAAACATGCATTCATTATAAACATGATTATAATGATAACTTTGTAGATAATAATCAATTATTTAAATATGAATTATTTCCCTACATTAGAGTCATGTTTTCAGCTATAATCACCTCGGGTGCTCGATTCCTCCCTCCTTTACAGCACCTCTGGCTGTGTGTGGAGCATTAACCATTTGCTTCCAGACACAGACTGGGAGAGTGCCAAATCAAGAAACAAAATTTACCACGTTGTCCTAGCTAATAACTTAAACTTTCTTAGACGGGAAAAGGGAAAAAAATAATCCATGCAAATGGCCGTTTTAACTCTCACTTTTTTTCATTTCATTTTTATAAAAAGATTGCAAAAATGCACTGGGAGCAATGCTTAAGGAGTTAGTAAATCAAAAACTGATGCCCTGGCTGTTTGGAAGTGTATGCAATCATCCATTTTTAATAAGAATTCTGAGAAGATTAGCACCCTGCAACAAGAGCTTCATTTACACTGTTGCAAGGCTTAGCAGCACAATAAAGTCTCCTATCTTGCATATTCTCTGTAACTCTAGATGACAATTTATCCAAGTTCTCTGCTTCTCCTCATGGTATGGAAAAAATCCACCTTGAAATATTAGATCTCTTGAGCATGTGCAACATGCTAAACATTTGTAAGATAGACTATTCACAACATTTATGTGCAGCAAGTGGAATTTAATGTCTTCTATTCCTTGCTCCAAGTATTGTTCAGTTGTTTTCCCCATTCTTTAGTAGTCTCTTTAATATGGTTTGCACATACTTAATATATTCCCTGTGAGGTTCTCAACACACTTTCAAGAGCTAGTTTTGCCTTGGTATGACTCTGCAGCCAATCTAGAATGTAATAGCACTATAATATACCTTTTTTATAGATACGTAAACTGAAACATTGAGAAGTTAAATTATTTGCTGGTGGTTATGTTTGGAGTCAATGACAGAATGAAAGAAATTCATAAAACTGGGCTATTGACATTCTGTTTTAACCTCCAGACAGTGGTATAATCCATCTCAGCTAACTTAACATAGATACTATGGCAAAGTTAGTTATCTCCTCTTCCTTTCTGATCAAAGCAGAGATACATGCACTTCTGAGGTGCAACTCACCAAATCCTTTAGTCGTTATGTAAAATAGGTCAAATTAATTCTGACCTGTGAGACCCTACTTCTCTCTGCTAGCTGTGAACGGAGCCTAGCCCAGATATTAACAGCTATGCTGAAGGTGTGTAATGTTAGGTGAGATAAATCCCATCCAAGCTTTCCTTCGCATAAATGTTAATTTTGAGTGCTAAGTGGCTCTTTATCAACATTTCAAGAAGAATACTTCGGCAATAAGATTAATTAAATACTTTAAGGGAAAACCTGGCTGCTACCAGATTTAACCCAGGAAGAGAAGGTTTGCTATTGTCTCAGAGCACTGAGCTGTGTATGGGAAGAGGAGGAGGCTTTGAGCCTTTTTTTTTTAGTATGATAGGTCAGTACTTAAGATATTTAGGTACTGGGAGGTTCATCAGGGTATCAGCCGGGATTTTTAAAGGTGCTTAAACGCTACTTCTGTAAGCACTTTTGAATACTACTGAATGATCTTCTAGTTACGTTTTAAAGCATTTTTGAGAATCTGGCCCTAGGTGCTTAAGGAAAAAAATATCTGTGGATATCATAAGGGAGGTTGAGCAAGAGAAATTCATCTTTCAGAGGGGGAGTAAAATATTCTAGAGAAACCATACTGCATTTGAACACGGCGATTTATATGCTTGTAGGGATTAATAACTCCTTCATAACTGCTTCATAGCACAGCTGTGTCTTTCTGTCTGTTCTCTCAGCTTTCAAAGTAGCAGTCACAGCCCTGGATGGAAGTCCATTACTGCAGAAAGTGAAATGGTACAGTTGAGCCACTCCTAAGCAATAAACCACAAAATAGTGGTAGTCTGCAAAGCTTGACAATGAGGTGTATGAAGTTGTTGAAACTGTAGCTGGACTAATGGATTGTCTTAGTAGCTAAAAGAACTTGATAGGTCTTTGTGAGACAACTGCATAATAATCTTGAGCAAATGTATTCATTGCTTCCATACTGCTGCAGTCTAACTGCTGCATTGTTTCATAACTTGGAAAATGCCTGGGGCAGGAACTATGATTTTCTCTGTGTTTATCTAGCAGCTACCATCCACTGGTGGCTGAGGTTCCTAGGCACTACCATTATGATAGTTCTGTTCTGATAATTGCATAGGCATACAGGCAGATGCTTAAAATTTCATGTATTCCTAGATGACTCACTGAATTAGAGAAGCATAGAGGCAAAGAAAAAGACAAAAAAAGAAAAAGAAGTGAAGAGTGGGGTTTGTGTGTAATTTTTTTAACAATGTCAATCCCTAAAAATATGCTCTTTGGTTTAGAAGGTTTTGCACTTGTGCAGAATATGGAAAGATCCTGTGCTGATGCCTGAAAATGTTTCTAATGGAATTTGTCTTGTTTCAACAGAATACAATGATAGGTGTGTTTTATGTTGGGCTGGGAAAGAAGGTAAGAATTTAATTATGAATATCTTTGTATATAGACCATTCATCATCATGATGGATATAAAGTCAAAAACATGGCATAGCTGGCAAGCACATTCCTTAAGTGAATCTAACCTGAACTTAATAAAGAAATGCCAAACTAACTGCAAAACACTATTCTGCCAAGATTCAGACTCTAGTCAATCATTCTGCCAGGTGACAGTGTGTTAAATGCTAGGACAATATATCACTAACAATCTCAGCTGCTACCAACTCAGCAGAATTAGACTACATACTGAACAAAAGCCAGTGAAGTACTGCCAGTGGCACAGGAGTTAGATCCGCTGCTATTTTTAGAGGAAGATCATGAGCCCACATGGAAAAGGAAGTACGAAGGCAGAGTAGCCAGCCCTGCTCTCAAATGGCCCAAAGCTGACACAGCGGCGGCTCTATCAATTGCATCACTACTCAGTGTGGTTGGAAAGTGAAGAATTCAGAGCATGGTTCCATGCTCATACCCCTTTACTGTGGCTGATGGCCTTCAAAACACAACAGCTACTCACTTAAAAGCTGAAAGGGGTGGAAAGACTCTTGTCCCCTTTTGCAGTGTTTGAAAGAAAAAGTAGATACGGTGGTCTTAGTGTCTCAGATAAGTTCAGATAACTGTCCTGCAAAAAAACCCAGAAAATTACTGTTTGTTTTCTCAAGTATTTTTCATTTTTTAATTGCTTGCAGTTATCTATTCTACCCTAATCAGTTTGTTGCATATATGTGTATTTACTCTGACCAATTTAAAATGTTTGTCAAGTCTCGAAAGTGGAAGAGTTCTGTGAATTTAAACAAGTGCAAGGGCACATGTAATGATTTTAAGTGTATTTTTCTTTAAAGTGTGTGTCTGAGCACTGGAATTGCCCTCATGCCCCTGGACAGAAACTCAAAGTTACAAATAAACTTTCAAGACTGAGGAAGTTTGTGTTATTTCCCATGACTTTGCAAGCTTCAGGGAGCATTAAATGCTATTTACTTTTAGTCCTTTGTGTTAGAATTGGTGCCCAAGTTGGGATATGGCTTTGAATTCTGGTCAGATTTTTAGGGTAGAAGCTTGGAGCTGGCCACTCATGGCATTGATGCCATAGGGCAGAGTGAGAATGGCACACAGGAAGACCTGTGCAGGAGGTGTCTCTGAGAGGCACTGGCTCCTACCAGTATCCTGACTCCCCAGGAACCCAGAGCCCCTGCCTCACACAGAGGCAAGATACTGCCAATCAGCTGATTGGCAGCATGTTGCCTCTTTGAGAGGCAGCGTCTGTTGGCTCCTGCAAAGTTCCTGCCAGCATTCTTAAACTCTAATTTGGGAAAGAAAATTACAATCTGGCACATCACCGTTGGAAGGTTGCCGACCCCTGCTCCACACTGTATGAGCGGCAGCTTCAGAGAACAGTGGTATGAAACTTCTTTTGTTTCATGCATCAGGAGCAGGCATCTGAATGTGGCTCCTCCACAAGGCTGTGCAGCCCCACTGAAGGCAGCGAAGGCAATGGAGTTGTCCACCTGTTGACAGTGAACAAATTGTCTGTTCTATTGTTGCTGGATGAGCCACTAGGTAACCAGATTGATTTTATGATCCCTTACTGAGTGTTCAGGACTGGTTCTTGAAAAAGACATCTTTTATCTGTCAGCCAGTAAATCTCACATTGAGTTGCAAACATACTGGAGAGCTAGAATTCAGCAAGACCGTTTTTATGAATAGAAACATTTTCAGAATAGACACTCTCCTGAACACACAGTTGTTTTACAGGAACTAAAGAAGTCCTTATGGTGGATGGATAAGCCAACTCAGGATAAAATAAGAACCAGACTATACTTTGAACTGCTGTTTGAACAGAACCTTTTTGAAGAACTTAAAAAGTTCCAAGTTGTGTTGGTCTTTTTTGCCTTCTTTTCTCTTTTCAGGCTTAATTGGAAGCAAATAGTACACAATATGAGATAAGAGGCTTCTTTTTTTTCTTTTTTTCAGCATTATTGATATGAAATATGTCTGATTTGCAGCAAAGGTTTTTCTGATTTTCAACATTACTCAAGATCTTTGACATTTGACATGTATATAAAGCCAAGTACTCCATTGACCAAAATCCAAATACCACACCAAACATTCTGGCAGCTACAAAGGCCACCACTGTTAGCTTCACCTCTTCAGAACAGCCATAAATCCAAAAGAATGCAAACTTAATATGAGCAAACATTGAATTTTCTTCAGATGAGTATTTGTGACACTTCCAGGTCATCCAGTAAGTAGTATTCCATCCTTTGCATCACTTCTGCCTTTTCAGTAACAGGTGATTGATGAGAGGACTATAGAGGAACCTGCAGAATATAGCCTCACTGACATCCACCTCTATTCTGAACTATTGTCTTGGTTGGTTTCCACAAATCCTTGCTATCTGTTAGAAAAGTTAATTACATGCTAGCAGTGATTAAAAGAAAATGGAGTCTCTCAATGAGAGAAATTGTGGCTGTTGAGACAACCATTTCACCAAAGGAAAATTCCAGGTACATTGTCATTTCTTTTAGCAATTCTGTGTACTTCTGCAGTACTCTGTATTTTTGAAAGCACTATAAAAAAAAACCATTAACTAGCTGATTCTCTTGGAAGCCCCAAAAATATATATACTAAGTATTTTCTGAGTTGAGATGCTTAGTGCTAGAGTTGGCAAAACCATAAAAGTCTGAAAGAAGCTGGACCAGCACTGGTATTAACAATTGGGGAATTCTTACTCTATGGTTACCTGTTCAAACTATTTTAGGTCGCTTTGCTTTACCTTAATTAGATTTTCTGTATCTAGAGATTACATTATATGTATTTTTTTGGTGGTGCATGTTGAAATTAAAAAAAAAAAATAAAAAAAATTGATTTTATAGTTGAAATTGCTCAGAAATTACTAAGTAAGTGTCTTTGGAGTGTTCATTTGAGAGAGTGTCCTGATGATATAATAGTACTTAGCTCATACTGTAGTGCTGCGATCTTATGTTGTCTTTGCTGAGTGCGTTGTTCATCTCTACTGAAAGAACCATGTGATGAATTCTGCATGTTATCTTAGTGCGGTTTGACAGGAACACTTCCCAGGAATTAACTGTTGCCACTCCTTGAACATTAGAATGGCTTTGAGCGGATAGTACAGTTGTAGCAAATGTGTATTTTTTAGGAAACAAAGATTCTAATTCTAAGGGATTGCTAAGTACCCGGTTAAAGCTCTTGAGTTTACATGTATTTCCAGCCTGTTGCCTGTCTGGGAGTTTTATTCCAGCCACATCCCTTTTCTTTACATTGGGAATATCTTATTCTCTTTAATTGGAGATACACTTATGCTCAGATCTGCAAGTGTTTAAAGTGAACAGTGACAGAGCCTCAGTGTCTAAATGAAATCCTGTGATCCCAAGAACCTCTTCTGTCTATCCTGATTGTGCTAAAACTTCCCAGTTGCATGAGATCCTTAACTTAAAATAAAGCGGGCTCAGAAATGCTGCTGTGTCTGTAGAAATTAACAGCATAGCGCTTATCTTCCTCAAAGATCCCTCCAGATCCACAAATTAAAAGCTGCTTTGTGGGGGTTAGTCTCTCCTCTCGCTGAAGGGGGATCAGATGTGCACTTCCCACTTTTGAGGAGAGTGGCCCGACTACCAGAATGTAGGGGTCTGTGATGGGCTGAGATCTGCAATGCTTTTAAGGAAATTGCTCAAACTGGCAAGAAAGAGGAAAAGACTAATTTGGCTGCAGAAAGAGATTTTTCTTCTATCTTAATGAATTAGGTAATGAAACAATTTCAATACTTCATCCATGGACATTGAATGTAAAATGAAGGAAGAGCCCATAGAAGAGAGTCTGAAAGCTGGACGACCATCTTGTTGGTTGCATACCTTACCTGCCGTGCTGGCAGGTTGTAATTGTTCTATTTAACCTTCCCATCAAAGTAAGTTTTCTGCAACTTGTAGCAGCTTCTAGAGACACTTAAATGTGTTTGACTAGTTGGTAGTTGCAGCTATAAAGCTTGCTGATTGAAGCAAGTCTTCAGGAGCAGCAGAGTGTGAGTTTTCAGCCTTCAGGCAGAGAGAGGGCTGGCCCCAGCTTCTCTATTTCCTGAGTGTGGTCAGTCATTCTTAATGGTTGAACTGTTACATGTGTGGAGCATGGAGAGCCATAGGCACTGCCCTCCTGTCTTCTTCCTCTGGCAGTGTTCAGAGGAACTAGGTGGTCCCTTCTCTCTTCATGAAAGAAAGGCCCTGAGAAGATCTCAAGGCAGAAGATACAATAGAATTATGGGGTCCAAGGGCAAGGAGAGTTTTCTCAGTTGCAGTGACTTCAAATAGTGGTGGGGATTTCAGTTAAATACTATCCCCACTACTTCCTTACTGACTGCAGCAGATCAGTCTTTGTCTAGTGTTTAAGGCACTTTATTTCTCTATGGTAGATAGACAATTTCCGTGTGTAACTAGGAGCAGTGTGTTCATGGATGGATGGTGTGTTCCCACTTTCCTCTCCATAGGGAGCATGCTTGTGATGTTGATTTTTGTCTGGTTTAGATGCTGGAGGTTATCAAGTACGTTTTGTTACCGGCATTTGGTTACTGCTTGTGTTACGGGTGGGTGATGATGTAGGGCCTATCATCAGGGTGCCAACAGGGGCTGGTGGCTCCCTGGGAGCTATGGAGCCTCCCCCCGTGCTGGCTGGGCAGGGTCTGGCAGCCAGTGCCCATCCCACCACTCTGCCCAGGAGCCAGGCAGCAGGGAGCACTGGGGCAGCTCCAGCACAGGCATGGGGCACCTCCATAGGAGCAGGCCAAGGCCAGGCCAGGATGTGGGCCCATGTGGGGCAGGAAGGGTTGCAGGAAGGTGCAGACTGACCCTGCTCTGGTGTCACTGGGGCAAGGACTGATGGTCTCAGGGGCTGAAACGGGGTCCTGAGTGGTGGGTAGGGTGGGCAGGGCCCCTCGGGGCTGGCAGTGCCTCTGGGGCCCTGGCACCTAACACCAGTCAGTCAGTCAGACCTGCTGTGTAACAGCCCTACCAGATGAAAACAGTTCGTTTCTTCCTGCTTTACATTTTCTGAATACTCTAACGATAGGTTTGCTTTCACATCCTTTGAGATTAGTCTTTATTTCAGACAATGCTTTCAACACTAAAAGGGTCATAAAAATAGACAGTTCCTGAGAGCTTAGAAAGAAAAACTGCTAGTCTTCCGTCCTTCTCCCTCCCCCGGAATTATTTGATAATGGAATGGGAAGCTTTCCCATAATCTTTTGCTTGATTTTTGCTAATATGAACCTGTCAAAGATCATGGCATTTCCTTACTCTGTGATGTGGAGCCAGCTGGAACCAAATAATCCACCCACGTTTTCTATCATCTTTGTATTCTGATAGGAGCTTCTGCTTAGCAGAAATGAGAAAATACCCATTATTCCTTCCTTTCTGTCATGGTGGCCATGCTGAGGCAGTTTCCTACTTGGCTGAAGTCTGGCTAGATCTGAATGAATGTGACCAGACCAAAAATAATGGGTCTTCTGCCTGGAACCCACACCCTACTCTTATGTCTGTTCAAGAGGAAAGTAATTTAAGAAATTACACTTTCCTTTCCACTCACTGCCCCAAAGAAATACCTCCAAGGATGAGTTAAGAACATTCCTCCTTTGGCTTGAAAGTGCAGAGATTTGAGTCTGTAAAAATTCTTTCCTTCATCCTCAACTTACTCTTACAGAAAGGAGAAACATCACTTTTATGTAAGCACTCTACCTGCTTACCAGAGAAAATGCGTAACCCGTTATAATTTGAATTGTACCCTTCCCAAAGAAAGCATCTACAAGGGTGGGCAGCAAATGCAAAATACAGCCCCTTGGCCCTTGGTTTTGAGGCCTGATTTCTCTGTAGCTGTAGGAAAGAATCTCTCCCACTTGATTTTCCTGTTTCCAGACTCTATTTTAGTCTGTATTGCATCTGTTTTAAGCATTAATGTTTTGCATGTAACATCTCTTGAAATCTAATCCATTGCTATGGACCCACCTAGTGACGGCTTTATAGATTCTTTATATTCATAGAGACACTTCAGGCTTATCTTTTCATGATTTTTGTTAATTTGTGGTTTTCTGATGTTAGAAATGGATCACAGTATGCAAACTGAATGCTTTCTGTGAATACTTTATATATTTTAATTACTGAGAAAACAACGACACTTGTGTTGTTACCTGTGAATAACATAAACACAAGGAATATGGTCACACTATTAGGGAGGTGGCCTCAGATATTATAGATGTATTTTATCTTACCAGAAGTAAGAACTGTCAGTTGTCTGTGTGTGAGGAAACTTTTACTCCCTGGTATGGGAATGGAAATGGCCAGTGTCAGCTTTCACTTTAGAATGATGCCATAAGACCTGCACATGTTTCTTACAGGGATCCTCTTTTGTATCATAACTGACTCAGTGAATGTAGTAAGTCTGAAAGCTTGTCTAGACACGCAAACTCTAAAGAATTGGGCAATGTGCTCTGGCTTTCAGTGATAATCTGCTGCCTTGTTGCTTTGTGCAGTGATCTGTGAGATTTTTGGATGGCCAGAAGCTGCTCAGCAACATCTGACTCTTCAGCAACTACTACTGAAAATCTGAAAATCCTAGACAGGTGCTCCTGGTTTATGCAGAGTAACTGTGCGCAGTCAGGCTACTGTCACAAAGATGCACGGGGCTCACTCTCCACATGATTGAGATAAAGCATGTGTAATGGGTCTGTTGCCTTTGTACTGCCCATGTAGGTGAGGATGAGCCTCCTTTCTGTTATTCCTGGTGTTTGTTAACCTGTGAATCTGAATAGTCCAATGGATTGTTTCCAAGAGGTTTGCCCACACTAGATCTCCCAATGTAGTATAGTCACTGTATTATATTAATAACTTAATATTCACATATGAACAATCATTGTAGTACACAGATTTTGTATGTAGCAACCTTTTAAAATACAGTACTAAGAATTTTCTTCAATATCTGTATTTTAGGTACAGGTCAGGATACAGGTCCTAGATGGGTGTTAGAGAAAGTGGCAGGGAAACTGTGTATATTTATGAATAATGAAAGCAGGTTTACAGCTAAAATTCTAATGCAAAGAAATACTTTGAAAGGCTTATAAGAAATATGTAGCTTTTAAAAGAAAAAAACCCAAAACAACACAAACTCTTGGGTTTTGGTTAATATGGAAACTTTTCCATCCTGGTTTCACATGCTTTCTTTTTTGCCTATGAAAATAGTGCAAGCTTTGCCGAGTAGTCACAAAAAACTCTGTAATCAGATTTGTAAATGCCGATCATTTGATCATTACTAAAAAATACTGTATTTCTCCTTATGTGGGTTAGTCTAACCATGTGCAGAGACTGTGGAAACTCTTACATGGTGGCTTAATCTTGTAAAATCCCAGGCCAAATTGCCTGATACAGGAAGCTATAGTTCCCTCAGCTTTACAAAGCTGGTGCCAATTCATAGCTCCTTGACAAAGACAGGCTCTGATTTTATAGGCTGCTGTGGTAAATCAGTGTATGGTGAAAGTTTATCAAACCCTTAGGGCTTACTGAATCTAGGGGATGCACTTGGTTCCAAGTTGTTTGAAGACTTGGTTTGCATTGCCCAGGATACAGTATTAGGAAAGGAAGATTGCTATTAGAATGGGTGTGGCTTAAAATTGGAGGACATCAGGATTATTGCGAGCTGGAAACGCAAGAGAACCCCATACAAAACAAAAAAAGTGTCTTGAGGAGGGGCTGGTCTGCTGAAATGACAAGGAGTAAATTCAGATACTTTCTAAAAGGTTGTGCTGTCCACATAAAGTCTGTAAATTTTTTTCCCTCAGTACTGTAACACATAATAGTATTTAAGGATTTTTTCCTTAGTATACACAGAATAATAGGTAAGGAGGATAATGGGTTTGCTGAGAAATGAAATTATTTCCTTGTCATATGGTGTCACAGAAGACTTAAGAGGGAAATCTAACCTGTAGCCATTCTTTTGCAATATTAAGGATTAGGTACTGTCAAAGCAGAAATTGAAGGAAAAGTAGCTGCTAAACTCATCAAATGAAGAGCAACAGAGTACCAGGTAAAGTTGGACATATCAAAATGTGCTACTGGAAATTGATGATGAGCTCAAATAGGGCTGCTAACTTAATATGTAGTCTTTGCTTTAATATTGGCTTCTAACCTGTAAGGTTGGAGAAAGCAATTTTTCTGCTTCTCTTTAATTGAACAGTAGAATTGATGCGGAGAATTAGTCTAATGAATTTTCTTTCCTTACTTGATAAATTGTTTGAAATAGTAATAAAAAATAAAATTAGGAGACATATAGATGAGTATTGTGATACCATAGCTATCTATCAGCATAGCTTTTGTAAAGAAAAATTATGTCTAATGATAATTCCTTGAACTTGTCAACAAATAGTAAAAGACAATCATTAGATTTATTCTTTTTTCCTCCTGAAGGAAAGTTTTTGAAAAATGCCTCCACAAGGGGCTGTTAGAAATGTCGTTGTGGAATAGGAGTACTTTCAAGAATTAGTCTTCTGAGGGACTACATTTATATATCTCATTTTTTATATATATGTATATATCATATATAAAAATGAACTGAAAATTACTATGACCAGTGGTACAGAAACATTGGCTTCTGAGGCAGAATCTTTCCAGTTGGGGCTGGAAAAGATAGTGGAGGACTCCATGCAGGAAGACAGGCAGGTTAGCTACACAAGTGTGAGTATTGCACATCGGGCAGAAAAATGTATGTAACAATACTCACTGCGTTGTTCTACCGTAACTATGACCACTTGGGAATGTAAGGAAAGATGACATATGTTTCCTTATGGAATACTAAATTAAACTAGGTGGAGTGATTCAAGGACAAGAGTCAGTTGTTAGAAATGGAATAGGAAATAATGCTGAAAATTGTAGAGTGGCATGTGTCGGTAGTAAGGCCTCTCCTGCAATACTGAGTTCTTTATGGGTTAGGCTACCTGAAGGACCTGCACCTGGGTTGGCACAAATCCAGGCTGGGGGGAGAATGGCTAGAGAGCAGTCCTGAGGAGAAGGACTTGGGGGTGGTGATAGATGAGAAGCTCGACATGAGCTGCCAGTGTGCTCTGGAGCCCAGAAAGCCAATTGTGTCCTGGGCTGCATCAAAAGAAGTGTGGCCAGCAGGGCCAGGGAGGGGATTCTGCCCCTCTGCTCTGCTCTCATAAGACCCCACCTGGAATACTGTGTGCAGTCTTGTGCCCTCAGCACAAGATATAGACCTGTTGGAGAGGGTCTAGAGAAGGGCCACCAAGATGATCAGAGGGCTGGAGCACCTCTGCTATGAAGACAGGCTGAGAGAGTTGGGGCTGTTCAGCTTGGAGAAGAAAAGGCTCCGGGGAGACCTTATAGCAGCCTTCCAGTACTTGAAAGGGGCCTACAGGAAAGCTGGGGAGGGAATTTTCATCAGAGAAGATAGTGATAGGACAAGGGATAATGGTTTTAAACAGAGAGGGGAGATTTAGGTTAGATGTTAGGAAGAAATTCTTCACTGTAAGGGTGGTGAGGCACTGGAATGGGTTGCCCAGGGAGGTTGTTGATGCCCCATCCCTGGAGGTTTTTAAGGCCAGGTTGGATGAGGTTTTGTGCAACCTCATCTAGTGGTAGGTTTCCCTGCTCGTGGCAGGGGGGTTGGAACTTGATGATCTTTAAGTTCCCTTCCAACCTTAATGATTCTATGATTCTAAAAACATATATAGCAGAAACAGAAGAAATTCAAAGAGAAGCAAACGCAGTGCAAATTTTAATCTTAAATAGGCTGCCTTGTATATGAGGAAAAAGCTGAGACTGTTCAGAGAAAAGATAAATAAAAACCCCTAAAGTCTATGAAATAAAAGGAAGGTTGGTTACTTGTTTTTACTTTTTCAATTATTACAAGAACAAGAAGTCTTTCAGTCAAATGCAAACTAATGCAAAATAGGAAACAGTGTTTTATGGAGCTTTTAATTCACTTTTGCTCCAGATTCCCAGAGTGTTCCAGTATCAGGGAAATAAGATACTCGTATGATTATTTCTGCATTATGTGTCCAAATACAAGGTTTTGGAACTAGTAATGAAAAAAGTTTCTCTCACTCTGACCTTGCAGACCACACCTCTAAGAGGTGAGGTTCTGTAATACATGTCCATCCAACTTGGCCTGTGTAGTCGTGAGGTCCAACCAGGGGTGCTTGGGCACCAGTCAGCTGTGGTACTCAGGGATGTTGTGATGTCATGGTGCATCTTGGTTGGTACTTCAAGTTAGGTACTGTGCTTGCTGGTTTCTTATTCATGCATTGATTTTTTTTCCCATCTTACAAAATTTGATTTATTTTATATTTAAAGCCACTTAACACTTTGGCCACGGTTGTATTAAATAATGTACATGCCAGAGTTAGAGCAACCAGTAGGAGAGGAGGGACAGGAATAAACTTCCCTCTCTTGTCTGGGGGAACGGTTGTCTGGTCTGAGCCCACCTTGCTTTGAAACATCTAGGACATATATAATGGAGAACTGTCTCGTTTTGAAGCAAGCTGTAGTTTTTGTGTTTCTTGTGGCAGATTTTTCAAACTAGCATAAGCAAATCTGCTTTTATTAAATGACGTGCATCTTTTTCATGCAATTAAACACAAATCCTTGGTAACATCATGGTGTCATGGTGTACGCCTAGCCAACAACAAAGTGCGTGACCGCTCACTCACCACCTCCCCCCCACTGTGGGATGGGGAGAACAAAAACCAACTAGAAACTTGTGGGTTGAGACAGAGAGGGTTCACTCACCAGTTATGGTCACAAGCAAAACAGACTCAGCTTGGGAAAAAATAAGAATTTAATTTATCCCTAATCAGATGTTCACTGGACATGGACAAAAACAAGGAATCGTGCTTAAATACTTTACCCCACTCCTCCCTTCTTCCCAGGCCCAAATTACTTTGCTCCAGATTTCTTCACCTCCTTCTCTCCAGCTGCACATGGGTACAGGGGATGGGGTTCAGAGACATGTTGTTTTCTGCCACTCCTTCCTCCTCACGGAGAAGGATTCATTACAGTCCTTCCTTGCTTCCCCATGGAGTCTCTCCCATGGGAGAGTCCTTCATGAACCCTTCTGATATGAGTCCACCCCACGAGGTGCAGTCCCTCAGGAGCAAGCTGCTCCAGTGTGGGCTTCCCACAGAGTCACAGGCTGCCTTGGGAATAGTCATCTCTTCTGGTGCAGGGTCCTCCACAGCTGCAGATCCACATTTGTCCCACTGTGCACCTTCACAGGATGCTCTACCATCCTCCTCCATGGGTTGCAGGGGGACAGCCTGTTGTCTCACCATGGGTGAACTTCTGCTTGGGCACCTACTCCACCTTCTTTCTCACCAGCCTGCTCTGGCACTCTTCTCACCTCTGCTCTTCTCCTCCTTCTCTGCTCTCAGGTCTTATATCAGTTCTTTCATATGTTAATCACAGAGGCCCATCCATTGTCTCTCAATGTCTTGGCCTTGACCACAGGAGCTGAGAGAGCTTTTCAGCTCACTGCTATGCCAAAGGCCTGTCCTGATTGCATACAGCAGGGTTTAACTTTGACTATGGTACTGGGCTCCCTGTGAGAAATATATAGCAAGTTGGGGGGGGGGGGAGGAAGAAAAGGACAGCTAAAAGGAAAGAAAAGGTAGATGCCCCTCCCTTTTATTTTCCACTCCATTTGCACTTCTTGAGACACCTGCTGCTATTCTATTGCTAGCTCAGAATTCATTAGAAAACAAGTTTCACCTGTGACATTCTCATATGTGAAATCTTTGCCCAGATTTTGAACCACATTGCTCTCAAGAAAGGGCAGTAGCCACATGCAACTACCAGGAGAGGCGGTTGACAGGATTGATTGTGTGGGGTCAGATGCTGAAAAGGTATATACAGATGTCATTGTGTTTCTTGGAAAGCGTGTCAGAAGAGTATCTCTGATATCTGATGTGGTGACATTCACTGTTTCTCCATTTTGACATTTTTTCTGCATATGCCTTAGGCTGTTAACATGCAGAAATTATCTAATTTATTTCATTGTATTTATTGGACAGGGGTCAGCCACTTTGTAAATTATGGACTGCATTCTCAGTGAATCAAAATATTTAGGTTGCTTGTGAGGTTCAGTCCTTGGCACTGTGTCACTAATTGCTTTTACACAACTCTGAAATAATGACAAAAGGAAAATGCATCAACAAAGGAAGAGAAATTAAACTTTGTAAAACAAAACAAAAGACACATCAGAAATAGAAAGTGTTATTTAAGGGGAAAAGCGAGTGACCAAATGTGCAGTCTGGATTCAGTACAACGTTACATGGCAAGAGAAGAGACACTCAGCTTTGAATCTTCTCCAGGCAGAGGAAAATTTATGACATAAATTTTCTTTGATAAACATTCCTGAGAAACTTCTTTGTGTTTTAATCTTAGTGACTGTCTCAATCCCGTGGTCTCTCTCTTTTTTTTCTTTTTTCTTTTTTTTATTTGTGTGTGTTGGTTTTGGACTTTTTTTCTTGGCTGTGGTTTTTCATATCTCCTTTCTGACTTTCTTACATTCTGAATATACCTCAGTGGCGACTCTTGAAGATCTGTCTTGCTCACAAGCTAATTGGTAGTAGAAGGTAGTTAACCCTGTACCTGGATTGCATTAGGGCCTTTGAAAAGTGTCCCCAGATACTCTGTTTTTCCCATGCTTATGCTTCAGAATACTTCAGCAGTCTTTTCTCAGCTTTTCCCAAGTATTCCTAGGGGCCTTTAGTATGCTACCCCAGCAATGGTTCCAGCCTCTAGCTGTCCCAGGTAATGAGAGATGAGAAGCAAGAGTTAAGCCTCCATTGAAATACCAGTAACAACAAGCCATTGGTCTGTTTTATACCATACTTACGTATTTATTTCTCTATAATAGTGGCTGAATTTGAGTCTGTGTATTGGAAGTAGGAGTTCAGCTTTTTCTTTGACAGAACCAAAGGGCATTAGTTTTGCTTTTACACAAAGGTGGAAAATCACTCATAAAACTGGATGAGAGCACCATTAAGATAAACAAATGGGTATGGTATGCTTTTCTAACTTTATAAATGAAACATAACTCTACATACTCATTGATTGCTGTTTCAGTGTGCAAGGTGTAAGTAGCAGAAATGTTTTATGACTCCTCCCCTTACAGAGATGTGTTTAACATCATCAGAATTGTTTTACAGTTTGATCTTCCCAGTATAACAAGTTAAATATCAGTAGGCTACACTGAATAAACACTAATTTGTATTAATCTTATCACAGACCATACAGGGGGCTTGTGTGCTGTACAGTAGAAAGGGAATGTATGTACAAATGTATTCTGAATTTACAAACTGCATATTTAATTATCTGTATTTTTAAAAATACTTACTAGAGAGCAGTTACTTGAGCTCTTATGATTATATGGAGTGAAAAGGAATAAAACAGATAAGCGATTTACACAATGTAAGAATATTACCTTTTTGTGGTCTATGTCTAATTACCAGTGCAGTCTATAAACGGGTTTAGGTAGAGGATATTTCTTACAAAAGACCTAATTCTTCACTGCACTTCCAGTAAGAAGTAACTAGGAAAGGGTAATATTATTTGGAAGTATTTTATATTCTTAGTTGTCCTCTAAACCAATGGAGTATACAAAATGCAGAACAATGGTGAATTGAGCTCTCTGTGCTTGTATCTCGCCAACAGCAAAGGAGCTCAAGCTGGTTAGCTGAAGGTGGCCACTAGCCCTATGCTAATAGTGCAATAAATGATGGTAATGGCACTTAAAGACAATTGCTTCTAGTGAAGAGAAGCAGACAGTAGCTTTACTTGTGGGTGTGGAGAATTTTCATTGCAAACACCAGAGGAAACTGCATGACTACAAGAGGAAGGCTGGAAGGCCTTCACAGAACACTTAGGACTAGGTGATGTGGATTATTCCAGAGCACCCGTGCACTTTTAATTGCATGATGCTTGTTGTAGATCAGACAGTCAGTGGAAGCAACTCTGTTTTAAACCCGGTGTCCTTAGTGTACAAATTATTTAGAGCAGCCTATAGTGGAAAAAACAGATTAGAAATAGAGAGACAAAATATGATTACTGTAACCTCGTTCAGTGGATGAGTTAAAAAAAGAGACAGAATTGTTGTTGAGGAAATGATGAGAATGCAGTGATAAAACCTGCAAACATTATATTGAAAGCCACACAGGAAAAGCCCACTGGGTCAAGCAGAAATATCTCCATTTCAGTGCACTTGGAACCACTCTCAACAATTATAATCGACTTTTACAAATAGATCAAAGATGAGTTATTAGGATACTTAGGCTCAGAAGCTTATGTTTAGCTCTAAAACTTAGGTTGCCTGTTCAAAAGAGACTCGATTTCTACCAACGACTCCTCTGCACACGCACCGTGGGAAAAGGGAGTAGTTTCCGTTTGATGGGAGTTGGTTATCTGAATGAAATGAGTTAGGGTCATTGTTGGGTATATTGTGGCAGGCATTTACATGTTCCTAAGAGTCACTGGAAATGACACCGAGGAGGAACATTCCTGCTGGCATTGTCATCCGAGAGGCTGAAGACTGGATGGGCACTGAGAGTAAACAGGCCTGTCACTCAGAAAGTGATCAGCCTGGTCAGATTGAAGGCAGAGGATGCAGGAAACTGCAGGAAAGGTGAAGCTGTGAGCTTCGGTCAGGATGGTACGTTCTGTGCAAAATACCTACACTGAAAAAAGAAAACAGAAGAAAAAAAAACAAATTAGAGCAACAGGTTCCTATGTTAGAGGCATTTTATGTTTAGAACCTTAACAAGAAACTGTAAATTGGAAATCCAGTCAGCTTCTTAAATCTTTTCAAGCACAGTTCCTATCCATGCATATGCTCTCTATTTTTGTGACTTTTTTTAACTGTCCTGTTTTTATTTAATTTTGTTTCAAGCTGCTTCTGTGCAGACCAAGGCTACTAAGAAAGGCAGTAGAGGGACCCTGTAGGTAGCTGACAGTATTGAGCAATAATAAAACAAGCTGAACTCAAAATAATGGAACTGGGGGGTGTGAGGTGGCAACACAAAATCAGGAATGTGTTGTCTTTCTACTTTTTCTTGTTTTCACAATTAGATGCTACTTTTTGCTAAAACATAAATTAATTTAATTTTAGATGTGTTTATGTATACTATTTTTATTTCTAAAAAAATAATCTGTATTATCGTTTACATCTGTATTAATTTTGATATTCCTTTACCCTGGCTGACGCAGAATGGACAGGATCAAAGAACGCCAACCTCCTTTTAAAAAATGATTAGGAACTTTATTGTAGTATTTAGTGACCCTGAGGGAAGTTTGAATTAAAATTTTAGATAAAGGTTCCGATTTCTTCTTAAGGGTAGTGTCAGTTCTCTTTTACAGGGAGGCTTGCAGATGGTAAGCCCCTGCTGAAATTGCAAATAAATAGCTGATAAACGAGGGCTTCCCACTTGCAAATGGGATGATTTTACTTTTCCTTGAAGAAATTCAGTAAATTAAAAAACTGTAAATAGCACAGAAATTTCAGTCCTCCAGATCGCCTTCTCCTCAGATTTTGCTGTACTATATTCAGCACTCAGTTTTGCCAACACTGAACATGCCTGATGTGGCATTTACATTCTTTAAAAAAAGCATAGATTAGTTATATTTCTAAGAGTTAACTTCTCCTCTTGACACATGTACTTAATTCCCATTAATGGAAATGGCAGCTAGGCATGCACACTGAAAGGAAAAATCTGTTCCTAAGCATATGATCCAAACTGCATTGTAGCTAAACATTTCCATACTCTGAAGTAAGCACTCATTATTTGCGAGATATTCTTCATAGTAAATGCATCAGTCCCACTCTATTCTGCCTCCACTCTCTCATAACCTGTTCCAAAACACCCTTTCTTAGAAATCTTACAGATTTGTTCTTAATGCTGCAGTTGTTTTGGATGCATGCCTAAAAAAGAAAATCCATTTAGGACCTTCAGAGTTTTGCATTTTTTCTGTGAGAATTTTCCAGTAAATCATTCTGTGAAACATCTTACATTTCCTTGGATTTTTTAGGTCTCTATTATTAAAACCTACAGTGGAAACAACAAACCCCAAAAAGCTGTTGTTTTTTTTTTTCTTTTTCCCAGCCCTTCCTTTACTTACTGTACTGCAGGATCTGCCAAAGGCACTGGGCTAAAGTGCTATCATTTGATGATTTAAAAAAAATGAATTAATGTTTCATTTAAGGTTTTCCTTCTGCCAATATGCTTGTATAAAGACCTGTGGGCTCTATTTGTGTAATATTCCAGAGTTATGGTATGTCTAGCTTGAGCTGGGTGGATGATTGATTTTTTTGGTTTACCTCTTGAACTGGAAAACCGCAATAGCAACAAGTTAGTTAAACACAAAAATTCAGATAGGAGTTTATGATTTTTTTTCCCTTGCCTAAATGAAAATCAGAGCTTTTTTTGTTAAGTTTGACCCAAATTATCTTGTTTTACCTGGGCTGGTTCGTTTTGGGTACCCCTTAAAGAAAGCAAAGGAAGGGAAATGCAGATTCACTGCTGGGGGAGGAATGGGGGAGGTTTCATTTTTCTCAGCAGTTGAAGATATTTGAACTCATATCCTGAATTGTCAGTTTGATAAGAGAATTGAGAGAACTGAACATGGATCTCTCAGGTTGCAAGTGGGTTTTGTAACTACAATCTGCTAGGAAAAAAAAAAAGGGGTGTTAGGGATGGCTATTAGTTGTAATCTGTGTTAAAAGGTGGACAGTTGTGTGTTAGATACATTTTCTTCTTTCTCGATTAGTGTTTATTTACCCCAGTTCCTCAGTTCTTCCCCCTTCTGATATGACAGCAGCCTTTGTGATATGTCCTAGCAATTTCTAAAAAGCAAGCCTTAAAGTTAATACGAAATGATTTGTAGAAAGGTTTCAGAGATTCCCTCAAACCATTTGTTCAGCTTGCTTTTTTGTCCTCTTACTGTTCCAGTTGAACTTACTATGATAACATTATTTTCTTGATAAGTCTATACAATAGACCGTTAATAATCCAATAATAACAACACAATGATACAGTAATACAATATAATATTAATACAATGGTAGCAGCAATTTTTTTTCTGCTTTTCAGACCCAACTCTAATCCCTGCCCGTCCTCAGCTGGGAGAGGGAGCTCAGTAGTTGCAGAAAACATAAGATAAAGGAAACTAGGAAGCAGGTTAGGTACCTGAGCACAAAATGTAATCAGGTAAATGTAAACCAGGGTAAGGGAAAAGAAGTATTCATGTCAGATTCATTCAGGGGAATGATCTCTACTTCCTTCCTTTCTTCCATTTCCTCTCCCCTTCTCTACTCTCCCTCTTGCTCAGTTATGGTTGTTTTCTCCCCTGCACATTTATTTGCTTTTTCCTCCCTTTTATTGTGGTGCTTTGTACTTCTTCCTAGTGAAGCCACTGCCCTGTTCCATAATTCCTAATGTTGGTAGTTATTGCTTGGGTTTATAATAATACTAGCTGAGAGCCAGGAACCCAAGGAGCCTGATTGTGCTATACCAGCTTCGAGGAGTATGTGATTATTGCCCTGAAGAAGCTCAAATGGGAAATTATATAGGCAGGGGTAAATACATGTGAACAGATGACAGAAGGATGATGTAGAAGAAGGGCAGTTGTGGAGTGGAGCTTAGTTGAAAAAAAGATAGGAGGTTTGAGAGCTGAGTGGAGCTAATGTGCAGTCAAAATATGATAGTCCTGCCAAAACTGTTGAATTATTTTTTTTTTTGAAAAAGGTCTTCTTAATCTTCCTCCAGCTGGGGCTTCTGAGTAGCATCTCTCCGCATACTTTGCCCAAGGCCAAATGCAACAGCATAGGGGAAGGAAACCAAAAAGTGGCAGAGAAGGAACAGTGTTTATGGAGAGGCCATGGTGCATCGAGGGAAAACGAAAGACTAAGAAAAGGGGCCTGACAAATGTGAATATAGCAATGAAGGTACCAAATAGTAGATGCAAGAGTGATGCCTTTGTGGGGAAAAAAAGCTAAAATATACCATGTGTTTTAGCAGCATAGGGGCTATTATCGAGTGTAAGGCACATAGGATCTTTGTTTTTCATCCTTTTGCTGGAGTTGGCTAACTCTGTCAACTTGGGCAAGCTACTAAGCCTGTCTGCATCTCAGTTTCCTTATTTGAGGCCAAATTCTCCTACTAAGAAGCCTCCTACTCCACACAGAGATTTGCTGATTTCAATTGAGCCCCTGCGGAGCAAGATACTTTTCAATACAAATAAAGTTTTGGAATAGGCCCTAATTATATTTATTACCTGCAGAGGAGTAATGTGAGACTTAACATGGTTTGAGACCCTCAGATGAAAGAGAAAGTATTTGGAATTGTTCCTTTTAATCATCTGCTGCCTTTTCAATGTCTGCTTCATAGCTGTCCTAAAAGGGCTAGCTACTAAATAACAAATGAAAAATCCTTGCACATGTTAACTAGGTTTGTCAGGCTCCTATGAATGGACCTCTGTGGAAAATATTATTTCCTAGGGGCTACTGAAGGAAGGCAGTTTACCCTGCCCCACAGTGAGGAGCCATTAGATCTACCTCATGCCAGAAGTTGACAGATTGTACACGACTGCACTCGGAGCGCCGCGGTGGTGTAAGGCAGGCTTGGAGGCGGCCTTCGCAGATCCGCTTTTGTGAGCGGCGGCAAAGGCGCCTTCGCGAACTTCGCTGTGGCGTTTTGTTTCGTCAGTGGTCTCATGCTCTGTGGGGATGATGTGCACAAGCTACAAGTGGGTTTGCTACTTGTGATTTAAATCAGCATCCCAGGCTTCTAGCTGCTGATGCCTTTATGCCCACACTGGACTGGATGAGCCCGATCTTTTATAACGTACACATTGAGAGGGAAAGGAGTGAGTTCAACAGTGTAGATGTCAGATATTAATAAAAATAATAAGCTTTTCTATTTGGAATTTTTTTAAGCCAGTGGGCATGAAAATGTGGAACATTTTATGGCCGTTCTGTGTGCATATGTAGATAGATTTCAAAAAGTAAACTTGCTTTCTCCATGTCACTGGGAGGCAGGGATAAGAGGGGAAGAGAGGGGGCAGTGGACCTAATCAAACTGTTGTGGGGTCAAAACCTCGTGGTTTTTAAAGGCCCTTAATGTTGTCCAGCTGCAAATTAAAGGGGGGGGGGGGGGGGGGAAGCGAAAGGAATTAGGGCTGGGGAACTGGAAAGAATAGAGTATAGATATGTGGTTGTGTGTGGGTGTGTGTGCATGTGTGTGCTAAAGAACAGGGAGACCAGTTTGGGTTTCTTCTTTCTCTTCCCCCGCCCCCCCCCCCCCCCTCTCCCCGCTTCTTAGTGCGAGCTCAGTGCCAGGCTGGACACGGGCCGTGCAGACTATTGAGGCATTGTGCGCTCTGCTTCCAGAGTAGCCCCCGGCTAATCCCCGGGGCTTGGACGGGAATTTCTTCGCGGCGTTGCCCGGCCGCTTCCCCCCACTCCCCGCCGGGGCGGACTCGGGCGCTGCAGCCTTCCCCGCCGGAACGGCGCAGCGGGGCGTCCCCGGGATGCGCGGTGCGGGGTGCGGGGCTGGCCCCGCAGCGACAGCTGCTGCCGCCGCCTTCGTCCCCGCGTGTGAAAGGTCCATTACCTGATGGCCTTCCTCGCCTGCCACACTTTTATGTGGATCATTGGAAGTGCCGCGGAGGCTGCGCTCCGCCGGCCAGCCGAGGGGCTCGGCAGCCGCGCTCCGTCCACCTTGTTATCAGGGGCTGTCTGGTCAGGAGAAAATAGGGGGATCCCCAAAGGAGGGTGTCCTATAGCTCGTCCAGGGGAGGAAGGGAGGTGGGAGGTAAATAAAGCAAGAAAAGCTCTCGCAGACGAACGGGAAGTTTATTTTTGTTGTTGTTTGTACCGTGCGTGCGCGCGTGTGTGTGTGCGCGCCCGCTGTTTTGGCATGTGGCTACCTTTTCCCTTGCACACAACACGGCTGTTTGATGGAGTTTGGAGCTGAGGAAACTTTGGGTTTGTTGCCAGGACGGTTCGCAGCACTTTGTGGAAAGCAAGAGCTAACAGTGAGACCGACAGAGTGAGTGACAAGTTGTTTACAGGTTTCCTTGAAGGGGCCTCTGCTATATTTCAATCTGTCAAAGTTGCTTTTCTTCCCTCAGAACAATGCCTGATTGTTGTGCGGGGTAGTTTTTTTTTTGTGGTTGTTGTTTTTTTTTTTTTTCCCCTCCCCAAGGAGAGAAAGAGGGAGAGAGAAGGCGAGAGGGGGGAGAGAAAAGAATGAAAATTCTTCGGAACACAAATGCCTTTGGTAACATTTTTCTGTGTCTAATCTTTTCTCCCCTATTTCAACTCCTAGAGAGTTGATAACTGTTTCAATTTAATCAGTCTGCTCTTGTTTTATCTTCTTTCTCCACTGATCTTCCTCAGCGCAGGGGATTTGCTCCTGGTTTGCCGGTTTAGGTGGATTGTCGGGCGCTTTTTTTTTTTTTTCCCTTACTCCCTCCTATTTACACCTCCCTCCCCCCTTCCCCCCCCCCGCCTCGGTTTGTAGGACATTGAACGAGTTGACTTTTCCCGTGTGGCGGCGGCGGGCGGACAGACGAGCAGGGCAGGGCAGGGCCGGGCGGCGGGCGGAGGTTGCCCAGCGCCGGGGCCGCCGCGCCGCGGTGGGGGGAGCTGTGCGCGCAGCCTGCTGCGAGGCGCTGCCCCTTTAAGAGACTGGTCAAGGAGTCCTAGCTCAGAGCGAGCCGGGAGGGAGGGAGGGAGGGGAGGGGAGGGAAGGGAGAGAGAGAGAGAGAGAGAGAGAGAGGGAGAGAGAGAGAGAGAGAGAAAATCAATCGGTTTAGAAGGTTTGGACTCACTTGACAGGTTCAGTTGGAGGCGACCATAGGTGGCTGCTGTGACAAAGGGAAATTGTGCTTTTCCAGCATGCTAACTGACCCTGATTTACCTCAGGAGTTTGAAAGGTGAGTCGAGTTGTTGGGGCGGGGGGGGGGGGTCGCTGCCTTTTGCGGTGGGGGGGGGCGGAGGAGGGAGGAGTGGGGGAGGCGTGTGTCTTTTTATCTTTTTTTGTTGTTGTTGTTGTTTGTTGTTGTTCTGTTTCGTGGCTTGTTTGATGTTGCATTATTTTTTTTTTAAATGATTTTTTTTTATTATTATTTATGCATACGAGCGCGCGTGTTGGCGCGCGTGTGCGCGGATGGGCTGCCCGCGCTGCGGGCTCGCACAGGCAGACGGGGCCGGGCGCGCAACTCCGGCGCTGGGCGGCAGGCCGGCGAGATGCTGCCCCCGCCCCAGCCGCTGTCCCCGTCCCCCTCCCCGGCCTTACCTTGGCCATTCAAACGGCGTGTCAGGGTAGCCGGGCGTGGGGTGGGGGCGGGGGAGCCCCCAGCCCCACCGAGCCCCTCGCCCGGCCGCCCCGGCGCTGCGCAGCTTTGTTCCGCTGCCTCCGAGGCCGACCTGCCTTGCCCTGCCCTGCCCTGCCCTGCCCAGCCCACCCTCCCCTGCCCGAACCGGCCCGCCGAGGCACGGGGAGCGAGGTGCCCTCCTCGGCAGCACTTCCCCGCCCCTGCCCGGGGACTCCCCGGGCGACAGAGGATGCCCCGGCGGCCGGCGAGGCGGGGGGTTCAACTTCCAACCTCAGCCTCCCGTCAAACTTGGGAAAGGCTCTCCGCTGAGCACATGACCTTTTGTTGATCTAGTAGAAGCGATTATTTTTAGGCAAGTTAACATCCCGGCCCTCCGTCAGGAGAACATCCTTCTGCCTGAGGAGGGGAAAAAAAAAAAAAGAAAAAAAAAAAAGAAAAAGGGAAAAAAGGAAAAAGTGAAACTCCTGCCTCCAAGTTTTGGCCGTCACCTCTCTCGCCGAGTGTCAAGAGTGGGGCTTGGGAATGACGTAGATGCGCCTGTCTCCCCCTGCCCGAAGCAGGAGCCTTCCCTGCCTGGAATTAAGTTTTTGCTGTCACTGGCGACGGCTTGTGACCGCCAAGAGTTTAGTCCTTATTTCGTATGATCTGGCGCTCCTGAGAGGTTTTGAAGCATTTTCTCAGGCGCTTGTACACATGTCCATTGATGATCTGGCATCCCTTCCCTCCGGCTGAATTTTAAAAGGTTATTAATAGTCCCTCGCACGGCGGCTTCAGTAAACAATCGCAACTTTCATTTCTAAGCGGTGCATAAAAGAATGCCAGGATGCGCCTTACTTAGGTTTTTCTCATCTTCGTGAAAGCTACCTCCTGTATAAACATTTGGTTGTATCTGACTATGCAATACAAGCTAGGTGCTAGACCAGCTGGTTAAAAATATGCTAAGTCAAGCTGTTCATCGTTCAAACCTACTGAATTTGATAGTAAAGGCATAGAGAAGAAGGCAAGAGAAAAACATTTTAAGTGGGCTGAGGAACACGCGTGCAGAGAAAGGACAGGGAAGAACACTTGAGTTAAAAGATTGGAGAAAAATAAAATTGGGAAATGCAGGAAAGAACTACTTTAACGCTTTCTGTCCTCGTTCTGCAGCTAGAGTGCTTCCTTACTAGAAAGTCGAATTGGCATGGTTGCACTGCTCCAAGGTTGTCTTTAATGCAATTAGTTTTTCATACTTACTTGGAATACTTTTTGTTTTTCTTTGGGTTGTTATCATGACAACACTAGGACAAAATTGGTTCTGTTCACATGCATTGTATTAACTTAGTTAACTACCTGAGGAAACTGTCACTGTTTCTGGTGTCGAATCTGATCTAGCATCACAATAATGCATTTGTCCCGTTCATACAATTAACGGATTGAAGTATTTCATCTTCTTTGCCAAGATTATACGTATAAATTTATAAGCAAGCAATTTCAATTATTCTTTGAACTTTGTGATGCACAGAACACTTGGAAACTCTGTCAAGCAGAATGAAGTCCTTTCGTGTTCCTGCTGGGGAACTTTAAAATTTGCAGTCTCTCTGCATTATAAATATATATTTATGTAATTTTTATATGTAAACAAATAATTTTGGACAAAAGATCTTGCTTAGAAATAGAATGAGCTTCTCTACTCTTCCTCCTCTCCCTCCTGTCCCCCGGCATACGTTTTATTTTCAGAGATCCCAGCATTAATCATTCTAGTGAAATAATCAATAGGCTGCTCTCCTTTTGCTATGTAGATAATCGCAAGCAGTAGAAATGGGAAGCCATAAAAACAAATCTCAGGACATGTAATATATGTTTTTTTAACTATTTTCCCTCTGCAGCTGAAATTGGTAATAGAAACCAACATCTTTGTTAATCATTACCATTTGTTTACATTGTGTGTGTTTGACTATAGTTACACACATACACAGAGCAGATACTGTCCATGTAATGTGTGTGTGTGTTTATCAGGAAACAGACACGAGGAGACACTTTCTCTTGCAGAGATGCACAGACCCTCAGACACATGCTCACAGAGTTCATGGGTGTACATATGCACGATGTGCAGATGCCTGGCTTTTAGGCATTTATGGCAGATTATTTTCTCAGTTCCTTAGTAAACGCAGTTCTTGGAACACATTTCCACAGTTGCTGGGGTCTGGTGTGTTGTATCTGCACGACCGACTTCAGATTTGTTATTGCTATCCATCTTCCACTATCCCCTTTTAAACTTGAACAGCAAATTACAAAGAGGTAAAGATTTATCAAGCAAAGGTGTTTGCATTTCAGATCTCGGAGCGTCTGTATATGTCTCAGGAGGTTATTCTTCTCTCTCTGTCATCTTCCCTGCAATGTTTCCGTGTATTTGGGTAAATTGCAAACAGTTCAGAAACTTTCAGTCACCCCAACTGAAGGGATCTGAATCAAGGGGACTTCTCTTGTGTGTCTGTGGCCATTAGCACGGGGCATTTACGATACACACTCAGAATGAAAATGATCCTCGGTGTCAGACGAATAAACATTCATTAATTCATTCAGCATCACTAGTAAATTGCAGTAGGTTTTGTGAATTAGCATGTATAATTAATTACCACACCAAAAATGTGAAGGTTTTTGTCCTTTCCTGAGAAGTTACTTGCACGTCTTTATTTCTGTTTGTGGCAGTTCAGCTGTGTGATTGAGAGGAGCATCCGAATGCATGCTCTGAGAGGGATGATGTTTGCAGAAATGTTGTAGAAAGAAATTATAACTGAAATCTGCTCCGATTGTTACCCAGGGAAAGGATAACTTCAGAGATATACTTTGTGGTGTACCTGTAGCACTCTGAATAGGCTTTAAAGGTCTCAAAAAGAGTAACTCTTTTGTTGTTCAGATTTTCTTTTTTTTTAGAAAAACGAGTCGTTATGCTTAAATATAACAAGTATGGCCACAATAGAAAGTTTACTTCATTGAATAAAAAGGTAGAGATAATGCAACCAGAATCATCATGAACAGCTGTGAAATTTATAGAATGATAAAATCTCAGAAATACCCAGCATAAAGTTTTAATGTCTTAATAAAATCTGATAAATGAAAAATATATGAAGTGACTGCTTAACAATGTCCCTAGTGTATGGAATGTTCTTAAACCCAAATTAATTACTGCATATTTACATTTTTCTGTAGACTGTGAGAGAAGCTGCACTAAGCATCCAGACAGAGTAACATCCTTTTTCTTTTTGTTTCTCTTTTTCATTCTTTTTAAATTGTATGTATGAATTTATTTATTTATTTATTTTTAAATTTTATTTTTAACATGCCAGTTCAAGGTAAAGAGGTATGCAGCATTTGTAGAAGAAGGAGGGGTGGGTTAGTGCTTCCATAAGAAAAAAGGAGGAGTAGAAAAGACAAAAGGCATGGTTGGAAGCGTGGGGATGGGGACAGCAGAACAGATTTAACATTTACAGTCACCAGTTCTGTTCAACTCAGAATGTTCTCTGTGCTAGTGACTAGCTTGTAGAAAGGAAGGGCTTAGGGATGTAAAGCAAGTCTCTGCTGGGAGGAAAAAAATATACTTAGCTGCTTCACTGCTGCACTGCACGAGTCATTTCAGACTCCCACAGAATTTATTTTGGGGTTGTACCAACACTGTCAAATGGAGAAATCATTTTCCTAAAAGGAAACTTTGCGTATTCCTAAGTGCTTTTCTTAGCTAAAGTTACCCTAAAAGCTTTCTTCTGCTGCTGTGTTTGCTGCGAATTTTGGAGAAAGGATAATACCATTCTATTAACCGGCTTGCTCAGAATGACGTTCTGCTCTCCTAAAATCTACCTGTAGAAGTAAGAGTGATTATTCCTTCATTTAAAATAAAATGATGAGATTTATTTAATATCAGGCTGAACAGCTTTCACCTTCCAGTGAGATATTTTGAGAAAGGGACTTCATTGCTTATGTTTGTAGGTCTAGGGGTCTGGGTTCTGAAGATTAAATACAGGGCCAGTTTAAAGTTTCAGATAGTGGTTTTTCACAGTGACAAAAATTAACATGATTTTATTTTACTGAGATAAGGCTGAAGGAAGTAATGCATTTACAGACTACTCATTAATGTCCTATGTGTGCTAATTTCATATGTTGTGCGTATGCTTAGTGAGGAAGAAGTTGACTGTTACAGATTAGGGATTTAATGAACATCTCCATAATTTACCAGTTGCTGAAATTGTGAACTAGACTTGGAAGGCAAAAGCCCAAATGAGAGAGCTGATGAGTGACACACCAGCCTGCACAATTCAACTGTTGTATTCATTGCATTTGAATCAAATTGGGAGTTTGGCATTACTAATTCTGGGTGGCTGCCTCATCATATGCATTCAACGAGTTAATTAAAACACACACAAACACATACACACACTCTCCCACTAAGCATCTTGCGATGTTTATATGCATAGTATGTTTGATTGGTACCTTTAGATAGGAGAGGAATTGTTTCTCTTTCCTTGTTGTCCAGAGATCTTAAATCTATAACTAGTTTACAAAATATTTACTACTTTGCAGGGAGCAGGGAGCTTTTAATGAGCATTTATGGCTTTATCATTTAGGAGGCATATAGTATCTGATTGAGTTACTTAACTGGGAAGCATACGTGTCTGTGTAATGTGATACATCTGTAACTGTATAAAATACACTTTTACAATATTTATACAGCAAAAAGAGTATCTCTTCCCAGGTTAGATTTATGGTTTCTTAGCATGCTTCTCATACTATACTTGTAAAAAATCCGTTAATATTGAGTGGGGTATCTGCATGTTTGTGTGTCACATACCTCTGCCTTCACAACTCTTTGCAGAATTCAGTTTGACATCCTCTTGGTTTTATTTTTTGTTGTTGTTTTGTTTGTTTGTATTTTTTTTTTTTGTTTTCTTTTTAATTTGTTGCTCAGGCCTTGTTATAGCATAAGTAACTCGTAAGTGGACGGGGCAAAACATGTTGTAATATTGTACCTATACACACTGGATGTATTCAATGTCTGTGAAATCTGCCACTGTAGTCAAGAGAAAAGAAGCACTCACAACAAGGAAGCAATAGCTGTAGTACGTCTCTGCTGATAGCAAGGGGTTTGTTTAACATACACCATCCCTAGAAGCAAAGCGCATTTTCTTTCTAAAGTGTATGTGGATTTTTATCTAACTCAGAAAATGGGCGAAGTCTTCCTGGACTTCCTATGAAAGGTAAAATTATGTTGTGTTTGAGTACATTAGAAACTGTGCTGCAAATTAAGCAAATCCTTGTCACATCATTGCATTACCTAAACCCAAACTTACTTCTCCAACTTCTGAAACGGGTTGCGTTTTTCTCTTGAGCCGTCGGCTTTGGGCAGCGGGCGAGGGCGAGCGATGGCGTGTGCTGCCCCTGACGGGGATTGACGGTGTTTCTACCTTCCACATCTCCTCTGGGAGACCCCCTGGCAAAACCCTGCCGCTCTCGGCGGCCATAAAGTTTTCACCCATGCCTTTGCTGAGGGTTACGATGCTAGCCTGTGGTCTGCCACGTGTCCCACCTCACCCACACCCTACTGAGGGGCTGACTCGGTCCAAGTGGCTTGTGCCTCGCCGGAGGCTGGGCTCAGCCTGTGGCCAGCAGCCACCACAGGGGCAGTGGGGAGCCCTGCAGAGCCCTGCACGCCACAACCTCCGCTTGGGAGACACCACTTGTCGCCTCCGTGCCGAGCCCAGCCTTCGCCAGCCTGAGGAGCCAGGAGTCTCTAGAAGTTGTTCCTGAGCCCACATGTCCTTGTGACAGCGTGAAGTTCTGTGTGCAGTAGTTGTTGGAAGAGAGCACCTTGAGACAGGATTTTGGAAGGATTTTGGTGAGTGCTGCTTGTGGAGGCCGTGGTACTTGAAAAGAATGTAAGGAGTGAATGGAAACTGTGAGATGTGCAGTGGTCATTCAGAGAAGCCGTCTACCTTTTTTTAGGTTGTAATTTCTTTATTTTTTAAACAGAAAAAGAAAGAAGGAAAAGAGAGACATGGGCTGCTAGAATAATCAGATGTTAATACGAAGTTCATGAGTGTTAGAGGTGCTGCCCATGGTATTAGGGTGGGAGGGGTTGTTTTGAAATAAATTTGAAAACATTTTCCTACCTCTCATTTTGGATCTGGCATGGCATTTCTCTTCAAGTTGCCCTTTTGTCACCTTGTTTAAGAAAAAAAAATTTCAACATGACGATATTATTTTTGACTTGTAGAACTCTGAGAGTTGAAGCGAAAATGAGAAAAAGCTTGGGGCTCTTTCTGAAAGTTTGAAATGGCTTTGACCTTGTTTCCCTTTAAAGTATCGTGGAATTAATCAGGTAACATTTCTCAACTCTGAAATTGTAATTATATTTGCTATTTTTAAAATGTATCTTTGGCATTCCAAATTTCCTTTTTATACTTTTTTTTTTGTTTTTTTTGAAAGAGCAAGTACAGAAATTCCTGTCGGCAACTGCTCTTTGAGATCTGTAATAATTTAATTTTATTTTCTTTTACCGTGTACTTGTGCTTTTGTGTTTTCTCAGGTTCATATAGACTGTCTTGATTGTGTTTTGGTTTTTTTTCCTAGGTTGTGGGTGTCTGCATGCTGCTTGATCTAAATATATTATAAAACATTACCTTGGTGCTAATTTTTCTGTGTGGTTGTATTATAGTCTTATTACTATGTATCTGTTTCTGTTTTACTAATCTTAATGTAATTCTGTTACTTTGGGGGGGCAAAAAAATAAGCAGAGGGAGTAGGAATTTCATTTTCTTGTTTGAGTAATCTGAATTATTTTTAGGGGTGAGGAACTGTGTGTGTAGGTATGTGTTATTTGTGCCTAGTTAAGACCATTGTCTACATCTAATGTTCTTCATGAGCCTTTGTAGCTCAGAGAAAAAAGGCCTAGGGATGCAGTTTATGTAAAGAGAACCCCATGCAGTTTACCATCCTTTTGGTTTCTTTGGTGCTAAGCTTGAAATTTTTGTGATTTTTTTTTTTTTTTTAAAAGACTGTAGGAGTGAAAAAATGCCCCATGTTTCATTCATTCATCTCACAGGTTTGTCATAGGCAAAGATAATGTATCTGACAGTGAGCTGGAGTTACTTGCCATTGACAACTCGGTAGATAGCATAAGGCCAAGAGTAGGGAAAATGTTACTGGTTCCGAACAATTTTTATTTATTCCTTTTTTTACCATGCATTGTGTGAAAAGATTTCACTATTCTTTTGGCCCATTTTAATAGCCTAAAAAAAGTCTCAAAGAGTGTGTGTGCCCATACCTGCAGATGCGTTCATGTTTGTTCTTTGTAGTTTGGTACGTCTGTTTACTGGGTTGCATTTAGTTGTGTTATCTGCAGTTTGTTGGGAATCTGTACTTTAGTAGTGCAATGTGACTATAGTTCATCACAGTCTGAAAGAAAAAAGCGCACATGTGCATACAGTTTGTGTAATGTTGAGATATTACTTGTTTCAAGAGAGAAAATGTTTATTGAAGGGCATGAAGTGTGCCATGTCCTCTCACCTTTTGTGGTCACCTACCTGAGTTAGGGTTGAGGCTGTTCAGTGGAGCTTTGTGCTGGGAGGGAGCGTGGGCTCTCTGTAGTGCTGCCCAGCCTGTATTTGACCATAGAGAAGTATTCTGCTTTCAGAGAAATTCCCTTGGAGGCCTCATTACATTCACTTTGTAAAACAAGACTGCGCACATTTTCTCTGAAGGTTTACTCAAGTTTCTGTTAGTAGGTTTTCTCCCTGAATTTCATTGCTGTGGCCTGACTGGGGCAGAGGCTTTTTTGGATAGAAATGAGATGTGTGGGAAGGTGATGGTTGGTAAGGGTGGAGGGAAGGATGTTCTTACCCGTTTGGCATGTCTGTTAACAAACTGGGTCGTTTTGTTGTGTTGTATTTACATTACTTGTTCCTGTGCTGGTGTGAAATGTGAATCACCAAAACATGATGATTATTTAAAAAAAATATAACAGGCTAAATGAAACAAAACTGAAATAGAACTGAAAGCCTAAATGAAAGCAAATGAAAACAGAACATGCAGCATTATTCTTCTGGTACAGTTTTCTTCTGCAGTTGCTGAGTAAAGCCAAATAAGTTTTTTTTTCTATGTCTTTTAAAAATATCTAGGGTTTTGGGGGACATAGAAAACACAGCTCACTTCTCAGGTTCAGCCTTTGGTTTGTGTTTTTCTCATGGGTTTTGGAGATTTAAGTAGATATTTATGGACAGTGTGTTGTAAAGAAGGCTATGGATTCTCATCTTTGAAACCGTATGAACATTGTGTTGATTCTGGTTCTGCAACCAAGACTGAAATTTGCTAGGATTTCTCAGCGAAGGGCTCTCATCCTTTGCTTATGTTTTGTGAGTTCTGCTCACTTTTGCTGTTCTTGCCCAAACTCTAACACTAAATGTGTGACTCAGGAAAACGTATTAAGTTATGGTGTTTCCATGAAATACCATGCAAAGTATGGGAAAAATACTGTACCACTCTCAAGTATTTCATGCATCTCTTTTGAAGATAATCTGCATGTGTATTAGTGTCATTGATTTAGTGTTTTTTTTGTAGAGTGTAAGCATCCTGAATCAGGACCCCATTATACTTGTCACTGTACAAACACAAAAAAGAAGGTTTCTTTCCATTCCACAGAGCAGCCTTTGTGCTTAGAGCTTAGAGAAATATCAATGTGTCTTTGTATGGGGAAAATTCAGAAATGGAGAGTAGGTAAGGGATCCCTAGCATGGTTCATGAATGAGATTTCAGTCCTGAAGCCATGCTTTATAAATTGAGCAATGTATGTGCATGTGTATTCTCGCTCTGTGTCTTTTCTACATATATGTGTATGTAGAAGTTGCTTTACTGTTAGAAGTACTGATAATATTAATAATAGATTCATACTTCCTATAAAGTCTTTTGATTAGGAATTCAGAGCATTTGGAAAGCATTAATATACAAATCATGAATATTTCTGTGCTCTTTAGATTGAGAAGCAAGATTAGCCTCAACCTATAGATGAGAAAACTGAGAGACAGTATCACAAATTCATTTGCATGAGTGAGTATAAAAAAGTAGAGATACTGACTACTAGTCCTGTTTTTTAACCTCAGCACCCTCTTTTTCCTTCTTAAGATCCAAAGAACTGCAAATTAGAGACTTCTGTCTGTCCAATTATAATTTCTAAAGGTCTCATTCTAGCAAGATGGAATATAATATTCTAATTACTTAAATATGCAAAGTAGGGACTTTGGAGTATAATTAATAATATAAAGTACAGAAATATTTACAGCCCCAGCGACATCAGTTAAGGCTGGGGAGTGGGGGATATCGTCTGGAGCCCCTCCGATTAATTACCTTAGTGTGCTTCTAAACTAGCTCCCTACCTGGAGGCAAGTTCAGAGGACTGGAGTTAGCAGCACCTGCGGTGTTTAAGCAGCAAATTGAGAGACGGTGTGTGCTACTAATGGTCAGGTAACGCTTCCGTCCTGGAGAACAATTAACATCTTCAGCCATATGTACAAGAGCTGTCGTATGTTTTATAACGTGAGGACCAGGCACTAGGGAATCTAGGAAAAAATTCTTCACATGGAGAGTATTAATGTGAGGAACAGACTCTACTGAAAGCAGCAATGTAGGCAGCCACAGTGAGCAAACCAATGAGCTTGAAAGCAAAGACTACGTTGCAGAACACAAAATACGTTGTGATTCTTACTTGCATATTTGACATCTGTTTTTAAAAACATGTCAGAGATCCAAAATTAAGGAAATTATACAGGCTTATTATAAAAGGGAGGAGTTGCTTTCCTATTTATGTTAAAAGTTCTTCTGATCTGTTTTGTTTTGTTGTTCTTGTTTCCAGCTGTATGCTCAGTAAGAGTAGAGCTGAATCACTGGGGTCTCCCGGTGGATTTAGATCTGGTCTCTATATTTCATCTCTTACTCCACTCAGGGAGTCTTGGTTGGATTTGATCTCTGTAGTCTATGAATATTATGACTGAGCTATTAAGATATTTTCTTTGATAAGCTCTTTGAGAGGGACACTACTTTCAAGATAATGGATTACGATCAGTCACGTTCCATAGTATTTCAGTAGTAGTTATTCAGCAGTGTGTTCACAAAGACCTATTTTGTGATCAGGCTAGTCAAGGCAGCATTTTAAAAAGTATCCATTCATTCTGTTTGGACTCAGTGGCACTGAAGTTCAGTGTCAGGTCCTAAAAACGTAGGCCTAATTAATTAATGTTCTGATCAACTCTAAGAAAAAGTCTGATGTTTTTCACCCCAGGAAGCCAGAATAGCTTGAATTGGTCACTCACAAGGAGATCACTGAGCTGAAGCCTGACTTTCCCTAATCTGCAGTGCACTTCCATCAATTGCAATACCACCAGAATTTCTGAAGCATTGGGAGAGATTTCTGCAGGCTTCTTGTGATCTGTAGATTTCCAAAGTTCCATGCCAGTGTTAAGACACATTAACTGTTCCTCCTAAACAACTTGTATCCCTGGCAGACTAGAATAATCAGAACGGCAGTGATGAACATGTACCTGAATTCTGCCAGGGCTAACATCTGGGCCTTAGTGGACTTGGCACTGTACACAAAATCAATCTTTGTTTTGAAACTCTATGTTTCCTAAGGTAGTAATTCCCAGTTGTGGCCACCAAGGTCTTAAGCCAGACCACTGCACAAAAATGCAGTCTTCTTAATACACATTTGTTTGATAACCTCAATTGTCAAAAGTGTGACCTCTGTTAATTTGTCACGAGGCAAATTATTGTCACCAGTTCCCAGATTCCATGAGAACCTCAGGCAAATAGCAGAGCCCCATGCTGGTAAGCTTTTCTGGTTTTGCTCTTTGTGGTAATAAACAACCTACTTACAAATGAGTTGAACGAAGTACCTGCAACTGAGGTAACTTGCCATGGGTTGTCTGCTGTAGCAGCAGCAGATTCATCAGTGGATTCTTGGAGAGCTCACTGCCCTGTCAGGAGCTTATTCCCCTGGAGCAGCATAGCCTATCTTGTGTTTTCATGTTAAATAAACTAAATGGTTAGCAAATAAGAAACACAGAGCCTTATTATTAAAACAATTTGTAGAATTTCCCACTTGATGTTTATTAGAAAAAGAAAAGCAAGATGCACGAAGTTGCTGCTGTTAGGGTTGAGTAGAGTCTGACATGGAAGCCTGTATTTTTAAAAGCAGCTATAAAATATTAGAGTGTAATAGAAGTTAGAGCATTATTTTTTAAAGTAGATAAATAAAATAGCTTTTTACATACATGTTCAGTCTACTGAAAGGCCATCCAAAGCACTGATACCAATTTAAGAAGATGATCTTTTGCCTTAATTATACATCTGGGAGATATTAGCTGAACATTTTGTGGAGAACTGCAAATACCTTAGTTGCCAGTTGTCTAAAATGCTGCTAATGATTGCTTCAGTGCCAGTGTTTTGATGGCTAGAACCTAGGCCTGAATATGAATACAAAGAACTCAATCTAAAAAAACCACGTATGCGCACACACATTTCATACAAAACAGATTTCAACCATCTGCTTGGCGCTTAGCTTTGCAACTGTGGGCTTTGATATGAAAGGGAGCACTGTCCAGGTTATGAATGGTATGACTTTTATTGGTACCTTAGAAAAATCATAGTGGTTTTAGAAAGCTTGTGTATCCAATGGTTTTCTTCAGCAGAATAATGAAAACAACTGCCTTAGCCAAAATTTTGTGCCTTCCGTTGTTCCGTTGACAGCAGTGTCTCCTTACGCTTACAAAAAGGGATTCTGTAGTAAAGGGAAGTTTCTCTTCTGCACCTCAGCATTTCCAAGTGTATCAGAGGAGTTTAGATGAGTGGCCCTTCGAACTGACACCCCAGATGGTTTATGACACAAAGCACTGTTTGCTTAGGAATACGTTGTATAGCAGAGTCTGTTGCCCAAGCACTGCAGAGCGTGTCAAATCAGCATGGAAGTTAATGGACCAAAAGCCCTTCTGAATGTAACACTTTCCCATTTGATCAGAATTTACAGCTTTATATCAAGACTGCAGTTTTCCTTTAGTGGTGCAGTTGTGGAAAGTAAAGTTGATAGCATAAATTACACCATATAATACAGTTTGACTTGTCAAGTCTGACTTGACACTTCATCTGTTTAAAGGTTTAGAATGAATGAGTCTGAGTAAAATCTTTGGTAAATGCCTAATAATTTACATATATATATACATGTATATATATATATATAAAGTTAGGAGCAGATTTGAGTGTATGTTAGTTTGATACTCTGAACAGTCCATATTTTAATAAGTTAAGTAGAAAAAAATGCACCGTAAAAAAATTTAAAAATCTTGGGCGGCGGTTTCACTCTCTGTTAGCAATTTAGGTATTATTTCTTTGCCTTTACTAGAGTTATCCTTAAAATATGCAGGACAAAATATGTGTCTTCTTTGCTTTTCTTCTTTGAAAAGTTTTGATAGTATTTTCCCTTACATTTGGAAAAAGATGACGAATGTGCAACCTCCTGCATGTAACAAAGCCTCTGTGTTTGGCCATCCATTTAGTGCCGTGCCACATTAATACTGCATTGTTAACACCTTTGGACAGGGCTAAAGGTTCCTTGCTGCTGTGTCTAGAGAGCTGCTTATGTCAGATCATAATGTTGCTAGATGGTTTTCTGCATAAATGTAACTGTCATTTAAAAGTAGGGCTGGATTGTTTTCTGCTGAGATGTCAGGAGAGTGAGTAAAAGGACTGTTATTTATGCTCTTATTTCATAAAGATTCCCTTTTCTCTATGTTATTGGTGTTGAGAAAGTGCTGCTTTTAATTATTACATTTAATTTGCCTGAGTCTGTGTTTTTGCGGAGAACATCCGACGTTATGAGAGAAAGATGAAGTTGGATTTCTGTGGATAAAATGATGGTAATACTGGAAACTTAAAAGCTTCTACATAGTTTTAGATGAATCATAATGTACAGACAGACAGCAAAAATCTCTCTTTTTTTGTGAAATAAGCCTTAACAGTATTAAGGTTATAGCCCTAACAAGCTAACAGACTTGCAGCTCTCTGTATTATTCCCATCCTGTCTCTTCTTTCCTCAGCTCTTCTCCTTTCACCTTCTCCCCACGAGGATACTGCCTACATTTTTATGAGGAGCACTGGTTTTCTCACAGGTAGAGACTAAAACAATAAACTTACTAAACTTACTAAACTAAAAAAAATTCTGAGTATTGATCCTAATGGAAACCAGGAAAGCCAGTTCTTCGGCCACTGTCACCATGGCTTCCCATAGCGACTTTACTGAAGTTGCTTAACCATCTTAATAGTGAAGCAGTTCTTCCTGTTGCATGCCATAAAATGGGTTTCTTCAGGAAATAGCAGCCTATCTGCTCTTCAGCATTAATGATTGCACAAGAATAAGCTCCTGTATTCGTGGATGGGTGAGAAGAAATTCTGTAAGAAACACTATGAGCAGATTCATAATTAAACCTTTGCTATTTGGCCCTCGTGTTCTTGGAAATTTTAGAGGGGAAAGTCTCCTTGACCAATGTAAACAATTTGGTCATTTTCTTTGCTTCCCCTCCTCCCTCTGGGTAATATAGTAATATTTATTGTCAGTTTATTTTCTGTAGATTCCACCAATCCACTGTGGTTGGGAGGGAGTTCCTGAGTGAGTGCGTGGCAAGGTAAATTTGAGATGGCAGTTAGTGGTGTGGGAGAGAGGGTTGGGAGAAGGAGACGAGGGTGCGAGACTACAGCTACAGTTTTAAACAACCTGCCAATTGTCCCCCGTTTTTATTTAAAAGGTAGCTTGCAAACCAGGTCTCTGAACTGTCTAATTTGATTTACACAGTTGAAGCTAATTTCCGTTATGCTGTTAATAAGAACCGACCAAATCCTTGCTCTCTCCCTTCTTCCTTTTTATTTTCCCCCTTTTTTTTTTTCCTTCTCCCACCCTTTTATTTTGTTTTAATGTATCTTGCTATCTTCCTTCTTTCCATTACTAAAATGCTGGTTTTAAACAAAATGCTGTGTTGTGTTATCCTTCCCATTAAGTTTAGATGTCTGATTCATTAAAAGCTTGAGATGGAGAGATGATAGTTTGCAAAGGAAGATGCACTTGGTAGAAATGTTGTGTGGCTCCTTCTGATTTTCCACCAGTTCAGTGTTACCATCAGGGTTCAGTTGCATTTTTCATTAAAGCTGGGTGTGAATGACTGGGTTCAAAGGTTGGACTTTTGAGCTTTGTGGCCTGTCATTGTCATAATCTAAAATAAAATGGGGGCCACAATATGCAGGTGCCAAATTGCTGTGAAATATCAATCTGCTGGTTTGACTGTCTAGCTCCAGTGTGTGAGGGAAAGTGAGGTCAGGCACGTCAGTGCAGGACTTTGGAAATCCCTTGAAGTATTAAGGGCTTCTTATGCCTTCCAGGAAGCCCTGGATACAGATTTGAAAAGCTCTAGAATGGAGTTGGCTATATAACATCTGTATTTTCAAAGATTCTGATATATTTAACACTGTAAGCAGGAGGAAATGGTTAACGCATGTGAAGGAAGAGTGTATGATTTTCCTAAAGAAATAAAAAAAAATTGTGTGAAAGAGTGGCACCTGAGTCAGCTAGTGCAAAAAAAATTGTGTCCCCTTTTAGAATTTTGGGGCAATTAAATGTTTTTAACAGTTTGGCTCATGCATCTACTCTGTTTGCAAATGCGCTACTTCCGGGAGTGTTTGGGGGAAAAGTCAGAACTCGTTTTTCTCTCTTCTAATTTTTATCTGTATGAACATCAAAGTGAGTGTCTGGAATAAATTGATCTACGTTTTTAGACCCATTTATCAGATAGAGTTAAATAAAGCAATACACATGCATTGTAATTGTGAACTATTGTGCAGATGACTTGTGTTTTCTTTGAGATGAAAATAACTCTGTTGAATAGGAGGGTGTATGTGACACCAAGAGTGGGTCTTGTGTTGAGTTTTTACATATTAAAAAACACTTCAGGAGAGGATTAGGTAAAAGTTGCTTCATATCAGGTACCAAGTGCCTTGTGTCTTTCTGGTTTTCAGCAAATGAGCTTGACACTCTTGTTGGTAGGCTTAAAAAAGAGGACAGGGACAGAGGAAGTCCAGAGAGCACTTTTTGCCCTTGCTTCCAAAGCATTTATTACTGGCTCCTCTGCAGCTTTGGGTAATAGGAGCATCACAGGGAAATTTCTTCTTCCTCTGTCTTTGCAGTAGCGTTGTGTGAATAAACAGAGGCTGTGCTTGTTATTTGGCCTCCTTGCACAAGCCCCACATTCATATATGAGCATAAGGCTCTGTCCAGCTCCTACTGAAAACAATTTTAAGACTCTCAATTGACTTAACTCGGTTGTTGGATTGGGCCCATTAAACAGGAAGAAAATAAAGTCGAAGCATTGTTAATGATTCCTATTGATGCTTTTCTTGGCACAAAGTACTGCAGATAATTGTTTTAAGATTAAATACAGTTGCATGTAAGTATTACATTTATTAGCTTTTTAAAGGAGGAATAACCAAACTGGACATATGGGGTGTCTGAAGTGTGATTGTGTGAGACTAAGATAATTTCAGGAGAATAGTTTAAGTCGCGGGATATGTGTGATGCATTATGCCCTTTGTATACAAGATGTGGGATTGTGGAATTTATTTTGCATGCACTGGTTTTCACTGAGAAAGAATCCAAAATGCAAATGTATAGTCGCATTTAGAATATATAAGGAGTGCAGCCTCACTGCTGAAGACTTCAAGACCTATTAATCAGGCCTGATAGTGATGTGATCTCTGAAAATGCTTTTGTTAAGCAGGTTTAATCCTTATTAACAGTAAGTTGCTTGAAACCATTTTGAATAAAGTCTGAGAAGGAATATGGTAGATTGAACACACAAATAGAGCCTTTCCCTATTAGGCTCTGAGTGGCATTGACTTCTTTGAAGTTCTGTAGATTTTGGACTTGCTGCAAGATCAGGACACTAACAAAAGAATTTTCACCTTGTCTTCTTATTTTTCTGCTATAATTGGTCATATCACTTCCACATTAAAATGGGGCAATACTCAACGTTTTGGCATAATTTAGGTGTTGCCACACACCTCATGACTTGGTTAGAACATGTGGTATAGGCAGATATTAAACAGTACGTTTTTCCTAAGCCTTATTCTGGAGTGTTCAGGCTAAATTATGTATCTAATTCCTCCACGTTGTGTTTCCTGTTGACTTCAGTGTGATTTAGCTGTGGATGACTGTGATCTAGAGCCTTTTAAGAGCAAGGAGATAGGAGAGGGCACCGCTTGTTTCACTGCTTTCACATTCATCAAGAGGTTGGAGGGAAGGAATGAAGTGGCAGAGCTTTTGTTGCTACTGTTTTTGGGGAAATGCGTTGCATTGTTTTGGAAAATGATGGTGAAGTTGTTCATACTTCTTGCACTGCATTGCCAAAACGTTGTGCTCTTCTAGGGGGTAATAGCTGTGTTTGTGGCAACATTATGAAAATATTGGATTGTGATGATGATTGCAGGAAAAATCCCAGATACTTGGTAATGTATGTGTAATATTTTACTGAAGTGAAACATGGAAAATACAGCATAGCTTGGAATCTGCTTGGACTGATTTCATGTTTCGGGAATGAAGAAGCAATTGTGCAAAACTGAAATGGGTGTACATGACATCAATTAAATAATAGATTTTGGGCCATTTTACTATAATTTATTCTCTCTTTTTCTTGTTGCGTGGTGTGTTTTTATGTTGTTTGTTTTTTTATTCTTATCATTACCGTAGGTTACATTTGGTTGGTAGTAGGATGTATTTTACAGTGCTAATAATCCAAATTAGAATGTATATTTTCTTTTTGTCTTGTGAAATAGAGGCACTACTAACTAAAAGATAACATTGCCACTGGACACTGTTGTAGAATGAGGAGTGGGACATAGGTAGGACCTTGTGGATTATATAGTATAGTAATTGGAAGCTAACTATCTAGATAGGCAAGACAACCACAGAGTCTTTCCTCTTAACATCTAATCTTGAGGCAAGGCACTCAGCGTAATAAACAGAGAGGATTCATGCTGTCACTTTAGATGCTTCACCTGGATAGGCTAAGCATCTGGGTTTCCCAGCTATGCTGAATGAGAGGTTTGAAATGAATTTTTGAACTTTCAAAAGCTTCTGTGTTTATGCAACCTATTTTTGCTTCTTCTTTAATTCTTTTTTAGTTCTGAGCATTGCTAAGTATGAAAGCTTGGATCATGTCTTCTAGTTTTCGTTGTTTGGCTTTTTTTTGATTTATTAAGGGATAAGAATTAAAGCAACACATTATGGCCATGATGGTCCAAAGCTGTAGGTGTCTAAAACGGCTTGTTATCCTATTTTGAAAATTTTATATGCTTGTGAGGTATGTGGGTCTTTCAGTTCAAAAGCTCTACTTATCTGCAATTGGTGTCTTCCATTGTATTCAGCTAATCAAGCCAGGATCTCTAAATGTTTAGTAGGCAACAGTTGCAAGAGAGCACCAGTGATAAGTATTATCAGATTGTAGGAGAAGCAAGTTCCAAAATAAGTGTATGGCACTATAACAGCAAACCAACACTGTTGTTTGCTTCATCCTCTTTTTTCCCTTTGACTCTTTTATTCACCTTTTTATCACACATCGCAAAAGACTAAGACATTTATCTTCTAGAGAGTTGAAACTTGTGCAGTATTTTTGCAATGCCTGTTGTTATGACACATCTCCTGTAAAGCAGAGCAGGATCTACAGCAGAGATGTAATGAATGACCACAGTCAATTACTGTGATTAACAATTGATTTCTGGTTTTTTGAAAGCATACCCTTAATAATTATTCATTTGGCTGAACTATCTTATTCTTCTTTATATGAATTGTGTACAGAAAGATAGAGACATAATACACGATATTACTCATCTAGCTGTGTCAATGATGATATAAGCTATATGGATGTGACAAATGGACTAGAATAAATAATGGGAAAGAGCTGAACGAAAATATTTTGCTTTAGGTAAAAACCGTCTCTTTCTGGTGTGTTAAAGAAGCTAGACAGTAAGAAAAACACAATCTCGGAACAATTACATAAAAAAACACCTCTGAAGAGGTTTTGGTCGAGTCAGTGGGGTACTTTTTCTGGATGTCTCTTATTCTGCTTTATGTGATGATTCATCTGAATATGCGACGTTACATTTATTTCGTGTAAGAAAGCGGTAGAGTCACATTCTGTTTGTGCTGGAGTGTCCTTTTATAATGCAATAGGTAGTACTGGACTAACAAGGCAGAACAGTTAGACTCTCAAGGTATATACATTTAGAGAAGATCCCCACACATTAATTAAAAAAAAGAGAGAATAGTAATTTATTATCCTGATATTGTAAAGCTCAAAATGGAGTCCCCAAAGTTTCTGTTGCAATCAGTGGCAGCTGAAAATGTTGAGAACTTTGCAGGGTTAGGCATCCTCCTCACACACTTCAGAAGGTGCTAAAGTCAAAAGGAGCTTTTAACTCTTTGAGGTGATACAGCTTCTCTCAGAAATGCTTGTCTGCAGAGCGTTCACAATCTTGTGATGGGGTAAGAAAGGGAATGGGAGAAGGAGTGGCGAGGGAAGGAAGAGAGGAAAGACTACTTACACAAGTAAATTTGTATGAGGAAGGCAACTAGCTGCCTTCTGTCCTACTTTTTGCATTGTAAATGGATGGTGGCATGATAGTGGGCACTCCGTTCTTTTTCTTGGATTAATGTTTTTTTTTTAATTTGTTGTTTGTTTATTTTAAGTAGTGGCAGTAGTCATTTGGCATTGTGTCTTTTTGTTCTGTGACCAGGGTGAACAGGAAAATTTGGTTTGCAATTTGAAGTTTTGGGAGGGTGCAGCTGGAAATGTACAGAAGTGGCAAAAAGGAATTAAAAAAAAAGGAAACAAAGGTTGTTTTAGTATTTTCTAAGGTGCATGCCTATAGGGGTTTAGGATTCATCATCCAGTGGAAAAAAGTGAGAGATGGACCAAGGGAAGTAACCCTGTTTATTTGACTGCGTCTTCCCTTGACTCAGTATGCTATAATCATCTTTATGCTGGTTGTCTTTCAAAGTATAATTAGCCTGGGAGTGAATGTGGGTGGTAGGTGCAATGGCAAAGTATTTATTCAGAAAAAAAAGAAAAAAAAAGAGAAATGGTCTACTGAAGAAAAGTCTTGTGTAGCTTTCCAATTTTTTGGTTTGGACAGTGTCTGTATGTAACTCCAGAAGCCAAAGACATCCTGAGTCAAAGTCCGGAGAGAGTTCACTAGAAACAGTCTAATTGGAACATGCCCCAATTTATTACCATGATGATAACACTTTGTACTTCTTTTGTGCCCTCCGTGCTAAGATCTCAAGGTGCTTTACAAATATTAAGGGATTAACTTGCACAATGCCGCTGACAAATAGGTATTATTACTGTCCCCTTTTACATGCCTGGGAGTTGAAGTATGGAGGAGTGCAACGGCTCAGTTGTGCATGGCTTTTGCCTGGAGAGAAGAGCTTTGGTTAAGTCAGTCAGCCCACTGTAGCCAGAAGTTTGAATATAGCAGGAGGAAAACTTAGTACCTGCGTCCTCTGAGCTCTGCACTTAGCTGCATTCAGATTAGCTTGGTAGCCAAACTTGCAACCTTAGAGGGCAGGAGACAAAGTTGTAATTAGTTCCTCCTTAATTGGCATAACAGGAATTCTGCTTAATTCATTCCTTGCTGGGACGATGAAGCAAGGCAAAACTTTTGAGTTGTGTAGAAGACAAGGGGAAGAGAGGGAGTAGGCAGTGGAAGATGGACAGAAACAGACGTTTCTTAAGCTGTTGTAGGCACATAGTAACAAATACCTGCATAAATAAGACAACTTTCTTATTTTTCCCTCACATTGCTCCTTGACTTAATTAGGTAAAATGCAAAGAAATAGATTATTTGGTTTGGAAAAAAAATCACTAAATTTTCCCTACCACTTCTTGTCTTTCATTCAGTCCATAAGAGGCTCTGGAGTGTGAAATGTGAAGACACCAAATTGGAATTAATTTTGCTTTTTCGTTTAACAGATTGTGTTACATTAACACCACACTATTGCCAAGCAGCAAACCTTTCCTTTCCTCAGATGTTAGCTACTAATACAGACTAAAGACTGATGAAAGAATGGTTATAGTGAAATGCTTTATTTAAGTTTATCCTCCCATGTGGCTTGAACGGGCCCTGATTCTGCTAAGATGTATTCACACGAGCAGTCTCACTGAGTTTGCTTTCATTGCTTCCTGGCAAGTAAGTGGGATTCTATTTCATATAAGATCACCCAAGTTAAAATTTCAAAGCTCACTCAATCCTCAGAGAGACCTTTTCAAGACTCTCCTCTTGTATCTACACAGGCACTGAACACACTGAGGACACAATTGAATTAATCAGGACTACTCATGTATTTAAGAGATGACAACTTTGATATCATATTGTTCATTATGAGCCAAGGAATTGTTACTGCTTATGTAACTAGATTATTAAATTGTTTACTCATGATAAATCTTGCTTCCAATATTAAGCATACATTGAGAGTCTTAGTGTAGTTCTACTGAAAAGAACTAGCTATAAGTGACATCAGAGGATTTATTTTGTCTCACTGAATTGTGTTTTGTTTGCACTTGGGAGTGCATTTTTTAATTTTCAGTCCTACAAGTTTAGCCCAGGACTGGACAGTCAGGCTGAATTCTCTCATGCTCTTGGATGATGACCAACACTCACATTCTGCAGGTTAACTTCTCCTGAAGATGCCAGCCTATCTGCAAAATGTTGGTTTTGGGCTTCTCATGGTCATGATAGGTCCTGGAAATAAGTTATGCAGATCCCAGGTAATAGATACCTGATTCTGCAGTTAGTACATTATTCTGTGGTATGTGACTAGAATGAAATGCTGTTCAGTGGTCTGTGGAGTAATTGGTTCTCCAGGACTTAGGAACGTAGAAGTAGTAATAAAGAGGCATCAAATTGAAAGATCAAACACGCACGCACAAAAAATGGACGTGCCTGTCAGTACATTCAGTGCTCAGGGCTGTTCAGTGAGGAGGTGTCATTTGACATTAACCCTGTCTAGAACAGAATTGCGTCTTGATAGTTTGGATCCCTTGGTTTTCTTTGCTGAAGATGGCAGTATTTAAGGCTCAGTCTCACTCAAGACCAGTGGCCCATGCACTGGCACCATCTCACTGAAGAAAATACAGGTATATTCCCTTTGCTTTTATCAGAATTATGTCTTATTTCTCTTTAAGAGACTATTCCATTTCAGGCTTCCTGCCCTTTGAACTAGAATTTTCGTATGCATTATTTAAAAGATTCTGTGCTACAGTTGTAAGCATAAATTATATGAATTTGAGAGAACCTGAGCAAAACTGTCTTTGAGGGATGGTTCGTCTTTCAGCCGTGGTGCTGTTGCCTTTTTTTTGTCATTACAACTGTAATCCCGTTGCGTTTGGAATCATCAGGACTCGGTGTGGAGTAGCTGGTGATGGACTTGGTTCATAAGTCTTCTTTAACGTGAACAAAATTCTTTTACTCTCTGTGTGTCTGTGTGTGTGTTAAGGAGGATTTTGTTGCACATACATAGAATTATCCTACATTTATCTATTACAAAAATAGATAAATAAATTGCGGTGCTGGTGGGACTGCCATGCTCATGTGAAAGGCTTCTGCTGTTACTGTGTTATACCCACCACCCATGGTGGTGGGCACTTCACCTGTCTTGGGTTTTTTTAGACCATTTTTAAAGAAAAATACAATCACACACTTTGTAATCTATAGCCTTTTCCAAGGATGCTACGTTTCTAAACATCTTCGTTACCTTCCCTCTAATATTCTTATTTTCCTTATGCTATCATATGCATGACAATGCACAAATAAATAGTTGCCAAGCTTGCAGTTTATTGCTGTCATGGTTGGGTTTCCTGGTTGGTGAAATAGGTTTTTAAAATACAATTTGTCAGGTGTGTTTGATTGCACTGGAGATAAAAGGTGCATGACATCCTGGGCTGCTCCAGTGAAGTTAACAAGTGACTATCCATTATGTTAAATGGAGTTAAATTAGGGATGTTGAGAATACCAGATGTTATACATTGGTCATAGTATTGCCCAAAATTCTGAAAATGGTGTGTAGTGTATCACGCCCAGCAATTTTGAAGAACATTGGTCAAAAATTTTGTATCAAGTCTCAACTGCATGTTGTCAAGCAGTTTCTTGTACAAAAAGGGTCCCCCTCAGTTTCTATGCAACATGGACCTGCGGGTAGCTAATACTAATCTGCTTTATGTGCAGCTATCTCTTCCCAAGTTATTTTTTCACAAATGAAATATGGAAAGATCTTTTTAGGTTTTTTACTGTTAGATTGTAACCATTCATTTCTACTAGAAGAAAATCAGAAAACTGCAAAAGGGAAAAAGGAAGTTTCTGTACATCAGCTCGAGTTTGGCAGTACAAAACAATGTGTGCTTTGTTGGGTCTAAATTCATTGTAACTCCTGTATATGTGGGAAGGTATAGAATGAAAGATATAATAGTAATAATTCTTTCTTGTTGGTGGATATCTAATTTTTAAACTGCCTGTAAAACGGATTTGCAGTTAGTGAGTCTGCTTTCTGCCATGCAACTTTGCTGGTTTTAGTAATGGCTGAGTACACAGGTGGCAATAACAATGATGATAGATTTTCTTAGAAATCCATTATTTTCACAGTGCTGCTGATGGGAGAAATGCTTACTAGCAGCTGATAATTAGTGATCAATTTGGAGATTATCACAAACGATTTACAAAGGTTGACTTGTCCTTTAGAAGTACCTTTGGATAAACTGGATGGTAAATTACCTGCCTAAGGCTTTTACTTTACTTGTGCTAATAAGATGAAAATGAATGTGTTTGAAGAGCTCTGAACTGAATTTTTCAGACTGTCTGATAATCCATACAACTGTTCTTTAAACATCTTAAGTGTGTGAGCAAACAGAGACTATAATAAAATTGAAAACCATCATACGGGAGTATGTTACCACCCGGTCTAAGTAATGGGGCATGACAAATAAGAGTCACTGCTGTAGAGTTCATATTTTCATTTTATGGCATACATTAAATATTTGATCGTCAGCCAGCAGATAGAAACAATTGAGCTAAGAGTATCATATGCAAATAGAAGAATAAGATTTAGAATGTCATAGTCTGGGCATGGGATGGAGAACTTCTGTATCTTAATCCATGCTTCAATATAGTATTTTTTTATGTTGTGGTGTGCAAACCACTCAGTCTTCTTCTGTATTTCCTCAGTGTGTAAAAAGGAGTTAGTAACCTGTATTTACTTTAGAGGGGATTATATTCCTTAGTTATGTCACAGAAGGGCTATGTGAAGAGTAATTAGTATTTTAAAGTGCTTTTAAGGATGAAGGGAGTAGTGCAAGCATAGAAAACTCTGTAATAAGTTGTATAAAGGAAAAAAGAGAAGGAGGATGAGATATAAAGGTGTTTAGAGACACAAACGGGCTCCTAGTCAGATTTTCAGAAGTGTATAGGTTTCCTAATATTGGAAACATATTTGAAGACAAACTCCATGGTTTTGGCACTTTAATGTCTTTATAAATCTGGCTTATATTTTATATCCATGACATACGGGGGGTGGAGGGAATGGGGAATAGGGCTTTAAAGGCCTGGTAACAGCTGCACTTTCTGATCTTCCCCCTCTAAAGCAAGGGTGGAGATGGGGCTGAGATGAGAGTAGGAGAGAAAGGAAAAAAAGTGTGTATATCTGATGAGCTCTTTTACAGTGGAGTTTTGCAGACTCTTAAAAAATGCCAGCCAGCAATCCCAGCATACAGCTACATGCTTGGTTAATCTTGTGAGTAGAACCGGAAGTGTGCTGTTGGTTAAAAATGTTCCTCTAGCATTAGCTTTTATATCTTTGAGACTTTATTTTATGGTTGACATTTTTAAAGCTTAAAATCTGATACACTTCTGTGAGCCATTAAAAAGAGAGAAAAACTAAACAGAAAAATCTTTGCTTTGTTTGTGAATGAAGGGACAGGTGGTTAGATACAAGTTACAGTATACAGAAAGTCCCCTTTCTAGGGTTTTGTGTCTTTTCAGTATGCCCTTAGAGTTAGTTATCCAGGGCAGATGTTGGAAGAGTAGGGCGGCTGGTTTTAGCTTTCCATCATTATCTTGATAGTACGTTTGATGAATGCAGGATGCCACATTTTCATTGTACTGAGGAGTTAGCATCACAGCTCTGGCATAACTGGAAATTGGAGCTTACGGCTCACTCTTTAAATTTGGCCCTGCTGTGCTGTGAGAGGGCGGGTTAAAGCTCTGGCTTTCACTTTGGGTGTCAGTACTGGGTAGTTGTCTGGGTAAATGAGCCAAACTGGCATCTGTAAATCTTAATCTGTGAAATGGGTGTTTTCATTAGTATTTTGTGATGAACATGGGTGACATTAATTTTAAATATTTTTTTTTCTGAGTAAAAAGTGATCAGTAATTATGAATGACCATGGCATTACCTGGCTAGGATTAAGTTTTCTTCTTGTATGAAGGACAGAGAGAGCGATCCAGTGAAACTGGACAGTGACGTTCTCCTGCAAAATCGGTTCTTTTTGTTTAGGGGTTTTGGGTTGTGTTTTGGTTTGGGACTTTTTTTGTTGTTGTTGGTTGTTGTTTTTTTTTGTTGTTTTGTTGTTTGTTTGTTTGTTTGTTGGGGTTTTTTTGCATTGCATTATCACTGCTCAGAGAGAAGAGATGAATAGATTTTTACATAAATATAGTCAATAGGTAAAAAGAAATTATTCTTAGGATCTGTTGGCAGGACTGTATGAAGAAACTTAGTTTTGCAGTTTCAAAGTACGGTAGCTGAATAGATTACTTTGTTGTTGCCCTTGCTTATATGTCAGTATACACAAAACCATCAGTTAAATTAACGATACAAGCAAGTAATACAAACAGCAATCACCAATAAAATACTTTCTTTAAAAAAAGAAAATCAGAGCTTGCAGAGCTTTTTATAAAGGCAGTTAAACATTCTTATCTCTTACATAGAAATAGAAAAACTGGGAGCCAGAACGATTCAATAAATTATGTGGGATCACATGGGAAGTTTCTGTCTTGTGAATTCTTAGTGTTGTGTAATGTAGCCCATACTGAGGCAGAGAGGGTATTCAGAAGTAAACTATCTGGTCATAGTTTCAATGTTTGTGCTTCTTTGGCAACGATCAACTCCAAAGGATGTTGCTACACTGCAGAATTAAATTTCTGTGATGTATTTCAATCAGTACCAATGCACTATCCGAGGCATCATTCAAACAACTGTAGAGCTTGCCAGATGACTACTTACCCAAATCAAATGTTATTTATTACCTTTTTGAAATTAGAAATGGGACAGTGGACCTTTCTTGCTCCATTTTGCATCCAGTTAAGGCTGGCAACCTTGAAAACATAGCTGATCATCAGCCCTGTGATACGGGGGGATTTGTTAATGGCTGATACAATGAATCCATTCTTTTTCTCAATGTCCTAGTTTAATGTGACTATAGTTATCGTAGAATCATAGACTGGTTTGGGTTGGAAGGGACCTTGAAGATCATCCAGATCTAACCCCTGTGCATTGACAGGAGACTTCCCACTAGATCAGGTTGCTAAGGGCCCCATCCAGCGTAGCCTTGAACACTTTCAGGGAGGGAGCATTCGCAGCTTCCCTGGGCAACCTGTTCCAGTGTCTCACCACCCTCACACTACAGGATTTCTTCCTGATGTCTAACCTAAATTTTCCCTCTTCCAGTTTTGATCCATTACCCCTTGTCCTCTCCTAATCAGTTGCTTTGGTTGCAGTAGATAGCCCATGGAGTGACTGGGCATCCTCTTGCAATTGGTGACTGTTCTTTCCAGTATCAACTTGAGATACATCAAAGGGCTTTCTACCTTCTGTTGTCCATGCACTATCTTTTTAATAGGGATTCATGCTTGAATTGTTCTCAGTGCCAAATTTATGTAGTTAGAAAAACAAAGGAGTGGTGCATATGTGGAAAGTATAGAATTAAAGAAAAAAAATGAAGTGGAAAGTAAGGAATTTTGTTTTTTCGTTTTTGTTTAACAGAGAAGTAAATTTTCTGAGGTGCTTAGCACTTACATGACTTAGCTGGAAGGCCTCTGAAGTTCCTCACTGCCTTTAGAGCTCAGGCCAGTGGTGCCCTTTGAATGCCTTGTTCTCCATGCAGTGGAGTGGTCGTTTTCCTTGTAATAGTCATGACATGCATTTTAGATCTGAACATCTGGATTCAGATTCCCTTATAATACAATTAGGTGTATCCTCAGCAGGGAGGTTTTTGATGGAAGAAGTCTTTTAAAGAAAGCTATTATACCACTTACTATGGCAATAGCAGCCAGGTTTACTTTACTGTAATGTATATTTAGTTTTTTCAGAAAGCTGTAGCTCTCATCTGATTTTGGACTTCCATGGCAATATATGCCTTAGACTGCTAATTTTTTTAATACATCTTGGTAAAAACAATTCTAGGCAAGCTCATTTTAATGGTGATTTTTTTTTTAAGTATGTTTGAAGGCATTCAAAAACACTCAAAACCCGCCTGGATGCCTTCCTGTGTGATGTGCTCTAGGTGACCCTGCTCTGGCAGGGGGGTTGGACTAGATGATCTTTCGAGGTCCCTTCCAACCCCTATGATTCTATGATTCTATGATTCTAAGGCAGTATGTGGACAGTGTGATGTAGAGGAAGAGCCAAATGTTTATTTTAAGATGTGTTTGAATGAATCTGCCTACATAAACTTGCCAGTGTTAAGAAAGAGGGGCTCTACCCCTTTTAGATCACAAAGGCTTCTCAGTGGGGGATGGTTTTGGTAATGGAAAAAACAAAAAAGGTTCCAGTATGTGGTGGAGGAGGTAAAATAAACAAACAGCAATGGATGATTACTTCTCTCCATCAAGGGTTCTTTATCCTTGCAAGCTCAGTCAGTGGTCAGCATGTTAGACACCCCTCCCTGTTTTATCCATCCCTTAACTGTGTTCTTTGACAGCATTGGTTTATACAGCTGGGTCTTTGTGGAGCTGGCTGGGAATCTCTGTTGAACAACAGACGTGAGGGTAGACAAAGCACCTATGAAAGGTGCTTTCCCTGGAGGGAAAGATACGGGTTTCAGGGTTTTTCCTCCTCCTTTTCACTTCACCCCCAACTTCTGAAGATTTTTCAAGGGGACATCTTTTTGCCATGCTGTTTTAGGGCCTAAATCTGCTGCCTTTCTAAAGTAAAATTTGAGACTTCTGATAGTCCTAAAGGTATGTTGTCTGTTCAGAATTGTATCTCATTTTCAAATTTGTGGATTTGTTCTTACACTGTATATACCAATATACATTTGTTTGTGCAAGCATGTGCGTGTTATATGATGAATTGTGATGTTTTTCTTTGGTAAGAGCTCCAGCAGTATGTAGGTTTAATGTTTGTTAAGGTGGGTAGTTATCAGCTGTTTATAATTGTTCTTTCTCTTGAAATTTGACACCCATTTTTTGGACCAGATAAAAGAAAAATTGGCTTTTAGACAGTGGTGAGCTGAAGATAATCCACTTACCTACGAGCACTGTTACAGCTGTGAGGAAGCATGTTAGTGTGTGCAAGGAACAGTTTTGGGAAGTGTTCAGTTGCACTTGAAACTGATCATGGACGTTCCAAAATCTGAAAATGAAATACCTGAAAGTGCCTTAGCAATACTACTGCAAGTGAAAGGGCATGTGCTGTTATTGGCGATCACACCACATTTGTTAATGTAGATTTTTAATTCTTACGGTTTTATGAATAAAACCTGTGAAGAGAATTCAACTGTCACCCTTTCACAGGACAACTGAAGAAGAGTTCACAATACCATATACACAGTGAGTGAAGGAGGAGTCCTCACATGATACCCTAAACTTTTATCCCTTATCCCTGTTGGAACAGAGATGGCATGACTCCATGGATAATCTGAAGTAGGAGATACGAGCTGAACACCTGAACACTTGAATAAAGTTCATCTCTTTTGGAATATCAGAATGTCTGAGTAAAATTATTTTTATTTAAATTATTTTTGTTTTACTCTATTTGTATTTCAGAGTAATTTTCAAAGGCAGCAATTTTCACTGGTTTCTGAAAAGCAACATCTGGGCTTTGGAACGATCCCTTTTCAGCTTTGAAAATTCTACCTCAAATTGCTTAGACATTATAGATGTTAAATTTTTTTGTGTTTTTTTTTTTTTTTTAACATAATAGAAAGACAATAATCTATTTGTTCCCTGTCATTTTATTTTCAAGTTCAGCTTGATTTTATTTTTTTTTCTCAGGCTCTCCAGGATTCCTGGGCCTAGCATGCACTTGTTATGTATAAACCCTCCAAAAAGGGGGGGCACACACATGCATGTGAACAAAAAAATAATTGTATGCAGCTGGAATTAACCTGTTGGAAAGAAAATATTTACATCCATTAAAGACATTGCTCTACCTAAGTATATTTTTTTCATACACATGCACACACACACACTGCAGCTATAATTGTTTAAGGTACATAAGGGTTCTCTGAAGCTCCAACTCTGCTTCCACTAAAGTCATTTAGAGGCCAAATATTACAGTAATGCAAGTTCAAGCTAAGAATGGATATGAATAAATACTTCAGTAGTATGATCAGTTTTACCAAGGAACATACAGTATATATGCAAGTGTATGTGCTTATGTGTTACCATGTTTATTTGCATGGGGTTTTGGTTTTTGTTGTTGTTTGTTGTGTTTTTGGTTTTGGTGTTTTTCTTGTTTTTTAATAAAGTGGTAGACATGATGTGAATGTGCATGTGATCAGTGGTTGGAGAAATAGTTTATATAATAGTGGTAGAAAGATACTGTAAGTTCAGACTTATTCTGAACTTACTAGTAGGGAAATTCAGAATGAAGATGGAAGAAAAGAGTATTTTTTCTTTCTTTCTTGTTTCTGCTGATTAAACACAAACTTTGGTGAGGGAATGTCATTTCAAAAAAACCTTAAAATTCCATTTGTTGAGTTTGAAATGTAAGGAAGGAAAGAGAGGGCAAAGAACAGGGTGCTTGAAAATCCATAGCTATTTCTTTGGTATTCCTCTTAATTAAGCAATGTCACGATGGAACAGGGGGAAAAGCTGTGTCATAATTTACCAAGATCCCAATTAAAAGACTGCCTTCTCTTATGGAAATCTCTGCATCTTTTGGGAGACAGTTCTTATTAGTAACATTGATTCTACTGAAAGTAAGTAATCATATAATGTTTGAAGAAAATTTTATGTCAGCTTGATTAGGCAAAGACTGCGAATGACCAAATATAAGTTTTCTGTATTGCAAAAGTTTTAATATTTCCTGATTTTTCAGAATGAGCATATGCTTCCTCAGGTTTCTTGGTAATAAGCAAGTAATTCATAATTGTAATAAAGTTAAAGCTTTTTCAACTCCTTTCCTTCATTTCACTCAATGTCAATGGAAATAAGGCATGCACATCTGTGTGTGATGTGTAGATTCCTTGTAGCATGTAGCACATCTCTCCCATTCAGCATCTGGAGATTGACTGACTTCTGTCATTTTCAAGTATTAGTTTGTACAGTGACATTTCAAGGCCTGAAATCTCGAATCATTTTACTAGATTCCTCTTTGTAGTTCAGCAGGCAGAAGAGTGACGATTACCTAATGTCGTAGTGATTGTGTTAGTCCTTTCAGCAGTGAGCAATTTGTAAAACTTGATGTGAAAATAAAACCAATACTATGCTATTTCTACTGTGACATGAGGACAAATATAAAATAATAATAATAATAATTTTAAAAAGTAAAACAGCAAGATGTATGAGAAGCTGAAGAGTGGGGGGAGGTACATTTCTAAAAGGGGGGCAGGGTGGGGAGAGAAGGAAGCCAGTTAATTTGAGGATGCAGTGGAAAATAAATGAGCTTGTGGATTTAATTCAGAATCATCCAAGCAGAGTCTTTTGCATGAAAGAAGCCAGTGATCAGGCTCAGTTTACTTGAAACATCAACAATGACTGCATCCTGCTGTTTCAGAGTTTGTGCTGATAGATGCTCATCGTCTTTGACACTGCACCATTAGGGTTGTGTTGCCTGTACCGTAACCACATTTTCTCTGTGTGCCTCTTCTGGTTTTGAGAAGTTCTCAAAAAATCCAGGGTTTGAAGTTGGAGCTTTTAGAAACATACTTTTCAGCAGAAGTAAACCTGATGCTGTAGTTTCTGGTTTATAAACACACTATTAGATTTTTTAATTGACGTACAGACTAGAGGAAAACAAAAGGCCTATGAAATTGACAGATACCAGACAAAAAAAAATAGGATACTGGTTCTCATGCTAAAAATTATGTTGAATATGTGCTTCTGGGTGAATCACTGAATGTTTCTGCTTACCACCTACTAGTTACTGTACAAAACAGAGACAATAGTTCAAACTGTATGACATCTAAAAAAGAATTGGGTAATAATCTTTAAAGTAATAGAATATAGTATCTTGATAGGAGTTCTTTTATCACCTTACAAATTCTGTTGTGGTTGAAGGTTCCTTTTTTTCAGGCTAGAGTATTTCACTAAACAACTTAGTCATGCAAAAAGAATCTTTTGCAGTTACCTGCTTCAAAAGGTCAGTGAAAATCTTTGCATAACACGCGTGTGGAAGATTCAACATGAACTTTTTTTCACAATGTATTTTCCTTAGACTTGATTTTACAGTATTTTTTCATGCGTAAATTCCTTGCAAATGCAAGAAATCGAGGTGATAAATTTTTAGTTGAGAGCATAGAGTTCATAAAAAGTTGGGTGTTGTTTTTTTTTTCATTTTTCTGATGACAAAAAGAAGAATTGTACAAGATTTTTGTTAATGTTTTATTGAAAGACACTTGTAACAACTTTCTCATTCTGACACTTGCCAAAATGAAACCATTTACTACTGGAATTTTGAACAGTACCTTTTTTCAAAAAAACAATTTCCACAATATATAGAATATCAGGCTTAACAAGCTGCTGATAATTTACTGTACTATACTTTAAATTACAAACGTTGGGATACCATATTCCCTGCCCTTTTTATATGAACAATCTTTTAAACTGGTGGACCAGAAGACATTATGAAAGTTAACCCCATATAGGGAGTAAGTCTGGAAAGCAAAAGGGAGAAAGTGAGTTGGGTGAAATGGAAATTATTGAGTGGCCTTAACCATAGAATTACTTGTGGCAACTATAATGATAGACAATTGGACAGAAATATTACACAGATTATGCCATAGCAATTTTGGTTTGCATTACCAAACATGACTTGGTCACCAAAACCTTTTTCAAATAACACAACTTATTTGTAGCATATGTGCATTTTAAATGATGGCTGAGTGATTTGAGCCTAGAAAGTAATAACAGATTATTCCATCTCAGTGTGAGTGACAGATGAGAGCATGTTTCATGCACATTTTTTATTGATTAATAGCAGATTATAAATTTTTCCTGCTCTTTTTTTTTTTTTTTTTAATTGTAAAATTACTTCAGTGAAGAAGTAATTCCAAGCCAGGCTGTAAATGACTCAAAGATATTGCCAAGTGAAGTCTGTTTTTAGTGGTATGTGTAGAAACAAGTCGGGCTTGCAGTTCCCAGTGGGACAGAGTGTGGGAGTCTGACACCCTAACTCACGTTGAGTAATACCTTATTAGTAATCCTGTCAGAATGAGCAGAGTTGTGTATTTAAAGGTACCAGTTATTCAGTGTACATAGATGATGAATTAATTTGGGGCCAAAACGGAATGGAGACAGTAATTAGTATTAACTAACACTTTTGCTTAGACAGTCTGTGGAGAGATCATAGCTTCAATAAACCTGGGAATATGGACCATTTCATTAACACTAAATATGATCAGAGATGAGATGGTTGTATTGCTGACATTTTAGATGAGCTTGTGTTTGTCCATCTGTACCTGTGTGCATGTATGTGTGTATGCTTACATGTTAGATATACATATATGTAATATTGCTGCTGTCTGTAATTGTATTTCCTGTGGAAAAACCGAGGAAATACAGATTCTCAACATGTATTTTAACTAGAGGGAAGTGTCTCTGCAGATTGGGATGAGAGTCAGACTGAATCCCATTGAAGTTCCTTCCTGGGACTAGTTTAGCATATAGCATTTGGTTTGGAATCAGGCCGTGTTAGGGAGTGAATTCCTGATGCTGTTGGTAGCTGGAATGACCCTCCACGCTGCTGCTAGCAGATCAAATCTGCTCCTCTTGTCCTTCTGCATCTCTTCAGAATGCAGCTCTGTGCCTCTCTCCGACGTACGGGGCTGAGTGATTTAAACACTACTCATGAGAAAGACTTAGTTTATAGCTGCCAGAGAAACTCAAGAGGTGAGCATTTTCATGCCGATTCAGAAGCTGGCTATGCGACTCCAGTCAGGCGCTGTCACGCCTAGTTATGGTGAGAAAACAACAATGCCTCTCTTGATAAGGGGAAAAAAGGAAGTCTTGCACAGTCAAAATTTTGACATACAATTTAAATCATCTCTCTACATCCTGTGGACTTGGAGCTGTCAAAAAAGGCAAAGCCTGTGTTTGAATGGAAAAGCTTTTTATTTCTTTAAAAAGTGTACCAACTATAATTATCCATAACTATGCAGGCCTGTTTTAATGCTGTTTTATAATTACAGGTCTTAATGCTAGATTATACAAAGTAATTTATAAATAGTCAGAACAGAGAGAGACTTTGGGAGTTTTGAACCTGTAGATTGCTGTGGGTTATGGCAGCTGACGGGATTTTGCCTGTGTATGTATGGAGTGATCTGTGTAATGACTGATGAATCCCTTAATTAACTCCCAACAAGTTAAGATTTATGGCCTCATATCTATTTCTCCTGACACATCTGTGTTTGTCACTTTTGAAGACATGGATAAGCCATTTCTCCTAAAGCTTTTGTGGGTATCTCAAATGTTTCTGAGGTATTTTGCTTTAATGTAACAAGATTAGAGTTCTATGACATAAAATTTACGAAATTTTATGGCACAGGCAATCAACTTGGGATGGATGCTAGTTGTGTGCTAGAGGGCACTATCTCCTTGAATACTGGATACCATTTTAGATTTATGTATGAAATGAACCAAAAACAATAAACAAATGGAAATGTAGTGGGAATACTTAAATTATGTTCTGTTTAATAATAATAAAAAAACAGAACTGTGGAAGGATGGCTGTTGTGAGGCACTGAATTCAAGGGAAGACAAAATGAAACAAACAAAATAATGTGGTTTTGGTAGCCTGCAATTATTTTATTGTAGATGGCATGAGGCAACAGTGTTGTTGGATGTAGGTGGCATGAGGAAACAATTCATGCGAATGCAGTGTGGCTCTTACTGTTTCTAGTGGGAAAATCCAGCCTTGCTGAAGTCAGTCTTAAAAGCACTGAGATCACTAGACAGAGGGTATCAGTTTAAGCCTACAGAGAGTCTGTTGTAAATTGAAGGGGAATAAAATACATGGAGAAGCTATTGTAAGATGAATTACATCAAATATTTGTGGAATAAGAGTGAGTTGGAAGAGTGAGGCTTTACTTCCCTAAATTTGCTACCAGAAAAAAAGTGTTTATTTAATGAAAATTTAACAAAAAACACGTGCTTTTACTACAATTTCTTCATATTAAGAAACCTTTCCAAAACCAGAAAAAAAAAGAGTTCCTTTCCAAGAAATGGAGTCTTATCTGAATTTGTCACCAAAATTGATGGGGTTTATGTTCCCTAACTCTGATGTGTCTCTGCAGTGGGCTGAGTACTGCCTGCATCCCACTGTGTCTGAACTTTGAAGATTTAGGTTGTGTGAAAAATTACTATTCAGCTATTCTGTAGAAATGATAATTCATATCAATGGCAGTTCAAAATGCAACTCTTCTTGCGATTCTTAAGTTGCAACAGATTTTGTCTGAAGAGACACCCTTTTAGATTCAGAATCTGGTCCACCGTATTGCTGCTCTTCTGGGAGTTGAATCTTGGGATTTTGTTGCATTTTTAAAGTCTATCTATAAATTGATATTTGAGAAAACTGGTGTTCCCTTACTGTTTGTAAACCTTCTTTCAGAGGGGTGAAATTGAAAACTCTTCCGAGTTTAAACTAGTTTGAGAAAAAGATCTTCAAGTCATACAAGTTGTAAACTGTAGTGTTATCATTGAGGGCAGATCCAGGATGTTTGCAGTCTTTTGTTAAGGATAATTCCAGTCAGTCATTAGACCTAGATCTGTTGAAAAGAGCTCAGTTTCAGATTACGTTGTTATTCAGAATTTAGCTGTTCCCCTTTGCTTGTTGTTTATAACGGGAACTCTACTTGCTTCTCAGATATGGAAACTGTGAAAATGTAGTATTAGCTCAGGAGGAAAATGAAGATCTATGAAAATAAGAGAATTCAAGGATATAGGGTGTAGGAACATTTCAAATTCAGAAAAGGAACCAATAAAGCTGTAGAAATCATGAAAGACAATCTGTGAATCTATTTACCTTTTGTCATATTTTCTGCTTGTGAAACTATCAGGGATCTGAGCCTTCGCTGCTTTAGGCTTTGATTGTTGCTTTCCTTTTGAAAGACATTTCCAAAACTAGATACTGATTTATTTATTTATTTAAACAGTACAAAATTTTTGTGGACATTTCCCAGAAGTTCCTCAGGAGAAAATAATTTCTCTGAAACTGTGGTGTTTGTGTTTGATGTTAAAGGGAATGATGAGTTTTCTGAAAGGCCAGATTATGCCTGACTCATGTTGGCTACGGACAGACCTGCCTGAAAACAAATTGCAGTCATTGTCTGGGTTGTGTGACCCTTGCCTAGGGTTGTGCAACTGCTTCTTTGAGCATCCTTTTCACTTGGAAGACTAGTGCAGATTGGATCTATAACTGCTCCACCTTAGCTATTTTAGTAATTTCTTAGGCTTATAGTATTACGTTGAGTACACAGCTTGTAATTTACACTGGATGGTAAAAGAGCTGTGTGAGGAAGGAGAAAGCTTCTTCTTCCCATGCTAGTATCACTTTAGGGTTACCCTACAGTCCAACCCATAGGTTTTCATTTTAGATCAAAAACATAATAACCTCATTAATTGCTAGTGCATGCAGGTGGTCACCTCTGTCGCCTTCCTTGCCTGATTTGATAAATTCCCCACAGAAAATTATATTATCCACGTTGGGAACAGTGACAAGCAGACGGCAACAGTGATGTTCAGCACTCCAGGTGAACACAGTAGAAGAAACTGTCTGTTCACTGTTAAGGTTAGCAGAAGAGCTTTACTTCAACATGGTAGTCAAACTCTCCTCTTGAAGCAATGTGACAGAATCTGGGTTGTTCTGGGTCAACATCAGTAGGTTTTTAACACAAATTTGGTGTGTAGTATGTGATACAAATCATCAATACAAAGGAAGGTATCTTCTCCTTTATTGAATTGTCAAAGTGAATTGTGGTGGAGGGTTTTGTAGATGGTTTAAAATGTTTTCTGTCATCGATTATAAATGTCCTAAAGTATAGAACATTAGTGTGGAATAATTGACTAATGATTTCATGTCCCTCCTTTTTTGTTGCCAAAATTGAGACAACTGCTTAGTGCTGATTTTCAGAAAGAGAGATTTTGTAAAAAGCCAAGCTTCTATTAAGTCAGTGTTGAAATGAGTAACCAAAATGTTACGCTTGAAATCAATAGCAAATGTGTATCTTGGTCCAGTGCAATGCAGAATATTAATAATTCACATTAACTTTAGGAGGAAGTTGCATGCTTTCTGCAGAAGAAAGCTTGAGATCTGTCGTGTCAAACATAGCTGGAAAATGCTGAATTCAGTGGGCTAGGAGAAAACTGCCAGTAAGAGTCTATCTGCTGATCTCTGTCTTGATACATATGCTTCACTGCAGACACGTAGGTGGGAAAGCCTAGAAGACAGAATTCAGGTAGGATGCATGAAGTGTTAGTCTGTTGGACTAAGTCAAACATTAATAGAAAATACAGATTGCTTCTCTATGTGCAAGCAATAGGTGGTGTTCAGAACATGCAATGTGCAGCAGAGTATAGGTTCTGGTAAGGATTTTTTAATCAGATATTTTTTGTTGGATTTTTTTTTTTAAATCTAACTTGGCTCAGGAGGCAAAACTCAAAATGAGATCATTGGAAACAAAATAAGTCCTAACAAAGGGCTGCTTAAAGCCACTGTTTGTTTTCAGACCCAGTTGACTGCTGCTAAGAACCATTTCGTGCTCAATATGCCAAATCATATGGACATGCTCCACCTCACAGCAGCCCCACACATGGTTCAAGAGGCTGCTGGGCTTTTGAAATGCAGTCCTTTAACTGTGAAGTGGAAAATCAAAATGGGGTAATTAGAGTCATAAATGCTAGATTTTTGAGGAGGAGCAGTATTACTTCAGCTTGTCTTTTCAGCTTTTACAGACAATAATCTTCAGTTTCCCTGTTCATAACTTCCTGTTTTCCATGAAATATTAATATTTTTAAATTTCTTTTCTTCTTTTGACTATGCCTGTAGGATTTCTTACTTCTCATTCCACTCCTTATTACAGATGCCCCTGCTTAGCACAGTGGTCCATTGTGCCATCCATGCACACACCCTGATTTTTATGAACAATGTTGCTGTAATTAATGCCAGAAGTTGCCTGCATTTTAATACTTCACTGGATCCCTGTATTTTGAAGACCAAGCAAGAAGTGTTCTGTGTTCAGATTGTCCTGTAGTATTTTCAATGGTGTCTAGTTGGATTGAGAACTGGATTTTCCAGTGTGATGAGAATTCTTTTAGTCTTCCTGAAAGATACACTCGTCAGAGAATCTCAACAAATTTGGAATGTAGGTCTCAATTTTAAGTCAAGATTTGTGAGTTATTTTTGCAGTGTGCGCTCCGTGTATCTTCCTTGTGCATCCTTTTTTATATAGGTAGAGATGTAAATTACATCTTCAAGTATTTTTTCCTGATCTGGCTATAGATAGGAAGTATAAGGTATCTTGAGAGCAAATCTTCATTTACTTAGTACAACCCTGAATTTGTTGTCAAAACGCTTAGATTATTAATGTCCAAATGTTTAATTGCTTAACTATCCCAGATCTGCAAACCTGAAAAGATTATAGCGACGTGACTGTAACACTCTTGTTCACAAGGGTGAAGATTTATAAACACGGATGTTTTGGCTTCCTAGCAAGTTCTTTTATTTTACTTTATGTTTTTATCAGTTATGGTTAAATACATGCAGATGATTATTCCTTAAAAGCTAAGTTGACAATAGCTTGTATCAGGAGACATTCTATCTTCTTACAGGCTCTTGCAAATGCAAAACCAGATGGGTATTTTTTTAAAGGAATTGCATTTCATTTTACAGTCTTCTTAGGTGAATTTTCATGTTTAAGAAGCCAGAATACAAGAGAGTACTATATTAGTGTATTATTCTCACAACAAACAAGCCACTGTTCTGTTGCTACCTGCTTGGCCATTGTTCCCAATTGTGTATGCTTTGCAGTGGTATTTGGATGGTTTCCTGCTCTCTGCCAGCACAAAAAAGGCATTTCTGTTACAATGGCCCCTAACCACACAATGACGGCATTAAGGATTTATTTGGAGGTTTCATTATTTTCTCCTCTTTTGTTCCTTCCAGGATGTCTTCCAAGCGACCAGCCTCTCCGTATGGGGAAGCAGATGGAGAGGTAGCCATGGTGACAAGCAGACAGAAAGTGGGAGAAGAGGAGAGTGACGGGCTCCCAGCCTTTCACCTTCCCTTGCATGTGAGTTTTCCCAACAAGCCTCACTCTGAGGAATTTCAGCCAGTTTCTCTGCTGACGCAAGAGAACTGTGGCCATAGGACTCCCACTTCTCAGCACAACACAATGGTAGGTTTGCTAATGGTCTATTGTGCTTACATCCATTCTTTGAATTTTGCCTCTACAGTAGTTTGGCATCCAGATCTGTACTTTATGGCATATACAATGCACAGTTAAATGTACAGAACATGCTACAATAATGTGAAAGCTTTGACCTGGCTGGACTGCCTCTACCCTCCACTACAAATCATTTGCAGTGCAAACTCCACTTTCCTCACCTTTGCCTGCTGGCATTTAGGGTGCTAAAATTTTTTTAGCTACAGTAACAGGAATCTGAAGTGTATGTATTCAGCAAACAGTAAATGGTTTTGGAACACTGTAAGTGAGAGTCATGTTTGGCATGGTGTCTGAAATATCACCCCAATGCCAAGTTTATGCAATAGTAAGGCACGGAAGTCTGTATAAAGGGTAAAAAAGGAAACTTAGGATTCTGCTGGTTTTAAAAATTCACATCTGATGTGTATTTCCCATGCCACAGATACCTACAAGAAAATTTGCTGTACTGCGGGAATTAAACCTGCCTAGCACTTTTTTACTTGTGAACTCCCACCTTTTTGTGCACTTCACAAATGACACTGTGCACTTAATTCATTATGTTTAGCAGTCCACTGAAGTCCAGAACTGGCTTTATCTGAAAACAGACAAAAAAAACAAAAAGCAATGCCATGTTCCTCACTACTATTGTAGTGTCCCTATTGTAACATGACATGTTTGGGCCCTTCGTACAGAGTGCTGTGATACATTTAAATAAAGGTTTAAAGGTGCTGAAAAAGGCATGGAGACTCCAGGGCTCAGGCACCTTGACAAAGCTGTCTGCTGTGAACACACTTATACAGCTCTTGCCTGTTTATAAATTGACCCTAAGTTTTCTGTTAGTCTCTCACTTTGACAAGGGCACTGACAATTTCACTTTAAGCAAAGATAATGAACGGACCTGCATATCTGAAGGCTTTTAAAAAGGCATTGAAAAATACATGATAGTGTATTCTCATAAAAGTCTGCAAGAGCTCCATAGTGGTATTTAAGCCCTTACAGCTCATTACGCATATGTAACAAGCCCTAAGTAAAAAGCCTTAAGGATTATTATTTCTCATAGGACCAAGTCGCTGGATATTCACTGAAGCTGCAGTCCTAGACAAAATAACTCACTGATCCCAATTCATTTTTCTTCCTCTTTGGTCTAATCCTTAAGTTTAAAGAGTCGTTTGAAATATTTAATTTTACTTTGCATTATTGCAACTTTAAATGAAGAAAGAACATCATTGACAAAATTACTCACAGCCAGATGTGTCATTATCTTTTTCTAGGTTGTTTACTTCTCAGCCTTTACTATATATTTTATGTAGATGTAATTAATTAATAGACAGTTCCAGCCAGTAGGGTGTTACAATATGTAACTTGTGCATGAGCTTTGCTGTATTTTGGCCCTATTTTAAGAGAGTGTGTTGAAGATAAGGGGTTCTTCCTGACAGCACTGAAGTCAATAGATAAACTTGCAAGGACACCAGTAGTGTAGAATCAGACCCTAATGAAATAAAAACTCATTGTCTTTGAAGGAGCCCAGCAGGAGTATTTTAACTACACCTCACTGAAGCACTTAACTGCTCATTAGCTCTCTTTAACTAACTTCTTTATTAATTTATAGTTTTTAAGACCAAAAATTTTAGCTGATCATCTAGTGTGACTTCCTGCTATGAAGGCTGTATTTAATGTGATGTCAAAACAGTGTGTTCTGTCTTTTTATAGTACAAGATACTGAATTGTTGCATGTCTTAGACAGTTTTGCTGTAGCAGTGAGATGCTGTAAGCTTATGTGAAGCATGTTTGGGGGTTGTAGAGACTCGTTATGTCTTCATACATGTTTAAGAAAATTGCTAGTTCGTATGAATGTGACTTTTTGGTAATACCACTCTTTTGGTGAGGAGTGTCTTGTAAAAATCATCATCCAGGTAGGTCAGAGAGGATGTAGTCTGTGTGTCTCCAGCAAGAAAGAAGTTATCAGTGTAATTGAGTAAAATAGACATAATCGCTTCCTCTGCTGTTGTGATATGTATTTATAAGAAGGAAGTAACTGAACCTAGTGCTTGGATAACTTTTAGATTACTTCAGTTTGGGTGATTAGCAGTTATGGAAGTAATTCCCAAAGATTATTCACTTAGGTAGCATTTCAGAGGTCATCTTTATACCATCTCACTCGACATTGTGTGCTATTTTATAAGTCTCTGAGAAGGAAATTCAAGTGTATGCACATGTGCACACACCACCGCACAGCGCAGTCCAGTAGTTTTATTGATAAAGCTCCAGCAGTGTGCTTCACACTTATTAATAGCTTGTCAGCTGCACTACTACACCTAGTGACTGAGTCTGCAAGTGACTATGGAGGTCTTATTTTGTGGCCACATGTTGTCCTTTAGCGGGGTACACCTTTACAGATCTCTCCCGTGTCCGCTAAGACAGGATCAGACATAGAGCCAGTCCGAAATCATGTAGGGCATCACTCTGCTGCACCCCTCTAAACCATACTGCTTTGTGCATTGATTGTTGGCTAAGGCTCTTCAGAAAGATTCTTCGATAGACGTGGTATAGATCCAGAGAGACCTTCTGGTGTTAGCTACAGGTACAGCATCTGTTTGGCTAAGGGAACAATTCCAGCAGAAGAAATCCACAGCCAAGGGATCTGTAAAAGGTATGGAATTGCACAGCTTTGTCTCATCAGTAGGCTGCATAGCTGAATTCCACTTGTCACCACAGCCGTCCCTGCCTCCTCATGTTCTGCCTCTCAGCACTGAGTCATGAATGGACAGTTAGGAAAAGAATTTCAGCCTTGAGAATCAATTTATTGACCTTACTTTTCTGGTTGCTAATTGACCCTCTGTTTCATAGGTTACTTCCAGCTGTGCCTCCTTTTACAAGTCCTGCCATTTGGGACTTCCTAGGATACTTAAGGTAAAGGGCTGCTTGCACCAGAGTGATAACTCTTTACCCAACTCAGACTTTTGAAAATTTACCATGTTTCACTTTACAACTTGTAACAACTGCTAACTTAGAGACACAGCTCTATGCTGGGTGGAGTTTTATAAAAGGAGGGCAAATTTCCTAGTAAGAAATCTTCAAACCTAACCAAAATTGACCAAAAGCTGCAAAACCTTTCTTCCCATCATAATTAACAAGATATTTTTGAGGATGCTGGAACTTCAGTCAGAGAAAGGTTAGTGCAGTGGGCACAAACTGAAATGCAGAAGACTCATGCTGAACATCATTTTACTATGAGGATGACTGAGCATAGGAACACGTTGCCCAGGGAGGCTGTGGAGTTCCCCTCCTTAGAGATCCTCAAAAGGTGTCTGGACATGGTCTTGGGCAACTGACCTTCAGTCGCTGTGCTTGACCGGGGGGAGGGTTGGACCGTATGACCCCCAGAGGTCCCTTCCAACCTCAACCATTTTGTGTTTCTGTGGAAGGCACGGGCAACTCTATCCCAAATTCTGTTCCTCTTGATAGAAGAAACTAGATACTTATTGTAAATAGGAAAGCTCTTCCACTGATAAGAAAAGAAACGATAATTTATCTGACTTAAACCAAAGGCTCGAAAGGAAATACAAGATAAATCATTCGACCTAGAATATATTTGAGCATCCCCTTAAACTGTTCATAGCAGACCACAAGCTTAGCAGGGGAACACTCGAGGATTACAGTATCAGTCAATACCTCTTTTGAAGAAACCTATTAAGGCTACAGTGTTTGGACAGCACAGATAGTTGTTAGCTCATCTAAGTTATGAGGGTTTATTGTATTTATTTCTATCTGTCTGCTTTGCCATGTTTCTTTTGCCACCTCTCAAAACTACTGATCTCACCAGTGGTGTCTTTGTGCTAATTTCTGAAAACATGAGATGTCAAGGCTAAAAGCACTGTTGAAAGTATACCACGGGCATGGTATGCTGTGGTTAAATTTGACTGTTCTTCCAAACTGTAGAATATCAGTGGGATGCTGGATGAGATTTTAATATTTTTTTTAAAAGAGGAAGTTCTGACCAAAAGATGAAACTGGTAAGATGTAATATTGCTGCTGTGCAGTTGTTCCAAACTGCATGACTGCACTGCTAGCCCACATTCATCCTGTACTTTCAGTGGAAATTAGAATTAATTTTCAGCAGTGCTTGAAATTTATAGGAAATATTACAGTGCACTGTTAAGCAGCTTTATTTCTTCACACTAAAAAGATGTTGTATTCCTGTGGTGAACGAAGTTATTCGTCTGTAACTTGATAATAAAATTATTAAATTTTGGTCATATTAAAGAATAAAAGTACTACTGGTCAAGCAGCTTACCAACATGATGCATCATGCTTGTTCTCCACTTGTCCAAAACAAAAGGTCGTTTAATGCTGCATTTGAATTCTCTTATCACATACATCCTGGCCTGCACGTCACCTGTTGGTCTGGAGTCGTCGTCAGCATGCGAATAGTATTAGATCAGAGCAACATGCAGCTAGAGCACTTAGCTGCTATTCAGAAGTTGCAAAGAGAATGGAAATTTGAATGCATACCGCCTTTTAAAAAGTCAAATGGGACTCTAATCATACTGAGCTAAAGAATGCCTATTAAAAAAACAAAACACAACACATAGTGCTTTTAGAGAAATTTTAATTTTCAGTGTACCTTTGTGCATCAAGCTTAGGATAAGTTATTGTGATGGTACAATGCACAGTGTTGTGAGCACCAGTGCTGTTATTGTGCCAGCTGTAATAATGAGAATTTCATTGTTTGGGGAGAGCAGTCTCCTACACTCTAGACAAAAGTGTAATTACTTTTGAACGATGTGGAATGTGCTCAGTTTAATAGCACAGAGAATAGATTCACAAAGATTCAGATAAAGCTAGCTTGGAAGCCATATGTGCAGTGTGGCAGTATGAAATTGTTAGCAGGCACCATAATTACAACACACACACACAGTTTCACAGTTTAAACTATAAACTTGTTTTTGCAAGAGATAGACAAGCTTATCTGAACAAGACTAGCTCAATTGAAACAATGCAGGAATGGTGGTAAGTTTGCATTTGTCTTTTTTTGAAGTTCTTTCCTTCCTCTCTTAACGGTAAATTTATAAGAAGATGAAATTGCATCGTTACAAACATTTCATTATAAATGTCCTCGCAAAAGTGGCAAGTGAAAGCACTTTCCACAGATATAATTTTAGGCTTGTATCAGAGCTTGATCTTTTCAATCTTTACACTTGCACCATTTCAGAGAATGACTCTGCAGGCTATTAGGAAAGGGAACAAGTAAAGAAAAACCAGCCAGGACCCATCAAACAGCTGTGAAGTTGCCTCCTGCATCATGTAGTCTAGATGCTAGAAAACTGTGTGCAGTTCATAATAACCGATTGTGATGGAGCCAGAAAACGTTTTGATGTCTCTCTTATCTGCCTGGCAAAATATCTTCCATTTAAGTTGTTATAACCTACCTGCCGTCCTTGTCATGATCTCTGTTCTCCCAGCTCTCCAATCCAGTCCCACCTATGTATGTAAGTCATGCTTATAGTATTTAGCATTTACTGGCAATCTACTTGTTCTACAGGTCCTGTATAGGGCAAATAAACAACAACAAAAAGTTTTCATTCTTCAGGTGAGGCAGGAATCAAAGCCATAGTGCAATTCAGGAGCAGTACGCTAGTTTATGGAAATTCCCTTGGTTTGTTGTACCACTCTGTGCATTTTGCTTCCTTGAGGCCATGGAGAACTAGAGTGGGTATATTCCAGCAGAAGTCAACGGGCAGAAAGACTTGCTGAAGTCTTTGAGATGACCCATGGGTGTTTTGATCAAACTCTGAAGGGTACAAAGGTTGGTCAGGAGACAATAAATAAGTAATGAGATAAGAAAACATTTTTTTTCCCAAGCAGGAGAATTAGAACTACATTTAAAACAATAAATTAACAAATCAAGACCAGACTTACAATCTATAAATTGCCTGAAATACAGGGTACAGATGACTGTAGTTTTCAAAGGCCATGAAGAGAAGTGGAAACAGCAGTTGTTTGTTTTTACTGAAGATCATCTTACTGTGAAGCAGTCACGTTTTTAATGGATTCATTTGAATGCACTTAAGCAGAAAATAATCAACAGAAAAGTAAACACCTTTGTTTTATAGAAGTGCTGGGAACTGTATGTATCCATTGTTTGCAAGTGATTATACGCCTAGGAATCAGTTCATTGACTTCATACTGGAAAATATCTTCATTTCAGCTTCTTGCATAAATACTAGTAAAATCTAACGGAAGTGAATAGCTGAAAAATTTCACAGGAAAAAAAGACAGGTAAAACCATAAAACCCACTGTCAGGAATATTTGAACCAGATGGTCTCTTTTATGATGAGAAGAACTATTAAGTGCATTATTGAAAAAATATGTAAGCTTTAAGATAAAAAAACAAACAAACAACCAAACACCCATGGTCATCTTTCTAAGCGGTCTGCCGTCGGAATTGCATAGCAGACACAGTCGTTTAATTCCAGATTAATATCTCAGTCCACACTGCCTTTAGTAAGTAGCTCAGTTTGGGATTACACACAGTTACTGATACCTGCTAGGTAATTTCACTGAGGATTGTACGTTTTTACTGGAAATAGTGCACTGGCATCTGCTTTGCCAGGTCAGCCTAGTGGTATGTACAGCACTCATGGCTTGGAAGTGCAGCAGCACATTGCAACCAGTGTCCAGAAGATGGGGACCATGATGTCTTCCAGAGGGAGGTAGAAGATACCACAGATTTGAAACAAAACTTCGAAGATACCAATTTGAGGAGCACTGATGGAGATGAGGAGCACTGGTGGAGATGTGGAGCATTGATGAAGATGAGGACTAGGGTATGGAGAAATCCCTAGCAGGACTGCAGGTTACAGCAACAATGTAAAGAGACTACATTTAAGTGTTGCTACTTCTTGATACAGCTTTTGCTTTCAGTAGTCGGTTCCTAGGTGTGACATCACGTATGTAGAATCTGTGGTATCTCCATCTTACTGGAACTCAAACAGCAGCTGTGGACTTTGTATAGTTTCTTAAGTCCAGGCCCATCACGTGTGGTACTCTGCCCAATTTTTTTTCTGAAACACTAAGTTTCCTTAGGTGATGGTGAATCTTTATGGTATGGTAGTGAGGCAGAAATTCAAACACCCACTTCTCTGTGATTCTGAAAAGAGAAGACAACAGCAACATAGTTAAGTTTTCATGCTTTTCCTTTCAAACCATAAGGTTATCTCCTTTGGCCAAGCTTCTGCACTGTTAAGAACTTTGTGGCCTTGGGCTGGCAGTGTAACTACTAACAGAATAGAAGGCAGCATACAGGGCTTTCTTATTCTTATCTGACACATGCCTCAAGGCAAGGCACGTGAGAATCTAAGTCTATTATGTTTTGCCTTCTGTGTAATGCAAACTTCTACTTTTGGACACCACCGTGACTCATTTTTGCTTCAGTAGTTGCCCATTCATTTTAGAACTTCCATGTGCTTTGTGTCTGCTCCTTAAGCTTTTCATATCCACCTTACTTCCTCCAAACAGCTGGTGTGGCTTTCTCCCTTTCTATTCACTGCAGGCCAGAAAGACTTTTTCTCTATTTCCAGCTTTATAAGAACAATATTACTCTTATCACTTTCTGTCTGCTTGCAGTTGTCCTCTGAAAACCTTTTTCTTCCTTGCCTATTTTCTTCCTCTGCTTGTAGTCGTATTTAACTTAGTCATTTTTATTATTTAATCCATTCTAAAGCATTTTAGTAAATAGCTCATATGAAGACATTGCCAGTAAAAAAAGTATTGCACTATTTGCTCCGACAGAATGTCAATAAACGAGGGGATGGTTGTTTTTTGATATGCAGCTCTACTTTCAGTAGAGATATACCAAAACTGAAATGCATTGTGAAGGATTGGTCATGGTTTCTTGAATTTCAGGATTGCAAGGAATCTCTGTGATTATCAGCTCTGGCACGTAGAAGTGCAGTACTCACTCAGGACTCACAATCATGTTTCACAGTCTCTCACTATCAAATGTTTGTGTCCATAGTTAGGATGTTATCCATTGCAATGACAATTGAAGCATTTCTTTATCCTCTGTCCTTTTAATGGCTGAGTGAAATGCTCTGTCATGTTTTCTGTCCTGTCTCTTTAAGTACGTTTTCTCAGGTCATACAAATTTAAGTTAGATTAGGCTGTGCCAAGGCCAGCTTTTTTTCTCTCATTTTTCTTTCCACTGCTAATGCTTTTACAGATTCACCAAAATTAATGATGGTTGGAGTGGTAATGAAAATGTGGCTTCGGGCAGTTGCTAGCATTTAAAGTGTCATGTCATCCAGTCATGTTTTTTTCTTTCATGGAGCTAACTACTTCCTCCTGTCTTGAGTATATCAGTGAAATATCACCATCTTCTCTACTGTAATAAAGGGGTTTATTAATTTTCTCTAGAGATTCATGGCTGGAGAAAGACCTGTGGTAAAACAGACTACAGATTTCGATGTGTGCTTGCTTAATTATGGTTATCTAACATAGATGGGTTAACTCTAAGGCATGTGCAGAATCCTCCCTACAGAGAAGACTGACATGCTGCAATGTTTCTGAACCAGCAAATGTTCCAAAGTGTTTATGACAATTAAACAGGGAGGAAAGGTAGCAAGCTTGTCTGAATAGTTTGGGCAGCCTCATTTCCAAATTCTCTTTAACACTCTTAAGTTCTTTGTTTCTTTTTCCAGTTTAGGTACAGTTGTGTGACCAGATAAGGCGTTTTCACTCTTTGCAAAGGAGAAGTAGACTCAAAGAATCCTGTGAACTTAGCATCACTAGATAAACTGAAGAATGTAACTGAGTGGTGTCAGTGGCCAGTTTAACTAAGGATAATTTTTGCAAGAGCTGTGTAAACAAGTCAGTCATTATGCATGGAAATAATCTGTCTCAGCATCCTTCTCTTACGCTTTTAAACTGAATCCACCCCAAGGCAAAAAAGGGCTATAAAGATTAAATTTTTGTTGTAGTTTGTACATGCAACAGGCACATTATATAGGTTGTCCGAAACATAGACCAATAAAATTTAGCATCAGACTGTTATTATCTTTATTTATATTGTACCCAGAGCATGATTTATTTTTATAGACAGAAAAAAGAAACATTCCTGCCTCAGAATGCTTAGCTTATGACCCCGATCCTGCAAAATAATCTGGTTGATTGGAACCTAATGCTGATGGTAGCAAGAGGGAGGGAAGAAGAGGTCACTGACTATAAACTCCTTCTGCACATAGCTTTTTGTAGGATTGGAGTTTGATGACACAAAATAAGAAATATTATAGCAAAAGGTAAAATCCTTTTGACATTTTGAGTCTGAAGTACTGTGGTAGATTGTATGTGTATCTATACACTAAATTGTGTCAGAAGTGGAAGCTTGCATTGCTTATTAAAATTGCTAGCCAGAAATAATACAAAATATCTGTGCTTCAAAGCCTCCTCCATGTTGATTTTCAATTGAATTTAAAGTGTGTGTTTCATCTCTGGAACCCTAAGTGAAACTTCCCTCTTTCTCATTCTTTTCATTTCAAAAGGCTGCGGTTGTAATCAGGAGAGTTGCTCAGGTTTGGATCCATCTGTTTTGAAAGGGAGTAGCATTTGTTGAGGTTAGCATCCAGCTGCCTAGGATCTGTGGGTCTTCAGAAAACAACCATATACAAATGCAGAGCTTAGTGGATTTAGGAGAGAGCTGGTTTCTTGTATAATTTTGAGTTAAATCTGTGGGTGGATTTTTTTATGGTACATGACAACAGTTTTAATAGAAAATATATATTGATCATAGGTCTCTTGGTGCAGTAAGAGAACATTTTTACTTTCTCTTTTGTCGAAAGGAAGTTAGCAGAAATGTGGTCACTAACACATAATGCAATGTCACATCAATCATGGTGTCACTTTTAGGGTGAGGATTCAAGAGTGAGGACTGGTAAGACTAATGTTTACAAAGTGTATGTCCAGAAGTAAGCTAGTAACTTTAGGTTTAACTTTATGATTAATGGAAGTAAATAGGGAAGAGCAAAGCGTGATTGATTTTGTCCTAACATAGCTTCTAAGTAGGTCAGAAAAATCACACCCTAGAAGTGCCTACTTTTCTTCATAGGTTACAACTGCAGCTTAGGGTGATAAACTCAGCTGTGGATCTCTATAGTTTAGAAATCTGTAGTTAGATAACTTCAGATGAAAAAGCTTAGAGCAAGCAGTAAGTGCCTGGCCAGAGAATTTGCTTATTTTTGGTAAGTAAGTATTTGTTATATAGTGCTTTGCTCTGTTGGGAATACAAAGCATTCAACATCTCAGAGCTGAAAACACTCAACTTGCTTGTGTTTGTGCTCTTCATCTGGCTGCTGTTAGACTGTGAGCTCATGCTATATTATTTACTTTTATCAATATAAAATCTGTAAATAACTTTTTTTAAAAAAATGTATTCTTAAATTTATATTGTCGTGACATGGACAGTAATGCATGTAGACTGTAAGGGAGAACAGACTGACCGTTCATGATAGTTACATGTATAAGCATTGTTTAAATTCTTTTTAAACCAATTGATAAGTTTTATTGGAAAGCAGTTTTCAGAATTTCACATATCTACAAACAGAATTAAAAATAGTGTGATTCAGTTCTGAAAAGAATACATCTGTGGTAGATGATGTACTTTTCTTGTTTGCTTGTGGCCAGTGTAAACTTAGCTTTGGGCAGAGACCATAGCTGCAGTTTTGAAGCTGTCAACATGAGTATTGGGTAATGTGTTGACACAGGACCACAGTGAATTCCCTAGTTTTCCATCTGGATTAACTAAATTGACTGAAATCTTACTTTTATATTTAGGGCCTGTATTTTTATTTTGCTCTGTAAAATACCACAAACAGTTGTTTGACTCCATACTTGTGATTTCATAAATGTTAACAAAAATGACAAGTTTTCATTTTACTGGATGAAATTAGACTCTATTTCCAGCTTTTTCGGTTGTTGATTTATCATTGGTGATTCCTTTGTCCATGCCTTAATTTGTAGGCTGGTACAATGGAAATTATATTTTTCCTTCATCCATGATAGTCTATGGTCTGTTAAGTGTTTCCTGACTCATGGGAATTCTTGAATGCCATGCAGTGGCTGAAATTTGGACTCAGAAAAATTGTCTGGGCTTTCTTCACAGTTTATGGAAAACATTATCACCCTCCTAGAACAACCTTTCCAGTCTTAAAATAATATCACAAGAAAGATGAATTACCTTCTGAAAGTGCTTGTCTATTGACTATAGAGGGAACCTTGATGAATAGTTTAGACTAGGTATCTAATTTGGGTCCTAAAGTAGATGAGAATATTATATTGTATTATTTTCTATTTTATTATTTTGTATTTTTGTAGAAGTAATCGTGTTCAGACTCCTTTTTTTTGTGGTTGAATGTGTGTTCTAGCAAGTTCTAGCAAACTTCTTTTTTAACTAGCACTGATGGTATTTAGTGGGTTTTTAAGAACTGGACATTCCCAAAAAGCAGACACTTAGTTGTATCTTCCATCAGCAGTGTTAAGTTCAAACAATGAATTTTATGCTTATATGTATAGTTTGAAATGTGTTTATTAGGAACATAAATCAGAGAACAGATGCAATCCAACCCTCCCTTTAGAAGGCTTTTTTGAGAAGATTCTCTTGATGTTGAAAAGTGCCATTTATTCTAGTGGTTTTCCCTGTTTTAAATTTAGAGAATTATTTCTCAATTACTATTAGAAACTTAGGTACATAATAAAGCATTCATCATTCTTACTATCAGCGGCAATGAATGTCAGATTTTAGTACTAAATTGAATTCATTAAAGAGAAGACGGTCTGCATAACCCGTTGTGTCAGAAAGGTTTGATTTAGCCTTGCTAGGTCACTTTATAGCAGGACTGGCAAGTCCAAATGACATGCATAGGCTTAGTAGATGGACCTGGCAATATATATTAGTTAAGAAACTAGAGTTAAGTTCCCGGCTTACTCTGTAGAAACCTGTCTGCTGTGCTTGTTTTAGTTCTATTTATGTCCTTATCTGTGTTTAATCCAGAAAGTGGTTGTATATGCATAAGTGCAGTTTCACATTTTGGCACTGTATTTGGTATATTGTGTTCTGTGACTTGTATCATGCCTGCAGGCCGTAGAAAAGCGACACAAATTAAATGTGAAATAGAGAGGAGACATAATTTAAAACTTGCATGTTCTAGAGATGCGGTATGGCATATGAGAGTTGCAACATATTGCAAAAAATTCACCCTATTTCCCCAACAAGAAGACCATGTTTTCAGCTGTGCAGGCTGCTGGAGACACAGGCAGCTTTCTTAGCTGTTCACACGATGTAGCTGTCATTGCATTTTGTTTGAGGCTGTATCCTGCTACACGTAGCTCTGACCACTGCTACACATGCTCTGTCTTCTATTCATTCCTGTCTAACTACACAGGTCAGTATTCTCCTCTGCCCTCTTCTGTGATTCTGTAATTATACTTATTTTACACTGACATGCGAGTTCCCTTTTCCCTTTTACATGTGTTGTTTTGCTTCATGCTGAGAAAACCCCACAGCCTGACAGGGCGCTTTTTTTTTCTTTTTTCTCTTTTTTTTTTTTTTTTTTTTAAGCACTCCAAATTCTATCCAGCTTTAAACTCTTATGTTTATAACCCTGAATATCTCTAAAATGTCTTTACCTAAAACACTTTATGGTTTTATTACCAGGTTTATGCCAGTAATAATATTCACATCAGCTTTCTTAGGGATAATCTTTAAGCAGAACCTAGCAAGAAAGGCTTTGAAAACTATCATTCCCAGGAACGCAAATCTCAGAACATGAAACATCGGTTTAATCGCCCTCTCTGACAACTTAACACGACAGATTGAAAAATACAAGCCGATATGGAAGTGGGATCAATGGATTATCAAAGTCCTAAACATCTTCTCTTGAGGAAGGGGGGGGGCGGGCAGGCAGGGGGAGCTTTGGGGTCCATTGGCATGCGTAAGACATGAAGTTTGCATAGCTTACTGCAGATCCGATGCTGTCTGACTGGCAGGGAAGTTGAGAGGGAGAGAGAGAGATTTACATGAGGGAACTCAGGGGGCTTTGTCACGGCAATTGTATAAAGTGATATACAGTGCAAATCGACTCGAGCATGTCCCTGGATAGCAGGCGGTTTACAGCCTCTTCGAGCAGAGATTACTGCTTTATCTTGTCATACTAAATTAACGTGGCAGCACACTGTTAAACAGTGGTGACCTCTTCATCTGTGGAAATTGCTGCCTAGAGGAGAGATGGTATTTAAGACTCTTTTTCTCTCTCTTTCTCCCCTCCCCACTTTCTCTCCCTCTCCCCCTCCCTCCCTCTCTCTATCTTGTCTTTTTTTCCCTGTAGGGCCCTGAGGCATTTTTGGGTTAGGTTGTAACATTAAAGACAAAAAGAAGGAAAGAAGGGGGAAGGGAAAGGCTTTTAACATCAAGGTGACAACAGCTATGTGTTAATTGGGCCTTTGTTGTTTGATTAATAGCCACTTTGGTGTAGAATATTAAGACAGTTGTTTGGACAACTTTCTAAAAATGACATGTCCTTTCAGTAAACTGGGATTAAGCAGTGTTCTCTGGTCTGCACATTTTAACTCCTTATTGTTGTTGAATTTAGTCCTGATTTTACTGTGTGATTTAGGAGTGAGGATGCTGTTGGGCTCTTCTGGCACCATCCTCAGCTGGCATAGGTTGACATAGTGGCCCTCCACTGCACTCATGTGGGTATTACTGAGGGTCAAGGTGTTGAAGATGCCTCTGAAATGTAGTCCACTCTTGTGTTAGGCTGTACCAGAGAATTTTTAGAATAAAATAATGCTCCTGGAAATGCAGCTAAGCGGGAGAAGAGCCGTAGCCATTTCACTGGGCTGGCAGTGTGATACAAAATGGGCAAAATAAATCTCGTGTTCCCATTCTTTTTAGTAATCTGAGGCAATGAAGGAGAGAATGACATCTCTTCTGTAGACCAGGTTTTCTCTTCCTGATTTTTGTATTTACTGTGCATTGATTCATTGTGGGTCCAGTCAAAAGCTCTTTGAAGTCAATATAAAGACTGTTTTGTCTTTCGTAGGCTTTGGATCAAGGCTTATGTGACCTTAGGCAAAATATTGCAAAGCAGTGTTATGAAGTGCTTTGAAATTAGCAAATGTGTATGTCCAAAGTACTAATTTTTGCTGTATTTTTTATAAGCAGTTGGGAGACCAGGTGAGGTCAGGGTGGCCAGCCTAGGGTTGGAGATAGCCATATGTGCTGAAAACTGTAATACTGTGGCTGCATGTTTGGGTGAAGGAGCCCTTCTCTATCTCTTCCTTTGCTGAAGGATTTAGCATTTAGCAAGTTTTGTTCCGATGTTGTTGAGGTTACCAGTTGACAAGAGAAAATGATTTTTCTTCAAAAACTCAGCAGTGACTCTGGGATGCCATAGGATTTTCAATCCTTGAGTCACATGAAGAAGGTTGTGGAAATTTAATTGTCTGAGATGGAAGAGGACTTTAAGATCATATAGCCTGATTTTTCCTTGCTGTAGACAGTTGTTCCTTATTGTGAATTTCTTGAACTGCCACCTACACAGATTCATGCAAAATTCTGTGCATTTTGTATTGTACATTTTGTATGTAACATTTTCAGAGGCAAGCTTTTATTCATTTCTCTGAGATGCCAGCAAAGCTTATTTTTGCAGCAAAATATTTGCCATTTGAGATGCAATGTATCTGTGAACACTGATGTTATCATTGTTTTATTTGGATTAATTTTGGAGACCATTGAGCTAAGTATTTATACTAGAGATATAGAAAAGACTGACTATCCGATTTATTATTTTTAGAAATCAATGCATTTGATAATTAATGTACAGCTTACAGAGGCTGTGTAAGTGACTTGTGAATCGATGAGCAGCCAGCAGAAATGAAAGCTAATGAGCTCATTTCAGTAGCAAGTTGCTCATTAGTAGGTAGGCTCACTGATCTTTCAGGTTTTCCAGTTCAAAGTCACATGGTCTTCCTGTGTTCTTGGAAGAAGTAGTTTCCTTGAAAAGCACAGAACAGAAAAGGAAAGCGTGGCAAGGTTTTGAATATTTTCTTATTGCTTTGAAAAATATATTTACAGTAAATGTTTGATGCTGGGCTGGAGAGGCAACCACCCAACGGTCTGCATGGCTAAGTCTGTGCCCATAGAACCAAGAATTTCCACAGCTGAAATTGAATGTATTAGTGAATTTACAAGATGTATGGGAAGAGGAGTATGGAGGCCACTTGGCTGCTTCTTCACAGAAATGGATACATTTCCAGCACAGCATTTTCAGCCCAGGTTTTCTCCAGCTCAACAGTCAGATGTGGGATGCTAGAAGCTGCCTTACTGTGCAGAGCTGGTCTGTGTGTTCTTCCCCCCCTGTTCACAGTCCACACTGTGGCCCATCCTCATTCGATAACACTAGGCCTCTGTCCTCTCCTCTCCTAGTAATAATTACTTGATGCCTTGTTTGAAACACTTCAGTGATTCCAGTTGAATATTTTTAGAGTGTATACAAAATCTAGCTCATTTGGCCCAATTATCCTTCTTGGTAGACATACCAAAGGCTGAAGAAAAATGGGAATTAACCTTCCCCTAGAAAGTTCTCTAAGGGGCAGTTCTAAGAAATATTGTAGATTTTATGTGCTAGGGCTTGTAAACCTGCCTGAGATCAAGGAACTGTTTTTAGCTTTGTACATTAATAGAGTACATTGGTGTCCAGCCCTACCATTGATTTTTTTTTTTCCTTTTAATAAAGGAGCAAATTAATTATTAATCTTTTTGAAAAGCAAATCCACTGCTTTAATTACCAAACCTTTGATTGAAAATTCTTGAATCCTTATTTTATTTGTATATGTAAAAATATATAGGTGTATATATATACAAACACAGGTACTTTATCTCATGAGACTGGGGAAAAAAAAATATTGTTGGAGTTGCCTAAGGTCCTTGGAAAAGAGGGACTCTTGGAACCTATTTTTAAAACAATTACTAAAAAGGCAGATTTTCCAAATCTCAGGAATAGAATTTCAACTGTCTGTTTTGGCTTAAAATGAGATGGCTGAATTAGTTTCTTTTTCTTTTAAGTTAGTCTATAAAGCTTTGATGAATCTGGCTCATTGTTTAGCACTTATCTCATGAGTAAAGCTTGAGAGGTTTGGCTTGAAACTTACCAAATCACATCTTTGGAAAATGGCCCAAGCCTATTGATTTATTTGAGGGAAAAAAAAAATTAAAGCAAAAATACAACCAAAAAAACCCTGATCCAGCTTATTGAGTAAGTCCTTTACAGATCTATAGAACCCCTACTAAATGAACCCATCTATTTGTCAACATATATGAGTCCTGCACTTAATGGAATTGTAAAGCTGAGAGGGATTGTGAGAGGTCATCCAATCCTAGCTTCAGTCCAGGGATCAGCTGTCCCAGTGTCATTTCTATCAGATAATAGTCTAACTTCCTGAAGTTACTCAGTGCAGCAGACTTAAAACTACCAGTCTATCTGTCCCAGGGTATAGCTGTCTTTACCATTAGAAAGCTGTTCCTAATGTGTAACTCCACTCTTTTCTGCTTCAGTTTTAGATCATTAATTCTTGTCCTAGCCACTGCAGCAAAAAGAAATACGCTTCTCTCTTCAGCAAATGTTCTTGTATTTGAAGACCGGTATGACATCCTCTATTCTCAAACTTTTCTTTTGGTGTCTGGAGTTCTTGTCTGCAGCAGTTTTTGTTCTAAGAATTTTTTATTCTTTTGTTGCTTCTCTAAGACTATTAGTAGTGGGAACATTCACGTTTTAATAGCTATGTCTTCTGCTCAACAGCAGATGATTTTCCATTAATGGGAATTATGTCTGCAGCAGGTGCATCTGAGATGCTACTAAAAACCTCTTAATTCCTAGTAAAGCCAGACTCAGGGTGACTCAGTCACCATTTCATAAATGGTGCTAAGTAGTTTCGTTCAATTAACTTGCAGTTAAATCCTCTCTGGTACTAATCTGTCTAGTTAACCACTAGTAGTAACATTTTCTAATGGAAGAAAGGCTTTGTATGCCACTGGCTTTTGCTTATTTCACTGGCAGAAGACAAGTTTTGGAGCTGCTTAGCTTTGCAGAGCTCTGACTGCATACTTGTGGAATAGTAAAATGGATTAAAGAGCCTCTTGCATATCAGAAGAATTGTCAGTGAAGTCTGACTACAGTATCTTTTCTTATAGGGAGGAAGAAGAAGAAATGTTGAGTCTCAGGTCATAGAGTGAGTTTTCCAAGACAAGAAGTTGGCAGGGAGGAAATCTTTTGAATGTAAAGACACCTCATCTGGAAGTCAGTGGGAAAAAATAAACATCGGATCTCATGATACCAGTTAGCTAAGTCACGTTTTAAAAGTACCCAGTCTTCTGAATGTAATTATATTCATATGTACAGATAAAGTGTGCAACATATTTAAAATAAAAATCAATTTCCTTTTATGATCTTTAAGGAATCCACTGTTTGCACAAGCTCAAATAATGTAACAGATCTAACGAGGGTTGTGCTTTTCTGTATTTTATGGATTTAATAAATCCTCTGTTAAAGGGAGTTATCAAGTCAATCTTTCCACTTCATTAGAAGAAATTTAGTAGAAATTGACCTTTATATCAGTAAACAGTTCTTTTTACTGTGTTTTGGGCTACTTGGTAAGAGAAAAGCCACATTTTCCTTGAAGCAATTCTTTCTTCCTTGTCTCTCTATTTTTACATGCTGAGGTTTTATCTTGTGACCACCAGAAAAAAGGTATATGTATGAGCCATGTGGAAATCAGAGCTGTTTCTACTCATGGAACTTGATGCATTTTTACAAAGCAGTGAAATAAGTACTGATCTTAAAGACAGAGTGAAGACTAGAAAGATACTTAATTTGCTGCTCACCACTGCTATTTTTTGGAGCTCTGCTGTGGTAACTACAACTCCAGTGGTGAATACTTAGTGATTTCTTCCCATCTGTGCATCTGAGAGAGGCTGGAGATTGCTCTATAGTGCAGTGGAAAAACAGAATGTGCTTTACTGCCAAAGGAAAACCAGTATGTGAGGCAAGATGGCAATGATGAATGAAACTTCCAGTTGCTCATGAGTGAATCTTCATGTGGTGAAGTCCTTTTCTTTTCACTCTCCCTCCTGGCACTTTTTGGTGGAAGGTTTTGAGTAAAATCCCCCTCCTTTGGAAGTGCAGAGTGCTACTACAGTCAAAAATTCAAAGTAACTGATGGCAGATGACAGCTGCTGGTGAACAGCTCAACTTCGTGCTTCAGTGAGGAATTTGGGTAGAATTTCATGACATAAAGATATTATAGAAATCTTACAGAATTAATAAAATTTGAAGGCCACATGCTTGTAAACCACCATAGGTCTTGTATGAGAAAGCAAGTGAGGTTTATATGCTGGTAAGAAGATCGTGGTCAGCTCACCAAAGAGAAATAGTGTGAACAGGCATGATCCTTGTGCTGAAGCTAAAAGCACAAAATAGTAGATATGACCAAGCATATCAGAACTCTTCTGAATTTTTTGCGTGTGTTTCTGAGGAGAGTGAAGATGCCTATAAATACAGGATATTAGCATATATTATTTCTAAAAAGGATGGAAATAAAAAAGAACAAAAAAGCTCTGAGATTTTGCCAAAACTGATGTGAATTAAAGTGAATGGCTGTGTTAGAAAACTGACTGGAGGACTTGCCTTGGGATTCATGGTAGGAAATAGCTCTTCATCACTGGAAAGGATCAGTTTGTTCTGTTACAGTACTGTTTTTTGCTTCCAGATTTATCAGTTCTCTGTTGGGCACTCTTTTGAACTGTTTTGATAAATAATTGTACTTGTGAAGGTTAATGGAGTGTCAGTCCCTTATTTACTCTCAAGTCAAATGTGGTGCATGTTAGTCAGAAGTGTAGCTCATGCTTCATGACCAGCTGACCTTAACGCTTTAAAGTGTGGTCATAGTCAGATAAATGACTGTAAAAATGACATTAAAGGGTCCCACGTTTTCTGTCTTGCTGTGGCTTTAGAGGTCACATTTTGTTGCATAAAAATACGGTATTTTTATTAATTGCCTATAATGCTAACTTAACCTGGGGTTTGAAAATAAAGCTGTGTCCTTTTTGCCTCACGTCATCCCTAGTAATAAACATTTTGCAAATGGTTCTTAACTGACTATTTTGTTGATGATATGTCTGCAAAGCAGAGTCCAGTTTCTTCTTTTGTAACTGTGTTGACTCTTTAGTGCTAATGGCAGTTAGAAAAAATTAGTCAATAAAGCAAGCAGCTAGACATGATTCAGAAAGACGACATTTTAAAGTCACTGTTCTGGTTGTCCCCATAAGTTGTTGGAAGTTCACCTGTTACAAAAGCAGGACACAAATGCATCCATGTAAACATCTACTAGTCTGTGCCAATCTTGAATTAATGGAACCCTTGGAGTCACAAGAAAGACTAGCAGTTTTCAAAGATGCATGTTGCTTTCTGTTTTCCAGTGCATTTTCATTAGTATCTTTTCTGGATATTGTAGGGAAGTGTTTCTTTTCATCAGTGTTTAAGCAAAAGAGTGAAAGCTAAGATAAACTTCTAGCTCTTGTGAGAAATTTGTGTAGCTAATTTTGGTCATATTTTATTAAGTGTACACTGCACATAAGCTGACCTCTGTGGTACTAAAACTTAATTCTGTCACTTCCATGGAAGAAAGTTCTGCTTTTTATTGAAGTGAATAGTAGTTGTGATGAAACTAGTGATGAACTTGCACACAAAAGCTTAAAATAAAATATATTCTGGAAGTGAGATTTCTGGAACAGTTTAGCCTTCTGAACAAGTGATCCCATTTTAACTGAAAATAACATGTATAGGTAAATGCAACTGATGAAGATCTTCTGAAACTCATGGTAATTGCTCAATATTCTGGCCAACTTTTTTAGAGAGTAGGTATGTGCTGAAATGAAGAGAAGCAGGCTCATAATTAACAACTTAATAGAAGAAAAAAAATAGAAAAAGGTTGTTGTTTAGACAGTCCTCAGAAGCTCTCCATTTCGTCACTGAAAGTACAATTGTGCATCCCTGTTTCATACTATGGATCTTCCTAATGCCCCATCTTCTCCTTTAAAGATGATGTTTTGGCTGATTTGGGTACCTGTGATTTATATAGCATCTAATCTTTTCACATTACTAGCTCCTTATGTGATAACAGTATCTTGGTTTGTATAGGCTTGAGATCAGTTTGAACCTACAATGTGAAGACTTCCTTAGTTTATGAATCTGGTTCCTGAAAACAATCACGGAAAACTAATGTCATGGTAAAATTGTGTAAAATCAGGTTGAGAGACAGGGCAGCTGGCAGAGTACGTATGTGCTCCTTCCAAATTGTTCAGTTGTTCTTTAACATAAGGCCTGGGTGGAAGGAAGGAAGCACTTTACATTTCTATCAGTGACACAAATATGCTTACCAATTAACATGTGGTTCTGATGAAAGAAACAAAATGGTCACGTTATAACTATTGCTAATACTAATAGTCATGCATGTGACTATAGTGTACTACGTTAACCACTCAAGAAAGCAGTCAGTGGTCAGGTGTGTCGGAGCTTGCAGCATAACCCCTTCTTTCTGCCCTCTACTTTTAAGTGTTTCATTGAACCTTAAGTTATGAGACAATATGTAACATTTGAATAACAAAATTGTAATACCTAAATGTGTGAAGAAGAGCCTTATATAAATGTGTAAGTGCAACTTCCAGTACTGTCAAATATACTGTAAGGAAGATTGGATGCCTTTCAGATGGACTGGTCTTACATATCAGAAACTAGCTTTTGCTTCCCTGTACTCTTGTACAGTACAAATAAGCTCTCAGCATAGGTCCTTTTTAAATTTTTTTTATTATTTTTTTTAGTGCCATTTGCATGTGATTTTCACTCTTTCTTCACAAAGTTGAATTTATTCAGGCAACTTATTTTTCAAATACGTAGTCTCCACATAACATGTACATCTAAAGACTTAAAGAAATATGGAAATTTTATGTAACTGTTTTAAGCATGGTTAAATATGTATACTGTAAGTGTAGACACTCGTAGACCAGAGTAGAAGGAAAGAAGAAAATAAGAAAACCCTCCAAAATATACTGTAATTTCTTTTAATGGGTATGAATATATAGAGGGATTTATAAAAAGATTATGTGACTCTTACAACCAAATACCCTGTCTTTGTCTTCAACCCCAGTCTGTGCTGAAGGTCTCTAGGTGCTCAATAGGAGCTCTCTAATTATTTTTCCCTGATTGATGTTGCTAAGTATAACGAATGGATTGCAGAGAACTTTTTGTTAGAAACCCGCTGTACATCAGCTGAGTGCTGGTAGGCACAGTGATACCTGGTTGTATCACATCCTGATACTCACTCTTGATAAATTTAAGGTCAGAAAAAGACAAATTTTGTAAAACCATGCTCTATTAGTCAACCAGCGCTTCCTCGTGACAAAGTAGGCTTACATACTTTCCATCCAAAGTGGAGAAAATTGTGTCTGTCTTACTTGGGTTGGGCAGTTCAGTGGGTTTTTCAGCATCACTTCATGATGACTGAAAACTACAGGGAATACTTAGAAATCGGTGATTCAGAGAGGACCTTTGAGAAGAAGGACTGTTTCCAGCAGAAGTTATTAATTCTCTGCTGATGGTGGGTAATTGACTATGACTGTAGAAGAATAGATATTCTTTGGGGTTTTTTGTTTGTGAACATGACATACAACAGTGCACAAAATCAATTATTAAGGAAAACACTGGACTTTATCAGCTTTTCTTTAAAAACATGGCATAAGAAAAACTGCCTTAAAGCTAATAAAGATTAATATGTATTACTTAGAATAATTTAGGTAAGTGATGAGAAAAGGGAGGGGAATTAACATCTCTGTACAGTTTTGTTACTGTATAATTCTTAATCAGGAGTGTCACAACATCCCTTGATATCATCTTATCACAAAGGTCTCCTTGTAGTAGGCAGTGTATGCTGCTGACTGTAATTTAAAGGAACAGAAGAAAGCATAAATGATCTACAGAGTGAGTGCAATTGTAAATTTGTCATAAATTGGATTTTTTTGTGTTTTTTGCATCAGTCAAACGTGGTCTAAACTGGCTCCTGTGTGCAGTGTCTGTGTGCATTTTAAATCTTGTTTAAGCTCTGCTTGAATGAGCTTTAGAGTGGAACTTAAATGATAAAATGACATCATGCTGTTCCCCTGAGCAGAACATAATGTTACCATTTGAGGTGTTCTAAGACCCAGAAGAGTGAACAGACAATTCATTCTCTTGAACCCTTGGATGCCAAATGTGCTTTGTCATTACCTTGCTTTGGAACCTGACAAGTCAGTTAATGTAATTTCCTAGTTTTCCCTAAGTGCAATGTCACAGAAGGATTTTGTGAGGATTAATTAACATTTTTTGAGTAACTCTTAACACATACTATGTTTATGTATCAGTGTTATGTGGATTGACTTACCACATTTGTTTTTATTAATTTTTCTGAGGTATTTGACTTGCTCTGGTCAAACAACATCCTCTGTTTGAAGTGCATAAGTTCCAAATAAGATACATTCCTACTCTGTAAACATCCTCTATGAAACTGACTTTCTGTGAATGTATTTATTCTGTGTTGATAAACACAGAACATAAATTTATTATTATTTTTTTTTATTTAGAGTCTTATTACTATTGCTATTGTTTCCTGGGCAACCTGTCCTCCAAAGTTGAGAAAACTACTTTGATTTATACCAGAATTCCAAATTCTATTTCACTAAAATTATGGACCAGTCATTGATAAAGGGAAAATCAAGTCAGAAAAGACATAATGAGAAGAGCAGGTGAAATAAATTTTTGAGGTAAAATAGGTCTTTTAATAACTATTAAAGAGGATGAAAACAGTTACTGTTTGTAAAAATCTATACAGTACTGTTTTATTAACTGTTACCTGAGAAGTTTAATAGAGTAAGCAGTAGACAGTCAATGGTGATGTCTATAATAAGCAGGTAAAATAACAGGGAACTTAGATAAAAGCAGATCCATGCTAGATGTGAAATGAGAAGGCTCACGAACAATATACAACATATAGAAAGCAGAACTTGATTATTTTAAGAGTGGTGGATTTAGCCACACACCCTTCATGTAGGATACGTGCACGATTCCTGGTACTAAATGTGTGGGCTAGGAGCTTCAAAAGTATAAAGAACAAAGAATTGTGAAAGAGTTGATTACTGGAATTTGCATGGAATTCAATCCAAAAGTGTTTGTGCCTTGCAAGGTGCTGCCTTCAAACAGTGTTTCATGCATCTCATTTGAATGTTTCAGGTAAAGTAGCTATAAAGAAAAATAGTAACGTGTTAATTTTTGAGAGGACATCAGAATGATGTTGTGTGAGATGAGTTTTATTTACCTAGTAGAATGAGGCAGATACACTGAGGTGAGAAAAAAAGATAGGTACCTTCTTTGAAAAGCCACAGTGGCAGAGATTGTCAGAGGAGTTCCTTCAGCAGAAATGAGGAAAAAAAAATCCTAGGATGGCATGCTCTGCACAGGTGTCCTTCATTATGGTACCTTTTTTGCTTACCTTGGCCTGTCAGAGCCTCCTAGTTGTGTAGCAACATCTGTCTCTTGCGTTGTTCTGAAGGTGGCTGGAAAAAAACAGGGACTGAAAGAAATTATGGTATGGTAGTCCTTTGCCTGCTGTAAGCTGTCTAGTTCTTGGTATGGGATTTATAGGACAGTGAGCGTCTGTAGCAACAGTTTAGAAATATGGGGAAATAAATACATTGCTACAGAAGTTTGAATAAGGGAATTTCAGTACAATCATTAAAATTGCCAGTGGTGCACCAGGGAGAACAGAACTGTAATATCAAAGGAATCAAGGGAAGACAGCATGACAGGAAAGAATGAAATGTAAAATTACAAACTGATACAGCTGGATAAAGTAATCCAAAACACAGATAATCAATGGGAGTAAGACACTTGGAAAACAGTAATGCTGAAAAAGATTTAGGTGTGTTAAAACAAATTACATATGAGCTTGTCATTCAGCAAGGCAGCAAAAAAAGGCGGTAACAAGGAGGTAATTGTCCCTCTCCTCATAACTCTGCTAAGATTACATGTGAAATAATGTGTTCAATTCTGGCCACATTAGAGAATTCAGCAAATTGGAGGGATTACAGATGCAAGCAACAGATGATTAAAGAGTTGTAGGAGCTGATTTGTGAGGGAAGACTGAAAGAGGAAAGGCTAAATATGGGCCAGTAATAACAAAGTAAATATATGCTAACTGTCCAGATAGATGTGGATGGTACAAGCTCTAACAGGGAAAAGGAATAGTCCAGAGGCTGGAAGAAGCAGCTGTAGAAGAAGAGTTTTAGGCTGAAAGAAAGCAAATACGAGACAGTGTTTAAAAGCAATGAGCCTTTTTTTTGCTCTGTAGAATGTTTGTAGGGGGAATGGGGAACTTCAGTGTCTGAGACATTTTACTTGCGCAAATTAAAGAACTGGGACCACACCAGACATACCTGCTTCAGGTACCTGGCAGAATCACACGGCCTTGGGCATGAGCACAGGATCTTCTATATGCAGGATATTTTCTTTTTTTGGCCAGTTTGGAAGGTTGTGCTGTCCAGACAAGATACCCTCCGAATTGTCCTCAATGCAGAGGATGCCATTTTGGCCAAAGCATATGTGGCTTGTGAACAGTTCTTTACTTCACTCTCTGCCACCCAAAGGAGTGAGCTGAAGTATGTGGTTTTGGTATGATTTTCTGTAGACTACCAGAGAACAGATGAGGTGATCGTACCATCCCTTTCCCATTTAAAAACTGCAGTTAATCATAATATGAAAGCTGGGTAGCTGGAAGTAGCCCTGGAGCCATTGCTAGCCTTTGGCATTCCTGTTACTGTATCACTAAATTCTGTTGAGATGGTCCTCTCCTGTTCTCTCGAGGAGACAGCACAGACAATAGGTTTCTTTCATACTAAAAAGGCTGGTGATGAAGCTGTTTTTGACACTGAACATAAGTTTTAGAACACAACACCAGAGTTGTTGTATATGATTGGTAAGCTTGTCTTTTTACAAAGATAATCGTTTTATACTGCATGATTTCCAAACTATTAGAAGGATTTAATGTATGCTGAAGACTCTACCAAGCTGTTTTGATAAGTAGTCTTATTTTTTGTTTAGCAAGGTCTTAAGGGTGATCTTTAGTCTCCCAGGGAAGAGATCATAAAAGTCTTAAAAGTGCTTTTGCAGAGTTTTATATATTATTTTTAAGCATGAAGATTACTAGCATGAAGATAACAAGGCTGTTATAGTACAACATGTTCTTTGTTTTTACAGGTTATAGCTAACATATTAGGATTCTTAAAATGCCAGTTTTGTTTGTTAAGTATTTTGAGAGCAAATAGATGTAATCCTATCTTACATTCTTAAAATGAGTTTTGCTGGAGAACGAAGCAGTAGGAGAGATCTGGTCTGAGGATGGGTGACAGAAATTATGTCACTAACCACATTTTCCCAATGCAAGTAGTCATTACTGTTTTACTATATTTAATATCTATTTTCTGTAGAAAGACTTGCAATTTCCTTTTATATATGAGGGAACACTTCATTGCAATAAATAGGGCAAAGAGGTGGGCTAAAAATAAAACCAGAATCTGTAGCACACAAGAAAATAATTTAAAAAACCAACCTCTTAGACATCCACTATAAAAAGGTTCTAAAATTTCACTCACAGCATTTTCTCATATAATTTTTACTACAAACAGATCCACAGTTTAGATGTAATTCTTTGATTTGTAATAAATCAAGTAGGAATGGTGGGGTAAGCAGTAAGAAATACGAAACTTGTGCTGTATGTTTGGGGATGGGCTGGAATGCAGAACAGCCAGAGGAGAAGAAATGTTTGTCTTAAAGTATTGGTTATCAGATTGTGCTCTGTACTGTAGATAGTCTGATAATGGTCTGTTGAAGAATGGCAGAGTGTCAGCCAGTTGCACTGTGCTGGTTCCAACTCTTTATTTTCAGACACATATAGTGAAATCAGTGGGAATTAAAGGAATATATTTTATTGTGCATTTTCAAAAATCCCACTAGGCACCTCCTTATATCTTTTGATACTTTAAATCCTTGAAAAATCTGTTTCTACATTCTGTAAATCACAGAGGATGAAGTTAAAAATCAATGCAAAATGGATTTTAAGTTATTCCTTTTGTGTGAACACAACTGAACAGCTTTTTCAAACTCATCTCCAAACCTTGGAAAGGCTTGGAATTTTCTCTTGCTTGTGCATTTATGGCAGCAGTCTGAGTAGAATGATATTTGGAAAAAAATGAAGTATGTTGCTGTGTTACTGTCAGATATTGTGGGGTGGTGCTTGATATATGAGAGAGTTCCCAATTTCCGGTTTCAGATGATTGGGCTGTAGTACACCGCAGAGTAATGTAAGACCTGAGTATTTATTGCATCAATAAAAATGAAAATACAACTGCTATGAGGCTTCTGTCCAATAATCTCTAGGCTTTGTACATCAATTATATAAAATGCCGTAAGCTGCAGGAAATAGTTGTTATTATTGTCTCAGTTCTACATATGGAGGAAAAAGGTAGAAGAAAGGAAAGTATCTCATGTAGCAGAGTTCGTAGAGCAGATGGTCTTCTTTTTGAGCTTCAAATCATTTTCACCCAGGATCATAAATGTCAAACACTTGAAATACCTGTTACTCTTCCCATTGAAACCTCTGCAAGTATATCTGTAGCTTCATCAAAAAGAGGTCATTAATTAAATACAGCACTGGATGTCAAATAAATACAACCTGAAGGACAAGAGACAGTAATGATTGCCAAAAAAAAGGAGTAATTCCAGTACTAAGCAAATACATTAATAGGGAGAGCTAGATGTGATCAGGATTCTGTAAGTCTGATAATTGGTAATACTTCTAAAATACGGATCATGCAGTCCCAAACACATCATCTCAGCAAAGCCAAAACAGTATTTGACTTGAATGCATTTTGCTTGACTGAGCATGGTCACAGTAAAAAAAAAAAAAAAAAAGTTAATCTCTATTTACTATGTTTAGTTCACCTCATCCAGGTAAACTTCTTCCTTCTCTGCCATGATGAACCTCCTCAGCTGACTCTTTAGATCCATTCATCAACTTTGCTGTCCATTACATTTCAGTTGCTCATCACCATTAAAACCAGTCCTAGGAAAAAAAAAAAGTGTATAAGAATAGCTGTTGGTTTGCATGGATCTAATTGCAGAACCACAGCCTGTGGATGTACATCTTTCTGTTTGTTTACATGACACTCTTTGACGTCACTTTTATCCCTCCTGGGATTATGTGTTCTTGTCAGTTCTTACTTCCTAATGGTGTATTTATCTTCCACGTTTTTTTCCCCTCTATGCCCTTTTATATAGTCTCCCCCTTTCTCATTGTATCTTGCACTGTGTTTGTTTAAATCTCCTTGGGATAATTACTTTCCACCACTGATGAAAAACTTTGCTTTAGGAAAGAAACTACAGACAAAAGACCTATTAAATGTAAGATACAAGTAAAGAAATTCTGATGTATAAAAAGAGCAGTGTTCACTGAGAAGCCTTATGGAATACGTATTTCATCTTCCTGAAGCTGCCAGGTTGACAGCCACCATAAACCACACAGGTTTGTGGTTATATCTGCCCTACAGCCCCTATGACATAGAATGTAGAAAGGGGATAATTTTCCCAATCAGTTAAGTGATTTGAAGATATGCTTCCCATTGAAAATTGGGACTTAAGGTCCTAGAGTAAGCTAATTACATTAATTAAGGCAAAGATTGTAAATGGAAGGTTAAGAAAAAATAAAATAGCATTCTTACTTTGTGAATGTTATGTCTGTGTTTTGTTTCTTTTAGACCTTAAAAATATTGGAAATGTCAAGTTTCTCATAATTACTGGTGGACCTCCTGTGGGCATTGGGAGTGTTCTTACAGCTTTCTGATTTTCATTTGAAGTAGTTATACTGTTGAATCTTAAACATAGATTTTAATTTCATAACAGTTTATTAGGTAAAATAAATGAAAATAAATAGCAAACAGAACTAAACTGCTTAAGAATAATTTGTCTTCAGAAGTGTGAAGTATTCTTTTTTCTGATTATCTCTTTTGTCAGTATTCTGGTCACTGTGGAGACTATAACATAGATAGGCCTAAATGTCTAATGTAGAAAGCAGAGAAAAAAAAAATTGCTTTCATGTCTTCTTTACACATTCTGAAGAGCAAAGAACGGGTAAAATTCCAGCTTTGAAAAAAGAACATGTTGGGTTGCTTTTAGGATCACAGACTTCTTAAATCAGACGGTATCATTGGTTGTTTTAAAGATACAAGTATTTTATTCCAGGTGTTTTGGCTGCAAAGTCAGAAGCTTGATTCTCATAATAGTGGGGTTTTTTTTTGCTGCAGATGCAGCCTCCTTGCATACCATATGGTGGTAATTAACAGTTTCAGACTTAGTTCTGAGTTTTCTTCTGCTTCGATTATTGGTTGGTTTGGGACAAAATTTTAATGTCACAGAAACTGAGTTTTCTGAGTTTAACTGCAGATAGGAGTAATGTGCATCTCCAGATGAGGAAGGAGAAGATGAGATATATTTAGAACACAAAGACATAACATTAAAAAACTCACCAAGTACAACCTGTTTCTTTTCATTAAGTGTTTTACCATCCCTCTGTAGAACTGAAATAGGTCTTGATTGGACCCTGGAAATGGAGAGAGACAATTTGAAAGACACAGTTGGAATGAACAGTTTCCTTTAACAACAAGATGTTTGCGCTTTTTATGAGAGCAAGGGTAACATTGTGTAATCTTTAAAAAAGATATTGCTCTGTGAGGATAAGTCCATTGTCCAGTGACGTGACTTTTCCTGTCAATCACAAAGGTGACAAGGGGGCTAGATTAAGTAAAGCTTGCCCAAGATTAACAAAGGAAGATTATTGACCTCATCCTGAAAGGGCAGAAGCCTGTTTTATCATTAAACCTTGGAAGAGGTATTTCCTTCATAGGTGGAAAGCTGTTTGGCAATATAGAGGCAACTTTCTTGTAAATGAACAAGTCTTCCTGTGGATTCTAGCTTGGAACAGAAGCAGAAGACACAAAACGTGGGCCAGTCTTTCTTTGGTGCTGTCATTGGCAGAGGTGGGGGGAGAAGGGCCTAGAGTGTTTGACTCAGCGTGATCGATGTAGGTTCTTGTCTGCCTTTCCGAAGCGGGAAAAGCAAGAAGCAGCAGCATCAGGTGTTGGTGAGTACAATCCCAGCTCAGAGTTGGATGAAATGTTGTGCCAGCACACATTAGCAGAGCAATTCGCAATGCAAATGAACAATAGAGCCCCATCCATGAAGCAGCTGCTAACTGCATAAAACTGTTACCAGGATTAACAGTGCCAGAGGCTGGAATGTAATCAAACTTGAACAGGTGAAATGGTTACACAGCTGAGAGAGACTGTTCTCTGGTACAAGGTGTCTCTTTTTCCACTGTTTGGTGACTGAGAGATAGGTCTTGTGTGTAGCGTGATGGACTTCATTTTAAAATGTCGGTAGTGGGTATTTGGGTTCTTTAATACCACTCTTTACAATGTTGTTGCTTTTCTCAGTGAAGTGAATAAAGCCGCATGAATTTGTCAGAAAAGGTAAATCTCACTTGTTGGGAGGGAACTTCTTTCTCAGGGTTTTAATTTTAAACTGTTGCTGACATATCTTTCTTGACATCAAGGATTTTTCTGAGTGTTTTCAGGGGGATAGTTAAACTCTCATATATAATATTGGAGCATTTTCCTTGCTAGAAGATTTTTAGCTTTGTACAACTATTGACACACATAGGTTCTATGTGGAAGTGTCCTTTCTTTTTCACATGGTAAAAGTAAAAATCCAGACCCGCTGAAAGTTCTTTTTCACTTTCTCCAGTAACGGCATAAGAAAGAGCAAAATAAAACAGATATGTAAAGTAAAAACCCAGCTAACAGTTGAACATTTCAGGTGGTTGTTCTGAACAGCAGCAGAAAAAGATCATGAACAAGTGGGGAAGACAGATTCTCGAGCTGGTGTGCTAGAGGATACGTGTTGAACTCGTCAACAGCAGTAGCTGATGTGTGCTCTCATCTGCTGGTACAGAAAGGAGAGGATTCCTCTTAGATTGCAAATCACGCAATGAATGTGTGATTGCTACAGATCTTTTTGAATGAATAATTCACTGGTGTACTGTAATTTAGCCTACTGAGATGTGATTGCAGCTGTTCCCCTACTGTATATATGTTTTGATTAAGCGAAGTGTTTCTTAAACCCAGTAAGTGTATAAATAGCCCATGTATGTGATATGCAAACACTGCATATATGCACTCCTAACAAGAGCAGTCTAAGGAAACATTTTGTTTTGTGGATGATTACTTACATGGGTATTTTAATATATAATCTTTTATAATATAATATAATATATATATCTTTTAAAAGATTCTGTGTATAATACTTCCCTTTCCTTTTTTGTCCAGCTATGAATTTTTCTTGATTGTGATCCTACAACAAATTATTTTAGCCAGTATTGTAGTATCAGCATATCTTTGTGTTACTAATGAGTTTATCATTCCAAGACCTTTACAATATGAGGAATTATTTCTTTTTTGCCTATTTACAGGTAGAAAACAGAAATGCAGAAACAAAAGGAAAACCAAAGTTTTCCATGGTTACAGAGAACATTTGAAAGCACTAGGAATTGAGTATCCAGAGTCCTTTCGTGATGCTTTACCGATAAACTACTCTGTTACCCTCTCTCCCTCACAATTCCTTTTCTCCAGAAAGAGAATGCCAAGCAATTTGTGATCTTGAAAATCACTTTATACTGCTTTACTTATCATTCAATCCTTGTGTACTTATATTTATTGTCTTATAACAAACTTGTTTTATACTCAGAATGTATTATTACATACAAAAACACCTGCATGTACCCAAAATGTATAGCAACGGTGATTCTTGAGGTTTAGGCAGCTGTTCCAAGCACTTTGTAACCAATGTGTGACACAGAAACACGCGTGTCTTTGGGGCCCCCTTTGGAATAAAACCAAGAAACTTGTTCCTGGTAAAATTTGGAGCAATACTGTTCCAATACATAATTGATGATATAGGTGGATTTAAGAACTGTAACTAAGGGTAGCATTTGGTTTATCTCTCTTCAAAGTGTGAATAAGCAAGCAGCTTTCAAGGTATTTCTTCTTTTGGCCTTGTGTGTAGGAAAAAAATACCACTTGGTGATAATGGGTTTGAATGTTTGACAAAATCTGAACTGATACTGAAATTAACTAATTTAGTTCTCTAGGTCAGTGTTAAAAAACAGTTTGTTCAGGTCTACATATGTAGAAAAAATTACTTTCAGCTTCACCTCATTTTTTAAGCCCACTGTTCGCAACTAGTAATTTTCCAAGTGCAGAACAAAAATTGAAGGAGTTGCAAAAGGAAAAAAGGAGCATTTCTGTTGACTAGAGTTGGAAATTTTTTTAGGGCTTGGTCAAAAGCTCATTGACGTCAGTAGAAAGTCTCTCATTAACATCACTAGGCTTGGCTTTTGGGGCATATGATGGCCCAGATTGTAATCTCAGTTAAATCCGATTCTGTTAGGGAATTTATTCACTAGTATAACACATTCAAGCTGCTCAAAACTATTTGTACTAAAAGTTTTCTTAACCAGTGGTAATCTTTTTGCCCAATTGAAGGAGTCTGTGAAAACAGATACATTCTTTTCTTCATAATTTCATGATACTTTATTCAAATTTTATTGAGAACATTTTCAGCAATTACGTTTTATTTATGAAAAGACACCCTTTTTTTTTTTTTTTTTTTTTTCTGAAATATTTGGATTAATTAAACCAGAGACACCAAAAATTACCCGGGGAAAAAAATTATAAAATTGTAACACAAATCACTAAAACAATATATGCTGCTTTCATACCCAATAAAATTAAAACAATTAAAAACTATCAAGACTTTTTCAACAAAGTCTGTAACTCAGATCACAGTATGGTCCAGTGACTTTTTTAGAAATGATACATATTAAAAAAACAGAATACAAAAATTTAAGGAAATAGGAAAATGAAAACTCTGAAGAATCTGATCAAAATAAAAACTGTTGATGCTTGCAGCATTATATGCAGTCTGTGTACTCAGCAGCAAGCTTTGTTCGTAGACACTAGCCTAAGTTTTGCAAGGTATCGATGGCCTATGTTAGCAGAGAAAAAAATAAAAGGTTTCAAAGATACGTACAGAAGGGTAGAGTTTAGAGACATGAAAGGGGAGAGGAATATATGCAGAGAATGTTGCTTTATGTTGGAGGAGGCGTGCAGGAGAAGGCTTTCACATTAATGAAGGCAAGTTTGAAGATGCTGGAACCAGTTTTGGTTTCCATTAAAATTAATGAGTAGACCTCTGTGGACTCTCACGTGAGGAGGATTGTTTGTGTGTTCCAGGAAGTTACAGAGTTTTGCCATTGTGCCACCAGTGAAAGTCATTAGGACCACCTTTGTGAAAAATATTATCTCAATAAGATATGAGATAGAAGAGGAGAATAGAAAGAGAATTAGGAGAGCAGAAAACAATTACTACATCTTTTATAGATGGGAGATCTAATTGAACTCTGAGTTCAAAAAAGTCCTATGGTGAAGGGCATTTAATATTTTGTTACCATTTCATTTCTTACAACAACTAGCCATCAGGGCATTAAGTACTTTATAATGTCAGAAAATTAATGGTCCTTGTAAAAACAGAAGATTTTTTTCAAAAGAAAGCTGTAAAAGAACAAACAATTAAAGGTAATCAATATCATTGTTATTCGGAAACCTGTGAGTACAACACTTCTCAGGGAAAAACTGTATTTTGTGTTTCTTTCTTGCAAGATGATCTTTGTTCACTTCAGCCTGTAATCTTGGTTTGTGCTTTATGGATGGGCTTTGTTCTGAGTGTTTTTGAAGCTTTGCATGCCTTTTTAAAGGTTTCAACAGAAGAACAAACAGCAATGAACTCAAAGAACAAAGAATTCTTCTTTCTTTCCATCTTTTTTTTTTTTCTTCTTTACGAAAAGAAATAAATGTTTCATCTCGGTTTTCTCCCCTTCCAGGAAGTTGATGGCAATAAAGTGATGTCTTCATTTGCCCCGCACAACTCATCTACCTCACCCTTGAAGGCAGAAGAAGGTGGGCGTCAGAGTGGAGAATCGTTGTCCAGCACAGCCCTGGGAACCCCTGAAAGGCGCAAAGGGAGCCTAGCGGATGTTGTAGACACCCTTAAGCAAAGAAAAATGGAAGAGCTCATCAAAAATGAGCCAGAAGGTAAGGCCTGGGAAACTGGCCAAAATTTTCTGGTTTGTTTTATTTTCTCCAGATTCTTCGGATACGTATACTTTTTAATCTTCTCATTTTCTGCTCCATTTGCTTTTTCTTGCTAGCAAAATGGAAGTAAAGAACTCATAGTTCTTGTCTACATTAGGGATGAATTTCAACAATGTCCTGTCATAGCTAAGATTTTTAGCTTTTCCCAAATGAGAGCCTTTGTCTGACATAACCATCTTTGTCACAGTTGCAGTAGACTCAGCAACCTCCTCAACATGGGTACAATGAACACTGTAATTTTAACAGCCTGGGGGTCATTTACACCGCTGCTTTCCCCTCCCCCATTTCTAGAGCAAAAAGCAGTGTTATCAGCAAAGTCAATGTTTTTGTGAAATTATCTAGTAGGCTTGTCATTATTTAAAAGGTAAGAAGTTAAATTTGGAATTCATGAAAGCTTTTGTCTGAAGCACATCCTACATTGTCATCCTCTATTTATCGGTAGTGCAGGTACTATACAAACAGACACAGTGCAGGCTTTCTCTGCATTATGTCTGGCCAGCAGGTTTCAGCCTTGGCTTATAAGTATAATCTCATGAGAATCAGATTCTTTTTGAGAATGTATGTCCAGTCAATGAGAGTGCCACTTGTGCTCCATGGGCTGAGACTAATACTGAACATCTCACTTCTGAGAAGCTGCCAAACAACTTTAAGTAAGATTTTCAATTCCTGTCTATTTGGGGCAGAGTCAAATCCCTAACTGGAAGATGAAGTTCTCACTTATATTCTCCATAGGTATCCAAAATGTATACTTGCATCTGGTTTTCTAGGAGACTATGATCCAGTTGTGTGAACATACTGAACCTTATTCCCTAATGCACACTAATAAGACTTCATTTTCATTTAGACCCACCTATCCCGTTGTAGAAATGTATTTCAAATGTTTAAAAGCATGACCCTCCGCACCTGCCTCAGTGTTGAAGCATGAATTGACAACACCTACAAGAAAATTTTAGGACAACCTGCATACCGGGATGAAAATACGAGTACAAACACAGCCACATGTGTCACATACATGAGCATGACAGGATTGCAAATTAGGAAACAAATTCTTTGTCTAAGCATTTTTTTGAATATATAAGTATAATCATAGCATTTAATTTTGCATTTATGTTGACTTAATGGTAAGTGCCATGACCTACCTTGAGCCTTTGAATGGAAGAGACCTTTCATGTGTATGTTATGGGACAGGGGAGGGGAAGGAGACCAGACTTTATTGTAAGAGAGAGAGGAAAGAACAGGGGCTTCTGTGCAATGTATAAACACTTTCTTGAGTATGAGGTTGTACAAGCTGCCCAGACTCCATTAAGGAAAGGCCTCAGATAGACATGAGAATGGTTACAGAGCCTGTGCATTATCTCAGCCCTACTAAAATGAAAATATACAGTACAAACAAAAGATCTACAGCTTTGTGAAGAGATTGGGAGAGAAAGGAGGGGGAGCAACTGAATGTTGGGCTTTGCAAATGCATGCAACAAAAAATCTTTTCTTCCCTCTAGCCATTGTTCTATTGTCTTTCAAAGGCCATTAAAATGAACAGCAGGTTGTGATGAAAATTTCATTAAGCCCTAGTTAAATCATTATGAGGGTGCCATATTCATGTCTCTGCTTACTCCCCATCCAGGAAAAAATGAATAGGAAAGGGTTGTTGTTTTTTTTTCCCCTTTCTCCTAAAAAGCGAACTAACAAAAGTTCAGAAGTTAGAAGAGAATGGGAAATGGGACATGAAACAAAAGGAGGCCAGAGAGGTGAGCTTGCTAAGAAGAAAATTAGACTTGCATAGGAGCATTGAAAGGTGGTGAGGGACAAATACATCATTTTGACAAGTCTCCCTCCCCCTTCCCTTCAGCCAACATGATTGTTTTTAGAGTGGCTAATTAAAAAATACATATTTCTGGGTGGAGATGGCAAAACTGTTCTTAGAGATCTTCCACAAATAAGAGTCTTTTTTCCCTAAAAGAAGTATGTATTAGTGCAAGCACAATGTCTTCTCTGTTTGAACTCCAGCAGAAAATCGACTTATTGTCATGTTGTCTTCATGTAGTGCTAAAGTGAAGTTGTCAGTCATCACTGGTTGCTAGTCAGTTAATTAGCATATTAATGAATTTCCCCATGAATAAGATAAGTTACAAGTGGGAATCTTTGGTAGTACATGTGGGTAGCAGCTCAACAATGCATGATCACTGTGTATTGCAGTAATAATTTTTAGTCTTGCTAGTTTGTGGAGCTTTGTAGAAGACCAAGAATCTTGCTTAAGCTTTGCTGCATTATGTCAACAACAATAATATAATACTTTATTTCTCTTTGGGAAGAATGGGAAACATTAGCACCAGTAGCTGAGGTTTAAATAAATCAATTTCCTGTGAATTTTTCAAAGTCCAGATATGAGCCAGATTCCCATTTCTCTATGTACTCAGAACTTTATATATTATTTAACCTGTACAATGGGGTATGTTTGTTCTGTTTTTATTGTTTGAAATTGTCTTCTGAATTACTATGGGAAATGTACTTTTGAAGCACTCTTTTCAATGGTCTCTTTATTCAAAACTGGAAAAAGGGAATGTCTGGATAGACAGCTTTAGGTCTTGATGCAAACCTTGTATCAGTCAGGAAAAGGACCTCTTGTTTCTTAAATGGGTTATGAGGACAAATGAGGTAATCCAAAGTATTGATAATAGGTCTGACCGTTATCAAGAAACTTTCTTGATATACAGTAAATTATTTTCTTACATTTGTTAGAAAGTAATAGTTAATACTTAGTAAATTTTGCCAGTAAACAACAAGGATTTTTACAGTGTTATGAAACATACTACTCAGAGTGCACAAATGTGCACATGTATGTGTGCATAAATGTAAGCACATATGTGTGCCCACACATGAGTGGCACAGGAAGCATCACCGTTCATATAAATTGTTTCAATGTTGCTTTGTTTTATGTATGCCCTTGGTTAATCTTCCCTGTAGGAAGCCATGCTGCCTACTCATTCCTAAACACTTCCCAAAAGCTTGTAACTTCCTTTTTCTCCTTGTGTATGTGTATGATATTGTTTTTTGTTGGGGTGTATACTTGGCTCTAAAGCCCTGTGCTCTTCCCTCCCCTTGTAAACTTGCCATTTTACTCTTGCTATATGGAAGTATGTGACTGATAATGGGTCATGCTGACACAGAGAGATGGAGTGTTTCAGTGAATCTAAAACTTGTGGAATTTTACTCATTGCTAATACAGTGTCCATTTTTCTTCTTTCAAATTCTGCAGAAATTCCTCATACGTAGCTTTAGTATTAGGCCCCCAAAGGCACAAACCTATTACTGAAGTCACACAATGTTATTTTACATGAAACATTCTGTCCTTTCTAACTTGAACTTCAGAAGAGGAGTCAGTCCCCTTTTATTCCTGGTGTACAATAATGAGGATAATGGAGTGGGTTTTGGAGAAGCCTTATATACTGTGACAGACCTCAAGCCCTTGCCCTGAGGGTCGTCTGCCAACCATGGGATTCCTTTTGCAGCTAAAATCATTAGGCGAATGAGATACAGGCATGTTTTTCTTCTGTTTTCTTAAGGCATCAGAGGATGGCAGAGACTCTCTGTCTGTCTGTTCTGTTCATTTGTAGAAATGAAATGGAAATCTCTTTGAAGTCACTGAGCTTGACACAAGTTCATGAAAGCAAAGACCAAAGCAGCCACTTAGCTTTTTCTTGCACTATTAATGAGATTGGATTGCTGTATTTTAATTTATGTGCCGTGCTTGTGGAAAATTAAATCTCTGAAATCTGTGTAGCCTTTTCCTCTAAACGTATGGCTTGGCTTCTGGAAAAACAATAGGAAGCAAGTGAGTTCTCCTATTTTTTTACAGTAAGCCGGAGTACTCACCACCTCTTTACATCTTCTAACTTTTAATTAAGAATCAATCTTTTTTTTTCCATTTTGGCAGTACATATTTTAAACAGGTTATATATCTGTCTGTTTATCTTTAAAACTTATGTACTGTATCTTCTGAGGCAAGATCTATGTTATTGTACAGAATTTGTAGGAATAAAAGGGATCTACCTGATCACAGAGACTGTGCATATGGGCGTGTAGGCAAATTAATTCATCTGCATGGCTCATTCTATAATAAGGACCTCTGAAACTCCATTTGATTTGGCTGCTTAAATGAATTACTTGAATCTTTTATAAATACATGTACACAGATACACATATGTATATAAAGTGTATGTATTATGTATATTCAGATACACACACACACACGAATTTTGTATATGTAGTACTTAATATTGCTCCTACTCCAAAATTTTGATCTACTAGTCCTTAGGTCTTCTGAGCAGGAACAATTAATCCCAAGCGTTTAGTAAGCAGGTAACATATATGTTTGCAGGGCTTTAAGAGGCAATTTAAGTATTAGAGTGTCATGTATTATAGTATGCTGCAATGCTAGAAGTAATTATTGTGTCGTAAAGAAAAGGAGGATAAAGGCCTCTCGGGCATGATTTTTGTCTTCTGAACGTCCCCCAAAGGCTATTTGTGTTTGATGTTTAAGTTTCCATTATAAATCACAACACCTGTTCTTCTGGTAATTTAAATGGCTGTTGTTTAAGCAGTTCTGTAGTCTATAAAAGTGAACCATGTTGAATTCAGGCTTTCTATTTGAAATAAGATCCCAGAATAGCTTCTAATATTATCAAACTTTTAATCAACATATCTTGTAAAGAAATCAAGAGGTTTCCCTTTTCTTAAGGCATAAATTCCAAAGCAGGCCATTAATAGGCATAAGAAGGGAGGCCTTTGAAATGCAGACTTTTGTTTTTAAATCACATCTGATGAGATGGGAAGCAATAAAGTGAACAGATTCAGGAGAAGCCTAAGGATACTCTAATTGGTTGAGGTTTGAATTTCTTCTATTTCGTTCTTTACTGTCCCTTGACAAAGTACATATTGAAGAGTCTTTGTAATGCTCTTCTACTGAAGGACAAACAAGGATACTTTGCAGTTGAGTACTCTTAAGTTTTGATCATACAGTCCTGATGCTGTGGAAGGATGCTTCAATGCATTGTGGTTCCATGTTCATCTGTGCAGTCTGTCACCAGAAATTTTGTCTTTCTGTGTGGAGTAAGCCAGCATTAAACTTCTGTTCACCACTTTCAAAGCCTCTGCCATATGGAAATCTGCATTCATATACTGCTGATAAAATATAAAAAAAATAAGTAATAAAGTAAAAGATGAAGTTTATTAAATAGGCCTATGAAGAGTAGACACTGGTAAATGCTGTGATGGCTTAAACCTTTATTAACACGTGTTTTAACTCTGGAACAGAGCTAGTCCAGTTTGAAGCCTTGCCAGCTCTTACTTGCTCAAAGTGAAGTTTATTCATTTGTCACCTTCAGTTTTAAGTATTACTTTCTTCCTAATATTTTAGCTCGATAGTCACAGTTTATTTCAATGGATCTTTTCAAAATTTGCTTAGATTCCCTTCCAAGTCACTCTTGATTGCATCCTCAAAGGTTTGGAGCTTTTGGATTTTTCTTTTTGATTTTTGATAAAGGCATCTGAAGTGCTGATACAGCATCTTAAATATAAAGCGTTACAGTCAAGTGAGATTCAGAAAACCTGTGCTTTTGGAGAGAAGTCTCTCTCCCCCTCCATGTTTTAGAATTAAGTCTTCTCTGATTCATCTCCATAACTAAAATTTCCTTCCAGGGTACATGAGTTGAATAATATTGGACAAACAGAAGCCAAAGCAAAGTGCTTGATCTCTAACTTCCCATGTTACACAGTGCAGCATGTAAGTGGTTCACCAAGACCCAAATAATTTTTTGGCGTTCTGTCTGCCCCTGATGCTCCAGGTAATCAGACTCTTCAATAGCCATGATTCATTTAAATAGGGATTTTCAAAACTTGCTGCCAGTCGTAACCCCAGATAATTTTGCCTGTTGCCCCCAGTGTGTTCTACCTAGATGAGCTTGCAGCCTGCCTTCATTTCCCCCCGCCCCCCCCCCTTCATTTCACCCTCCCTTGGAAAAGCCACTAGCTTTCTGAGCTTCATTTCACTCCTTGGATCATTGCTGGAGAAACCTCTGACGCAGACTGGTAATACACAAATATACATGGGAGTGTGTGCCAGCTCTTTCTGTATGCTTCTGTGCCACAGCTTTTGGGGATGTCATTTATTCAAGAGTGAAGAGCGAGCCACCTGTTTCTCATGCCTCTTGTCCCTCATATTAAAGGTTCAAGCCCTTGCTGAATAGTAACATCTTAATCTGGGCCACATACACATTTAACTGAAACCTTTTTGTCGAGCTAGCAGGGTACGTGGGATTTTTTTTTTTCCCTCTCTCTTACCCCCGAGGCGCTTGTCACGACCGTGCATATTAAAATTAATCAGACCTCCCAGGCTTCTGTGACTGTGTGGTTTAACATGAAGAAGTGGATATCAAGCATTTGCCCTAATTAAATAGGCCTGCTTGGTTTTGTTCTAGTGGATACTTGGTCCTTTTTTTAATAAGAGCTGCTTATGGAGGAGGCACGGACAGCTCTAGAGTTACTGGAGAGCTCACTTCAAAGTTTTCCCCACCACCTGCGCCCAGGATGCTGAGACCTGAAGGGCTCCCCACGTTATTTCTTAACAGCACAATTTGCAGGAAGTAAGTGGAGGGGGAAGGGGAAAATACAGCCAAATGAGTGAGAGAGCAATGAGGGAAGGAGAGGCGAGGAGCTGGGACGAGCATGTAGATTGGCTTTTTGAAGTTGATTAAGATGACCTATCATCCTGTCTGATTAGCTTTAGATCTCAGTCTGTGCCATGAGCTGTTCACAAGGCTGTCTTGTATCTTCTGTTTACCAGAAGCAAGGGAAAGCCTCTAGTATGGCAAGGAGCAACATTTGCAGCAACTCCCACTTGCTTGTTACGCTAATGAAGTAGCCTTGTAAAAACACTCTTAAAGTTTGAAGCTGTTGCTTACTTTTATTATGTGTCTGCTTAACGTTGATATTTTTAAGGTGGTTTGAGCCTTGCCAGTTTTGTACAACTCTCTTCATCTCCTGCATTGTAAATAAGCTGTACTGGCAAGATACAACTCCTTTCATCATTTTTTCTTGTCATACAATTTAATTGTATTGTGATTCCTGCATTTCCTCAGGAGAAAACAAGCTGTATCTATGTGATTTCTATCCTGTAATGTATAAATGCAAAAAGCACTCAAAACAGGGTAAAGGAGAATTGGGGAGGCAGACATCCTAAAACCTGTGAAATTGTAACTAAAGGCTGAAACCATTTAGCAATTCAACAAGTTAATTTTAGCCAAAAATAGTAGAAAATTTGGAACGGTCAACATTTTTAGACAAAATGTTTCATTGGAAATGGTAGCTTTTGTTTTTAGATGTTTTAAGATGATTAAGCTGAAAGAGAGATGAAAACATTTCAACTAGGATTAAATAAAACATTTTGGGTCAGGTGGAAACAGCTTTTCCCCTGACTTGGTTTGGCAGCTGAAATGAAAAAATTGAAACTAGTTGAATGAAAATGAGTTTCAAACCTGGAGAGGTTTTGGGTATGTATGTGTGTCTAATGACCTGAGGAGGGCAAGTAAGCAGTTGTTATTAAGACACATTTATATATTTGAATGTTATGCACTGTGGTTTTGAGGGTAAACTATAATATTTCAGTCAGAAAAGCTTTCAAAATTTTATTTCCTCCAAATGTGCAAATTTCTATGTCTTCTGAAGCCTCAGTCAGAAGAGTTTTGCAGCACCTAGGGCATTTGATTTTGAAACAGATTTTGGAAGTTTATCATACTTCCTATGTTAGACATACTTGGCGTGCATTTGCAGCAGAAACCGATGAATCTATTCTAGAGGGCCTAGAAATCTGCAGTCATTACACCCTCAGAATGTGATTTTGCTTTCTATTAACATTCTTGCAACCCAGTATGCAGGCAAAATGAAAAGCTTTATTTATCTGTTTCCATAACAGTTCAAATCGCTGAAGTAAAACCCAGCAGGTAGGATGATACTCCATTGATTTAAAAATTTATTGCATGTCCGTGCACTAACTCGTTCCCCTCTTTCTCTGTCTCTCGAAGTATTATTGTTATTCCTATTTTATTTTTCATTTCAAACCTTGGCACAACCCAAATGTAACCATATTGACACTGCCAAGCATCTGTCTGGTGCTTGACAGCATCATAGAAACCCTTCCACTGTTTCATCTGGGTTGCTATTGGTTATTTAACAACACAATGCAAACGGTGCAGTGTGGGTGTGTATGAAATGGAAAGAAAGGTTGAGGTGGGGGGAAGGAACCCTGTACAAGTAAATACATCTTTCATTGTATCTTTTGTTTGGTCTGTTTGCTGTGTGCTATTTGGTAGTCAATAGTGTTGTTTGACAATTCTGCAAAAGAGTAAGAAACCTTTTCTTAAACTTTTATTCCCGTGCATTTATCTCAGTCCAGAAAGTTTTCTTCTTTTTATTGTTGCTGTTTAGCTGATGTGACGTAAGCTGATACTTAAGAAACGCTCCTTATTGAGCCGTGATCTTGTACAGGTGAAGTGGACGTTTTGAGAGCTTATGGAAGGTTTACTGTGAAGGTCTTTGGGGCAATAGAGTTCTTTGAAGTTTGTGTCTTCGTTTATTTATTCAGCCAGGGAATGAAAGTGAAAAGTGAACGAAGAGAAAAATTAGTCCATGCTTTCTGCTGAAGAATGCCCTGTTAGCACTTGTGCGACACGGTAAGGCTTTCTGAGATGTTTAGCCTTGATTTAATTTGTATTTAAGATCTCTCCTCCCAGCACATTAATATAATGTCAATGTAGAATGCATTGTATGGTGTAATTACTGAAGAGAGCAGTAGTTGGGAAAACAGACGGTAATTGAACACATGGCTGTTTATTACAACAGGACAGTGCTCCTACGCTGGTATTTAGGGCATTAATAGGGAAGAATTGATTTGTTGTTTTAAGATGAATTCAATCACTGTTGCTTAGGCCTTTGTTTGTTCAGGCCGAGTTATGCTTTGTTTGTGTTATGTGCCCAAGAGGTTTACACACCACAGCGTGGCATTAGTCATGCAGAGGGCTTGGGAGCAGAGAGCCATTTAAATGAACAAAGGACATTTTTCTTTTTTGGCTCTGTTTATCTTCCTCTCTAGTTTTCTTACCCTCTAATCTATCTCCATCTCTCTCTCCATCTTTCTCCCTCCTCTTTCTGCCTCAAACATTTTTGATCAATGCAGAGATCCTCCTGCTTTTCTCCTGCCCCCTCTTTATTCACCCTCCCAAAGACGAACGGAGCTCTGATTGACAGGTGGAAACACGGGGTTGTGGTATGGTGTAACTAGGAGTGGTTGCTCCCAAGTTTGTGCAGGGAAGAACTGGGATAGAGCTGGGGGGTTGGGGAGACACAGGAACGTTCAACTTGAAAGAAAATTATAATTTCAAAGCAAACAGAGGGGGAATGAGATGTACCACTGGACGCCTGAGCTCTGGTGTGTTTGAAAGAGGGAAGGGGTGCACCTTTTGTGGCCCTTTAAATCCTGGGATTGAATTGGCCTTCTGCCCCCTTCTCCTTTCTACAGACTAGAGTCAGAGGGAGGAAGAGTGAACCATGTGATTGAAGCTGAATTCCTGGTCTCCTCTTTGAGAGTGGTATGGTTTATATTCTAGGCTCATTGTGCTTGAGAGGAATCTCATCTTGATTTATTGATGAGTGTGGAAGAGTTAATAGACACTTCAAAACAATGTGGGCCAAGTTCTGATCTCAGGTGTAAGTTCACAATTCCCACTGAATGGGCAAAAGCTTGAAGAAGGCAACATTTGACCCAATACAGGATTTGTAAAGAACCCAGTGTGAATTGCTTTTTTATCCCTGTACAGACAGGGATTAGGCCTATTCCTAGAAAGAGCATTATTAAGAGAACTGAAAGGTAACAAGAACAAAGTCTACGCAGTCCTCTGTTTCCTAGATGGTGAGATAGTTGTATCTAAGTAACATAGTGCATGATGAATTAGCACTCAGACTTAACCTTTTGGAGGTATAGAAAATACTAGCTTATACAGCACAAGGAAGGAGAGCTACAGATGTGCGACATGGAGAGCCAGATTCTTCCTGCCGGGGAAAATAGCCACATGTTCATACACTGCAACACACAGGAAAGGATATCAACCTCAGTTGTTCATCTGATCCTTTTAGTCATAGTTAATGAAATTATTGAATCTCTGAACAAATAATAGAAGCACAGGAAGTGACAAGTAGAAGAGGATCTGAAGTCCAACAGTGTCTTTATCCATGCCTGCAATCATAGGCAGTTGGTTGTGTATGGGACATGCTACTTGGCCATTACTCATAAATCTTTTCTGAATACCTGGAAAGTGCAGTTAAAAAGGCCCAGTCCATATGCCCGAGGGGAAATTTCCTTCGCACTTAAAAATAAAACCAAAAAAACCCAACAAAGCCAGATCTTGTATTGCTCTGCCAATAAGCAAGAATGATCACAGCTAAAGACTTCTACAACCCTGAAGTTACAACTGGAGTCCAAGTGCTTTATCAGTAAGGAAGGTGTCTCTCCCAACTTGGAAGTGCTTATCCAAGTGTCCTGTTTTTCCAGTACAGTTTGGAATGTTTCATTAGTTTTGTACTGTAGATTAGCCCACCCAATCTCAAGGTAAATAGTCTAGAGACAAAGATCACATGGAAGAAGAAAGCCTCTCTGTTTTGTATGCATCATTGATTTTTTTTTTGCTAAACTTCTTTTTGTTCTTTCTCTATTTTGCCCACAACACATATCCCTCCATAACTGAGTGTCTTATCTCCCACAGAGTCAGACACCAGGGGGAATAAAAAAAGAGGGAAAAAAGTCAACAACTAAGCAGAAAAATTGCTTCAACTGTAGTCATTACCGTGTAGTCGATCAAATACCGTAAGATCACTGTTTGCGAAATCTGAAGCACGCCAATGTCTTTTTGCTGGGATGTCTATACACTAGCCTTAAATAGAGCAACGTATTTCCAAATAACTCCTTTTCCTCATATGGGAAATTAATATATGAAGATGAAACTAGAGGACAGCAGGTTTTCGCTAATGATTTTCAGCTGCAACAATTCTGGATTCACACTGAGCTCATGTACAGCCTTAATCAGCAATGCTGTTTAAACTAAATATGGAGACATCTCACTGAAGATTATTTTATTTTAAGTCTTTTTAAATGCATTTCCTCTTGCTGTGTCATCTAATTGATTCGCAGCTCCTGTGAAGTTTTGGGGTATGGGACACAGATCCAGGCAAAAGGCATCCTTCCTTTAAAATTTTGGCCAAGCCAATCCTGTATGAGTTCAGAGGAATTAAGAAACTGTCATTGGGAATCAGTCTGTAACTAACCATAAAATTATTAGATTAATAATACACATGATGTAGGTATTTAGGCTATAACCTGTTCTTTCCGCTGGAAAAAAAAAAAAATGCTGTCCTTTAGAGATGATCAAGTTATTACATTACCATTTTTACCAGTATTTTATTGCTAGACCAGTTGCTGAATGGGGGAACATAGTACCCAGTGGATGTTACACAGTGTGCATGAACCACTGTTTTAAAGTCAAGGGGCCCTCAGAAGTAAAAAAGACAATGTAATTAGGGGTTGCATTCTTACACTGCCAGCCTGCAGAATTTTTCCAGTTTTTCTGTTGTAAAACTCTTTTTGTTGGTTGTTGGTTTTGTTTTGGCCTAAGGCCTTAAATACAGCACATAGGAAACTGCCATTAAGGTTCTAGAGAGAGAGAGAGAGTACAGATACAGTTCTATTTAATCTTTGGTTTCTCAATGTCTTTGCTAACAATTCATTTGCTTATATTGGACATTATAAATGTTCACCAGAAATCACACCAAATGTACCATCCACCATACTCCTAAGTATTTTCAGGAGCAAATGAGATGCACTTTATGGCCATTTTTTAACTTACCTGCTTTGGGTATTTTTAGTATACAGGTTCCTGTAGACATAAAGGCAGGTGAAAAAGCATCAAGAGAAGAATGAAGATGCCTTCTTCATTTGCATAAACAGGCACCACTGTGGGAAAAAACAAGGAGTCAATTTTTGTAAGCTTTTAGGATAGTTCTTTGAGGAAGTTGAAGGATGTGCCGTAGTTTGGGGTTTTTGTTGTTGTTTTTGTTTGTTTGTTTTCAAAATAATTTTCCTACTAGAAGGGAGCATTGGGATTGTTTAGGCAATCCCAGGTAGCTTTCCTCCCAGGCTGAATGCGTTCCATGAAGCTGTCAGTTCTTTAGCTTAATACTGGGTCTTAGTGTATTAATTCAAAGCTTTCAGTGATCTAGGACACAACATGTGCCAGGAGTAGGAACTAAAATTAGAGGCAGACTTTTGGCTGTGAGAGCTGCTTGAGGCTACTTGAGGTGAAAGAGGGAAGAGGCCTGACGTCAGTCGCAGCCCAAGGACTGCATGATGTCCAGAGCATCCCCTCGGGTACAGGTTTTTCTTTAAAACACACTGCAGTGAATGACCCTTCCTCTCTTGTCTTATCTCACTCACTGATACTATAGGTGGTTTGCTTTACCCACCAGCTCCTTGTCAAAAGCTCACTTGTCAAAAGTTCACTTGTTCCTGTTCTTGGTAGGATTATTATTTTATTTTTCCCCACTGTAAAAGAGGACTGAAAACTTAAATAGTAGCTAATCTTTGATAACATGCACCTAAAAAAAGTGAAAACGTTGTGAAACACAGTGAAATTCTTATGAAAGATTCTGAGTTCCCATTCATAGAAAACAGTTGTTAATAATGTAACCTAACAGTAGAAAAATTAGTAAGTGAAATAGGACTGAGTGACAGGAAAATTGCTTCTCTCTCCTTCACTTCAGTGAATGTATTTTTTATGTAGAATTTTATGCTCTTGGCTGTATGCAAGAATCATTTCCCTCTTTTTTTTTTTTTATGTATCATAATTCCATTAAGGACTATGAATGCGAAATAATTAGACATTGTTGTTTGGTTATGTAGATTCTCCTGTGATCCCTTCTTGTTTACTTCTTTTAAACTGTCAATACTGTTCTTGCCATGTAGAAATAATGGCTATGTTACTTCATGAATATGAGATTACAGAGACTTTGTTTTAAATTGCTGTAACAATTGTTCCTCCTCTGTCATTGTTTCAGGCCATTTTCTTCATGAAAGGATAAATAGTAAGAAACACAAGTTCATAGACATTTAGTCTTTACTAAAAACTCTTCCAGTCTTTACCTGACTGGCTGGTTTCTTTCTAATAAAGTCATAAAGCTGCACTTTGGTACTTGTGTGGGATTCACATAAAAGTAAGAGGGGGTCCTGGTCTAAATGAGATACATAGAAACCATCTGCAGTACAAGAATTTTGTCTTATATTCAAACATAGAAAGATGTATCAGTTTTTACTGTTAGGGAAAAAAGTCTTCCCCTCTGAAATCTGTACTGTGAATCTAAACTCTGATATTTCTCTCTATTCATGCACAGCACTTTCTTTGATGACTGTTGGAGTTCTGATCTCACAGGGAGAGGAGAATATTGGAGTTGAAATTTCTTGAACAGAGCTTAGGGGATAATACTGTGTTTAGTTTGTTTCGCTAGATGCAAGCTAATCAGAGAGTAATTAACAGTCAAATTGCCAAGGTCCTTATTTGTGTAAAGGATCTGGTATTGAAGTCCTCAATGAAGTAACACTCACATTGAATTCAATGAGACTTTAAACTAAACAAATGCTTCAGGATTTATCCCCAGCTATCTTCTCACTGTCAGTTTTTTAATGAGCATCCTGTAAAATTGTTGAACAATTGTACTGACTTTGATTTTTCAAGGTTTTGAAGAAAATTGCTTGCTCAGGTGGTGGAAAAAAATATTGAAACAAAACAAGCACATTTTTCATGTGTTGTCTAATGTACTGTTAAGCAGATTCAGACTGTCTCACCTCATGCTTGCTGATAGGCAGCATGTTAAGGATGTTATAAAGAGTATCATATAGGAATTGCCAGGAGGAAGAATTACATCTGATAAAGGCATTTTAGACCTCATGTTCAGTTATTGAAGTTGAGATAAAATTTAGACAGAGACATAGCTATAGATGCCAGTACTTTGTTTGTTTGTTTTAGAAATTAAAGGGAAAAAATGCCACTGCTAAGATCACCATGGTGTTTAAATGCCATCATTTTGTGTCAGAAGAAGCAGCTAATATATCTGGATTCATCCTTTGCCTTGCTTTCCTCAGTTGTCACTGAGAGCTCCCAGGCTGAGACAGATGGCTGCTGGTTTAGTTGTGTGCGTGGGAGACAGGAACTTCCACATGTGATTTTTTACCATTTGGTAGTAATTAGTTTGTTGTATAAATTAACATTAACTGAACCATTCTTCAGGCATTGTTTGTAATTATCTTATTTGAGCCTCTGAGTTGTGTAAAGAAATAAAAAGCAGGGAAGAAACGGCTTCTTATTTTGTACAGGGAAAGGACTCTATCATTAAGCAGAACAGAGCAGCAATTACCATCGCATACCCAGTAGACTGAAAACTTTGAAAAAACACTTTAAGAAAAAAGATATTTTTTTTTTCTGTAAATATTAATGGAAATTAATGATGTAGAAGTGCAGAAGATTATATAAAATTTGTAAGAATGAGCTATAAATGCAAGCAATGGTGATCATGCCTCCCTGGCATCATCATTACTGCTACTACAATGACCACCGCGGCTACTTCATTTGTTGTGTGTTTGTGAGGAGTAGAGGGTTTATTTATTTTTTAAAATATATGTTTTCTCAATTTTATTCCAGTTTTTTTCCCCCAAGTATTTTCTCATTTAGTTATTTTTTTTGTGGTAGACAGTATGGATCTTGTGTCTGCGTATCAAGCAGTGAACTATTGTTAGTGCTGGTTTTCTCCAGGGATTTCTGTCACTTCCAGAGACCAGCCAAATTGGAATTGTCAGGAGAACAGCCTCTCACATGTTCCGTGGCACTTCTGTTTCCAGACTTGGCCAGGATCCAGACATGCAGAGGTTCATGGATGTGAAAAATAAAAGGGAAAATACCCTCTGGTATTAGCCCAATATTTCAGTAACGTATTGGGAATCTCTAGGTTCATTGGCTGGAGAAGTTCAATGCTTCAGCAAGTAAGAAAGTTTTATATTTCATTAGACTGAAGTTCTTCCCTTTCCTACCTAGGAGTAGGTGAGAATTGGTGTTGGTGTCCATCTTTTAGTATAGCTCTCCTGCCCTGGATACAACACTGGCAAGATGGGCAACACAGTGCTGTGCAGTAAATCCTCTTGCATATAGGCTAGGTTGCAGTAGTAAAACTCAGGTGCAGTCCATCACAAGGCATTCCACAGCTTCATTAAAATTAATGTAGTATCCAGAGTGTACCCTCTAGAGTAAAGTTCATGTGACTTGAGTTTTAAAGTGTATTGGCATTTTCTTGTGAAACAAAATGAAGACCATTTTAGATCCAGACTTGAACTTGCCTAGGTGAATTCGTGTGGAGTCTGGTTTTACCTAAACTCATTGCATACAGGGCCCATCCCTGAGAGTTGTGTTTGGGTCTTCTTTGTCTTGTCAGAATTGCCAGTAATAGTCACATTTGTCCAGTTACCTGGACAATACATGCTGAAAGAGGACTTGAAATTCTGAAATGTGTAAATATAGCTGCAGCTTAGTAAAGAATTGTTCTGTTTTTCTTGGCATGGTGAATTAGCCTATATGAAGCTCCATGCTGTTTAGGGAAGAGGAAGGTGGGAGGGAGTGTGTGGGAGCTTTAGTAGATGGAAACACAAAGAGAATGTAAGCTGAAACAGTTGAAACCTGTGGCGAAGAGAAAGCTACTGTGGTTGGTTTTCTTTCTGGTTTTCTTTCTGACAAGGGCGAATGCTGTAACCGAGAATATCTGTGGTTCTCTAGCTTTTGGTATCAATGAATCAAGCATTTTCTGAACCATTCAACTGAACACTTTTTTTTCTTTTTTCAACTATGAAAACTGAAGGTAACAACCATGCTGTCACTGATGTGGCAGAGGTGGATAGGCTTGCATTTAGCTGAAGTAAGCATGTGAGCTTTCAGTTCACCTTCAACTTGTTGAAGGCTTGTGGAGCAAGAAGGAAGAGAGCTGAACAAAGCCTCTTGTTGTATGAATTTTACAGCTGCAGCATCATTGTACCAACTGTAGGGCCATTTTTTTTCGTCCCTGGAGGAACAGAAGGACAAAAAATTGGTCCTGTGGCTAAAAGCACAGAGCAGAGTCAGAAAATACAGTTTCTTCAGTTTTGTGTTTTGTAGGCATTTTTTTCAACAGATTTTGCACACAAACTCCATTCTGTGTCCAAGTTCTGCAGTTTTAAAGCATGGTTGATAATAGTAACTGTGTATTTCTTCACAGTGGAGAAATTGAATTCCTGCTTGGGAGATACAGCCTGAGAGTGGCCCTCCTTACAAGAAGGGACTAGTTGTAATTCTTAGGAAACAAGCTGGCTGGAAATGTTTCTGTCACGAGTCAGCCCCATTTGTCTGCCTTACCGGAAGTAAGATTGCAGATTGAGTTTGGAAGCCTCTGGCCTGAATTCAGTAGGTACCTCACGGGCAGAGCTCACTTTTGCCTCAATGGGATTTCTGCAAGTGGAGCAGCTGCAAAGTTGGGCCCATAGGGTTATGCAATGTGAACTTGGCACTGCAGCTTCATGTGGTAGTTACACTACTAGGAGGTTTGGTTTCCATGCCTCCTCCTAGATTCTTTCTTGGACCAGACTGTTCTCCTTGTGGAATCTTGGTGCTCTTACCTGGAGCAAGTGCTGTGCCAGGACATCAGGCTGTGGTCTGTCAGGCTTGCAGTCCTTATGGCACCAGGCACTGCGCCCACGTGCCAGAGAAGAGAATTGTAGTCATAGAAGCAAACATAAAATCATCCCCTCCTTGCCTGACACTTGAAAAATTTCTTGTTGCTTCATACGCTTTTCCTCACATGCCTTGTAGAATTTATTTATGTATTTTATGGACACGCGAGTTACAAGCTTTGGCGTGGCAAGAAGGGGAGGAATTTTTTGTTTTGTTTTTAATTTGGGGAAGAAGGCGGGTGGGAGGGAGCATGTGGGAGCTTCAGTGACTTGGAGCTCAAGGAGAATGCATTAATTAATTAACCCAGGAGAATCGCTGAGATGCGGGAGTGAGAAACTGCAGCTTTAAAATCCAGTGATCTTTATCCACTGTTGGGTTTGGGTCAAAGACCTTGGATAAGAGAAGGGGGGAAGAAGGGTGAGCAGGAGGGTGGGCACAATGAGAACCAGATGTTTCAAGCTGGCAGGGGTTGGCCTCTCTGTTATTGTGTGACAAGCCACCCATCTCCCCCACACACCCAGCCTTCAAAAGTATGTCATTCTTTTCTGAAGTCCTTCCATCCTCTGCAGAGGGAGGGAGAGAAGAAGGGAAGGAGAGGCACACACATGCATGTAGACACACACATACATGCATGTGTACATACATACATGCATGCACACATGTTCACACAGACAGCCCTGGCTTTGCTTTTTTCCTTTGGCCTACCTTGTCGAGTGGCCCTGGAAGACTAAACAGGTGTTATCTACTTTTGATTTCAGTGCATTTAAATTAATCCTGTCAGCTCAGCTGTTAAAACAACTGTCATCTCCAGCTGTTAGTAATTTTCGACTGGGCACTTTTACAGGTTGCCAAGTTCTGAGCCTGCATTGTGAATCTCTCGCTCCCTTTCTCTCAAAGCACTATAGTAACAATTTGTATTTTTTTTAAAGGGGACTTGCATTGCACTGGTTTTATATCAAACCCTGTTTATTATATATTGAAATAATAATATCACAAAACCCAACATCATCATGCCAGACTTTGGAATAAAGAGCTAAACCATGTGTGGAGTGCAGTGCATATCAATCTTCTGTGGGTTTGTTGCAGCCTCTCTGTGCATTTTAAATTTGAATGAGAGATGAATCAACCTGAGGGTTTGGGAGGGAGGAAGAGGGGGGCTCTCAATTTTTATTGCCAAAAATAAAGCCTCCATTTTAGAAGCACTGGTCTCTTTTTTGTTTTCCTTTTCCTCAGTGTACATTTAACTGTCCTAAGTAGCATTAACAGGGGGGACCTTGTCATGAAAATATTTAAAATACCTTTCAATTTTTAGATTAATGACATACCCAAGGTAGCCTTAAGAATTATAGGGGGAAAAAAAAACATAAATTGAATACGTGTTACTGATTTCAGTAGACACACTCTAATGTGACTTACTCCTATGTGGTTGGGATCTATAGTCCATTACCAGTGCTTCAGACTCAGATAGCACTTGTGGATTATACAGATCTGAATCCTGACAAGGAAGGCTTTCTGTACCTTTAAGGTTCCCACTCATTACAGTTGTCTGGCCAGATTTTCAACTGGTATAGAACTGAGGCTGCTCCCTCGACTTAAGTTGCAAGCTGTCCTTAAAACACTGGAAAGGATTAGTCAGGCATTCTTTTGCATGCTCCTCGGAAAAGGATGTGCTTAAAAAGTGGCTACAGGTGATCTTTTTCTTTAGCAGACCACAGATTATTTCAAGTGTCAGGTAGCCAAATAAAGGGGATCCTTTAAAAAGTCATGTTTTGTATTGTCTGTCCCCTACATAACTGGACTGTTTCTGTATCTTCTAGCAAAATAAAGATTTCAAATTTCATACGTCGTTTCTTAAGATTTTAACTATCTTCTGGTTTTGAATTTCTTCAAGAAAATTCTGTTAAAATAGGAAATACTCTGCAATTAATACCAGCATAATCCTTTTCCTGTCACTTCATCTTTGTTTGGCTGAAGAATTTCAGAAGTGTCAGGAAGTGTCAGATGCTGAAGTACCATCTAATTCAGCAGGGCACATGCTGATCCCATTTCCACCTTTAAAATAAATTTCTGCTTTATGGCGTGTTCAGCCCGTAATACAGAATTGCAGCGATCTGAGCAGCTTCCTGAATTCCAGTACAGTTGTGGCTCTTTTTTAAGGCCCCCACATGAATGTCTTCGTAAAGAAGTTTTGAATTCTTTATGAAATAAGTGTTTTCATATACCTCAGTCTCTGGATGAGCCATCATTATTATCTTTCTTCTCAAACAGTGCTACCATTTAAGTAGGAGATGAAGCAGCTTCTTCAGAGTTCTCATCCCTCACTAAACAATTCTAGTATTTTTCAGTTAAATGTGAAATGATTACTTAAGGTTCCATTTAGTATTAAAATCTGGAATACTAGCTACAAAGCATGCATCTGTACATAGAAATCTGTGGATATATAGGACCAAATTACATACATACCTACATACACAAAACTACTATTGCTACTAATGTTAACAGGAGCTGTGGTTGCTCATCTTGAATTCTGCTCTCTTTCATGCTGCGTGGATAAATACTGGAGCTACAGTGGTATACCAGACACATTTTAGTAGAGAGTTTAACATCATTTCCTTAATGTAAGAGTTTAATCAATAATATATTCATCTAAAATTCTGATTTCAAAGAAGCTGCTACTGGGCAGAAATGTCGTTAGCAATTACTTCTATAAAATACTCCTATTTTGAAAAAGAAATTAACTGATTGAAAATTCAAATAAAGAAGAGACACGCTATGATGGAAACCTTTCTCTACCCAAAATCCAAGCATTTTGGTTTAGGGAGGTTAAAGAGTTCAGAGTCTAATGCATTTTCATTTGGTCATTTATAGTGTATGTTATACTTCTTCGTTTAAAACTGCTGCAAGCCCTGATTAAGATGCGTTGTCAAATGTTCCTGCTTACAAGGATTTATCAATATAGGTTTAGGTTCTGCTTTGCAAGACGTCTCTAGTTTTTGAAAAAAATTGAACTTTGAAGGCAGATTTACTTATGGCTTCTTAGGTGGACTGCTGCTTCTTTACCCCTTCCATCTCCACATCTGGTTCCCACCACCTTTCACACCAGAACTGACTTTTAACTCATGGCTCCTTCAACAAGCTGTCACTATCTCTTTGATGCCAAATACTTTTACAGGTACAGCATCTGTTACCTGAACGCTGCAAAGGTTAATTTACACATACAATATATTAATATATAATAATAATTATTAATAATAAATAATCATCAATATACTTGTTGACTGTTCTCTTTTGCAAGTTCCTTTCCTTGCAGACATATAGGTTGAATCTCCTTTGGCATGAAACCATTGTAAAAGGCAGCTAATTCCAGTGATATCAGTGAAATTATCTCTATGTGAAATTTAAGTGAGACTTAATTAGAGCACAGTGTCTTCAACATACAAAATGTGTCTACTTTTGCTTAGTCAAATTAAAAGGTGCTTGCAAACCTGTGAGGGTTTTGTGCAAAGGTTCTGTTTTTTGAAAGGTTCTATTAATCTTATCTATATGTAGTAAAACCTTGTCAATTCACACTGAAGATTCTGGGAGTTAACAGGTAAGCACATTTTTCAGCTCGCTTCCACTTTGGTGAGGGACTGCACCTAAACTCTTGACCTTACACATCTAAATTCAGGGGTATTCAAAATCTGAATTTTGCAACTCAAGTCAATATTTAAATTTATCTGACTTTGCATTTAGTAGTTTTGGACAACTCATTTATGTTTGACAATCCAAAGGTGTAAGAGATACCTACATATGTTATTATCTCTCAGAAGATAGTCAGAGCACACAAATGAAGGGTGGGGGCTGTGGAATGCTCTGGTCTGGCTGAGGAGGAATCTGCAGGTACACAAATATTTGTCCTGCTGAATTCATAAAACCTATCCCAATCTTCAGGGAACGAGGAGACATGTTAGTGGCCCAAAACTCAAGGGACCTGTGATACTTAAAAGAGCATTTTTCCATCCATTTGTTTCTTTCTTGTGTGACTGGAGTAAGTAGAGGAAGATTACACTGAAGTCTGGTTTTTGAGAGGAGAAGAAAGATTGCTCCATTGCTTTTTTTCCCACTATTGACTGGAAAAAATGTATAACATGAGGAAAAACAGGCTCTGGTTATTTTTTTACTCTTTATTTCAGTTTTCATCTTTCTGTATCTTATTTTCCTTTTCTTCTTACCTTTTTTTCAAATCTTTCCACTTTTCTTCTTGAAGGAGCTCATTAACATCCATTAAGTAGATTTGACAAGCATGAACAAGCATCTCTAAGGCAAGCAAGAAAAGCAACAGTAATAGCAAAAATAATAATGAAAATTTGTTATCAACAGGACATGACTATGTAAAGTGCACTGCAATGTCAATATAGTGCAGAATATTGATAGGCTCTTAATTAAGCAGTGGTTTCTGTTAGATGAGATATTAAATGCAATTCTTGACTGTTCTTACAGATCTCTAGCCCCAATATGCAGTAAGCTATGCTTCTGAAGTTCCTATATTCATAAAACCGAAAGTGCAAATTTAAAATTGTCAGTATATTGCCATGACCCACCGTGTGGTTGTTCTTATTTTGGAGGGAGAGTGACATATTCAGTTTAGTTTGTTGTCTAGGAAGGGACTGTAAGCTAAGAGGAAAAAAAACCTCATTTGCATTCAAAGCTATAATGGTAAATGTATTACAAGCAAAAAATCTGTGCCCTGCTAACCATTGCCAACTAATTTTGATAGATAGACCTCAAAGTAAGCACATTCAAATAACTGCACCTGTTTTCAGTGGTACCAACGTGATGTGCTTCCAACCTGAGAAAAGACATGGGTGTTGGTTTCCATAATAAAGTGGTTGTTTTGTTGCCGTTGAACAAAACTTCATCCGCTGCTGATGGGTGTCCTGGATCATACAGTTAAGTATTTCTGTCCTCTCCAGGTGGACTGCTTGTCAGTGGTCATGTGTCTAGATTTTTTTTATTCTGTCCAGGTCGTGGAAGATGACATTTTTCAGTGCTTTCAGAAAAACACAGGAGATAAACATGTTTATGTGGCATTGTTGGGCTGCCATGAGCAGAGTCAACAGAGCTAAGATTAGGATTGTATATTTCTCTGTGTGTGTACACATGTGCATGAGTTTATGTTCCTGTGAGAAGCTAATGTAATCTGATGCCTTTTTCTACTTTTCTATGGAGGACAGGAAAAAAAAAACAACAACATTTACACTGTGTTTTGAGACTTGATATGTTATAAACTCGTTGAGGCAGAGACAGTGGTTACTTTGTGCTTTCTGTAGTGGTAACTGTAATGTTAGCATTATAAAAAATAGCTCACCTCACACAGCATACACTAGTAAAGGTGATATTTATTTGTGATTTCCTTCAAAATTTTGCTTTAGAATTTCCAAAATATTAATGTTTTTTGAACAGTTGTTATGACAAAGAAGAAAAGGAATTTTACCTTAGATACTGATTTCTTAAGCGGATTTTATTTTCTAGTTGTGAAGAAGCCACAAAATATATCATTGTAAGTGACTTTTCTCCCACCCCATTTCTGCCCACCTTTTTCCACAGTCAAAAATGTTGTACTTACCCATAGCATATTTTTCAGTAGGATAAATGCTTGTAAGTACTTCACCTCAAAACAGTTAGAGCAGACACCTTTATGCTAAGCTTGAAGAGTAAGTGCAGGTTTTCCCCCATTGAGCAAGCCCACTTTAAAACAAGTTTAACGTGCAATTATTGCGTTTTTCTGCAGTTTTAGAGTATGGTCATGAACAAATTGTCATGAGGTAAACTAAAAATAAGAATTTGCAACTTGTCAACTACTTCTAGTTATTCTCTGCATGATTTGTCTTTACCTGTTGTAAACTGATGTCTCCTTTCATCGATCATAGGTTAGGATGTGTACTGTGGAGTAAGAGCAGATGTACAAGCAGTTACTGAGGAGTGACCAGTGTTCTGCAAGGTCATATTGCAGCCTGTCTTACAAGATGATGTTCTGATGTTTTTAATTTGTACAAGGTCCGTGGCTGCTTTAGGGGTATTTCCTTTTGAGGTTGCTGCATCATACTAATACAAGCTGTTATCCTAGCAAATCAACCATATGAACCTTTTAGAATTAATGTTACTCTCCTTTAATGCACGCTTTTCAGTTATTTCTTTTCCTGCTAGAGAACCAGTTGATCAGTTTTGTTCTCTTGCATAAATTATTTCCTTTCATTGTTTTTTTTTACAGTTGTCATATCTTTGTTTTTCAAAGTGCACATTGAACATTCTGAGAACATTTTCATGTTCTTACAACTATACGGAGGGTGGCTAGAATGTAGTTCTAGGAGGCTTACTTAATTGCTCTGGATAGAGACCTCCGCCAGTGCTCTTGAGGAGTGTCAGTGGAAGGAAAACTCGTGAGCAAGCAGGTTCACGTGCAACTTGTGAAATACAGGAAATATAAAAAGTAAAATGTAGGAATTTTACTTTGATCTTGTTCCCAGAACTGTATAACAATTTGTAAACTATCTAGTCAGACCACCCCCCACCTCCTTGCTTTTTTGGACTTAGCTGAAAGAAATGTAATGGTAAATAGAATAAGGTAATTGTAAACCTTTTGCCAAGCTCCTTTCTGCCTCTGTCCTGTACCTTCTCTCTTTTTCCCCACTTCCATTATATTCAATCAAAGTATTGGTAATGGCTTCTGTGGTTCAGAAAAGTCGTGTAGCCCTTTCCCTGGCACATAAAAATCTGTATTACAAGATGAAGATACTTCATGGTAAAATCCTGACTTACTATTTCTCTTCCATATTTTAGTAAGGATATTTATACTGCTAGGTATCTAACTTAGGTGGGCTAAATCAAGCTCTGACAATACCTGCTCCACTTCAACTCTGTGGGAAAATTAACCCTTAAGCATCCAGCTTGAAATACCTTGAAACCAGCTTGGACACACGAAGGAGTCTAAAGTAAATAGTTTAAACACAGTTCTCCCCAGCCAGCCAACCATTATGTATCATAACTGTAATTCTGAGCTTTAAGTTTGCCCTACATATGCATGGCAAATGCAGATTGTATCAGACGGACTAGATAATCTTGGCCAAGAGAAGATGAAAGATCTTGAAGCATTTTCAGAGTCAGTGTTATGCATTGTGCCGTGACATTTCATTGTGATACGATGGGACAATATTATGACGCAGGCAGTTTGACTTTTAAGTTTTGCCTGCAGGGCAAACTCAACATGGTACAACTTCCCCTCCCACATATCTAACAGTAGTTGTAGGACACAGTCACCCAAACTCCTTAAAGCCAAAGGCTATGCTGGCAGTGCTCCAGAAGGAACAGCGCTGCAGCTAATGCTTATATTTCCAGCCTGCATTGAGAGTGCTGAAGCATCTGACTTTGGTTGGAGTCCTAGACTTTCTTCTTTCCTAACCCTGCCTTTCCATGCAGACTGTGACATGAAATTAATATTTGAGGGATGTATTGAGACTGCTTGATAGAAAATCACAGTTGAGAAACCAGAAATTTCTGTTCTTTTCAATACATGTGTGAATATGAACAATATTATCTCATCTTTTGTGATAGGTAACTTCAGCTTATTTGTTCTTTTCATAGGGTTAAAAGATTAAATAGACCTGTATTTGAGTTACCAAAGGGCATAGGGAGTTGGTTGCAATTACTTTCTGTGGATCCTTTCTTTTTTAGGAGAACAGTGGGTACTTTAAAGGATGGGTTGGGTTTTGTTTGTTTGCAGTTTTTCCCTCTCTTTTGGAAGTGTCTTCTCTGTGTCAGGGGTAGAGCCTTCAGCCAGTGCTTAGCTCATGGTGTAATTGTATTGTGCTTGTGTCAAGCCTGCTGTGGGGAAGCTCTCCTTTGGCAAGGAGGACAGACATGAGGGGTGATGCTAAGAAATAATACTCAATAGTAAAAATAATACTGTGCATAAATTTTCAAACCTGACCAATTCTATCCAGTAGAGTTTTGAGGCAATTTCTGGACAGCTGCACTTTGGAAAAATACATACATGCAAATAATGTGCTAGGTAAGACCTTAAGCAAGAAAGCTTTGAGTGGAACGGTAGTGTGTAATTTTCATTGTAAACAACATGGGCGAGTTTTGCCTTGACAGGAGTCTGCCAAAATGAGTTGTAGCTAAAAGGATTTGGTGTGCCATTCAGTACAGAAAGCTAACAGTTGGGTGCCTTGCAAGGTTTCCTTTAATGTGGTTATGCTCAGGTTGTATATCGGACAGCTTCAGACTATTAAATTACATTCTTCTTGCTAGCGCTCACTTCTCACCTTCTAGAATATTTTCCTTTCTGTTTGTGTATTTGTTAAACACCGTTTCAGCAATTCAGATGCCAAAATGAACCGTCTTCCAGCATGATTGCAGGACACTTTAATCCAGTGGTATATTACAAGTAGTTCAATGCTTCATTTTGGTTTTTCTTGAGAATTTTTGTTCTGTTTGATCTCTGTTTGTGCCATGCAGAAAATCCCAATGGTGTACATGTTGAGGCTCATATATTCTTTGCTCAGTATCTGCTAGTAGCAAAACTTCAGGTCTGATCCACTTTATCATGCCCATACTGAAAGCATCAGAGCCCACAGGTTGAATGGCCACCTTCTCCTTTCAAGCAGTCCTGGGAAAGCAAATCAGACAGTGCTGGTTTCCTGTAAGACTGTTCCCTTGTTGGAACACTAAATCATGAAGACAGCTTATAAAGCCCTACATTCTCCTGGCGCTGTTGTGCAGACGCATGCATGTTGTGGGGCTGTGTTGACACAGCCCTGCCACATGCAGGCACAGAAAGACTCATCATCAGTTTGCACCAGAGCAATATTTCCACCTGAAAGCACAAAGAGTATAATGCAAATAGCTTGTTTTCATTTTTAGAGGGAAAAAAAAAAAGTAAAACCACCCACAAACCCCACCTAGAACCTTACAGATAAGTAAAAAAGGCTAAGGTGATGTTTTTTTGAAGGGGAGTTAATGATTGAAAAGGCAGAATCAGATTTTCAGATGAGGCTGAAGGCCATTTCAACTTTCATAGAATCATTAAGGTTGGAAAAGACCTTAAAGATCATCAAGAACAACCGTCAGCCTTACAATCCCATGACCACTAAACCATTTCCAAAGTGCCATGGCTACCCATTTTTTAAACACTCTCAGGAACATTGCCTCCACCACCTCCCTGGGCAGCCTGTCAGTGCAACTCAGAACCACAAGTATCTACTTTACCTTGAAACTGGGCTTGGTTTCCCAAATAATTTAAATGTTTGAATATTATGTTCTGATAGTTCATTAGCATTTATTTCATGTGCAACCCTGCATGTCTTTTACTTACATTACAAAGAGAAACAAGACTAATATTGTTAAATACCTACTAAAGCAAACAAACAAAATCCAACAACAACAAAAACAACAACACATTTAAAAATCAGCACTGTTCTAGAAAAGTGGTTCTGTCACTTTACTATTTTACCACTAATAGCATGTATTCTTGACTGTTGCAGTGTTTCAGGTCTAAAGCATTCCTTCTTGTGGAAGAGACAGCTGTCACCAAAGCCCAATATTGTCAGTATTTTATTTAATGCCAGGAGCAGTAACCTTGTGAGGTGCAAACTCAGACTGGGATGTGGTGTGCTAGGTTTTGTAGCAGCAAACTGTAAAAACATTGATTGCCTCAGAGACCATAGTCTAAAAGTAGGCTGACAGTAGTAAATGTGAGCCAGGGGACAGAACGTAGTGGGGACCTGGGTTGGAATCACCTCAACATCACTCCCATATTCTAGCCTACACAGTGCGTTTCCAGATAGAGATTAGAACATCGCAGCTTGGGCTCACACCTAATTAAGTTTGAATGTGGCAGAGTGAATTAGCGTGTGGGTGTATATTGTCACGTGTGTACCAGGGCCATAGCTCCATCCTACGCTAATTAACCAAGTTTTTGTGAGAGGTGACAAAAAGCAACTCTGGGATTTCTGTCTTTGGTGTGGCTGTAACCTAAGAGAGAAGAGTAGGACAATAATGCACATTAAATAATTTAATGCCATGCTTTTAGTTGTGGATTAGTTTTCTCATAAAATACCTTTGCCTATAGTATTTGGTTAATGAAACAAGAGTTGAACTGTGACATTATGAGTATAAATAGCACCTATAATTTCTGCTCTTATTTACTTCAATAGCCAATTTTTAGTCAACAGAAGGGAGTATTTAACAAAAAAGCAGAATTTGCCCCAATTCCAATTATGATGGCCTGAAAAACCTATTTATATTTCTCTCTATTTTTATTTTTAAATTTTATTTCTGTAAATTAAGATTTAGCTTTTTGAAGAGAGTTTATTTAAATTCCCCAAGTCCTTCTTCACAAATACATAACACTGAAAGAAAAGGCTCTTCTTAAAATACGAGGATTGGGCTTTTCACACCAATTTGGTAATAACCAGACTTGATCAATGTTTTTGTTTTAAAAAACCCACTTTTTACTACAGTATTAGCTTAGTATAAAATTCACCGAAAGTGGAGGCACTTAAGCCATGCTTTACAAAGCTGGATTTAAGCAAACATTTTAAATTAAGCACATACTACATTACTTTCTGAGTTAGGGCAGTAAGAAGAGTGGTGGTAGCTATTTTCATGTGGTGTAGGTAATGCTAAAGAGTTAAAAACAGAGCAGCTTGACTTTGAAATATGCAATATCCCTGTTTCAGCTGCTACTGTAAAAAGAACTTTGTTGCATTTATTTTAATTTTGAAAGCAATAGATTTGCCATATTCAAATTTGATTCTCTTTTACACATTGTCTTTTGCCTCTGCTAATATCTAATTACTGGAGATGAACAGGGAGAAAGGTTTTTCCTTCTTTCCAAAAAAGAAAAATGGAGGGGAAAATAAGATAAATAAATGCTTAATGCACCTACGTGCACTGTTCTGTGTTAGTGGGAAGAAATCCAGCCTGTCCTTTGAAATTGATCACTTTAAAATATAATACTTGATAACTTTTAGCTTAGCTAACGTATCCCCAAATTTTATTATTGGCTATAAAACTTCCGAGATCTTTTGGGTAGCCTCACAGCTGCAGTGTTTTACTTTTTAGTATCTTGTCAGTAGAAACAAAGTTGAGATGCCTGACAACATGGACAAGGAAGTAAAAACCTGAAGTTGAAATCCATATGCAAAATTAAAAGCTGCAACCAAGATGCACACAGTCTTTATAGACTTTGCCATTTGTATTTATAAAATTGATTAAGGCCTATGCAGTAAGTTTAAATTTGCAAACTGCTGGGGGTTTGTGTGTAAGGACCATAGTCACATTAGCATTGCTTTAAATATGGTTTTGTTTGCTTTAATATCCTATAAATTTTCCTTTGGCATGAAATGTGTCATGGAGTGTGATGAAGCTGGAGGGTAATATCTCACTCAAGTATAATTTTTGTCATAGTTCAAAACTATGGTAATGCATTTGATGATTCTTATCTATTCTTCAATGTATGTGGTTATCTTTCTTATTTTCATTCTCATACATATCTATAGCTCTGTCTAGATCTGGAAGATTTGATTTGCTGCATATGTTGAAAGAACTGAAAATCTGATCCTATGTTTTTATTATATTTTTCTGCAATCTTGTAGACCTTGAAATTGAAGCTGGCACATTTGTAAATACAATTTGCTTCCTTGAATGTTTTGAAAGTTCATTTTCTCCATAGGTAAATTAATCTGTGATTCTAACGGTGACTTTGGCAAAATCAACACAGTGGGGTATGGATAGAAGGATTGTTCAGAGTTCTGTGTTAATAATGCCACTCTCTTGTCCAGTACACAAATCTATCACTCAGCTAATTGTATGTAATGGAGCTGACAAAGAGGAAGCTTTGCTCGATAGGAGGAGTTCTGACAGAGGATTCAGTGTTTGGGTGGGAACTGAATTAATACCTAACCCATTCCTGATACATGAGTTTAATTGATCACTTGCCTGTCTATCTCTACAAGTTTTTTACTCCATTACAAAGTCTAGAATAATTCCACAAAGCCACAAACTAATGCTTTTAGTCTTCTTATTTTTATTTTTTTTTTCTAAAATGCTCTCTTGTTCAAATCAATATGCTCTATTTGTCCTGCTTTAAGTCCTTGTAAGAGCAGAAAGTTTTTTCCATATACATACACATATATTTAGTTGGTGATGCCCTTTAAAGTCTCAGTGTTAGAAAAAAACTATAAAAGAAAATGTTTCTTTTACATGAAGAAGTATTTTTCCCTCTTGTGCACATCTGTTATTTATTACTGCACAAGAGGGTTGTGTGTGTCATATTCATGCTGGAATGTAAGTACAGGTTAGCATTATTTATCATACTTATTCTTTCCTTATTCTTGGTAGTAAATATTAATAATCTGTTGGAAGCATGTACACAAATTTTGGACAGAAGAACAGCACAAACCCTTTTGAAATTGAATAAACTTAAGCGTGAAAGTTAAAAAGCTTCTGCATTAGACTATTAATTGTTTTTGTCACTGCTTGTATGCTAGCAGCTTAGACACCTGTTAGAATAAAGTCAGAGGTAGTAACAGTTTCTATGTGAAAATTTATTTCCGTCCCTCAGGTATTTTCACATGCATGTTGTTAGAGCTGAGCCATGTTATGCAATCACAGGATGGTCATCAGGTCTAATTTGGTCTAATTAAATTCAAAATTTGAGGTATGGACATCCTGTCAGGTTAGTTCAAGGCTCAAGAAAACACTTGAGCCAAACTCCCTGATTCTCTCTATTTGTTGACTGTTCTTTCTCCTCTTCATTCTGCTGTGGAGTAAACTGATTTCCCCTCCAAACATGTCAAGGATAGGGCAGACTCATTCTGAAATACTATTTCTGTTGACAGTTTATGTACAACTGGTTCTGAGTCTGTAAGACCTCAGCCCACGTTTGAGCACTGAAGGAAAGAAAGAAGAAGCCTAAGATACTGTAATATTTACCTGGCATAATTCTGCTTGGTTGCAGTGAAATTATGGAAAAATGCTACAGAATTAGGGACTTTTCATCAAAAGCCGGTGACCACAGTTCTTCCATCCACAGCTCACTGCACCTTACTTTGGCTTGTCCTTTATCCTTGTAAGCAGAACATTTTCCTAGTTGTCGCACCTCCCCCCAACAAATTACTAGTACCTGTCTGTTCCCCAGAGTAACAGCTTTGACCTGACAGCCTTATATGTTTCTTTTGTAGCTCATACTTTCTGTTTGAGGATTTGGAATGCGTCTTCATTTGTTTTGGGGAAGCATATAACCTTTTCTTTGTGCTCCCACAGTTAAAAATACTATGTAAAAACAACTGCTTAACATTGCTACCCATACCTTGTTAGACAGCTGTGCACTGTATCCAGAGTTCACCGAACAGGACAGAGACTGGAAACTAACCTTTTCCTGTGATGATATGAATAGTAATTAGTAGTAGTGGTTTCTGTTTTGTTTAGGTTTTAGTTTAAATACTCAATTCATGAAAGTACATTTTATAGGTTAGTAGACAAATGGAAGTGGTGAGTTTTTTTTGTAATATTCTATTACCTAGCTGAGTCTTCCTTATATTAATAACTTTTAATTGCTACGTTAGCTTTTTTTCAAATGTTGCCTGTGTAAGGGATAATAACATGTCTGATGAGCTTAGTTTCAAGAAGTGGTGTTTGTCGACTAGAGGATGTGTGCACTGAAGCAAATATAGGACAAATTCTGCCTGTGGACTCAACTGTTGGTCATCTAGTAAGCCAAATTCATTCTCAGAGTAACTTGAAAGTTAAGAAATGCTATCCCAAATGGTGCCTGCTTTCAGGAGATACAAGCAAGCATCCGTCTTCATTGGACAGTTTCATTGGACGGGGACCCACAATTTCAGTGGCCCTAAAAAAAAGAAAGACTGGCCACGAGTAGAGGTGTTCTGAAAATTAGGTTTTTAATAATTAGAACAGTGGGATTCTGGAACAGTACGTTGAAACAAAAATAATCCCAAACTATACAGAAGAGCTGTATAAGCAAATGAAAAGGATCACACGACATGCTAACTGCGGCATCCAAAGGACAAACCTGATGACCTAGAAGACCCCCTGCAGTCCTGTAGAGTCATGTAGTATTTGTATGCGGTTACAAAGAGAAAAACATGAACAAGCCGTAAGATTTACCATGTGTTCTTCCAAAGAACTATTACAAACCCCACAGGTTAATAAGAACATTGAACATTAAAATACATATTGCAAATACTGAAGTGTGTCACAGCTGTCTGCATTCTTCTGACTTTCTCTAAAGACAATACTGAAAGAAGTCTATACTTATTTAGTGTTCACTTGACAAAATTTTGCATTCTTGTGTAGCATAGCTGTCGTTGACAAAATAGCTGAAGGAAGTTATACACTAAAATCCATTGCAAATTTTGCTTAGGAATGGCAGCTTAAACTGACAGATAGCAAGAAAGTAATACTGCCCGTGTGACTCTTCTGTTTTCATTTTTTCCCTATCTTGGAGGCTAAGCATTTCAGTGAGGAAATTCAAAGTTTGCGAAGTTAAAAACAATCAAGGACAGAAGGGGGATTTTAGGCAATCCAATTAGCATTCATTATTTTCAGCATCTTGTGTAGCATAAATTCTGTTTTTCTTTTGTTGGCACTTTTGAAAAAATAACAGCTATTGATGAGGCCAGTTAAGCCCTCATGGCCTGACAAGGTATCTTTGCTGTAGTTGTGTGAGCACAAGCTAGAAATGATGCTGAGAGAGTGAGACCCTCTACAATCAATTCTCATTGTTATTTTTAGTGGGCTTTTTTTTAGATGTACTGTATACAGTAGAACCTTATTAAAGCCTCCCTTAAGATCCTTAGATAATCACCATCACCAGGCTGCTTCTGAGAGGTTTTCAGCAAACCATTTTTAAACACAGCAATATATTGATTTCTGAGGAGGGCAAGTGGGAGGTTGCTAATCTGGGCACTTGGGTCAAAGCTAGTGTTCATGTCCCCAATTCCTTATTTTAGTGGGAGTGGGCAGCAAGTGTAGGCGCATCTCTGTCACTGATTAGAACTTGGTTGTTAGTTTTTGGTGCTGGCAGTCTGAAAAACCGTGAATGTTGTCTCTTAAATGTAGAACAGATGCAGATTTTTACTCTGATGAAATTAAATGGGGAACCAACACTGACAGGGGCATGAAGAATTTCAGAGGTGACAGCAAGAGGATATAGTGGTTTGTTTTCATGTTCAGATCTGAGCTGAGGGATAAGTATTGTAATGCTTGCAAAAATCTGGTATTTTGAGGCTGAGTATAAGCATATTAGGGTGAGATGGACAAGTCTTAGGGCTTCATGTTGTCGGGTGAAACAGGTACATGAGTCTGAAAATTCGGTTTCCTAAGATTTTCTGGTCCCTATTAGTTTGGTATCAAGATGTGAAATGAGAGGGTTACTCCTTGCTTTCCTTTTTGAGAGTCTTTTACCAGCATAGTCCATGTTTAGATCTAGCAGCAGTCTCTGATACTTGAGCAGCAAACATTGTTAAATTAGCTGTGGTGCCACCCAAGGGGGATGGCATCAATCTTGGGTGCTCCTCTATTTTATTTTCTAAATAATCCCAGACAGTTGTGGTCACTTGTTCATTTGGCAAGGGAAGCCATGAATTTCCTCATTGTTATTTTGAGATAAGTAAAATAAGCAGAGGTCCACATATCAGTGAATGGAATAATTAATTCTCTTTTTCCTGCTTTTCTTCATTGGAGTTCAATGTATTGTCAGGAACGATGACTTGAGGCAGAGGGAATTTGGGTTCCAGTGAAAGGGGCAGCTGGCTCTGGTTGCTAGGACATCTTTGTCTTTGGTCAAGTAAGTGTATGGAGTTAAGAATAAATCCCCCAAAACCAGCTCAGATGAGAGAGTAGTGTCAGACATTAGGAAAGGTTTTAGGTGTGATGAAGGGTGATTCCCATTCCTCTCCCTCATTGATGATGGTCTTTTTCTCTCCAGCTCGTGCCTGGGACTGTCTCTGTGCTGTCATTTATTCCTGGAGTTTGAGGTGGCTCTAATAGCTAAAAAATCCCTTTGCTTGTTTGTGCTTGGCTGGAAGATTGCAGTCTTGCCTTTTTTATCGGGACCCGACCATTGTAATCCTTGCCAGTGTGATTTTTAACTGAGATTATTTCAATGCATTGTGCAGAGGGCTGATATTTAGGACACTACAAAGAAGATAATCACTCCTGCAGAATGCCCTTCTGAATGACGTTTGCTATAGGGGACACACTGGATCTGCTTTTTGACACCTTCATTGGGATTCTTACTTATTTCCAGGTGCAGCTCAACCAGGTGCTAGGGAGTAGCAGAAAGCCCTGATTATTTTGGCACCTGACTCAGCTCTAGAATAGAAAACTTCAATTCTGCCACTAGGCCTTCTTGAGTGACCTGGGGCAAACCATTTCCCACTTGAGGACAATGATGTCTCTCCAACTAAACCTGGAAAATTACACAACTGTTAGAACATACAAAGTCCTTGTCAAATTTGACACAGACAAGCGAACGTTGTCAATATCAGCCAATCTAATGAAATTCCCTGCTTTTCACCACAAACCTTACTTGAGACATACACCCATAGACTGGACAGCTAAAACACTACTACTGTAATGATAATGACCTCTTTTGTAAAGCACTGAGATCTAATTATGAGAAGCACTATACTAAACGGCCTGGTTGGTCTAATTGGGACCCTCAGAGTAACAGCCCTCAAAATGATTGTCTTCCACAGGCCAGGAGGAAATTTTTTCGTGTACTGGTTTATGTCTCCCAGCTTCCCTAAGTCTGAGTTGGTTGATTATTCAAGGTATGGTGCAAGGTTTAGTCTTTCATTTGTTGTATCAGAAGAGTGGTTGGAGTGTATCAGTTTGCTTTATAGGTTTTTAGAGGTATAATAAGATACTGAGCTGGCATCCTGGGAGTGATATAGTGCAACAGTTAAAATACATTTATCAGTAATACTCTTGGTTTAATTGCTGTTGCTATTCCATGTAAGACTTGTATCCTTTCTGTCCTTACAACCACTTCCTCAAAATACTGGATCCGTAAGTCTCCTGCTGAGATTTTTTGGTATGCCTCCTTTATTCTTCTCCCCTGTTGATTTTCAAACTTTCAAGGACTAGATTTAAATCAAAGGGCCTGTCTTTGACTTTAATAAGCTTTTAATAAAATCTGAAAAAAAAAATGCCACCAACACCCGTACAATAGTAGTTTTTATGAGGGTTTGCCTCCCTGCTCTAACCCCACAAGACCCCATATTCTGTGAATATAGCTCCCCTACACACCTGGCTATAATTAAGTAGTCTTTGTTTTCCTTTCAGTCTTAGCCTTATTTCACCAAACAGGGTGTAATGTAGTATTGGGGGGAGCTTATAAAAGAACCAGCTTCCACGTAAAGTAAAATCCTGACTGCCTGGTGAACATGCCACCCAGTAAGAGACTTACTTATTTCAAGGCAAGTTTTAAAATGCTGATTGATTTGAAGCTGTGGAGATCTCCCTTTACAGTAGGATCATTAATTTTCTTATTATATTTTCTGTCACGATCCCCATCCTGATTTTTTTGTTTGTTTAATGGGAAGTTGCAAGTAGGTGAGGATTTTCTCAGAGCCCTAGAAACCTGGCCATGTGAAGCTGACCAGCAGATAAACTGGTTAATGAGAGCAGATCCCCCACATTAAAGCACTTCAGTGGGGTTTGGATTGAAAAGGAAAACATGGAAGAGAAGATGAAGGGAATGCAATATGGACATCAGCACGTGATCTTGCTCTGCTTTCAGGTAGGACCTAGCACAGCAGTTTTTAACAATCAGCCCTTGTGTGTTTATGTGTTTTCCTTCCCTCCATGTTATTTCACAGTTATCTGTTAGTAACAGCAGTATTATTACACACAGATTAAAAGACCGGCAGCTTTTCGGCTCCCGGACAGTTGGCCGAAGCAGAGATTAGAGATAAAAGTTAATCCAGTGAGGTAATAGCAAAAAAAGAGTACAAAGGCATGAGATGAGCCGATAATGGTTTGTTTAGGTAAGAAGGCTTCCCTTGCCTTGGTGATTGGCTCTTGCTCGGTGGTGCTCTGGGTGATCGCTTCCCAAATCCTTTCGAAGGTTTGTAAGGGTTAGCTGTGGGCTGGAGAGAGAGCTAGGGGAAAAATACGGCAGCCAGCAGTGGTAAAACATCATGAAATCATTCTAACCGTACATGGAAGGTGCCGGACCATGGGGGACATGAGAGATGTTTTCTTCCACAGCTGCAGAGCTATTAGTCAGTTAACACTTGGACGGAGGGAGGTTAAAACAGGCTGTAAGTCGGGGTTTAAAATATCAAAGAAACGTATGTTTATGTTTCTCGTAAAGGGAAAATAACTTGAAAATGTAACAACATGAATATGACTGAGAGTGGTTAAAATGTTAATAGTCTGATAGATTTAAAGTTACATTTCTCTTAAGTTTCACTGTTCCTGGCTGTTTCATTATACCTATTGCATGTTCAGAGAGAAAAGTTTCAAAGATACTTTTGTATTTCATATATTTAGGAATGCTTTTAAATCTGCATGGCGTCACAAGTGAAATTCAAATAAACCCATCCCTTTATAGTCAAGTTATGAAGGAATATTCAGCAGAAGATTAGGAACATGAAACAAGTGAATTTTTACTTTTGTACAGCCCTATCATATTTTGCAGCTAGCACAGATAAATACGTGGTTTAAACAGAAGCTATCTGCCAACCACTGGCAATTCAGCACTTTGCTGCAGTCTCGAAATTGAAGAGGTGAAAATTCATATCTTTGTTTTTTTAAACAAAGATTGAGAAAATCAGTAGCCTTTCCGATTCTTGAGTATAATAATAATATGATTTTGAAATAAGCAATTAGCAAGTTAGAATTACTGGACCTGCATTAAAACTGGCTATTGCTCACGTGAGGCTAAGAAGTGAACTGTAATAGAAAGGATTGCTATATTAGGGCATCTAGCCATCAGAATTGATGGAAGAAAAAAATTGCCCTCCCATTTGCTTCTTTGTACTCATCTTCTTATGAGGGTAGGAAAGTAGTATGAATACCAAAAGGCACAATTATGAAGAACTTCAGAGTGATGATAAGAATGAGTTCCACAAGATACAATTTGTTTTAATATCTGTATTTCTTTAGTTCTCCTAAGAATCTGTTTCAAGGAGTCAGTAAATCAAACTCCTGTTTATGCTTCTTTTCTGTCAAGGATTGGATAGAAAAATATTAATTAATATCTCACTCTGAACATAAATGAAAATTATGTGTGTCATCACTATAAGGAGGTCTTGGAAGGAAAAGTGATGAGAAGGTTGGAAATTAACCAGTCAGTTTTTTTCCCTACTTATAAGGAAGTAAAAATATTATTTTTAAGTTTTTTTGGTGTTTTGTTGGTTTTGTTTTTATTTGTTTTTGTGTTTTTTTTTCCATATCATAGGAAAGTACTTTGATCACTCATTAGAGTGTTCGCAACTCTTCCAGGGTCTGTAGACTGTAGGACAGGCTGGCCTGGTAATATTTGTAGATTAGTGTACAAATTAATGAAATCTGAATTGTTCATAATCATTGTCTGAGAGAGCTCCTTTGAGATTTGAGACAAAAATAGTAGTTAGCAATCAGTAAGTATTATACTGTGTCTTCTTTCTGCAGTTACACACAACCTGAAGTGTTTGCAAAAAGCCATCTAACAGTGGAATGAAAACACCCCTCCACAAATCAGTAATCTGACAGTTTTACTTGGGAGACCCACCATCTTTCAGGAAATACCAGTTTCCTCCAAACATAGAAACAGAGAATGCTGTAGGTACATGGCAGAGCTACAGACTGTCACCTTCTGATGGGTGAGATCCTTTCATTGCTAAAGTAACACTTAAGATGTCACAGAGGCAGTATATCCCCCTACAGAACGGTGTCTAGAAGTGTCTTGCGTGGTGACCAGAGCTGCAGACACTACCAGGAGGCTAATTTCTGAATAAAAAAGGGTGACAGGTGGGAGCATTCACTTTCAGAATTTCCTGACGGGGGAAAAAAAAAAAGGAGCATTTTTAATAGCTATTTTCAAGTCAGGTCTGTCTTTTTTGCAAGCATTTGTCCAAATATGATGGATTTTTACATCCTTCAGTGCCTGAAAGCCTGTAAACTTGCCAAGGTGTGTCATGTCCTGTTTTGTTGTTTTGGTTTTGGCCATAGAAATTCCAGTCCCATTTTCTCTTTTTTGTGCTTGAATGAGCAGGAAAAACAAGTCAGGGTTTGGAGAATGTACTTTCCAAAGGAGCTCAGCTGAATTGCTCTTCCTTAAATAATTCTGAGGCTCCTTGCTTCCGGCTTAGTTAGATTGGTACAAAGTCAGGTTATGAAGTTGTAAGAAGTTGTAAGAAACTGTGGTAACAAAATTTAGCCTAGATTTTTTTCCTTAGAACAATTAGATGAGAGAAGGAAGCTAGAAAAAATACCAACCTCTCCATTTGCCAAAATAAAGGTCCCATTCCTCTCTTCTGTTCACAGGTAATTCATGTTTCTGGATAACAATTTGCCATAGCTTTCATCAACACTGCTAATAAAATATGTTTCTAATAGAATTTCATGGTGCACATAGTTTGCAGATAATTGGTTTAGGAGTAAATTGAGGGGAGTGTTTTTCTCCAGTCTCTCTTTTTATCATTTGCTGCTACTGTGTGTCATTCAGAGTCCAACTCAATCAAGAGTCTATTACTGATAGCTGAACAATGTGGTGCCTACAGATCTTTTATGATGCAAAAGCAGGCAGTTGCATTGTGCCTGTTTCAAAAGGCATGACATAAAAAAAGACCGAGAGAAAGAACTTTACATACAGGCTTTTAGATAGGAAAGTGATTCATTTGAAATAGGTTTGGCAATCATTTCCTTGTTTAGAAACCTAAATTCAGTAACCTAGCTTCTTCAAGATTTTAATTTTTTGAGAGTCAAGGAAGTGATGTGAAGTTGGGGTCTCTCTCCATTTAGTATGTCAGGGCTGCTGTGCTCCTCCAACAGTGTATCTCAATGCTTCACATATCCTTAACTTTTCCCAAACTAAAGAATGAGAAAATAAGACAATTTTAGCTCTCTCCAGCACAGTTTGGTACCATCACATGCAACAGTCTGTGTAGTACCAGCAGTTGGTGTTATAAGCTTCAGCACTCAGCATCAGAAGGGAAACACAGGTTATCCAGGTTTTTTTAAAAAGCAAACTAAAACATTTTTTGAAAGTCTTATCCTGATGAATGACTTTCTCTTAACTGAATGGGTTTGTTCCCTTTAGGACTAGTGTACAAATTACATGAATAGCGTATTTCTTGGTCTTTTGATGTGGGTCATATTGGAAAAAGTCTCCCATTTTCCATTGTTGAAGTTGAACTTCACAAAATGATAATGACTTGATACAGCCCTCAGTTTAGATGATATTAAAGTATTTGTGCACTTCTTCTTAACTGTGATAATGTATAAATAAGGAAGAAGATCCCACAAAAACAGTCTTTTAAACAACATTTTGTCTTTGTTCATTAACTTACAGGGTCAGACATGCCAGAGAAATAGGTGTGGTTTTGTTGTGCTTTAGTATATTGGTCTAGACCAAAAAGCTGAAGTCTTAAACCCCAGAAAAGTGAGGAAGAATTAAAAATACCCCTAAGTTTTTTTACTTGTCAGAATCATAGTCTTTTATTCCAATTGCCCTATTCCTAACTGTAAAAAGCTGTAAAGTTAAATGAAAATCAGATACTGTGATCACAAATCAAACTGTAATTTATAAAAGAAATGTAGCTTCACTGGGGTACGATTGGAGTTTCCTGCTGTACTGCTCAACTCAAAAGTTGTACCTTTCTCCCAGAGATACAGTGTAGGGAAACAGCAGTGATTGATGTTGCTCTTGTACAGTGCTTTGCAAGAGTATGTGTCTGGAAGTAAAATCTGACCACTGATAAAATATATTCACTCTGAATCACACAGTTTTTGTATGCTATATAGTATGAAGTAAAAAAGTAACATTTTTTCTTTAGCTTCTTGCACCTTCATGTGTTAGTAGGGCAGTAGGAAATAGAAATGAAAAAAGTAACAGGAATCTCTTTATCATAAAAAGTGAACATTTAGAAGATTTAGAGGAATTTGCTTTTCTCTGTTTTCAGAAACAAGATTCTATACAGAGATGATTGTTTTGATCAGAGACAATAGTCTTTTACAAAAAAACCCCAACAAACCCCCACAAAAAAAAACCCCAACCAGCCAACCAACCAAAAAAACCCCCAAACCCAAAAAAAGCCACTTTAAGCATGATCTCCATCAGCCGTTCACAGGAAGATGTAGGGGATTTTCCTTCTATTTTTTCCCCACTGTTCTACTGGTCTGGGTTTATAGGTGGGGTCAAGTTGGGAAGCGTTAAAAATCAGAGCAGAACAATTTTTGGTATGCTTAACATTTATCCAAAAGTAAGGAAAGCCATTCAAAAGGCTTTTTTAGTGAGTGAACTTTCCTGATGGTTTAAGAGACCCAGGTGATTCCGGGAGTCTCAACAACGTCTATAATTTTAAGTAATTACCTGAACTTTCGGAGTTTTAAAGGTTATTCCCATCACTAGCGGTACAATACGTTGACCGTGACTGGCAACTTCAGGGAGCATGCAGTTTTTACTCTATTGGCTACTGTTTTGTTCATGCACTGCTCTGTATTCTTGACAGCAAATTGATTTAACTTGCAGCAGGAAAGAGAGAGTGTGTGTGTGAGCGTGCAAGCGAGTGCGCAGGAGAGACGGAGAGAAAGAAATGTGCCTATATGAAATGTACTGGGGGGGGGGGGGGGGGGGGCAAGGCGAGGATACTGAATGGCAACATTTAGGCATTGACTGTGACATTGTATTAACCTTTTTAATGGATGTATGTAATAAAGTGACATGTAAATGGAGCACAAGGGGAGATATGACACTATATCTGGAAAAGGATAAAACAAGCAGTGAATACTGGGCTATTATAGCAGTTTGCAAACCTTGGATAAACTCAGTCAGCGGTTGTATAATTGGTTATTCAATCCCGACCCTTGTTCACAGCTCAAAGCCAGGAACACTGAGACCTGTTGCCAATTTGAGTGAATGCAGTGACTGTACTCGGCCGGGGCCTAACACTGGAGCCAGGCCTTTTCCTGTGGGCTGGTTTCCACCATGTCTGGGACTGGCGCGGTGACAGTAGCCCTTTTGTTGTGAAAGGCTGGCTGGTACTCCCCTCCTTTGCAAAATGTCTAACAGCTACACAAATATAAGAAAATAGGAGAAGGGACTTACTGTAGCTTTTCTCTTACCAAGTTAAACGTGGAGGCTTTGAGAAGGAGGCAAAGTCCAAGAAATAAGGAGAACTGAAGCATGTTGTGAAGAGTTATCGCAAGATAAGGAAAGCGCCACATTCTTCCCATGTATGATACAAACCATGGGGAAAACTGGATTCTCTTAAATCATGTGGGACACACACTGTACATCCAGAGCAATATTCTGCTCTCTTTCAAAATACTCGCCCCTGCATGTGATGTTGTCTTCCAGACTGTGCTGAGCAGCCAGGGAACGATGCTGTGGAGAAATTATTCCTGTGGGCCTGCTGCAGTGTCCCCTCGCATGAGCACAGGAGCTCCTGCGTGGACCCACTCCATAAAAAGTTCCAGAATGTTGATGTTGTCATCATGGGTTTGTTAGAGAACCACTGGTATGGAGGTTGTCTCTCACATTATGGAGGCAGCATTGTATGAGCCAGCTGGAGATGAACAGAGAGAGTGTTACAAGTACCCCGGCTCCCTCCACCCTCATCCCTACACACACAACTTTCCAGTAAAATCAGGGAACTATTTATGGAATGTCCTGACTCAGAGGCCAGCTGTTTCTCTTCTAGTAAAATGGTAGTTAGAAATAAATCAGAAGGTTTGATTTTCGTTGATGAAATTATGAATATTCAGTAATATATATAGAAGATGAGCTTAGATGAGCTAATGGTCCCTTTTGGTTTCCAACTTTTTGTGAATGAATCTGCAGTGCTATGAATCTAGAGTTTCTCGTTTCTTTTTATCCTGTTCAGTCCCTTTAGTCCCCACTTTTCTCTGCCTTTCAGTAGTGGCATCTTGCTCCTTTACATGTATTATAGTTTCTACACGTACCTAGGTTAAATAGTAGTGTTTTTGTCATGTCATCAAACTGCACCACATCGGAGAGAAGGGAATTACTGACACAGCAGATTATGCACAATCTTTTTAAGTTACAAAATAAAATCGAGGTAATGGTTAAAAAATATATGCCTCTAGATCACAAAGAGATGGGCTTGGGGGCTAATCTCTTTGCCATTCTGATTTACTCTAGTTCAGGGAAAATAATACAGAGTGCCCAATTTAATGAAAGGCTGCAATTCAATCAAGAGGTTCTGCTGAGGTCATATAATATAAATGGTTACAGCACCTCTTGACTGAGTTACAGCCTTGATAATAATTCAGTACTTTGTTGTTATTTATGAGGGTAACTTTTCAAAGCAATCTGCATATCTCCCACTAAAACCTGCTTTGAAAATTTTATACCGTGATGTCATTGAAAAAGAATTTTTTTCTTTTGGTAAGAAAGGAAAAAAAAACCAACACAAAAAACAACACACCAGCAAAATGAGAGGGGAAAGGAATGCATTGTTTTAGAATAGAAAATTAATCACTTGGAATGGACTGGTTATTGTGAAGCAAATGCAGAAAGAGTATTGAACTTGCGATACATGAGAAAAACTACAGAAACTCCTGCGGAGGCTTTTAATGGAAACTACACCACACTATCTCATTACAAACACAGCTTTGGGAGGGAAGAGTTATAGCAGTGGAGGAAAAGTGGTGTTATGGAAATACACATATTTTTTACAGTCACAGTTAATGTAGCTCAGCCTTAATTGAAGTATTGTTTGGAGCAGCAGGAACACATGGTAGTAGGGACTCCTGGAACTTGGGTGCTTTGGGTGTTTGTATGAAGAAGGATGTAGCACTGGTGAAACTCGAATGGTTTAGTGGTCAGGAGAACTGAGCTGAGTCCGCTGAAGCCTATCCCTATTGATGTTAAAAAATCCACTAAATATACACCTTATCTTCTTAATCCCTCAAATATGATCTGTGTTTTATGTTACAATGCAATATTGTCTGCAAGGATAATGCACTGATGTCTCCCTTAGGTCAATGTTTCCAATTTAGTGAATTGTAGGTGTCTGACTGGAGAGTCTACACTCTTCAGTGGAAGAGTGAATGCTTGAGATGCCTCATTAATTTAATGTAGCTAAGAGACTAGTGAGCTTAAAGGATTTTGTAGTAGCCCCACAGAGAACTACCCAAATGTAATTTAAATAGGATGGAGGAAACTTTTTATTCCTTTATTTTCTCCAAGTTAGAAATGTTCAAGGTGGTAATAGCTGCTTTTGTTTTAAACTTAAAAAAAGTATCTGAAATATATATGGAAACAAGTGTTTCAATTAAACTCACATCAAGGCTTTGCAGAAGCTTTTGTGCAGAGTGCTGTAGCATTGCACACTTTTTTTTTTTTTTTTTTTTTTACTAGCAAAAGGTAAATGGGAGAGGGAAGAAAGGTAAAAAAGCACAACACACTGCCTACCAATTAAACCACACGTCACAGCTGAGCTACACTTCTTCAACTCTGAATTCTTGGAAAACAAAAACTTTTCTGTGATCAGTTGTTTTAAAATTGAATATCATTCACAAGGCTCTCTGACAATTGAAGAATTTCTGTTATCAAATTTAGAACTCACTAGTAAATTCCATCTAGATGCAGTAGGAATTTGCAAATTTAGAGGACAAGTTTTATGAAGATCTGCAAAAAGTTTGATTTGTGGATGGCTGCATTACATTTCTCCATTTCACTTCTCTACCTGAGTTAGAAAGAGATGATTTTTTTTTTTTTCCAAATAAGAATCTACTTTTTTTTTTAGTGAAGAAATATTGTCGTTTGAGATTGAGAAATGCATATTTCTACCTTTCCTATGAAAACCAGTTATTTTACATTTTCCTTAATCCCCTGGCTATATAACAAATAATATCCTGGGTGTTCTGTGATACATAAAGCAAAAGTTGGTGGTGCCATTTTTAGCGTTGTTCTGTTTTCCACTTTCTACCTTGCCATCCTTGCAAGGGTAGGCATAATGTATTTTATATTATGGCATAGAGTGTGACCTTTACTTTTTTAATTAGACTGCTTTTTCTGTATTCATGATTCACTTTCTGTTGAAATAACTGGAAAGATGCTCTCTTTGATATACCAGGAATTAGATAGGACCCTTCAGCTCCATCATATGCTATAATAGGGCTTGAGAAATGCATGAGCAAGTGGGAAAGTTTCCCAAAGACATATGAGGCTGTGTGAGAGACTTGGAAGGTTAGCCTCCGTTTTACACCAAGTGTCTATTAAGACTCTTCCATTTCTTCAGCAAGGGAGCAGGAAGCTGTAAATTGGTGGTGTAGTGCTTAATGGCTGTGTTCATGTAACCAGGAGGCTCTGAGTTTAAGTCAGTAGTTAGAACATAGGAGAGAAGGGAAGACAGCACAGAATAATTCATTCTTTCTCAGCTGTTCTTTGCTGTAACCATTGCATTTTATATGGCAGTTGACCATGTCTTTTTGTCATTCATGTGGCTTATTGCACCCTTCGCCTCCCGTGTATACTGGAAAATACTGTTGAAGATGGAAAGGGGGAGATGGGAAGGCATGATTGTGTGGTTTTTGCCAGTTGCAAGTTTTAAGACTTTGCTGAAAGCTGCAGTCGTCAGTGTGGTTATGTGATACAGAAATTTATTCCATCGGCTTTCAAGGTATAGACTGCTTTCATTTATGCCATAGCATCCCCCCAGGATTAAGTCATTTGTTGCTCTGGCATTCTCTTAAAGCCTGGTCACAAAAGAGAAGTTTCTGAACAATGGGCCTGTTATCCCATTCAGCCTTTTCTGATCTATTAAATTCCCTGTTACACCATTCTGCAATTACTCCACACCCCACCTTCCCAGACCCCCTGTTCTCAAGCAATCTGGGAATTTGCCCTTGTCATTTGCCTCACTCCGCAGGAGCCCCACATCCCTGTATCCACTTTTGATACTGACTGTGGGTCCTTTTCTGTGCTTGGTGTACTCACACATACTTAGTATGACTCTCCTTCATACCTGCATACCAGAGAAACATTTAATAATGTTTATTCTAAGACTTCTCTATCTTATTGAGAGAAAAGTAGGTTTAAAAGAAAATATTTCAGTCTCAGTTTTATCTCAGGGTTGAAAAAGAAAGGCAAAATTGTGTGTGGTTCTTTTTCCAAACTATTCTTACTAGATATGAAAGAAATCTGTGTGTAAACTGCATACCGTTGTGCACTGTATCTGCACAGAGAGTTAGGTACCATACATGAGAGGTGAATATTAGTCACAAAACTGAACTGCAACAGATAGGATTCCACATAACAGTTTGATAATATTATTATGCAGACAAAGTTCGTTAGTGCATTTTAGATGTGTCCATGTTAAAAAGGGCATACTGTTGATAAGGGACTTCGATTTCTTTTTTCACAGCAGCACCAACAGTTCTCTGAAAGAACTGATTTCAGTGCAAACATTAAAATGTAGCTAAGTTTCTTAGGGACTTGGATATGGTCTGAGACAAAGTTCAAACTTACCCTACAAAGATAAAGACACAAGAAGACAGAGCCAGGAATGCCAGTGGTAAAGCTGCAGAGCTGTGTGCACGAATCTGTTCTTTGGCTTCTTTCATAGATCTGTTCTTTGGTCCAATATGCTCTGAATTTAGAGATTTGGTCTTTATTTCAAGCACCACTCCAAAAAGCACACACTTTTACTGTCTGAAGGATCGTTTTTAGTTCTTGAAATATTGCATTCCTGTGTATGGGTCAAGCTTCTCATAAGGATTTGTCTCACTAATTCTTAGATCATGCATTATGATTCCTGTGTCCTGTTCTTTTATTCAGTTATAATTCAGTCCATGAGATCATGGTCATGAAGGGAAGTTTGCATTTGTTGCTTTGGTGTTGTTTTTTTTTTTCAATAGGTAGATAAGATCCCATTGAGGGTTTTGAATATGAGAGCAGAGTCTTGGGAGAGCCACAGCAGTGATTAGGACTTCAGATTTGTAAAGACCTCTCATTGACCCAGGTGATTTCCTGCTTTCTGTACCAGCCAGAGCTTTTCAGAAGATGCCTTGATCCTTTAGCAGCCATGGAAGGTAGCAATAAGCAAGACGAGAGCACAAATATGAAGATCACTGGTAGCAGCTGTCTGTGTGATAAAACAAAGTGCACCGTCTGCTCATTTACAGCAGAAGCCAGATGTTTCTTACAACCATACTGGTAGTAAGTGAAGAATGAATAGAATCCTGAACTGCAGATGTTGCAGAGAAGGTGATCCCTTCCAGGTCGTTCTTTCCTCATCTGAACTTCTTTATCCTACTTCAGTTCACTGATGTTGTCAGACTATGCAGGTGAATGCCTTGAAATTGCAAAAAGGAATTGTTTTTGGGTTTTTTTATGAGAAGGACCTAATTTCAGTGATCCTCAAGTACTAGAGGCACACCTCTTCAAATGGGTAGTTTGAGAAATCCAGGAGGATGAGTACACCTACTTGTTTTTCAGTGGAACTAATTAGCTATCAGAGCAACAAGGACAATTTGTTAGACCAGGTGGGAGAAGACTAACTCTGTGGCGGTTGATGAGATTGGTAGTACAGAGGTGAGGAGAATGTTTCTTGTTTTAAAGTAACTTCCCTTCATCAGAGGAAATGTTGACATTCTTCATATTTCTGGGATCTGTGTTCTTTTTACTAGGGAGAATGTAATGCCTATTGATTGTCATAATTGTGTAAAGAGCTGCTCAGTGAACGACCTTAATTCTTGGGAAGGTATTCTGTTCCTGCTCTGCATTCACCTTACTGGTCCTTGGTGATGCATGAAGCCATCCTGAATGCAGATGATCTTTCTCATGGAACTGGAAACTATTTGCAGAGGAAGTTGTGTTATCTTGAGGTGAATGGTTGAAGCTTAAGTTCTCTACAGTAATCTGAAAAAGTTCTACTGCAGGGTATGAGTAAGATTCCTCTCTAATAAAAACAAAATAAGATTTTGTCCCTTTAGAGTCCTGGCAATCCAAGTTTAGGTTTGAAGCTAAATCCTATTGTCTTGTGATAGCAAAAGTTCATGTTACAGCTCTTAATCTCCTCTCTCATGTTTGCCCAGGCTGCTGCAGTTAGCTATTGGATGGCTGGGGAACAGGGAGCTTGGTGTTTGTGATAATTTTCAGTGGTCAGGGAGTGGCTGCAGAGTTGCCCTGACTATCCTACTCCTTCAGTGCATTGTGTAATATAAGAACGTTTTGGATTTTGACGAATGAGTCCCTTTTCTTAGTCTTGTTCTTTCCTTGTTCTCAGTATTGTTTTCTTTGTCTCTCTTTTTTTCCCCTTTAACTTTCCTGCTTTTACTTTCTGACTTTCCCCTTGTCTAGAACTGTTTTGTTAAAGAGCTATGCATAATAGACTTTTTCTGATTCCGCTTTGCTTATTTGGGGATTACCTGTCACAAATGTTACATGGCTGACCCACCCATGTATCTCAATGTTATTAACTAACTCAGGAAGCAAGATGCTTGATCAAAAGGAAACCCAGTGTATTTCCTCTTCCTATTTATGCCGAAAATAACAGAGTCCAAAAAATCCATGAATGGAGACAAGTGAGAACAAACAGAACAACTTGTCAAGGCAGATGGAATGCTGTACTTCAGTGGAGAAGCCTGCAAATCTTGGAAGATTATTTTAAGCAACTCCAAAGATGACACTAGCTTTAATAATTTCTACTTAATTTGACATCATGTTTCCATGCAAATATAATTTACATCACAACTAGCAGTCTGATGCATTGTGAAACCACCTGCACTTCAGAAGCCTTGATTTATAGTGTGCATATTTTTTATTATTATGGTCGTTCATATCTTTTTGGCATCTGGCAATCAAGGATTGAGATTTTGTTTTCACATATGTTGTGCAAGAGGAGATTGGGATGTGTAGTTGTTTAGCATCAGGCGTATGTGCTTTAATTCTCACTTCCAGTGGTAAAACAGTCTGTCATATTTTTAAAGAGAATAGAAATCTGAGCCTACTATGTGTTTTCTTGGTTTGAGGGGGATATCCTTTTCAGTTTTCTATTTTCATTTTTTAAAAATCCTTTTTAATGGTTTTCTCAACATCCCAAATGAGTATTTTATGGTTCTTTCAGTGTTATCATTAGGTTCAAATTATAATAGTACACATTTACTCTAGGAAGTACACAGACAAGCTGATGACTGTAACCCTTTCACTACACAATTATGTCAATTTATAATTTAAACAAATGGGTCCAGATGATCAAAAGATATACATGCTCTTAGCTCAATTTGATTGGTAGCATATGACTCTAAACCAATGAGTACCATGATAGGTCAATATTTTGGTGTTTTTTAGCATTATATTTTCAACTTTAAAGTGTATTTGCACTCCAGGTAACTTACCTGCTGGTTTGCTGATTTTGTTTGGACATGGCCTGATTTGCCTTCATATTTACCTGGCTTGCCAGGACAGTGGCAAGACGGGGTTTGCATTTGATGGAGCTTATCCACTATATACAGTTTCTTGAGTAACCTCAACTAGTAAATATACGTGTACGAATGCGTGTATTCATTATTAGGATCAGAAAACATTTGGGCACGTTTTTTTTTCTCCTAGCAGTAACAGGTCTGAGTGCATCATTTAAATGGGAGCAGTCACTTTCATTTAAGGGAAAACTAACTTCTCTGCCATTGTTCTCTGAAGAGGATTATAGTACGGTTGGTGAAATGCTAAGAAGGGTAAAGAAAAATTACGTTAACCTCAGAAGAGGGGATGTCTTATTTATTGCCTGGCCTTGTAATTACCCTGCAAAAACAAAGATTGGGGAGGGGGGAAACATCTTCTTCTTATTCAGCTTCCACCTCCCCTTACTCTCACTGCCACTCCTGGTAATGTGACTAATGGTCATATCTGGATGCAGCCCTCCCCACCTCCGCTCCACTGACATCATAAATTATCCAGATCTAAATGGACAACATTCATTAGCTGTGCACTTTACAGAAAGAGCCAGCTCAGGAGCTAAGCACTCGCCCATTTTTATTAAAAGTTAAAAAGCTCCTTGCTGTCACGGAAAGGGGAGGTTGGAGGAGGTACAATGGAGGACAGTGCTGCAGAGCTAATAAATAAAAATAATAACTATTACCATTGGTTGAGTGACCCGGGGAGAAGAGCACTACCGAGCCATTTGTTGTTCCCTTTCACTTGTCAACAGCAGAGGCTTAAAAGCCTTCGCCATTGTTCAGGCCCTAATAGCACCTGTTGGGAAGATAGGAAGACAGCTGTCAAAAAAAAAAAAAAAAAAAAAAAAAAAAAAGGAAAAAAGAGGGTGGGGATTGAGGCTGGAAACTGATTATTAGTTCAGTATCATGCACTTGGGTGCAGCTGCAGCAGGACATTTCTTGGCTTCCACTGGGCAGTGGAGCTCTACCCTCCCCAGCCCCTGTGCTGACCAGGGTGGGCACTGGCACAGCCCAGAGCGCACAGGAGGGCCAGGTCAGGAGAACCCAGATCTACCTGCCCCTTTCCCAGGACAGTGATTGTTAGCCAAAAAATTTCCCCAAAACAGGCTTCAACAGCAGAAGTTGCAGCTTTGTGACAAGGGTGCTCATTTCACTTCTGTTTGGTTTGTTGGGTTTTTTTGCTTCCTTGTGTTGGCAAATAAGGTTCCTCTCTCCTCTTTGTTTTCCAACCAAAACGCTTCTATGATTCTGTGTAAGAAGGATGGAGAGGTAAGAAACTCCAGGTACCAACAGCTCCCTTTGCTCATCTGAAGGCCAGAGCTGCATGCTTTTCGGTAGTGGGAGATAATGGCTGTGGCAAGGGGTGAAAGGCAGGCTATTTAGAAAATTGTCCCCTCAGCTTCATCACATATAGTCCTTGCTTTTGTCATTTTGAGGAAAATCATGTGCACTTCAGGACTAATTTTTTTTCCATTTTCAAAAAAGTTACTTTTAGATTTTCAGGTTAAAATGCTATAGTAACTGTATCTGAGGGGTTACATTGTTGCTGTTGAATTTAGGATTTGAGAAGTACAGTGGTTGAGCTTCAGAAGGATTTCCTTGAAACTCTAGCCAAACACTGTAACTCTCAATTTATGTTTTACGATTATTTATATTATATACTTTTTTGCTCTCTTAGGGTTTTATTTTAGATTTTTTTCAAGAAAGCATTTAATTACTTAAAAAGAGACAGGTCAGCACCAAAGATCTTTTCTGTCAAAGGATAAACTGTGGAATCTCCCTGCAACATCATTAATGATGTGTCAATACCCATAAAAAGTGTGTAGTCGTCTTGTTGAATGGGATTTTTAAGCTCTCTTGCTTACTAAGGATGTACTGAAGATGTAAAAAATTAGCAGACCAAAAACATTGCCCTCTGTTAATATTAGCATGATATTATAGCCCTTTAATTAGAAACTGGCTCTGTTGGTAGCACTAATACAAAAAATGTATTTCAGGGGGAAATGTCTTTCAGTGGAGTGTCTTTGTCCAACTGAGACAGAAAAATAAAACTAAAGTGAAATTTAATGGTATTTAATTCCAGATGTCTCTGTTTTTATGTTGCTACTCTTGAAATAGTCTCTGGAAATATTAAAACATCATTGTGGTTTCAGAATTTCAGTGAAGCTCAGTCTTGATATAGTGCCTCCTTCTGTCAACTGACACAGGTTTTTTTGCTGGGTGGACCGCTCCTGAGAAAATAAATTCCTTCTTTGATTTAGAGATGCCTGGAATTGGAGAGGCATTAGAAAGTTGAAGAGCACGGATTAAGACAAAATTCTCTTTTTTCGTGCACAGGATAATTTTTTTATTTTTTTTTTTTTACTGTTGGCCTTCTTTTCATAAGGATTCCTACTGGTGTAATTATAACATCAGTGACAAATGAAAAGGTTGCTGTTCAGGTGTTTGAAAGTGAGCTACTCTGTTTCATTTGTTATTTTTGTGTGTCAGGAAAGTGCAGGGAATGTTTTTAAAACTCAGCTTATTTTTAAAAATTTGGTAAGGTTAAAGAACTCACTTCCTTCTTGTCTGTTGATTTAATTAATGTTGAATAAGATGGTGGTAGCAGGGAGTTAGGGTCATTCTTAAAATTGTGTATGCTGAAAAAAAGATGTTCCAGCAGCAGTTTGTGCCAGTGAAATGCCACATTTGACAGAATGCATTCACGATCAGCTCTTTCCGCCAGCTCACTGGCCTGGATCTCCAGAGGCAGTCAGGAGCCTAATTCCTTTCCAGAATGAGATTTATGCTCCTGAATGCCTTTGGGAATCCAAAGCTCCGAGTCCCAACAAATTTCAGTGACAAAAGATATATTGTCCTGTGCATGGCATCCAATGCCTCTGCATGCCCTTCTCTGGAGGACACAGCTGCTCTGCTACAGAATGGGAAAGGCAGAGATTGAATCAATTCTCCACTGTAATGTCTGGCCACATCCTACTGTGTATTTGCAAGGACAAGGATTTAGATGGTGGGTAATTGAGCAGTGACTACAAACTACGCTGTTCCAGTGTTTCTTCGGAATAATTAAGCTATAGTCGTTTTGGGGGTATCCTGCAAGTAATGCAGCCCCATCTCCCGGCAAATCTGAGGCAACCAGCAGTGGCTCCAGGCTTGATGTGGAAGGCCAGATTCATGGAGGTGTGAATGGAGCATGCCACTGCCCAGCTGCCCTGGCACACAGATAGGAATGCCACCCCCACAGCAGTGGAATATTTGGCTATTACTACAAAGGAGCTTGCAACCTTAGACTGTTATTGTTTAGAGGGTAATCAGTGTACACTTAGGCAATGATGTATGTACTCTACAAGTTATCATGCTGGAAACAACAGAGATTGAGCTGGAATTCCCTGTTTTTCTTAGGTGAGTATGAGGATGCAGGCAAGAGGTGGTTTTGTTGAATATGCAGGCCTTGGAAGGTCTTCATGGACATTTTATTGACATGGACATTGTCAGTCCAGAAGCATGTTTGACGGACAGACTTTTAGAAATACCTGAATTTTTAATGTTCTGAAAGCAGACTCTGTTCCAAAACTGTATACCAATAAAGAGGATTGAAGACTGAGAAAATCTTGACTGTTGCCTGTGTAACCCCAAAATGAACATAGACTCTGCTGCTGGGAGACTGAAGGACTGGCAGAAGACAGAACATGACAGGTTTGATATCTTTGTATTGTATGAGTCATATCTGGAGTGTGACACTGCTCCTGGAATAGGTGACCATTTGTTGAAACAAGACAGCCTGAAAAGTACACAGCTTATGGTGCAACTGCCAGTGCACTCAGGTGATGGAAACTATAAAAAATTCAGACAATAGCTTGACTGTCCCTTAGGGTGTAGTTGAATGAGATGCTGGTTTTGGCCACAAACCTAGCTTAAGAAGTCCCCTTGCCCTCCCCCTGTCCTGCTTAGCCATGTGTTCCTGCCTTGTGCTGTGGTTTGCTGGCTCCTCACTTACATCCTAAGGGATAATTAGTTCAACAACTGGTAGTATAGTGTATCTGAAGACTATTCTAACCTTTTCTTCCTTACAAAAGTCCTTGTGTTTTTAGGTAACTTTCTTGTCAGACTGACAGTATGCATTGGTAAGCAGTTGTAAAAATAACTGCTTCTGTATTTGTAGATAGAGTAAAATCATGTTTTTAGTAGCATTCATAGGTTACTGATTTTGATTTTAAATTCTTGAATAATTTATTTATTGTGCTATGGAACCTTTTCTGGCTGTGTGAATTATTTTTTTTAGCAGAAGAAGCAGTATTATTGTGCCAGAAATCACAATAAAAATGTCTTATCATTCATATAGTGTATATTTCATTAATGCAGCATGATGAGTATTACAAAAGAGAGCCAGCAACTTGAAAACAACTCTTGTATTATTAAGCATACACAAAAAAATGGTATGTGCAACAGGAATACTCTGGTGACCTGATGTCATTGTGCACCACAGGTAACTATCATCTGTAGATCCAGGAGTTTATTTCATCCTCTGAAATAAAATGCCATGAGAGCTAACATGTGGCTGGGGTGGAACTGGAGATTCCAAGAGCAAGAAGGCTGGTTATCCCTGCCAGAGAAGGGAGCTTTTTAGTAGGTTTGGAAGCCACCCACAGACATATGTAGCCCAGCTGTTTTCTGCACAGTGGTTGTGATAGAGTGGTCTAGTAAGAATCATTTGATGATGTGCTGGCCAGAGCACCATAGCTTCCTTTATATCTCACTGTAACTTCACTATGTTGTTTGGCTCTTTGAGTTTCTGCCCAAAGACTAAAAAGCATTTTCTGTATTAAAAATGAAAAACACAAAGAAAGCCCAAAGAACCCAACACCATGCTATTTTCTGTCTAGTCAGGGAAGCCCCAGGTAGTATTGTACAGTTTTGCTTATCGCACCTGAGCAACCATGTCCTACGTTTGAACAATATTTGTATTTACAGAGCTGTTTACTAGTGTCTTCTCCAAAAGTTTAAAACTTTTAGACTGCTGAAAAATTGCACTTCCTAGAAGGAAGAGAAAAATGTATGTTGTGTGGTCTTTCATTTCCAAACTTAAATACATTCTGTGTTGTGCCTGCTCATGATTCATAGTGTCTTGCCTAGCTGCAAGTAGTTCCCTAAAAGCATGATTCTGTTGATGGAGAACCATATGTGTATGCAGATGCTGTATGTCTATGTAACCTGCTGATACAAATCATATCTTCATAATAGTTGCTTTATTTTCTTTGCTATGGAATTTGTTTCTGATTTTGTATAGGTAAGATCTTCATAATAAAAAATGGGGGGATTAAAAGAGAAATTGTCTGCTCCATTAATGGAAGACTGGAAATCTGTCCATCTTCTTTCTAGATTTAAACCAGGAAGGGTTTGTTATTGCACATGAACACAGAACAGAGTGCCAGCGGGGTGACATGTCAGTAGGTGAGGGTTGTAGAAACGATGAGTGGCACTGTGGCCAACAGGTGTAACGTATTTATGACCATAGCAAAAGAAAAGGGTGAATAATGGAAGGAGGGTATTTGCCAGCTCTTTCATAATATAAAGGAAGCTTCTTGCCAGAAGTGGAAGGTAGATCAGCCAGTGCTAAAGTTTATTCATGATCATTTGTGCCGAACAAAGACTCTTTCCTCTAGGAATGACATATGTTGGCAGGAAATGTCTAGTGGTCTGGCTCGGTATTGACCAACTCCTGGCTTCTTTCCACTCTGCTGCACTTAATATCATCATCCTTTCTGAGGCCAAACATCTCTCTTTTACTTTGTTCTAAGGAGGAGTCTTTCTCTTTCATCCCAGAACAAGAACTGTTCACAGTAGTTATGAGGAGAGAGCACTTTGGGCATCTCCTTGAGAGAGCCCCCGTTCTTGGACACCCAAATACTGTGCAAGTGGCAGGCTCCAGGACTCATATTGTTCCTCTGACTTGTGGTCAACTTGCATCAGCCTTCTTCCCTTTTTTCATAGTTGTCTCTTCCTCACATCAGAGCTCTGCTCTCCCCTTTCCTCTTCAAATACGGGTCTTCTGGAAGTGCCTCAAGTGAAGGGCCACTGTCCTGCACCTTGTTACACATGGTGGAATTGCATTCCTTTCTCTGGAAACAGGCAGCTGCATGAGACCAAAGCTTGCTTGTAGTAAATAATCAGCAGGAGAGAAAGAGGTAATAGGAAGAGATTTGGCAATGAAGACCATTCTAAGCTTTTGTAAGTGGATTTCCAGGACTATCACCCTGGAGCATGGATTGAAAAGAGCTACTGGAGAGCTTGGGCCTCAAGGGAATGCTGAGCTGTGGGACTGCATTTTTGGAAGGCTGCTGAGGCAGGTTCAGGTACATGTGCATCTGTGCTGCTGTTAAACAGGATTAGGTCACTCCCAAAGGGAGTTAAAATGCCGGGGGGGGAAGCGCAACTTCTGGACGTAGACTAAATTAAATAGAAGTCTGCCAGACGGTTTTAAAAATGGTGCCTCTTTCTATGGCTTTGGAGCCTTGGCCTGTTCCTGGAAACAAACTGCTCCTTTCTCAGCATGAAAACTTAAAGTCTTTTAAGCAAATAAGTCAATCAAGCTGTATTTAAACATCAAATGCAGAAGCAGAGGGACAGTGGCATCCTTGTTAGCATACAAGAAGTTAGATTAAAAAGCATTTTTTTGTTAGTTTCCTTAGATGCTTTGGTTTCCAGTACTGTAAGGGCATATGCACATGTGTGCTCAAGCAGGACTGATGCACACGTGCATATGGACATGCCAATCAGAGCAGCTGACGTGGGACTGTTACGCCACGGAGATGGTGGTTGAATTCTGTGCGCTGAAGGGGCGCGTGAGAATGATGGGCTGTTGGCATCGGTTGCCGGGTCTCATTGTTGTAGAGGCAGGAGTCAGCCTCGTTGGTACTTGGCACAGGAGGGAGGGGAGGAGGGAGAGCAGCGGGGCCAGGGGGCACCGAGGAGCCCGTGTGCTGCTGCCACAATGGCTGGCACAGTCGGAGGGCCATTCACCAGTGGGTATTGCCATAGGCAGTGATGCGAAGAAGCATATGCAAGCAACAGAGGCAAGGGTGAAACAAGAAAAACAAAATGTGCCATAAATATCTCTAGAAAGAGCTAATGACTGATAAATGTGCTGAACAGAGACAGCAGAAATATTTTTTGTAGATTAATTTGTATCTCTATTAATTCAGTCAGTCTCCTCTTTGCCAACATTTGCCTAATGTTTCCTATTACTCTTTCCATCTTTCTCTTTGGTGCCCTACCAGTAATCCTCTTTTATAACAACACTTGACACTTTTCATAGTGTTCTGGAACGAAAATGTTTCCCAAACTTTAATGAATTACTGTTCACAAACAATCCGTGAACAACTCTTTTGTATTCATACTGTGCTGTGGATAGACTTGGAATTGTTTTACTGTGTGCTGTAGGACCTATGCTGCAAATAGGTAATAGGGGGTCTTCTCAGCTCAAGTAGGGCTCAGAAGAAGTGGGGCTAATCCCAAATTCCTCTGAAAAATGGAATTAGGAGATGTTCTGAGAAGTCAGAATACTCAGAACGGCCAAGTGCACTGTGTATAGCTTTTTGAAAATGATAATTTAGATTGTCATGATATGTAGTTGTCCTGATGCAGATCCCAAATCTGTCACAATATAGTTAAGATTTTGGATGTGGCAACGTTGTTCTGGTGAATCCAAGAGGAGAGTAAACGTTGGAGCAGGGATTAGGAATAACAATTCCTGCATGCAGGCCACCTTGCCCAATGTCAAGCTGTGAAATACATATGCAGGCATTAGAAGTTGTACTGACTTTCTAACAAATTGAGAACAAGTGCTTGGCAAACAAGATATACAGTGTTTCTTAATTTGAGAGCATCATCTTCCCAATGAAGACTTAAAAAAAAACTGAACAAAAGACACTTTGATTCTGTATAATTCATGAAAGCTCTACAGTTATAACCTTTTAAACATTTATTTTTATTCAAGATGTGTAAATTTAAAATGTTTTTTAAGGAAGTATATAAAATACATAATGTTTGTTTCCACGGTATGGTGCGTAATGTATTTCACAAGCAGTTACTGAAATGGGATAGGTTGAGTATATGAATAGCATATTTTATGTAAATACAGTATGTTAACACTGTATATAATAGAATTAAACTAGCTCTAATTTAATACAGCTCTTTAGCTCTATAAAGCTATAGGGGTGGGGAAGCTATTGTCTTTCAGAATTAAAATTCTTTTAAAGTATTAGCAAAAGGACAATTATTTGCTGATTCTGTATCAAAATTCTAGATAAAAATTTTGTTTAAGTGTCTTGTATAAAAATTGCAGTTCAAGACAAGTAAGGTTTGAAACAAAGTTAGTACATCAATTAAATATTAATACCTTTTTTTAAGGAAAAAAAATGTTTATAATACTATTTTAAATAGTTAACATACTGTGTTTCAACAGGGGAAACGCTGATTAGATCACCACAATCTATTTTCTGCCATCGGGCTTGCTGAGGGGCTTATAATTGTGTTAAATTTTCATATTACTCATATTCACACATTAATGAACAGATGCATGGTTGCTATTGGGATTTTGCCATTTGCCCTTTCCCATCTCTCATCGTGATTTCCTACCGAGATCTTTCACCATTCTCGCAGAAATTCAGTCCCTGATACACGGCCATCCAACCGCACTCATTTATCCCCCCTCCCCGGAATCACCGGCGGGGTCAGCTTGCAAGGGACACTCGCTTGTAACGCGAGCCTTTGGGTGGGTGGGGGGATGCTCAGCGGTGAAAGGCGATACCTTTTTTACTGACAAAGCCGACACCCCCCCCCCCGGCACACACATCCCTCTCACAGCCGAAAGGAGCACCCGGCCCCGGCGCCGCTCCCGGAGCGGCTGCAGCGGCGCGGTCCCCGCAGCCCCGGGGGAGACGGGGGCAGACAGACAAACACAGACAGACAGACAGACAGACAAACAGCTCGGCGGGCGATGGCGACGGCTCTGCCGCGGCCCGAGTCCGGCTACTGTTGCTTTAAGGCGACAAGTTAGTCAGAAGACTTCTGTGTCTTGAATATTTTTGTCTAGCTGGAGGGGGAAAAAAAAAAGTGGACTTTGCTGACAATAGACTTAAAAAAGTAAGACGGGGGCTGCCTTCCCGCCCCCCCCCCCCCCTTTTTTTTTTTTTTTGGTGCCTGGAGGCTCCGGAGCCTATTGTCAGCTCACAATAGATTTCTATTGCCGCATTCCTGCTTTGCAAAGGTTTGTTAGCTTTTAATGACTGACAGCCCTCACTGCAAATACCGCATTTGCTCTGGCCTGTTGACACGCTACTCGAGAGTTTTTTGAAAAGCGCAGGAGGAGGAAGAAAAAAAAAATATTAAAAGAAAAGAAAAGAAAAGCAAGCAGAAAAAGCAAGCGGTGGCGTTTATTTGACCTCTTCAGATAGGTTTGGGAAAATGGTTTCCTCGGTGGGTGCTTCCAGGGGACGTACAAACTTCAGAAGTAGCCGTGCAAAGTGCCTGGAGCGCGGTGGCATCTCCGCATCGTCAGCCCCGGCACTGAGACGTTCGTTGCAGAGCAGCTTCTCTCATCTCTTTCGTTAGGATTTAATTGCAGTTTTAGGGTTTCTAACAGAAGACTTGGATTCAGGCAGCCTTGGGTGACTGGGTCCCTGGCCCTCCCTGCGCGGGGCTCCCGCTCGACGAGCAGGAACCGCAGGATGAAATAGGAGAGAATCGGAGTGCTGCAACGTGTGTAAAAATGTTAGGGGGGGGGGGGATTATAATCTCTTCTGCTGTGAATGGGATGCGGCTCGTTGCTACGTTGGCAGCGCCCAGCGAGGCTCGGGCGTGGGGATGTGCCTGCGCGGAGTGTCCGCCTGCGCGCAGCCTGTGCGGGGCGGCGGGGGGCGCGGGGCGGGTTGTGTGTAAGGCAGGAGGGCTCGTCTCAGGGTACTTACCTGCACGTCAACGTGAGCCTGCGTGTGGTTGGTGTAACGGGAGTTTGGGCTGGTTCCGTTCCTCTCCCTCCTGGTAGGGAGGGAGAAGGGCCGGGAGCTCCCGGAGCCGCCCGGGGGTGCGGGGAGCCCCGCCGGGGCGCTGCAGCGCTGCTTCCCCGGAGCTCCAAGTTGGGGCTTGAAGGAAGGAGGCAGAATTAGCCAAACAAGATAATGAAGGTTGCTCATAATGGTTTTTACTGTGGGGAAAATTAACCAGTTGCTAATAATTGTATGGTCTCTAGGCCAGACGGTCCCTTTGATAAGTTAACATGTACTCCCTTTATGCTCCTGGTAGGGGGTAAACAAATGCCTGAACAAATACAAATACACATAAACACGAATGTGGAGAATAGCAGTATATGTCTTAGATCCAGATAATAAGTGTGGGTATTGTTATTTAGATGGCGCATACTGGGACACTTATCTTTTAGTACACTCCATTTTCTAACTGAATGCAGTGCTAATCGTGGGATTGAAAGCTATTGTAATTGTGTACCCATCTAAATGCTGACAAGAATATACAATTACATTGTTTGGAATTGAGTTTAATGTTCTCTGAATTTTATTAGCATTTATATTTACTTATGCATTAAAATTCTACACAAAAAGAGGTCAGAATACAAGAGTTACAGACATAAATATCAGACCCATCCACACCCTCAATGCATTTTTCCTGAAAATACCGAACAAATATATTTTATTTTTATTTTATTTTTAAGGGAAGTGATAGAATCTGAAATGAGCAAATAATGGGTTTCCATTCTAAGCAATGCCTTTTCTCCCTCTGGATTTTACAATCTTTTAAAGCTTTTTTCATACCCAACTTTTTATTATTATTTATAATGTGCGTGTTACCGGAAAATCTTTCCACAGTATGCTTACCACCACACGATGTTTAAACACACATTATAAAGTGGATGTAATTGTAAACACTCAGAGGGATATAATTACATGTAGCAGATTTAGGAGCTAATACTTTGCTTCTCTCTCTTTCTCTCTCTCTCTCTCTCTCTCTCTCTCTTTACTCTGCATTTTATCAACATAATTATTTTTTGACTGCAGACTAACACCCAGAAATTGACAGGCATCCATTATAGGCAGCAACTTGTTCACCAAATTGAAGAACAATGAACTACAGGTTTATATGTGCCCATTGTCATACAGAATTACCGGGGCTTTGTTCCACAAGAGCAAAAAGCTAATGGTTTTGAAACAGCAGGTGACAAAGCACATTCTTTTTTTCTCCCCCCCACCTTTTTTTTTTTTTTTTTTCCTTATCAGTTTGTTGATGAAGTCATTATGAACAGGGGCCCAGAATAGGGGTGGCCTTATTTTTAGCAGATAGACTTTTAATGGGTTCTATTGTGGAGACAGTCATGTTGATTTGCTTACATTTTTTTTCCCCCCCTTCACTCAGAAACTCCCAGTATTGAAAAGCTACTATCAAAGGACTGGAAAGACAAGCTTCTTGCCATGGGATCAGGGAACTTTGGAGAAATAAAAGGTAACGCTGTTTCTGTGCTAAAGCAAATTGAAAATGAGTATACAGATATCACTGGCTTTATGGAACTTTGTCTGTTTGATCCTCTTCCCCTCCCCTTGAAGTATCATTATTTGGAGCTTAAATGAAATGTGTGCTCTCCATCTCTGATAATATAAATACATGAAATTATATAATTGCCCTAAGTGAATGACCTTATGTAAAGCTTCTGTTGCATATAGTGGTCTGTATTGTAAGAGGACACACTGTTGCTAGATTGAAAAAAAAAAAGTCAATTCACATATCAAACACAGGCTTATGAGAAATCAGGGTATAGCAGAGCTCAGCTTCTGAAATCTAAGGGTGGTCAGAAGCCTGTGTTCATGTTTTGACAGATTTTGATGTTGTAGGGTTTTTTTACTTTCCTGCTTGCAGGAAAAAAAAAAAAAGAAAAAAAAGAAAAAAAAAAGAAAAAAGCAAAGTTTGTGTTATGATACCTCTAGGTACCAAAATTAGCCAGTACAGATTTTAAAAGACAGTGTACAACATCTGTGCACTAAAGCATGTTCTTTTAAAGCCGTACTCCAGAAGGAAAATGACAAAATTTGACCACTCTCCAGCAGCAGTAGCTTCTGCTTTGCCAAGATATTTCCCCATTTTATACAAGTGAGGCAATTTTAGGGAACCTGTAGTTTTTTTTGTTTTGATGTAATTTAATATTTATATAATTCTTCCTCAATGATTGTGATGAGGAGTTGACTCAAAATGCATGTGTGTAAACATTTTTAGTTTCCAGAACAGCCTTTTATCACTCTGAAAAGAAACAGTGACTCTGATTCTTCTCCCATTTATATCAGTGTGCATCTGGAGTAGGAAAATCAAAGCCAATGTTGTTTTGGAAATGTGAAAGTAGAAGGAGATTAAAATTAAACCCTTCTTTTATGTTCATAATGAGATTTCATTTCTCTCCATCATTTTTTGTTTGTTTGCTTACTAATGTTGTCCCTCATACCCAGATCCTCATTCGGGCAGGCCCGCAAAACTTGTGTCAGACAGGTTTAAGGACCTGCTGCAGGAGAAGTGGGCACTTTTCAGTAAAGAATACAACATGACATGTTCAGAGAGATTAATGTATTGGTACATGTGCAGAGATGGCGTTATTTTAATTATATGTGCCTTCCAGCTTGTCACCGATAAGCCACCGGCATTAGTTTGTGCTAGTCCACTGACTTACACAAGCAGGAAAGTATGCCACTCGCTTCCCCAGCTTCTCCCTGGGAGGCTGTAATTCAAAAATATATATTCATTACATATGTAGAATAACTTTAAAACAGAATATAGTGCTTCGGCCCCAAATAGGCTGAGATGATATTATTATAACAGAGGGCCAAACCCTGGGTTCTTTATTCCCACTGTGTACGTTTTTTCCATGTGCATAAAGCAACAGGTCATAAAGAGGCAAGGTAGCCACTGGGCTTTTCTCGGAGTTCTGGCTTTTAAAAGCGTATTGTTTTAAACCAACTTCATCGTCTGCCATGAGCTGATGAATCTTTAAAATGTTTCAGGCCCAAAGTACACAGGCGGCTTTCATATTCACTTTCGGGTGTGTGTTTCAGCAGTTCTTGTGTGTTGTCCGGAGCCTCTTTAACTCTTGATATGCCAGAGCCTTGAGAAGGACTCCCAGCGATTCTCCTCTGGCTTTGGGCTCGGTGAAGCTGCTCTGAAAAGTGCTGTGCACTGAGAAGACGGTCTCTTCCCAGTCCTTATGATCTTGTTCTGTTAGAAGGCAATCTTTTTATTCTCCCTTCCTCCCTTTCCCTTTCACAAGTTCAACTTGAAAGCAGCAGCAGCTATATGCTAGCACGAAAGAAATTCCAACAGTCCTTTCAGTCTTGCTCGGGGGAGGATGGGGAGTAACAGCACAGCCTCAAAGAAGAGTTTTCTTTGCTTTAATTTTTGTTTTTTAGCTTCATATTTTGAACACAAGTCGAGTTATTGTTCTGTAGCTCAGTTCAAAAGCCTCACATCTGAGGCTTTTTAGTGCAACTGTGGTTCTATGGTTGGGGGCATGGTTATTAGGTGTTTGGATCAGGTTTGGCAGTAAGCTGTGAAAACAGGCACTGGTTTATTTTTCCTACTGACTGCCGTGACAGTTGCAATTATTGTCCATTGTTCCTAGGTGGCTAGAAAGGAGGGAGGATACAATAGAGCATTGCCCTCTGGGGGTAAATGAATTTGACTTACAGGTTCTTGGGGGGTCAGGAAGGCTGATTATTTAGTGCTCAGGAATGTGGTTTTCATGGTACCGCCAGCCATGAGCGGCCAACAAACAATGCTCAGCTGTATTGCAGCTGTATTTAGCAAGGACACGTGAAAGGTGTGCAAGTTGAGCTGTTTTACACTCACATATGCATGTACAAACACACGTATATTATGCTAGAAAATGTTTTTGTCCTTCTGTAGGCATGTCAAATTATTAAGTTTCCCAGTTGTGATTTTTTAATTAACTTCTCTGTATATTTGGCTTGGCAGCTGCTCTTTTTTTCCTCATTTCTCCATTAGTGATATTTGGAAACCCTGCACAAGTAGTGTCTTATTATTAATACACCCTGGAATGTGGACAGCACTAGAAGCTGTACTGCCCAACTGTCTTATGCACTGAATAGTTTTTTCCATTTAACTGTTCAAAATTTCATTGTGTTTTTCATTAGATCTGGGGGAGTTTTAGTATGTCATGTGCTAAAGTCTCAGTACTAGGCTACATATTGTTAATGCCCCAGTCTGTGTTATTGCCATTGAGTTTTATTCTCTGAGAGAGATTAAAAGAAAGGGAGATGAAGCGGAAGACTATATTTTCTATTAGTGTTATTTCTTTTAAGCTGGAAAGCAGTAATATTTTATTAAAGATAGGGGAGTTGTAAATGGCTGGAAGTCACCAAACTCCCACGTTTTCTATTCTGCTGTTTCTCTTGGCTTTGTTACTTTTGGCATCTACTTTATGACCCCATCTCTTCATCTGCCTGCCTGTAAAATGGGAGAACCATCACTGAGGATCTGTAGAGGTCTAGCTGCAAACTTCAAGATTACAGTTAGAAGGTTTTGTGTATACCCAGTTGCTAATGGAAAAGGAAATGTAATATTTCAGGGCTTGACTGAAAGGTACTGCAAGGGAATACTCTTACACTTAAAATGGGGCAAAATCTAGAACCTTTCATAACTGTAGAAATTTTAACTCAAATGCCTCTGTTTGTTTAAAGAGGTAGTCTGGGGCTAAATAAGTTGGGTATGGGAAAGTTCTTAAGAAATTTTTATTTGAAATCCCCAGAATTTTTACTCTGTTGAAAACAAATCAGTCTGTAGTAAAACCCACAAAACCTGCTGTTAAATAGAATTATCTTAAAATAAAGCTGTAAAATTATATATTGAATTGGTTAAAGCCTATTCAAACTTACTTATAAACATCATATTCGAGAACAAGGCTCAAATGGCTTCTGGATATTTCATGCATAATGTAGTTTATTGGATTCAGTGGAGCAGAGAGAAATTCAGATCTCAAACTAATCATCTGCAGGAAGGAAAATTACACTCCCTTTCTGCCTCCTGATACCTGTGCATTCCAGGGTGAAAGTGGTTGCTTCCCTCCAAAGGAACATTGTCAAACACAGCAGATGCAGCCCACTGGTAAGAAAAGGTATAAGAAGTTTTATTTCAATGCTCTTCAATGTTGGTGGCCATCTCCATACACAGAAATCAGCCATTAAACTTTTGTTTCACTGGTGTTGGGCCTCCTCTGAGAAGACTTCTGGGAATGGTACCAGCCCCCCGGGTGACCATGTACATCATGAGGTGCACAGTTTTGCTAACATGAGTGAGGCAGCTTTAACCATGATGAGAACTCTTTTTTAAAACTTCCTCTGTGTACACGGAGCCTTTCTGCTAATCTTGTCCATCTCTCGCTTATCAAGACTTGTCAAGAAATAATAATGCATATTTTATATGTTCCCCACTTAGCTAATTTTGAATAGGTGTGTGGAACAAAAGGCTAAACTGCCTTTTCTTTCTAATCTTTCTGAGTTGGTTTTCTGTTGAAGTGAAGGCATTGTTAACAGTGATTGTGCCTGAGTCTCCCAAGAAAGACTGGGCAAGCCTGAACCTGATTTTTTTTGTTATTTGAAAATCCTTCTCTATTGTACAGGTCAGTTCCTAAACAACTTTGTGAAATGTTTTCTGCACTCGTTGTGAAAGAGATCATCATTAGGGTAAAATCAGCTCTTCCTTGTAGCCACTCTAGGTAACTCCAAAGACTGTCCTGCAGTAACCACAGATTGTGAGTGTAATTGAAAGCAAGATTAGCCTACCAATTCTAATCTTTAATGCATAATAACACAGGCCTTTGTTCTGTGTGAGCAACTGGGTTCCAGGTTCCATAAAGTATCAGTGCAAGTATTATATCCAGCTGTGTTTGATGTGTGATAGAGCTGGGTTTGCTGGGGACTCTAATCTTGCTTATATATTGAGAAGATGGGGCATGCGAGAGTATGCAGTGAACGGTTTTACAACTGCCAATAATGGATAAAGAGAAATAATCCATTCAGTGATACTATAGCTCATCAGAGCCCATGAATTAAAGACATATGTTATGTAGATTCAATGTATGGATTAAAACGGATAATCTGGTAGGTGACACACAGAATCTTGAGATAAGTGGGCTATGCAGATTCGGTATATGGATTGTGACGGATAATTCCTTTTAAGCAATGCTGGACGAGTTGAAGACAAGTAAGCTTTGGGTAGTGCTCAGGTTATGTGCAGTAATCCAGTGAGTGACACTTAGGATCTCATAATCTGTAAACTGAAGACAGGGAAACTGGGGATTCTGCATTTAGATGTGGACAGGAAGAAGGAAGGGGAAGGGGAGAGAGATTATTCATGTGGAATACACCGGGTTTAAACCTTTGACTAATAAAGCAGAGATCCCCAGGAGATGTGTGAAAGCAGCACACTTTCTTAGGAGCTAAGTGAATTTTGCACTTGCAAATTAATAGTTGCAAAATGGTTGCAAACTTGTGTCAGATGTGAATGTTCAGCATTAATTTTTTGTGGATAGTATTGTGTTTGGAGTGGGGAGAGAAGGCGGGTGAGAGAGTCGTAAGTGAAGGAGGTAAGATATGTCTGGTTGTCAGCTTTTAACCGTGATAAATTCAGTATTTATTGCAACCTACTTAGTATCTTCTTCTCTGTATTTATTTTTTTGGGGAGTTTAATAGTAGCAAATTGCTGAGCTTTAGTCCTTTGTTAATATTCCAAAAGTGCCAGGAGCCGGGGGGAACCTGCCCAGTGGCACACAGGGGAACCTACGTTTTGAGAGGAAATTTGGCAGCTGCCGAAATAGTGGAGGTTGATCACAAAGCAATATGATACTCTCAGGCTGCAGAGAAGTAGACTGTGCCAACTGAGGCACACCAACGCAGAACTTCTTTCAGGCCAAATGGAAGCCTGAAATGGAGATTGTGACTGGATGGAGCTGCTCCTATTTGACCCTAGAGCAGGAGGTTAGTCAAGGGTAGTATCTGTGGAAGGTGGGTCGGAGGAATCTTTTTTTAAAGCATCTAAAATGCAAAAAAGTTGTGAATTTGTGAAAAAATAGGAAATTCGGGCTGTTCTGGATTTACATCTTGACATCTAAGAAGACAGGGTCAGGATTTAGTGGTGGATGCTGCAGAGTTAGGGTGGTGGTTGGACTCGATGATCCTGCAGGTCTTTTCCAACCAGAATGATACTGTGATACACTTTTTTAAAATGTAAAGATACTTAATTTGATCAGAAAAAATCAGGTTCTAATTAAATAAAATACAACTTCTATTTTTAAGAAGTGATTATTAGTAGAGAAAATAGAATAAAATTGTACTAATTGAAGTAGCAAATGCCAGTGGCTTTATTTTGTTTGAACATATGGAGGCCAAACCACTATATTTAAAAATTATCTGGAGGGTTGTATGACAAAAGGGACCTAAACCAGTTCTTCTTTTTACTAAAATTACCTGAAAGATGTGCTGATAGGGATGAATGTTGTTGAGCTACAATTACCAGTTTGTCAAAACAAAGCAAATACACATAAACATATATTTTTTTTTTACTACTTTTCCTGCTGCTGCATATAATTCCAGCAGCAAAAGCTGTTTCTCTAGCCTAGTTCTAGCTTGTTGTCTAGACAGTAAAACAGTAACTTCTGAGAAATAGTTTCAGTACAAATGTTGTCTATTCCTTTTGTAACCTTGACAATAAGTTACTAACCTGGTTGAATACCAAGCTTTGTTTGCAGTCTACTGTACCAAAACTTTTTCTGACAGCAAATAAAGCACACTCACTGACAACTTCTTTCCAGCATTGCGAAATAGTAGTGTGCTGGTCTGTTGCAGAGCAGACAGCTAAGGTTTTATCCCCACAGCATATTAATTCTTAACGGTAGTAATGGCAAAAGATGGTAATTGTTCATAATTTGGTTTTAGTCATTCTGTAAAGTCTTCCACGGAAACTTTAAATATTGACTGTCCATATGCTGAAATAAGTATCTTCCTTCTAGCTTGCTGTTCTAAAAAGTACTTTGTCAAACAAAGAAGATTCACTACAAAGATCTGTAGGTATAGGCAAATCAGTTTGAATTCTGGGCTTGTTTCTTTTTCTGGTGGCTGCAGCTTGCTGAGTAAAAAGCAGTCAGAACGGTTTCTTCTGTTAACGCTGACTTCCCATAAAAATCAGATGAAGTCATTTAATTTAGCAAGGTAGGTAGTTGTAAGTGATGGCAGTCATTGTGTAGTAAAGTTGGCTTAAACGGCTTAATGAAACATGCCAGGTTTTAGATGTTTATATCCTGGCAGCTCCTAGATTTACCAGCTGTCTGCAAGTCCATAATAAAACATTCTCTGAAGTATTGATTAGGGAAGCATCAAGGGAGTTTTACATGTGCCCAAGCCCATGCCCACATCCACCCACAAATACATACCGGCAAAGACGTAGTTTAAAACATATACTCATTGCCTGATCATAAACATTTGACATTTCTGTTCAGAGGGAGAGGAAAGAAGATTTTAAATTCTGAACTTACCTCAGCCAGTTAGATCTGCATATCAGAGTACGTTTCCTGAGGGCCCGTAACATCAGCTCCCCATTGCCTCACATATACAACTTCAGGTGACGTCAGCAGCACGGCTGTCTGCGGCAAGGGCAGGAATACTCCTCTTTAAAATAATCAGGTTTTTAATAGATTTTTATTTATTTATTTATTTATTTTCCTAGGGTAAGCATGACAAAGATTAGTTTGCTTTTAAGTAGAAGATGACTAGGTGGCCTCTCTGTTTTACTTTCCACGTTTCCTTACAGAGTTGAGTAATACTGGGATTTCTAATGTGTCAGAACAAAGTTAAAACTGGCGTGGGGAATGGGGAAAGAAAAATAGCTGACAATGGGAAGAGAATGAAACTCTTAAGAAAAGAAACTGGAATAAAACCCTCAAGAACAGATACTTATTTTATGGACTGCTGATACTTTATTTATTCTTTGGATATAATAACATTATTGCTAGTGGGAGTTTAATTGTTCTGAGGACAGCTTAGTTAATAGGCTATCCAGTTTGAAAAACCTCCTTCTTGGCTAATTTTCTTTTTTTCTATTGCAACTGTTAAGTCCCTAGCTTAAAAAAGGCACTGAAGAAAACATCACAGGAAGTGCCTGGAGATGACTCAGTTTTCAGCCTGTGCATAGGTTATGGTTACATCCTCATCGCACTGTTGTTGCATCAGAGCAAAGTTACACAGAAACTGTTGTGGCATGGTACCCTCTCTGAGTTAGTGTGATGGTGTGAGTCATTGCTTCATTCATAGGGTTCCTTTAGAACCCTACCTGGTAGTAAACCAGGTCAAGCCAAGATTTAATTATTTATATAACATGTATCCCTGTTAAAATCGGTGGGGAAATTCTAAGCCTTACCAATAACAGTTCTGCTGGTGACTTTAGTGAGACCAGCAATAAAAGGGCTTACAGTGTGTAAAGTTAAGAATGACTTCAGGCAAGTTTCTGAAAACTTCATGCCTCAGTTTTCCCATTTGTAAAAGTAAAACATACCACTGCCTTTCTGCTTGCTTCCAGACTTTAAGAAGATCAGTCACCTAATGCTTTGAAACTAAAAAGTGCTCTAATTATTATTATACATCTAAACATCATTTGAATACAGAGTATTTTAGAATATTCTTATTTTCATTTAGTGGTTGTTGTTTTTTTTGTGTTTTTCCTATAAAGCTTTGCAGATACAGGAGTTTTTTTTTCTTTTGTAACCATAGATAATAATATGAACATAATACAATAATATAGTCTCTTCCAGGCTTTGTACTTGTGCATTGTTTTCTTTGATTTTTCTTTGAAAGACAGATGCTGACAGTTCAAAAGCTATTTACATAATTACTTTGATAGTAAACTGACTCCAGGGATAAATTTCACTGTCTGTTTGGGTGTGCGTGGATGTGCACACGAGCACCATGATTGATAACAATCCCAGCAGTTGAATGGAAACATGTCAGAGGGATGGAGGAGAGCCTTGCCATATCTCTGCCCTTTGCAGAATATACTGGGTGCTGTGTGTCTGGGAGCAGATCTGTAGGCTGGCTGCAAACAAACATTTCCATCGCTTGAGCATTCGCAACACAAGCTTAAAATGCTTGTTAAAGAAAATATTGGCTTTCCTAATTTCTTATTTACATTCTCATTCTGTCTAATAAATTATAATAAAGTATTTACTATTTTGATTGCAAAAGTGGTTTCTCTGCCTTTTTTTTTGCTTTGGTTCTGTTTTGAGTGGATATGCCAAGGTTTCTCCTGTTCGTTTTCTCACTTCAAGTGTGTCATTTGGTCATATTGGTGTCTTCATTCTAATGTTTATTAAAATGTTACTGTCACTGCCAGTCTGAGACTGTGAATCAGAACTAAGAATGTGTAATAGTTTGTTTCACATTTGAGTAAATTTCTTTTACTACTTATACAGTATTATGGATAGTGTTGATCTGTGATGAAGTTTAGGTTTGGCGATACAGAATGCCATTAATTTGAGTCTTCTTTTATTGCCATCTGCTGTGGGTGTTGCATCCACAAACGTTTTTTTTTTCTTTACGAATCTGTTTTTGTGCTGATAGAGAATAAGCTGATGCATCTGGAAAGCATCTTCTCTTGGGGTATTCATTGTATCAACCCGTAATGTATACTTCAATTCTTTCTTGCCTGAGTTGTTTTTTGATAAGTTGTGAAAAATCCATGCTTTGCCATTGCCGTGATAGAGCACAGAGAGAACAGTCTGAGCACCTACAGCAATCTCCTGAAAGGCGGGTGGTCTGATGGCTAAAAGCTTTGTTAAACCTAAAATGTGCAGTATCTATTTGTTGTGGATCTGACAGTAATTAAGCGTAATTTTTTGATGCAGTCATTGATGTAAGCCACTCTCCTTTTACTCCTCACTCAGTATCTGCGTGAAGTGGGTCTAGCTTGCTGTCAACTTGTACAAAGCAATAAGGGACACTTGCTTTTTCTTCAGACACTCTGCATGGCTGGAGTGAAAGCACTGCAACCCTACAGATACTGTGTGTAGAGCACAGGCCAGCTCCAGAACTATTCCCAACTCTGTACTACCTGGAGCAGCTGTGAGTTTGATAATGAAGCAGCTGCAAGTAGCTGCTGGGGCTGATGGCTGATCCTTGCTGAGGTTTGCACCATCTCTCAAGTTCTTAGCAATGTTGGCAGCCACGAGGATACTTCATCAATTCCCAAGTAGCGTGAATTAAGCAACTGTTCTTATGCATTTGGTGCTGTAGGTACTTCAAATGCTAAAATGTTTTGCCCTATAAGCTACAGAATTCTTAAAATGGAAATCCTGAAGCTGGCAAGGCACTTCACACGATGCTAAAGGTTGAGATCTCATGCAGGTTAACAGAGAGAAAGTAGCGGTGATAGAACAGAAAGAAGTCCACCATCCTTGCCTACCCACTATCTGCAGCATCTAGGAAGGGATACAAAAATGGCAACTGGTGCTCTAGCTCTGCAATGCATTTTAATGCACTGGAAAAAAATCCTATAATTGAATATACTTATTTAGTGACCAAGCTGTTGCCCTCAGGTCACCAGGAAGGTGGTAGAGTCACCATCCCTGAAGGTATTCAAAAAACATGTAGACGTGGCACTACAGGACATGTTCTAGTGGGCAGGGTGTTTTTTTTCTGGGTTAGCGGTTGGACTTGGTGATCTTGGAGGTCTTTTGCAGCCATGACAATTCTGTGATTACATAAAAAGTCAATTATCATTTGGCCTTCTTTTGTTATGTAAACTAAGTAATTTATGAATGGCATCTGTGAAATGGCAGTTTGGTTGGCCGTTTTCATGAAAGAAATTATGGATAAGGTGTGCTGGGTAATAATGGTAACAAAAAATACTAAACTTAAGCTAAATGCAAACACATTACATTATTATCAAAACAGTCTGATTCAAGTACTTTCCTTCTTTTTAGTTCTCACACTTTTATAAGCCAGTTGTCTGCAAGAAACCTCAAAACTATCTGTGATTTGTCATCGGTGTGACTTACATGGATCTGTGTTTAAGGCAAAGGGAAATCTACCTCAGAACTCACCAGCTCACAGTAGACCCACATATCTCTTCTCTCTTGCCTCTGTTTTTTGCAGGTCACTGGAGAGTATAGCTATCCAAGTACTTCCTGTGCAAGGAATGATACCTTAAAGGACTGAAATTGTAACTATTATTGAGGTTATTGGGAGGATGTGCAAATCATATGAAAATAAAGTGCCCACTAAGCCTTGCTTTCCAGAAAGTATTCTCCAACAAAAGTTGTTTTGTTTATTTTTGAATTGACAGTGATAAATTCTGCCACTTGGTGTATTAGCAAACTGAAATTGCTCAAGAAATAAAATGCAAGAAGGCTACCTTTGGACAGACTACTTCCACTCCAGTTTATAAACCAGAGGATTTATATCTTTTAATTACTGAGTTAGTGGATATAGCACCCGCTTTGGGCATCTTGAAGTTTCTTTAAAAACTGAATAATAACGAAGAGATTGAGTTTGGTGGGTTTTTCCCCAGCTGCACAGCTGTGGTGTGCTGGTATCTCCAGCCCCTGCCCTGCCACCTGGCTGTCCCAGCCGCTTGCTCTTAGTTCATTCAGACTTTCCTGATGTTGTTTTCCCGAGGAAGAAGGTTTTTGCGCCTCTCTAGGTAAACCAGATCAGAGGAGAAGCTGCAGTAGGTGGATGGCCCCCCGGCTGTGCCGCTGTTCGGGGCGGCAGGCAGGGCGGCAGCACGTGGAGCACTGTGCGCCTGCGGGAAGCGCAGCCTGAGCTTCGCAGCTCAGGGCTGGGCACCAACATTTCTTCTTCTGCCGCTGTCGGCAGCTGACTCTGTGACCCCTCTGTCTTGTCAGTTTACACATTAGGAAACATTTTTCCACCTTTCAAAGGTGTGGTGGGGATTAATTTAGCTTTACAAAGTGCTTTTCGATTCCCAACTGGAAACTACTGTGGTAGCTCAAAATATGCTGATGAACCAGCACTGGCTGAAGAGCTTTGATGTGTGTCAGTGTATTTGTCAAACAGTTTATTTGACAGTGATTTATTTTTGCTTACCTTAACTTTAGGACTAAGCCAGTCCTTTGTATTCCTTCTCTAGGTCCTTCTGCCTCTCTCTTGCACACACAGACTAAGTTTGAAATAAAATATCTGCTGAATAAATAATCAGAATCGGTATTTTTCATGTTTCAGTGTGCCCATCATGGTATACTGCCAGTCTCTGCATGCTGACAGTTTCATTAGATGAGCAGTAAAGTAAACTAACACACTAGCTGCAGATAGGACTAGGAAGGGACTGCCTTCTAGAATAATTCTTCTGTGCCACTTGGAAACGCTGTACCTTTTTCCTAAGGACAAACAAATGAAGGATAGAAGAATGGCAACAGACACTTTGGATTAATTCTGTGGCCACATGGCAAATGCATTACTTGTAGCAGTTCTCTGTCTCCAATGTTTGAAATAAAAATCGCAAGTTAAAAGTGTTTTCATCAGCAGTGTTAGTGTTTTAGCACTGGCTTCCATTCTTTCTCACAGCTTTTAACAGAACAGTTTTAAAGTCCTATGGTTTTTGTTTCAGTCTCAAGTTTCCAGTTGGTACCATGAGTGTGTTTGAGACTCTAGCTGAGAGTATTTTTCTGATAATGCTTTCACATAAATCTCTAGTATCTTAATAAAAAGTTCATCGAGCTACATTACCTTTATATGAAAATGCTGATTCTTTGTGTTTCCCCACTTGTATATGTCTGTCTACAAATTTATCTAAGGGCTTGGACTTGGCTGTCGTAGCAAGTGGGATGTTGTTTGGGAGCACAAAGTTGAAATTAAGTGAATGTAAGTTAAACTCAAGCCGAGAGGCCTAGCAGTGACACCTCAAAGGCTGTGGTACAGTCTTCCAAAGAAAGCAGTAGATGATTCACCATTTTGGATGTTTCAATCCAATCTAGAATGCTGCAGTGAATGTATTGTAGGGAACATTCCTGCACTGGCAGGGGGGTAGACTAAACGAGCTATTAGCAGTAGCTTTTTTCCATGTCTGACTGATATTTGGCTAGGAACATGTTTAATATAGTCGCCAATTTTTCTTCTTTCCTTTTTTTTTTTTTTCTCCACTTGGAGAGCACTGATGACATTGGCAGAAGAAAGCTTTCCTGTGTTTGAGAAGGGTTTGCGTGGCAGAGTTGTCCCAAAACCAGACTATATTCAGAGAAGTCACAGACACTGATAGCCTTAATCCTTTCCTAAAGCTTTTTGAGAAAGTTTCATAGGATCTGACTCATGTGAGAGAGTGTGGTGGTATTGGAGATATCTGTGGATTAGCTGCTACACATATTTTTCTGGTCTTTTAAATTCAAAATCAAATGATGCTGAATATCCTAGTAGTGCCATTTTTTTGTCTTAGTGTATGATTCATAGCTTTTGGGTTTTCTTGGAATTTTTTCTTCCCTTATAACCAACTGTCCTCTTGGGTAGGAAGATGCATTTTGCAGAGGGATTACGAGAGCAAGGTAGTCAGTTCCTCTGTCTGTAGCTGCTGAACTACCCTATAAAAAACATCTTATGACAGTTCAAATGAGAGAGATGGTGAGTTGCATTTAACTCAGTTCTTCTGATACATTTATTCAAGACTTCTTCTTTTAACATTAATCGGTGGCAGCAACAGTAGTTATTGACAATTTAAATACTATATAATTTCATCCTGATTAGGGCAGCTGTAGATGATATAGTAAGTAGCAACCTGACAGCTGTTGTGTGCTGAGCTAGTAACTGTGAGAAAGCTGGGTGTGGGGCGCTAGAGAGGTACCCAGTACCCAGGAGACTTCTTTGCTTCCCCCTGATTATAGAGGGGAAACCTTGCAGTTTCTGTATCCATCAAAGCAGTGATGCATTCTTGTCATAAGTTTCTGACAAAAATGTGATTGTCTTTCAAAACTGGAGGTGTCAGTTTTGATCCCCACAAAGTGTAAGCAGTGTCTAGCATTTGAAACTTTCAAAACAGGCAGTATTTTTTCCCCTAGTCATCTGATAAAAAGGCAACAGGAAAAAGGGGAAAGGTAAGGAAACACTGAAGGGGGACACCAAATCAAAGCCTGTGTATAAAATTATCCTCTATGGCTTATTCTCCTGTAGAGAAACAAGTGTTAATGTACAGTATATGGCAATATGCTGCTGCTCTTTGGTTCTACTAAAACTTCGCTGACAGTGAAGCTGCAAAATAAAAATGTAGCTAGCTCTAAATTTCCTCTCTTTTTATCTTTTTCACCATATGATACCCAGGGACTCCAGAAAGCCTTGCTGAGAAAGAAAGGCAGCTCATGGGTATGATCAATCAGCTGACCAGTTTGCGAGAACAGCTGCTAGCAGCTCATGATGAACAGAAGAAACTGGCTGCATCACAGATCGAGAAGCAACGCCAACAAATGGAGCTGGCTAAGCAGCAACAAGAACAGGTGAGTGATTAGTATAGTGGCTTTCAGCTTAGATAATTTTATAGGAGGACTTGACAGGAGCTTATCTTTTAGGGTTGACACTTCTCAAATTTGCTCTCTGACCAGAATTTTTTTCCATTTGTTTCTTGGGTGAAGAAGTTTGAACAAAAACCTATTGGAAGAATGTTTTGATTTGCAGTATATGAAAAAGAGCTCTATGTTTTTTAAAGATGCATCTTCCAGTTGAGGTATTATCTTCCAATACTGGTATTTTAAAGAAAAATAAGTGTAAATAAACATACAAATTCAGCCCTCCTGAATAATCTTCCAGTTCTGCTTAAATTCAGTGATGCTGAATAAAAGGAACAAAATGTGGCATTTGGATTATAATATGACAAACAAAAAGGTTAGTTTTGCCAACTGTGCAAAAAAAGGTGAGGGAGCAGAATATAAAGTCAGTGAATAAGTGTGACTTTTTTTTCTACTTCACTTGAGAGGCTTGATTTTCGGCTCTCGTAACTATGCCCTCCATGTAAAACACAGGTGTGTTTTCACGCATGAACAGATCCAACAGGCACGCATGGACACATGATATGTTATGCAAGAGCACAGCTTTTCTACCATACTTGAGCTGTGCAAGTTTTACCAGAAATGAATGGTCATTTTTGTACCTGAACATGAGGAGAGAAAACATAGACATCTGGTTTAAAATTTTCTCAGGAGTCCATCCTGATATCTCTTATGTGAAAGTGTTCTAGTCTGACTGACCATTTATTTGAGATTGTAATGACCTTTGAGTTTATATAATAGAATTGCAGCTAGTGAATTTTATGAAAATCACAAAATTCTTTGAAATCTGTAGTTGTCATACTTAAAGTTTTGCATTATACCAAACAAGTCTTAAGGTTCTAAACCACTGCTGACGTCTTCAGATATTTTAGCCGTGGTTTTCCTTATTTTTGGTTATTTATTTTGTCTCAAATACTGTGTATTTTCACCTCACACCTGAAATCCCACATAGGGAGAATAGGAGAAGTGACTTATCTATTAAACTAGAGAACTTGTATCACATTGCTGTTTACATGGAGAAGGTAGATGAAGGTGTGATGGTGGAATTAGCAAAATTACTCCACCGGGAGACATACTGCAAGGAGCTATTTCCTTTACCCTGACTTTTAAAGTCACTACTGCTACAGGTTGGCTGAGTGATCTGAAAGTGAAAAAGAAAAATGAGAGAATAGAAAAAGAGAGTAGGAAGTCCTGCGGGATTATAATTAGGACAAGATTTTGTTTTAATTATAAAAATTGTGTATAATTCTGTATTATATAGAAACTAAAATAACCGCACTTCTAAAAAAAAAGTATAGATCAAAAATATTTTGGTTGCCTATAGAGAGGCTCTAGAAAGAAAACATTTAATCTTTCAGATATAGAGTTAACTATGAGTGGGTATTTCTTATGTTAATAGTTTAATAATAGAAATGAAAGAAAATACCTAAGGGAAAGAATGCATAAAATTCTTCCCAGTAAGTGTGTTTAAGTTCCCATCTGACCCTGAGGTGTGTACACATACCACAGGGGAAGAACCATGCTCCTTCTAATGTTTGTACTGCTGTGCTAGCTATTCATGACAGCAAAGCTTTTGTGATGACTCAAATGAAAGTTTTTCAGGTTTGCTTTTTAAGTTTGGGGTATATGATGGTTTGTTTCCATTAGACCAGTGTGACCTCTAATTTGGTTCCATTACTGTCTGCTTTTTCCTTCACTGTATGTAAAATGTGTCTGTGGTAAGGTTCTCAATCATTCAGTCAGTTGAGAGGGAAGATGGAAGTCCTTATGGAAAATGCACATGACTTTTAAAGGAGACTTACGATGATGCCATCAACTTCTATAAATCAGTTTCAATGTTGAGCCGTGTAGCCTTGCAGTGCCCCCTGAGCTCCTTTCAGCTGATACACACATTGAAAATCCAGTGATTTTCCCAAGCTCTTTGTGTCTGTTTCTGCATCAAGGAAATATGAACACAAAGACCTTCCTCCTGGGTGTCAGAATCCCTTTTTTTGGAATTTTTGTATAGGTAGTGCCAAACATAAAAAGAATATTACTGTCCATCCTACTTTTTTTTGTCTTTCCTGCCTTCTACTACTTCCCAGTTTCTCTGCCAGTATGGTTCTTCCTCCAGCAAGCTGGAGCGAGTGAGTCCTCACTTTTTGAGCATTTTAGCAGTGCCATTTCAGATACTGACAGAGGACAGATTTTTGCATGAATCCTTCTCTCATTATTTTCTATGAGATTCCCTTTCACACCGGTGTTAGCTATTAATTGCTCCAGCAGCAGTCCAGGCTGCTGTTCCTGCACTTGAAGATTCCTTAGCTTAATAGAGCAGTTTAAAGAAAAGAGCAGGGTGGAAGTTTCCTGTGTACTGATTCCAGGAATGGTGATACATATCTCACATTTCTTCTGTGCAATTTCTCCACAGATTGCAAGACAACAGCAGCAGCTCCTGCAGCAGCAACACAAAATTAACCTTCTTCAGCAACAGATCCAGGTCAGAGACTGTGGCTCCACCCGTGCCCCTGTTATCTCTCTTCCCTCCTTTCCATTTTCTCGCACTTTTCCCTCAGCCATTATTGTCATAATTTCTTTAAGACTCTCAGCAGATGGCTTACATCTTATTTATGGAAACACATGAGGATGTTACCTGTCATTAAGCAAAAAAGGTCAGTTTCTGGAATGCCTTGTATTATTACCACAGCTCCTGTAGGATCAGGAGGCAGAGAGAAGGAGCTGGTCATGTGAGCAAGGGTTTACAGGACCAAATCCTCTTCCAGCTCTAGATCAGGAGTGGCCAAAGTGTGCCAGAATGAGCTGGATTGTTATGAGACTCCTACAACTCTATTTTTGAGGTGTTGCAGAAGCAGTTCTTAACAGTGATTGGTAATCAAGTGTCCCTCCTTCCCTCTGCCCAGGTGTCCCGAATTTTTTGACGCTTTTGGTGAAGTATTGCCTGAATGAAAAGCTGTTTGAAAAGTTGATTAGACTCAGGAGAGCAACTGTGTAGGTTCTTGGTATCTACAGGTTTATTTCTAGTAGTAGAAAAAAGTTGTTAAGCAAGCATAACCAGTAAACTTTATTTAACCTCTTTTTCCTTAAAATATTCAGAGGTTTCTTTTCATGCCATTGACTGTATTTCAATACTTTTCTTCCATTTGTATATATGCATGCCCCTGTTCGGGGAATTATGCAAATCAGTTTGCTCAGGGAGGTTTTCAAAGAATAACAAAGGAGGGGTTTGACATTTCACAGATACCTAGAATCATGGTAAAATCTCTGGCTGTTTAAGTATGCAATTACGTATAAAGCATTGCAGGTTGCTGTGGAAGTGGATGCTATGTTCTGTGTTCAACAGTATTTTCCTTCCAAAGCTCCTCTTTAATGTTTCAGAATTAGTTGCCTAAAATTATGGGCCACACGGGTAACTCATCTAAGAAAACTTAATTCTAGCAAACTCAGAGGAGTTGTATGGCTTCACACTCGAGGAAAAACTGACTCTGTAATTTTGGAGGATGTTTGCTCAGTACCAGGACTAGTGCAACTATGAAAAACTTCTGGGGAAGGTCCACCACTCTCTTACAAGGCAACTTATATACAAGATGTGCTTTGCTGAAAATAATTTTGAGATTGGTAAGGCCTGGCCTGGCCTTGACCTCTGTAATTCTTTTCTTCTTTAAATTTGTGTGTGGGAGGGATTTTTCTTTATTTTTGTATCTTTAATAAGACTTTAAAAGAAAAACAATAGTACAACCTCTACAAGGAAAAAGTATTTACATTTTTAGCATTTAGGTATGGCAGTGAGAGAGGAAGTTGTTTTATAAGCAGTGAATAAAAATAAATTGAAGTAACATAATTTGACCCCAACCCTTTTAAGTTTTAAGGCCTTGTAGATAAGAATGAAGTATGTAGTTTTTTAGGGTAGTGGAGAACTGATTATTGATAATGAGATATAGAGCCTTTCATCTCTTGATCCCTGGTCCAAGTTTGACCTAAGTCAGTAGTAAATGAAAGTCAGCTAGCTACCATCTGATAGAAGCTGCAAGCCTAAGAAATTATTTGGAGGTCTGTCTCAGGGGATTTTGGATGAAATATTGACCCTGGTGAGGTCAGAATTTCACCTCCAGGGTCCACTTCACACAAAATCCATCAGATTTGGGGCACCCTCCTTATGGATGGTCATGTGATAAAGGTCAAGAATTGGACAGGCAGAGAGACAGTACTGTCCTCTCATTCTCACAGAGATGATCTTTTTGTAGTGAAATTTTGATTATACTGTGTGCCTCTTGACAGTTCCATGGTCTGTATGGTCTTGCAGTCTCATGAACCCTGGTTGCAGTCCAGTTACTGTGAAGTCACTGATAGGGAAAACATTTACAAATAAAAACCCCCTTATTTACAGTGAATAAAAGCAAAACATTTCTGCTCAGTTGCGTGCTTAGTTGGCTGTTGTCAGAGAGAAGAGACAATTTTTGAAGAAATCTGCCTTTGTATACAAATTGAGACAATGAAGTAATCCTAATATGGCCATATTTGAAACAGACTGTGAGTTTCCAGTCAGGTTACGGTAGGTGGAACAAAACTGTGACATGAATGTAGCTGTGAGTTCAGCTTTTCTGACCTTGTCCTAATTAATCTAACAGGCTTCTGTCACATTGGGCCAGAGTTTAAAACAGGATTAGATTTGACAGGGAAATATTCCTATAAAGTCTGGATAACTGTTTGACTTACGTGCAATTGAATGATTAGGCTGCAGTTACGAATACAACGTATTTATGACAAAAGATTCGTTTTACTCAAGCCAGTTTTTTCTAAGAGTTGCCATAATTCCAGATAAATTATTACACAGAAAAAAGCTATTGAAATATTGTATTGAGAACATAATACCCTAAAGTTAAATAAAAGCAGAACCTAACTGACCCCGTGATTTATGACTCCTTTCTCTAAGTGCGCTAACTTGGAAACAGTTCCTTCTCTCCTTACCCTAGCATACAATCACCAATAACGCATACAATACATAAGCAGGGAGAAACTGCAACATGTCTCTCCTCCTTAGAGGATTGTAGATGCTGAGGATAACTACAGCTCAATTAAACTAGCCACTTCTGTGACGCCAAAGAAAAATGTGTTAGTTACTTAAGCTTAGAAAAATGTACCTGGCACATGAGTCTCTAATTGACATTATGTCTTTTTCAAGTCCATCTCTTCTGAATTAACTGGAAGAAGGTGTCACTAAGGCAGAAGACAAACAGCTTATCTTCATAGTGAGAGTTAAGTAAAGAGATACTGCTAACCTGGAGAAAACTTGCAGATGAGATTAAATTTAAGAATCTATATGACCTTAGAATGCTATAAAATGTGACCTAGGCAGGATTTTGTGTTTTGGCAAACATTTATGATATTTTTTTTTCTGCTTTTCAGGATGTTCTAGATGTAATTTGTGAAGAGGTTTGAGTTTCTCTGAATAATTAACTAACCCACTCCATTTTATTTGATGCCACTTTGGAATGCATCTTCCCATGCACACTGCTTTCTGTTCTATTTAATCTTTGTGTGTATGTGTATTGAAAAGATTTTCACTTGTGACAGTTTCTGCTTGCTGAGTAGTTGGTGTCTTCTTACCTGCACACCTCTGTTTTACCAGAAATGAAGTTGTAATGTCTGATCAGTCAACTCTTGTGCACCAACAACCCCTAAGATCTCAGGTTGTGTTTTAGAACAACTCTGTAGTAGTCTAAAGCTTAGAACAGACTGAGGAGAGCGCGTGCATTCACCAAGTTCTTGGACTAAACCTAGTTTTGTCCTTCAGGGTCTCAGGGAGACTCTGATGGTCACCCCCTCATCTTCTTTTGTGTGGCCACAATCTACTTCCTGGTCTTCTTGCTCCAGTGCATGGCAAAGTCTGGGACTCTGTAGCTGGTGGGCAGAGAGTGAAAGAAACTGGAAATCTGCATGCTCCTTTTTCGTGACACTGACCTTGTCCCCAGAACAGGCATTGGGCATGTGTGGTGTTCTGCTTTGAGGGGTGTATCCAAGATGCAAACATTTTTAGGTGGTGCAGTTTACACTTTTCACTTGTTCAGAGAAAAAGTCTAGCCCAGGTTGACAACTGAATAGTTTGCTTTGAAGCTTAGTGGAGAATGTCACTTTAATTGAACTATACTGAAAATGAAATATGATTGGTAACATTCATAAAGCAATTCATATTCAGTAGGGCACTGCTGATAAAATAGGTCAACTTTGCAGCCTAAATTGTGATAAAACTGATGTTGCTCATGTCACAGTTCTATAGAAAGACTGACAATGTTTTATGTTTTTCCCTCAAGCCCCAGCTCTTGGAGTCATGTGATGACAAAAATGCCAGCTTTCGTTTCTTCAAAATGTAAACTTTCAGTTCTCAAATTTCCAGGCAAAATCTGAAACCACAAGCACTACAAGTTCCAAAATTAGAAGGCAAACAAAAACCAAGGCCAAATGTTTTTTAAACTGTTCTGATTTTTAGTCAGAATTTTTTTGGAGAGCCCAGCATAAGATCTTGGAACACTTCAGGTTGCCAATAATGTGAAACTAAGATTTCTAAGCAGCAAGAAGCAACAGTGCTGCTTTACAATGTCTGTAACATTTGGACCACCGTTTTGTTTGACTTTTTAGTTTAATATTTCCAGTACTTTGGTCACTAATTTTTATTAATTTCTGGGCAATGCACTTAGCCCAAGAACCAAGTGCTATCTGAAATCTGAGAGGAATTCCTGCCAGACAGCAACCATTTGATGACTCTGTGTGTTTTAACAGAGCATTTCCTTTTTACTTCAGAGCTAGGGACTTGTCAGCAGATGTTCTAATGGGATTTCTGTGAGAAAGCTTGGACCTCTGAAGAATGAGAGGATCCTGACTAAATTCTCGTGTGGAGCTAGAAAGGCATGCTTCTGCCTGCTCTTCGCCTGCCTGGTGGGAGGTAACTTCTGCCTGGTGCCTAGTCAGATGGTGCAAGCAGCTCCAGGGCCTGGTGGCACCTGGCTTGGAGGCCCTGCTCCCAGCCAAAAAGCTTACTGTGGTCTTGATGGCCTCAAGCTTTGTAGAACCTTAGCCTCTTGTCTGGCAGGGAGTTGTGCACGCATGGCCCTCCAGAATCCATGGCCATTTAGGTTCCAGGCTTCCTGGTTTCCCTGAATCCCTCAGCTGCCCTGGGTATCCTCCCAGCTCTAAATAAGGCTTTTCCTTTTGAGTCTGGATTCAGATTTCCATCCTCCCCACCCACTGTCAGCTGGCTTCCTCCCTTTCCCCATGAGTTGTGTTGGTAGATGGAGAAGCCTGGCTGCGCTAGTATGTTCCCAAATCAGAATATTCCCATTCTCATTAAGTTCTGAGGTTAAATGTGTTGTTCCAGTTTGGAATGTAATAAAATCTTGAACACTTGGAATTTCCTGCAGAATGGTTAGTCCCTTTGGTAGCCAGATCTGTTTTTTAAAATCTAGCTATACTTTTGGGGAGGAAAAAAGGATTTGGTTTCTGGGTTACACAGAAGTTCAGAAAAATACTTAAGTTTCACATGCAAAGTTTTGAAATGACACAGTTGTTATTGTAAAAATTTTCCAAGCACCAAGAGGCTCTGGGTTGATTCCAGCCTTCCAAAACACTGGTAAAGAGACCTGCTTCCAGAGAGCTTTACATATGGTACATTATCCACACAGTTATTTGTGGTTATAATTGTTATTGTTTACAGTTGTTGCTGCTTTTGAACTCCTCAGGTGAGCAATCATGTGTTACCCAGAACTGGCTGAGTGATATTTGGGCCTGTTCGTGTTCTCTTTGTTTAAGAAAACATTGAGATTTCAATTGACCCATTTCGGATGAAGTTTAGTTGCATAATGTACCAGTTTCTCTTTCTTGTTGTGAGAAGATGCTAACCACTTGACTGAACATAAAGAAATGTGAAGATTTGTTCCCATCCCTCAACAAGCTTGCACTCTATACTTCTAACACAGCTTGTGCTTCAAATTTCTGTCTCCTGTTGGAAAGCAAACTCCAGCAGGCCACTATGGGAGCTCAATACTTGGAGTACTTTGTGCCTGTAATAAGGAGAGTAGAGATCTTTACTCTTTAGCCTTGCCCTGTTAGTATCACCTTAGTGCATTAGGACTTAGGACTTCTGAAGTTTCTTTCCTGGTCCTCAACTTCTTGCATGCCTGTAAGTCACTGTTCTCTAGGAGGCTTGAAAGGGCTGTAGATGATGGATCTGTCACTTGAGCTACAAAAATTAACAACCACTCCTCAAGTGCTTGGTTACAGGTTTAGTGGTGTCTCTTGCTTCTGTATTACCATTTTCCCTGGGAATTCTGATTTTCTAAGTCAATAACAGCAGAGCAGTGCTTCATGATGCTGCAATCTCTTTGCAAGCCCTTGTAGGGCAGAACAGTATTAATTCTTCTGTAATCGGAGTCCTCTTTGCATATCAGAGAGAGGTAAGGACAAAAGGTTTCCTTGGTAAACAATAAAGCTGTTGGAGTGAGGGCCTGATCCAGCTCCCACTGAACATAGTGAAAAGGCTCTTATTTATATTAGTGGGAGTTTAATGAGACCTTTCTTCAGTAGGAAACTGTGAGAAAGTATCTTCCTTCTCACTATCCAAAATGTTTTCAGAACAGGCTCTGTCCACTGAGACCGTTTGTTTTTTGGGGTTTTTTTTGTGTGTTTTTTTTGCCAGTGTGGATATGACAAGCTGTGACTGCACATTCAAACCGAAGAGGCTCATAGGTTGGGGACATTTTGTCCAAATTCATCATGTGTCAGGAGCAGCTGTTTTCCTGCAACTTATAAACATGGGCATACTGGATTCAGTGAGACAGGCCCAAGGAGGAGTCACACTGCAGCCTTTCCCATGACTTTGCAACCTCTTCCCAAACAACTGAGGTTGCCGGCAAAGAGGCTAAACAATTGTTTCTCACAAAAACTCTGCAGCTGATGTCCTGTCTGTTATCAGAGTAACTCGCCTGTCCCTTGAGCAGGAAAAATCCCCTGGGAAATGAAATACTCAAAAAAAGCACACACAAAATAAGAAAAAAGACATGGTTGGGGGAGGAAGTAGGGAAAGGGAGGAGTGAAAAGAAGAATCTAGGCTAGCAGTCAGAATGAGCTAATTTCTTGCTGGCCTCTCAGGTTCAGCTAATAATGTGTGTGTTTGGCTGAAGGATATGATGCATGTACTTTAAAGTAACTTATGGCCCTTCACTTCCTTCCATTACCATAAAAATTAAGTTACATAAAGGAATTGCACAGGCATTTGTCTACACTTATTTCTGTGCAGAGCAACATTTTGCACCAATATATACCACATTCTTATTTCCAAAGATTACTTGTAGAGCAAGCATCTACAGATAATGTGGTCTCAGACCTTCCCTGCACTCTTCATTCAGTCCAAATTTGCGGACTCATGTAGTTGCACCAATGTAGACAAGGAGAATCCACTTGGGATTTGTACAAGTTGAGTTGATTGAGATTGCAAGGGTATGTTTTAATCAGATAAATCAGCTTTGTTTGCCTGTGCTGATTGCAGCAGTTCTTGCAGATTATGAATCTTCCTCCAATTATACCAGTCCAAATGTTCTAAACTTATGAAACTGTTTTGAACTTTGTGACTTTTTAATTGAAATTTTGGCATGTTTTCTTAATTTTATTTTTTTTTTTAACTGAGCTTTCAGTGTTCCAGTTCTCTCACACAATCATAAGGGAGGCCCAGAAACTTATTTTTATTAAAAAAACAAAACAGAACACTGAAGCATCCAACATAATCCACCAACTAGGACTGTAAGAAAAATGCCAGCAGTCAAATACAGTCATCACAGGTAGCAACATTGCACTCCAAGGCCTCATCTTGGTCTCTCTCCTCAGCAAGCATTCTTTCAGAGACCTCTTTCCAGTCTTTGTTTCTAGGTACCTTCTGCAATTTCAGCATCTCTCTGAGGCACCTCCCAGCTTTTACCACTTCCTTCTACTTCACAGCTCCCTGACATTGCAGTACTGAGCAATCTTCCTTAGGCAGCTGCCCCTCCTTTTCCTCACAAACTCCTCCTTTCTGCCAGCCCTGCCTTTTCCCTCCTTGTCATTATTTTTCTGGTCTTTGTAGTGGTTTGGATCCACATTGTATTTGCTATAGAGTGTGCACATGTCATTTTGTGAATGTTTGTGTTCAAAACACATGGTGTGGTGTACCTGTGTGCATGTGTTCACTTTTGTGTACCCTTGCACATATTTACCCAGCAGGCAGCAGAGGTACAGAAGTGCCACAGCAGTTTGTCTAAGTGGTTTGGGAAGATGAACATGAACTCTTTATGGCTGAGATCTTCTCTGTGTGGAGTGTGTGTAGTCATGAGCACTTTTGTTGTGCAGCCAAAAAAGGCTGCTGCTGCTGCCTCTGCAGTAAGGTAAAACAGGAGATAACAATAAATTTTTTACTGCTGGCTGGCGGAGGTGTTTAGGATGTGTTTTCTTTATATCTTCATCCGCCCCTAATTGAAGATGCTTTAAAATTGAATGACTAGCAGTCAAAACGTGTTTGCTTCAAGCTGAGAAGAAAAATGCTGGTGTCTCTGCTTCCAAACTGATTGCGCTTTGTACACAACTGACAGCCACAGTCACTTTGAGTGACTGATAAGTGGGAAGCTTTGCCACTTATCAAGGAATGCACGCCGAAAAGAAAGGACTGGAGCCATTCAGATGCTTTGGCATGTTCAAAATAACATCTCACATCAGTCAGACTCAGAGGCACTAGGAGACATTTTAAAATAAACTTTATATCTATCTATCTATCTAGAGGCAAAGATTCAATTTAACAGACAAATCACTGTGTGGCATCACATTGGCTCTGAAAACGAGAACATCATTATAAGGGTCACCAGTTGCAAAATGACTCAGATAGCTGCATAATTTGAGAGCCTTTATTGTAGGGTCTCACTCCCCAGAACAAACCTAGATTTGAAAATTCACAACTGTGTATCATTCTGGTGATTTCTCTAAATTGGGGGCTTTCACCCCTGTTGGCCAAACAGTTTTTAGCTTATAGTTTATATGGCACGTGACGTCCTGAAACACCCAAGAGAATGAAACCTTAAGCCAAATTATGATGTCATGTATTTCCTCTCTGGTATTACAGAATATGTTTGGGTATGCCTGGTGTTAGTGAAAATCACAAATTGTTTTTCAGGGTTATTTAGGAGTTGCTTTGCTTTTCAGTGGTATGCAGCATGAGCAGAAGAGAGAATTTTTTTGGTACGTGTTTGTTGGTGATCCTATTTGGTAATACTTACATTATGAGATGTTGACCTGCAGAGCTGAGGTGTGAGGGTACATTTTCTTGTCCTGACTTTTTAATAACTGCAGCAGCAGCCAACATAGGGTTTGGTCACTCCACTGGAGGTGGTAATATTTCATCCTGCCTTAGCAAGCATTGTAGGAGTAAGCCTGTTAGAGCCATCCCTGCAAACATCGGTTAGAAATATAAGCACACATCACACTCAGAGTTGAGATGGGGTGCGGGACTTCACATAAAATGGGAGAACAAGGAGGTGCAAGCAAGTAGTGTGTCATTTCCCAAACAGGAATTTGGACAGGAGATACATAGTGTTGACCTGGTTCCACTAGTAGTACTCCAAGAAAAAACATTCTCATGACTGCTTCCAGGTTTGCATCTCTTGTCCTAGCTAAATTTGGAGCATTGATGTATAACAACCATTGTTTTCTGTTATGATTCTAAGCACTACATCTTGACATGTAGTTCTGCCCAGCTTGTTCTATCTAAAATGGTTGCTTTTCCAACTCAAGTGTCTATACTTGAGAGACAGGTTATGTTTGGCATTCCAAAGTTGCTATCAGCCCCCATATGTGTATTTTTAAGAGGGGGAAATTTGAGGATTATTTAGTTTCTTCTGGCGAAGGCTTGCGTTTCTGATTCATCTCTTGCCATGTTTAGTGGTCATGACTTTATTTTGATGGCTCATTCAAAATAGAGTACTTCAAACTCTCTGCTAGAACAACGGCTTAAGATGATTCAGAGGGAAAACTATGGTTCCGCCTACTGAGTCAACACCACTGTCTTCGCTACCTTGGATTTTCCTCAGACATCTGGCATCATGAAAGCTGCTGATGCCTTACCCTGCGTAGCTTAGGAGACAAGATGGGATCACCATTGGTGGTAATAGCATGCAAGAGGCCAGAGAAAATGGTTCTGGTTTTGGTGTACAGTTTCTATCAGTTACCGGCTGCTGAATTTTATTGTATAAATTAAAGTGGAGGACAGTTATCGATGCTTGGTATTTGTAAGAAGAAAAACCTGTTCAGTCACTGGAGGGGTGGTGATAGAAGGGGTAATGTGAGCGAAGTCTTGACTTAGAAGTTTGGAGAAAGAGAGGGAAAGGTACAGTTGTCTCATGGAAGTCTCTGTTGAGCAAGGATGAACTACAGAGTTACAGATCTCATGTCAGCTGTATTTTATGTATTGTATTTAAATTCAACTTTCACGTCAAAAAGTTGAATAAAGTGTGCATTGGGTGAATAATTGTAAGGAACCATTTCAGATTTTGTCTCAAATTGGTTTGGAATATGCTTTGAGGCTAAGAAATATACGTTAGATTTTCTTGTATTTAGAATTTAAATTAAAAAACTGAAGTTCCAACATAAACATAATAAAGTTAGAAAAACTAAACTGAAGACTTAAATGAAAGGTAATAAAAATAAATTAATGGGACAAATTTAATTTGCAATATTTGTAATTTATAAATTAATACTTTTTCTAAAATTAGTTTCTTTTCTGTGTCAATTATTTATAAATTCCAAGTATTACAAAAATAGTTTTAATCAGATTTTTCTTCTTTGAAGGACAATAGTGATAGTGTTCAAGAAAGTATTCTAAAGTTGAAACTTGGATATTTTCCACAGAATTGTTCATAGATAGCAATTTAAAATGGATTTGGAAAGAACATTTTAAAGTTACAAGTGCTAGAATTAGGTTAAATGGGTATCTTTTATTTTATTTCCATGTATCTCTGTCATACATATTGAATAAAAAATGGTATCCTGGGGGAGTAGAATTAGGTGATAATATAATTGCAGACTGTACTCACAAGAGGGAAAATTAAAATTATGTTGACAACCTTAATTCTGGCATTCCCTAATGTTTGAGTCCTTGACTTTTCATCCAAAGTAGCTTTAACGGTATTTCTATATAATTTTAATGGCCAAAAAAGTATATAGTACTGATACACCAACCACCTCTAATGTATTGTCAGCACAGCTTGAACCCTGAAATATCAGCATGGGAGAAGTACCAAATGTCACTTGAGTTACAGGAGAAATGCTGTTTCTCCTTGACTAGCAGGAGGACACATTTCTTTGTGTGTCATGGATAGGAACCTGTGTTGTGAAGCCCCTCTCTTTCTGTATCTTGTTTCCTTTCTTCCTCCTGTTTTTTATTTTGCTCTCCATTGAAATAGAGAAGTTGTTTCGCTGTTGCAGTCTTCCTTGGAAAGGGAGATAGATTGCTTGAGTGCCTTTGTTCAGTTTGGGCTGGCTATGTTAAAAATGAATTTTGACTATTTCCAGTGCCTTCCAGAGCTCCCTTACTGGGATTGAGACCAGATTGGTTGTAATCACAAGTTGCCACTAATCTATTATTTTTACCTAATGCACCACAGTCTTTATGCTTTAGCAAGTAAGCCAAGGATGAGGGCACAAAATTCAAAGCCACAGATCTTTTAGTTAAGGAGTCCCTTGCTTTGAGTGTTTGATGGAAGCCTGTTTAAGCATTTGTCCCTTCAAAGCTCAGTGTGGTGAGAATATGTTTTCTTATCTTTCACACTGCATGTAGGATCTTGTCTGCGGTTTAAGCAGTACTGAGTTGTGGCTTGTCAGCGAGAGGGGCTGTTTTATATGCTATGTGTAATGAGTTTTAAATTCTTAGCATCCATAAGAATAATGTATGTCTAAATTAAGCATGATTTCCAGTTTCTTTTACCCTGGAGTCCAAATTTCTAGTCTAGGAAGAAGTAAGCCTATATTAAACAGCTGATTGATTACATTCTCACCTTATACACAGAAGCAAGCTGCCTTATACTTGCATAGACATACATTTTCATGCATGCATTTGTAATACCCCAATGCAGATATCAATTACAATCATGATAACTTTTCTGGACATTGATTTTTTGTGTCTCTGAAGGAGTTAAGGAGGAGGAATAGGGATGCTTTCTATGTGGGAGCCGTAGGTTATTAATACTTGCCAAATTATAGGTGCTTTTCTATGTAAATTGTCCAAGGCTTTATGAATTCAAGGCTATGATTCTATGAATTCTTCAGCCCTGCTGACAGTTCCTCTTCAGCTGAAACCATAGCAAATAGAGAGATTTCTTTGTTTAGGTCAAGACGCTGATGATTGCACTATTTCCCAGTGGTGCAGAATGATGTGTGCAGCAGGAGATCCAAAGTAAGCAGAAATGGACTCAAATTATTTGAAATTATAAAACTCTAAGGAAATAAACCTTTAAAGCTTCCTTCTTTCTCCCCTTTGTGATTCTTTGGATACCTCTATAGCTATAGACACCCCTGCAAGGGTGATGCCTGTTCTTCCATGGAACCTAGTTCTGGTAGCAGGAGATTTCTTTTGGTAGGGTAGCTCCCCAGATACGTGATAGATGCAGAAGTTTCTTTGCCATTGTGTTAGGATGTTAAGTTTTGGAGAACAGATACGTTCTAGTGATTGAAATTAGAATTATGCTCTATTTCTTGTATTTCTTCTTTATTTGAGACAAAAGGTAAATTTGAAATGTTATTTTTTAAGAATTTTAGCATTCTGTATTGTATGTTTCCGGGTGTTATTTGTATCTACTTTCACTGTGTTATTTCTTAGTGCACAGGTAAGAATTCCTGTCTTTTTGATACAATCAGAATAAATAGATTCAAATTGTAGTCCACTTACTGACATAAAATTCTGTACTCTACATTAATAATATTCACACTTCTTATTTAAAAGGAATCTCATCTGGTTTAGGTGTTCTTCACATCCCCTCTGTCTGTAGAGATGGATTTGTTGAAATCCCAAGTTTGCTTTCTGTGTCTTTTGTGAGGGTTGTTTGAGCTCAGTATCCTCTTAGCAGAAACTCTTGCAAAGGCCCCGTGGGAGGAAAATTGTCCATTGTGTTCTTTTGAAAGGCACAGCTATCTTTTTTCCTGGAGCTAGGCACAAGCAAGTTTATTCTTCCACTCAGGGATATCTTAGGAGGTTCCTGTCCTTTCTGGTGCCTAGGAAGCAGAGCTCAGATATGTATATTGTATTTGTTGCCATCATATAATCAGTGCAACTTCCCTGCAAATATAAAGAATTGTGCTTTCCCCAGCTGTTCATTTGATAGGATTCTAGCCCTTCATTTAGAGAAAACTGTGCTGCTCCGATTCACATTGTTTGAACCATGGCCTCCCTTCTATACCTATTGTTTGTTTTGTCTTTTTTTTTGTTGTACGTAACAGGTGTTTCTTTCAGACAGCCAAGGCAGCAAGGCAAGGGCTTCCTTTATGACGGGTCTCTTGAGACTTTGATTAAACTCTTCTTTGTGACAAAAATGCCACTGCCTTCAAATGAATTGCACATGTAATTTGTATTTGCACAAATGCCCTCCATCCCTCTGCCCACGTTGCTGAAGCCTGTTTCTCTTTTGGTAGGTGTGTTTGCCTTTTCTCCTGTCTTTCGCCACAGAACTGATTCTGTTTTACCTTCCTGATACTGCACTCCCCTTAGAGCCATGGGAATCGTTGCAGTCATGGGAATGATTTAAAAAGAGCAAACTGCTTCTGCAAAAAGATCTTTTCTCCTGGTGTTTCCTGTTGCTGCCTCCACAAATACCATGGTCAGAAGGCTGGGAGAACCTTCCTCAGTTTCTCAAAGGGAAACCAAGGGATAGAAACTAGGCACTTTTTCTGCATCTGCTGGAGCAGGTCTCAGTTATAAGTAGCATGGATATTTTCCTGCCCATCTTTTTTCTTTGACACAATCTCACCTACTATTGAGGAAGGCCCACTGCTAACAAGTTACCTTTCCTGGGTTAGGCATGGGAATACTTAGGGGAGATCTGGTCCACTATGGCAAAAGCTTAGTTGTGTTGTAGGCAGTTAGGTATGTGTAAATAAGCAAACCATGCTACCAACTTGTGTAACCTACATTTAATGTTCTTTCTAGCTTTTGTTTAGAGTAGGACTTTCACACTCTCCAGTATGAACCTCTTGATTGTGTTAAAACAGCCAGAGAAGCACAGCAAACCAAAGAGAGCTTGTACCATGTTTTTTAGTAGCTCAGTTGGCCTACACTGTTGAGGTGCCTTGGTGAAGTATTGCTCACCTATAATGCATTATTTTCATGCCCTTTTCTTTATGCCAGGACATTTATTGGTAAGAAGCTCCAGGGGTGAAGAGATACAAATATGCATTAGTCAGAAGAGATGTAATTGATGTCCTGGGAACTGTGCCAAACAATTAAGAGTATGGGTGTAATGATTTACAGGGTAGGCAAAACCTCCAGAGAACACTACATCTGTACAGGCTGCCCTGTGGATCTGCAGAAGTCAAATAACTTGCATCGTTTCAATCTACCAGAGATAATGCATATATAGGGGACAAGTACGGATGGACTTCCACTTGCAGCCTGAGACATACCTACTGCTGATGACTTCTATTGCTTTGATCAGTTGCTAGAACTTCCCAAATGTAATCTACAGAGCCTCTGAGATCCTCTCTATATAAAGATGGACCGGCTGTTGCAGTGGCAGAGGGGTATCAGCACAGCCTGGATGTGACACCAGCATTGTATCTATTTTAGTGCCTAACTTTGTGGCAGTGGCAGCATCTGTGGAAAATACAAAGATAACTGTCAGAAAGTGTGTTTGAAGGATGTTTAATTTAGAAGCATTAAACCCCCCCCCAGCTGATATTTTCTTTAGCATGCCGTAGTTAACAGTTGAAGATGGGACTTCAATAATGCCATATAATATGGTTTCCTAAATTGGTTCTTTCTCTTGAAATGTGCTGTCTGTTTTTGTTAGTATTTAGTTATGTAGTGCAATAAACACAGTTCATTGCATTACTTGACTTAAAACCCATGAAGTTTGATTTTATTTTTCCTTAACACATAGATGGTGGAGGCCTGAAATTCCCTCTTCCCATACAAGTTTAAAGTATCATAAAGTCAGAACATGAGTATTTAGAGACACTTTGTGCTGAGATCAAGGACCAAGATGCAGAAAAGACTAACATGATGTAACAATTTTATCTAGTTCCACACAGCTTCTTCTCTGTATTAATTTTATTTACCTTCAAAGAACCTGAGCCACTGTTTTGATACATAAATATATATTTTAAAAATACTTTTAAACCCCCAAACTGTTTTTAAAGCAACCATTTCTTATATTCAGGCATGCAAACTTCGCTCACAGGCAGCTCTTGTTAGCGTATGGGGGCATTTTCTAAGAGCCCCGCACCTGTTTTTCTTTCAGACATCAACTCCCTATTCCTTCGGGAGGTGTCCTTTTGTAGGAGGTTAAGCCTTCTTTCCACCAACAGGGAACTTGAAGAGGGTCCCTTGGAAGCCTGTCATTGCTTGGGATTTCGCAAGACAGCGATGCTTCCTGAGACGTGTGAAGCTCACCTGCCCAGAAAGATTGCTACTCAACAGTCTGCCTTAAGACGGCTTTGCATGCAAAAGACTGATTTTCTTCATTTTGGGACTATTGCTCAATGGAAATGTCAGAAATACGGAAGGATAAATACCAAGTTACATTCAAAAGAGAAAAAAAAGCACTCTGAAATTATCTCCTGGCTCCATGTTTTCCGAGGTTTTGCATTAGCGGGGACAAAGTCATGGTGTGTTGACACAGTCTAATGTGCAATGACATAATACCTGGAATATGGAGACAGCGAGAGGCGCAAAATCGAACTTATCTGAGTTTTCACAGGAAAAGAAGGGATTAAACTTTGCTGGCTAAAATATGGATTTTTAATTTTTTTTTAAATAAAAACTATCCTAGTTTGATTGAGATAAACCTACTCAGATCTAATTCTATCCAGTCCCTGGGAAAAGTGGGCCTTAAGATGTTGAGCCTATTTGCCCAATCCCTTTTTTTAGAAATAAAGATTAGGGTAGGAAGTTTGGTCCTTATCTCTGAGGTTCTTACTGCTTCAGAAGGAAACTGAAATACTTATATGAAGGACAATTTCTTGAACTCTTGATTTGTCTCCACTTAGATTATTGCAGAAAGCTTTGGCAATGTAGATTTCCCACAATGCTTGGCTATTTTTGTTTTACATATCTTAGAGAAACTATGGGAAGTTGTTGTTACTGCCTATTAAATAGTAGAAAGAGATGTCAAAAAACTCTGGAGATTTAAAACTCAACTGTTACTGCATGTGTATGGAAACGTTGATCTGGAAGCATCATCCCCCAGCTTGTAACTGCCAGGTGTGATTCTTCTCTGTCTTTTCATCCCATGTGGTAACTTACAGCTTTACAAAATAACAGTCGATCATTAAGCTTTATTTGTGTTTCACAGCCTATTTGCATAGATATTGATATTAGTGTGTGATCCAGATCTTATGTAGCATCGTCATCACTGGATCTTGGAATTATTTAATTTTTTTATCATTTCTTCCCTCTTTTTAAAGCATCTGTTTTTCTGACCAGGGGAATTGAGGACAGAGGGGAAGCAGCTTGCTCATTGTTAGGCTGTAGCTCATTGCCAGAACCAGGAACAGAACCCAGATTGTCAGTCATCTCCCATTGGGCCACAATACAAAATGTGACCTGAGGTGCAGAGAGTTACCAGAGATTCAGGCCTTCTAGGTTTTTATCTTCTGTCTCCATTTTTACTCTTTTTCTGTAGAATTTCCTGTTGCAGTGGTAGAAATAAAATACAGGCTGCAATGATTGTGGGGTGAGAATACAGCAGGGAAGCAAGAAGTAAACAATCCCTGTTAGTTTCAGTCAGATTTGTGTTGGTGCTGTTCCACTGAATCACATCACTGGAGTTCAATGGAGAAAATTATCTGATCCATCAGGAAAATATGAGTGAATAAGCTGTAAAAAGTTTGTGAGGGTCCATTTCTGTCCTCTTCTAGGTGAGAAAATAATTGTCCTTGCATTTTAAAAATATTCTTTGTTTAAATTTTTCTAGATCCGTTCATTGTAATAAAGCCAATACTTTTTCAGCACATGTATTTCTTTTTCAAGCATCCTGTGATTCCATGAAAACTGCCTAAACAAATCAGAGTGTGAGGCACTTAACAGTCATAATAAATGAACCCTCTCCTCACCTGGGCCACTGCTAAGTATTTATTCCATTCTGGCGGTGCTAAGCTGTGCTAAATGTCAGTGGGATGCCTGCCCATGTTTTTTTTGTCCTGGATTGATCTGCTCCAACTCAGAGTGGTTCATTCACTGACTTGATTTCTTTTCAGTTTCTGGATTCTTAACCTGTTTTCATGCCAGTCTCAGGGCTCTGGTTACATAAGGCCAGCTTGTTGTATTTAACAGGCACAAATGGCTGTGCCTCAGGCCTGCTTTTCTCATCTCTCCCCCTTCTTTTTCTGTTTTCCATTTAATGGCTTGCTAATAATGAAACCACAAAGGCAACAGTAGGGGCAGCATAAACACATGCTCACCTACGGGAGAGTTGCTGATGTTTTAGAATTAAAAAACAGAACAGGATTCTTACGATAATAAAAGCCAAGATAGGTGCTGAGCACTTTGTTTCTTCATTGATTAAAACAGTCACAGTTTGACATTTTTTCATATAATAAACTAAAGAGAAAGGTGGGTTATTGCATTGCCAAGGCTTTGAGTATACCTTAACAGAAAATTTGAGGACCACCTGATTTTTAAGGTTCAGTGTGTATCACTGCATACCAGGAGTATACCTGTTTTGCAGGGTGGTGGGCAGGAAGTAAAATATTCTGAATAATTAGTCAGCTGCCAGGGCATTTGTTTCCTTCTAAATTGGCACAGCCCCTTGTTAAGTCCCCAAGAAACAAGAGGGGGAACTGTCTAAATCTCTGCCTCTCCCATTGAATAGGATGACAAATAGTGGAGGCAAGACATATGTTTTGCTCCTTCTTTCTCCCGTCTTCAGAGTACGATGCTCAGCTGCTTGTTAGGTGATTGTGAGCCCTTATCCTATTATAAACCAATATTAAGGTGTTTTGGATTGAGTTTTAAAAATTCTTAATCCTGTTTATCCTCCTTTGAACATATTGTGCTTGTGTTGTTATAAAAATGCTTTCCTAGATTAGTCTTTCCTATTATTTTAATAAATAATTTACTTCATATCCAGTAGAATTTTGTCTGTGGGAAGAGGTTTTAGCCGTAAGTGCCCTCATTTTCTATCCTTTAGACTCTTTACACTTGCATCAAGTTCTTGGCATAGCAAAAACTTCGATATGTTGGGAGTTCCATCTTTACACTTTAATGTGCGTGTGTCATATAATTATCTACATTGTGCAATAAACAGTTTATTCTGCTGCCTGATGTTCTAAACCTGCAAGTGCAGTACATAGATACTTCTTTTTTCTTCCTCAGGCTGCTTCAGGCTAAACTATTAGACTGCCAGTTTGAGTTAATTAAACACCTATTTGAAGTTAAGATGTTGAATGGCAAATAAAATAGCTGTTGCAGCCCTGTGGAATGGTTATTAAGGTTGACACAATATTTTCTGCTTAGCCCCTTTCTAGTTTCAATCTTTCTACCTGCTACATGCTGCTTTTCTAGAAAGCACCACAATATTTGACAGGAAAGAAAATACCTTTAGCAAAGGGGCACTAGCTGATGTTTCGGAAGGTGTGTATGCAGAAGTAATGCTGATAGTCCTTGTCAAAGTTTTAAATTTTGCAAGTGAAAGAAACATATTCTTTGTATGAGAGCTGTGTAATTTCATTTCTACCAACTATGACTAAGAATATTGATTGGTAAAAGTAGCCACAGATCCTGGTAAAACTGCTAACTGTAGCTGTTAACTCTATGGAATGAAAGAATATAGTGGGCTCTGCCTCTTTTTCCCATTCGTTTCCAGTTTCCACAGTTTTTCTAATCTCCTGCTGCCATGGGAAATAGGTGTTCATAGGGTAGACAGCTCCTTTTCACACAGCAGTTATTCCTGTCTTGCTACTTGCGGAAGTATCAGGTTTTCTTAGGTAAAAATGTATTTCACTGAATTTGTGGGGGAAACTGAGGGATTCAGTATTTGTTTTGAAATGAGATGATAAACAGACTAAAGCATAAAAACTTGTTGTACTGATAAAATTTTTCATGTAAACTCTTTTCTTTTAGTGAAAGACTTAAGATTTTTACCCATGAGCACCTTAAGCATGAAGTCTAAGATAGCAGGAAATTGTTACAGCACCCATTAAAAGCAGTAATAAAATCCTTTGTCCCTGGCAGGTGTTGTTTTGGGAGAAGAAATTTTGATGAGTGGTCAAGTCAGAAACCTCTGGGAGTCTAAAAGTTTGTTACTTTCTTTAACCTTCTTTGCATATTCTTTGCCTTCTTAGTATACATGTACATACTTCTCTGCATTCCTGGAATTCACTTGTGTTAGTTGACAGCATATTCTGATTTTACTTAGCAGCCTCATACAGTATGAGAGTGATGAAAGTGCACTTGGGCTTCAGAGGAAAAACAGGACAAGAATTAATTTCTTGTTCAGTTGGTGTCAGAATCAGCTAGACATAGGAAAGAAATTGGGATCTTCTTAGACTGCCTGTTTGATTTTAGAGGAGGATTAGATATTTACTGAAATTTCCAGCCATTCGAGATTCACTCAAGAGCACTTTATTAATAGCTGCCACTGAAATAAAATATGTCACCAGCATAGTGCAGTTCTTTTCAGCTGGGCTAACATCTCTATACTAAACATTTTGTGTGTGCATGTGTAAGTCAGCAATGACAGTTCAGCAAACCACTAGGACAGAAGTGGGTTAAATGGTAATATTTTTCAGAGTGTATGCAGTTATTTCCATTTTTTCCTGAGATTGTAGCATAATAAAACTATAGTTGGTTTTGTTCACATTTTTCTTGTATATGGTAGTGCTGCTGAATGCCTTCTTGCAGTGTTTATTTCAATCACAGAGGACTGAAGAGGTGTGAATGACCTGGAGCAGGCAAAATCAGTGGAGGGACCAATGTTTGTGACTTATTTATTCACTGAATCCTGTAGGAAAAGTGTCTTCTTTTTATACTACTGCTGCTAAATAATCTAGTTTGGCTGATTTTTTTGGTACTTCTGCAGACAAGGTTTCAGCCAGCTCTTCCAAGCAGTTCTCCTTAGAAATGCAGCAGAGCATGCTTTAAAGTAACAAGTACAAACTTGAATATGAGTTCTGAGTAAGTGCTTGCAGGTACACCTCAAAAGCCAATAAACTTAATGAGAATTAATTTCATAAAACACTGGGCAAGAGAACCCTGTTGTCTTCAAGTGTGTGTGCACATGCACACAATCCTGCAAAGGCAAAACTATTTTTATCTTCCCCAGACATCATTGTGCATAAGCATTATTCTCATTATACATATGGGAAGATAAAGTTTGGAGGAGTTAGTAATCTTGTTAAAGTTAAAATATAGAAACCTGATTCTTCCAGCTAAACAAGACAAGACCTTGTCATTCCTCAGACATGACCAGCTGGAATATCTAAATGATCTCCGAAGGAGCTATTTTACTTAAACAAAGACTGTGATTCTTTTTTGTCGAGCAATATGATCATACCATGATGATACGGGGTAAGGGTTAGAAAGCATAAGACAGTAGAATAAAATAAAAATCCTTCTCTTCTATTTCTTACATCATTGCTTTGTAATAATATTGTAAAGAATTTTTGTATCTTCCTCTTCTTCCTTAAAATACATAGGGTGGTTCAGATGTTGTTTAATATTGTTGTAATCCTGTGTTTCCCCAAGGTATTATTTACAGCACATTAGATCCTCTACAGAATCTCAGACCTTCTGAACTCTTAATTACTCAATGAGATTTAGATTTAAAACAATAGGATTGTGTACTGGATAAGATACCAGTTTAGTCCTGTCATCACTCAATAATTGAAGTGTTTATGATACAGAGTTTATCTGGACTTTGACCTGTGTCCTTTATCAAAATTAGATGGACTCCATAGGCAGTTAGCTGTCAAGCTTCAATATAGGGAATCAGTCTCTTCCAGGTGCTCTTCCATGGCCAGCAAGTAAGAAAGGTGATAAATTAGTTGTGATTGAAGTGCCTTAATCTCTAGCTAGAGGGAACATCAATGACACTAACCTCAAATGAACTCACTAGCTGTCTTCCCAAAGCTTCTCTGCTTCCTCTGGTTTTTATTACTGTTAGCATCATCCTCTTCCTCCCTATCAAGCAGTCATTTCCCAAGAAACGATTTTGACTCCTTCTTCCACTGTCTGATGTCCCAAATCTTCTTGATTGTTTTGGTGTGGCATTTCTAAAATCCAGCTTCTTCTTTTCTTCTGCCTAAAACTTTCAGCCATATCTTGCTCAATCTTCTGATTTAATTGCCAAGTCTTTTGTTAAGTCATTACACTTGTGTCATATCCATGCTTCCCTGGCAGGATATTCACCAAACACTTACTGTCATCCCTTCACTTCTGTCAATATCATTGGACCCAGCTCTTTCCTCCAGCTTAGGCATTAGCTCCTTGTTTTCCATAACATGAAATTAAAGTTCAGTGTTGTTTTTCAAAGTTCTTCACAGTTCTGTTACTCATATTTTTTCTTGTATAGTTAATTCTGTTCCTGCTGGTGACGCACCTCAGTGTTTTGTTTGTTCACTTTTCCTATCCTGTCTTAGGCTTTGTTCCAAAGTGCCCCAAATTTGTAGTGTAACCTTTTCAAAATGTTGTAAGACTCAGTATTGCCCAGATTATTCCTCAAATGTTAATGCTACTGTTACATGCAGGCAATTAACAAATCCATGAAATCTAGACTGGAGACAAGCACAGCACCCCAGATATGCTTCATACTTGTGGCATCTTGTCTTAAAAAAAGATACAAGAATATGCAGGACTCTCTTTGATCATGCACAGTCAGATGTTGGACCTCTGGAGTCCTTTGAACTTTCACAATGTAACTAATAAATGATGACAGTAATAGAAAAATTCATGTGACTTACTTCCCTCTATGAATTCACCTGGATTCTGAGAATTAGTGTTGTTGTATGACACAGCCTTGTGTTAAAGAGCCTGGGCTAATGTGGGACATCAATGCGATCATGATAGTTACTTCCCGCCAATTGCTACTTTATTGCACAAATCCCTAAAGTTCCTCTTTGTGGTTAGGTAATTATCTAAAAGAACTCCGTCTAACTACTTTTGAAGGCTTTTGACATTATGTAGGTTGAGCGTTGCTATAAAGTGTCTACCCAAATTTGGTTTTGCAGCATCAGTTTCTCTCTGCTTCCTATTGTCTGCTCACTAGACTTTAGCTTGCTACCTATGCCTGGACTCAGGGATGCTGAGGAGTGAAGGAAGCTTCTTTTATCAGTAAAGATGTGAGTAAATTTCAACTTATTTGGCCAATTTCCATTCAGTTGGGGCCTCATCAAAAGTGCACGTTGAATTGTAGCCTGTATCACGCACGGCATTTTTTCCCCTTATGCCACAGAAAGCAAATAATGGCAAAAAGCAAGCTGTAATAAAAGCAAAAAGTACCTGATGTTATCTGTTCCCTCTTGGGAACTCCTGCAGCTTTCAGTACTTTTGTGTGCAGCTGAGTAAAAGAAAGATAGTGGTGGGATTATTAGTGAAGAGAGCAGCTTAGGAGAGACATGAAAATGGTAGCAGTTCTGATTCCCTTTCTTCCCATGCAGTTAAAAAGAGAGAATCGTTTAAACATGCTTCTGTCAAACCCCTTTCATTGGTCTCTTTTTCTCAGCAAAGTTACTGGTGGTTTCATTCATAAGATGATCTTGAAGGTTGTTTCACTGTCACTGGGAGATAGTTAAAGCATTTTGTAAAAGGGTACCACTCAAGTGTAAAGATGCCTGGTAGGTAAAATAAGGCCCTTGCAGAAAGAGAGCAGCAGCCCATCAGATCTTGGTTTTTCAAACCAGGCAGGTTCCCCTATGGAAAGATTAATTACAGTCAGGTTTGGAAGACAGCCTTGCTGTGGTTTTTTTCTTCTAACATTAGAAAAGATAAAGGGGGTGATTAGTGTGCACAAAGCCTCTGATCAAACCAGCACTGAGGTTTGTGACAGGAGGTTCAAACACTTTATGGATCACTGGTGCTGACAGGTAGATCACACAAGCCTTAAACAGATGTTTAGTGAGAAGATGAATGTGTGAGATCTCAAACATGCAGGGCTCCTTTGCCTGGCCATAATAGCCCGTGAAGCATTAAAAACCTGTGGTTTTGTTTTTCGTTGTTTTGTTGTATTTAGTTTTTTAAACTGCCCCACTAAAAATGGGAAAAAGAAAGCACTAACAAGCTTGCATTAAATTTTTTATATGTTTTTTTTTTAATTTAAGTTAAATATGGCCAGGTTGTTACAGTTTTTAAACTTTTTCTTTATGAAATGAAGGCTGTTCTTTTGGGATGTGTCACCACAATTTGCCCTCTCTATAAAACTGTTGCTGTGAGCCAGTGAGTGTACCTGCTCTAATGAGGTGCATATGAGATGCTCAATTGGAGTAGAGATATGTTCAAATTAAATTACAAAGGTCTTTGTACCAGAAAGCTTCAGAGACAGCGTGCTTTTTATAGGCTATGTGTGCTCTGTAGGATATACTAAATCAGCACAATGACTTGAAAATACAATAATTATATAAGGCTTGTTGAGCAAACGGTATTTACTAGACCTCTTTGAAACATTTTGAGTTGTTGATATGAAGGGAGGAAAATATTGCATTGGTGCCATTTATTATGAAAATTCAGAGGTTCTGGGCATGATTTTTAGTCCCTTCTCAAGAGAAATTATCTTTAGCCTTGCACTTTGTAGTCACAGAATCCTCTCATTTGGAGGTGAAAATGTCCTGTCTGGGGGACAAGTGGAGACTTTCCCTATCTTGTAATGTATTAAGACCTTGGCAGAATGTCTGATGAATGTCAGATACCTGGAGGGATCTATTCAATTTAGAAATGGGCTCAAGCCAAAAAATTCAGAACCCAAACTCAAGATTTGAACACTCCGGAGTTCCAGGATTTTTTTGGATAAAGGCTTTAAGCCACTCCATATAAATTATCAAATTACAGAATTTGATTTGGGCATGGATTACAAGCACCCCTAAAATTTGAGAGTATTCTTTAGGGTTTGTTTGATTTGTCTGGAAAACCCTGATCCAGGGTTTAAAAAAAATCTTTGCCATCAACCTTGAAAGATGTTCATTCGTAAGGGTTTTTTTCCTCTCCCTCCCCCCCCCGCCCCTTTACTGGTTTTTAGTTCTTTTTAAAGAAATGCAGAAGAAAAGGTGTTTGTAAGCAACTTCCCAAATTATTTTTTTGCTATCCACAAGTGTAGGGCTGCCTGTTTGAATGTTTCCAAGAAAGTATTGTTCTTATGTGACAACAGGTCAGAAAGACTCTGCATTAATTACACTAACATATGGTTATTAACAGATTCTAGCTCAGGGAGCAATACTTTACAATGTTATCTTCCACATAGTCAGATGTTAGCCATATTGTCAGTGCTGGCAGCTATTGTTTCACTCATTTACTTCACAGAGCTAATTACTCCCTAATAATAACTTTACCTTGGAGTTTTTCACTTGCTTGTGCCAGCAAACCTGTTCACACTACATATGCTAATTATTGGCACTTATTCATTATGTTAAGATAGCTTTAAGTTCAAGCTGTGCAGCCTGGCTTTCGCTATGGAGCCAGCTGGCTGCAAAGTTCCACCTTTTTTTTTTCTTTTCTATTTTTTTTTTTTTTTTAAACTAAAGTCATTAAAAGTTTTAATATGGGCCTATCATGTTCTCTTTACAAGAGCGAGTCTTTCAGGAATTCAGGTGCATAGTTGGGTTACTCATGGACAGTTGCAAGTTTATAAGGAGTTCCTGATTTCTTAAAGTATTTCTTAGAGCTTGCAGTCAGGTCTTTTCTGTTAAATGGATTGTAAATGAATTTATAATTTGAGCTATGAGGCCAGTTAGCAAAATGGATATTAATGTTCCTCCTTCCTCCACCCAGTTGTAGCTCCTTGCCTGTTTAATCACTGTTTCTGCTTTACCACTGGGGGTCCCAAGGCCTTTTCAGTGCCTGGTGAGGTTGCTTGCTGTTGATTTTGTTTTGCTGTGCTTTCAATGTCCAAGAGCCTCAGCCTTCAGTGAGCTTTGTATGGATGGATTCACTTATTTGTCTTGGGCTCAGCGTAAGTACAGCAAATTAGATCATTCAGATTTGCAGCCTAAACCAGACAAATTTCTTGGGATTTGGTCTACTGTATCTTTCCAGAATTCTCTGTGATCCTTTTTCACACTCTAGAATAGTGTATATTCTCATAAAACCCAGAGAAATGTGGTGTCTTCTAAAGATAAAATACTGTCCTTGATTTGCATGAAGAATTTTATGAATACCAAATGAACGTCTAAATGGGAATCAAATCAATTGATGGCTCATCTTGGTTAATGCTGTATATACAGGATGGGATGTTACAAAACTGACTGTTTCAGCTGTGACTCTGAAGAGTTCTGTGTCAGATGACTGTCTAGTGTAAATCAGTGTAAGTGCTTTTCCACTATCTGGTGAACTGGTCTGACACTGTGAAGTTCTTAAAAACATATTTTTACCCAAGGTAGGGTGAACCTATGTGAAATCCCATTCATTTTTATCAGTAAAAAGGAGAGACTGAAATCTTCCATATGTAAGAATTCAATCCATATTTCTGCTTCCCCATGGTCTAAAAGCTTTGAATTCTATAAACCTTTGAGCTACCCTGACATCACAAATAAAAGGTTTATTTTATGTTGTGGTCTAGCTAACTTTATTAGAAAAAATGCATGCAGAAAACTGCCATGTGGCTGTCTTATCATCCTGGTGTGCACATTACATACATTAGGATTTCTCTTCATGCTTGTTGTAGTATCGAAGAAAACATGGATGAATTAAGTAAGATTATTTCATAATCAGGAGTGACTCTCCTCTCCTGTGTGTACTTCCTTCCAGCTTTCCAGTCAGTATGAACTGGTTTTGTATACCTCAGTGCAGAATTTAGCCATACAACAGGGAAGAAAAAGCAGACCACCCAAAACCGAAAGAAAATATTTACTTGAAATGAAAATACTGTTTCCTGCACAATCCCATTTTACAGGCTCAGACCATTAGACTGGATTCCCTCCTGTGTAACTGCAGTTCAGCTTTGGTACAATTCCAGTGATATCAATAAGCAGTTTGAATACAATTTTTAATAAAACTGAAGTAAACAAATGTTTAGTTGAGCCATAATAGATGATCTTTACAGACTTTTTTTACTTCTGGTATTTCTTGGCCTAAAAAGTCAGAGTATTGCTTAGTAAAAATACTGTAATTGTGAGTTTATCCCATCATGAGATGATTTGGACCTATGGAGACAAGCCATACACAAAAGGTAGGGAAGAAAAAACTTAGGTCTGCTTCTGGTACACAGCTTATGCAGTCAGTGGCTGCATTCTGTGGGTAAAACATGTAGAGTAAATCTAGCAGCTAGCTTGGAGGTTGGTTTTCAGTTGGAAAGAAACTACAGATCATTTCTAAAAGTTTGTGCTCAGCAGAAACCCTGGAGCTGCCTGTTTGGTGCACTGTCTGGTGAAACACCAGCTCACTTAAAACAAGGGGAGTGTGGGGTGTCATATCAACTAAATAGATCACATTTAAACAAAAGAAATGGTCATTATGTTTAGAGAAGGTTTTAACCAAAACCTTCAAACTGTGGCACATCTTTCTTGGGAGTTGACCTTTGCCTGTTTTTATGAAAGGCTGAGTCTAAATGCCAGATCTGGATTCATTGTGGAGCTTTGGATTGAAACTTGGACTTTGCGCTTTAAGAGAGCCTGATAGCACTGCTGAGACAGCACTCAGTTTCTACTTCAGTGGCCTTCTCCTTTCTTGATAGACCTAGAACACTACCAAAATAGCCATACCATGCAAAAATGGTATGCAAGGAATTGAAGTGGAGCATGGCTGAAGAACCTGTACTGGGAAGCTCAAACAGCATTATGGTTTACTGGTTTTAAGAACAATGGAAAAGGGGAACCCAGAGAGCCTGTGTGGGCAGTTAGATTGATCTTAAGGTTAGTTTTCCCGATTAGGCTTGGTGTTTCAGAAGACATGAAGACAGAGGAAAGCAAATAATTCTGGCTTTTCTTCCTAACTGCTCCTTTTGCAGTTGAAATTTGTATTTTTGCAACCTTCCCATACTAGAAGTTTGACAACTAGTTACTGAATCTACTGAAGGTGACAGTAAATGGGAATTTCTGGAGGTAATGTTAGTATCGGTGTCCATCTGACCAGTGAGTGAAAAAAAAGAAGAATGTTGGAGGTTATTTTGTCAGGTGCTTTTGTGTCTGATGACACGGGGACTATCTGCCAGAGGTTATTCGGACAGACAAGAAAAAAACAATTGAGAAAAGGCATTCAGCAAAAATGCTGTGACAAAACTTTTAGAAACTTGTTTATATTTTTAAGACTTTTTCCTCAAGGAAAACCATGAGGGAACACGTGTGTGTGTGTGTGTGTGTTAATAAAAGTTTAGTTCCTCCTCAGATAGTTGGCACTCCTTAAAATCTGCTGAAGCCTGACGGACTGTTCTGCCATTCTTAATGCACCTGAGAGTTACTTCCCAAACATGCCTTTCCTTATGCTAGATCTTGCCAAGATCTTTTGGATAAACCTCATTTGAAGTTTCTAGGACACAGTGATGTGGCATGAAGGAGCTCTAGAAGAATTTTCAAAATGTGATTAGTACCTATTTCTAAATCCCATATCACAAAAAGATCTTGGCCAAATCACCTGTAATGCAGCTGAAAGTATGTTCTTTGACAGCTGACCACCTGTAAAGACTTTGGAGGATAAATGACCTCTCATGAAATTGGGGGAACTAGTGAAAAAGTATCTAATCTAGGTATTTATCTGTGCTTTGAACCATGCACTTTGAATTCTTGGGTTTACAACAAAAAGCCAATCTTGGTCTTAACTATGGGCAGCCTATCTGTATTCTCATACAAAATGCCTGTGGGAGAGCAGTAAATATCCAGTGAACTGATGGAGTAGGGAGGGTTTATTGACTTGTTTAAGGGGGGGTGTGCTACTTGCCACTTGGGTGTTATGGTTGATATCTTCAACTAATAGCAATAAAACCTTTATACTACCTTTTACTGTTATGTATTATATGGAAGTAGCGTATTTTAAAAAATCAGTTTAAATAGAGTTTGGAGTAGTTCAGAAGAATTACTGATACACATTTTTGAGCCCCTCTACCTGTAGAACTGCTTCATACCGTAGGTCAAATAAACATAAAAAACTCACCTGAAATAGCTTTACCATAGTGTTACGGTTGGAGGCTAATGTCTTGACTCATGTGAAAGCTACATGCAGGTGTTGTGGGCCTAGGACAGAGTATGTGTCAGCTCAGTAATATTATATGAAAAGTGGGGGAGGAAAAGACGTGTGTCTGTTAAGTGGCTGAGACATTTGGGGTTATATGGTTCTGTCCCTGTTCAGACAGGGGAGAGTGTGCTGTGCGAGTGAAACTGTCTGGGCTGTGTGATAAATACTGTTTGCATTCTGTTTTAAATTTTCCCTTGGGTATCACCATCTATTGTATGGTGTGTGCCTATATGCTTGCATATGCATGTGGACTCCTGTGTGTTGGGCATCTGTTTCGTGGGTACTGTGTGTATATATATATGTGTAAATATCAGTACATGTGCACATACACATTTACATTTTGAAATAAATACCAGAAATGAGATTTATAGATAGCTTTCCTCATTTGCTTGTGTGGTGTGTGAGACGTGTGCACACACATCTACTGGAAAAATGTGTGTGTTTATAGTTCCGGATGGGCACAGATGATGCGTGTGTGTATACAGGCGCAGACAAACATACACTCACATTATAATACATTAGATGCACTTAGATCTGTAGGGCTCACTATTGACTTTTAGGAGAATATCAGCATAGAGTTCTTGTAAAAATTATTAACTTACAGTTATTCTTACATTCTTCTGAATATATATTTAATATACTTCTTGTCTGAAGTGAGATGTAATGGAGATTTAGAGCATGGGTTGAGTCTGAGGAAATTTAAGTCCATGGAAAAATCAAGGTATGAAGCTAGACCAGCCTGTCAGTGTGCTCTACTGGTCCTTCCCTCACACTCAGTTGTTTCAAGCCATGACAGACATCGCCACATCATTCTCTTAAATATATGGTGTTCCAGGAGAGACCCAAGCCATTGCAGTTCTTGAAAAAGGCTCCTAAGCAAACCATAGGCATAGTGCTTCAGACATTAATATAAAGGTATCAAAACCATTTGATTAACTGAAGATGCTTCTTCATGATTACTTAATGACATGGTGGGAGTTTGAAGCTCGTCATTAGTCTTGTCATTTGTCTAAAAAATAACTTCTAAGTGCTTCACCACATTGTCACCTGAGCCTGGGTCCGTCTCAATGTATTGTTAAATTTGTTGCGTCAGGACATTCTGTCATACAGCCCTAGGGGACCCTATGAAAGGCATTTGCAGGCAGGAACTTGAAATAAGCACAAGCTCAGCGTAATTGTAGCCAAACAATTCCACAGAAGGAGCGTCTGTGTGGAGTCTGAGCGTCCAGCTGTTCGGAGGAGGATTACGAGGGCTTTAATGGAGAGCACAGATGGAATCAGTACTATTGTCCGGAGTATTCTGGGCCAGAGGCTAAAGTGTGAAGGATGATCAGTGGAGAGCTGATTGGAAAGGGGGAAAAAAAAAAAGTAAGAAAGAAAGAAGGGGGGTGGAAATCCCCTTGTTCTCAAAGAAGTGAAAGGATTGATGCTGTCCAGTGGTGAGAGTGCAGAGGAAATCGTTCCCAAAGCTTGCTTTCATGGTTAGCAGGCATTGTAAAGATGGCACAGGTCATGTGTTGTGTGCAGCTGTTTAGAGGTTCTTACAGAACTGTTAGAGACTTAGCAAGGCCCATTATTCAAGGCTCTAAGGCAGTTTTACTGGTTATGGACTACTGCAATTGTATAAGGTCTCCATTGTGTGAGTACTAATTTGGAGTGCGACCATAAGCTAGCCATACAATCCATGCTTCCCATGAATGAATGAGTTGTCTTGATGAAAAAGCTGAGAGCACACAGCTCTTTTAGTCTTAAAGGGGACCTGATGTGTTCAGAATGGATCACATTTTAATGACCAAACTCACTGGCAAAATATTTTTGGTTTCGACTGCTAAAATAATGCTTTTCTTCTTGGAGAAAGGTATCGTGCCCAAAGACTTTAGATAGGTTTTCAGTTGCCTTTTCACATTAGACATATTTGTAGTTACTGATTTGTTATGGGATATTAAAGTGTTACTAATGTGCTTGTATAAACATAACAGGTTTCAAGACCACTGGGTAAGCCAGCAATTTATGTCCTAAATCATTCCTTTAGGTGCCAAGGAGCCCTGTTATTGTTTTATTTGAAACCATTTGGCTGCAGGAATGCAGCTGTTTTTCATTACCTGTTGTTGTATAGCTCTGCTGTCTTTTTATTTCCTTGCCTACGACGAATATGAGAACAGTATTAAGACCTCTAACATAGTTGCAACATTGGTTGGTAGTTTTCTGTAGAATTCTTACCTGGATGGCTTAGGGTTACATCCAAAAAGAGGATTTACTCTCTGAAAGCAGGACTTTGATAGCCTTTGGGAAAATGTCAACTGAGGGACCCAAGAGCTCTTCCTGGGTTCATACACACATCCTATCCAACCATCAATTATTGACAGACCCTATGAAAGCTTTAGTTAAAATATGAGGTCTGAAGCTTTGGGGGCATCTAAACATACAGAGCACCTGCTGATGTGATCCGTGAGTTTTCTCTATTTCCTTCTCCTTCAGCATATGCCCTGAAACTGCTCTGCTCTAAACACCTAGACACTTAGCTCCTGCCTAAAGGTCAGAGCAATCCAGAAATAAGGCAGAGCAGCACTGGCATCATCAGAAAGTCTCAACCAACAGGTGTGGTGCCTGAAGCACAGTGACAGGATTGTAGAATGTAGCTGTTTCCTTTCCAGCATAGGGCAGCTAAAGAGGGATAGTCCTTCTGTATTTTGTGTGTGCTGTATCCTGGCAAAAGCTTAACAGTTGCCTGAGAAATGGAAAGAACTGAACTGAGGCTTCTGTTTCCCTAATGCAATTCACATTATGTCTTCTACATCTCAGGAGAGACAAGGCTCTTATCCACCTCTGCTGAAACTCAGCTTCAAGCAAAAAGATACATAGTGTTCTTGTCATAAATTGAGCCAAAAAAGAAGTGTCATAGCTCAGTATCCTGCTAGTGGTGACATTTGAGCCTGTGTTCTGCTCCATGGATGCCGTGTGGGGTTTTTTTTTTAATTATTTTTTAAAAATCAAGTTATTTTTGCCAAGTACCATTGGGGTCAATTTGTATTGACTTCAGCAGAGCAGGGACTCAGCACAACGTTCCCACAGGTCAAATTTTGCCCTTAAGAAAATAATGATCATTACAAAGTCCCTTTTCTGATCTGAATACTACTTAAAAGATAAAGGCATTTAAAAATTAAAATCTTTCTGTTTTTATCATGTTAACTGCTGGTTTCCTTTTTTATCTCTCTTACTATAAAACTAAGTTTATTGAGTCAGCTTTGTTTAATTAGTTCAATTTTACTTATTCAGCAGCATTGCTGGAGTTTTACTTTTCATATTAAAAGAGAAAACAAAAACTAAAGTAGAAAAAGGAATTATTCAGATGCTTATATTTGCTAAGGTAAAATGCTTCCAGAACTGAAATTTGGAGCAGAAAGTATGTAAGGATACTGATACTTAGCTAGCTAACTTAAATCTGTTCTTACTGAAGTGTCAGAGCTTCCATTAGCTTTATTGTGAATCAGGTTTACCCCACAAAGCATGTTGAGTGTTAATGCCTACATTAAGAAAAAAAAAAAAAAAAAGAAACTAAAGATAAAAAGCACTCACTTCCAGTAAACATTTGCAAAATTGTTTATCTGGCAAAAATATAGGTAGGGAGTTTCAAATAAATCTATGCATCTTCATTCAAGCTAGTGAGTGTGTGAAGACTACTCAAGGTCTTTCCCTCCTCTCCTTTCAACCAAACTCAGTGGCATCAAGAGCTGTCATCTTGTGTGGCATGATGACAGCCATGAGGTGCCTCAGCTCCTACCGTTCCATTCGGGTTGAGGCTGTCCCATACTAGCATAAAATAAAATTGCTGATTTGTATTAGTGAACCTTAGTAAGCCCCTGATTTTCAGTTACACCAAGCATCCAGCCTCAGAGACCATGTTCTGGTGTTCTGTGTTCTGGCCAGCGGTGTTTCAATATAAACAGTACTAAATCAATTTATCAGAAAATGCATTTTATTGCTAAAGAGAAATGTATGTCTGAAGAGCAGAACTTAAAAATTAATCCTAAATGGTCATGGTTTATGCCTAGAATAGAGTAGATGATAACTGTAAGGGTTATGCCCCTTACCACAAAAAATACATGTCACTAGTTATTTTCAGAGTTTTTTACAGTGCTCTGGTATATCTCTCTCTCCCAGACACATCACATCTACCTTTCTCTTTAGTATGCAAATGCAATTAAAAGCATTCAACAGATTGAGATGAATAAGCTAGTACAGTGTGCTGCTAGTAACTTATTTTTATTAACTGCAAGTATGTGGAAGTACCCTAAAGAGCAAAGAGATGCTGAAAAGTTGTAATAGATAAGAATCTACTGACTGCCTTTATGTAAAACAATAGATCTTGTGAATATTCCGCTTCCTCTCCAGGCAGTGAGCTAGTATGGTTAACCAAAATTGTTGAGTAATTGTTCTGTGGTTGAGAACAAAATGCTGAATTAAACTGTTCCCAGCACAATAATTGTGTGATTACAGCATTTATGTTGCTGGCCAAAAGAACAGTCATTAGGTTTGGAAGACTTACCAAAACCACAGGCACAGAAAAAAAAAATGCAAATCACATGTAAATTGTCCTCTATTACCTATAGTGGCTTAAAATTTGATCTAGGAGTATGGTATGTGTATAGTTAAAGGCAGTTAAGCCAGAAAAAATTATTAGACATTCAAGAACTACTTCAGACTAGGAAGAAAATACCCACAGATTATTTGTTGTCATTATGTTGTACTTTTCCCCCTCTTTGAGATTCTGCACTTCATATGTTATGTGTGTATTCTGCTTTGTGAAGGCTATTGTATTTTTCCCCACTGCATACCAATCAGATACTGTCTGGGAGTTGTAGGGTAGGTAGGACTCCTACACCTAACTGTGTTTTGTGCCAGACTGCTTCAAAGAGCAGTATACAGGGGAAACAGGCAGCAAATGTTTATCTGATTGCTGTAATCCACCAGTAAAATTAAAAACTGATTTATAATGATAGGTGGTCTTGTGAGGCAGACAGTTTTCTTCTCCAGTGCATGGTCCATATCTAGAAGCACCAAAGAAACAATTACATTTAGTCTTTACTTTTTTTTTTGTTTTCCTTTTGCTGTTTTTCCTCATATTTTCAGTAATAAAGGAAGAGGAGGAAAACAAGAACTGAAGGAGACAGCAAAGCAAAAAAAAGACAAAATGTTTAAGACAATGAAATTTTTTGTGTCTGCAATTCAGTGCAGTAACAAGCTGCAGGATTTGGATAGCTGGTTACCTGGCTGCATACAGAAATCAGATGATGAGATGTCCAAACTTTATCCCTATATCTAGAGTTAATTGTGCTTTAACTGTATTGCTGTCACCAAATTGTAGGCACGAGATGAGAGACTATCTTGAGTCCTATTCAAAAACTGTTCCCAAACAAAACTTGCAGAAAGCATTTTTGTGTGAGGATTTTCAAAACAAGGTAAAAAAAAGCGTCAGGACATGAATGCAGGAGTGGCTGTGTATCTATTTAAATAGGCTTTCATCTACAACTTGAATCCATTTCACTTTGAAAGACTAACTTTTGATGGTAAAAAGGAACTCTATTGAGGAACAATTCCACTGGCAAAAGGGACAGTCAGAAACAAGTCTGAACAGCTGAAAGATTGAAAAGAAGTCTCTATTGTGCATTTCCCTGGGCAGTAGTGAGAGGCTATCCAGTACGAGCAATGTGTTTTCCGCACAGGTTTCTACTAACGTTTGGTCTTAGTTTTTCTTACTGTTTGTTGATCATGTTTAAGTGCAGGGTGTTTTAAGATCACATAGATAGCAATAACACTAAAGAATAAGAATAAGATTAAGAATAATGAGAACATTATTAATAATAATGTCTTCAGGAAGGAATTCCATTGAGTTGTTATTGCAACTAGTGCTCTGAAACTTATGTCACTGGAGACCAGACATACACTGAAATATGTATCTGATTTAATAAGAAGAAAATTGGGAAAAAGAGGGGGCATTCAAAGGGTTTAATTAGTGGATTTAAGTGTAAGATTCTCTGAGCAGACCCAGTTTTGCCAAAGTCCACAGTGATCAAGTCATGAAGAATGAATGCTTCTTTCCCTGCATGGTATTAGATTTTATACCATATTATTAACTACATCCTCAAAGTTTCAGTTTGAAGAAAGCAAGCAGAAGTACAGACTTTCAGTGTGGAATTTGTTTTTGTGAATCCTTTATGTCTGTTTTTTTTTTGTCTTTCTAGATAGTATGATTTTAAGTGAATGACTTTGATAAGACTTTCATGTTTGTTTACGCTGTTGCACTATTCAGCAGCCGAATGGGTTTTGAATTTCTGCCCACTACATGATACTAAATAAAATAAGCCCTGTTTCTTGCCCCCCGCCTGCATGTTAAGATTGTTGTGTTTGTTTTAATTAAGGATATTCCACTTGTCAAAGAGATACTGAGTGAAAAATACATCTTGAAACCTTAGGGGTTTGTTTGAATGAATACTTCTTCCTCTCTATTTAGTACTATTACATTAGATCATATTGAGGAAATTGACACCAAAAAAACCCAAACCAAAACAAGAAATAGTTATTATAAGGCAGAATATCATGATCTCCTTGTCTTCTGTGTCACCTAATTTATAAAACCAAGATTTCTGCATTAAGGGTTAGGAAAGTAGAATTGTTTCATATCAGTTGATGCAACTTAAATGTTTTACTGTAATTATGTGTAGAATCATAACAAGCAGTGTGTCATGGGTGACTCATAATGAATGGCAGTGGAAGAGTTGAAAATACAAGGTCAGATTGTGGTGATAGAGCTGTTTAAGAGCATTAGATGGGGAGAGATCACTTCAGGAGCAGAGGAAAGCTTTAGGGAGCTATCACTTCCCAATACTGGTACTTACCACGCTTGCCATGGTAGGGATGAAAAGACCAGGATGAGAGATGGAATTGCCTTGCAAACCTTTCATTTTCCACTGAAGTACCACAGCACACTCACTTCCTTCGTATTTCATCCTCTCTTACTTTATGGTCCCTCAAGCAGTGTTTTAACAAATGGATGAGTACTATTCTTGATTCACAGCTTTTCTCCAGGAGTGCCTCAGGGTCATTATTTAAAAAGTTAGTCTTTTGAAGAAGGCAGTCCACTGTTAATGGTTTTGGCCTTAGATATTGATCTATTAATGAATTTGGACTTAACCATTGTGACAAAAATGAGATCATGGCACCTGCCTTCATTTATACACCATCTTATACAGTGGTTTCCATATTATTACTGTTCTGCCTTTTTCAGAAGTTAAACATTTCTTACTTTTAGAACAGTAGACAGGAAAAATACTACTGCAATTTACATATCAAAATGATTAGTTACTAGTGTTTGAATGTGTTACAGAAAAATCAACAATGGCTAAAATGGGAGGAGTAGCAGCAGACCTTAACACACAGATGCCTCTGAATAATTTTATATGACAAAAAATACCAGTCAGCCTTGCTTAAATATAATGTTATCAGCCTTTCTCTTGCCACCCGTTTCCTGATCTTCTGGGGAAAATGCACTAAAGAAAAGTGAATAGGTTAAAACCCTAAAAGATGCATCCATCTCAGTCTGCATAGCAGTAAGAACCACAATTAGAATAAATATATTTACCTAAGCTGCATTCTCAACCTGAAAACCGTGTTGGGCAGGGTAACAGCCAAGCATTTTATGGTCTTGTTTGCATGAAAACTTTCACAATAATGCTTTGATGTCAGGATGATTCCAAAGAGACCTCAGAGGAGCTGAAAATATACCTAGGTGGGGCATTTCTCCCAGCCCGGACAATTTATCTGTCAAAAAGGAGCCAGACTTGCTGCCTGTGATGGTGTGTAATGCTACAATTTATTTCTTTACCTGAATTGTTTTACTTCCAACATTCACAGAGAAGTTCTTGAAAAGTCAGTTTTGGATGATTCCTCTTCTCCCTCTCTCTCTACATCCCATTCCCAGTTGTTCTTACAGTCTACCCATTGATTAATAATGATAAGATTTGCAGAGTCAACCTTGTATATGTTTAAAAAAACCCTGTGCTCTTACAGGAAAAGTCCTCTGGATCATCTTCACTGTTATACCTGCCACTCTATTCAGTTTCAAACAGAAACAGCCCCCATTTAACACAGATCTGACACAGACTGTCCTGTTTGCTCTTCTCTGCTTCCTCTGCAGCAATAGTTAATACTAGACCTTCTTTCCAGAGCTCTTTTGACAGCACTCCTTGATACTGTTGCACAAAGACTTTTGATCTGGTAAAATGTGAGCATTTGGTATACCAAAGAAGTGACTTAGAAAAGAAAGTGGGCTGAGTTAGAAGCACACACAAAAACCTGACCACTTCACTCTCTTTAAAAAGAATGTGGGAAATCAGAAGGAAACAGTATACAGGTGACTTCTGGAGGGCTTATATGAACAATGGCAAAGGAAATATACTTATTTTTGTCTCTGATTCTTTATGACATACACAAAAAAAACCCTGTAGTTCATTTTAATTGGAATAACTGAACCAATATATAATAGATCAGCTAACTATACAAAACAGTACACGTGCAGCTCGAGAAATTATCCTACATGCTGTCTTTTAAAACACATCAGGAAATCTCACACCTGTTTTCTTTTCACTGACAAACGTTTTGCTGAATAGCTTACTGCTAGAATGCTCAGCACTGATCCAGACCTCATTGGGAAAAGCATTAACCAAGCATCTGGGAACTGCATGCTCTGTCATATGCTGTGAGGTAGCATCAGTCATTAATGTAAGTTCATAGATTTTCCAGTTTGAAGGGAGTGACTTTGCTGATTAACTCTTGCTACGTGAAAGTTATCTTAGGAGCAAGTCAGTGCTAGCCAGCAAAAACACAAATAGAGAACAATATACCATATAAACCAGCAGCTTTGACAGCTGCAGGTTTATGGCAGGTTTCCATTATAGTCCTGGCTTATTCTTCTAGGAGGAGTACTACTATTTAAACAAGGTGCCTAGGTGCTTGGAAGCTATGGCACAAGTGTTTGTGTGAATATTAAGTGAGGTGAAATAAGTCTGTTTGGCCCCAACGCTAGTCATCATACTTGAAAAGCCAGTTTTGTGTCCTCTTCTGGATTTAACCTCTTCATGAATCAAATGGCTCAATAAACCAAACAAGGGATCTTTTTCTTTTATAAAAAGGAAAGAGGAAATTATTTATTTGTTTTGATTAGAAAGGGCTTTTTTGAGAGTGCACTTCAGTCTGCCATTGTAGTTGTTACCTGAATTACAGTAGCTTGCTCTGGAAGTCCTGGTTATGCCAGAGGACCCTCCACACCTCGGTGTTATGTAGTCTGAAGTGACCATTCCTGCATGAACTCTGAGGCATTTAACTTTAAACAGTTGCATATTGAAATGAATCCCAGTTTATGTTCCTTTTATTTCAGGTAACCTATTTCTTTTCAGTTAGGCTATTTCTTCAAAAACCTTTGTGGCAGAACCACCCTGTAGATAGCATCCATGCCAAGTGTCACAAGCATGAAGACTTATTGTTACACGTCATCCCAAATGGAAATAATAGTCATCTTATTGCATTTCCCTCCTCTGTATGTTTTTTTTCTATACCAAACCAAATACAAAAGAAGTGTTCTAAAGCTCTTTATTTTAGTGACATAAATGAATAAGTAATTCTGCTTTTTCCTTTCAAAGTATGCAAGAGATGTTCCTTAATGCAAAAGGTCGTTTTGTCTTATGTCCTTCAGAGTGCTGCTGGAAGTGTTTGTCTCTTACCAGCACATTTTGTTCTTTAGTATGAAGAGGAGGAGGGAAGCCTTTGGAAGCAAGTTACTGACATGGAAACAGCTACTGTCTGTATTATTTGGCAGTTTAAGGCACTTTTCTGCACTTTAGTTAAAAAGGCTATGCATGTGTTCATTTAGTAGTACTTACAGGCTTCATGATGAGAGGAATTTGAGATGGATGCTGGTAGTGACACCTAGATTCTCTTGCAGGACTGAGCAAAGACAGAAAGTACTTAGCTTGGAAAGTCTTGCTTTTTAAAAAATGAAAAGTGTTTAGGTAATTCTCTGAGGTGCATTTCAGTTTTCCTGAAAGTTTGGTCCAGGTTGCATACATACTATTACCTGTTAAAGATTGTTTCCATATTCCATGAAACTAATAATTTTTTCCACACTGTCACTCCAAACAGAGCTCTGCTATGCTAATGGAGTTGTAATGGAAGAGTGAGGGTGTCTCCCTAAGTAGCCTTCTTTATTCTTCTTAAAAGGTTGCCACCATGAGCGCATGTTTTTCTACGATCAGTATCACTGTTTGCAAACAATTGTGAACAGTGAGATGCTGCTATTGAGTGAACTGAGGTGTTCAGGCAGAATGAATTAAGTGGCGGTATGAACTGTGTAAGCCTCCTATGCAGCAAAAGGAAGAATAGTATTTAGGGCCAAAATAATCCATTGCAGAATATTTTTGAGGTAGAGATTAGTAAGAAAAAACCTTCACAAAATCTTTGTCAGGATCCCCTATACCAGTATGTCTGGCAGAGGAATGAGCTGCTCCTCAGTAGTTAAAGGAAAGCTTTAGGTCAGAGCAAGGGGTAGAAAGGGTGTGCTGGCTGTCTTGTCAGTGTCTTCCTCTTTACATTTCTGCTTCTTGGCATCCACCTTCCTTTTCAAGTCTTCAGCACTCACTAAACACCCCATAAAAAACCACCTGAAACTCAGTAGGAGAGTGATCATTGCATTACCTGGATAGGCAAGGCTCTCTGCAGTATAGATTTAGGACACACTCATGTCAATTTAGATAATTCATGTAGGGAAGAGAATGAGGAGAACAACATTTTGTTTTCTTATTTTAAACATCACTGTAAGGGAAAATAGCAGATTGTAGTTATATGAGGACTTATATTTTTATTTCCCTTAAGATAGATGGGGGGGGGTGTGAGGAAGAGAGAAAGTGATGGCGAGCACATACACTAATTAAAGAATCCCATCCTTCAGCATGGTGTGCACCACCATGAGCCAAGTGTTTCTGGACGAAGGGGGACGGATGCAATTAAACATATAATTTTGAAGGATAGATTTGTATTACTGCATGTTAAATATACATTACATTGAGGCAGCTGAGAACCACTCAAATGAAAATAAAAGTTGGCCACAGTTTTACATGAAGAAGCCATGTAAGATCATGTCAGCAAAGATGCTCGTCCAGCTCTTGAAGAGCATCTTCTAAACCACTCAAGATTAAAGTACTGCTCCGAATTTTGTCAGTTTGTAGAGAAAGGAGTGTTGCTTTCAGCAGCCATTCTTATTCACACAGAGTAATGTGTTCCTCCATCACCAGTCCCATCCAAATTGATAGAATTGCTTCTGAAGAGCTACGGGTGCGTGGAAGATCAGTATTCACCCCTCAGGAGGAAGTGTTATATATGGATGCTGGGAAATATATTGAAATATTTACCTTGGAGAGAGAAAATCTTCTATAAAAGTTTATGCTAATAATTATGTAATGAGCAACTGTGGAAATTAAATTGGTGGAAGTATATAAAGATAAAACTAATAGCAGCTGCTATGTTAGAGGCTTAGATTTGTTGCAAGTATGGGCTTATGTTACTTGACAAATATTATAAGCCTGCAAGATTAAGCAAGAGTCATGTGAGACAGAAAATTGTGAACTTTTTAATTAAATACTGTCAGGATGCATGGGCATAAAGGACCAAAATAAGGTCAGGCATGCTATCCTGATTCTGGCATTTCCTACGTTCTTGAATGCCTAACTTTGCAACCTTAATGTTCACTGAAACTGTTTTGTCTTTTTAGCTATTTATATAGTGGCCCAAAGCACACGTTAAGTTTTACAGAAAATAGAGTAAAACTGTAGTTATCAAGTGTTTGGAATCTAAATTTATGTAAGTCACAGCAGGAGCTAGTAACAAACAGTAGGGGTGACTGTTAAAAGCATACTACTGCTTAGTGCTTAGGTACCTGTGGTAACCATAGTATGTTCCTAAAACTAGATAGGAGACCAAAATTTAGGTGGAAATACTACAATTACAATGAATCTAGGATTGCTGGGGATCTAGCTGTGGCTACACTGAATGCACATCTTTGTGCCATTGGATTTTTATGGTTGGGTCATAAAGGACCTGCACAGATTTGTGAAGATGCTGGCCCAGGCTTCAACAACTTGGATCAGTTCCAAGTTTACTCAGAAATTTCTTTTGCTAAGTCATTTAAGGGCAGATTTTTCAAAGGCACTCAAACAAATAAAATATTCAGTGAGACACTTCCCAAAATTGAAAACCTCTACACACAACTCTGGATGCTTCATTTTCTCACTGGGACAGTAGATACATGATTAGTCTCTTGTAATGTGCTTGTACTGTTTTTTTCATTGATAAGTTCTTTAGGGCTAGTACCCTTTTTGAATTTTCAGTGACAAGTATGAAGGGTCCCGGTTTTGCTTTGGGCTCTAGGTGAAACTTGGTGGCGATTTCCTCTGCTCCTAAAGTAGTTTAGCATTACAGATTACTCATTGCCCCCATTGTGAATTAGGGAACCTTTACTTTCTTGGCCTGTTTGAACTCCTGTGTATCAGCTTCCTAAAGAGGGGTATTTCTCATAAACTAAATGTCAGGTGGTGGGGTTTTACTTCCTTTATTGCATCTCAGGCTTCCCTCTTGCCCCAAATTATTTGTCAAAGATACGTGAAAGTGTGAATTCCATGACTACTGAATTGAATTGAATTGTATAGAATATTAAAGCTCTCATGACATAAATTCATTTATTTGTTATTTTATATATGTCATATGCTTTTTCTGTGCATACTATGCCTTTACAGTTTGTCATGCAGTACAAGAGAATTCTGGTTAATTTCATACAGGGTAACAGCATGCAAATTAAAAGAAAGATCAGGGAGCTAACTGTGTGTTCAGTTAACATTGTGACAATAGTGAAAAACAGGCCCTTAGAAGATTGTATCGTTATCATCCAAAGTAATATCCTAAAGTAGGTAAGAAGTTACAAGGGTAAATTATAGCCTGTTAAATCTATTGGGAATTTTGTGAGGATCTAAACTACAATCTTTACCTTCAGGTAATTAGAACTAAGAAGTACTCACATAGAGAAATTGGCAAGTGGAGAATATTGACAGTTATATATATGCATTTTTAGGTTGTTAAACATGTATTTCTTTTTATGGACATATACATATCCAGTAGCAGAACAAATTGAAAGGCCTGAAAAACAGCTCTGATTTTCAGTTCATTATGTTCAAATTGGAAGTGCAATATTAATGAGTTATGATTAAGATAACATTGGAAAGCATGTAAACTTTATAACAAAAAAAAATAGTGAGAGATGTGATGTAGTAATAGCTTTTTTTAAAAAACAGAATAAAGTACCCTTCATGTAAAACTCATAAGGAGGGTCTGTATTCTACTCCACTTGAAACAGTTGTATCCTAGCAATTCTGGGTAATAATAATAAACATTTAAAAGTTAAGATGTAATAGTTAAAGGAGCCATAAAAATGAGGAGTCCATAATTTGTATGGTATCATGTCAGGTAATGGTATTAAAATAAACTAATGTTTGCACTTCCATGTATTTGGGACAAAACGAAGTGTAGCTGTTTGATTGGTGCTACATACATTCCATCCTGGAATGAAAATGACATTGTTTTGACTGCGTTATTTCTGTATCCATGCAAACCATCCTCATCACTCTATAGTTCTTACCACTTTAATGCAACCAGGGTTGTGTTGTGTCATTTGAAATTAGTGGGTATAAGGCCCCTTGGAGAGATAAAGAGAAGCAGTGATTTGAAAAAATGAAATGCAGCAGTCAGATTTAAGAAGAAAGGGCATTTTCCTGGTAAATGTTTTCCTAAATGGGAATTTTTCAATGTGGTGTTTTGCTCGTGTATTTGGCAGTCACTTGGAATCAAGTGCAGACTTGTGCTACATTGTGGGCTTGGCAATGACAACTGTGTGTGTGTGTGGTGCTTTAGTTATATTAGCCCTGGAGGCAGAGTTAACACTTGCAGTGGGACAAGAGTATTTGCAGTCATCAGAGAACTTTGCAGTCAGCTTCAATAACATCACTCCATTTTTTTCACTTTTTTTTAACATTTTATTTGGCAGCAAACCTCTTAGTAGAACCATCTGTCTTTCTATTAGTGTTTTTGAGTCCTGTTTTGAAGCTTCTTTGCTTGGCAAAGTCACTTTCATCCTTGGAAACCATTTAAAAAAAAAAAGTTCTGTGGCTTTTTGCCGAAGAAGAGTACTATGCAAAAATTCCACATGGCTGTTCATTTTTGTTCTAAAAGAATACAGTTACTTTGTCTTTGTTTTAAAAAGAAACAAAAACGGAAGAAAAAATACAAATCCCCAAACAAAACAAACAAAAAATAACATATGAAGAAAAGGCAGCTGTTGGGCAGTTCTGGGGTGACAGAGTGGAGACAGAGAAGAAATCACATTTTACATGTTAGGTTTTTTTCTCAAGCAATCCAGTTAAAAGTATCTCTTCTGGTTAACAGGATCAGAATAGCAAGAAGACTACTGAAGTAACAACAAATGGATCAAATTAGTTCCGTGAGCAGAGCTCCATCAACTCTAGCTTCAGTCCCAACCTTAATCTCTCAGTGCAAGAATTTCCATCAGCAGTGCTCCTCATCTCCATCTTTGCCTTTGGTTTCAAACTGTGAAGATGCAGTCAGCACACATACAGGTGTTGACAGGTCCTGGCATAAATGAAGAAATTACCTTCCCAAAGTTCATATCACTCTTCTGCTTTGTGCCTTGTGAACCAAGACATCTCCTAGATCCTCAGGAAATTAAATTAAAAGAAAATTAAGTCAAGATGCTGTGGTCTGACCTGTGGCAACCGAGGAGCTGGCACAGGTTCTCTTTTGCCAGTTCTGCTATGCAGGCAGTAATGAAGGGAGTGACATCTTCTTATTCCTCTGGCCAGAAAAGGTTATCAGCTCTCTAATTGTCCTTGTTTCTTAAGGCTACAGATGGCAAACTAAATTTTAGTCTTTAATAATGTATCTGTATCTGCAATGCCTTAACTTTACAGTGCCATTAAAAATCTAGATGACCGCTCTTAAAAAATGAGTCAGTTTCCCTTTACTGACTGATCTGGTCAGTACAATGTGTTTTTTTAATTAAAACCCACCATTTAATGTTTTAATCAAACTTTTAATCCAATGTTTTAAACTTTTCATTTCTCATATGTGTGAAATACAAAGATGGCGTTTATTTCTAGTAATTAAAAACTCTGACAGGACTAGGTAAAAGCAATAATACTAGATGTTGTGCCATGGCCAACTTCCAGTTTTGATGACTAATTTCTGCATGTCTTAAGTCCCCTGCAGTATCCACTTACAATATAATATTTTCCATTTCCTGACTTGCATGGTTGTGTACAGTTGCAGTGCAAAGTTGAGCAGCTAACACTTCAGATATAGCTGTGTTTTGTTGGTGAATAAAGTGTCTCAGCCTTTTTTCTTACCATGCCAGAAACTTTATTACCACATGTACAAATAAGTGCATATGTATGGGCAGAAAAAATAGTACTGACTGTGCTGGACACTACTTACGTGTGTATTTGTATTTCTGTGTGTGTATTTTTGTGTTTGGGCTCAGTCAAGGTGAAGGCTGGGTTAGAGATATTGTTACACAGTGCAATGAAAAAGAAAAACCCACCCTGCCATCAAAAAGGAGTGAGGCCTTATGGACTGTGGGGGAAATAATTAATTGGGGTACAAGTATGCATTGGTGGAATATTTTGATTTATTTTGGATTGAGGTAATTCATACAAAGAGATATTAAGTGGTAATTAAGATGAGGCTGAATAGTTGATGCTACTGGAACACCATCCCATTATGGAGAAGCTTACTCAAACCTAACCTATCAGATCAGAAGTAAAAGAGAGCATGTAGGCAGTCGTATTCCCAAAAAAAATTCCACGTTTGATTTTCCCTCTCCTGTTCAGCAGGTCCAGGGTCAGCTGCCTCCATTAATGATTCCCGTATTCCCTCCAGACCAACGAACCCTAGCAGCAGCTGCACAACAAGGATTCCTTCTTCCTCCTGGTTTCAGCTACAAAGCGGGATGCAGTAAGTCCTGTAGATTTTTTTTTTTTAGCCGAAAGTGGGTATAGGGCACAATTTCATGCCAACCTGCATAAAAGTACCACCTCTCTCACCAGATGGACAAAGCCATTAACTTGCACAGATAAGTGCAAAATAGGGAATTAGTCGGTATAATTTGAGAAAAGATTGTCAGAGATGAAATACGTGTTTCAACGTCACAGCAAAACATTTCACACAACAAGTAGATTTGTACACCTTCTTTCTGACAGATCTTTTTGACAAGTGAACATGCTCATGGCCGCACGTACATACATACATCTGAAGAGAAGCTGTTTGAAACTTCCCATTATATTTCAACACTGTTGTAAGAAAATACGTTTTTTTCCTGAAGCAGCCTGCTTACTATTTGTGAACTGAGGGCCTATTCTAGTCTCTTTCTTCACACAGAACTCACATTAATCTCAACAGGGATTCTGCACAGAGATCAAAGATAGCATATGCCTTTCAATTTGATGGAGTAACATAAACTATGAGTATATTTATGAGAGCATAACACTAAAAAATATAGCATCTACATTTCTAATCTTTGAAAGATTCATATTGTTCTCCATACTCCTCAGATTTGTTTATTTTTAAAATTTTATTTAAGTCTTCTATAGGATTTAGTGTTCCTGTCAACAGGATGATAATAAGTACAAGTTAAAGAATAACTGAGGAACTCCATTTCCATGAATAGATTTTTCTAAAGCAGGAATTTCATAGACTTCTTTTCATACATTTGTGCTTGTATAACTCTTCTGACATCAGTTTCCTACTGAGTTATCTAGGACTTGTTTGTTGTACTGGTCTCTTGTTTGTCTCTAGCATGGGTGTTTAGCTTTATTGTTTCCACATCAGTGTATCCATCTGTGTCATTGAGTAACTCATGAATTCATTGGTTGTTTTGAGTTACTCAGGTCTTGCCACAGTGGCAGTTTCACAAAGTTAGAACATAAAAAGATTCTTTTAGTTAAACTGCCTTGGCCAACAATTTCAGATTTCTTTCAGTTTCTGTAACATTGTAGGTACAGTGCTTGAAAGCAAACTTGGGTCTCTTTGGCCACTAATCCCTTTTCCTAATATTGTGCAGACTGGAACCACTACTGAAAAATACTGTTGAAAAGACTTTATGCCCCTCAGCAGCTGAGGTATCAAAGCATGGGCTCATTCAGTTCTTCCAGTGCTTTCACACTCGGTCTCTCTCAAATGGGAGTAGTAGTGATTCATGTTACAGAATGTTTAACTGAAAGCCACACTGAATATGAATTCTGCCATAACTGTAGGCCTGGAAAAGGTCAGGAAAGCACCCTGTTAGATATATCTGGCAGATTAAATTAGTTCCACATTAATTAAGTCTGTTTTGGATAGTAAGAGTTGAGGTTGTTTTTTCTCCTTTTTATTGCGTGAACGTTAGCTGTAAGACAGTCCTATAGTTCCTCACATCCCTCAAGTACATATGACATGGCATGTTTGTGAAACTTTGAAAATGAAAATGAAAAAATAGCAAAGTTGCTGCTGCTCCTGGCACTAAGGCTTGGAAATTACAGCATGCCAAGGTCTAGGGCTGAGCAGAAGCCAGTGGAAAAAGACAGCTCTGTGTTTGGTGATTCCCTGGCATGTTTGACTGAATTTGACTGAGAAGCTGAGAAAAAAGTAGTCCAATGGATTTTTTCTTTTTACTTACAGTTTAGTGTAAACAAAAACCCATATATGGATTTTGCTACACCTAGAAAACTTGTAGCGATCAAAAACATTGCTGCCTTAAAACTGTAACATTCACCTCTAATGTTTTTGACAGGCCATTAAAGCACATTTCTCCCACTTCCCTGCTTGCCCTTGTATGCACCCGTCCTCTTGGCAAAGATGTCGTCCATTGTAAGCCAAAGAGCTTTGAATAAAATTTTCTAAAGCACCTGAGTGGTGTAGGAGACTCAATCTTCACTTGGAAGATTTAGACAGGGGCACTAGGATCTATGTCTCAGGGGTGTTTAGCACATCTTTGAACTGTAAACTTTAGTAACAGTCACTTGAGCTAGCTCGAACTGAGCTCAAGTGGGTACCAGTACAGCACTGCTACACAGGATGTGCAGCAGATTAATTTGCTCAGCTTCTCAGCATATTAAATGCTTAACTTTCACAGAGCTTGCTTTTGAATCCGAGGCCTTCCTGTGAGTGTCTGAAGATCCTACTACCAGCATCTTTACCTGACTGCTACCATATGTTTTAAATTTGACTTATGTAACTTACGAAAAATCAAATCTCACTTGTACATCTTCCTGAGCCTTTTGGAAAACCCTGCCTTTTTTCTGGACTGGTGAATTTTCAGAATTATTTTGGCTGATTGACAGGAAGTCCCTAGTGATGATTCTGTTATTTATTAGCATTAACAACCTACACGTAGGAACAATAAAAATCTCCATGGGATGATTGAGCTCCATTCACAAATAACCAAAGAACTATGAAGGTTTTCACATGCTGTTTCTCAGTGAAAGAGAAATTTAAAAATCTGGGAGAGAAGGTAGAGGGAATTGTTGTGACAACCAATATTTCTATAGCTAATACCGAGAACCTTGATTAGGTGGCTGGTTGGGGACATCTTCAAAGGGGCATTTATACTGTTATCTGCCCTGCCCCTTTGAAAAGTGGGATCTCTAAAAGGGTATCTCAAATTCAGCAGCATGTCCTCTAAACCACTGCAGGACTCTAGTCAGTCGTGCTGTTGGTTACACGTCGTGACTCGGTTTTTCACTGGTTCTGTCTGCAGGGCAACTAGCTGAACAGGGAACTGCCTCCCATTGCTCATCACTGTGCCTCTACCTTCTGACATAATGGCCAAGCTTCTTTGTTAAGCGCTCCTTAACTTGCCTCTGTCCAGGCTGGGATAACAAGGACTGTCTGTTAAAATTGCTTAAATGGAGCTGGCTTATTTTTAATGGAAACATGTTGGGAAGTGATCAAACAAGCAGCTTGGTTTCAATGGTAACCTTTACAGGGGGCTGTGGTTGAAGGTAGTGTCCTCTTCAGCGCAGCTGCAGCAGAAAGAGAATACATCATCAGGCCTTGAGGTCAGTGAATGAGAAAAAAATATTAATACCTTTTATTCAGCTTAGATAATGCAACCAAACTAACTTAGTCAATGCTTTCTGATTCACTTGTCCGTGTCAGAGCAACAGAGGGTCAAATTTATGTTTCCCAGTGTTTTCAGAGAGTATATGTGATCTGTCATTGGAAACAAAGAGGTTTCTCTGCTTGGGTTCATACTTCATTGGAAACATTATAGGTGGCTGAAATGCTCAAAAGAATACAAAATATCAATCTCTAATATGTGCAGAGTGAATTCTTCACTTACACTTCTCCAAATATGTTGCAAAATTGGGTGAATACAGAGAAGAGAGGGGTAAATATTTTCTCCATGATCACATGGCAGACCATGGGCTATGACTTCTAGTTCAACACAGTAATTTCCTTTTCTTTCTTTTTCTCCATAGCAAATCATGCTTGGGAGTGGCTTGGTTTTGAATTTTGTTTTGTTTTTTAAACAGATGGTTTGCATTGCATAAGGGACAATTTACACAAGTTGACACTTCCCCTTTTTTTCTCTATGGCATATTGTGTGGTGGTAATGTTGGCAGAGAAAAAGAAAGGAATTTCTATCAGGATTACATTTCTAATTGAGAAAAGGATTAATAATCTGTGGTTCCAGTTGATTTTTAACCTCCATACTTAGATATGATTGCATGATGTGTAAAATATTTAATATTATTATTTACAACCAAAGCATTTTTTTATATGAGAAAAGTAAGTTGGCAGTATGTGCTAGACTATATGGTCTATGATTAGCAAAAAAAAATACTGGTTACCTACTTATTTGGTACATACCTGGTTATCCATTTACTATGTGCTATTTGAAATGTAAGTCTTACTTTTGATTTTTATGCTAACTTCCTTATATGTGTTTTACTATATACATCATATATAATATTTATATAGAGGTACAAAGGTCTCTTTATGAAGAGTTGATGTTTCAAAGTAGGGTGTTAACTAAGTGACCTGTGGCATAAGTGGGTGTTAGGAGTTAACTCCAGTACCCTAAGTTTATGAATTGGCTTTAGCAGCAGGTGAGCTCCTTCCATTTCAGCTGATGTTGAAACCAAACAGAGCCTGATTACTGCACTTGCCAAACTCTGGCAAAGCTGCTCCCACCCTGGGGCTGTGCATATGGGCCCAGGTAATTTAACCATTCTATTATTGTCAGCCAGCATTCCTTGACCCTATCATTTGATCCTACTTCTATTACTGGTTCAGCTTTACTTGTGATACTTGCCAGATAATATACATGACTCCCAGCATTTTAGCAATGGTGAGTAAAATGTCAGCTCTGCTGAGGTCTGAGGAACTGCTGCTGTTGACTTCACTGAAGTCAGATTTCACAACAGATGAGAACAGATCTGCTAGGGCCACTCTTAGAAATAATGAGAGTTTATTTAGAAGTAACTAATACTAGTGAAGTGCTTTTAAGTTATAGAAACAGCTTAAGTGATAGAATGTAAGTTTAGTATTAGGGCCTTTGAAAATTGCATAGTTCCACCTCAGAGGAGGCTGCTCTTTAGGCATAGCTACTGTGATCCTTTTACTAATGCACATATGTCTGGATTCATATGTGGAATATTAAGGCATGATTGTCTCTCCTGTGTAAGATACAATAAAGGGAAGATTGCGGAAAGCAAAAGGGGCTTCTTCTGGGGAGCTGTTTACAGAAAAGACCGAAAGGGTTAGGCTGAGAACAGTGGTAAATTTGGTATTCAGCAACTGTAAGGAGCAGAATGCAGCAGGTCAGAATGCTTCCCTATGCTTCCTCTGGTTCTGCATTTGCAGCACAGTTGGCAATTAGCTGTCCAGTAAAAGACACAGAATAGCCCAAACTGTGTAAAGGAGATAGGCCTTCCCCAGCTCATGGTGCTAAGCAAGATTAATTTTGGAAACTGCACTCCATTGCTTCTTAAAGCATTTGATGAATGCGATAAAAAGGAAGTGAAATGTTGACTAGCCACTGATGGCAGTGTGGTATGTTGTATCAGTCCTGAGGGTTTTCACTATGATTAAGGCTGTCAAATGCCAGGTAGTTTCTTCTCTGAAGGATGGAGAGCAACATACTTAATTTTCTTAACTGAGGTGTGCAAGAAATTGAATTCTATGGAGATTTTTCAGATTTGTTTTCTCAGGAACCAATAGTTACGGAGTCTGTATTTCTTGAAGTGGGATCTACCCCAAATATATTCTCCAGGTTATTCTCAAATTCTCAGGAAGGCTATTGGGGAGCCTTTTATGTAGCTGATACCTATGTTCTTTTTATGGAACTATGCCAAATTTTGGAAACAGGAATTGTTTTTCTTTGCCCATTCCTCCTCTCCCCTGTGGATAATTTGTTGTAACAAATCATATTGTGTTACCAGTCAGATGTCATCAACATGAGGTTTTCTGAAAGTGCTTTAATCACTATTTCAACCATATCCAATTAGGGGGGAAAAAATCTGAATATACAATAGATACATTGTATGTGTCTTACATATCAGCTCATTGCTGCTGGAAGTGTTCTAAATAAAATAATGCACACAAAGTTATTGATGAAGAATCTAATTACCTTTTAAAATTAGCAAAAGTGTGAGATGAACAAGCTAAGCCTAATAAAATTAAAATATGCTGAATTTACTATTCATCTGTATTCTGAACAATAATTCCAATGTCCGATAAAATGAGACTCTCAGTTAATTGGTTCCTCATACAGTACAATAAAATTAATGTTTAGGAGTTAAATACCATAAACTTCCTCAGGGAAATTTGCTGATGTATCTCTGGTTTTTAGTCAGTCACATGTTTCATTGTTTAATGAAGTATCATGTGGACTGTCTTATAATTTTTCTTGTGCTCAGTGTCCATGTGTCTGGCTTCTAAAGAGACTGAACACTAATTTCTGATTTAACTGTGTCAGCTGTATCAGCTGACATACAGGTCATTGACAATCACCAAATCACAAGAAAAAAATACTGGCATTGCTATGCTTTTATCAGAATGACAAAAATAGGAACCATGTGTTGTGAGGACCACATACTGTAACTTCTTTATAAAGATACTAGTCATCTTTCAGGGCTACTGTTTATGCCTTGGAAAAGAACAAGCATATGACTAAACCCTCATGGTCCCCCCACGATAAGAAAAGAGTAATAGCATTGAGGATAGAAACAGAAAGAAGGAGGAATTTCTGCTAACAACATTGCCTTTTAACATACATGAGAATGTGTCACTTCTGTAATGCTGCAAAAGCAATGAAAGGCATCAAGAGTAGAAAAAATAACAACACAACTAAAGCTATTACTAACTGAAAGAATCCCATAAAAACCTCCAAGGACAGGGACTGCACAATCCTGATTTGACAGCCTGTTGGATGTCTTGCTCTTGTCATGGGGAAAATCTGATCCTCTCTTGATTTAGTTTATGTCCATTGACTGTTATCCTCCAACCAGACAAGCATGGGCAGGGACACCTCCCACCAGACCAGGTTGCTCAAAGTTCCATCCTTGAACACTTGAGAAAGAGGGCATCCACGACTTCCCTGGTCAACCTGTTCAGTGTTTCACTACCCTCACACTAAAGTATTTCTTCTAATGTCAAACCTAAATTTGCCCTCTTCCCGTTTAAGGCCACTTAAAGGCTGCGTTTAGGTCCCTCACAAGCCATCCTTTCTGTGGACTGAATTGTTTCTATAAACTGCTAAGCAGGCTAATCCCTTGTAGGCAGAACTTGGTCAATACTGTGCAGAGCTATCCTCAAAGAAAATCAGGAAATCAGTTTGTATTTCTTTTTTGAAGCCACTGGTGGCATCTTCTTCATACTCTTTTTCTTAATGCCTAGAGCCAGATATCAGGGACCACTGCTCGTGTCTTTCACAGCCTCCTGTTAGTCTTACTACATGTCCACTGTCACACCAAGAAAAAGAAAAAAAAAGAAAGGAAAACAGTGATAAGGATGAGAATGAATGAGTGGTGAGATGAGATGCAGTGGCTTACCTGTCAGCTAGCCATCAGCTGTGACTGTTAATTATAAATACACTTAAATGATAAATGGAGTGTAAAATTATTGTGGCTTTTTCTAGAGCTTGTCAAAAATAGGGTGAAGATTTGAAAATTTCCTTTTCATTCAACAGATTCTACTATAAGGAAATGTTTATTCCAGTATTTTTCATTGAATTTTGTTTAGCATTCTGGTGTGGGAAATTATAATTTAAAATTTTGGGGTTGTTTCCTACTCTTTATAGTCTTTACACTGTTTTATTTTTTTCTTCTTCCATGACCTCCATCATTTTTCACTTGCTCTCCCTGAAAGACAGGTAGGAGAAAAACCATAAGCTTTAAAAAAATAATAGGAAATAGAACCCTTACTTCCCCTCTTCTGGTATAATTTTTATTTAAGAAGAAAATTTCAGGAAGAAAAAATCAGAGAGTTCTATTGTTTCATATAATCAGGTTCAACTTTAAAATCCTGTCAAAACATTATAATTTAACATTAGCATGTAACTCGATTTATATAGCAAGTAAGACAATTGTGCCTGCTCTGAAGAGCTTGCAGCCTGTCAGGAGACAAGACAAGACACTAGGGGGGATTACACCATGAAGGAGAATAAATGAGATGAGTGACAGGAAAAGGAATACAAAAAACATCTTAGGAGTTTAGGTGAGTGGTGCAACATGCATAATGTTAGCTCCTATGCTTTCTTTTATGTGTTTAAAAGAAAAATACTTAATGTTTTTTAACTTACTAAATGCCTTTGATCAATTTTGCAAACATATCAGTGCTGTAAGAGTCACTGTTAAATTTCCACAAGTATACAGTTGTGTAATATCCATGAGTTAGTCAGTTGAAAATCAAGTTCCTAAACACACAGGGTTGTTATATTGAGTTTTGGACAGGATGTCCACTTGGCTCTGTACCACAACTTACTTTCTCAGAAAAGTGTTTTCAGTGGAGGATGAGAGGGAAAGTTCATAGAAAGAGTGGTTTAAAAGTGAATGTGCTTCATGAAAAATTCTCTTGTAAGCAAGATCTTGGAAGATTATTTTGGGCAAGGATGAAGGTGTGATTTGAAATTGAAAGAAATTGCAGTGAATAAATTATCAGGAAAGAGGTTCTGGGTATGGTTGTGGAAGACGGACCAAAAGAAGGATAGAGAAAGAGGGTAAAGAATTGGCACAGAATTGAGGGTTTAGCCTTGCCTCTGGCATTCTCCTTTGCTCTGGGTGTGCACCAACACCTCTAATACACCCCATCAGCTCCTCCAGGTCCACATATCTCAATCACTTCTTTAAGTGCTGTATCACCAGTACATAGGTCCTTCTATGCTCCTTTCATGTAGTCAGTCTTGAATAATTCTTTTCTTCAAAATGATAAAACTGAGTAGCTGGGAAACAACTATATATTAGAAAAAAACATTTCAGCTAATTAAATAATTTTTAGCTTGCTCTTACAATAAAAATCCCAGTCTTTGACTTGTTCCAGATTTTGCTGTAGAGTGTACTAAAGAAAACATCAACAAAACAACAAAACTTCTTAGTGATGCTTTGTTTATAAGAAAAGTCCTCTCTTAATGAGAGACAGTTCAGAACATGAAAGGAATGCACAAAATATATCTTTGGGTACATAATGCAGGGTGGTACGTTCCTGCCTACGTGCTTTAGTAGATTCATAGTGAATTTTGTGAACTGAAATGTGTAGTTGTTTGAGAATTTATTGGTGTTTTCAGTGGTGCAAACTTGAGAATGGCTTGGGAAATGCTTCTAATAAGTGTGTATCTTGCCTCGCATTCCTGAGCTTGGGAAAAAATGTAGTGACTTTTTACATCTAAAAATAAGATATTTACTGAATAATTAAATAGTAATTAAATAGTTAAGACATGCATTTCCCAGACATCAGAATCAACAAAAACTGCTCAGGCAAAACCTTCAGTCTGCTACGGGAATAAATTTAAGGACAGTAGAAAGAGGTATCAAGTTCTAGAGTAACAGCAAAGAGTGAGCAGTTCCCTGTTTATAAGAGGAGACTTGAGGCCTTTGTTAGTATTTTGAGGGGTGGCAGTTGCTCCTACAGTATATGATGCAAGTCTGTAAATGTTTGGCCTCTTCATGGATACAGAGCCAGGTTCCCTCCCTGGGAAAGACACTGAAGAGTTGTTTGTGGGTTTCAATCTTGTCTCTTCCACTGGCCTGTTGTGTGACCCAGGGCATGGCATGGTGTTTGAGCATATTCCTCTCTCTTTTGTGCATTGTCTCCTGTGGACAGTAAGCTCCTCCAGACAGAGCTGATCTTTTGGTAGACATTTGTACCAGGGCAAACACAGTCGATGGCTAAACCTACTGGCATCTCCACTCATTATTGTACCTTCCTCCAACTTCTTTGCTGCTCCTGTGTCTGTACCGTAGAGGTAATGTGGATGCACTGTGTATGAGTAGCACTTCGGAAAGAATTGCAACACAGGCAGGATGAACTTTTCGCCATAAGAAGAATTGATAAACCCCAAAATGATAGCAAGAGGGTTTTATAAAAGCAGAACAGTGCAAAAATTCGTAATAGGTTACAGAAGCCTTTCAGCTTTTTTTTGGTTGTTTTTGCTTCTTAAAAATACTTTGGAGCACTGGAATAACGTAAGAACCTTTAAAAAGTGAACTAACAAAAAAAACCAACCTGGTAAACAGGAGAGCCGAGCTCTGCACAGCTATAATCTGGTTTTAGGATGAATTTCAGGTTTTTTTCCTTATAATTCCAAAAACCTGCATTAGCATGTTTTGGTGCAGAAGTTTCTGGCATGGTCTGCTAAAGAGTTCCAGTGCTCGTGACCATGCGGATGGCCATGGACTATGGATGTGGCCATGGGGACTTTAGCATGTTCTTATCTCAGAAGCACCTCCTTGATATTGCTACCAAATGAACTGTAAAAAATAAGAATTACCACAACAGATGAAAGTATGAGAATCTGCCTGGCTCTTTAGGGAGGTGAGAGTAGTGGGAGTTTTGAATTAGCGTGAGGTTGTGGGAAGATGGGCTGAGGCTTATACATGTCTGTGGAGAGAAGATGAATGTGGGACAGTGCATGGAAGTTAATCTTTTAATATGTGTGTTTTAATATAAATAATTCATAACTAAAAGTTTTAATGGGCTGTAAAATCAACATTCTAGTGAGAAACTTTTCCCTCATTTTTTCTTTGCACTTGAGAAATTAATAGTTTGATATTATTGCATAGCTGGTTCTTGAACAAAATGTCACCTTCTAGAGAAGAGCCTTTTAGACCCCAGGTCTTTGACCACTGTCTCTTTATTCTCCATGTTTCACAAGTTTAAGGTCCACTTCTTGGGTCACAGGATAACTCGTCAGAAAATTTCACAACAGAGAAATATTTCATACAATCTGTGATATGGTATGGAAAATGGATGTCTCAGTTAAAGCAAAGGAAAATGGGAAAAAATGGCATTCTTTGGGGGGAAAAAAACCACAAGCAAAAAAAGTCAGGAAATGTGTTGCTAATTGACAATAAATAAATAAACAGAGAACTTGTGTAGTGGTGCTAGTGCAAAGACATTAATAAATGGGGTTGCCTGGGTGGACCTTTGGGTTCCCATTGTTTGGCTGGCTGGCCTTGAAAGTCTCTGAGGTTTCAGTCAGCAAAGTTTTATTTAAGATGTTTTTAAATATAAGAAGGCATGCTTATTGAAGTTAAACATCTGACAGCACAGTATTTTTCTGGCCTTCCATTTCTGGAAGTCATGGTATTTAATTATTAAAAGCAGATCAAAATGCTCAAATTAAAACATCTCTGTAAAGAATGTGCATATCTAACACAGCTTGTTCCTAACATTTCAAAAACATGAGATAAACGTCTTTCTCCTTGTTTTCTGTTTCCTGTAACTTAGGCTTGATAGCAGTATAAACTTTGATTCAGTAATAGTTAATAATGATTGTACAGAACAGCCTGCATTGCCTTCTTAATTTGTCTCTTTTTTTTTTTTCCAAAGTTCACTTAAAAAAGCACAATAAAGGAGTAAAATTTTTAATCTGCCTCCCTAATGAAATGTGCAGGAACATTTAGGTAGATTTTCATGATAATCTGTTCTGCCTTTTCTGTAGTCTGATTTCAAGTGGCTGTTTTAATGCTATTAAAATCATGCATAGGGACATACAGAAATGCTCTGGTGATCCGTATTTGAGTGGAAAGAGCTTAAACATTTTACTATTTCGAGTAGCAGTACAATGCATGTAACATATATTATTCTTTTTTACCAGTTTTCTTAATAGTTTTTTTTGAATGGCTCGTATGTTGTTTATTTTTAAAAATCAGATTGGTAAGGAGTGACTAAAAGTGAGTGCTCTATAACATTAAAACATGCTTGTTTCCATCTTGACGTTTGCCTTCTCAGGTAATTTTCCTTTATAAATGCCTGCAACTTTTTCTTAAATCCTTACTGTGCCCCTTTATCTCATTCAGCACAATGCAGTTCTTACTAAGCCTGAAATAGTTTTCCCTCAGAAGCAAAACTGTATGTGATGAAGTGGAGTTGGTGCAGGGATTTTGGAGGCTTGTATCTGATTTCCTTAACTTCACATGCTTTTTCCTGTTGTAGGATCAAACCCTGACACTAAAGCAAGATTTTATTTCTCACTTAAAAGAAAGCACGGTAGGCCAGGGAGTGCCATTTCTGATCGGCGTGAGGCTCAGTTTACTAACAGTGAACAGAGTTTGGTTAACTTCATATTCTGGACAAGCTTGTAAATTTGTCCTCTTCTAATGCTGTGATCTTATCAAGGTTGTACTGTTTTCCTTTTCCTCTGCTTCACCCCCATCTTCTTTCTTTCCTTTTTTTTTTTTTTCTTTTTCTTTTTTTTTTTTTTTGAAGTGCAGCCTTCTGATCAATGTGCACTTTTTTTTTTTCCCATTTCCCTAAATACATCATGAAAAAGGATGAGGTTTCCGCCTTAATTGCTTGTGCCTTTTATTCACATTCCTCTCTCAGCCAGAATTGTGAAAAGAGTGTTAGTAAAAGGCTGCACAATAGAGCTTTTCATTAGGCCTCAACAAGGCACACAAAAGAAGGCTTTTGGAAAGAGTGAATGCAGGACTTTAATTTGCAGGTGGAGAGTAGATAAAAGGTGCTGACGCCTCTATTATTCTCTTACTTAGGTGACCCTTACCCCGTTCAGCTGATCCCAACTACCATGGCAGCTGCTGCCGCAGCAACACCGGGCTTAGGCCCACTCCAACTGCAGGTAAGTCTGAAAACAATGCGAAGGAGGCAAAGGTTAAATAAATATGAAAAACAGTTTTCTCTTCCGTGTGAACACAAAGCAATTAAGAGGGTTTTTGGGTGGCTCTTCTCCTCACATAAAATTTGCATCTGAAGCGAAAGAGTCCTCAAATCATACACATTTTGCTTGTACCTTGGGGGAAGTTTTTGTTACATTTTTTTGTCTTTACTGTCAATTTAACGACTTTTAGGTTTGCACTTGAAATTTCCGCAGAGTTTGCTGTTCTTTGCCATGAGCTCGTCCTGATGCAGGCTGTAAAGGCCGGCTGCTGCAAAGCAGCAGAAGGAAAGGCATTGCCGGGCAGAAAAGCTCTGTCCTGACAAGCACTTTTAAACTGCTTAAAAGTCGCTTAACGTGATTATGGCCTTTTAGGCTGTAAGCTCTTCAGAGCAATGACTGGCCCCTCCTACAGTGTTTTTATGGTACCCAGCACATTTTAGGCCCTGCTGTAGTGCACATATTTAGCGATTATACTAATTTAACACAGGCAATTAGAAAACAGGTGGAAAGATAGTAAAGAATTTTTTTGAGCTACATTAAAGAGTTAGCCAGCTGTGTCTGATTCTAAACGCCCAATATAATTCTAAATTTTGGAGGAGGTGTCCATTGGTCCTAATGATGGCAGTGCAGATGTCCCTCAGGTATTCCTGATCAGCTCCACAACCCCCCACAAGTCATAGGATTTAAGAAGATGTCATGTCCATCTCCACAGTTTGCTTTTTGTTACATGCCATGTATCCTTTGCTGGTAGGATGAAGCTAGGTAAAATTTGGGACTAAAATGAAATAAAGCTCCGAATCATCTCTAGTTCTGCAAAATCCAGATTGACACTCTTTTGTAGAAACAAAAAAGAAATCCCATGCTCTCCATTGCTAATTCATCTCCCCGCTCATTATTATTTGCCAGGTCATATGGAACTGCAGAGCTTTATACCTGCTTGGAAAAGCTCAGCATTAATAAACAGTACATGTAAAATGCATTTTCAAACTCAGTTTGGCCAGCATCAGCATGAAGTAGACTCTCTACAAGATCAGATATTTCAGTTGTTTGGCCAGCATATGAGAGCGTGGGACATAGTTCTGGGGAAGATTTTTTTTGTTTTTTTACTTTAACACAGCCAGCGGAAGTTAGCTGAGTTTCACAGAAATAGCTGCCAGTGTGTAAGCTGACACATTCCATGCACCACAGAGGTTAATACATTCGTTCCTATTGTGCCTTTGTGTGAAAAGCTACACTGTCTGTGTGTTAGTGTCTGATTCTGTGAGTTAGAAATACCATAGGCGGCTTAAGAATCATGGGAGCCATAAAAGTCATCCCTCTGAAATGAATTTTGAGGAGTAACATCAGTATTGATAAAGTGCTTACAATAGCCAAAAACACATATGGAAGAAAGAGGAGGAAAAAAAGAAAGATAACAAAAAGACAACAAAACAGAAAACCACAAACAAAAAACGGAGTAGCTAACAATGATGAAATAGAGGTCTGAGTCTAATTCTCTTTATGGTCATTCAAGCTGTTCCTAAAATAACGCCTCAGCGCTCCAGTAACTTGGGAGGATAGTTTATTTTCATTTCAGGACAAGCTTTGGGCTGTATCTCTGCATGTGGTGGGCTGAAGTATTCTGATTAAAATAGGCTTTATCACAATGACAGTTTTATAAAAAGGTGGGCTTTGTGCAAATGTGACTGAGTTCATAAGTATCTTAAGATGAGTTTGGGTAGAAAATTTGAAAACCTCAAAGGCCTTTTATTTCTATGCGAAGGAGCACATTAAAAAGAAAAGTAGTGACCAAATTCACCTATGTTGTTTTGCTACATGATAACTTAGTCTGGAGTTAAAGGAAGAGTTTGGCAGCCAGTCAGTGGGAAAGATACAAATTACTAGCTCTGTAGACTCCTTCAGACCTTTCAGACTTCATCTCTAGGGTTATGCATATTCAGGAAAAAAATTACAGTTGTCTTTCTTCACGTCTTAAAGAGTGTTTTTTAGCTATCAGCACAACTTGTCTAATAGAAATTGGACATGCCTCTAATTTCTGGTGCCATTTTAAAGAGTCAGGTAAGCTAGATGTGCTTTGAGAAAGCTTTTATGAGGCAGTGGAGCTGAATCTGGCACAGCTGCTAGCCTAGAAGCCTTGTCCCTTCCAAACTCCCCTCAAATCCAGTTTAGCTCAGTGATGACTGTTTCTTCAGCCATGAAGAAACATTCATGTTTGTAATGAATAACTGGTCCAAAACCACCTTTAAATGGCATGAGTGAATGTGCAGCCATTACAGTCTCTTTCAAGGAGGAACTCTTCTTTCTTTAGACATTCCGTTACATTACAGATAACCACAGTGTTCCTTTCAAACCCTCTGTCCTCTGGTCATCAGGCAGTTGAAAGTAAAAAAGTACAATATTCCTTCTTCTTCTTCTATTCTCCCTATCACTCATCTTTCAGGCTTTGTATACTAAAAGCAGTAGTTCTCAAGGGAGATCAAAGAGCCTGACACAATACTCAGTTTGTTGCTCCCAGCAGAATTTGGTACACAACATTATCTTTGTGAAGACAAAGCCAAGGAATTTTTCTTGTTTGTTTGTATAGCGATAAACATGTCTTTGTTATTTTATTAGAGGATTTTAAGTCTGAGCCTGGCTTCAGTAGTGTACTATAGGATCAACAGGAAGTACTTTTTTTATTCCTGGTTGTCAAAATTAAATTTTGTTGTTGTAAATGAAATGCAGACAGCGTTTACAGAAGAACAGCTAACACCCAGTTGTTTTCCTGTGGCAAAGATACCCTTTGTCAGTGAAAATATAATCTCTCATTTTGAAATGCCCTATTGGTTCCCACTGATGGGTTTGTAATCTGAAGCCCTGCATTTCTCTCCCTGCCTTTGGGTCCCTACCAGAGTATACAGATTCTGTCATTTGATATCCACCACAATTAGCCATATGTGATTGCCTTTATTTCCAGTATCCACAGAGAGACTAATGACTCAATAAGAGTAGAAACTAAAACTTATATTTTTAGATGTCAGGATAGGAGTAGATGGACAGGGCCATGTTGGAGAAGCTGGAACTAACATGATCCCTGCTTGAACCTGTCCTTTGATAAAGAGCTGTCTTGTCAGCCCTGTGTATTCAGTCATCCCCATATTTAATGACACAAGTGTCATGTGAAAAAAAAAAACCAAACAAACCAAACTTTTAGCTTTCCTCTGTTAATGAGAAGATTCAGTCCTAAACATTGTGTGAGGTGTCATTTCAAAATACACCTTCACTGCAGTAAAATTCCTCTTGGTTAGCGCATGAGTTTCTTATGTTGGTCTTTTCCCCCTGTAAATTTCATATGTTCTTTAAGAGTGAGGTGATTATGTTTCGAATAAAGAAGAACAAAACTTAAGTGGCCTTCTGATTGTGTTTTACTGAACAAGACTAATGAATTGAAAGTACTGCTGTATGCTAAATATGAACATTATGTTTTCATATATGGTTCAGCAGAGGAGGAAAATAAATTCCACTATCTTGAAGATAAACTTTCAAACCTGTAGCCATAGATACCATGTTACGATTTTACACAAAGTAAACTGAAATTATTTTACTTGGGCATACCTAGTATTAAATAGATGTTTCCAGAAGCCTGGGCAAATTCAGTATAAAATGATATCTAGTGGTTTCTTTTCTGAGAAAAAAAATAATTCCTGAGTGCTTTCCAAGCATTAGGAGACAAGGGACCTGATTGCCTGAGCTGAAAATTGGGAAGAATCTACACCATTGGGAGAGTGAATGGTTCAGATTTACCAGATTGTTTGTTTAATAACCAAATAGTGACAACGACTGATTTCTTGGCAGTAACACAAGTGCTGTATATACCCATAACTATACTGAAAGATAATGCTGGAAGTATAATGACAGCTGCCCATGTAGTGTTGCTGTATGGACATTTTGTGTCCTGTCAAAACAATATCACAGTCTGATGTAATACAGACTTCCTGCAAACATCTGCTCTTGGAAGAACACCCCAAAAAGTTTCAAATGCCCACTTTCTTTCTTGCCCAACTTTCTTTCCTCTTCATTTTAACGTGAAACAAGGCATCATGATTATTGGTGGTTTTCTTCAACATTATGACCAAACCTGTCACTATATGGATCAAGGGAATGTCATGTCAGCATATGAGTATGAAAGCCTTTTAGTTGGATCTCAGTTCTGAAAACCATCCATTTGGAGAATCAGAATTGAGTCTCTTTGGCATTTGTGTAAAGATGAGTGGACCTTAAACATACCTGGAAAAATAATTTGGCTGGAGTTTTTAGTCTGCACATTCTTTGTGAAGTACTTGTCTCCATTTTTTTTTTCTTACTACAAGCCTGGTCTTTTCAGTGGTGTGGGAAGATGCATACCAAGGCTGAATCTCATTGGAATTTAGCATACATAGTCTGGACCACATTTTTAGAAGACTTTGGGCCACATGTAGGCACTGACATCAGGGACTAGACTTCAAAAGAATTTAAACCCATACGGAGTTTGAGTGCTTCTTGAAGTTGTTCATCTTACTGTTATTTAGGTGTCTGACTCATTACAAATTTTTCTTTGGAATACCTTGCTTCTGGGTATCTTAAGGGTTACATAATCGTCTGTGGTCTCCATGCTTGTTTTACTTGAAGGAAACAGAAATGATAGAGCTGTTTAACAAGTGTACAGTGACTGATCTGAAGATTGTTCTAATGGTCATACGAGTATTACATAAAACATGTTGCCTGTGAAACAAAAATAAAGCATGAGACTGCCTACTCAGTCAGATACCTTCTTTTTTTTCTTACATACTAACTTCCTTTTGGCTTCTGCACCATTGCAGGGATGAGCTACATCTCTCCGCTTGCCAGATCAGGTTATTTCTCTGAAATACATCCTTAAGTGTAATTTGAAATGTTGCTGATGATAGCACTTCCCCTTTCTCTTAAAGAGATGGCACTGTGTTTTCATGCATTAATTGTCAAGAACATTTAAATATTTCATTTTGCATATCTCTTTCTGTTTTCTCACTATAATCGGGAGACATAACCAGTTTTGACCAGATTAAGCAGTTGGCCTTTCAGTGTTTCAAGACTGCAAGTCTGCGAAAGAGGACTCTGACAAAACTGTATGAACTGTAGTGATACTTCTGAATACTGTGAAAGTTTGATTCTTTCCTTATATTGGGGGACCAATTTGCCAGAGCTGCAAAGACATGTGAATTATTTCTGTTTGAGAAAAATCCAAGGCCCCATTATTGTCTCTACAGAATGTGGCCAAGAGATGGCAATACTTTATCCATTATTCATTAACTTGTTAATCTACATTCATTGGGATATTACTATAAACAATTCTTTGCCTACAAGAGGGTAAACTATTTCTTAGCAGTGCAAGGTTATTCCTTCTATTTGCTTGGCAGTGTCTACCCTTAAATACCGTCTAAGCTGGCTTTTCAACAGTGAGAGGCAGTATCCTTTCCTGTTTGCTTTTCTACTTTACCTGTTTTCATTAATAGGACTCTGACTTAATTTGTAAGGAATGAATCATTAGTGCACAGTTTAATTACAATATTATAAAACTCATGCAATCCACTTAAGCATGAAAAAACAGAATTAGTTTTTCACTATAGGCACACACATCTGGGGAAGAAAAGCAGCTAAGTACATGAAAAGTGACATTTCTCATTAGCATAACCAAAAGATGGCAGTTGTCCATCTGCCATTAGCTCAGTGTATTGCTATGCTGTTCCTGATGGCCATCACAAATAATGATAATAATAGGAGTAATAAAGCAACATAATACGTATATGTATACATTTTGGTTGGATGCCATTTAAAATAGTTCTTAAAATTGCTATGTTCATGCAGATTCTGTGTTTCCTACTTCTGTCTGCCACTGTTCCTGGCTTTGTAAGTGGATGTGTTCAGCTACTAGGTATTTGCCACCAGTTCTGCAAATGAGTAACCAAGATGGCTGTTTTAAGAGAGTTTGCTAAAGACCAAGGTCCGGTTCTTCAGCTAGATAAATGTGCCATAGTATTCTTCAAGTAAGTAAGGCTAAAACCATCTAAACTGAGTGAAGGTCTCTATGTGGCTGTGGAGAAAATTGGCTTAAAAAATTTGAACTTTGCAGAATTTAATATTATTAAGAAGTTTTAGTGATGATTTTAAAATATTCATCAAACTGTGTAAATAAGGTTTGGGGTGAGAGGCTATTGATTGCCAAGAGCATTACTGATCAATGAGCTTCTGTTTTTAAACAGAAGTTGTTCCTCCCAATTAACTCAAAAGCAAGCCTCACAACATCAGGATGCAACTAGCCCTCACTTTCAGGATACCTGCTGAGAGCTAGAGATTGTGACAGATTGTGTAAAAGCATGAACCACAGAACATATCAGCTCAAATAAATCTTGTTCATGGTGGGTAAATGCGCTTTGTAGTTGGCATCTAAATAGCTCATACTTGCCTTTGATATAATCTTACACAATTTTATGGGTAAACTCAATACTTTCTATCAAAATAGATTTGAATGGAAAGGTTGATCACATCATTTTATCGGAATCCAATCAATTTACAAAAGACAGTCATTACGACAGACTATATATAAGTGCTTTCTATTTTATTGAGCACTGTGAGTGTCTGAACTTACATACGCACAGTGGACATTTTACAGGTAGTAAACACACATGGTAAAACAATGTCATGGCTACTCTGTGGGTTGTCAGATTATAACTCCCTTCCCAGCCCTCCAGGGGAAAGAATTAGCAGTGTTAACATATTCATTTTATCTAGATTAACGGTCCTTTCTGCAGAACTTTCCAATTCCATCCATATCTATGAAAAATGAAAGACTGAAAAATGACCAGCCTGTCTTCCTTCCAGTTGTAACTCAGGCCTGCTGTTTGCTAGCAGACCTCTGTCTGCATGAGTGAGTTTTCTTGTAGGTTAAAGAGACTGAATTCCCTCTTCCCCCTCCCTCCGACCCTGAGCCTGCAGGGCAGACAGATAGAAGCACACATATGATTAATACAGCACAGCTGCAGTAGTGACTCATTTGCATATGTATTAATAGAGGCAAAAACAACAATTCAATTACATACAGAGACATTCTGCATACTAAAGAACATATGCAAATAGCCTGGAAAAAGTGCAGCCAGCGTTTCCCTGACTTTCCTGAGCCCATATGGGCTAGCATAAGAGCCTAGCAGTTTTGAAGAAATCCCCTTTAGGAAGAACCTGCTACAAAATGCTTATGCAGCTATTACTTCTCCTCCCCTCACCCCCAAGGTTCCCAGAAGGCATTTGACATTTGGACAATGGAAATAGCATAAGCAATGTCTTTTCCATGTTATTTCATATTTGCCAGCCTTCGGCTTCCTATTGTTGTCTCCTTACATGTAAGCCCCACCATGAAGAAACCAAATCCTTTGCCTTGTTTTTTGTGTGCATATGTTTATTCTGTTTTCCTTTCTCCTTATCTCTTGTGTTGTTTCCATTTCCCTTTTTCTCTATCTGAAGCTTTCTTTTATTTTCTTGACTGCTGTGAATGAGCACAGGATGACCATTTCTGTGCCTTGTAGAGACCTTAAATATCTCATGATAGCATAATTCAGTGATTTTCTACTAGGGAGATATTAAATACTTTTAATGGGTCTGAAAGGTGACTTAAAAAATCAGTTGGTCTTTGTCTCTACTAAGAAGATTGTGGAGTTTTCAATCCAAAAAGGTTGAAAATCACGGGTAATTCATACTACAGGCAATGGGGATCTTCATAACTAGCATGGAATCTGAATCTAGTAGTTGAAACAGATGTTCTGTAAATCTCATGGTAATTTAATAGGCAATAGTTTTGAGCATCTTTCAGAAGCAGGTTGAAAGTATTCTGGCTGCGAAACTTAGGCTGTAGGAAGGCTTACTTAAGCTATAAATAGTTTCTTTAGCTGTAAGTTATTCTTTCTGTTAGGTTGTGTTATAACTTAAACACCAAGTACACTAGGTGTATGTACTCAGTATACTTCTTCACAGGGGCCATTCACACATTGTGTTACCCAAGAAAATATCAGGCAGTGATCCATACCCAGTACACTTAATTTCTGGAAAAGCTGACATTTGACATTGTCCTATCTGGACTAGACAAACAGAGCTCTATTTCAACTTGAAAAAAGGTAACAAGTCAGTAAAAACTTTTGGAAGCCTGACAAAGCCATTCAGATGCCCAACTGTCTTGTTTGGGTGGCAGCCCTCTGTGTTTCAAGCAGTCTAAATTACTGGCCCATTTGTTTGAAACGTCTCCGCGGTGTGAGCAGGGAAAAAATAGGTCATGCAAGAAAGAGTGCGTAACTGTCTGGCAAGTGTACTTGCGAGGTCAGGTCATCCTTAATTTCTTTTCTCTTGAAAAAATGTTACACTTCTTTCTTTTTGGGGTTAGCCTGACAGACGGAAGCAGATTACTCCTTGATTATTTATAAGGCATTAATTTTAGATGAATATTGCTGAAGTAACTGACATCGTAAGTAGTTTTAGCAGCCAGCAGAGGAGCCTGTTTGCAGATTGGAATATGACAGTCTTCGCTTACACAACATCCAGACTAGGACAAAGTCTAACGTGTATGAAAGAAGAGAAAACTCGAAGAGTGGAGGCATATATATCAGCTAAGACTTTGTTTATTCTTCTGTGTGATATAGCTGGGACTTCAGATGGTTGGAGTGATGTTGTCCATATTACGAGTTCAACCAACTGCAAGAAAAAAGCAGTATCAAAATAGTAGCAGTGGCAACACCTGCCTGCCAGACTCCAAAACCAGGAGAGGGGAAGAAACATCTGAGAAGTGTCTTATAATACCCCGAAGTCACTTCTGTTGAGAAAGAGGAGAATAGCTACATAGTTGTACGTACACCTTGAGATAACCGAAACGATGCCTCCCTCCCTAGAGAGCAAACCCATGAAGTGCTTGTGTTACCCAGAATGCAGTGTTTTGTGGCTTACATTCATTTAGAATTTAATTTTCCCTGGAAAGGTTTGTATGAAAAAATAGTTTTGTTGTTGTTTTTTTATTTTTACTTTGTGCCCTTTGCACATTCCAGACACTGAGTTTTGAAACAGTTGGCTTATGTTACAGGTTTTCCTATTCTGTTGTTTGCTCTTTTCAGAGGGATGTTGCTGAAAAGAAGATTATATAATCATGCAAATAAGATTGTATAATCCTGAACAAACCATTATGAGGGGGGGACAATGGACACACAGGGCCAGATAGGAAACCACAGGGAAGGGGCTGTGGGGGCACCCACTCTGAAAACTTCAACTGGGGGGCTGTGGGCCTCCTATCAAACAGGCCAGCTGCAACCAGAATAGTGACTTTTTCTGGGTATTTTTGGAATTTGTGGCCTTCATGCTGAGCTCTGCCAATAGTGTGTATTTACAGTGCCTCAGCAAAGCATCGTGACAGACAAACACAGAGGGAAACTGCAAATCACTAACATGCACACTCTTCAGAGCTTGCAGAACAATGCTACAAATAACAAATAACAATGGTGAGAAAAGCTGACTTACACAAAACTAAGTGTTAGCACTCCTTTAGGTCCACAAATCAGATTACTGCATCTTATGCATCCCAGAAGTGAACACAAGAAAATCTCCCTTGAAATCTTGCAAGCTTTGTTGCACCTCAGTCATATGACATGTTTTTTTGTTAGATGCAAAACATAGTATATGAGCATGTAAGAATTTAGATTTATGTCTTATTTCTTTCTACAGTCTTATTTATGACAGTTCTTTTTTCTCTGAAGTTTTAGGTCATTTCCAGTTGACAAGGCAGAATGGGATAGAAGTAAGCAAACAGCATAGTAAATGTGTGCATGAGGAGAGTATCACTTGCCAGTTATATAAATTGCATACAAAAAGAACAGTTCAAGCCATTAAAAGTTCTTGTGCTCCTATTCTTATCCTGTCTTTCTTACGTCTGATTCCTTGCCAGGGTTAACTGTTGCCATCCAGGCTATTTTAGCATCTTTTATGAATGGAGTTTAATAATTAGGCACAGTTTGTAACTGTGAAATACCTAGTTACTGTATACTATGGATCTAAGCCTTAGACAGAAAACCACTGAGGTCAGGCCGCTTGTTCTGTTTGTTTTCTTTCCAAAGTCATCAATTGAACTTAGCTGAATAGAAGATACCATAAGATCTGGAGACATAACTTTCAAAGTGTTAATTATTCTGTTGTGCCTGGATAGCAAAAGCCTGCTCCTGAGTTTAAGTCAAAGTTCAATTATTTCCCCAATACCTAGGGTCAATTTCCTCACATTCCTTTTCTCCTTTCAGAGGTTCCTAGTGTTTTCCACTCCAATGGATTTTGTAAGACCAGCCTGAACACAAAAATTTAGACAAAACAGTACCTGGAGCTCCTAGTAGTCCTCCAAACTAACTTTTATGTTTGTAAACCCCATGAGCTCTGGTCTCCTGAGTTTGAGTCTAATTCCAAGATTAGTTTCTAAGCATCCCTTTCACTTTGCAGAACTGAGTTATTTGTTCGCCATTTTTACCAATGGTCTGTATCTGTTCCTGTCCATTCATTAGATAGCTAAGGAGAAAAGTATTGCAGACTACTGGATTTACGTTCTTTAACCCCTTAGGTATAGCGAGCAGTCACATCACAGATCACTTACCCAACCAGAAACATTCAACAAGTTCATTAAGTCATCTCTTTCAGAGACTGACAAATGCTAGAATTGCAGAGAGCAGTGCCCTCAGGAAGCTACTACTTGAGTTGTCTTTCCCTAATGAACAAACATATACATCAAACTAGAAAAACAAAATAAAAAACAAGTACCCAAGAAAGAAAAGCATTCTATAAAATTCAGTGTGGTTTTCCAATGGGAAAAGCTTTAAAATCAGCATCCTACAATTGCTACTACCCCAGGAAAGCAATAAGAAAGTTTTAAACGCTTTCATATTAGTAGAAACTGAGATTTTTAAAAGTATTTTCCAGCTATATCTACACCTTTATGTCATGCTGTTCGGGGTGATTCCTCACTCTATTTAAAATCTGCACTACAGCAGAATCCTTTACCCTATTGCAAGCTGTAGTTTGGTTTAGTAACCACAGCAGTGGCTGACAGGGGCAGTCTGTTTGAGGCATGTTGAGGGAGTCAAATTCTCCTTGCGGACTGCTGCGGAGTGAGTTTTTTCAGCTTCTTCTGTAGGAACACTATCTGTTGCTCCCAGAGGGACATGAAACTGCCAGTTTGTGTGCAAGGGAATAAGGTTAAACCCTCAGAGACCTGGAGTGCCATGAGAGGTGGCAGCCAGACCTCAACCCGATGCACTCAGGGACCCAAAAAGCAGCATCCCTGTGTTCCTCACCACAAGCCCTGTGCCGGGAAGACTGGCTGTTCCCCAGCACACCTGGGAGCAAGGCCAGCAGCTCTCTGCCCTTCGTAAAGGTGAAGTGTCCACCCTGCAGCTTACACTTCTCTCCATGCTGGAGTGTGAAAATAGCAACCGGCAGCAAAGCCTTTTCTTTTCGTCATTTTTTCTTTTTCCTTTCATGGCTCAAAACACAAATTATAACAGTGTGTTCTCTGTTAATGCACCAAAACGTTACAGCTTATGATAGTATTATTAAAGTGTTTTAGGCCATTACCATAGAATACAGTAGCATATTTATTTAATTAAGGGAACCAAATGGGTCTAACTGAGTTTGGCAAAAGAACATGGCTGAAATCCTATTTTATCTCCAATGTTGATTTTACTGTTAAACTCTGAACTTCAGACAATTAAAAAGTTCATTACAGAAATCTCATCGGTGTGCTACATTTTGTATTTGGTTAAACTGTCTTTAAATATCTGTTGCTTTCTCCAGAGTAATTCTGCAATGGTATTTGTTCAGTATTTACTTTATAAGTTCGGGGCCTATTGATTTTTTGGGGTAAGCAGTATGTCATGTATGTATAGCTGACACTTAACTTACTGTCCTGATGTGTCACCAATAGCTGCCTTAAAATACAGTTTGTTCGGGCCAATCAACCCTGTTCATCCCATTCCCATTATTGTGGCAGACTTAACTTCTTGCTGCCTGCTAGTCTGATATACTGGTGGCGAAAGTAATTTGAACAGTATGTATCGATGTATGGATACCTTCTTGGGTATATATATGATACGTATGTAATACATTATATATATATAAAAATATAAAATAGATACCCAATATATATATATCTGTATTGGGCATATATAATCTTGGGTAAGATTTTTTAAGAGCCCTGAAGTTATTTGGGAGCCTAGCAATAATTAATTTCTTACAACGGCTTTGAAAATAAGATGTGCAACATTCACACTTAATCCTTCCCCCTTTCCACAGCTGTTTTATTTTTCTCGTGATTTGTTTTGCGGAAGAGGAACCAGTCACCAAAATTATATCAGAATGTTTAATGGAGAGGTGACGTTCATTTGGTAACTCAGTTTTCATTAGATACATTGAAAGACATGAGTACTCGGCGTTTCCTACCTGTAGTCCAAGCTGGCCAAGCTCACATTTATGTAGTGAGTTGTGTTTCAGTGTATAGTGCTTGTTTTCACTTGAAGTAGGAGAAAGAGAGAATGAGCATAATTTCCCAGCATTTTGTGTTGTGTACTAGTTTGTGAAATTCCATATACTCTTGCATTATAATTGCATTATTGCACAGGTGTGAGGCTCTAAACCAAATTGAATGCTGCCCCTAAAGCCGTGTTGTGTACCCTCATTCTTACCATGCTGTGTGGGCATAGGTAGATGAACTTGTATATGTGACCTGAGCTCAGACAGAAGAAGTTAGAAAAGATTCTAACCTAGTTAAAACTGAAAATATTATGCTTAGGTTTAAGCATTTTTAAAGTCTGGATTTATTTTTTTTTTTTATCAGTTCATTCAGATAATGTTATTTCACTTCACTTTAATTGGTGCTCTGAATCAGATCCTAAATGGATGTAGGATAGGTAGCAGCTCACAGATCACACGTTTCTTTTGTATCACACTGGGTGGCATTACAGGTTTGATTTCACTAAAAGGTATTGTTAACCATCAAGTGTAGAAAGAAACTAATAGTAAAAAAACGAGGAAATGTTAGATTTAAAAAAAAAAGCTGATTTGTCACTTTGCTCATTGACTATGAACTGAATAGACTTCTAACCCTTAAAATACTTTCTCCCCCCCTTTTCCTTTTTATTGCCTGGAATCTTAAGAGCTTTATCATTTGCAGTCATAAAATGAAAATATACACCAAACCCTCAAAGGGCAAGTATGAAATTAAATTATATTTGGGCAGCTGTAACCTTTTAAAACGATCAGATTCCAGTTAATGTATTTCTTCCTGTTCCGAGTGCTGCCATGGTGTTTGATGGCGGGAAGCAGTCCAAAGGGCATTGGGAGATAATAAATTCACTGGAAATTTCACCCTGAGGCGAGCCTCGATACACCAAAGCTTCCATTTAGCGGGACTGACCTAAAAATCTTGTCACATCCAAAGGTCACTTAGGTTGGGGTTGGTGTGTCCCATCTATCTTTCCCTGGTGCAAAGAATGACAGCTGAGCTCATAAACAGCCATCGGAATATGGAAGACAAGCAGGGGGGAGAGGGAGTAAGGATAATACAGCTGACAACTTCTTTGATTTCCTCTAGACCAATGAGAATAGATACCATCTTTGGGGTTGCTTGTTTCTGCTACTGCAGAAATGGCATTCAATTTAAGGAGGTGGAAGTCAGACACGATGTCTGCAAATGCTGTGCAATCCTGCTAGTACCCATTATACTGAACATTTCTTACTTGTTAACCATCTTGTTAGTCAAAACAATTTCCAGTTTATACAAGGCTTTACTTTCAAGGAGGGTCAAAAGTCAAAAAAGCTGTCAGTGATGACACTGATCGGTGTCATCTATAAGAACAATGATTCTAAGGGAAATAATTTGGACAATGACACTCATTATAAATGATACTGGAAGTTAAGATATTTTCAGTCTTACGAGAAAATCTGTGATGTATGTCCTCTAGGACTTTACTTATCCTGAACTAATTAAAATCGGTATAAACCTCCTACGTAGTAAATTGAAGCAAAAGGACTCTCAGGATGACTGTTGTCTTCCAGTCATAATTCTTCTGCAGTGTGAAGCTCCAGTGGATCTTTCCTGTGCTTGCAGTAGATGAAATACTGGGGATATGGCTCAGAGTTGCATAATAGAAGTATATTTGAAGACCAGAGATCTAGCTTTTCATAATTGGGGATGAGCCGTGCAGCATATATCCATTTTATCCTAATGGTGTGAATCTCCTTCTTAAAATTCCCTAAGAGGAGGATGAGAGAGGCTGTCTGCCAGTCACTACTGGGATGCAGGTGGTAAGATTTCCCCTTCTACATTCTGTCTTGGTTTTAAAAAGAAATTGTAGTTGGTGATCAGTGTCCTTCTGAAGTGTAGTAACAACCCAGTGATGGAAGAAGGATGCCATATATAGTCTAATCATAGGGCTGATTCTTTTTGGAAAATTAAATTGAAGATAAAAAGAAATAATTATATTCAATCAGTATAACCTTGAACATATGAGAGAAAACAAACAAACAAACAAACAAAAAAAAAAAACAACAAAAAAAACCCCACAAAAAACAACACAGAATGAAACACCCATGTTCCAGAATTTGCAAGATATTGGATAAGTTAGGTATTTTACTCCTCCTGGGAATTCGCTGACATCTCTCCATGAATTTTAGTAAATCAGATCCTTCTGTAGAGGATTGTAAATTGTATGTTCCTTTGCTTGTTAAAACTAAATGTAGTATAACTGTTATTTTCAGAAGTATTTCACACATTCTTACAAACATACTATATTTGAGGCAAACACAGTAAAGAAGGGCAAGATTGGCCAGCTGTCAGTGTTTGTCTTAATTTTCCTTGGGTTCACACTCTACTTTATGTTAACATGTATGTTCTCTACACAAATGCAAAGTAATTTGCAGGCAACTTTGAGGGAGTTATATGCCCTTTCCCACATGTTCTGTGCTGAAAATGTAGCTTTATGTCTTACCAGTTGTACAGCTTTGAGGAAGAGAGGTTTCTCTGTGTTTCTTGGGTAACACAAGGAAAGCAAATGTGTAATATTAATGAACTTCAGAGAGGACAGAGATATTTCACTCTAAAAAAATCAGCTACTAACACAAAATTAAAATAATTCCATAGACAGGCTGAGCACAGACTAGCTGTTTTTTTTTCCTGGTTTGTACTGAAGATGACAGGATGAGAATCACCTTTAGCCGTAGATGTCTAACTTGTATAATTCATCTGGCCTGAAGTTGCAGGTTCCATTCTAGCTTTTTATGATGGGAGCCTAAGGGTCATTATCTCAGACCTAGTGAGGTGGATTCCACACTTATCCCCACCTTGTGTACTTTTCTGCTGTGATTCAGTTTTCTTTTTCATTTGCCCAGGCAGTTCCATTGAGTAAGCAAATAACAGCGGACAAAAAGTCAGAATATTTCTGCAATTGCTGGTGGGACATGAGGCCTTAAGGCCACCTGATTTCACATGTCTCTAGTGATTGCAATTTGTGAAAGACAGTTGAAATCAGTGCAGACTATTTTTTAACTGCTAAGTATGTATAGCTTTCCGGTGTCTGTTGAGTTTTCCATCCTTGGAAAGAAGAGATAGCCCGTTGTGTGCTGGTCAGTGCATTGCTTCTCTACGTTTTCATTTCATTTTGTGCCAGATGGCTTTGGACTGTCGACAGTGGTCCTGAATTATGTCAATGTTGTTAAATACATTATGAAAAGATAGATGGTGAGAATAAGGAATGCATTTAATGCCTACAATATTGTGAATTGCTTGTTGTTACCTTAGATGCTCCTCTTATTGTAGTGAATACGATCACTTTGACCGAAAGCCTGTCATGTGCCATGATATTAACTGGGGAAGTTGAGGGATACTTCACAGTTGCTGACTTTGGCAAAAACAAGATGTGTCCCTGCGTAATGGAGGACTGTGCTATTTCTTGCGTTATTCATGCTTCCCACGCTGGAGTCACAAACATTGGGTAATGTTAATACTTGTCATGGAAAAATCTAATCGGCAGAAATGTTTAATATATTAGTGATAGACAAGAGGGCCCACAAGAGACCGTCCCTCCTCTGGATTGAAATGAGACACATAATTAGTGATAAAGGAAGGCACTATATGGAGTGGATCATTACTATATAGAGAGAAGTGAGGAGGATCCCTGCTTGACATTCCCAGTCTTTTCCGAAATGGAGATGTATTTATGAGTTGGTAACTGAAGAAGCAATGAGTGCTGTTCACCCTCCCACTGCAGTGAACAGCTAGTCTTGGAGCAGCATAAAAAGGGTCAATCCAATAGGTCATACATCATATGAGGAGGCAGATGTTAGAACATATCGTAATGGATTGCCTTGCGGTATGTGAAGATGGCTTGTAGAGTACAGGGAGGAGGGAGAGGAGCTGTCAGTGATGTTTTCTGTCATGGTCACTGTAAGTATCCAAATGTTTGAGAAGAACTTCCGAACAGAGAAAATCAAACCATTAGCATTCCTGCTACGTTAGACTTGTGGATAGAATGATGGAGAGAGAAAAGAACTAGAAGCCTGAGTCCCTCTGTAATTCTCTGTGCCATATGAGTATGTCTAGGTATATTACCTGTGTTCTGCCAAAGTCAGTGTTAGCCTTGGAATGTGTGAGTATTTTACCTGAAAAAAAAATTACAGACCTTCAGACTATATTCAACACGGAAATATTAAAATAGCTTCTATTTTAGCAGCGCCCCTAATTCAAACCAACTCAAAACACCTCCTCGCTCGTTAACCCCATCATAGTAACTCAAGTGAAATGAAGTTGCGTTAGGAATGAGGTAATGAACAAAGATTTCTGGATAATGTTATTACTTCACGATAGCAGCTCTTGTTAGTGTGACTACAGTTAAGAACTTCTCGGTATTTCCATTGCATACCCTTTGGTACTCCCACCCTTTCTGCTTTACAGGCAACTACTCAGCCAGAAGCAGTTTAAAATTTGATTTTATATCAAATTTTGGCTGTGGCTTTAAATTGAAGAGAGTTGATACTTTTGGTACTGCTTTCCCAAATGTAAAAATTGCTATTTTTTCCCTCCTAATCCAAATTTCTAGATTAGCAATTTAAAATAGATACTAGCTCTTTTTATAACCCAGCTACATTATCAAAAATGGAAAAATGTTTCCCAGGAATACACCGTAATTTCAGTATTTAATGTTTTTGGACAAGCAGATCCACCTTTATGTTATAAAAAAATTCCATAATAAAATATATGTGAAGGGGATAATTTTCAAAAAGGCCCCATTTTCAGTCAGGAGTCTACAGTTTTTGGGTCTTTTTAAATTTACTCTGTGCCTCAAATTGTGAAAATGAACTTTAATAAACAGTCATGGATGGATCAGATATACTAACAGATTATAGAGCTTGTTACTAGCTAAGTAGCATTAATGTAGCGTGTGTCACTGGTTGTAGAATATGCGGCTATGTCAGATCCTTTAAGAGATGGGTTAGAGCTGAGAGCCCTGTTGCTGATAAATGGCATCCTTTTTGCCTGAAAGACAGGAGTTCAGAGATAAGTATTTCTGCATTGACACCCTCTAGGTTTAAGAGCAAAGTGCTGTAGAGTTGTAGGAGAGAGAGGACACTTCCTTCGGGTAACCTAGGTAAGCTGGAAGAGTCTGGACTTAACAGCTTTCATCGAGATGGGAGGGTAGCAGTGGAGAAATATGGAGAAGCTTGCATTTTCCTTTGGTCAGTTGGATACTAAAGAGCAGAAAGCTCAGGCTTGATATGGGAGCGTGAGGTGCCAGCAGCTCTTTGTTATCCATATGGATTGGTAAAACTAGAAGCAACCATCGTATTCCTCTTACCAGAATGTAAAGTTTCAAAGTTCATTATATAAGCTGTTCTTATGCTTAGGTGATGCATAGCATGTGAGGAACATGAAAGTTAAAGATGTAATTCCCTTTGACCTTCAATCATGTTATTGTGCCTACAGCTTCTTAAATCTTGAGTACAGCATGTGCTGAAAGAGACACATTGGCGTGAGTTTCAGGCTGCATTGAAGGCTTTTCATGCGTGGGCTGAAGTCTAACCATGCAGTGTCATTGGACCTTGATGTTTGTAGTTTCATTGTGCTGAGAGTCAAAAACTGAATCCTGAGGGATTTCAGATACTTTCAGAGACCACTTTTGGGGGAACAAATTCTCCAAGAATTAAGAATTGAACTTCTGTATGTGTCCTAATGGAATATGCAAAGTGTCACTCTTCCCATTACATCAGTGTAAGCATGGAAATAATGAGATGAACCAGAAAACAGTTTCTAATGTTATTTCCTGAGAAGTTTGCCAAAGCTTCACAGAGATTTCAGGCTCTCTGGAATTTTACGGGCTCCATTAGAAGAGGGAGTTTTACAGACCACGCCCATTTTTATTGTAAAATCAAAGAGTGAAAAGATTGAGCAGATATTGAGTTGTTTCTACTACTTCATTTGGTTAAAGGGGGACTTGTATATATTGTAGCAAAATCCAAAATAATTAAATTAATTGAGTGCTTTTCTACCCTCTCAGCTCTCCTCAGTGGTTTTGTTAACAATAGCTCTTTCTCTTCCACGCAGTCTTTGTACCATGTCATCTCCTAACCTCAAGGACTCCAGTTGGACAAACATGCCTTTGTTTTTCTAAGCATCTGCATTATCCAGATTATAGCAATATGGGGCTAGTTGGAAGTAAGGCTCTCTGTGAATTTTAAGTGGTTGGGACTCACTGTGGAAAACACTAGGAAGAATCTGACCAGAGCAAAACTCATCTGATTTCTGGTTTGAAACAAATCAGATTTGTTCTGATTCAGTGAGGCTCAAAATGTTCTCAGTCAAAGTTAGGCCAGTTTCTATGTGCTTGGTTGGAATTAGTTTCCCTACATGTCTAGTAAGTTTGAACTTTACTGCAGGCTTTGTCTTTAGTAATACCTAGAATGCTCTGTTTTAGAAGAGGGGAGTCCATGTGAGTTAAAGACAAAGTACATGTTAGCTGGAGCTTTCAACAGTTCTTTTCCTATGTTCTGCTCTGATGGAAAAGGGATCACAGAATGCTGCTGGGAAGGTGAACTGGTGCCCTGTATTGATAACATAACTTCTCTACAGGATCCTATAGGACGAGGTAGGACTTGTCATCCTTCTGGAGGACTTTGGTAATTAGCATGTAAGGCAATTAATATGAACAAAAATTAAAGGTTAACGGATTCCTATTGAAGTCTTAATGGGACTGATTTGGAGGTTTTCTGCCGAACAGAAACCCTTAAACTGGAAAGCTAGAACTGTGGGACTGATGTTCTTCTGCAAAATAATAACCTTACTCTACTTTCTCCACCTCCAAAAATAAAATGACTGCTGCAGCTGAATGTTACATCCGATTAGTGCTCCCTGCTAAGGAAAAAGGGAGAGGGAAAAAATTTCTTCAGAGCTATTCTAGGAATCGATTTGTTTTAGTTTAGCTGTTGGAATAAGTACATTTTCTTTTGCAGCTCAGATGGTCTATCCATTCTCTTTCAATATTCTTCTTCTACCCGTACTTCCTCCTTTATGCATTCTCTTCAGAAAGGCTTGGCACAAGGGAAGCAGCTCAGATGCAGTGCTTAGTTCCCCTTTAAGGCATGAATGTCACATTCTTTTGTCTCTGCCCAAAGTGGAAGAGGGTACCTGTGGCTTGCTGCGCCTGTGGAAGTGAGCTCTGTTGCAAGTTGCTTATGATGGACTGAGAATTCCTAACGCTCTGTCTCCTGTGCCTTTATCTAGACCTTTTGACCACATAATACAACACAGTTCAAAGAGCAAATTAAGCTTTTGAATGAGCTGAGCAGATGTCACTGAGCTCCTGTACGCATCAGATAACTGAGGAACAATGTTAATTTATACTTCCAAGGACAACAGATACAATTGCCTGGTACACCAGGTTCAGAAATATTCTTATTGTCAAAAGGGACACAAAGTAGAATATGTTTCTCATTTCACTGTTTGGTATCATAATAACAAATGAATTTATAACCATGGGGGAGCATTAGAAATGTGCTGGGAAAAATAACCAAGTGAGCTTTTTTAAACCTGTTTTGTTGTTTAATTTATTTCTTGTCCTCTGCCACACACTGTAATTTGGTAATACGACACTGTTGCTTCTGGTAGGTGATTAGTATCCTTCTGCTACCTTTAAGGAGGGACTTCCGTATTTTAGGACTCTTTTCTTATCACGGCTTTAGTCACAAAGGAGCAGGCTGAGTGCTGTGGTCCACAGGTACTGCAAAATACCTATTTCACTAATTTTGTACCTGAAGAAGAGGAAGGACAACTCACTGAGTAATCTTGCAATCATCGATATAAGAACCTGATACCATATCAGCATTCAAGAGAGCAAATCCGTGTTCTCAATATAAGAAATGCAGCTGACCTTCATCTTTCTACCATGAGCTCTGCACTTCAGCAGAAATGGAGTATTCAGATTTGAAGTAATTAATTCAGTATCGGTCCTGAAGCAGGCACAGAGTTTTCCTGACTTAATTCCCTGTTGAATACAACAACTTAAAATGCAAACAGAAAATCTATAAATAAAAACTGGAGAGAGTTGCTTAAGGAGATGTGTATAAAATAGTGAAATGCCTTAATTATAGCTCAGCAATCTGAAATATATAGAACCTTGTTTACAGTAATTCTGCTGGCAGTGTTTGCTTATTAACTACTCTAGTCACTAAATGGATAACAATGAATGATTATATACAGTACCAGTCAATTAAAGCAATGTAATACGAAATAAATATTTTGTCAAATGGCCACTCATAGAATTTTTTTCTCTCAAAGGGGAAATTACACTTACTGCAGTCAGGTGTTCTGAGCTAGGTGCCAAAAATCTGGATATACCAAAAAATAAGCTCTTGGGAAACATACTTAGGGTAAACACATAGGCAGTGGTGGTTTTTTCCTACAAGACTACAATGTCTGGGTTGCTTTACTGACATCAAGCTTCTAATTTGGAAAAGCTGTACTGGGACAGAAGTCTTCATGTGGAACCTTCAGACAAGCAGTTCATTTTCATTACAGAATTAGCTCTAGTCTTCATTATAGAATAATCAAAGATAAAGGGAATACAGTTTACAAAACAAGTGGCCCTTCTTCTTAAGTTACACATCCCTGTTTGTTGCTGGTCTTCTCCGTTACCACTGCCCATCTTACTGTATAGTTCTTAAGTAGTATGCTGTCAAAAGTATGTCCTTACTGTAAAGAAATTACTTTCTCTTTTTTTCTAACAAAATAAGTTCTGTTGGCATAAAAATAAATAATAGTAATGGCAGGAGGAATACATTATATTCTGGTGCTGCACAACAAACTACAATAATAAATTGTTGCCAGATTATATATATTTTTAAAATGCATACAGTATTAATTACTTTTCTTTGAAGGGGACACTGTTCATCTGCAACATTTCATCCAACAAGCTTTTTCCAGAAGACATTATCAAGTTTCTCTCCAACATGCATTCCATATAGTCACTCTCTTTCAATTACTGTCAGAGGGTGTGAATATGGTATGTATGAATATGTAGGCCACTTGGGCAGTTTTCCAGTTAAAAAACTCTTCATTTGTAAAGAGCAGGCAATCTTAAACACACAGTTTGCAATGATATTTTATCACAGAAACTAACAGATCTTATTAGGCTCTGATAGGAAGTGTCTATTGATAAGTTCCTACAGTTACATCCTGTAGAAGGATTGTCTTCTTGTTAAGGCATGGAACAAAGGAGCCATGAGGTCTAGGCTCTAATCAGGAGTTTCCTACAGTCTTCCTGTGTCACCAGGAACAGTCAGTTGATGTCATGGGTGCTGATTCTCACCTAGCTAATATGTGAATAGCATTTATCCATTGCCAGAATTAAAGACTGCTTTTCAAGGAAAACTGAATTTCTTACAGTTTTTAGAGCATTATGGTTAGTGTCTTTCCTATAGAAGGTACTATAAGTACAAATATAGTTGTACTTTAGCTAAAGTGATTGTCCTATCCATCAAAATTACATTAGTTTCTAATAAAACTCAGACCTACCATAAAATGTATCTGCATTTTTTACTTCATCCACTGTTTTACAAGCAATGCAAGCATTGTTTGAATGCACTGCAGTGATGATAGAAGTCTTTATTGCTTCAAATGTAGACTTAAAGCTCATTCAGTTTTTCAGTGACATGGACTTCAGCCTTGTTTCTGGATGCCAATGATCCCCAGTTGGTCGTACCATGGAAGTTCCAAATGAGAAATGAACTAGTGCATTCAGCCTGGCACGGGCAAAGCAGTCCTGTTGACTACAGTGAGATTATTATCAGGAATAAGGGCTGTGGGCCTGGAACCCTAGAGATCAGCTACCAGAATCATATTTTATGGAGACTTGTGGTTACTGATTCTAAAAGTGGTGTTTTTCTAATAGGAGAGAGATGGTGGTTACAAGGCTGTGCTTGTAACTTGCATGGAAGAAGTGTATAAATGAGCCCTTATTCTGTTTGTGAATGCTTTTCAGTTTTTCTAATGAGAACTTGTTTTTCTTAATGTTTCTTTCTAAGTCTCAGGGTTTTTTTAAAGCTAGAGAGACTATTAGATTGTCTAGTTTGACAAAACAAGATGTAAAATAATATAGGGCATAAAAAACTCTTTGTTTAAAGTTCATTTTCCAGAAACACATCTGATCTTGACTGAAACATCAAGCATCAAAATCCACTATTTCTCTAGGCAGTTTCTCCAAGTGGTGCCAATGCTGTCTGGTTAGAAGCAGCGTATTACTTATCTATTAATTTGCCCAGCCTTAAGTTTCAAATATTTATTATTGTCCCTTGATTCATGCTTTACTTACGTGTTTTCTTCCCTTAGGCTAAAATACAGAGCAAAGCTAGGATGGGAGTTTTCAAAGGAAGTTCACTGGTTTCTGTGGCTACAGGGAAGAACAGTGTCGCTTTTCAACATTTAGTCTACCTTTTCTAGTCTCTGTGTGGTCCACAGTTTTGGGGTGAATTCATCCAGCTTGCTATTTTTCACTTGGAGAATAAAGGAAACACTACTTCAGACAAGATTCTATGCCAGAAAGAGTCTGTGGGATATATGCGTACCTCAGCACTGGGACCCAGGGAAATTCCTTTTAGGAAATGGGTGTGATAAAGACATACAGGTAGAACAGTAGTAGTTATCCAAGTCAGTTCAGAATTCTCAAGAACAAAGATGAAATAAAACCAAAATAAACCAAAATACTCTGAAGGTCATCCCAGGATCTTAAGCTATATTGTTCCTACCTGAAATTAGCCCGAAGGAAAAGCTAGGACACTCAAGCACTGAAGCTCAGTAAAATTCACCTTGCAGTGGGTTCTTTGGGCAAGGTTTTAAAGGAGCTAATTGAATTTATGTTCACTTAGGTTTGTTTTCTGAAAATCTCCCAGTTGGTACAAACAAATGGCAGTTTAAGGCCTTTGCTGAAGTTTTGAATGTACAAATTAGTGTTTGACTAACACTCTTTGAAGGAAACTCAGACACAGAAAAAATTAAAATCTGGCATTTGTACCTCTCAGATGTGTAATGAAGAACTTTATACCATTCATTAATGAGTTTAGCTTTAATTCTCATTTCTATAGATAAGTTTTTATCTATGTTGCCACTGCCTTTAAAAAACTGTCTTGCAGAATAATGCATGTCAGATGTTAGTTTAGAGTGAATTAATTTTTGCTTTCTAATTCAGTGCCCTTTTTTTTTAAATAAAAAACTTAACCTGAACAGATCCAAAATTAATTCTTTCTGCCATAATCACTTTCCATGCCTTCTATAAATACGAAGTACAAGGTAAAGAAAATTAAATTAATGTATTCTGAATGAGAGAATTTCAGTTTATACAGTTTTTTTCCCCAGCTTATGCAAAAATCAAAGAACAGGGCCATCCATGTGTATATTTTTAATGATGGGTCTCAGGATGACAAAGAAATTGAAGTGTTGGATCAGTCAGCAGTTCAAACATTTAAGCACAGTGGTTTGTAAATTCATTGCTGTGGTAACTCCACTGAAAAACTAGTTCATATCAGAAACAAATTTATTGCAGAAATGGATTTGGTTTCCAGTACCACCTGTCTCTATCTCTCTGTGTTTTTTTAATAACAGCTCTTAATCTCTACTGCTCATTAATGAAAATATTTTAATAAGAGATAATACTGTAATCCAAATGCCTATAGGTGCTTGAATCAACTGTCTCTGCCTATGTAATTGGTAACACTTTGTTCAACCCGTTTTAAAATTGCTATTAAATCTCATTCTCATTTTCTATATTAATAGAACAAGAATTCATTTTTAGTGTACCCTCAAAGCAGTAATGAACATTGTTAACATGTAACAACAATGCCCAAGGGGAAAGTTTTCGAAGCTGGTCTAGCCTTAAGGCTTTGCTATTGATGTACTACAGAGTCATCAAGCCAAGAGCCGTTAGAGCTAGTCCTTTTGGAGAGTTCAGCTGAATATTTCTGTTTAATATATTGGAAGAACTATAAATGGTTTAGTTGGTGACCTGGGGAGAAAGGGGAATTTTTGTTTAATAGCTGAAGAACAACATTAAAAAAAATAACTATATCTCCTGCTCATTTTAAAGCTTATCACATTGTGCTTTTGTTCTAATGATTTTGCTTCTGTACAGACTTTCATAAGAGGTTAATGAGAAAACATTAACAAGGTGTGCTGTATTGCACATGGACAGGGGGAGCTGAAACGTAGTTTTTTAGTTATAAACAAACATTAGGTGTTACTTTTAATTGCTTTTTCAGAAGCCCGGTTCTGCCTTCTTGAAGAAGTGTTATCTGTCTTAGTAAATCCAGAATATTATCCTTATTTTATTTATTATGTGTAGCAAAAATAAGCTTGTCTAAAGCAGTAGTACTTCAGTCATTTCAACTGAATACCTTGGTCACAATAAACCAGTCAAGATCCTATAGACTGAAAGTCCTATGTAAGTTGTTGTGTGGCAAAATTAACTCCTGGAGTGGCAGAATTTGAAACTGTAAGTTAGCTGAAGATAGCAGAAGTGGCTTCAGGAGTCTCCGTTTGGGGTACAAATTAGAAGGCTCAAAAACAGATCTTGCAGCAGTGATACAGAATAACAAAATTTTCATTGCACTTTTTGAGGTCTTGGTTTCATCACTGTGAAAAGTATAAGGGTGCATTTCAGATGATGGTTGAGTGTTTCAGCAGTGACGGATTCATATACTGTACCAAAATCTGAAGCTCTGCTGGGGAGGCAAGGTTAGACATGTTCCTTTGTTGTTGTGCAGTTTGTCTACAAAACAAAAGCGTAAGTTGTTTTAATTTAGCCATCTTGATTCACAGCTTTTGGTCACACCAAAATTGCCCTTTCCTTGGGTCTAAGCTAAAGGTCATCAGGTCCTAAACCAGCTAAATGTGAACAGACAAGTCCAATAATGTCAAAGCTCAAAAGCACCGAGAGTCTAAAAACTGTGCTGCGTGCTGTGTATTTCTGTCAATTATTTTTTTTGTAACGGGGCAGGGGGAATGTACAAACAATCTTTCTGGTCAAATAGGATTCAGACCCTTGCAGTTTCATAAGCTACATGTTTTTCATTTCAGAGCTGGGCCTGATGTTGCTTTTCAATAGTTGGTTTGTGTTGCAGGAAGGGACTTCTTAAGAGGGTACTCTAACAAGGGACCTCTTATAAGATTTTATTTAATGTTTGTTTTTAATTCTCAAAATGAATTAAATTGAGGTGAGATGTTGTATCTGATAATATGAGGACAGGAGTTTTTACAAAGCATGAATGAAGGCTTTATAGCGGTTTTTTTGGTTGTTTGTTTTGGGTTTTTTTTCTTCCACTCCTCCTTCCAGATCACTGCACGCTGTACTGTGTGCTTCACTCTTGGAGTTGTATCTGCCCTTGAACTGAGAATAAGGCATGCAGTTGAAATTCCATATATTCCGTTTATCACATAAAAATGTGGCTTTCTCCTGGGCTGTTGACTAGGCAAATTCATTCCCCGTGCTTGTTTAGTCGTTGTTGGCTGTGCATACATTGCCAAAAAGGTGGTTGATGACAATACTGTAAGGAGGAGCCATGACTTCCAGCACATTTCTTAGTGACCACTGAACAGATGTAAGGTGGTACAAATTCTTGGACACAATGTCATGCATGGGTTTCATATAGCCCAGTTCTCATGTTTCACTCTTTAGATGTCAGCAGAAGGTTGAAAGCTATGTTTGAGGTAGAGATTTCCATCGCTTTTCAGGGTAGGGATTCTATTTGAAAAGTCTTCCCCGAAGGCTCGCAGAAATTTCCGGGAGGATCAGTCCTCAACAGACCAGTGCCCATGTGTCTTATCAATGACCTCCATTTGGTTTAGAACTGCAAAATGTCCAAACTGATGATGTGATTTTTACCTTTCCTTGTGGGCTAGACATACTCTCTGGTTTCTATAGATTAGCAGTAAGCTTGAACCTTTCCTGCTCAATGTCTATCTTTTGTCTTTTCCCCATAGTTGCCTCAATTTGTTCTGTCATTTTTTTCAATAAGAGAGCAAAAGAAAAGGAGAAGCTTTCCCTAGATCTACTCTGTCATCACCAAAGTTCAATTATGTTTGAATAGTTCCCTAGTCATGTATCCTATTTCTTAAACAACTGTTGCATTCTGATATATGAATTCATACATAAAGCTGGCTTGGTTTTCCTTGAACTGCCTGCTGCAGTTCTTTTCTAGTTCAGACAGATCCTTGTTCCTTTTCCCTGCTGGATTTAGTCTTCTTTTGAAAGAAAGAATGGATATGAACTTCAACTGATAAATACATGCATTTGAATCTGTGACTGATTTGTGGCTGGATTGTTTCTGATGACTTTTATCTGTAGTCGATTTGCATCTATTTGGCTCAGACTCGCTGGGGGTAACACATAGAATAAATGAATAAATAAATTTGAGGAAGAGGCAAGGAGAGAATGGATGAATTAATGGATGACGGGGAAAGAGAGGGAGACTAAACAGAAAGGCATGGATAAACGGTGATTAAGAAGTACAGAAAAATAAGGAACAAGCAGTGATCAACGTGGAGAAAAGAAATAAAAAGAATTCAAAACTGAGAAGAATACAAAATCTGAAAAGAATAGAAAGAATAAAAAATAAATAAGTAAGAACTGGGTGTCTGATTACACCTAACAGAAGAAATAGATTACTCTTAATTATTGTAAAGGGCTAGGATTGTGCACCAACGAAGGGAAGAGCTTGTGCAGGGAACCACTGGACAACGCCCCGCGCAGTCCAAGACTCAGAGCAGTAAATCTTGCCCATTTGGTCAAGTTAAGTGTTTACTACAGGGCTTTGTCTCTCTACCTTTTGCACAGCTCCATGTGCAATACTCTTGTAATGAATCCTCATTTTCCTCTTTCAGACTTGCTGGTTTGGGTTAGCATTTCTTTGTGGCCTCCAACCTGACCTTTTTTCTTTTACCAGCATATACAATAAATAAAAAAACCCGAAGCAACTAAGCACCGCTAACAAGACCTCTTAGACTATTCCTATCAAAGACCCCTTGTTTTTCCATATCCACTTCCATGTTCCTGAAACTCATGTTGTATCGCAGAAGCTCTGTTAACACCTGCAGGCAGAGAACACTGTCATTCAGTGTTACACATTACACATGTACTTCACAGCACAAATAATACATAGCGTGAGTCTTTGAAACTGATACTGTGACCAAGAAGGGAAACCTTTGTTACCTGCTCTCTCAGGCACCTGACTTCTGTTTGGCTTCATTTAGATTCCTCTCTGTCCACAAAGCAGCAACAATTGCTGCTTCTCCTGCCCATTAAGTATATTTTCTTCACTTTTTATTTGGATGTCATGGGAGCTTCCAGGCATTGCCAGCTTGCCTGATTTCACTCTGTGTTTGACCTCTGTCCATCAAACTCTTACTGTAGTGCTTAACTTTAAACAGATGATTGTGATTGTAAGTATTCACATCCTAATAATCAAATATGTGTTTTAAGTGCCTTACTGGTTTAGTTTTGAAGAGAAAAATATTCCCACTGTATATCTGCTTTGCATCTTATCACAGAAAGGGTTCTTAGTCCTAATTGGAGCTTCTTGTTGCTAATGGACAGTACATTACTAGTGATGTGAATATATATATATTGACTGTAGTGGTTCCCCAGAACCCAACTGAGACTGGACTCTCACAGTAAGTTTTAAACAAAATTTTGGCATTCCCTCTCCCAGACAACTTACAACCTGTGCAAACAAGACAAACATAGCAAGTAAGATATCAAACGTGAATTTCCCAAGGGTTGATGCATATTATCAGTGGAGATGCTGTTATGCTTAAGTCATCTCACAAAAGGAATGATTGCTCAGTGGCTCAGGCAAACCATGAAGATGAGCTTTTGTTCTTTGTTTTGAATCCTTGGACACACAGGGAAGCTAGGACATTACTTATGGTGACGTCTGTCATTCATCCCCTGAGGAGTGAGTCACAAAAGTTGAGATGACAGTTCTTGCCTTGAAATATACCAGTGTGCTAAATAAAAAATACACATTGGAAGGAAAATAGATCATCCACAGTAGGAGAAGTTTTGTGAAAATTACTTATTTGTTGATGATATCTCTCCTTTCTCTCTCTTCCCTCCCATTTTGGTTTGTTTTTACAGCAGTTGTATGCTGCCCAACTTGCTGCGATGCAAGTGTCTCCAGGAGGCAAGATCCCTGGCATACCCCAGGGTAACCTTGGTGCTGCTGTATCCCCTACCAGCATCCACACAGACAAGAGCACAAACAGCCCTCCACCCAAAAGCAAGGTACTGTACCAGGCCCTGCAGCATGATGTTTCTCATGGTGTGTGTATTGCATGTGGGTTTTCTCTTTTTTCCTGAAGAGTATCTTTCTGAAGAGAGCCTTTCTGTTGTGGGAAGGTGTTCTCATGATGGCTTCCTGAAATAGGAGAGTATTCGTAGTGCTATTTTTCAGTGGGAGGACCCCAGCACAGTAATAGCAAAGAACTGTTCATACACAATGTCAGTAACAGACACCATCTTAGCTGAGATCCCATGGGTCCTCTTGTTGTGCCCTTTCTATCACACTGCAGTTTCTTCCATCTTAAGTAGCAAGTAGCAGGCAGACCCAGCTGAGCTGGGTCTAAATTGAATGGCACATCTTAGGTGTTGCAAAACAACTAGGAAGAAGTTAGCAGAGGAATACAGGGGAAAAGCAGTCGCAGTAAGGTGACAGCAAAAGCTTGATAAAAACTTGTCCTTTCTTTCTGTTAGTGTCCTCTAGCATGATGGCCATGTCCTTTTTCATGTCAGAAAAGATTTCTTGAATTGACAGTACTGTCTTCTTTTCACCCTAAGAGTAAAACAGCACAGATTAAAAATAACCAGACAAAGATATAATACTGTTGTCAGCTCAGTGAGATGCATGTTCAAGGAATAAAATAGGTTGTATGGAACCAATAGCTGTTGTATTAATGAATCAAGCTTTGGCTCTACATTTTTTTTTGTCTCTCCTCAATGTAGACTTCTGTGACTTCCCAAAGTTTATTCTTGACTTGGCCTCTTCTTTTATATGCTGTAGAGCAAGGAATCACAAAGCCATGCAGTGCTTGATGATAGTTTTTGGGTTTTTTTCCAGAAAGACACATCCATGGTTAACAAGAGATTTTTTTGTGCGTTCTACAAGGTTTTTTTTGTGTGTGGCTAGTGGCTTGTGAGAACCACTAGGATGAAAATCCTGGTGTTTTTTTGATCTCTCCTGCACACGCAGAATGTTGGATGAGATCTAAGGGGACTCAGTATTTATTTTGTGGCAATTGTGGAATTAGAAGTCCTGCTGTACTTACCGGTAACATCAAGCATAACCATCTTACAGGCAGCTGTCAAGATCAGCTCTGTTCTCCCTAGTGTTTTGGTTCTTTTTCCTATTTGTAGGTGTTTCAGTGCCTTTGGCTTGTAGGACACAAACAAAACTTATTTGCAAATTGCAGGGGGAAAAAAAACACAAAACACAAAAAAGAGGGCCAAAAGGAAAGGAAGGGGGCTCCAAAAGGCTGTAAAATTGTGCAGCATGAGCCCTGTGATGCATGCTGTTTTCAATCTGCTGTGTGCCAGTTGGAGGCTCAGAGAGAGAGCGAGAGAAAGAGAGGGGATAATGCTGAGAAATGATAGAGTGGCTGTGACCTCCAAGCTCAGCCTGGAAATCCAAGACATTGATTTCACTTAGCATTCCTGCTGAGAAATCCGGCGGAGTTCAGTTGTAATAAAAGAACAAGATTCTGTTCTAATGGTAATGGCGTATGACAGACATATCACTTTGTCTGTCCTCAGCACCAGAGAGAGGAGATTTGGAGAAAGGTCACCTGACCTGCCTGTGCTGTTGTGCGAATGCTGCACTGAGCTTTGAACTCCAGCCTGGAAGCACAATTATTTATAACACTAAATGGTAAAGAAACCTTTATAGAGTCTACAGTAATTAGAATAAAGCTTATACAATAGTGCAAGTGGCCTGGCTCAGAAAACAAGCTGGCAAATCTGTCACAGTGGCAGAATCTGAAGCTTATGTGTTGAAACTAAACACCTTCGTTTATGTCTGTGTGAACCTTACTTTGCTTTTTCAAAGCTTGTCTGTGTTCAACAGCTCCAAAAGTTTATTGTGTTTGCTGATTTTTGTTTTTAATTTCATCTTTCTAGCCGTTGCCAGAGAGTATCTGTCTGGGTTTCAAAGCCAATTATTTTTTTTTTTTTTTTCTTTTAATCCTTAGCAGCAACTTGATTAGTGAAGTTAGTTCACAGTGGTCTTTCTCACTGTTACTGCACATTGAAGCTTCACAGATGAACAGTTAATGCCTTAGACAAGCTTTCAATAGATGCTCTTTGCTGAATCTCTGTTTTCAGCCCACAGTTTACACTGGCGCAGCTTTGGTAGTACGCTCAAGTGTTTGGAGACAAGAAGACAGCCTTACCTGAGAGCGTGTCAAGCTACTGGCAAACAACTAGGTCACTTCTGAAAAGCTGTGTTTTTTTCCCTCTTGTACAGTGTTAAAGTTAGTTTGCTGCTCTTTGCAAGGATTCTTCAAAGTCGGCCTCAGCAGCAGATGGAACAACTGTTGGCTCTAGAAATGCTGAGAAGCATCAGGGGGAGTTTGCCAAGGATCATCCTTTAAATCTAGTAAGACTTGAACACATCCCTGAAACTCCTCTAAGACCTTGGCAACCCCTGTATTGGCAAACCTTTTATCAGTGGCCCTCACCAGTGTTTGAATATTGTGCTGGGCAGACTACCCTGGCGTCTTCTGTTGTCTAACCCGCCTTTCGACAGTTGTGACCTGGAATAGTCAGATTCACTTCCTAGGTTTCTGTACTGTAACTTTTAGTAAGCCATGAAGTAGAGATGCCATTATGCTGTGCTGCACACATTCTGCTGTCAAGTTTTGGTTAGGAAACTGAGCTGGTGTCGTACATTATTCCAAGAAGAAATCTGTGCCAGAAGAATTGATTTAAGAAACAGAGCTAGTGGAGCCCGTCCAAAAGAAAATGCGTGTGTCTTGCGGAAATGGATTTTAACACAGCTTCTTCTTGAGCAGTTTTAAAAACAGCCGGTATGCTAATCATACCATTCAAATTTACCAAGGCCTCCTCCACAACCCATTTGAAAGGCAACTATCTTTGAAGTTTGCCAAATTGTGCTGGATTTCCAAAGTCTGTCTAAAGCACATTTTGCCTTTGATCATGTAAATGCTTGCATGCTGCTCTGTTGGGTGTTCAAGGTGGTTACACGCTCCCAAGTAAGCGGGAGAGAGCAGGCACAGGTGCAGATAAGGAACTGGGCATAAAAGCCTACCAGTCCATTTTGGGATTAACTTCAAGCCTCTTGCTTGTAGGGGGCCATGCAGGAGATTAAAAAAAAAACAACAGCGAAACACAAAACCGAACCAAAACAAAAAAAGCCCAACAACAAAAAACAGTGCTATAGAGAATATATTTATCTGAGCAATGACCTTTACCATGCCACCAGAATTCTCACCTGATAGCTACAGTCTTCACTGACTTCAGGTGAGGTGCATCATAAGGACAGCAACATGACCAACACTTGTAAACAGCCAGGGCTGTGTTCATTCCTGCCTTTGTTCCTTGCTTTTTATGTTGCACAGATAAATATAGCATCTAGTGCTTGCATGATGCAATATCCCTAACCCTTTCCATGTAACCTTTAAAGTACAGAAATTCTGGGGTGAATTTTCAGTGTAGTTTGTAAATGTAGCTAAACAATTCCCTATTTTTTTTATGGAGCACAGTGCATTGTCTGTAGCATATGCTGAGAAACAGGAGCAATTCAGTGTGAAATGTGACAGGAGAGAATTCCTGGGCACTTTTCTTTTAACCTTGTTATGATCTCAGCCCTAACCCTACTCACAGTTGTGTCTCCATCAATGGCAACAGCACACAGATTGTCCAAATCAATTTTTTTGTTCTTTTGAAATATTTCTGGCAGTGATGTTACTATTTGCTCAGCAGTAGCACCTGGGAGTTGTGACAGGGAAAGGAAATGTGTTTCAGACAAGCCAGAAACAGCACTAAGCAGTTGGATATACACAGTCAGATTCTCCTCAACTGCAATATCCAGACAGATACCAGTGTGAATCCTTAACCAAAGATGGTACTTCATTTTCACGTTACCTGATCATCTGGTCGCCAAAGTAAACACTGGATTTGAAATTTTTCATGTTGCCTATAGTCAGCAATAGAATTGCCTTGGAAAGACTTAGCTTGCCTCTCTACCACAACACAGATTGGCCTTAAAATGGCCAGAGACTCTCTGGGGGAACCTGTTCAATTTTTGAGGAATGCTACAGTTGTTGCTGTATGCACCAGGTGTGTCTTGCATCTTGTTTATAGTATACGAAGGATAGAAAGGGGCCAGCAGTGTACTTGTTCCATTGTCACCCACGCAAGGTAAACCTGGTAAAACAAAACTACGGAGTCACTTTTGACTTCTTACAAAGTACATTTGTTACCAGGGACAAAAAAAAAAAAAGAAAACAGGAGTCTTTGGAATGGGCATTTTAATTCAGGCACACCACAGGTTATGTCATTAGGAAAAATAAGTAAACAATTTACTATGGGGAGCTGGTTGGGTATTTTCCTGTTCCAGTCAAAACTGATGATGAGACTATGCTCCTCAGTTTCAGTAGGAAAGCTTTCTGGACTCAGGATAAAAATATGATGGAAAAAAACCCCACAAAACGTCTGAAGGGAAGGAAAAAGGAAAAGGCCCTAAAATGGCCTGATAATAAGAACACTTATCTAGATGGTATTTCTGATTCTTCCTTGGGCAGATTGTTGACTTGAACTACATTTTAGATGACTACCCTGAACAGCTGTGTTAACTTGGGTATATTTCTCTCCTTTTCCCTTATTTCTCTCTTTTGAATGAGAGCGCAGAATGTGAAAATTTATTCTGGGGAGATCTTGGGGAAAACATTAAGCTCCATCGTGTACATAGCTGCGTCAGTGCGCTTGCCACATCAAGCTATGATGATTGCAGAAGCCCGGGTGATAAGTAGACATACAGATTCCTCATACCCTCAGAACTGCCGTTTTTGGACAAGTTAAATGAAACTCTTTAATTTCAGCTCTTCAGATGTTAGATGCATTGGTCTTCAAATGCAGAAAGATATTGGGGTTTCCTCTTCGTAACACTTCTTTTTATTTAGGGTTATCAGTTTTGAAAACATGAACTAATTGTTCTGCACAGCACTGTGAAGTACTTCAGCTCTGAACAGAACAGCTGTGTGATAAAGAAGACTGCTCATGGCTGTGTTCAGGTGATCAGAGGGCGTTACTCTGTTAGATGGGGCCAGACTGTGTTCTCTGAAGAGAGGAGGAGCCTGTCTGAAACCAGCCCATTGCACATGTTAGGCTTCATTTTCTAATGGCAGTTGCTGTCCTCTTTATTGGCCAAAGAGCTCAGCAGCTGTTGAATGCTTATGCAAGCAGCGGGAAATTAAGGCATCCTTATTTTCATTAGAGAGAGTACTGAGGTCTTTTAGAGTGAAGAGCAAGAGTTCTTATGAAAGTGATGTAAGAGGCACCATCCCTGCTAGAACATCAAGGCTATGTTTACAGAAGGTTTATCTCCCAAGATAGGCAAGGCTTTTCTATTTTTGGAAATTTCTGTTCTGGACACAATTCTTTATATGCCACTAATTAAAAAAAAGCCTTGTGAATTAATCTATTAAGCTCTTCAGGACCAGGGTAGCAGTTAGCATTATAATACTACAAATGAGTATATTCAAAACATTTTTCAGTGCTTGAATTTCCCAGTTCCCTTGTCATTGCATCAAACAGGTTAGAAATAGCTGTAAGATAATTAAGGAAAAGATTATAGTATGGATGCAGTGATGTATAGGGAGCAGTAAACTGAGACCTCATCTGCCTTATCTGTTCTGTGCTACTTCTTTAGTGTCCCTGTCCATCCTTAATGGAGATCTTGTAGCTAATTACCTCTTTACCTGAAAGCCTTTTTCCTTTGCTGCCCATGCTTTTAATACCAAAATACCAAGTTGATAGCAGAATCTTTGAGAATATTTTCCTGTTCCTTGCTCTTTTTCCTATAGATGACATCCAGGCATATAAACAGTTACTTTTTTAACCATTTTCTAGAAGACAGTGAAGTGTTGTGTATTAATGGAACTTAAGATGCTTTTCGAAAATAGAGAATGGGTTCCAAACAATAAAAACAATGTTATTAGTATCTAAAAAGCAGCAGCAGTAGAGACCTGCACAGTATTCTTCCTGCCTTCTACCCCTCCCTGCTTTCCTAAAAATAAATATAATATATGGTGGGGCTCCTAGGATGCTTTTTCAGATTAACTCTCCACAAGCTCACTTTCCTGATATCACATCTCTCTGGCAGGAGCCTGTCTCTCAAGCACAGTTGCCAGCCAGTCAACCCTTGTCAGGCTCATTTGGCACGTTTTATAATGAAAACTCAGAAGACATGACAAAAAGAAAAGGGGGGGGGAACCCAATCTCTGAAATCTATGATCACAAAAGAGTGAGACACAAGAATTAAGCAAGACCATTTCTGAGAGGTCTTCAAAATCAGATAGGGAACAACAGAGATGTAGAGCAAAGTGGCAATGACAAACATACAGAGTGTGCTTCTTACTAGTTCACTACTGTTCCTTGCTGCTAGAGCCTTCCTTACCTGGTATGAAAAAATTAAACACCCACTTCTTCCTAAGTGGGAAAGTTGTGAGGGTGGAAGGGTGGGTAGCAGGTACTAGTTTTCAGTCTTTTTTGGTTATATGATCCATAGCATTGGCTTTGTGCTGAAGACAAAGATATTACATCAATCTCTACTGCTTTCAGGAGGTAGCTACTAAAGACAGGTTTAGTTACAGAATCCCTTGGTCTTCAGGAGTGCTGGGACCTGCACTGCTCTGCATCTTACTCTGTTACTTAGAACTACCTGACTTCTGCTGAAGCTTTTTGACAGAACTGCCCATCTAGTGTCTATTGGAACAAAGAGCTTGAATAAAAAACAGCAGCATTTGCAATAAGAGACTGGAGGAGTCATGAACAGTGACAGAAAGTTGAGGTTTTTCTAATGCCACAAAGATAGCTGTTGAGCTGATACTGCCAGCTGGCCACACAGTCCTAACAATTGCAGTAAAAGGGCTTTAGGAGAGTGTGGAATCCAGAGTGGCATAATGAAAGGGAGAAAAATCAGATTTTCCTGGTTGCAGTGGTTTTTGTTGATCACCCTCATGTTTGGGTGGGCTTGTTCTGTGGGGAGAGTTGGAAAATACTTCTTTTTGCTGTGGAAGGGGAAACAACCACAAGAAGAAATATATGCAGTTTAGTTTGGGATGCAGCATTCTTCGCTTGGGGCTGCAGAGTGTCACAGCACTGTAAAGATGAAAGACTGATATTAGCTCAAAGTTAGATACAGGTAACAAACCACTAGCTATGCCAATATAAGATTCATTTATAATTTCCTTCATAATATGAAATTCCTGTAAGTTAAAGGTCATCCTTTATTCTAGAGACTTATTTTTTAGACTCTGAGCTGTTAGACTGTTTAAATCCAGGAATGTGTTTGTTCCAGCAGCACAGGCTTGTTCAAAATAATAGTACTGAAGCAGTGTACTGATTTAATGGGTTAGGAGCCTGCTAGAAATGGAGCAGAGGACTCTCATTCTACCAGATCCTTCTAACAGGGACCTGGGTGCTTTAGGAATTACATGTTCGCTGTTGCAGCTTTAGCTTGAAGTGTTTGAGTATTCTGTGACATGTATTAATAATCAAAAGTGAAGTGCATAGGTGGCATTGGCAGGGTTGTCTACTGGACAGCAGTGTAGCCATCTTCTACCAAATGCAGAACTTGTTTTCAACAGAGAAAGTAGATTTCTGAGGTGATTGAATCAAATTCTAATGTGATCGGTCTAGCAGCTTCCAGACACTGCTTGCTTTGTCTTCAGAAGGGTGGTTTGCTTCCATGTTGCATGCTAGATTTGAAATTACATCGCCTTGTCACATTCAGGCAGAATGCAGTTCAAAGTAACCATCAAAGAAATATATTTTGCAGTAAGTATTCCTGTACCCACTGCTGAATTATTGTCGGGTAACAATGGGGCTCTACAAATTTTTTAATTGGAAACATTTTCATCTGTAATCTCTGGTAACTGTGAATAGCTGAAGAGAAGCAACATTTGGGAGCAGAGTGGAGAAGAAATCTATTTTATTTTCTAATTCAAAGAGACAGTTTCTTATAGGCTAGTAGTAACTCTAGAGTTGTATGAAGTGCTTGGCAATTATTTCACTGAAGTTTCTGAGAACTATACATTTATTGTACAGAATGCAGTTTGAATTGTTCAGTGTAACATGAAAGGGTGCAAAAGAGGGTTTCAGAAAAAATCGTGGAAATTGTCACTTTAGAGTACACATATTTTTTTCAAAGGAGTATGGCTACATCTTGTGATTTCATGATGGATAGTTTCCTTAAAGTCCCAGCTCCTGGAGTCATGTGAATGTGTAAGAATCTCATTAAAACAAAAAGTTTTAAGCTGTTGTGGCTAAAAATTACAGATTGGTATAAATGTATCCCAAAGGCTTAGAAAGCAGCTAGCAAATGCAATGAATCTATGAGTTACTATTTTAATCAAGTGGGATTAATTTCCAGTCTCAAATCATAGAAGACAATGTTGGCAATGCTCCTAAGGCATAAATATTTCTCAGCAGAACTAGACCTTTTACCATAGTATCTCACAGTAAAAGCACTTCAGTGGTATCCACAGAGAATATTTGAGAGCCTCCAAAAAACATCAGAGACAGGCAAGCTGATGCAACAAACCATTTTGGGTTTTGATGTAATTTGACAGGATTTAATAGATGAAACCAGTTAAAAATTTTTATCTTGATCATGTGTCTTTTTCAACTAATGCTGCCAGACTGTGAATTCAAATATGTACTTTTAATGCTAACGAATGAGTTTAATTTCTCTGTGTCTCATTTCAGTTGCTACATTTTTCCCTGCTGCTTTTAAAGGAAAGATAAGCTAGTGCCATGAATAGTATATCTGGAAAAAAAATACTAAAAAAAATGTCTTTGATTAAAGATTCTTCAGTGTCTTGACATGTGGAATGCATGGAGGGGAAGATCTTGTATCTTATGGGAACACAGGAGAGAAGGCTTTTCAGTTTCTAATCCACGATGCTACAGAAAGAATGTAACTTTGAGTATTTTGTAAGTTCTTAGTGTTTCATAAACTTTTTTGAGTGGATGTGCCAGCACCTGCTAGTAGATGTAAAATGAGGGGCCATTTCTAGGAGCTATGTATGTATGCAGATGTGTAGCACATTGGTCTGTACAGGCTTTCGTCTGACATGCCAGGCAGTGACATGTCATGTCATGTATCAGCCACATCGTGTTATGTGATTTCAAGCTAACAGAACACAACAGGAGTTACGTAGTTACAAACACAACCCAACATGACATATCCATGGGAAAACTGGCACAAAAAGCTTCTGAAAGTTGAGTTTCAGGGGTACATTTATTCATTTCCAAAACGCTCCAGAGAAAACTATGAAGCAGTGTACTGGAAAGGGGAGTAATATAGTGACAGAATTGCTAAAGCAGCTTTATTTCAGTGTACAATTAGGTAGAGAACGTATGTATATAGCAATTCTGAAGAGTATTTTTGGTTATATTGGATTATTGCGAATTTCTTTCTTTCCAAAGGTAGCTCTCTCAGGGCTGCAGTCATTCCAGGTCAGTGATCATTTTTATCTTTAGCCATGCTAAGAGCTGTATAGACTTCAGGTTATAGCTGTAAGTCAATATATTTTGAATTTAGCTGTTGGTTGCCTCAGTTAATCTTGAGTCCTTCTAGTATAAATTGTTGTTTTTCTCTGCTTTGCTTGCGGATCAAAATAACCCCCTTTTGCGCCCACTTCCAATATTCTGGGTCTTCGCTGAAATGACCTTCTTGCCCCTTCTGAGTCCTCCTATCCTAGTTTCTGATATCTACTGAAAATAGAGTCCACACTTAAAACTCTGGGATGAATTAATTCATCTCCGTTTGCTTATTATTAATCATAAATGCCCAGATAGCCTGGGCTGTCAACATTCTGTATAAGAGGCACAAACCTAATTTGAGGGTAGGGAAATTCAACTCATACATTTGGCGAGGAAATGCGTGTCAAGTAGCATTTTGTTTGTGGTATCAGAAGTTAAAATGGTGTCACATTACTCTTTGCCCACAACATTTCATGTCTGGATTTACAATTCTTAATTTCACAGCCTTGGAAATATCTACACAAAATGAGTTGTCCTAGTGAACAGCAGCTCAGAGGCAGAATGATGTGGTGGTGTAATACCTGGGAAATTCACTACTTCAGCAAACAACTGAAGGTCATTTAGGCTAGCGGGGGAGGAAGACAACATCCATTTTGTTTTGGCTAGTCTAAGTCAGAAAATAGCACAGAGAACTGCAGAGCAGAACAAACTGAATAAATACTTTCTCTTCTGCCTTCAGTTTAAAATGAGCGAGATGCTCCCAGAGTGTCAGGAGTGGTGATGCCTAGCTTCTTTTGGGAGGTCTCACAATACTTGGATTCTGGGTGGACATTTAGAATACCTGTTTCTAATCCCCTGGTGCCTGTTAAAGCACAGGTAAGGAGTCTTCTCCTAAGGGGAGAGGCTAAGAGCATGCCCCCTACCCTGCCGTCCTTCCTACCCTACTTTCTCTCTACATAAATTATGTGGGACCTTTGAGCATTTCGTCAAATCAGATGAAGACTGGCCAGTGCACTCAACCTGTCTATAGAGAAGAAGATTACCAAACATGCATTCATGCACACAGACCCCACCTGCCCAGCTCACACACATGCAGACTAATGTTGAGGCTGAAAGTATTCTCACATTTTGACAGCTCTCAGGGATTTTACTGGCATGACATCTTAAATTTCAAGTAGATGCAGTATGTCTTGCTACTGCTTTTCCTCTGTTGTTTTTCTTCACCCCCAAATGATTATAGTTCAGTGCTTGGTGGAAGGATTCCCAAGACAATATCATTTGGGACTCACTTTGTAAATTGCTCTGGGCTCAAACAGAGGAAAATAATGCTATATAAATACATGTTATTACTGGTGAAGCAATAAAAATATCTTATGCTTACCAAGTATCCTGGTGTCTTGTCTTGATCATAATTAACCAGTGACATACATGTTGAGTCAGTGCTATGGATTTGTGCCCAGAATAAGTCACAAAAACATTGCAGCTTTAGTAGGGGAAAAAAAGGATGAAGGGGGCTTTTTTTATTTCCTCTCTTTTTCTCTTCTGGATAAGATGTAAAAACTGCCCAGAGCTGGCCGTGTTCAGAAACAGCGAATCAGCCTCTTGGAATTTTTTTAAGATGTCAACTTCCCTCTTGTACACTTCTGTGAAGACAAAGAATGTCTTAAAGTCTGTATTGAAGTCATCATTAAAATAAAAGGAGATCTGTAGACATCAGCTATAAATCATCAAGAAATAGCTTGTGGGTAACCTTTGACACAGTTGAAGCTACTTGAAATGAGCTAGGGCTGGATTCATTGCCTTTAGTGAAGCCAGTAGGTGGATTAAAGGTCTCCACTCTCTCTCCCTCTCTCTTTCCATATCTCACAGTGTTCGCTTCTGGGAGGTGAGTGTGTTCTGGCTGAGTGATGGAAATGCATTTGGATGTGTTCTTAAATAGACATTTGTTTTATGTCTGAAAAGAATAGGCCAATCTTAACAGTGTGATGCTGGGGCTATTTGAAAGGTATTTTTTAAGGCAGTTGTCTTCTTTCAGCTTTACAAAAACTATTTTAACCAATTGTTTAGGCTTGAGGAACAGCATGGCATATCTATTGTGTGTGGATGCATGCATGTTCTCCAGAATTAACAGGAAAATGGTAGATAAAAATCTGCCTAATTTTACATAATAGATTTTTGGCGCTCTTGTGATCTGACTTCAAATTCATGCTGAGTTCCTACAGTATAAGAGAAATAAGAGTTTGCAGTTGTTAATTTTAATTTCTAAGATGCTAGGTTTTAAAAGGAGCTGAAAGTGTTCAGCGTCTCGTGGGGACAAACTATGAGTCTTACTAATGAAGCCAGCAATTAGTGGTTCATTGTGCCTGCCAGCAATTTGGCCCTGGTACCAGTCCTGATGGTGATTTCGTTTTTGCTGGTGTGAATCAGGAACAGGATCTGAAGTCTGTTCACCAAGGGGGGCTGAATACTTCTTCAGCACTGTTCTGCTTGTAATCTACACTTGGTGCTGACAGCAGCAAACAAAAAAAGGAAATACAATGTCTTTCGGTTTTAATTATGATTATTACATTTGATTAATATGTTCATTAGGATAATTATGTAATACCAGTAGTACTTACTAAACTTAAAGGGTTATAAATGGTGATGTCCCCATGAAGTTAGATAAGCATGTATATTATGTATGCCCACTTTGCACAGAAGAAACCCATTTCATAGATCAAAGTATTTATTTTCTCCAATTTTTTAAGTAGAGAATTGAGACAAAAGAGGGGGCCCCTTTTACTTTCTGTAGCCATTTGCACTTGTGCAAAGCACACTAGCATATATTTGGTAATATTTTATCAGAACTTCACAAAGATATCAGTGACTGTGTGCATAAGAAGATAAGCTCATGAGTTACTCATTCAAGTTCACAGAGAAAGTTTGTTGGAAATTTAGGAACTGAACCCAAGTCTCTTTGGCGTGACCCAAGGAATCAGCAATAAATAATGGCATGACCATGGCATGGGAAAAGGAATGACCCTTCCCGACAGGTGTACTCTCAAGTAAACCCTACACATGTAATTATGAGTAGGGAAATAAATAGTGAACAAATTATTTTTCTATGCATGCAGTATTTTGTGATGGAGCATGTGTTTGCTTTTAACACTCCCTACAGTATGTGAAACTCTCTCCAGTTTCGGGAAGTGCTGATTAGATTTAATCTTTCTGCTAAAAGGAGGTGAAATGAAGAAATACCCAGGAAGACAGAGTTGTAAAATCATTTTGATTTTAGTGATCTGTGATGTTGTTAATAGCACGCAAGCTTTAAACACGGATGATTTTCATATTGATAGTTTCCCTTTGAAAAGCTATTAGTTGGAAAAACAAATTGTCAAGTAGGTCATATCTACAGTTGCAAAACAGATTTTGACATTTTTCTTACGGTTGTATGTATCCATAAATAAAACCAGTGCATGTTATCTTTGCACTACTTACTCATAGTGCTGCATATATCACTGCCTCCCTTCATTAAAAATCTACCGAGACTACATAGAGATACCCAAAGTCAGAGAAAGCACAGGTGGTTTTTAAAAAGAATTTCTAAGTCTACTGCCAGTTGTTCAAGCTGTTTGAAATTTCTTTGCTTTCAAGCTCTTTTGACTTGTTTCTTCTAAAGTTTTCAACAGCTGAGTTTTTTTGGTTTTGTTGCCCCCCCATCAAATCTTAGAATCCTTGCAGCATCTTTGCTTCTCCTGCCTGACCCCAGCAGGAGGAGGGGTCTGTTGCTAATTTGTTTTGATACGGTACGCTTTGGTCTGTATTCTTTTTGAAATTAATTCCTTTTGCAGGTGTGGGGTTAGAGGTGGTGGTGTGCTCCCAGCGAAGGTGTCATCCACCACAGAGAGGAGGTGGGAGGCTTTGATCAGTGTGGCTTCTGTTTTCTTGTTGTTCATTTAAAATGTACCAGTTTGTAATGCTGTTTGGCTTTGCAGGTCCTTGTTTTATTTCCTTCCAAGTCCTTCCCGTCCTTTCAGGTTTTGTTGTTTTCATTGCTGTTCATTCTGCTTAACACTTACTGGGGATTATTTGTTGGAAGGTACTGACTTCCAAGTTCAATTTGGGCAGCAAACAAAATCCAGTCTAATGTCTATCTTCATTTTTTAAATAGCCTTGTTATGGGTGGGAGAGTGCATTATTAAGGACACAGCACCACATGTTTAAACTGCTGGATTTTATTGGGACAGAATTACATAGTAAGGATTAAAAAAAAAAATAAATCTAGCCAAGACTCAGGCTTCAAGGCATCATGCTTCAGGGCATGGGCCACAACAGTTTCTACCCAGCACTAGCTCAGGAATACATGCCACAGATCAAAGTGGCAACTATCTACTTTTTCTTGAAACTTCTTTTGAAGCAGATGGACATTTCAGGAGGTTCAGTGCAGTAGTGAAAAAAACCCAGAACGTTGGTCTTAATAAGTGTGACAGTTGCTCTGCTCTTCTTATGACTCAGCTGTTTACTCATTGTAGGAGATAAGGTAAATAATTTAGCCACTTTGTGCCTTGTTTTTCCTGTTTGTAAAATAAGGCAAAAGCTGTCAGGGTAAATATGAGTTTTAATTAAGTACTGTTCCTATGGTACACTGGAGAAGTGATTTTTTTTTTTCCCTCTTGCACTTTACTACTTGCCATGTAGTTCAGTGGGGGGCAGCTAGGAAGAAGCATTCATTCGAGGAAGAATCCTTTTCCCTCCTGTCCCCCACAATTTTGTGATCCTTCCTAATGATTTTTACCTCATGAAGTGATTTGCATGGTTCAAAGCATGAAAAATCAGTTGTTGTCTTTCCCTGAAGATTTGCAGTATAAGAGTTAATCCCTTCTGACCTGTGCCTAAATCACTCTTCCTGCTTAGCAGCTGACATGAGTCTTCTTAGAGAAGCACTTCATTAAGAGAATTATACCAAATAATACAATACAAATTATACCAAAAGTACAGCAGTGATGTTAGAAATACAGCTGAAAAATAATTAATTTAAGCAAAATACTAACAAGAGGACCCCAGTTTGGCACAAAATATGGACTAGCACAATCCCAAGTGGCTGGTCTCTGCACTGGCTCATGTTGTATCTATTCAACATGGACCGTTCTCATTTCAGGCTAATCCTGGCAGGTTATGCTCAGAACAAGCTTTGCTGAAGGTTGTTTTGTAAATGAGGCTACTGAGTTAAATTTTCACTCACTCAGAGATGCAGAGTGAGAAGGAGCTTTTCCATTATGAGGTGCAAGCAAATGCTAAAAGCTCTTTGCTCCTGCAGTTTTGTTTCATGCTGTATTGAAAATCCACGTACTGGATCCTAAGCAGTGGGGTGAGCAACCCACACTTCTGCTTGTTTCAGTCTAACAGAAGAGCAAATGCCCAAGCAGCAGGATAACAGCAATAGTAGTAGGTCACTTTTGTATAGATGAAAAATAATACTTGAAGTTGGGATAAGCATCTAAAAATGGTCAGGTTTCCTTAGAGGTTGATGTGACGGAAAAGTCATGATCCAGCAAAAGTAGCCTAGAAATCTCAAACCAGCCACTTCCATCAAACACATGTAGCTATCTGTCTGTGGAGATTCTCAAGAGACTTCACAAGGGTGGTGGGTGTTTTGGCAGTCCAAAATCAACCTGAAGCTGCAAGTATGATTTGGAGGATGCTTCTCTGAGGATCTCAGAAACTACATGAATGAATTTTGAGTGAACACATACCAGTCTGCTCATTTTGCTAAGCTACATGCCCTGGTTTATTCTGCTGGCCAACAGCCTGCCTTGGTCTCCACGAGACCCCACAGGGATAGGTCACAGTGCAGCTTTTGCCTTTCCTGAAGAATTTTAAGGAGTTGCTTTTAGGTTCTTACCAGTTGCTACACAAAATTAAGATCTTTGCCCCAGGTTATCTTTGGATGTAGACTTTGAAGAGAACTTACGTAGCTCTCTCCACAACACTGCTTTTAGGCTGCCTTGGAACTGAAACAGCCCATACTCTTCCATGTCTTAGTTAGCTGGAGCATTAAAATTATCCTAGACTTGTTTGGTGTTTGGTCCTCTGGTATTTCAGCATCTGTATGCTATGGTTCATAGAACAGAACGATACTTCAGAGCAAGTGCTATGCATTGCATGAAGAGGTTGTAGGGATGAGGGGAGGGCATCCAGCTTCTAGGGCCATCCGTGTATATAGACAGGTCATTTTGCATACTCCCCTTTTATCCTTCCTGTGTCTGCTTGTGAATTCCACTTTGGGAAACAACTGCAAAATACAAAGCTGAAACTACCCAGCAGCTCACTTATTTGAATGTGGACTAGACAAAATCAAAGCTTGGGGTTTCCAGGGCACCAAATTAGTCGTCGTAACTGCAGACTTCTTTCCTGGCATCTAGGCTTTCTGTAAAGAAAAATTAAGAAAGATATTAAGAATCTTTCTGAGAGAACCAAGTCCTCAGGGAGTATCTTCATCAAAACCCCTAGTGTTGTGAAAAAGGACTGGAAAAATACCCTGTTTGTCCCTGATATTACACAACAGTTTAAATTGTGGTCCTGCACCACTTTTCCCCATGATCTGGAATGGAGACTGTGCAATAATATTCCCAGTGTAGAAATCAGCATCTGGGAGTAATTTATTCCTTAAGTAGTCTCCTAAAAGAAGGAGATAGGAGAACAAAAGGAGTATTTGTCACAAATATAAGGCCGCTCAGTTCCCCCCTTTGTTTTGACTGCCATGGATAAGAATATTCGGGCATTAGCAGGCAAGACTGGAAATGCTAACTTTGGTTGGGTAACATTTGCTGAGTCCAGAAAGTGTCTATACCTTCTGAGAACAAGGCCTTCAGGAAAGACACTTAACAAAGCAACACCCTAAAAATACATATAATCTATGCCTGCTCTGGGTTTACATAGCAATCCAGGCTGAGATGTTTCTGCAGCTGTCTTATCACAGAAGTCTGTGCACTTTGCAGGATCAGAAAGAAAGAAGACAGTTCTTCCTAATATTTGCTGTCTGTCTTCTCTTTCGTGCTTTTTTCTTTCTGACAAGAGTCTAGCTGAGCCTTCTGCTTTTGGCACTGAAACTTGCACCTACCCACAATAGGGTAAACTGAATTATCTGAAGCTGAAGAATAATTCTGCTGTGTTTTTTTATCATATCATAACCAAGATGCCTGTTTATATGTCTTCATCTCTTTTTCTATGTAGTTAGAGAAATTTCCACCTTTGCAGGAAGGGACACATTATTCTTAATCAAAACTTGAGAATGTGGCAGGAGGAGGTACAGCTGCAGATGAGCATTATTTAATTCACCCATCCTGTCATGTGAACATCCCCGCTTAATTTAATACAATTATTTCATCAGTGAGGATAATATCAGCAGCATGATTCATTTATACAACATGTTTCACAACTGCCTTTACCTCTCGGTTTCTTATTATCACTACTGATAATTTCACCATGAGTGCCTTCAGAGGAATGGGAGGGGATGTGGAGGAAGCTGCCAGTATCTTTGTGTGAATATTTGGACAACTGTAGGCTTGAGGGACAGTGATGCCAAAGGATTTTCTTTGCATATATGCTGTTGCACCTTTATTTCTGATACATTTCAGATAGATGTCCCTGGATGAGCAAGAGACTGAATGAGTAAGGCACTGAATGGCTGCATTGTTCAGTGGGCAACAATAGCATCATTGTTTTCTGCCCCAGACATGCCAATATGCTCCATATTTTGCATTTCTGTTGAAATGAAGATCTCCATGAAACAGAACCAGGTGGAGGGAATGAGGCTTTGTTTCTGGTGAGGTGGCAGAGGCATTCTTTTAGAAATCCCCTCTCTGGCTTCTTATTTCTAACTCATTTGGCTGTAATTTGTACTGTCAAGGTCATTTAAATAGGCAGCAAGATGTGGCAAATGTGTTCCCAGAGGTCATGAAAAGCCTCTTTAGTAGAGCATGCTAGGCTGTGCTTATGCCAGGTCATTTAAGCACATTTGTATTGCCAGTCAGATGATACACAGAGCAGTCCATGATTTTGTAATAAACCGTGCAACCTGGACCTTCAGTGTGTGCCACAGTGGGATACAGCACTTGGATTTAAACGACAGTACAATAATTCAGTAACAGTATTTTAATACTATACTAATCTTTAAAATATGTGGAAAAAACTGAGATTATGAAACCAAATGAATCGTCTGGTACTTCACCACCACCACCTTTTTTTTTCTTTCTCTGAAACTGGTTCATTCATCTGGGCTATCAGTCATTTATTCAGCTCTTGGTGCTGAAATAGTGCCATTTTTAATAAATGGTTTAGAGAGATTCTGAAAAGCAGATTTTATTCTCTTATTTTTCTGTATCCATTCTCTATAGAGATAAATTAACCTTTTAGCTTAGGAGGAAGTAAATAGAGACAACATGATTGAAAGATTACAAAAGACACCATTTTGGCCAACTATTTGCAACACTGATGACCACGAGTCAGAATTCCTGGGTCTGTCTAAATTCTTCCGCTACATGACTGTATGACTGTGACCAAATACTTTCCTTTTCTCTCTCTTTCATTTTTTCCTCCCATATTAATAACTACTTCATATTTACCTAGCATTTCACCTTTTCAAAGGACCATATAAACCTTATAAAAGCAGTGTGACACACACTCGAACTTACCAGCAGTATTTCTATTTAAATGTCGCTTGTCAGGCGGAGATTTCCAGTGTCTGATGCTTAAATACGAAAGCTCAAAGTTACACAAATCCAGATTCAGTGAAGCTACAAAATACAGCTCTTGAATATTTTCTTTACCCCCCAAATTCTGGTGTAGATGAAGGATTTTTCTTTCTTCCCTTGTATGTCTAGACATCAGCTGGGAAAAAAAAATCGAGATCAAATCAAGTATTTAAAGTTCCCTGAGCTCCAGAGGTTTGGAGTCTTCCAATCTTGGGAAGGAAGCCACCAGCTTTCCCTGAAGTAGAGACTGTTCTGACACTGGTTCTGGTAAAGGGGATGGGAATCTCTTTGCCAGTGCTTTGCTCTTGCTGTGGGTACTTCATTTTGTTAGCCCTCTGTTGTGCGTTTCTGCTTATGCTTTAGTCTCTACATTTATTTGTGTGTGTATGTGTTTTGTTTTGTTAGAAAAATAACACTACTTTAAAGGAAACATTTCATAACCTTTAATCAAGATCATATTTTATTTTCATCACATCTGTATTTATATTATTACAAGCCTTTTGGGTCTTCCTGGCCTCTGGTCTAAGCATTAATTGTTTTGGCTGATATAGAAATAAATGTTAGACTTAACTCTTAAAAAATTGGCTTGAAAAAAACCTCTTTATCGATGTTATCTTAGAATAACTGCGTGTCAAAAAAAGGCAGGGACCAGTAAACACTGAGCTTTCTCTAACAAAAACTAAGTGCAGGGTGTAGTTCTAGATTCTGTGATCCCACTGTATAAAATCAAATCTCCTAGCTGTTGAAAGATACCATCTACCTGGAGTGAACATGCTTCATCTACTTCTTTTTTTTGTTTGTTTTATCACTCTTATTTGCCCTAACTATCATGCTGCAATTCTATACAGCCTTGATAAAACTGAGAGTGAAGCCTGCTAATCTGTAACGTCACAGAATGTTAGCTGGGAGATTTTATAGTTAAAAATAAAGGTAGGGCAGCACCTAATTCTTCTCATGGTTACGCAACTGCAAATCAAGTTCTTGATTTAAACTGGATGAGCAGAGAGTTTTGAATGTATGTCTGCAGACAAGAGAAAGAATGAAATGGCTGAGTATAGGAGTGAAGATCCTAACAGTCATGTTCGCACTTAACACACTTGTATATTATCACCTATCTCCCAGATATTTGTTTAATCTCTCATAGAACAAATTAGTCTAGTTCCACCGTGGTAAGGGAGATTACTTAAATTATTATCAACTCACGATCCAACACAGGATTGATAAAGTCTCTCTATGAATTTTTAATGTATTTTACTTTAGTGAGGGTTTGAGAATTCTCCTTGAAATAACAGAAGTAACAATGTTATGATGACCAAACAGTAAAGTAATATCAGTTTGTAAATACATATAATATCTGAAAATCGTTTACTTTCCCTCTTTTATGAGAACTAGGCTTCTGTGACCTCCGATTAATTTACCATTAGCCTGAACACACAATGAAAGTGAATGAAGGGGCAATTTGGAATGACATTTATCAGCTCTGGAGCTGTCGACTTCTATTATTTCCACAAGGCCTTATACTTCTTGGCTCCAGAGAGATCCGTGCTGACTTGAATGAAGAAGAGCATTCTTAATACCAAGAATAGTTACAAGGCAGACAACTTCTTTGCTGGATGCCTGTGATGGACAAAACAGTTCCCCACTTTCTAACTTGCATTAAATGAGACCAGAATGACTGCTCTGTAGTGGACTCGCACAAGACCTTGCCTTCACACCAGATTAAAAAAAGGGAACAGAAGAATTGAGGAAACGGAGGAGGGAGAGAGGGGAAAGAAATTGACTTTATAGGGTCAGGATAGCCAAGGGGTTGAATCAAAAAGATGAGACTGAAAAAAACCTTTCAGCATGAGGATGCAGGTTGGAATCCAAGCTAGTTTTGCAACAAGTACAAGCTATTCCCATCAAGGATGACTTGCTGCTCTGTATGAGCTGCAGTGCTGCTCTTGGTCAGATTTCCAGTGGCCAGAGAGCACATGGCAGCTTTTACTACCATATCTGAAACTAATCAGCCTCTTCTGTTGAGATTTACAAGAGAAGTCAAGAATTGTATACAAATGGAAGTTAACCTCTTATGGATTGAGCCAAATCAAGTCTGCAGGCAGTTTTGCATTGCTTCTGATGCAAGTAGATGACTTTACTCTTTCGGGATCCTTGTCTGGAACAGGGTCCCTGTGTTGGATTGATTCATTGGCTAGTTTGTACTTAAGTCTTTTATGCAACTGTGTCTTTTATGCATCTATGTGAATACTGATTTTACAACATTATAGTTGCACCGTTGTGAGATTTATTTTTTTTTTAGTTAAAAATGATGGAACAGCAGAGCATGTCCCCTTCCATTTGGCTAATATGTTAATCTATTTTATTCTAATACAGATGGATTTGTATTTCTGTAAAGTGATGAATACCTTCTTAAAATGTCAAATGCTGGTTGGACTGGGCAATGATTTTAACCTTGAGGCTTATATCTTCTAGAAGATCAACAGAACTCTTAAGTGCCTTCTAAGTGCCTAAGTCCCTTCTGAGAAAATATAATATAGGCTCCTAAATCCATTTTATGCATTGATTTTTTGCACAAGTTGCATTTAGGATGGCTCAAACTCCACTTTAAGGATAACAGCTTTGTCCACTATGTCCCTAATACATTAGTTTGCTAATCTTTATTTTTTTTTTAACCATGACTATTACAAAAGTATAGAAGTAAACAAATATAACAACAGTGCTTTGCTCAAAGCTTGCTTTTTTAAAGTCATGGAGAAGTTATATGACAGTGCTTTGCAGACTTGTCCTGTGTTTGGAGACGTACATCTACATCATACTCCCACAAGCAATAGGTAACTGTAAAATTTCTTCTTTACTGCAGCACACCACCCTCTGTGGAAAAGAATCAGTATTATATGATAGTAGTTACAGTTACCTGTGTGGTAACAATAAAGCATTCAAACATTATGAGTCTAATTCCAGCCAGCTTTGCATTGCTGTAAGTCAGGAATCATTTTGTAAAGGTGAATGTACTTACAACTTAGGGAGATCAGAATCGGCTTCTTCAGTGCCTAGAGCCAAAACCCAGTTGTGTGATGTAACATTTCCAGTAGCTAAAGGATTACTTTCCTAAGCTAAGCTTATATGTGATGATGGGATCTAATACTATTTCCATTAGTTCTGGTTATTTAGAAGTCAGTTAAAGTCACTTCTAAAATATCCCCCTTGCTGAAAAGCTTTTTCTCCCTTCCGTGTTGTTTTGGATTCCTACCCCTGCCCCCCCCTTATTGTTGTTTCTTTTGGTCAAACAAAAATATGTGCCTTAGATTTTTAATGTGCTTTGGAGCACTGTCTGTTACTCTGTACAATCAACCCAGGTTTAGGAATAAGTCCAGTTACTGTGCAAAAAATGTCACCCAGTTTGTCTATTTTGCATAATAATAATTACTGAAACCTTAAAGTCCGGCTCTGCTGAAGGTAAAAAAATCTAAGGGTTTATGCAGACTTATCCAAATTATTGTTTCAAATTTTGTGGAAAGAAAGAGTGGGTTCTTCCTGCTCTCTCATGATGGAAGAGAAGTGTTTATTTCCTATGATATTTTTGTGCTTGAAATTCTAAGCCTAGTAAGTTCAGAAGAAAGCACAGTTTTAAACAAAACAAAATAAAACAACAAAAAAAACCAATGAAAAACAAAAGACCAACAACAAACCCCAACTGAGGACCTATTCACTCAAACATATTTGCCCAATTTGGGTGATGGTGGTTGAATTTTAAGTGAAAATTATCTATAGTTCTTATTTAATTTATCCTCACAGTGTTAAAATAACAAGAAAACGTAACTGTAAAAATGCTCTTCATTTTCATCATAGAAGCATATATCTTGTTGGTGTAATTGATTTCATCAGATACAATTATTACATACTAAGTGCAAATGGAGGGTATTCTCTGATTATGTGATACTGATTTTCCCATTTATCAGTTATCTCAGTTCCACACTGAAATGACAAGATGGTATCACATTTGATCTTACTAGATATCGTACAGCCTTTCAGGGTTAGAAGTTTATGTGAGTTGAAGACAATTGACTTTGCTTCAACAGTGTTGTGCCAACAGCAGTTTTTTAATAGCATTCTTTTTTCTTCTTGTTGTAGGATGAAGTGGCCCAGCCTCTGAACCTTTCAGCCAAACCCAAGACATCTGATGGCAAGTCTCCCACATCACCCACCTCTCCTCATATGCCAACTCTGAGAATAAATAGTGGGGCCAGTTCACTAAAATCCTCCGTGCCAGCAACATTAGCTAGTCCTTCAGCCAGAGCTAACACAATAGGTAAGCTCAGTTTCATTTGTCTCTCCTTAAAACAATTAATAGATATTATTGGAAAGTGGGCATTTATCAGCCAGTGCCAGACAATGTCACGGGTTGACCATACTATGACATTTGTTGGTGTCAGTAAAGAAACTCACACAGATTTGCCATTTCAGGAGGAGTATATTAGCTTTTACAGACTCAGAAAACAAAGACCTGTGTTATTTCAAATACTGTTTTATCAATAGAAATTAATAAATGCTGTTTGTATAATGCCATACATTAAAGACAGTGACCTGTCTAATAGTGGGCATTAATGGCACATGATATTGTGCTATGTCATCTAAAAGTGAAGGATAAACTTTTTTAAACTTTCCCTTTAGGTTAAAAGTTTACATGTGCAAATAAATCTTTGCAAAATTACGGGTTTAATCTTTAGTCTGCCAAAAAGCTACATGAAACATTATTTTACCTTGGTTTAATAAGCAAGGTTCATTCACAAAACCATGTTTGATCTTGTATCTTGCAAAAATCTTGACTGGCTGTTCTTCACATGGTTCCACAAAATAGTGTTTATTCTTCCTCCTGTCAAAGTTACCTCTTTGCCTAAAGACCATCTGAATAATAACTCTACTAGTGGTGATTTTACAAGTCTGATGTGTTTAAGGGACTGTTCACTGTGTGTGTAAGTAAAATGTGTACACACCCCATTCTTCAGCCTTCTAACTGAAATATTTTATTCCATGAAATGATGGAATATAACCAGAATTAAGATTTCAGGATGTAAAGAAAGCCATGTTTAGGGAATTAAGTGAGGTAGATTATTGTATCTTTGATACTGTGTGTCACGTTGCTCCCAAAACATCTCCTGCTGGCCACTTTCAGAGACGGCACAAAGAACAAAAGAAGGCATAGGTCAAACCTATCAGAAGCTGTTTCTGCAATATCTCAGTGTGATATAGTAATTTTTTTTGTCTCTATGGGTCTCTCCCAAACTCTCTGTAGTATGTATTCTACCTACATCTTCACCAGGAAGACCCATAGTTATGGCCATGGTTCAAAACACATCTATCTCCCACTATATTGCTCTCCCACTGGGCACACATGTTTACTGCTAGTGTTGATGGTTGCATATATCAGACAGACAATATGCTTCTATGCCTTTTAGAAAATAAAATAACTTTGTTTGGTACGACATGCTACATTTGCATTAAAATGTTTAAAATAATCACATTGTTAATTTTTAATGCATATATTATTAGCACTACACTCTTTAGCTTTTGTAGGTAATGGTGTATTTCATCTTTAATTTGCTTGGCTCTACTGCTCTTTGTGTACGATGCATTGAGTTTCAATTTTTTTTCTTATTAATTCTTTTGTCCCTAATAGAGTGAGCATCACATTTAAATGTGGAGTTAAGCATCTGACCTGAGTCTTAGTGGCAGGACATTTTCTGTTCTCTTCTCTCCAGTCTTCTTTCCCTACACACCTGATATTTTTCATGGTTTTGAGACCCTCGCAATTTACTTCTTTTAACAAAATGTAGATTTTGAAACGCTGTACCTGTAATGAGTGATAATGTAATTGGATAAAAGCTGTGAGGATGAATGGAGCTTTAAAGGTCACTCTTGTAAGAAGAATTAATGTGTTATACCATTAATAAACCATGGAAAACTGTGGAGCAAAAGATAACATACTTAAGTTATTGTTAATGACATAGAGTTCACTGCTGTATATCTCTCAGCGACAAATACAGAAAGTGACTTTTTGAGGTTGCTGAGCAGTATCACTGTGCACACGGTATATATAAGATAAGCAGTCTTTAACTGTGGTGCAGGAGCTGGGCAGACATAGCCTGCTTCTAGCAAAGGGCTGTCCTTTAATGGAGGACTAGAAGAACAAAAAGGCTTGTGAATGCTCTACAGGGTCTTTTCCTGCTGACTGCTAAGTCAGATACAGCCAAAGTTACAGCAAGTAAAACTCATTACCATCACCATTTGGTGATATTAAAAAAGTACACATGCAATTTAAAGTCACCCTGCAGTAGGAGCTATGTCACAAAAAAAAACATTTTACAGTATTTTTAGCAAAAGGACTAAGGTCCCTAAAAATGGTAGAGAAACTGGATCACTTTTTTCAGGGATTGATCCCTCCAGGGAAGTTCACTGGCAAGCATACAGTCATTTGCCAGACAGTTGCTTCCACCATTTGAATGACTGGGACTGTCAATGCAAGACACAGGTTGTCTGCCCTGGGTGTGCATGGCTCACCTTGCTGGGGTGCAGCTGAGCTTTCACTGTTCACTGCCACTGACTTCAAATTAAAACTGTTCTCTGAAGACAGTTCTTCAAATGGCATGGCAAAATGATCGTGTATAGTTGAGTTCTTTGGAGGATGTAAACCTACAGCCTCCTGTGCTTAACAGTAGAGCTGCTTTCAGGCATACATCTATGTAGTCCTTTTCTACAGCTATCCTTATAGCTTATAAATTATGCTACAGACTGAGCAGTCACAAATGTCATGGCTTCATGTATGACTTTAAATCCAAGCATTTCTTTTTGGGAACAGGCATATGTCCGTGTACTAAAAACAGAAACAACTTCTCTCTGCCCTTTGCCATTATATTCAACATCTCCATGCTAGTTTGGCAATCCTTGTAACTAAGTGCATTTTATGTAATGCAGTTCCCCTCTCTGTCAATAATTCACCACCTACCCTAAACAACAATAATTTACATTCAACTCGCTTCTATATTAATCATTTCCCTGCACACCAGCATCTTGGCAGCTACTGAAAAACATAAGGAGTGCTTGCTTTTATTCACTGTCATGTGCCAAACTGTCTCAAAGATAGCAGTATTCAGGAAAAGCCAAATCGTCTGGAGAAGGGCATGAATTCCAGTTCCTAGGCAAATTCAGCTGTATTACAGACTGAAAGTACTATACCTTGCCTAATCAAGAGCACAAGCAGCAGTAATACCTCTGTTTATTTATTTGCTTGCTGCCTTTTTAGTTTATTCAGGCTTGATCTGTAGCAGATGGAAAGTGTGGAAGAAACCAAGCAAGTTGATAAAATGGAGGTAAAAGAAAATCAGCTGGTAGCACTGTGCTGGTGCAGGTTATATCATTCCTGATGCTGGGAAAGCTGGAATTACTGGGATTCTGTTGGCTGGGAATTATTGAACTGGGTCATTTGATAAAAGCAGTATGCATCAAGTTACTTAATATAAAACTCTCAGGGTTCCTAGGTATTTAGCCAAAATCTAACTGTTAGTACAATTAACAGCAGTCAAACCACACAGAAACTTCTCTTTCTAGTTTTTGCATGCCAAGGAAGGTGGGAATACCAGTCCCATTCTGTCTGCAGTCTAAAAAACCAACAATAAAATCCCAAACAAAACTAAAAGCCTGACAGCAGCACAGCACTGAACTAATCTGACATCAGCTTCTTCCCCTGAAATGTTTTAAGCAGCAAGACAATGTCCTACGTTTTTTGGCAATCGGCGGATCAGATAGAAGAGTCTAGCAATACAACAAGGATGTGTAATCTGACATGATTAGACAAGGCTCTTTAGGAACAGAACATTCATAATTGAGACAAAGAAAGAGTATTAATAACACTTTCCTAACACGGCAGTTAGCCATTTTATATTTCCTTTCTTTAATCTTAGTGTTTTTCAACAAATCATGGGATTTAATAGCGTGTTTTGGCAGATTAGAGGATTTATGGCCCAGATGTTTTTTGTTCTAAAAATGGATTAGGGTGTAAAGTTTGCTGGAATCCATGGAACATGTTGAGGCAAGCCGGTCATTTTGTGTGTGATTAGTGCCTGCCTTCTGTCTCACAGTCCCTCCATCTGTCACAATTCACCAATGGATCTGGTTAGATTTAGCCTCGTGTCACAAACAGAAGTCCCTTTTCTGGGCAATTTCATATTACAGATTCATTTTATGCCGTTTTTATGCCCTAGTTAAAAGACAGAAAGAAGTGTGTGTGTGCACACGCGTGTGGGGATGTGGAGAGGGGGAGGGAGATTGATAGATATTAGCCTCTCCTTTAATGTTGGAAAAATAGACTGGGGCTTGAAGTCTCCCATCAGTATTCTATCCTACAAATCACATGCAGATCATAATAAGTATAATCTACAGTACGCTAACGGAAAAAAATGACAAAGTGTCACATTTAAAATTAAAGAGTATTAGCTGTGCTGGTGATGCTTGTAACATTTTAAAAGGAAATAATCCAGTGACTACTAAGGCTAAGCCCTAGGCTGTGAATTTTCAGCAAAACAGTGGACATTTGACCTACTATTAGCAGCATGAATAGGAGTGGGAATGTAGGTCCGTGTAGCTATGGTTTCTTATACATTTCTGAATGACAGGTGGTGGTGGTGAGCACTCAGTGGATGAGGTTTCTCTTCCCAGCCATTATGCATTTCATATCTACAGCAAACCACCGCCACCTGTGGTTTATTTTAATGTATTCACAAGTTTTAAGAAGGGGAAGAATGAAATGGTCTATTTTGAAGAGTTTGGGATTGCCGGCATGATCAAAGCTTCCCCTAACTCCTATCCAGTTACATCCTGCTGCATACAAACCACAGGGCTAACCTCTGCAGCATCAGGAAAGTATTGAAACTAATGGGATCAAATACCAGGACAATGACTTTACCACTGAGGTTTCTCATGCTCTCTATCCAGGTGGCTCTGTCATAACAGTAACAGAATTACAAAGCACGGATGGGTTTCTGGGCATTAGCTTTTAACTCTTTCTCATTAATAATGATAAACTATTGGTGCATTTCATTGATGAAAGCTAAAGTGTTTTCTTGTAACTTTCTTTTTTTAAGATATCCTTTCTTCTATCACGTCGTCAGGTTATTTAAATGACCACGATGCTGTTACCAAGGCAATCCAGGAGGCCCGACAGATGAAGGAGCAACTTCGGAGGGAACAACAGGTGCTGGATGGGAAGGTGGCCGTTGTGAATAGCCTGGGTCTCAATAACTGCAGGACAGAAAAGGTAAGTTTCCAAGACTCCCTTTGCAAGCCTTTGTATCCCTACAGATACATAGGTTCTTCCTCCTTTTTTTTACTCCTTTTTCTTGCTCTATTTTCTTCTTCCACATTTTTAAATGGAATAGGTGCTTTTTTCAAAAATGTGAAAAGTAAAATGAAAACCACAACCAAAAGAAGACATGAGGGAGAGACCTGGAGACCCTTGGGGCAAAGTGGGGAGGAGGCAGAGATGGTTAAAACCCTCACAAGAACTTTGGAGGCCACTAATTCTCTGTTCCAGCCTGTCTACGTGTATTATGAGAAGGTGATCTTGGAATTCACTGGGTCTAAGCAGAAATCTTGCTTTATGGAAATGCTTACATGTGTTTGTGAGATGAGCTGGATTTGAAAATATTCAAGCTTCTTTAGGAATATAAGCTTTGCTGATACTCAGGCTCAGCTTCTGGGTATTTAGCCTTGTGAGGTTGTCATGTATGATATTTTGTGACCATTGCAATGTAGCTCTGTCATATCACATTAGATGACTTAACAAAATTCAAAAAATGGAGAATTGACAACACAAACTGCACCAAGTATTTGCAGTGAAACTTGAAGGAAGCAGAATGTATGGGTTTTACAACCTTCTGCTTTTGAACTGGCCTGTGAAGCTGTGTTGTAACAAAATACTGACAAAGTGAATATTCTTTAGTAAGATTTGCATGTACTGTAACTCACACATATGTCAAAGAGGTTGTGATTTGCTGTTTTTCTCTGGAAATACCTGATGTCTTCCCGTGCACTGCCCTGGCTTGTTGGAGGATAAATAGACCTGCCAGTCCTTGCTGCCACATTTTTAGTGAGTTGTCCCTACAACACTGCTGCCTAAGATACACATCCAAACTCTTGTATGTGTGTCTCGACATTGTACCCTTAGCAAGACTTTTTTCTCAATTCCTCTCTTCCCCTGCAATATTTTCTGAGGTGATACAGCCTTCGTCGTGCAGTACAACAAAGATGACCAGTTGTTGCATTTGGTGTAAACTGAATTTCACTGAAACCGCTTCTAGTGGCTTTTCACTGGGAGCCCTTGTGTGAACACTGAGATAGGCAAGTAAATAGAATAGAGAAAAATGATCAGCTCTTTAGCAGAAACTTGAAAGTCCGTCATCCTAGGAAGCTTGTGAGTCAAACAGTATTGTCCAGAATGAGCAGATTGCTGATTTGGATAGCTTTCCATTTTCCTTGTTTTTAGATGGAGTTTGATCAATAAGCTGTGAGAAGCCAGCAGTCTGGGTAATGAATGTTAAACGTACATGTGTGTCTCTCACTACTGTACTTTTTTCATCAGCCTATCCTGGGTGTAAGTGTTGTAGAAATTACTCCAGTTTCGTGCACTTTCTTGAGATGAGGAGGAAGGAAAAAAGAGGTCAGTGTAATAGGTATCTGGCTGTACATACAGTGTCTCTGAGAAGAATAAGATCGCTGGTATGGGGAGAGAGAAAGAAAGAGAGGGATGGAGCATGTTTACGGCATTTCACATAGAAGAGTACCAGAAGGGAAAAGGGAAAAGCAGAGTGTTGGATATAAGAAGAAGTGATCACAAGCACAAAGGAATTTATATTCAAATATTTAAGCATTCTTGAAAGGATGCTCGGAGCAGAAATTTCTTTTCTCTGCTCCCCATGTAGAAATGACTTTAACACTCAGCCAGATGCTAATGCAAAGTGACTCAAGCTATTCCTCGCAAGCATAGCTAAATTGCCGTTATTTGTTAAGCGCATTGAATTCAGCTGTGGATACAGCAGTTGGTTGCATTCAGAAAGCATCTGTACTCTTTTTTCCCTTTTTTTTTTTTTTAATCCTCCAAAGCAGAGACAACTCTACCTATCTCCCCCCTCTCCTCCCTTGTGCTGGCTGGGAATTGTCAAGTGACAACCGACCAAATCCTTTTGGACAGGAAGCCTTCATCCTGACTTCTATATACTTGCAAAGCAGGCCTTGTGGTTGGATCAGGAAGCCCATTAAAAGCACTTTGATGGTATGGAAATTCATCTTCATGAAGCACCCAGGCCCCTAAGCAGCATGCTGTTTAGCTGTGGTTACAGATCAGTCATTCACATCGGAGGGCAGTAATTGTGCTGACGGCTTGTTCAGCAATGGAAGTACATAAAATAATCCCAGGCCCTCCACCATGGCATTGCGAGTTAATCTTCTTTAATACAGATCAGCTGTTGTTCTAACACATGACTTTATGCTGGCTCTAGTGACTCTGCACAGCCTTTTGATTAAGTAACAGGAGTGGAACCATCTGCATTCACTTTATTCTGTTACTTTCCTATTGTTGGGATTCTCCTTACCCCTTCTGTTTTCACTTCTCACCCTCAACCCCAGTTGAAGTTTATTTTCCTCTCTAATTCATGCCTCCTGGTGGGCTTGTGGAGGGCAGAGAGGAGTTCTTTTACAAGGTAGCAGAAAGAAAAAATTATTTGCTCAGCTGAAATTTTTTCTAAAGCAACTGTAGGATTTGGGGCTGTAGAATAAAGGCCAAGACTTTACCAGAGTGCACTGATTTATTTTATTTTATTTATTTTAATTTTTAAAGTGGAGACAGGAAAAGACAGAAACATGTTTGAGCTCTCCTGGGCTATAATGTGACCACTAAAGAAACTAGTTAAGAATTTGCAGTTTTTAACTCCTGATATGTCTCTTGCATTTGACCCAACAGAGGACAAGACGTAAACTGTAAAGACTGGGTTCTTATCCTCCTTTCCCACAGGTCGCCCACTGACAAGCTGTGAAGTTCAGATCCAGACCAACACCCCAAGTTCTCTAAAGTTTGATCTAGGACTTTAAAGTTTTTCTCTTACTAAGAACAAGATTTGAGAGGAAGACAAGTGTTGCCATTTTGAATTAAAGTTTATTTGGGTTTTCCCTGTTTTTAGGGGAAATAAAATGAGGTAGCTGGGAAGGTGCGTAGTGAGAAATAGAGGGCTGCAGTGTTACCATTGAGGGTTTCCCATCGGAAGCTCAAGGTCCCGCTGGGGACTTCTAGGCAGCCAGCTGGCCTTTTGGGACATTATGTTTGCTCACTGGTTGCTTCCTGACAGGGAGATTTTGAGGTGGGGGTTGGGATTAAAAAAACCTAATCTAACTGTGTGTTCAGAAGCGTGTTTGTACTTAGAAATGTACATTATGTCTGTAATTATGTTATATAATAAGTTAAGACTCTTCTTCCTGTAGAGTGATCTCAGTCTTCTCGGTCAACAAACATCCATCTGGGGCTATCCCAAATTTTCCTCCCTTCTTTGCTGCAGTGGCTAGCGTAGTTATGGAGGGCTACCATTCTCCGAAGCATGTTGAGTTTTTTTGTTGGCTGAGTTGCTGCTGCAGTTGACCAGTGAAGGTTGGCTCTGTGCAGTCCTGAACATGTATGTTAGACTCCTGGTAGAGATTTATATACTAGGGGTAGCTGGGCAGGGTCTGGGCTGAAACACCACCTTTGTGAGTCTCTGTTAAAGCTCTTGGGTCTTTTCTCCACACTTGTGCATGACCTGTTACCTAGCCTGTGTTCCCAGATATATTGATCCCTGTGGACAGCTAGACCTGCCAGCTGTAAGGCAGTGGTCAGACCAGAATTTTGTGGAATTGGCGGGAAACTACATGAAAGGAGTCATAAATGAGAAAAAAAAATATTTAAATGACTAGGATGATTTGGGTGAGTCACTTTATGGGCACCCAACTTGGACTATCTTGAGGGATTTGATTTTCAAAGGATTACAGTAAAAACTATGAGCATCATGATGAACATGGATTTTACTAAAACCTATTTTAATTGCAAATGCAATAAAACATATTTTTACATTACTTTTCTTGGAAACATTTCCATGTATAAATGAGAAGTCTCTGCATATGTTTTTCTGGTTTCTTGGAAACCTAGGAGCGTAGTTTTATTTGTAATTGTCATCTACAGTTAATTATAGCTTGATACATACTATACATAAACAGTGTTACCTTTTATACATGTAGCTTAAAGTTTGGATTGTCACAGTGGGCAACATCAGCAAGTGGGGTATGGTCTATCTGTTGGGCCTCAAAACTGCCTGTTCCTCTGCAAAGAGGATGTACAGACACCAAAAGCCAGCATGTGTGTGCATGCATACAAGCCTACAGTGCATTCTTTCAGAGATACACAGCACAAACATGCACTGAGCTAGCCAGTAATTTTCTGACTACAGTCAGACTCTCAAAACATTTGCGTATGTACCCTGGTAACTGTAAAAAAAGGTGGAAGGAGGCACACAGGCCGGTATTTGAGCGTGTCTGTGTGCACTGGTACAAAGGCAGGTCCTGATTTCCGACTGCTGGTGCCTGCTGCTGGAAGTGCGGGCGGCTGTGTCAGCGAGGTGCAGGTGCACAGGCACACAGGCCTTTCAGACGGGTACGGACGCAGTCACACTCCTAGCACCCTCTGAGATGATTGCATCCCAATAGGTATACCTGCTGTGCTGAAGTGTTTCTTAACCTGTGATACAAGTTCTCCCTGTTAGCGCTTGGAGTGTGTCCTTTTAAAAGGCTCTGACATGTACTTGTCTGCTGGGCTGTAACTAAAGAGCTATTTGTAACAATGTTTCTTGCAGCATGTAAGCAGGAGCCTATTTATTACTCATGCTTATGGAAGACCGGGTTCAGGATGCATTTCCTCCTTTTCCCACTCACCCCTCCTCCCACCATCCTCCCCATTCCCACCCCTAGCTCTCCCTCTTCCCCTTAAGAGAGTGCCAAACATGAAATGACAGTGACCAATGTTGACTTAATGTGGATGTTTAATAATGAAAAAAGTGTGTCAGTACCAGCGTTAGTTACAAATGGCAGTAACTATATCGGGTGGCAGCCCTGTAATAATTTTACATCCATCATTCCTTCCTGATGCCTCACTGGCTGCCTGATGGATGGGGATAGCAGAGTTAACTCTTAAGGAACTGCTGTGATCTGCTGAGATGAAATAAATTCTGTCCCTGCTTTCCCCTCGGGGAGGTGGAAGATATTAAGAATCTCAAACCTGCAGATCCTGCTGTCTTTGAGAAATAAAACACTGGAGCTCACTTTACTAAAGGCATAAGAAGAAGCTGGTTTAGCACAAGGGATTTAAATTTCTCTTGCAGTAGATTATTTTACTTCAGTAACACTTTTTTTCTTTCTCTGATGGTTAAATTTGAACCAGAAAATCAAGAAAAAAACTGGAGGAGAATAGGGGCACGGAGGAGACGAAAAGAGAAGGGTTGGTACAACAGAATCTGACCCCATGCTTGTTGCAGACACTGATGGTCTGTAGGTCAGACTAGAGTGAATAACTTGTAATGATTGAAACCGGGAAGAACAGGACATGGTGCAAGCTGGGCTTCCCAAACAGAAGAAACTCACTGGAAATAAGTCCAGAGGTACAGTACTAACATCATAAACCAGATCACTTCATAAAAGTTAAAACCTGCCCATTTTCATAACCTCTGTAGTATTTTACTGGAAAAATACTTCAGTATTCCTAATGACTAGCAGAGGCTGTGTTATCCACTGACAATTACATACACACACACACACACACTAATCCCTGCAAGCTCAGCAGACTGCTAATACATATGTCCTGTAATTTGTATCTCACTCTATTCCTCACTGGCCCATAAAACACTAGGAAAGATGATCAGTGTAATATTTTTGTTCTTTTCTCACAGCGTGAGCGGAGATCCTTCTTTTCTGGAATAATTGTTATACAATATGGGAACCAGGGAATTTCTTGCAGACAATAGTCTGTTACAGTCCCACAACACAAAAATTAACATCTTATCCTAACAACTCTATGTCCCCTTCTAATTACCCTTTTCCGTACCCTCTTCATAGTTTTGTCTTACTGAGGTTCTTAGCCAGCAGAAAATCTTGCATGTGGGTTGCAGTCCTCTTTGTTAATGCTATCGACACAGAACGGACAGTTTTCAAAAAGCGCAACAAGAAGGCAAGCAGGTATTATGTCATCACCATCCGTCACCCGGTATGTCAGCCTTTCAGTAAGTCCAATCAGCAGGCTCAACAGAATCATTCATGTTCTAGGAGTCCTCTGTTCAACAGGGCTACTGTATCCATTGCCATTTATCCTAAAACTTTTCTTAAATTTAATTTAAAACACATGTCAAGTTTACACAATGCAAAGATCATAATTGGTTTTGCCCAGCAGTGGTGATGAAGCATTCAGTATTTTTATTTCAGCTGAAAGCTTATTCATAGAATCACAGAACTATTCAGGTTGGAAAAGACCCTTGGGATCACTGAGTCCAACCATCATCCCTACTCTACAAAGTTCTTCCATTTTCCTTTTTCTTTCCTTCCATTTTTTTTACCTTGTGGAGCTTGTGTATATTTATATTTACAACCTCTGCATTCAACGGCCACATGCCTTATTTTCACAGATGGCCAGTGGAAGACTTCCCCTCCCCCTTTTCTTTTAGTAAAACCTGCCTTTGGTTTTGCTGCTTTTGTCACAGTGCCACTACTCTCAGTTAGCAAGTGCCTACGCATGGGAGGGAGATATTCTGCAATGACAATTCTTTTTTATTCCCTCAAGGACTTCAGTTCTTTATTTTAAAATGCCTTCCACCCCCCCACACACAATTGACCATCATCTATTAAATGCCTAGATATGTTTTTCAGAGAAAAACTGTGTGTGACTTTAGTGAGTGCTATCTCAATCATCATTAATAGCAGAGGTGCATGGGTAGAGTTAGCTAATAAAAATGAAACATACAGAAGGAGGGACAAATTCCTGCCCTTGGATGTGTGCATGAAACTCCCACTGAAGTCAGGAAGAGCAGGCAGAGAGGCAAGGGAAGAAATGTGAATCCTTGCAGATGCTGAAGTCTGAATGGGAATTTTAAGTCCGTTCACTCCAAAGAGCAGAGATTAGAAACAGTCACAGGCTAGTGTGGATCAAGGAGGACTGCAGCTGTTTATACCTTAGTGGGAATTTTATTAAGCCCAATAAAGATGGATCAACTTCCTTCTGCAAAAAAAACCAACGTACAATTCATTTGGAGTTCTTGCTATGTCTTTTGAGCTTTTTGGCTCTTTGGGTTTAAGTTCTAAGCTGCGCCCTGCAGCCATGAAAACTAATTACTTCCTGAGGTTTTATTAGTATTTTTACATAATCACATCCCTTCAATATCTCAGGCTTTCAGCATGTTCATGGGCTCCATCATCTTCAGTTTAACAGAGGCTGAGCCTGATTCTTCTGTGAATTGCATCCACTTAGTCTCCAGAGGGAACAGCCTGTCCTGTTCTGCCCTTTCTAGTAAACAGGCATTCACTTAACTGTGTGACAAGCAGCCTGCTATGTTTTAGGGGTGCAGAACTTTACTTTTAATTGCATTGATCCTGGTGCTGGGGAATAGACAAGCTAAGGCTTACTGCACAACTAGGAAAATGTTGTGGGTTCTTTCTTAAGACATAGCCTAGATAGCATGTCAGCTTCTTCATTAGGGCTGGAATAAATGTAGGTAAAGGTACAGCAGCCTTCGTAATTTTAATACCTTCTAGAGAAAACCAAAAAGAATAGTCAATATATCTGCAATCCTGCCGCACAGTTTAGTCACCTACTGTTTAATAAACAATTGCCAGGAGAGAAGAGATGGTGTTCTTGCTTTCTCTTTACATGTTTTTAGACCCTCTTTCCCAGGATATCCTGCATGGGTTGTGGTTTTCATCTTGTTTGATTTTTGGTGTGCCACCTCTCTTCCTCAGGTAACCCTTCCTTGCCTTGCTGATCTGTTGTAGCTGCACTTCCTGACTTGCTGTGAAATCCTCCATGAAAAATTTGCACAGTAGATTTCATCCAGAGATCTCAATACTCTTCACAATGGTGGGAAAATACCACAATCTCCATCCTGCTTATTTGGGGAAACTAAGGTGCTGCGATTGAACAATTTATGGAAAGGTACAGAGCATGTCAGCCCAGAAAGCAGCCTAGAAGAGAAACTGGGTCATGTAGTTCTTAGCCTATTTGCAATCAGTGGATTACAGCTGGATCTGGTTGAGGTCAATGTCTGTGCCCACACTGTGAAAACTTTCATAGGAAGGAAGGAGTGTCTCATTATTTTGCTTTTGCTTTCCTTTTTAGTTCTTCTTTAAAATAAGGGGCTGGGCCAGCCCTACCTGTGTTTTTTATTTAGAAATCCTGACTTACACTATCAGAGCTCATAACCAAAGAAAAGGACTTCAGTGTTCTCATTTCCTGTAGAATTGCTATGTCACATCAGTTTGTTTCCAAGTCAAATAATATATTTTACTGAGGAGGTCATTCTTTCTTGACTAAAGAATTCAAAAACAAATAAACAAAACAATTTTAGGAACCTGAGCCCTGGCAAGTTAGGAGGTTTTTTTGTGGGTTTTTTTGGTGGCTCTATCTTGTCTTTAGTATTTTGGAATGTACTGGCTTGAGAGCCCTTAGAAACCAAAGACCTATGTCCACAGCATATGGCAAAGAAAACGACTAGATAAATTTAAGCAAATTCTCTCGGTGACTGGGTGTCTGTTCTGGAGAGGAGAGTGGTTAAATGTCTGGGCCTACTTGATCTTTTCCCCCTCATAGGGGGAACTCCTCATAGAGCACGTCTCTACTGAGTTCCTACATAGGACTTCATATGGATTACAGATGTAATGACTGCCAGACAATATTGAACCAATCTGGATTTTAGTACATACTGTAAACCAGAAGAACCAAGTGGTTCCTTTACCAAGTGATGCAGCCCGGATTAAGACTGAATGTAGTAATTCTGAAAGAAGTACCATAAAATCAGAAGAGGCACAAATAAAGGATGTTATTATTCCTTGCTTCTAATGTTGCTTTTAGGTTCTGTGACTGGATTATTCCATGAAAAAGAGATCTCAGATAAGCAAGACTGAAAGAGCTGAGGGGTGGTGAATGCATTGTTTCTTAATACGCAACTTTGATGCAACAACCAAAAAAATCTCCCAAATGATAAATTGCTGTGACATTATAAATAATCTTTCATCTTCTTTGGTGGTCCACAGAATTTATATAATTGGAAGGCTAAAACCCTTCTTTGTTGTTTCTTCCCTTTTCATTAGTACAGTAGAAGACTATAAAAGTGTGCAGCCAGAAGGGCTTTAACAATTACTGAGTCAACATTTGAAAGTCTCACTTTATTTTATCATTTCATGCATGTGCTTTTTATGAGTTTTACAGCCCTGCAAGCGTTACTTAAGCAAGGTCTATTGTAATGGCAGATCTCTAGCTGCTCTTTATTTTATTTTGCTTTTCCTAGTAACATGCCATCAACAAGAGCCACAATTCCACACTCCCAATGAAATTATGAGCATGAGGTTATAATTTTTAGATAAGATTCAGAAGTGCTAGTTTCAGTTCCTAAAACTACTAGTCTTACTAAGGAACCTTTGGCAAGTCAGTTAATATGTGACTCTGTTTCCCATCTGGTAACCAGAGTTAATAATACTGCCTTTCTTTGTGAAATTTTGTGGCTAAATTCACACAGAAAAACCTAAATCTAAATAGAAGATTGCTCGGAAAAGAGCCAGAAATTCTCTTACGGCAGTTATAGGTGTAACACGATCTGCACTCCAGCGTGGTTTGGACTGAGACATAGACAGTGTGCACAGTACCTATTTTGAAGTACCATGGCATTAATATGCAGGAGTAGAGCCTGGACTGCAAATAATTCATCATGTGCAAACCTCTGCTCACACCTCTCACTGCTGCCAGTGGTTCCTCTAAGTTCTTCCAGCTCTCTGTTACCCATAATGCCTACCTACCTCATGTTTTCCACATTTTGAAAGGCTATGGGTGAAGATGTATAACACAAGCTATTCTGATGTTTATTACTGAAAGAGGCAAAGAAATTACACAGAAAGATTACTTCTACAAAATCTTCACTCATGTCAGATGTAGGATAAGACTCTCCACCTTTTTGGAGAGCTAAGGAAAATATCATGATGTTGAATGGATAACACCTGGCACCACCAGTGCATCTGATAATTAAAGATACTTTTCTGTCATAAGCAGAAGAGAACTTCCATTGCAGGATCATAATCTAGCAGGTAATCTGCCTATTACTTGAAGATTTGGTGCATATTGACCAACGTATGTGTCTGAATGATTGATATTTACTGGGGCTTACTAAGAGACTTCTGCCTCAGTACCACAACATTAGATGCTGTCACAGGCCATGTTCAACAATCTAAGATAAAAACAATCTTATCAAAACTCAGTCTATTCAAAAATACCACCTTTAGAGTTTAGATGTGGGAATTTTTCCCACAGGGCAGAGTGGTAAGTAGCTGGACAAGCTGCACTTGGAGTGAGACGGGGAAAACTAAAAAGGACAGTAACAGGCTACCATCTGTCTCTTTTTACATATTGACATTGAAGGGAACAAAGGTAGCAAGCACTCTGACCATCAGTGTATTTCTAATTCTTAGGTACAAGAGCTGATGAGCAGGTTCCTCCTTGCAGTCCAGATGTAATTGTGTTTGGCTCTCTCCAGTTACTCTACAAATGCATTTTTTTTTCTCCTGGCCTTTCAGTTCATTTGGAGTAAGAAAAGCAGGAATGTGAAGAGATGTGCCTGCACACTCCTCCTCTGATGTTCTACACTGGCTGTATCTCTACAGGCATCAAACTGAGGCAAAATATTCATATCAGGGGAAACGGGGGTAGGGTTAGGGGAGTAGAAAAGTGAAGAGTGGACTGCTTCAGTAAAGCTGCTAATCTTGAATTATGCAATCGGAAAAACAGCTCTTGCCAAAATAGAATTCTAACAGAGTTCAGAGTACTGTCAGTGTTTGCCAAATACCCCAGCCAAAAGGATGTCTCAAAGAGGGGGAGGAGGGATCCGTTGCTGTATGCCCAGCATTCACAGTGTTTGGGAAGAGGTGTGGAGTCTTTCAGGAGTGGAGGCATGCACATGGTCTCAGATGCACTCTGGGCATTGGTACCACAATTGGTACCACAAGACAGGAGCAGCAAGGTCAGAGGGGAGTAAGCAAATCGATCAGAATGCCTTTATTTCTGAGACCTTCACATTCGTATAGTAGTGGGAGGAGTTCTGGCAAACATGATCAGGCTGTTCTACATATGTTTTGACTCTTCTTGTTTTATGTTTCTTCTATGAAAGAGACTGCAACCAAGTTCTTGTCATTTTTAGATCAATGTTTTGTTAAACTATGACAGCTATCCATGACAGAGAGCCAAGTAACTTTTGCAGCTGACCACAAATCTGAGTTTGACTTGTGGTGCTTAGTCATTTTTATATATATTTTTTCTACATGACACATTCCATGTGTGTATGTGTTTTTCATTGTGCTTTTAAATATAACTAGAACATTGCTAGGAGCTGTGGTACAATCTTCTCCAGCAGATTACTTTCTTTGATTAATAAAGTTTTAGAAACTTCTCATCACGTTGTGTCTGTTGATGAGACCTCTCTGGTTATTCTTTGAACAATTGGGCGATTGTGGAATTGATTGGTCTCTACAGTGTTACCTTCTCTGGTTTGCCCATTACAATTTTTAATGGTCCAGAAAATAGAGCTCTTGCTGCCCCTGTGGAGAGTCTCTCCTACAATCCAACAGAAGTTACCATTAGGTAGTTTTTTCTAGTCTCCAATGAAGTTCTTAATAGAGGAGAAAGCTGTTTATAAGATGCCTTTCAGCCTTCTGGGGCCTAATCCAAAACTCAAAAATTTAGAAGAACAGGAATCGCTTCATCTTTACCAAGAGAACCCTATGTTTCTCCTCCTGCAAGAGCAGAAGCGTTCCTTACCATTTGTTTCTCTGCTTCAAGCAGTCTGATTTTTAGCAGGTCTCACAAGCAAGACTTGGCAGTGTTTCCCTGCGTCTGGACCAGCTTTGCCTGTTCATCATGGCAGTATTGGTTCTATGCTGCAATTGATGCCCCTCATGCATTGCTTGGAGGATGAATAGCATTTAATACTTCTGGGGTGTGGGGCAAATCTGAGACAAAGGGATTATCACACTGATTGTTTTCTTGTTGCTTTAAAATCCTGAAAGCATGTGTGATTTCATCAGCTGAATACTCTTCCCCATTTCTCTCTCTGCCCAGCAAGACAATTGGATGTAGAGCTTGATATAATGTTAAAATAAGTTTAAGGCATCGTCCAGTTTAGTGTGCAGGAATGTGCTACTGCCTCCGGAGTTGCAGTGCTGTCTCACAACTACTTCATTCAAGTGTGCTGCTCAACCTCATGTGCATGTACTGCAACTTTTCTCACTGGATGGTACCACAGCTTGCTACTGAGGACACAGCTAATCCAACATAGCAGAGTGGTGGCAGTTTTAAAAATGTGTAATTTGCTGTGGAATTAAGATAATGGTGATAAATAGATCCTCCTTTTACATAATCTTGAAACCGTTGTGGATCTCTTTTCTGAAGTTCTTAAGTAGGTTCTGTGAGAGGCCACTGGGCTGGCAATGTCAGCAGGTTGCCGGTTTCTTTAGGGTCAAGGAAGAAATTATTTTTTCTCTTTGTTTCATCAGAGGTCCCATAAATACTTTGCCCATGAACTCTGTAGGAAAGGTAAAAACATGCTCCCATCAAAACAAACAAACAAACAAACAAAACCCAAAAAAAACCCCAAAAACTCCAGCGTGTCATCAACTGAATGCTTTCAGGCAAAACAACATGGGAATGCTGCTTAGCCCCTTTGAAATATTTTGTAATTCTAAAGGCATTTCTTTATGTCTGGATTGGGGAAAATCAGCTGCCATGTGTTTAATGGGAAGAGCGTAGGACAGGAAATAGGAATGCTGCTTACATACAGCCAGGCTTTCACATCCTGCCAGGGTGTCCCTGATCTCTTTCCACTCTCCTGATGCTGTTGCAGAGGCTTAGGAAAGAGCAGGCCTTAGACTTACTCTTGCCTGAGTACTTTTTAAACTGAGAAATTTCTGCACATGAACACAGAAAAGTACAGCTGACTGTTTTGACATCCTCTGTTTCAAGAGCAACGTGGTGCAGAAGTCCTTTTCAACTGTCACCTTATTGTTGCTGATTGAATTATATTATCATTCTCTATGTTTAAATAGCAGGGAGCAAGTTGTCACAATGTTGAAAGGGTGGTTTCCACTGTGTCCCATGTTTTGGCTGTCCAGAGAGCCCCCTCCAAGCACTGTGGCTGGCAGTGCAGCCCAGCAGCTCAGCACTCATCTGGCATTCCTTTGCAGCCCCTCTTCAGTCACGCCTGCGCTCCCTCACATCACCCGATGTGACCATACCTCAAAATGCAAAACTTTGCCCAAGATGGATAGCAGGAGAGCATCTGTAGTCTTGTGAGGTCTCACTCTGATAAATGTGCTGTGCCCGGTGTGTACCTTGCAGACAGCATGCCGGAGTATTTGCTGACCTTAAGACCCAATCAGATCATGTCAGCAGAGTGTGGTTCTGAATGTAACTGCCTCTGACTTCAACAGCTGCGTTTGCTGCATAAAGGAAGAGCTGTTAAGCCTGTGCCCTTTGCGCTCTCTGCTCTGTTTCTCTAAGAGGTTTATGCATGATTCAAGAAAAGTCTGCAACAGAATAACTCCCCTCCCCTGTAATACACCCAGCCAGAGGAGATGTTCTGTTGTATTTTAGGTTGGTGGCAGCATTTTTAAGGGATTTCTGATAGAAATGTTTTTGAATCATCATGAAGTTGACAGTAAATAGAGAGTTTTTTTGAGGGAAAACTGTTGACTGGCATTATATAGCTGAAATCCATTTGGAAGAAATACAGAGTCAACTTATTCCTGAATGTCTGTCTGCTGATGGGCTGCTTTGGAAATGAGAGCTGATTTAAAACCGGTAGATCAAAGAGTTTGGTAAAGCTAAATGCCTGAATAGTTCAGGTGTTATTCAAAGCTTCTCCAAGCTTTCTGGATCTGCTGTGCCTGGAAATGTTACAGAAGCCCTTTTGCTTGTGATAGCCTGACTCTGCTGCATGAGCTTTTCCTGCAAAAACTGAATGGGTAACTCCTCTTGCACTCTTGCGGTGCTGATGTGCCTTCGTATAGACAGAGCACCAGGAGTGTGAAAGGAATCCACAATGGAAATGAATGTGAGGAGAAGACAAGTCAACCTCACATTCCCTAAACTTTGTGAGTATACGAAGTTGAGCTGATTAGCTTCCTTTCAAACTCTCTCCAAAAAATCTATGTGAAATAGCTTACACGAATTTGAACTGTTTTTTGAATTGCAGATGCAGGGACATCACATCGCAGAAAGCGTTTCTGTATTCGTATTGTTCTCTTTTCTGTTTTCTTCTATAATACAATCCAGTGACATTATTAGGCTACATAGAACAGTTGTAAAGTCTTTGGTTGCCATGTGAAATCTGGAAGTTTTTTTTAGTTTGTTGATCTTTCACAATCGTCAGGAGTGGAATAGAGTAACAAAACACCAGTCTTTCTTTCAGGAAGAAGCTCAAAAGAATTTTTTCAACTGGAGCCACTTTATTATCATTCCGTATCATGTCATTTTCTTAGCTTTGCAAAAGGCACAGTGCCTAACATTTTGAAATGTTACTATTACTTTCCTGAAAGATTTATTTTTAAACATATGATTGTCAGCAAGATAGAATGTTTATGAGTAAAATTCATTGGGAAAACAAAAACAGTTGGAAAATGGAACACCTTTGTATTTGTGAAATCAAACAATTTGGGGGGGGGGGAAGTGAGGTGTTTTGCAGAGAACATTGGAATTAATGGCCCTGGCATGTTGTTCTGGCAATGCCTTTAGACACCACTGCAGCCTGACAGATGAATTGGCAGCATGCACTAGCCTGTTGCAATCCAGGGTTCACAGATAGTTCTGACTGGATGAATGATGGACGGGGTGTTAGTAGGGTTGGGCAAAACAGTCTGGATGAGAACACAAACTGCTGCCCAAGTATCATGCTTGAATCAGGCTGACCCTTTCCGAAGGTCTGAATAACTTTGAACTGCCGGGGGTGGGTGGGGGGAGAGTGGAGAGTGGAGAGGTGTCCCCTGTGGGCTGCTTCCTAAAATATTGCCTTTTAAAAAAGAAAAAGGGCAGAGTCAGCCATGTGTCCACGCTTTGATTGCAGGCTGGGAATAGAGTAAAACAGTAAATACATTGCAAAAGAGTGTGTATCATCTAAACTTCCAGTCCAGCTCTGCAGTCCTGGGGACATAGAGAACTGAAGCATTCCTCAGATGTGCAGCCAATTTTACTGTGCCTAACTAAACCAATCTTTTCAACACTATGAAGTTTGCTCATCACTAGCTAATAAGCATGTTTTGAGAAGGACTGAATAGAGTCTGCAAACATATCCTTTCCAGAAAAAAAATAATACTATGTATTGTTAAATACCTGACTCAGTAAAATGTTGTGAATTGTTATCCAACTTCCTTATCAACCTTCTAAATTACACATGCGCTTTCCAGTGATAGTGTTTAATTTTTTTTGCTGATGCAAATCCCGTCATCTTACCCATATAGGACAAAACAACACTGGAGACCCTGACTCAACAACTGGCAGTAAAACAGAGTGAGGACGGGAAGTTTAGCCACACAATGATGGATTTCAACATGAGTGGAGATTCTGACGGTCAGTACAAATGGCTTATCCTTATTTCCACGTTTGCATGTACATGTCAATGGGATCTGGAGGAGAATCCAAGTGCGTTGGAGGCCTGTGAGGAGTAAGAGCAGTTAGCAGTAAGTGACTATGAAACAAGGCAGGAAAAAATGATTCATCGAGTGGTGGTTTAAGTCTGGAGGTGATTTTTAGCCATCTCTTTCATACACTGCATTTCCCAAGACTGGACCAAGAATTTATATCTGATGGTAAAAGGGAATAAAGGAGGCAAATGGATGTGGGATAAATGAGATCACACAGTGAGTCCATGAATTGCAGACCTGGTCATCCATAGATGATGCACACTCTGCATCTGTAAGAATTTTTTTGGTTTGATGAAGCAAGTGTAATATTAATTCTTTCTCTGCTGTTGCTTATGTTGTTATGGAGTGGTAAACGCAGAACTAGGAAGATTTGTACATGTTGATTCACTAGTCAGAGACGTGCTTAAGAAAAAGTCCTGATGTTGCCATTTATTGCCCCCTTCCCATCACAAAAAACGGCAGAATATAGGTAACATGACCAGCATTCTGTAAGGAAGAAAGGAAGAAAGTAAAAAGAAAACCTACATGGATAAGCGTTGGGTTTACAGTGATAATAGTAAAAGACGTTTTAGAAAAGCTGTTCAGTGCTTTGTGTTGGAAAAAAACAATTGAAACTCCTCATCAAGTCTATGCTAAGTGATACTGAATCAAAAGAATACCCAAAAACAAACCAGCGTATGGTATTTCTTACTGCTTTAAGTACAAAAAAGAAACACTTTAACCTATTGGGATCACTGACTTAGTGAATGTAACGTGACATAGGTTACTGATGGCAGAGGAAGCTGCGTAATGAAGCAAAGGCTGGGAATGTTCTTCTCCTTTGTTTCAGGAAGCGCAGGAGTTTCAGAGTCTAGAATTTATCGGGAATCCAGAGGACGTGGCAGCAATGAGCCCCATATCAAACGTCCAATGAACGCATTCATGGTGTGGGCTAAAGATGAAAGGAGGAAGATCCTTCAAGCCTTCCCTGACATGCACAACTCCAATATCAGCAAGATACTAGGTAAGAATGATTGAGCACTGTTCTTTCAGTAGCAAAACTGAAAAAAAAATTTACTGAATGGAGCTGAGCACCTGACGCAACAGAATTACTGTCTCTACATCATCTATCTTACTACTTGGTGCCTTGCACCAAGGACGACAGCAGCTTCCACTGTGCTGCCCAGCAATATACATTATCTATAACATAAAATGGTCTTGTGTCTTTGTAACTACTGAGATTGTGGTGGCCATTTTGTTACAAAAACATGAACTGAATAGACAAAATCAGTTCATTTCATTAGGTTGCTAAAGAAGCACAAAATGACTGCTATCATTTATTTGCCTACATATCTCATATGACTAGATTCTGTGGGGGAGCACACCACAGCATTTGATTTGTGCCTTAGCACTTTCTGTTCAAACCAATGGCCATAGGGAAAAGATCCTAAAATGCATCCTTTTATTTTAGACACTGACAATTTTAAGCATTTTTTATTACCTTCCTGTTCTATTAAATTTGCCTTTAGTACATGATCTCTATCACAAGCTGCTTTTTTTCTAAATATTCTGAAAAGAATCCTGAAATAAAAAAAGAAACATCAGAACTAATTTACGTATCCTCTACTGTTCACATCCCAAGCAATATTTATCATGAACATCATCTACTGAATTTCATGCCATAGTCTTCCAACTTTTCACTACTTGCTCAAATGCCTAGGTCCACATTCTGTCCTCAGTTATTCCGCTAGGACACACTGAATGATACAGAAGGTGAATAATGAGGATCTCTGAGGCTAATTAATTACTCTTCTGCAGAAAAAAAATAATAATCTGTGACCAAATTGGAGTTACTGCATTTTTACTGGTAAAAACTGTATTGCAGGAACTAAACATCCCTCAGGCCAATGGGTAAAACCTCTTTGTTTTGCAGACTACTCGAGAGTTTATAGCACAATTGTAATGGCAGCATTAACCAGCTGCAGGGCTGGTAAATATGCCTTTAGACTGGTCAGAGGTTTGAAGTTTAGTTTGATTTGAGTGATATTATGAAAAGCTAGCAGGGGGCAAGTGGAAATGAGATAAATTGGTCGGAGAGGTAGAATGTATTGGCTGTGGATGGCAGATGTGACAATATTAACCTATGATTAAAAGGGTTGTACAAGATGATTAGATTAGTTATGGGAACAGGATTAGAAGACTAAATTGGTTATGTTAATGGTAAAATAACCTTATACTGGTTAAAAGGGATTATACTGGTCAGAGGTGTATGATGTGATTAGACTGAGGACAGGGCAGTAATAGTTTTGGTCTGTTTCTAAGTTGAGAGTAGACCTGGTTAAACCTTTTTTTAAATAATCAGCTTCAGAAATCTACACGATCATTCTGAATGGCCCTTTTCATATAAAAAGTACAAAGAGAGCTTGATGTTTTCACTCTTAACTGATTGTTTTGGATAATAACCTCCGACAGCACGCTGCTAATTCATTCTGCTTAAAACAGGCGCTTGAGCTGGGCTGACATTTTACGCAGTCTCTGGGGATTCTGGTTGACATTTTAAAGGGCTTCTAAGCATTTTATAATACCCTAAAATCTGGTTTTAATAAGCCATTCTGCTGAAATTGTTAACATAAGGAATCACCTTTTACTATTTGGCACTAGATCAGGGAGATATGGGGACATCTTTTTCTGATTAGATATACAGTAGTTGGAGCAAAATGTGCAAATTCATTACAGATCCTTGAGGTGACAGACAGTATAGCTGACTCCAAACTCTTTCTGTTTTGCTGCCAGATATGGGGAAAAACAAGGTCTGAAGCAGTAAGAGATGATGTTTCTATTTCTTTCCAGCATCAAATTTAACTTTTTTATTCCACCTGTGCAATGGAAAGGGTTGTCCTGACATCTTCATTCTTGACAGAAACATTACAAAGGTCTTCCCTCAGCTGCAAAAGGCCAGTCTTTTGAAGTCAGCAGGGAGCTCCCTGTTAACTGGCATAGGGTGAGCAACTAGAAGCTTACAGTTCAGCCAGGTATTAGGGTCTCTCTATTAGAAAGCCACAATTTTCCCGTACCATTTTTTTTGCAGCACTGCCAGACATCAAGGTCAGAGAGCTTGTTGTCACGGGGAGTGGCTTAGATGGAGTTGTCACTGGTTGAGGGTCATTTTTATAGTAAAATGAGAAAAGGTGCCCTTCCCAGTATTAGAATTCTCTAGGGATTATGTTTGACACAGTGGTATTATGTTTTGGGCATAAAAATGAGATACATGGATTTGTCACTAAATTCATCTGTGCATACGTTTGTCATCCATCTGTTCATTGCAACTTAAACTTGTGGATAATTATTATTTTTTTTTAGTAAATGTTAAAATATTGCTAAAATGGGTCTGCTGGACCCTCACGATTTAAGAATGCATTGTTTAGATATTTTTGTAAATATTTTAATTAATTTCACTGAGAAATCTACATAAAGAGATTAAGAAAACATGAAGTTAGATACTACCTTCAGAAATTCTCTCATGGATCTGAAGGTGTGTGAATACAAGCCTATACACATAACGATATGAGTGTTTGTGTAGATGAGGTTATTTTTTAAATGTAAAATCAACCGGATTCAGATACTTAGATTGAAAAATGTCAGCCTAATGGACTATAAATTAGACAATATTAGAAACAGCTGAAAATTCTTGTCAGAGAAACTTGGCTTAAAAGCAGCGATAAGCAGAGCTCCCAACCCCACCTGGTGCCTGCACGTGTGTGCTCGGGCACAAGTGCCGGGGCACACATGGGGACATCTCCTGTCTGCCCTGGGCTTGGAGAGCTGACCTCTACAGTCATGTTCACAGGCATTTTGCTGGGACTGCTCCACCTGCCTGAGCTCAGTTTGGGGGCAGGAGCTGTGTTTGGTGCTGCAAAGGCTTAACATTTTCTCATTTCTTTTCTAAATACCTCAGCCACCAGGTCAGGGAGAATTGTGTGAGAATCCTGCTTGCCATTATGTATACAATGCAGCAAGGGGAAAGAGCTCTGGTTTTTATAGTCAAGGAGAAAAGCCTTGCATACTTGACCCACTCAAAGATTTCTAACACTGGTGGTGAGCAGAAAGCTCACTCAAGATTGTAAATCTTCCTTTAAAAAGAAAGATTTTTCAAGATTCTTCAATCACACCTTGCTTGGGCTTGAGCTTAGCGCTGTGCGTAAGTGCCCGTGTGTGCCTCTGTGTATTAATTGACACATTAAAAAAATGGCAGATAAAGCTATTACTAATACATTTTGTCCAAACACGAGGTACTTTCAACCAGTTTTAGTAGGTTGATTGATGATACTCATTCATAGCCTAGCTTGCCTGTGGGTGGAAGTTCAAAGATCAGAGTTATGTTTTCTTCAAATTTTCATAATTAATTAAGACCAATCAGAGAGCTGTTTGGATTTTGTATCTATTACTAAAAAATAAGTGAAAATTATAAAATGTAAAAAACACGGGTTTATCATCAGAAATGTGCCCTTTTTCTAAATTTCTTTTGACAGGATTGTTTGTTTAATTATTTATGATACTTGAAAACGTACTAGTCAGTTATATTTAGTATATTTTGTAAAAATGGTAAAGTCATATTAAGAGGAGATATCACTGCAGAAGGCAGCTATTAAAAATTTTCTAGGAAGAGCGGTGACAATGCCAGGATTTTTCTTGTATTGAGTTTGCAGCTTAGAAAGGAAAAACATAACAAATGACATTTATATATAAATATTGTATGTGTAACTGTATGTACAAATATTATGCATAAAAATTTCAGTTTTTTATGGCCCTGATCCTGCAAAGACTTACGTGTTTGCCTAGCTTCACCCACTATTTACAGATCTTTTCACATGATGGGGTAGGAACTTGCCTGTCCAGATCTGACTGTATGATTATAGCAAGTGAGCTAGGAGGATAATTGTGCTGCGATATAATATTTTCACAGCAATTTTGCAACAATGTATTCTAATTTCTACCTTTCTGTCTATCCATCGGCCTCAGAATGTATCTGACTTCTACACTGCAGGTCCCCTCACAGTTTGCAAAGCAGACGTCAGGATTTGTGTAAAGACTGAGGTTTTCAACTTTATTATTCATAAATAAAGGCTGAAACAAATAAAAGCATCAGAAGCAAATGGGACTGGGGCTGTTTTTCTGGGATTACAGCAGGCGTGTGATGAGAGGACTCTAGGTTTAGACTAGTTTTTATTATTTTCTTCAATAGCTAAAACACCAGTGTGCAGTGTCTATGAGGTAGAATTTTGAAAGTAGACCTACATCTGCGCATCTTCCAATAGGGCTCTTACATAGGCTTTACCCTGAATTCTTAACATTATTCAACAGGGGCAGTACCTATGTTTCCATCTTACACAGCATTAGTGGGTGTTAAGTGTTTTGGCACTCTCCACATGTTTATCACTGTGTCATTTAGCCCAAAACCTAGGAGGCATGTGTGGAAAGTTGGTGTAGCTTTTTCTAGCCACTCTCTTTGCCAGAATAAGCTTGGAGCAATTTCTCTGCAGGAGACAAGGCTGCTGACCAGGACTCTGACCACAGAGGTTTTCTGCCCTGTGTAGCGCAGACCCCTGCCACAGATCCCCATGCGCAGACACTAGCTCTGTGTGGCATACAAAGTGCCAAGGGGGAGTTCTAGTCCAAGTTCTAGAAGCTATTTAGTCATGCTAATATGGTGCTGCACCTAAGTTAATTATATTATTAAGCTGTTTCCCATTCCAGATCTAGCTGAAGGATCTCTATGTGTTGTAAACATCATGAAAAATTATGGGTTTGACTCCAAAGTAATGTTTACTAGGAAAGGGCTGTCCATTGCTCCTCTGCAGAACAAAGACATCAGTATATTTCCAAATGGGTTATCTCTAGGTTTGAGGTCAGGCTGTACCAGCCTGTTCGCCCTTCATTTCAGAAACCCAAACTGCCGCTTGGAATAAAGACTCAGAGAAGATGGGGAAAATGGTGTCAATAATGAGAAGGGGCCTTTCCAGAGGGAACCAAACTGTTTTCCTTCCTGGGAAGGGATAACTGCACTCTCAATATTGCCAATCTTGGGGGCACACTGAGCTAAGACCAGCCTGAGTAATAGCATGAACTCAGTACGGTATGAGTAACCATAAAAAATAAAGAACAAGAGGAAGTCGAGTATGACATATGACATTATGAAGCTATTAAACTGAGAAACTGTCCAAGCTTTTTTTTTTCCAGTGGGGAAATTGACTATTTTCCAATAACGTTTTCCTTCTAGGCCACATGTTTCACGGCTTGGACCATTTCTGTTTTTTGAAATCTGTCTTGCCCTGAAGCCCTTCTGTAGTTCATGGAAAAATAAAACAGGATAACTGCTTCAAGAATTTTTACTTTTCTGCTTCCATATTATGTCCTTTAAGAAATAATAATTTATGAATTTCAGGAGGTATTTGAAAACAATTTTAAAGTCTTCATTATTTCCCTCGCTCAATATCCACACTAACATAGGCAGAGTGTCAGAAACAAGCTTGCCAGCAATGAAGCCATAGTGTGGCTCTGTGAAGAGGTGTGCCAGTATCCCACTGCTCTTCCCTTCATAACACATACTAAATTCTTGAAGATGGTTCTGGCAGTGTTCACCAGGACTTGGTCTTGGAGTTAAAACCCCACTGAGACATATGGGATAGTTTATAGCTTTTAGAGGCATTGCTTCAGGGTCTTTGCAGGCTCCTGTACCCAGCAGCATAGCATTAATGATCAGTTCATATTCTGCTTCTCACAAAACCGGAAGCTGGAAAGATACGGTGTTTATCATGAAAGACTAAGCTGTAGACACGTGCATATCCAGAGTTGATGCCTTGATCCCTCTCTGGTGGAGCACAGTGACTAGATGGCAGCACACGGGAGTGGTGCCTCTGCTAGAACAGGAGGTGAAAACAGGCCCATGGTTGAAGGAAAGTGGGGGGAACGTGGCAGAGCAGGCTCCTCTGTATCTAAAGGGTCTTTGGCCATTCCGCTACAATGCACTGCTTGTTTTCCATAAAAAGTGTCAGGGATTGCTCGTTATCAGGATGATGGTTTTATTTCCCACCTGAAAAACATTAGAATGTAGATAAGTTTACGTAAAATACTGAGACAAAACTTGTAGTATCATCTTTCTCTGCCTCTTGGCCATACCCAAGAGGTTTACCAGCCAAATACAAACAAGACCCGACCCCTGTCTAGAAGCTCTGACAGCTTCCCAGCCCAAAGCAAAATGACCGTAGGTATCTTGTTCTGGGTGACCTACTTGTTTCTCTGCCTTTCAGTGTTTGTGTATGAGTAGAATCTCATTTATTATTATTTTTTATTATTTTTTTTTTTTTTCTGGTGACAGGATCTCGCTGGAAAGCTATGACAAACCTAGAGAAGCAGCCATACTATGAGGAGCAGGCCCGACTCAGCAAACAGCACCTGGAGAAATACCCAGACTACAAATACAAGCCCAGGCCGAAGCGTACTTGCCTCGTAGATGGCAAAAAGTTACGCATTGGCGAGTACAAGGCCATCATGCGCAACAGACGCCAGGAGATGAGGCAGTATTTTAATGTTGGGTATGGGACCTTTAAAAACTACTACTTGTTTCAGCAAAAAAAAACAACAAAAAATTTCATGGAGAATTCTTAATTCAGTGTGGTAGATGTTATATTTTATTGGCAAGAACATCCTCTATTGCTAACAGAATATGAAGCGTTTGCTTTGAAACAACGTGTTCCAGGAGGAAGTTGGGCAGTTAGGGATTTTTGTGTTGGCTGTGCTGTGTACTCATCTTATAGCTGTGGCCAACTGTCTCATTTCCACTCTGATCATGCAAAAGAAAAAAAAACCCTGAAGATTTTCCAGTGAAACATAAGTCTTCTATTAAAACCTTATAAGTATTACTTTATTATGAGGCCTCTGAGAGTATATCTGAATGAATCTTTGGTAGTACCTTCTGACCCAAAAAGCCAAAAATACAAGTTTGCATTCAGCATGATCTGTGGCGAAGTGGTCTGCAAAAGGACTGCTGAGCATACTGAACTTCAGCTGGAATATAGACTTGGCTCACTTAATTCATATCAGGCATGAAGTTGTCTTCATTGTTCATCGTCACAGCATTTGTCATAGTAGTGAGTGTCTTCCAGTACAGTATGCTAAATGCTTTGTGTTGAGCATAAATGTCAAGAAGACTGGTTCTGATAAACAGCTTGATATGGTTAGATTAAAATCTCCTAGAAAACTAGCGTGTATTTTCCTTCTGCAAAGACTCCTTGGTTTTGGTTACAGCAGATCAAAGAATTATAAATAACCAAATATTCCGCAATATTTCTGTATTCACTCCAGAAAATTAAAAGCTAGACAGCGGTCTTGAAAAAAGGGAAAACCAGCATTAAGAATAACCCTCAGAAGTAATGGAATTTGCGTTCTGTTTCATCTGAATTTGGAATCATTTTAATATTAACTGAGTTGCACATCTCTTTAATTAATGGCTAGAAGTAGCAATAAAGGAGAGAATATCTGTCCAGCAACTGTAAAGTGTCATCAGACTGTGTTTTAAACAGCTACAGTGTGCATTGTTATAATAAGCCGCTCAGCAGAGAAATTTGAGCTGCTTAACCCTGTGGTGCTGGCAGGTCCAGTGATCCCAATGGTAAGCACTGAAACAAACACAGGGAAGTCAGCCAACATTTGGCATCAAGAGATTAGAAAAAGAGGAGGGGGGCCTTCTGGAAAAAGAATAGGTGGCAACAGAGCCCCCAAAATACTGCTTATCTGGTTAACATGCATGCTTCATCATGGGAAAAAAAAATAACCTTGTAACATTCTGCATATTATTTAGCTTTCCAAACAAGGCTGACATTGAAATCAAGTCATTTCTGAAGATAATTTGCACTGGGGCATTAGAACACAGAAACTGGGGTGAAATCTTTATAGAAGTTACTGACAGAGTCACCGATGTCTGCAGTGGGGTCAGCGTTTGATGCTGGCAGTCACAACACCACAGTTGCATTCCTGGTTTTAGTTTCCCATCTGCTGCATTGCCCAGTACAGGTCATTTAGAGCTAAACTTCCAAACACCATTCCAGCTCTTGCCTGGGCACCAAAATAAGTGATCTGGCTTACAAAAGCTGTGGCTGTGCCAGCTGCTGGGACATTCTGAAGGCCTATCCAAAGGTATCACAATGGGAGGGATTGGGCATTTTTTGCAGGTTTTGAATTTAATACTTTATGCCTCAGTGTCCTCATCTTTAATGGTGGTGTGGCAAGCTCACCTGACTGGACTGCTGAGAGCCCTAATACATTAGTATCTCAGTGCTGCTTTGAGATCCTGTGGAGTGGACATCCTATAGAAGTGGAAAAATACTATTCTTAAATTATTTAATATTTGGAAAGCAGTCTGAAAAGCACCATTTAAGTGCAAAGTGTTCCTAGTGTTAAATATTAAAAGCAATTTAAGTGTGCTGAATCTTGTTAGAGAAATGCTGACTCCAAAAAACAAAAGCCTTCCTATTGAATTAGAAATAAAATGCAAATTAGATCCGCTCCCTACTTTAAGAGCGAGCTATATCTTCAGCTGCAACAACTTCTACTTGTTTCAGAAACTCAGAAATAAGGCCTGTGAGGAGGGAGGCCTCGCTCCAATGGCAGGCAGGAAGTATCTGAAAATGCAGCAAGCAATTCCAAACAAATGTAAAGCTGTTTGGCAGAGGAAAGTCTTTCAGGATCATTGTACTGTGCAAGGCTTACTGTACAGCCAGGGCACAGGCAGGCAGGGGAACAGGGGAGGGTTTCATTCTTAATAAGAATGTTCATCTCAAGAGACTCTGCCCTGTCTCCTGTGGCAAGGCTTTTCAGTGCAGATGGACACACTGCTGATGACATTACAATGTGCAGCATGTTCTGAAGAGTATTACTGCAATGGAATTACTTCATGCAGCAAGGAAACAAAAGGAGCATGAATTTTAAACCTCTAGCCTTGCTGGGACCCTGAAGCTTCTCAGGGAAACAAACAGTGGTATAACACAGCTAGTGTTCTTGATGCAAAAGGAATTTCTATGGCCTCGAATAATTCTTCTTTCATTACTGCAGACAGGTTTCCAAGGCTTAGATGCCATATAAAGGCATCCTGTAGAGGATTTTCTCAAATGCTCATGTTGCTTGCTTGCTGTTTATTTATTTTTAAATAATGCATGCTTCCTTTTTAAGTCTGCCTTTTCCCAATTTTATCCACCTTCCTTTAAAGGTTCTGCTTTTCACAAGTGTTGCTCACTGTGGAGACTATCACCTTCCAGTGCGAGGCCCTTAGTGATCATCTTATAAACGCGAGCTGGCCTCAGAAGGCCCACTCTTCCTCTCCCTAATAATGGCCAGGTCCCTTGAGTGAATGTGGAGTAAGCATTGCCTCTTTGGAGAGACCTGCCTTGCTTTCTCCTCAGCTGCTGGTGCTTCCCTACAACACCTTCCCATACTTGTTCTAACTATCTAGCTGTCGCCACATCCCTCCTTGGCCGATATGTTAGTTTTGTGTCTATTCCTGCAGCAGCTTGGATTATTTAAAGGGAAAATTTTTCGAAATAGATGTTTTTTAAGTTGGACCACAATTGAAGGGGTGGGGTTTTTTGGCTGGCATTTCATGGGACACCCAGTTTACCCAGTAAAGAACTTTGCATCACAAGCAGGCAAGCTGAAGCTGTGTAGTTCAGGTACAGCTGTTCCTGTAGTACAGGTACAGATGTTTACAGAGATAGGGTTTTGTGCTCAGTTAAGTTCCTTTGGGTTTGATGTTCATTTCAAGAGCCTCAGTCAGTGTTTCTGGAATATTGATAGAAGGGTTGTCTTGCAGGGGCCATCCAGGAGCTTCCTCTGCATGCCTAAGAGCACATGCTGTGGGCTTGCAAAGTGCTATTGTACTTGCCATCCCTTTACTCCTTCCAGCATTCAAACGTCCTTTTACTTTTTCTCCATGGCAGGCAACAAGCACAGATTCCCATTGCCACCGCAGGTGTAGTTTACCCAGGAGCCATTGCCATGGCAGGAATGCCTTCCCCACATCTGCCCTCCGAGCACTCGAGCGTGTCCAGCAGCCCGGAGCCCGGGATGCCCGTCATCCAGAGCACTTACGGCATCAAAGGTGAGGAGCCTCATATCAAGGAGGAGATGCAGACCGATGACGTCAATGGAGAAATCTACGATGAATACGATGAGGAAGAGGATGACCCTGATGCGGACTATGGCAGTGACAGTGAAAACCACATTGCGGGGCAAGCCAACTGATCAGGGTCCAAATATCTCGTGACCTACAGGACTTCAAGCAGAAAAGAAAAAAATAAATAACGCCCCATCTGGTTTATCCTTGCCAGTGGCCAAGCACATTAACTTTCTCATACACTGACTGTTACTTTAACTGTTAGTCTTAACTAGTTGGGACATCAGCTGACTAATAGACATCAGCCTGCATCAGAAGAAAAAAGGCTCAGAAGAAAGGAAACAAAGACAACGACGACAACAACAGAATGATATAAGCTATGGGTAAAATAATGCCAGTAATTCAGCTGCTATACCCAAGCACTGAAGTCTTACCCGTCGACCTTTTATTATTATTATTTTTTTTTCAAATAAACTTTATGGCTGTTTGTTCTACAATGTTCTAGAAATTCTCACTCAGGTACACAGTGCCAACAAGTGGCTTGTGAATGTGTTTTGTTGTTTTGTGCTACAGTTTAAAGAGAAATAAATTTTTTTTTTTTTTGGTAATGCACCTGACAGGAAAGAAAAAAGATAAAATTCCTTTTACCCCTCTCTGTCTCCTCCTCCTCCTCCTCCCTGGCAAATCTGGGTCAGAAGTGTGTGTGTGAGTGCGTGTGTGCCTGTGCGCGTGGCTGGCAAGGAAGGAAGTGGGGAGTCTGTTTCTGTTAACCCCAACAAGCAATTATTTCCTTTCAAGAGAGGACTTCTCTTCATCAGTTGCACACCATACTGAGTCTTTGAGCAAGTGCCAAATTTGTACTAAAGCGCTGAACTAGTCCAATTTGCTTTTTTTTTGGTTGGTTTCTTCTTTTTGTTTAGTTTTTCTTTTCTTCTGCTTCCTGCTCTGTCTCAAGTTAGGACAGTGTTGTATCTTAGACAATCCCTTGCAGAACCTGATATACCAGCAGCTGGTGAGATTAGACATATATTTTTGGTTTTGCTTTTGCTTTTTAAAGGAAACTGTAGGTGCCGTTCTCAGGTGAAAAAGAGAGAGAGAAAGAGAGAGAGACATAAGAAATTTAGAGAAAAAAATATTTTACGGTCTTGGATTTTCATGTGTGTGTGTTTATGGTACTAATAAGAATAATATTGGACTATTGTGAGCAAAAAGCATGTTCCAGAATGAAGTCCTGCACTCTCCAAATGACTTGGTCCGTAAGGAGCCTTTGCTTTTAATTTACACTTCAAGTGGCAGCATGTACAACATAAAAAAGGCTTGTCCAGACTGCCCCGGACAGGGCAACTGGAGACATTGCCTTCTCACTGAGCGTCCTTAGGTGACCACGATGCCCTGTTTTGATGAACTTGTACCTTCAGGGTGGCTGAGTACTGATCTCTGATTCAAAATGCGATTTTTTTTTAAACTGACATTTTTTTTCTCCTTTGCACTTGCAGAAATTAGAAATCCATTTTTAGCAGTGGCATGTTTCTATAGGAAGAAAGACTAATAGCTCTGAAGAGAGTTCCATAGTCAAAGTGGGCATGTAAGAACTTAAACCTTTGTGGTACTGAAGTTCCCTAGCTGCTGGCTCTTACAAGTGAAAAATTGTTCTTCTGGACTAAAGTATTTTCAGCATTGTTCTAGAGCTCTTAGATATGTTGCTTGGGCAGTTTTTGTGTTCCTTGGGCAACAGCAACTGGGTGAGGAAGGTGTAATCCTGAGCAGAAGTTAGCCTCTTGTATTTCCCATAAGGTAACTGAATGTTATGCTTTATGGCGAGGGGGAGAAGTAAATATAAATGAATGAAAAAGTGTTTTTCTTTTCGTCTCCTCAGTCTGATTTTTCTGTAGAAGGACCCAGGTTCATGTAGCAAGACAGAAGCATTAGATCTAAACCAACCAACCAAAAAGGCTACCCCTAATTTCAAACAGTGGCTATCAAGGAGCTCCTCTTTGGCCTGGGAAGGAAAGTCTTAGGATTGTACTGAGGCAAAAGCCTTCCTCTGAGTCAGTTTTCTGAGAGTTCATTGTGCTCCCCATTAAATTCCTGCTCCTAGAGAGAGACTCACTGCAATCCTTCTCTCTTTTAACGTGTAAAAGTAACTTTGTCTATCTCGGTGCCAGTGAGATCCCAGCCCAAATGTTCACTAGAAATGTGGTCTTCAGTACTTGGCAACATTGATTTTGCAAATGGTCCCTTAGTCGGGCAAGTTGAGTCCTTGGTGCCATCAGCCATTTAAGTCCAGGTACAGGATGAAAGGGGCAGGTAGGAGGAGACACTGGAAAGGAGGATGTGGGGGGTCATTCCGTGCCTCTCAAAATCCCACTTGAAGTGTAACTTGACCTCGGCAGATCTTGTGCAAAGCAAACAAGCAAATGCCGTTGAAGACTTAGGACAATACTCCAACAAGAAGTTTGGATGTGTGATAGTTTTACCCTGCATCATCTGTTTTGTTCTTCCTGTTTTCCCTTTTTTGGTTTCCACCTCTGCCTCAAAAATTTCTTTTCTATTTTCTCTCTCTCAGAAGATTTGCTCTGAAGTTATGCTTGGAGTAGCTGATCATATCCTCCATGTCAGAGAGGGTTCTTTTTGTTTGTATTTTATAACTGTGTTGGGTTTGGTTTTGTTTTTTTTCAGTTGAACTGCCTCTTCTTGCTAGTGTTGTAATGGTAATTATAATAATAATAATAATAATAATGGTCAGCTGTTCCCAGATTAGTAAATTATGTATAATTTATTTTATCCCTCCCCTTTTTTTAACTTTATTTTATTCTGTTCTAATTTGGCAGTGCAGCAAATGAAGCTGTTAGGCTATTTAAAATGGATACCCCTCCCCACCTTGCCTTTTTATATATATATAAATATATATATATACATATGAAAACAAATTGCTTCTTCTTCTACTCACACCATTCCTCTTTCTTTTATTTTAATTTTGGCCCCAGCCATGTCAACTTCTGATGTTTATTATGATGGAGTGAATTAATGGGAGTGTTGTTTTCAATCTTAATTAACTTCTGCTCTCTCATCACTCATTTTAGTTATTTAATTACACCAGTCATCTAGAGCCAATTTTTTTAAGCACTCTGTTTGGATAAGAAGGAAAAAAATAGACAATTGTTTTTTATATCGTTATTATGTACAATGTGAAAACAGATATTTGCTCCTTTTTTTTTTTTTTTTTTTAACTTTAAAATTTGTTCCCTGTCTTTGTGAACAAATTACTTCTGACTCTTGTGGGTTCACCTCACATTTGCTGGATGCTTGATTTCCACCATGTTATAGAGACTCTCTGGTTTAATTGTGTCACTTTGGGCTACCAGAATACTTTGTTTTAGCTCCAGGTAGGTGCCACTGTGGCAGGCATGATCGATTGGAGCAAGTCTTAGAAGCAGGGGCTGGAAAACTGGCCTTGGGGAAGTCAATGGGAAAAAGGCCCTTTGACTTCAGTGGGACCAAATTTCAGCCCCAAACTATGGGCTGTGCAGCAGGAGATGCTCCTGGAGGGAACCTTGTCTCCGTGGGCAGGGTCGCTCCCATTCCAAGGTTGTGCCAGAACTGCCAGACTGAGCTCTGCTCTTGGCAATGGAAGGCACGACACAGCCCTTCTCCAGAGCGATCCATGTTACTCCCTGCCATGGTCTGGGCCGGGGCTCAGGTGAACGCTGATTCTGTTACCATGTACGTTTCTGTCTGAGAAACTGTGCTAGAGCCTGGCGTTCTGTCAGGCTTTTTGAATGGGTAGCTCTAGCAGACTATCCATGTCCTGCATTTGGGTGTTGAAACCAATGCAGCAATGTTAAAAAGAAAACAGGAAAAAAAACCAACCCCAAAACAAAACAGAAAAAGGCTCTGGGGTCCCAAACTAGCAAAATGCTTAACACCTGTGACAATGTTTTGTTGGGTCTAAGGATGAGCGCCCATGTATCCTTCAGCAGTAGAAGACCAGAATTTAAAATGAACCCGTTTGTCCCTCCTGAATTTCTTAAGAAAAAACCCTAAACAAAACGTACATTTATGAAAAGATCTTCTTGTCTTGTTTCTTTTTTTTTTTTTTCTTTTTTTTTTTTCCTGGGTTCTGTGCCCTGGAGTGTGTAGAAAAAACAGGTTAGAAGAGATTAGGATGGTAATAACCTAAAAACGCATTGAGGCTCTAATGCCGAGTCGGGCTCCGTTCCCCTCTTCCCTGGGAACCTGGCGAGCGAGGTTGGTCTTGGGGGAGCTGCAGTGGGGCAGCAGGGTACAGGCCATCTCCTCCTAAATCAGGGAAGGCGCTCACGCTGTGCGTCTCACAAGCTTACAAAAGAACAACACCAGCAGTGGGGAAAAGGGGAAGAGAATGAAGAAAAAAAACTGAGGCACTTGCTTCTAAGCTCAATTAAATAACACAGAGTATATCCTTTTTCAATTTATTCATGCCTTATATTAGTAAAATAGGATTTTTAAGTGCATTTAACATCTTTATTTAACCGTTCCGCTATATTAATCAGGCCCCGAGAAAAGAACACTAGCTATTATTATAGCATTTAATTAGTTTTGTAACCAAATCCTCTTATTACGAATGCATATGGAAGAAATTCTTTCTTCTAAGACATTATTTCAAAGATTTGGTTACTGCAGTAGACTCTCTCTTTAATTAAATCATTTTTTAGAAAGTAAATTGTCTTTAACCTTTTTACAACACATTTTCAGAGCTTTTTCTTTTTAATCCAAAGAGATGAGCTGTTATTGTCCCCGAAGAAGCCTCTGACATCACGTTCGTAACATGAAAAATAATTATACTCCATGGAAACGTAGACCTTACTTAGCAAGAATTCATCTGCTAGCATGAATGGCGACTCTCTGGTATCTCGTATGTTTAAGGGCATGATATATCGGATAGGAAGTATTTTTGTCTGCCCACTTCTCGATAGAACCGTACCTTCGATTTTGCAAAGAACTGTGTATAATTCACCAGATGTGGATTCAAGTGTATCCTCAATTCACAGGGCATGGGCTGGCTGTTTAGCTTGGTTTATATTTACATTTTTTCAACTTTATCTTAACTTGTCGGTTTCCCAGATTGAAGAACATGTCAAGTTTGTTTTTTTCTACTGACTGATTTCTCTACTCCCCAGTGTTTTTGTCACTGGTTCGCTGAAACAGTATTTATATAGCTCCATTGGCTCTAAATCTCTTACTCCTTCTAACATTTTGGATTTTACAAGTGAAATGAAAATAGAAAAAAAATAGAGACAATCAAATGCCTGGAGCTTAAAACAAAGTATGTGCAACCTACCATCTCACTTGAAATTTAATAAAAGAAATAATTATGTAAATATAACATAGAGTTATAGATTTATATTTTGTTCATAACACATAGTGTAATATAAGTTGTATATTTTCATGTTTTGGTTTTATGTTATCATTCATGCCACAATAAATAAAAAAAAAAAAAAGGAGTTGATGGACTCTTTAAAAAAAATACAATGTGGGTTGCCACCATCCTGGGTTTTTGGTTTTGGTTTTGGTTTTTTTGTTTCTTTGCGTTCCCCTTTTTCAGTATTATTGCCCTGCAAGGCACCAATAAAACAGCAAATGTGTTCTTTACCTATACTGTGGTCTGTTTCCCACTTATTAAAGTGAAGGGTGTGCCAGTTGATTTTGTTATCAGGAGTACAAAACACCTGAGCTCAAGGAGTGAAAAATGAGATTTAGATTGGGCTTACCAGGCTGCTTCAAAATTAAAGGTTTTTGTCAAATCATGGGAAAAAAATTCCCCCTAACTTTAAAATATAAGTGTCAGACCAGGAGAAAAGTTGGTTCCTGAACAAAGGAGGACAGTGCAATTTCCAGTTCAGAGTCAGGGTACCTCATAAACAGGGATGGTTGAATCCAGAGGGTTGGCACGTGCCCACTTTCCCAAGTTACGTTTGCTTTCAACAGGCTTATCAGTTCCTCGACCAAAGCAAATGCAGGGAAATACCCGATTATAAACACTGATGACACAAAGCTATGAAGAAAATATCTCTGCTCCTAGTTAGTCAAAATGTCCCAACATGCTGCCTAAACAGTTCATGAAGTTTTGACAGCAGCATATGGCACAAAGTGGGATGAAATGAATTTGTACCTGGTTTTGACAGTAAGTTATTCTGATGGGTGCTTACTCTCAAGTGCCTACGGCTTGACAGATGCCATTCTATGGTTCCAGATTTCCTAAAGGGAAAAGGCAATATTTGGGGAAGCAGGAGGAAGCTGGTGGAGGTCCTATGAACCAACCCACACTTCTCTTGCTTGCCAGCTTGTCCTCTGTGCTCCTCCTGGGAGTGTGGTGGCACCTGGAACATCTCGTCAGCAAACCAGAGGTCTGTTTTCTTACAGCTTCATGTTACCGCACATAGCCATATGTAGCACCTATCCAGTGGAAGTGGAAATGCTATATAATGTGTCAGTGTCCTGTAATCCCCTAAAGTCCCTTTATCCATTACTGTCATCAACAGCTGATGAAGGGTGCACCTGTCTACCTGAAAGGTGAGAGGAACAGACATGACCACACTGGGCAGTGTGCCTGTCAAATCAAGGTGTAATTTGTGTTCAGTGTGCCTGAAACCTTATCTGCAACTTGAGATGAGGCACTTTGCTTTTTTGCACTTTTAACAAATATGACCCTGGAGTTCTATCTATATTGTAATATGAGTGGACAGGGCTGAACATTGCAAAAATGGGAATGAAGACCAGCGAAATCTTGAAGATGCAGCTGAACTAAAACTGTTCTAGAGTTTCATGCTTACGTGATATTATGGCCTAGGCATGGGAATAGTAACAATTCTTTCCCTAGACAAATTGTGGGGTGTTGAGGGGTTTTGTTTGTTTAGTTTTGTTTAGTTTTGGTGGTTTGGGTTATTTTCTGTTGTGGGGGTTTTTTATTGTTTCTTATTTTGTTGTTGTTGTTCTTTTTCAAAAAATGCTAAAGCATTCCAGCAATTGCCTGCAGCAGGAAGGAAGAAAATGAGGATAATTACGACATTAATCTATTTCAAAAAGAAAGACGTGTGACAATTAGCACATTCCTACCAAGAAAGTAACGTACAAAGCTATATGTGTGTAGGAAGGTGAAAAGACCCCCCCCCCACAGAAGCCATGAAAGGTTATGGAAAGTGTGTGTGCCTCACAAGGAAGCACAGTGGTGTGACCTTGGCAGAGAGTGAGAATGTGCACGATAAGTTTGCAGTTAATAAATACTCAGAAATATTATAGCAAAGCAATGCTGAAGAAGAATGGTGTCTCTTGGGCCAACTAGTGGAAAGCGCATACTGAAAAGGTACAGTAAGTTGTAAAAATATATATCAAAGTGATCTAGAGCCTGAGACTGGTGGGCTTGAGATAGCAGGAGTAGCTAATTCAGTCCCCGGATGCTTATGCTTATGTCTGTTGGTATTACGGTAGTGCTGATGGCTGGGCACTGAAATCAGAAGTTGCTTGCAAGCTTATGATATGAACAGGAAAAAGATAATTGTACTGCAGCATCGTTGGCATAACTCGGAAAGGCTGGAGGTGCCAGCAGCACTGTGAGCATCAGCTACACCCTGCAGCAAAACCTTCCTGCTAAGAGGGCTACACAGACTAAGGGGCAGCAGCCTCCCTTCCCTGTTCCCAGATGGACCAGCAAGTCTGGCAGTTAGCAAACACTGTCAGGCTTTTTCTCCACTAAGTAAATCTGATTGAAAGCTAATGCAAAAGAGATCTGACAGGTTCCCTGGTATCATTCTTCAGGAGCAGTGCAGCCTGGCCACAGGCTCCCACTCCCCCTGCGCTCCCCTTCCACTACTTCCTACCCATCCTGGCTCACTCCGTGCCACGCCTGGCCTGGCTACTGAAAACCATATAAATCTATATACTTGTGGCCAGCTGTATCTGCCATGTTGAGTGATGAGCTGGTGCTTACTGGTTTGGGGTTTTGTAGCATATTTGGGCTTCCTGCTGGCAGAGCAGTCTTGTCAGGGCACAACAGTTGCCTGGGGCCAGAGAAGCAGGGAGAGCACCCAGTGCTCAGCTGGAGTCCTTCTCCATCTTGGACCAGATTTGGCTCAGAGCGCTGTGTGTGTCCAGTGAACTCAGCTGTTGCTGCCGCACTGGGACTGTGCAGCTGGAGGGCATGTGACAGCAGGACCAAGGAATGGCCATTCCTGACCCATGAACATAATTGAAGCCAACTGTTTGGCATGAGAGGAAAAATTTATTGAGTGTGGGTTTGGTTCTTTGCAGGCTTATACCAGTTTACCTTTTCAGATGGTTCTAAAATTGCTGCCAGAGGCAGCACAAAAGTTACTTTGGCCAAAATCAGGCTTGGCTCTGCCCCAGCCCCTGTGGAGGCCATGTCAATTAGGAAGAGGTTAAAGTCACATCAAGGTATGCCTCTCCATGAAGTCCAAAATATTTCAAGCAGAAAGCCTTTCCATGCAGCTGGGTCTTAACAGCATTAGAATGGTACATACCTAATTGAAGATATAAGTGCATTTTAGTTAAAGATGGAGATCTTTAGTTAAAGTTGGAGATGCTTTTTGGGCTAAGTAAATTAGGCTTGGTTTAAGTCATAGAATCATAGAATGGTTTGTGTTGGAAGGGACTTTAAACATCATCTAGTTCCAATCCCCCTGCTTGGGCAGGGACACCTCCCACTAGACCTGTCCTAACTATATGTTTAGTCTTAGTTAAGAACATCAGGAAGGAGAAAGGCTGGTCCACCACAAAGATTTTAAACTGCTTGCATAGATACAGTTCTAGCTGTACACAGGACCATTCCCAGCACGAATCGTTGCCCACAGGAAACAGCATCGTTAATACCAGACAGCTTTGCCAGGGCACCAGTAACTGGAGTGGGTGGATGGGTGTCAGCCTCACTCATGTAGCTGTGCAGCACTGAGCATGTGTGCCTGAAGACACGGGCTCAAACTAAGCCCTAAAAAAAAAAAACAACCCTCCTATCCCCCCTGCAAGAGCATCCCCACACAGGGATTTGTGTCAGTTTAACTTCACATTATCAGCGCAACTTTCACAGGCAGTGAATGGCGAACCCACCAGTGATAAATCAATGCCTCCCCTTATATTTAACAGAGATATGACTTTAATACAGTAAGTAAATCAAAGTAATTATTTAAAATTAAAATTATTTAAGAGACTTAGTCTGGGAGAATGGCGTGGCGGATAGAGAAGAGGCTGAGACGCAGGACTTCGGCCGGTTATTCCTGACTCTGTCAGAGACTTGCTCTACAACTTCAGGAAAATTACTCAGCCCATCTCTAAGACTGCTATAATAATACCTACTTCAAAGGGGTGTTATGAGGCTTAATTCATTAATGCCTGCAAAGCACTTTGAGATCTTTGGATTAAAGGCACTACAGCAGTGCAAAGTATTATTAGCTACAGGAAAAAGCTCTCAAGCAAGCATGGCACTAAATGTCTGGTTTAAAAAAATAGGAAGGGGGGAAAAAAAACACTAAAGATGGACAAATTGTGAGTGGTTTGTTGTTTTTTTTTCCTTGGCCAGGTTTCTATTAGTCATATCTATGCTTTGCTGAACAAAGGCCAGGAGTGGTACAGCTCAAAGCCCAGTTTTGCTCTCCGTTCTAGAACACCTTGATTACATATATAACTGTTTCAATTTTGGCCTTCTTTTTATAAAAAATACTGACTTTGTGGCTCAAAAGCAAGCATAACTTCCCCTTAAGGACATACCTAAGCACTGAATTAAACAAGAAGAATAATAAAATAATTTTACCTTGTATTGACTACCTACATTTTTTAGAATTCAGTACAAGCATTTACTCTCCCAATCATTCCATTTGATTTAAAAGGGGTAAGATTTTCATCTTTGGTAATGAATTTGGATCCAGGGGCATTAAAAACATACAGAACATGACCTTTTTCATTACCCTCAATAGAGCTGCTCCACCTACTGTGAGCACAATTCCAAATGAACAAATTGCAAGGGACAATTGCAAATTAACTAAATGGAGGGAAGTTTTTTTATGAGTACCATAGTCCCATGTATTCATTTCTTTCTGATGTTAAGTTTTAAAAGCAAACTATTAAAGACAGCAGGTTTTTCTGTTGGTCCACATTTGAATCTTGTCTGATCTTATAATTGATTTGGTACCTGTGGCAGGGCTCGTGCACTAACTCAGGGCACATCAGAGCCCCACAGGGGCAGGAGTAAGTGGGATTTCTTCCACCAAAACCAGGCAACAAAGGTGAGAGGACAAGCAAGGTTCTCAAAACAATCAGCTGAAGAGCAATCTTCAAGCCGACACATTTACCTTGGTAACCAAATCAATCTGGATTTTAAGTTTTTTTTAAATACTCTTTAAATCTTTGAAACTTTTGAAGTACAGCTCACTGACTCAAAAATAAACATAACCAACAGCCCCCCTCTACACACCTTTAATGTAAAGAATGTAATATAACTGCCTGGAAATTTATTTTTGTTTTGTTTTGTTTTCTTTTAAAGCATTTCTGACTTCATTGAGGAAAACCTTTTACCTTCACTTTGTTTCCAGGTCCCATTGAAAAAGAACACAGGGGAAGTGAAGTATAAGTGATTCTGGCTCCCAGAGATGCTTTGTTTCTCTTCTGATAGAATATGAAACTTCATGTAGGTGGTGGGTAGAGCCACCATAACCTGCTTTCTTCTGACTGAAAGAGGGAGGTCAATATATTATCGTATCAAGGAAGAAGAAATTACATAGGCGATTCCCCCACAGACATAAAGACAATTCTGACAGCATGATCAAAACAACTATATAACTTTTCTTTTCTCTTCTTTTCTTACAGACACACCAGCATTTAAATGACAGCTGAAAGAGGATGACGGACTAAACACATTATTCTCCGTTCTGTCTACTTTTTAATAATAGAAATGTATCTTGAAGACTATATTCAAGTTGATCAAATAATAAGTCAATTTGTCAATAAAACAGATTAGGCAACCTGTCTGCTGAGATGATATCTGTCAAACAACATATTTTGTTAATACAATCTGGAAGAAAATGCCTTTATGAAAGACAATACAAAAAAAAACCCTCAATGCCACTTTGAAGTTTATTGAAACAGAGCGCTGCCTTACTTCAGTTTTAGATGTTGAGACTTCTTTCCTTCAAGTTTTAGTTACTAGTTAACAAACTGCAATTTGGAAAAGACTGGAAACAATTGTTGATGGCCTGATGAGTGGTACTGGCTCCTAAAATGTGGATATATTTCCAAGCCACTTGGCAATGCCCACACTGTGGGCACAAGTCAATGTTCGCGGTGATGGCAGAGGGATATTCCATCTCTCCATACACTGATTTTTCTTCACCCTCACCACATTGCTAACCCATGTTACCCACTACTGGCAAGACCTCTACAGCATTGACTGATCTGCCCTGTCACATCACAAGCCCTGTCAGTGTGCTCACAGGCTCAAGGCATGATGCTTTGACATGTTGTGTATGCTGATGCAAATAATCCCTTGGAGATGTTGGGCCATGGCCTGATCTCAGCTGCGTGGGGGGATCTCTCCATTAACCCTGAGTGACCAAAAAAAATACAGAAAGCACTATCACACACGATTGCACAGGGTGATCAAATATGAGTAATATGGAACTAAATAGCATAAAGATGAAGGCCCACTGCTGAAAATATGGATTCATAACTCAGCTACAGTCTGAGTTGCCCAGTATAAGGTATAAATCAGTGGCTGGAAAAGGCTAGAAAATTTCCATTCTGAACACTGAGAACTTAGATAAACCAGTCTTGGATATTATGGGGTTTGCCAGGTGAAGTTTGAGCCAGCTGTTCTAGTTTGTGTGGTTTTCTCCAACTCCCCGCCCATGCTAATCCCACGTAATCCTCATGAAAGTGGCTCGTTCAGAAAGTCAGATTCTTCTTTCTTGGTTGTGAAGAAACATGTGATATGCACTAATAGGATGGAAATTCAAGTAGAATAATCTTGCTTTTGATTTATGGGGTGTTTTTTTTTAACAGAACTTGGGAAGCATTTTGTTGCTGAACTAGCGAACGCAAAATATACAGGCTGAGGAAAACTGAAGCTACTAAACAGTGTGAACAGGGACTCAAACAGGAGGATCAGCCATGGTGGCTGAAAACAAACCAACCAACCAACCAAAAAAAAAAAAAAAAAGATTTTAAATGCTGACAGAGATTTAAGGACTTTCCCACCCAGGCTTGCCTCTGCAGGCTCAGACTGCTGTTAAGAATTAATGAGCTAATTTGCTATTGCTCTCAATAATGCATCAACACTTTGTGGGACAGAAGAGCTTTCATTCAGAAAAATCTTTCCAAAAACTACAATTATAGAATCTATATTATGAAGGCCATAGATTTTTTAAAAAATAATAAATCTCTGTGGCAAAGCTGGTATTAGAATGAAAAAGTCCAAAAAAGCCCTGTCCAAAAATTATGTCAGAACAAAAATTTTTGTTGTGAAGTTTCAGTAATAGTCAAAGATATTCCCATAAAGCCTACTGTGAAGTTCATTCAACTTCTTGTAGGGGAAGTTGACTGGATGGCACACCTGGTAGGAACCTGAGCTTCCACATTAATTTCTCCAACCCTCTAGGTTTATGTGACTACACGGTGATGTCGGGAATGCTCAGTTATCCACCCAGCCCTACAAACCTTGAAGCACAAGATAGCCAGCAATCCACTCTCATTCAGAACAGTTTGGCATGGCTCCATGTTGTAACTAACCAGTGTTACCCCTAGCAATTGCTCTTTAAAGTAAAAACATGTGCAAAATGTCTTCGTTCAGCCTAGTAGTATCATATGTCAATCACTTTCAGGATGCAGAACTGGCCAGCAATACCCTAAAAAAAAAACACAACCAAAAAAAAAGAAAAAAAAGGAGTCTTTCTTGTTTGAATCACTTTGAATTAACTTAACTCTGTCATGTTACTGGCAAGGACATGCTCTCTTGTGCATCTGATTTCTAATTTTTTTCTTTTTCATTTCCTTTTTTTTTGGGGGGGTCTTTGGATTTGTCTGCAAGTTCCAAGGATCTGGTTTAAGTTTTACAAGCCTGACTTAGCCTGGGTCTTTGGCAAGCAATTTAACATTGTCTACAGCACCCTGAAGTTTATTAACATCTTTCAAAACCTCTGCAAGTTTGTAAATCAAGCAGTGGTTCATTCTCCAAGAATACTATGGGTCTGGTTTTGTTAATGCATTCAAACACAAATGACATAATTACGATAATATGTGGGTAGGTATGACATGCATATACTTACATTCAAGTGACATTATGTATTTGCTGCACATCATAATGCTGGCATTGAGACTTATAGAGTTAAAGCCACAGAAAGGCAGCATCTATCAGACTAAAAGTCTAGCACAACTCGGCCTTTTTTTTTTTTTAACAACAACAAAAAAAAAAGCAGAGATTTTTTTTTTAATCTGGTCCTATGCTTCTCTGCTCTGAAAGGGACTGACACTGCTGACACCTGATGCTAACATGTGGCAAATCCCATCTATAGTGTAGCGTCAGTGTTATATTCATGCCCAAACCACTTTTATTTCCTTTTTCGTTTTTTTTTTTTGTAGTCCTAGGTGACTTTATCAGGATTCAGAGTTGCACAAAGGGTATCACCAATTTTATGGTGTCTCTTCCAGATCTAGAGGGAAAATACTGCTTTACACTAAGGTACCACTAAGATACCCCTGCTCCCTCCCAGCAGAGCAAAGAGAGCCATCTGTAACTCATAGAGGAAAATGAATGTTGCTGCAGTTTACAATAAATCAATTAATAGTTCTTTCATTAGCATGCCTTCAGCCTCCGTGGTAGTTTCATAATCCTCAACATCAAATGTTTGTGTGGATTGCTCACAGACCCCACACCAAGGTATAAGCTGGATGTCACAGGGCGAGGCTTATATGTCATCGTACTGACTTGTGTCAGGAGTCATCTCCCATGTAACTGCTATGGAAATGGAAGAAAAAGTACAGCTGTAGCACACGCAGAGCAGTACTGAACAGGCACAGAAGAAGTCATGGTAAAAGAAAATTTCACTGGGCTATATGCACTTTGGGTGTGTGTAGTGTCCCTAGCCATGCTACTGTGAGGAGAGTCTTACATTGAAAGAAGGAAAGCTTCAAAAACTGCACTATCTGTGCAAACTTACACAGATCTCCTCGGGCATATGCATTATGCTCCAGTCTTCAACAACATGATTTGGAACAGGCTGCCCAGGGAAGTGGTAGAGTCACCATCCCTAGAGGTATTTAAAAGACATGTTGAAGTGATTCTTAGGGACATGGCTTAATGGTGGACTTGGCAGTGCTCTGGGTTTACTGTTGGACTTGATGATCTTATATATCTTTTCCAACCAAAAATGATTTTATGATTATTTACCTTTTTTTTTTTTTCTTCCTGGGGCCTCGGCTTAGCATGGAGGAGGAAATAAACTGACTTCAAGGTAGACTCAAAGCCAGCGTTTCTCTTCAAGCTCGCTGTTCCAATCACAGCTCCAGGCCTCTGCCACAGCCCACCCCGTGAGCCCTGCCCCTGAGGCAGATGTGCTGACTCCACTTGGCACGCACCACTACATTATTTGCATTCTTCTCAGCTGTTTGCTAGCTTCATCAGATCTCCGGAAGGTCAGAGCACAGGATTAGCATCATTTTGTTGACGAACAGTGAAGGCATAGTGAATGTAAGGTCAAATAACTTCACCAATTTTAAGCATGCAAGTGGATAATTTGGCTAGAGCAGTTTAGGAGTGGGGCCTGGTTTCTTTGCCCTTCGGTCGCTAACCCCGAGCACTAAGCCTTTCCATCAGCCAGATTAAAACCCAAATTCAGAAAATGGGGACTAAACAAACAGTGGAAAATTGCGACACTTTTGTCAAGAACAGCCCAGGTATGTAGAGAATTCAGACATCTATTTCTTTAATTATTTTGCCCGTTGAAAGCCTTTTCTTCTCACACCCCACCACGACCACTCTCTGCAATACAGGAAGCAGAGATCTCACCGAAAGGCACCTCCTTCCCAGCGTGGCTCCTGCTCAGCTGGAGCAGCCCCTCAGCAAGGCCAAGCTGCTGCAGAGAAACAAGATGTCATCCTGCCCATGCTCAGGAGAGGTTGTGGGTGAAATGTTACACTGAACCTTTATTGATACAACTCCTCTTTTCCTAGCCAGAGCAGGCTTGGCCTGACAAGGTTCGTGGCGCTTCTTAACACCACTGCGTATCTGTCATCTCATACACACCCACAAGTATCTATACACACTCCTCATGTTGTCTGACCACTTTCTAAACTGTATTTCACACCAGGTTTTTTCTTTCCTCTTCTCTCAAATTGTCTCCCTTATACCTGGAGTTGCTAAAAGCAGTAGGCAGTTGCTTTCCCACAGAAAAATCTCCCGGACCAGCACAGTGCCATCTGATGTCAGCGTCGGCATAAATCCTTCCTTTGACCTCCACTGGCAATAGATCAACCCCACTGGCTTTTTGTGGCATTTCTGGGGGCGAAGGATGAATTTATTTTTAAATGGCAAGAGTTACTGAATTTGCTGTACCTGGATGCTGCACAACTCTTTGTAATCGTTACCAACAGATGATGTCACTGAAACTTATTTTTATGTCATTATCCTCACCCAAGGTAAATATGGAATGCTGTCATGCCATTACATGATGTAAATATGTCATCATAATTTGTCTTTACACATCATAAATATGTTATTATTACACCTCCAGATATCTTTTTCCATATGAATAGTAATTACTCAAAGTATTTACTGTAATTATGTCACTTGATGAAATTACAGTAATTACATCGAAAAATGATAGCCCATGACTAATGAATTAAAATAGCATGGAAATTCGCATAAAAAATGACATTAGAAATGTTAAGGATCTGAGGCAAACTCACAAAAGCAAGGAAATTCATAATTAAGAATTTAATCTCTAATAACATGCAGGGTGCCACATTTTTAGATTATATCACAGAATAAGGGGGGGGAAAATAAAGAAGAGCAATTACCTGAAAAGGAATAAAATGCAGAAATGAACTGCTACAATGCATAGCCTGGCATTTTGTATATGTGTATAACAATATAGGCAAGTGCTGTATAGCAGTATTCAATGTTTCATCAGGAGCAAAAGGCAGCAGACCAGAGTTAGAGCTAGAGTAAGGAGCTGTCACTTGGGTGGGAGTTTCTATCTAAGCCACCAGTGAACATAATTTTGTGGTGAGGATAAAGCCACTGAAGCGCCATAGCACCAAACTAAGGAGCAAGGTATCTGACAGATCCCAGGAATGTATGTGGGTCTCATGGCACATGTAGGGGTTTGATCCCTAATCTGTGCTCACTGATTTTTGTAATGCCAGTTCCCTCACATCTGCCAAGAAGCAAGTATTTTCATAAACCTAGCTACCCCAAGCAGCCACACAAGGCACTGCTCTGGCACCCATGCCATGTTCTTGCTGCCACTTGCATCCCAGGGAGGCACAAGGCCATTGGTGGAAAAAATTCACAAACAAATCTTCTGTATTTGGACCTTCACGAAAAAATATTATTACATTATTGTTTAATCCTGTAGTCATTTTTTGCATGAACTTAAACTATCCTATAGACATTGTAAACAAAGGAGTAAAAGCTGGTGGTGCCTGAGAAGCAAAGAGGAACCACTGATACCATGTTTGCTCATTTGCTGTGTAGCTCAGGAGCATGTAATGAGCCCATACCTAGCAGAAACTCAAGGTTCATCTCCTCCTTTCTCTGATATCTCTCTTTTGGTCCCAGTGAGGTATGGTACCTCCATGGGCTTCACTCTTTCTTGAAGTTGCCCTCCAGCTGCTTTCATAATGAGGTGCTCAAATTATATGATACACTGGAACAAGGAACCCTTCTGAGCTGAAACAGCTCCTCACCAAGTATAAGGAGAAAGCTGGGGCTTTAGATAAGTTAAGAAAGAAACAGTGAGACAGATGGACAGACTGGGTCAAGGACAGGCTCGGGGGGGGGGTGTGGTAGAGAGAGAAAAAAGGGAAGAAAAGAAGGAAAAAATGGAAAAAAGAAAGAAGGAAAGAGAGAAAGAGAAATTCTGTTTCCAGTTAGAATATCCAGTAATAATTTAATATATGGTGCCATTTTAGAAAATGTGCTATTCATATTTATGAAAGGCTTAATAGATGCAGCTGCATCCTTTAACAAATTATTATAAGGCTTGGTATGAAATGCATTAGTAAGAAATGCTTAACAGATGATGCTGTGACAAGCTGTTACAACGCGTGTTAGAAGACGTCAATATTATTAAATCTATGGGCTTGGTTAGCACATGAATATAAATAATTTTTATGCATGCTACAAATTGCCATGCTTTATTAATAATGAAGTGTTTATAAATGGAACCTTACTGTAAAGCATTATTAAATGCAGCTACTCAGAAGACCTTAGAGTAATACTGTAGTAGCATTATCATGCTGAGAAGCAGACTAGAAAGGCTGCTTTATTTTACTGTCTGAGTCGACATGGGTTCAAACACACTGGGCTTTGATTCCTGAAAACCCATGTGGTAGGGGCTGCCAGTAGGCACCGGTTGAAAGCTGCTGTTGTCACATTCTTTGTTACTCTGAAATCACTCTGGCCTCACTTACATGGGATTTACACCAATGTAAGTACTCGTGTCAGTGGAGTAACTCCTGGTTAACCCTGCTGTAAGTGATACATGCTGCAGGCCACATTATTTTCCTTCCCAAGTGAAAGCTGGATGAAAAGTAACTGTGCATTGCAAAGCATTCTTCTGAAAAGAAGGGAAAAAAAAAAAAAAAAAGAAAAGAAAATGAAAGAAAAAAACTATGTAAATTTGAAACGTACAATTCCCCATGTCTCAGATTCTGCCCTTTCAGCAAATATCTTCCAAAAGGTTACTTCTGTATTAAAAGAAACGTCTTTCTACAGAGTTTTTCAATGAAAAAAAATCATGTTGCTCCAAAAGTTACTGTGACTCAGTAACACGCAGGAGTGGCTCTGCTTGTCTGGCGTGAGCACCATGCAGGAAAGCATCATTTGCTTTTGTTCTTTTAACTATTTCATGCCTTCATGTTTAAGGTTAAGTTTCCAATTCCACATTGAGTTGGAGCAATATACTTACAGAGAGCTACCAGAGAATATATGTCTAGACCTGCAGAGATTTCAGATAATTAATAAAAAGCCATAGTAAATCTAGGACAACATAAGCAAGAAATGCTTATCATGTGATGGTAAATGGAATCTTTTAAATTCTCAGTTACATTTTTTTTCCAAATTCTTAGTGGTTTAGTTAATGTTTAAACGGGGCACTCTGTTTTCAGCCATCTGCCTATTCTACCTTCTAATGCAAACTTTTTCTAAAAATAATTTTTCACAACTCCCAGGTTATTTGGAAGATCACCTCCTCCAAGATATAGCTTACTATTTTTACTAAGGATTTCTGAAAAAAGTGGATTTCAAGTTACTGAACTATGATGATGGCACAGCCTCTTCCCCTGATCCAGACAGTTATCTTGTGTTAGCAGCCAGCAGGCACAGGTTTCAACTCAAGCTTGTGCTGCACTTTGCAGGGGAAAACTTACGCCCATTTGAAACCACCACCACGGGGATCTGTGGGTGAAAAATGCTGATCTTCCAGATCAGCTTTCACAGCATTACCAGTATCATTATCTGAATATGCTTTGGCAGGGAGACTTTGTTCTGGTGTGGTAAAGGGATTTACATGGTTCAAGTGTGTGCTCGTGCATCTATACTCAAACACGAGTTTGCGGGCACATCCAGTGCACATCTCTGCTCACATAAAGTGCTTTCACGTCCACTGGTACTGCATTATCTCAGCACTTCAGCACAGGACAGAAGAGCTTTAACTCAGTGTTCCAGGGGGATCTTAAATGTAGGGAGCAGGACATCAACAGCCAGATGTGGAGAAGTGTGTAGGTGTCGTCTGCTGGTAATTTCAGGGGAGGCAAAACCACTCAGCTGACCTGGGGAAAAAAGGATGTGGCCCTCATGGCTCAAGCTCCTCCACAGTGGCTGGGCAATCCCTCTTCTCTTCTGGCTCTGCTTCATTTAATGCCAGCAGTCAGAGCAACCCTCTTCACAAGTGATGTAGACCACTTAATTTATCACCTCTATTATCACCTCTATTATCACCTCTATTATCCCCTAGGAATTGAAAAACAAACCAAAAATATTACCTAACTGCATGAAACTCATAAATGTTGCAGATGGGTTCATTCTAAGTTCTAGGCAAATGTTCAAACAGATTTATTTTATTTAAAAAACAGATACAAGACTGACCAATGTCTTAGTTTTGACCATTCCATGCCTTTTTTTTCCTCCAGTGTTTCATGGCACACACAGGCTAGTGTCAAACAAGCATGCTGAAAGACTCGTATTATATTTCTCTATCAGCCTTGATGTGATTGCAATCTTCTGTATCTTCATGCATTCATTTCTGGTCTAGTTTACAGTTCCTCCTGTTATAATTCATCTCATATCACTGCTTTTCTTTGTTTTCCCATTCTTCATCATTAATTCCTGAGCCAACTTTTTACTTATTCCATGACTCCTGCACTCGAAACATTATTATTAACCTTGGATGTGGAACTTGGTCAAAAATCCTCTATGAAGTGTAAACAGCTCTGGCATTTCATTACAAAATTCACCATTGTGTTCCAAAAACACTCCTTACTATAAACTTCAAGGTCACTCGCGTCTTCCCCTGTAACTGTTTCAGCTCCAGGTGGAGCCTCCTCCATCACGCCAGACCCTGGAAAGGGAGATGTCGAAACCGCAGGAGTCAGCGCTTCAGAAATCGCACCCAGATTTACAGTTTGGCAACGGGGCTTCGCTCGAGGAAATCCGGAGCGAGATTTCCACATCGTGCTGCTGAAGAGGGACAAAAAAAGGGCAAACGCCGCTTTTGGGTCAAACGGCTCTCCCTCTTCCTTCAAGGCTTTCCAAGAGCTGTACTGGGGTCTCACATGAGTGTGAGAGATAGGCAGAGACAGAAAGGAGGCACGAGTCCTGCTAAATGCCTGGGTTGGAGCTGAGCTGATCCAAAGCCAAGGTCCAAGGCTGAGGGCAGGACATGGCACGGAGGGGTGAAGCCCTCCCTGCCAGCCTCGCACGCTGCTTGCTTGCGGTGCACCAAGAAGTCAGCTCCTGCCTGCTCTCTCTCCTCACACATCAGCAAAAGCAAAGCAGCCCTTGGTACTTTTTGAAGCACCCCTTGAGCTCTTCCATGCATCAATTGATTGATAGCCTTATTACTTAGCACGTCTTTATATCTGCAGTAACTGTAGCAATCAGCGAAACAGCAGACGACTGTATTAACTATGACTGGGGAAAAGTGAAAATAACACCTGGCATTTAGCACAGTTCGTCAAAGGATCTCAAAATGCTCAGCAAACTTTAATAAAGACACATGATGCCCAGTGAGTCTGGAAATATTGTGACAGCTGTATTAAATCCAGCCAAACTGATAAATCAAGGCAGGCTGGAGCAGCACCAGCGCAGCAGCCAGGCTGTCACGTTGGGGTAGCACGCTGCCAGGGTGTCACCTCTGCACCCCCTGCCACGGCCTCCCTCCTCCCTGCACTGCCCTCCAAATTGTCTGAGCTGGGCTGGGTCTGGCTGCTTGCAGTCCTGCCTGTATCCCACAGGCGTTTTACCTGGGAACATCGGGATACCGTCTTGATGGCTTCCCACTCCTCTTCCCTGTGGCGTGGTAGACAGACCAGCAAGAAAGTAGGACCACTGATGGTCCTGTTTAGCCTTTATTTACATGATTGGTTCATTCTGCTTTTCTGTTTCATACGTTTGTCTATTTAGATGATGTGTGAATTCCACGTACACTTTTTTTTCCTCAGAGTCATGCAGCGAGTGTTTGTTTGTGCATCTGTATTGTGCTCTACTTTTCCTCATGTTCACAGATTTTTATTAAAATATTTCCATAAAACAGGTTGCTACCAAAAATAAATGAACACATACAAATTAATACATAAAAACAGATGAGTTATATAGAATATTTACAAACAATGGGATGGAATTCAAAACTTCTCAGAAACACAGCATATAAATAAGCATATACATACCCCATGTTTACTACCATTTATTTTAAGAGTTACTTAGTAGATCTGAGGTAGACTAAGGCTGACAGACAAGCTTTTGCTTCCCATTGCAGATTGTGTGTGCAGCAAAAAATCTCATTTAACAGCCAAATGAAAAATATCTTGTTTTATACCCAGCTTGTTTGTTCCTCAGCCAGCAGAAATAAACACATGCCATGTAAAAACTGGGTTCAAGAGCAGTACTGACATGACCAAGCTCTTCATGTGGGGTAAATGAAGCACGGAGCTTCTAGGTGACCTGGCCCAGGCAGGCAGCAGGTAAGGAGCAAGCACTAAGGGTCTGGTCTGCTGACTGCTGGGCTTTCAGTTCATCTGCTCCTTACCTAAAGCTTTTGAAAGAGAGCACTATCACTGTGAATAAGAAATATCCACAACAGCAATGGGCTGAGCATTCAGACAGGGAATGGGTATGCCCTCAAGATGTGCAAAGAGAGAAAAATCCAAAAAGTTAATGACTGTCCCAGCCGTCAGTCAAAAATAAAAATTAAAAATAAATAATTATAAAGGCTGTACAGTGGAAATCTATTTTTATTAGATCAGACTCACTGGAGGCAGTGGAGCCTACTGAGAGATCCATGTTCACAGACTGTTGATGCTGCTTTGCCCTGCAGCTGGGCACTGAGGTGGCCTGGGAGGCAATGAGGGGCTGCAGCCTGGTCCAAGGAGGGGGAGCTCAGGTGAAGTGGCCACAGCATCAGCATGGCTTGGGGCACATATTGGTGGTCATCCCAGGGCACACCTGGGGCTGGCAGGAGCTGGCAGAGACACATGTTCCGAAGCCAAGGGCTGGAGCCTCAGAAAAAGCAATGGTTGCAGTGGTGCTAGTCAGGGCCCTGCAGCATTAGGATTTGGTGCAGAGGTTGGGTAGTCCTGTGCACTGACACCTCACTGGAGGGCAGGAAAGTGGGATGGAGCCCACATCTGTCCGTGTTTGAAAGAGCTGTTTCATGATGGGCAAGGTCCACGTTGTGTGTTCAGCTGCTCCTTTGGCATTGCTGGGAGTAAGGTGCGCAGCGCTGCACTGAAGTATGAGCTAACAGTTTGGGCCTTCTGCCCAAACTGATACTAGCAAATATTTGCACTTTATATCCTGAAGTCACAGAGGCAAAACTCTGTAGAACTTAATGATGGTCTTCTGTCTGCAGCGCCAGATCACTTTCTGTGCCCTTTGACCAACAGGAGGCTTATTAAAAACTCAGAAAGACAGGGCTGACTTTTTCTCCATTTCTGAGAGGAGGCTGTTTTGTCAACGTTTTGCCAAAGTCTAGGAGTGTGAAATTAGCTGTTCATGTGCAGCCGGTACAAGTACTGTAGTTTGAAAGTGAAAGCAATTAATTTTAGTTGTTGACTTAAACTGCTGTTGAGAGGTACTTCATTTCCCGATTCTTCCTCCTATAAATAGATTAAGGGTTACATGAAAGTCAAGTTGTGCTCGTTTGTCCTCCCTCTAGATAGATTTCTCATGACTGCTTATCTATCAGCTCACCCCCCCCCCTTAATACAATTTGTTTCTCAAATTAATTTAGCTCACTCGCTGTCATTGGTCCACAGCCAAAAAAAAATGTCTCCTGTTGCCTTTTTTTTTTGTTAATAATTTAAAAAAAGAAACAAAATAAAATACTTTGGAATGAATGTTTTTTGGAAGGAAGATTGAGCAATGTGTGCCTTGAACTTACGATGGAGAGAGCTAAAGAAAATGTATCTTTTGGAGGGATAAACATTTGTGTTAGCAGTTTGGAAGGACTACCAGCACTGGAGAGCAGCAGCTCTGTGCACAACACTGCAACGCCTCCAGGCGTGCCATGTCACTCATCCATACTCATGGAAGCTGCAAGTGCCCAGCAGCTGCAGTATCAATCCCTCTGCTTATTGATCAGCTATTGTTTGGCAAATTTCCTCATTATTATTTATTTGTATATTGGCTGCAATTTTTTCCTTGCTTTCTGGTGTGACCCACAAAGACAACCATGATACCTACAAAAGCAAAGGACAATTTTTTTCATACCTAACCTTGTTTACAAGCAGGAACATTACCAATACTGAAGATATTTAAAGTGCCCAACTTGAACATTCACACTAGAGAATGTGCCTGGAGAAGTTCAGGCTCCATCCTGCTGCTCAATCCAAATTAATCAGGGCGCTTGCCCATGGGCTACCTCATCTGTCCACAACAGTTCCAGTACCAGGATCCAGGCCATAGAACACACACAATAAATAACAGTGACAGTTTGAAGGACAGTCATATTTTCTGATGCAGATAAGGACATCTGGATAAGTAAGAATCACTGTTCTGAGGGCCGTGTTTGGATTTTCCATAGAGTGAATATTTAAAGGAAAATTATCCCTTGATCTAAGGATTCTGTGGTTGTCTTACTGCCGCTCATCTGATCTCTGATTTGGAGCTGCAAAATAAATTTACTTTTCACCATGTAATACAGAGCTGAACAGAATTAGAAAAGGTCTGCGTTTCATCACTGGAGATGCCAAATCCTTATCTGCTAGCACTGCACTACAGAGTTCTTGCCAAAAGAGGAGGAGAAACTGAAATAATTTAAAAATAATAGTGTGCATTTTGAGATATTTATTTTTCTAATAATGGTATTCTGGAGTGTAGGAATTCATGCTTATTCAAGGTGCCTAAAGTGTTTTGATAGGCCAAAATATGGACCCATAGCTTTTAATTTGTGAAAGGAGTGTGCCATACAGTTCAGACCTAAAGCTCGGATGGGTTTTCTGGTCATGTTTTTTTTTTTTACTTCAAATATTTGTGATGTTAGAAATGGAGGATTTCATATGGCTGTCCATCAGCTTGGCCAGCATAGTTGTTCCCACTGCATTCCTGGCTATTCAGAGGTCCCAGATGTGTGAGACCACCTTGCTACACCTCTTCAGCAAGTTGTCAACTTCCAAGAAGCATCAGACAGTGCTGCTACAGTTAGGTCAGCCTAACACCTTGCAGTCTCACTAGAATTAATGTGCCTGTGCAGATAACTTGGCGGTACAAGAGCAGAAAGCCTGACATCTTCTGGAATGACTAAGCTTATTGTACATAGGGACATTCGCCCACCCAGGAAACTCACCAAAAATACATTTAATGTAAGGTAACCTTCTGCAGACCTTCTGGAGTCAGGAAGCTTGTATGTCATTCAAGCACGATGACATTCTGGAACCATAGGAGGAGGTAACAAAAAAGTTGTGGAGTTTGCCTGTGAGCTGAAATATGATACAAATGTCGGTTAAATACTTTTGAAGAAAATATACAGAAGGCGTAAAAGGTGGCGCAATTTTGTGCTATTCCTTTTCTTTAAATACTTAGAATGTTAGGAGAACACTAAGCATCTGAGAAGTTAATAAATGCACTATGCACTGTGCACTCAGTTACATATTGGTAATCTTGTGTTCCAGGTGTAAGATTAACCATTTAGTAGGAAGTTGCCCAGTAAAACTATCAATGAACTAAACTGGTGTAATTACAGCAAAGTACTACCATTGTAACAACAGGGTAAAACCAGTGCTCATTTTAAGTACTGAGATATGTCAAACGTGTCAGGCAGCTACTACACAGTTAAAGATCCAGGTCAAAGCAGGGCTACAAGTGAATACTGAGTGTCACAGCTGCTCTATGCAGAAAGGAAAGCCTGCTTTTTTAATAAAGACTACTCAAGATAATAAACAAACAAAACTACTATTTAACTGTCATATTGCATCATTTTATATCTCACCCGTTGCTCCTGTAATTGTTGCTAGTGATTCCATGCATGAATTGTATAGCGGGGCACACAGAATTATTAAGGTAACAGGTCAGGTTACATCAATGCCACCATAGGTTTTCAGAAGCTCTCAAACCCTGTTCAGCAGAAGTGTGCATTTAAATTACACTCATGCTGAATTTCAAAGACTACTTAACTATTGCTTGGTCAAAATCCACAATATAGCAAAAGTACTAGTGTCAAAATTCAGCAGGGTTCATAAAATAGATTTAGGTCACCTCCACACTCTCTGGGGTTTTGGTGTGCAGTTTCCCCCTGCCCATTGCTACTATGAGTTGGACATTGACCTATTCTGAGGTAACAATCATTATTTTGCTGCATCTGATTTTAGGAAAATTATAGTTTTTTTCAATTTTTACTTCAGAAAGGTGAGAAACCACAAGAGGTTTACTCCTCCTTTCTTTTTAAATTATCCTCATAGTGACAAATTGGGATTCCCCATAGAGGTGGCATTACGGAGTCCACCTCTGTCCTTTGCGAGCTTCCTTGCTCTGCACAGAAGCATCCAGTGGCGCCCAACTTCCACCTCTTCCTCCTGGCCCATTTCTCCTTCTCCAGTTCTTTGCTTTAAAATGATGATGTTATGAAGTTACACAGTTATACACATTCTCATTTGGCTTAGCCTGAACTAATTTCTTGTCCTAGGTTAGATCTGTCTTGGCTGATCTTTCATGCAAAGGTAGTTGTTGCAGTGCTAATCTGATGGGTTAAAGACTATGCTAATGACTCTCTGGGATTATTTTATACCTGGTCTAGCTCTTTATTCCTTCATTTTGCTTCTTTCTGACTGCAGCCTGCAGTCCGATTTTTGACAGATGCATCTGCTGAGAAAATACCAAATTGAACCTCATTGTCCAGTCCTATTACTGGATGTTAGGGAGTAATTTCAAACTCTCAGTATTTCTGTTATTGCCCCAAATCTGAGGACAAGCTGGACAGACATTTCTATGGGATATGGGACATTTCTATGCTCAAAGCACTGCAGCTCACAGAAGTAGATCTCACGTCAATTTAAGGCAGTTCTTCTGGGGAACAATAACACAAGACTTGCAAAAGCATCCCTTCCAGAATGGGGAAAAAGTCTGTGTATTTATCAAGCCCTTTTAGAGAGCTTTGCAGCCTGTGCCAAGCACGTGGCTTCTAGCAGTTCTGCTGCTTGCAGTACCCAAGCTGGCAAGATTAAATGATACTTGGGCATAGACACACATTGTGTGTATATATATTTATGTGTTTTTATATATGTGTGTGCATGTGTGTATGCATACACATATATAATATAAACATACAGGATACTGTGCATTTATATATACACCTATAGACACATTATATATGTTATATATATTTTTGTACTGATACATATGTGTTTATGTATATCTAAAAAGGGTTAACATCACCTTTGTTCCCACCTTTTCACTGCTCTGTCAGGTACAGCTCAGGTTGAGGGGCAGTTTCTGCTCTCAGAAGCTACAAGAAAGAGTATCTGGGAGCTCCCAAACAGTTAGCAAACACCTCTTTTACATTGCATGCTGAATCCAAATTAATGTAATGCAATAACAAATTAAGCAAATAAACCTATGCAATATGTTTTTTTTTTCATATTTTTGGGTCCCCAAAGGTTTTTACATCTTTGGCAGGTCTACTCTGTAAGCAAAGTCAAGAAATGTTCTTTCTCTGGGTTGCACATCAAGTGCAGTAGTAATGTGTAGCATCAATTAATACAGTATTCATATAGCATAATGCAATACACATTAGCACAATACAAAATAATATTATATGGTTTTATTAGCTTGCAATAGTAAACAGAGATTGCATTAAAAGCTGTTTCAGTTTTATTTTTAAAATGTTTATATATGAAAGAATAGCCCAAACTACAGAAGTTGATTTTTTGACACTACAAAAATTAGCTGTCTGCAGATCAGCTTAATTTAAAGGCTTTCTGTCTTCTTTGAAAAGGTTAATAAAACTGTGGCTAAAGAAGACCCTGTGAACCTACTTATTAGGATTTCAAAAGCTTTTTGACAAGTTCTCAGAACATGAGGGTATGAAATAAAATAATTACGAATCAGATGATAGACAAAGCTCATAAAGAAATTAAAGCCCACTTTAAAGTCTGACAGTTTCACTTTGTTTTAATCATTTTGTGCTACAGTCATATGTGACTGCATTAAAAAAAAAAAATTAAAAAAAATTAAAAACCTTTCTAGTCCATGTTAGAAAAATAAATAAAAGGGCACCATCACACTAATAGTAATGTTTTTAGGGAGAAAAAAATAACAAACCAAACAAATTTAATTTCACTTTTAAGTTTAGACTAGTAATTTAAAGTTTGTGTCATGCAAGAGACATACAGCAGGCACTACCCTTAATCTGTCAGATCACTGTGCTCACAATCTCTGCAGAGTTTACAAGCTCAGGATTTGGGTGGATAGATAAAATAATGCCCCATACATATGCTGAGATACCTAAAGACACAGAAAGAACTAGAAAGGGAGCCTCCATAAAAGATATTATGTGTTCGTTGTCAATATGTTGAATGAACATTTGCCCTCTGGACCATATATATTTCAACAGATAATTGTCTTTTCCAAACATTTCCGTTTTCCCATCAATATTGTACATGACAAGTTTTTATTTTGCTACTGATGATGATAATGCCTCAGACTGTGTTGCATTTTATGGGAGCAAACTGTCTGCAGCATAATGAAGACAATTCTGGCTCAGCAAACGGTGGACAGGTACAGCTTTCACACAGCAGAGTAATTTATTAAAATATGAAGTAGATACTAATGCTGCTCTTAAAAGCAGGCAAAGCACATTTCATTGCACTCACTGTGGGCTTTTTAATTAATTTTATCTGGAAACAATGAAAAGGTATACAAACATGCACATGCACAATTACTCTTCACATAATCACAGTTGCACTGCAGGGACAATGGCCTTGGTATGGAAATCACCTTGACTAAAGCAGATAAATGGTTTCTATACCTTGGAAAGTCTTCCTTGCTTAGAGAAAATAAAAAGAGGACACACAGGCTTTCTGTTTATCGGATTGAATGAATACATTATAAAACCCTGGAGTCTTTTAAAAATAAAATCATTTGAGCTTTTCTTTAACCCATGGATGTAGACATCTCTGAACCATGATAATATTTCACAGGTACTATAAAATTGCAAAAATGGGGCAAGCTCACAAAGCAGCATCACATCCACTAAATTCACATACCCCACATTTCCTCATTTATACTCAGTATATCACAAGGGATTCCAGAAATATCAGGACATAGTGACATGCCAATGTAGTAATCTTAATCCCCTTCATAAAACACGAAGTGTTTGTCACATCTATTGCATAGTGAAACTAGGTCTATAATGCACATATTTGCATAGCCAGGTACATCTGGACAGCTGGGAGAAGAGATGCCATCCCAGAAAGTATGTGCCAGAAGAGACCCTTAGCTCACAGAGTTTCACCAGTGTTACTGTCTGTGCTGGCAATTTTTTAAGTTTTGTTTAGTTTTGTTTTGTGTTGTTTGGGGTTTTTTTTGTTTGTTTGTTTAGGTATACCAATAAATGTTGAAAATCACTAAATAAGAAAAATACATGTATTAACTCCTAAACTAGCAAAATTTCAATGGTCACACTAACTATGCTGTTAGATTGCTCCCAAATTAGCAAAATACTTTCTTTCAAGCACCTTGAAATGTTTATCTGTAAAGGTAGAAATGTAATCAGCTGGGTAGAAGGGGGCCCTGTTGCCCTCAACGCTCTGCTTCATGCAGCAGTAGCTTTTGCCAAGGCAGGAGGAGAAGTGCCATGGAGCCTGCAGCCCCCAGCCTGGCAAGAACCTGCCTGTCCCGGCTCCCCTTGCTCCCCCAGGGAAAAACACGGGAACCATAAGTCTCTCCACCTGCCCAACCCTCCCTAAACCAGTTTTCATTTGGCTACTAATTTCCTGTTCCCTATCAGGGGACATGAGAGCAGTGTTACAGCAGGTGCCCTGGCCGGCACCGGGGTTTCAGTGTTTCAGGCAGCAGAGGCCTCACGGCAGAGAGCACCTGCCAGAGCGCAGTCTGGCAGCCAGTGAGGCCACACTCTTCATCCAGACAATGAGGAGTCCCGGTTCCTCAGCTGGGACCTGCTCCCTTGATCGAGCAAAAATTAAGAAACCTATAAATTACCCGAGAAAGCGCTATTTTGTGATCCTTCAATAAGAAGCGGAAGCCATCTTGTGCTATTAGAGCACTCCAGAGCCTGAACACAACTTCTAATAATTGGTGTAAAACCCCGCAGAATCCTGCTGAGATGTAACAGAATGAAATGCCACACAATGTCACTGTGAGTCTACGGTGGAAAATACAGGCAAAACAATGTCAGTGGATGTCTGCATAGACAATGTTATGACTTGAGGAAAGGCAAAATGCTGTCAATGGGACTCTATATGCTGCAGATAGCATTACCACAGTATGTGAATAAAGGCAAAATGATGTCAGGGCAATACACAATATGCTCAAGACAGAATATATTTAGTCTGAATAGAAAATCTGTCATGTAAAATAGCTGCATTGATTCTCATCTTCCACAGTGATGTGTTGTCATTTTTTACACTCACTGTCTTTTTTATTTAGATTTACCCTATAGTCTAATCTGGGTTTTTTTCCACATTAACACTTCCTTTACGTGCCGTAAGTGAACCCACTACAATTGTCTTCTTTACCTTTGGTTTATTGTATTTAAAAGAAAAACAAATTTGAACCAAAATCCCCACTAAAAAACCACCAGTTATATCCACAGTAGAATTAGCAGGTCCAAGATTTGAATTTCAGTTTGTCTGAATTTCACAGACAGAAATAAGTTGCCTATAAAATATGCATATATATATATGCGTGTGTATATATATATACACACGCATATATATATATGCACACGTGCTCAGGCACACCTCTGGTGAGGGGAAGTATTGTTATTGAGGGGCAAGTAATTTCATATTTTTTTCATAATCATATGGCATTTCTGCCTAAAAATGCTCCAGTGGTGACCTCACATGATTTACCCTTCTGTAAAATGTGGCCTTATATTCAAAGTAATTTCATTTGTATACATTTCATACTTTTTCTTAGTTATAATATTACTAGAGTCTGGGTCCAAGTAATTTCTAGTTTTCTCTAGTCCTCTTAATGCCAGTCAAACCTCATATCCTAAATTGTTGGGTAATTTCTGTTTGTGATGTTTCAGCTGCCAGGGGAAATGAAATGAAATTTTCTTGTATATTTTGGGCCCAGCCTGCCCTCTTTTCTAAATCACAGCTCACTTCAACTTCCAACAGCTCCAGCACCTTAAAGGTTAAATTTCCCCACAAACTCTACTTTGCAAAGCAAAGTATCTGTACTTATTGATGAAAGGCTCAAAAATATAACTTGTAATAATCTAGATTATAATCAATCAAGGAGACCACTGAAGCACTCTGACTTCTCCAGCCCAGTTATAGCTGACATTATCGCATTCACTGTTCTCTTCTCAAGAGTGTTTTGACTCTGGCCACAAGCAAGTCTACCTACATCTAAATTAGCAGGTAATTTGGTGTAATCAGGGCAGATCAGTGGACTGAAGCATCTGATGGTGAGGTCCATGCAGCTATGTTGTGTGTGGTGGGTGTTTTTCCTTTGGACAAGTGTTAGTCTACTCCCCTTGGATAAATGACTCTCAGGTATGTGGTTCATAACCTTCCCATTGCCCACTCGTTTGTGTGGATCTGTGGGATTTTGACAAACACACAGTTTTGATGCTGACATTTAACACATGCACTTGAGAAGGGTCATTTGTGTTAACTGCCTTCCCATGGGATCCTGTATGAACACTTGGCAGCTCTGTTGGAACAAACCAACTTGCAGCACCTAAGGGAAAATGGGGAATTTGCTTTGAACACCAATTCTACCGCTCTGACTCAACACACAGAAGGAGCTGCAGCCTCCATTTAAAAGATTCTGTTTCTAAAAAGCTGGTTTCATGCTGACTCCAAACTAAGATTTTTGATATCATGGAGAAAAATAGTCACAAATTTCAAATACAATGTGTTTTCATTTTGGACACACAGACTGGGAAACTTGGGCACTCTCATGGGGACAGCATTGCAGAGGCACCTCTGGAGCACAAGTTCTCCAAAGCAGCAGAAGGGCAAATTTCTGGGGAGTGGCAAATGAGCTCCTTGTCCTCCCACCTAAAATGCTGAATAATTGGAGTTTTGAAAGCTTGGTTGATTGTTTTGGGAGCTGAGGTCTACTGAGTCATTAAGGTGCAAAACTGACAGCATCTCAGAAATAACTGGCAGGAGAGGATGACACAATCTTGGAAACTAGGCCATTTAAGTGGGCTGCTTAAGTGGTGGAAGACAAATTATAAAGGAAGAATTCCAATTTTAGACAGGGTCTTGACTGTATTCCATGTTTCCTGGAAAATATTTATTTTTATATAATCAGCAATTTTTTGAAAAGAAAAATTCTGTAGGAATATATCTAGTCCTCCACCTATATCTTTGCAAGAGTGCTCCAGCATGTTACAAAAAAGACAAATTCAGATCCAGTCACAATAGTTCTTAAGTTGTGGCGTAGAGAGTTTTAACCTAAATTTTTCTTGCTGTTGCTGTTTTGCATTATAACCTTTACATTACGTTAGCATAGTGTTCCCATGCCTAATTTGCCTCTCATCTGGATAATGATAATGAGCTGTTATTGACTAGCTTTTCCAGTCCAGTGCAGTGAACACTGGGTAGTATTCATAAAATGTTCCTCTTGTGCCAGCTGAAATTGGTAGTGGTTTTGAGGCAAAAGGCCAGATTCATCAAAAGGATAATGGGCAGATATATTTTTTGTTTGGTTTCGTTGTTGGGTTTTTTTTTATTATTTTAATGACCAAATCACATTGCTATTCTTTGTTTATCTGTTTTTGAATTCTACCAGATAGCTTTAGGGATAACCACCCAATTTCTGTATTTATAGGAAACTGGCACAAATTGAGAAAACAGAACAATTCCATGTTTATGAAGCATGAATTCTCACAGTAAATGTCAATATATTGTGCATTAATACACAAGAATTCTACATTAAAGCACATGTATTAAATATGTGTTTCTTCAGCTCCAGCTTGGCTATTTTGTATGACGTATTTTGAATGATCATGCCAGAGTCCTCCTGGGGAGTGTACGACCCAGCTGTACCCACTGCTGCTGATCTGTGACAGGAGCCCCTGCACCGTCCTGCCACGCTTAACCTCCTCCCCAAACCCTGCTGATGGAGGGCCCAGGGCAGGGACTGGCCCTGCACCCCCACGGGGGGTTTGGGCCCTCCAGGAGGTGGGCACAAGCAGAAGAGGATGCTTTTTTTTTTGAGGAAGTAGGAAAGAGATTTGTCTGAGCTGGCTTTGCAGGGAAGGCTGGTTGGGTTTAAAATACATCATGCAGACGTACATTTTTAAGGTAACTGTATGGCCCATATGTGTTGTGTTGGCCAGACTGTTACAGAAAATAAGAAATGGATGTCATTTTGGCAGTTTGGAACCTACACTTGTGGTATGTACATCTTCTGCCAGTGCCCACTTGTATCTCATGCTTAAATTTAGTATGGAATCTCCTTTCCTGGTGAATGCCTTGGAAATATGAGAACACATATTTTTTTCCCCCACTAAAATCAGTTGAGAAAGAGACCACCAAACATCCTGCATTAGGCAAGAGGACTTTGCCTGCTCAGGTGCAGCACCAACAGTGAGAGGCATTTTCCTAATCTTGGCCAGGAACAGCTTGTCCTTTGGAGGCTGCAGAGGCACAGAGAATGGTTCTGTTATTAAACAAAAAAACAAACAAGCAACCAAACCACAAAAAATATAAAAAAAACCAACAAAAAGACAGACACTCAAAAAACTGCATACAGATCACCTTCCTACCAGCATACTAGCATGAAAATCCAAAAAACAAGCCCCAACCCTTGTATAAAATGCAGAGCGGAGCAAGACAGGATGGGCAGGGGAGCAGGGCTTGGTCCAGGCTCACCCCCTGTGCCCAGGGTGGGGCTGGGCAGAAAGAGGAGAGCAGGGGTGGGTCTGTTATCATATGTGGTTGCATTTTGGTACACACCTAGTCAGGCTTTGTGGAAGAATAAATACTAGTTTGTATTTATGGAGCGTGGCTTGGAGGAGCAAGGTGATATCAAGCTTCAATGTAGGACACAAAATCACAGATAGGAAGGGGTGTCCCATTGGAAAAGGCATGGGAAAAAGCAGCAGCTCACAGCTGGATGGGGCTTCAGGAGGACATGGGCATAAAGGACAATGCAAACAATTAATGGTCAGGACCCTTATTCTATGCCACCTTCAGTGGTGCATGATCTCCCACCACTGAACTGTGATGTCTTTCATCATCATCTTACTGACAATATTCACTCTGTTAAGGAAAACAATTTTTACAGCATTTGCATCTTACCCCTGAAGCATGGCAGTCCAATCAACCTTTCTATGGGCATGGAAAAGGCATCTTCACAGATGCAAGAGGAAAGGTATGCATGTTTATAGCACTGTTTGGGGTCATTGGACATGTCTCATAGAAGCTTCACATTCCTTGATCTCTGAATCTTGTCAGATGGTTCACTATGAATATCTGGAGGCTTGCAGAGGTGGGTTTTAAGATGGCTCTTAGACTGTGTAATACTGTATTGGTTCAGGATTTGGGCTTCTGCAAGATGAAGCCAAGTATTAGAGGGTAGGTCATTCAGTGACTTAGACGAGTTATTCCTACTTTGCCTTGATTCATTAAAGTCAAAATCTTTTCTACACAGCTTATGTGAGGCAAGCCTTTAATAACCTATTTCTTCTGCTTCATGAAACTGTGGCATCTCCAGACTCTCCTGCATTCCAGATAAGGAGACAGATATGATGCCGAGATCACAGAAAACTCTCAGAGAATGTCTACCCAGGCAAAAGCCTGGCACTTCTAGCTCACAGCACAAATGTGGCTTCTACTGTCTTGAAATCTGTTGAAATGATGTCTGTATCAGGCAGAAAAAATATTCCACCCCTTAGGTAAAGCAATAGCTGAGCATAAGCCACCTCAGATGACGAGACACAAGCTGTGTCACATTCTCTCCTCCCTGATACTCATGCAACACTCCACAAAACACAGCAGCCTCCATCACTCTCCCCTAAACTTTAACCTACTGAAGACAACAAACATGATGTGACAGACAGGAGGGTCCAGAGGAAGAATTGTGTGAACTTCGGCCCATGTAGGATACTGAGCATTTTTTTGAAAACACCATCTGAGATAAACCACTGTGAAAAAATCTTTTGGATTAACTGCCATGACCTTGAGTCGTCCTGCATAAACATATGCTTATTGCATCTGGAATTAGGCTACTCTTACTTCTGTGTCATCTTTGGGGTGGAAGAGCACAGGAACAAAACCTGTGCTTGCCAAGAGTAGCAGTTTACCTTGATCAAAGAACAGATATAAATTGCAGTATAGAATCATACAGAGTCTGCTCTATCTTGGACACAATGGCAAAAATTATTGTCTGCATCAGTACACACTCTTGTACCTCAGCCTTGTCACCTGCAAAGCATGTTCATTTTTACTTCCTGTCCTCTACTTATGAGGATAAGGAGCAAAAATTCATGGAATTTCAGCATGGTTGATAAAAAATTTCTCATTTACTGCAAAACGCTGTGAGGGGAAACAATCTGATCGTTGGTGGAGAATTAGCTGAACATACGAGCTGGGAGTCTTTATGAAATGCCTCCTCACAGCTATATCCATCAAAGCTTGCTGAAGTTGCAGGCATATGGCAATTCAGAACAAGGGTGGGTGAACACATTTAACCTAGTTAGAAACTCAGTGGAAGACTGTGGAGTCTAAGACATTGTGCAGCCTATACTGAGCTCTCAGGCTGCTTAGGAGAGATTCAGGAAAACAAGCATAACAGACAAGAAAAAAAGCTGGTCAAGAAGAGGTCATATTAAGCACAGCAAGAACAATTTCTTTGCAAAGACCCACCTCTCCCAAAATGTCTAGCATTTATAAGGCATATTTGTTCCACAGCAGAGATGTGCAGCTCTGAGTTAATTTGATTATGACATTTCAGAGGATACTTTAAGACTGTTTTTATAATTAATCCTTGAAAAGAAATACAGGGAAAATATTTATTAGATAAATTCAAAGATTAATAAAACTTCTGCCTTCATGAATGAGGCTTACCTTTTCTTAATTCAAAGTGAGCTTTTCTGCCTTCCTGTGTGACTGCAAGGGGTGTATCAAGCCACACATCTTCCTAAAACGAGGAGCTGACTCCAGTTCAATGAGAGTCTGACCCACACTGAAGCTTTTACATGCTCCTTCTCTATAAAAGAAAAGAAGTTACTTCAAGATAAAAGGTTTTAACTGTATTTTAAGAAACATAAATCCTTTATTAAGGATTTGAATAATAATTGTAGGAAACAGTTTAGTTGTTTGGTTAATTATCCTTTTTGCTCTCAGCTCTTAATTTGATGATGTTGGGTTCACTTCTAGAGAAGTGCTAACTGGATATGACTAATGATAATTATAAAGAGAGCAGCCTCAGAAATAAAGCCGCCTGAGCTATTTTAACTTCTCTCATGTATACACAGTAGTTTTTGGCAACTAATTGGCTTCTACTGAGATATAGCTCTTGCTCTGACCAGACATTACTAGCTGTTGTTTTCTTTCACTGTAAATGCAGCATGTCCAGGACCTCATGGAAAACTTTGAAAAACTTCTTAGTTTGCTAAATTTCTGCCACAGTGCCAAATGTCTTCCTTATTTGTTTTCCTAAGTGTTTTATTGAAATGAGCATTTTTGAGTCCACAGCATAGTTTCCCATTTGCACAAAAAGGCTCCATCCCCCTATCCTTGCAATACCAATTCCACCCCACCTTGGCATCCCTTTCCACTGCCAGAGCTGGATTTGCACAGATGAGAACAAGAATTTCAGTTCAATCTTTGGTGACATCCCGATACTGCCTTCCCCTTTAATTCTGTGCAAATATCATACAATCTTAGAATCATAGAATGGTTAAGGTTGGCAGGGACCTTAAAGATCATTAGGTTCCAACCTCCCTGTCATGAAGGACATCTCCTACTAGACCAGGCTGCACAAAGCCTCATCCAACCTGGCCTTAAACACCTCCAGGGGAAACCACAACCTCCCTAGGCCCAGCTTGTCTAGGTCCCTCTGGATGGTATCCCTTCCCTCTAGGATGTCAACAGCTCCACACAGCTTGGTATTGTCAGCAAACTTGCTAAGGATACACTCAATCTTACTGTCCACATCTTCAACAAAGATGGAGACACCATCTCCACCATGGCCACTACCACCAAGGCTGTCCTTGAACTTAGCATCACTCACCAGCCCTTCTTTGTTGGTGAGAACAAGGTCCAGCATAGGTCCAATCTCTCCTTGTTGGTTCCTCAATTACTTGGAAAAGAAAGTTGTCATCAACACACTCTAGGAACTCTGGATTATCTGTGCTTTGCAGAGCTGTCCCTCCAACAGATATCAGAGTGGTTGAAGTCACCCATGAGTACCATGGCTTGTGAATGTGAGGCTGTTCCTATCTGTCTGTAACATGATGATATTATCTGCTGTTTGTGGTGATCTGCTGGCCCAACACCAGCTGTTTGTCTTAATCTTAAACAAGGTCCAGAACCTGAAAATACTTATTTTTGGAGGTATGAGCTGCCCCACTAGTGAAACTGTCTTTCAGAAGTGCAAATATTCACCTGACTTACCTTGACATAAATTAGAGAGATGAGGTTCTGATCTAACTTGCTGTGGAGGCTTAACAGCGTAATACACATTTTTTGTAGTTGAGAAGAAAGCTAAAAGCTATAGAGCACAACATGCAAATATCTAGTTACTAAGTCTCTGCAGTTTGAATTCAGACTCCTTTCAAGTATATATTTTCATGTTGCCCTTATATATATGATCAGATTCCAATTTTTCTAATGTCCACAGTTAGTTCACTTAGCAGTTGGTACTGAATATTTTCCATGGAGCTACCCAGCTAAATACTTCTTAAAATCTTCCCGCTTTTGGCAGGCATAGAGGCAACATCCAGATCTCCAGGAAGCGTTCAACTACACAAAGTACAAGCAATTTTTCCTCTTTCTTAATTCCCATGCCTGCTCCTCTTGAGTGGTTGCCTTTCAGATTTGGAGAACAAATGATCCCTTCTTCACCATGGGCTGCACAGGCCCATCCTGTGCTCTGCATGAGGCCAGGTCTACTGAGGAAAAAAAATCAGAATATGATCCTGTAATTAAATACAGTATACTAATTCTTACACAGAAGGTGGAGGTCTAATTAAAGCTAGCAAAGCAACCTGAATTCTGGAATTTCCTAACTTTTTCCGCTCCAGCCCCTACTGTGTTAGAGAATTTAGCTGCCAAAGTCTCAAAATTTTCCATTAAGTGTGAGTTTAAGTGAGTTTTTGGCAGAGGGTCACAGGTTGACAGTTTTGTAGGGGTGCAGACAGAGGCAAACCCCAAGCAAAAAACAAGGGATTCACTGAATCCTTGAAATCTCCCCACCAAAATATGGAGCTGCTAGTGCTTTTGAACAAAACACTGGTAAGAATTCTTTCAAATGGCTAAACCATGGCATTTTTCCTTAATTGCATTTTCAGAACTGTCTAAACCAGTCTAGCTGAAACTTCCCAGAAAAATTTTGCTTGAGACACCTGGCATGGAAAAATTCAGTCCAAGTAATTTAAAGCTACAAAATTATAAGCAACTAAAAACAAAATCTTGTAATGGGAAATGTCAGGCAATTTTAGCTACTGATGATCCTACCAGCTCTGTCTGTTAAAACACAAAAAATAGAGAGAGACAAGAAGAAGAAAAAAAAAGACAGAATTATAAATGATAAAAGGAGAAAGCTTGCTTACTGGAAGAGGTGGGTTTTAAGAGAATTTTGGATGTGAATAAAAGGACGTTTGACAGATGAGGTCATGGAGACTAATGTGTTAGGAAGCAGCATGAGTGAACACATAAAGCTGAGAGTGAGTAAAGGGAGGAAAAGAGCAAGGTAAGACTATGGGAGGGTAGAGGTGGAAGCAGAAATGTACAATAGCACAAAAAAGATAGTATCAGAGTTCCACTGTTATGATCATTAAGCTAAAATAATATACAGAACATCATCTTTCTTCACTTGGGGTGCTCAGGTACTTTTGTTGACAGGAAGGTGGATGAGAGCTTGCCTCCTTAAGAGAAATCTTATTTAAATGTAAGCCCTTGTAAAATATCAAGGGGGGAACAGCCAAACCCACTTCTCATAAGTCATAGCTGCAGCTCATTTCTAAATAAAATTTTTCCCAAGGTCTTTATTCCTACTAGTACTGCTGACTTCAGCGGAATTCAGCAAGAAGCAGAAAATATCTCAAAGTCAGAATGTGACTTCCAGATCATTTTTTTCAGATCAGAGTGCCCAATACTGAATTCCTTGACTTCTTCGGAGACTTTTGAAGAGCTATGCACCATAGAGCCAGTGCCAGGTATCATTCTAAATCTTTCTTCACTTGGCAGGGTCCAGTCCTCCAACACTTGAGAAGTGGTCTTTAATCATCTGAGAAGTCCCTTTGACTGAGCTGGGTCATATTTAGTTTTGTGACAAAAGGTCTCAAGAACTAGTCATTATTCTTCTTTGTTTTGCAAATCTAAGGGCTTTAGTCTTAATTGAATATTGAATCTCCTACAAGTTTTCATGGTGCAATATTGGTTTTTAACTCTTCTACCAGCACTCACTCTCAGAGCCCGAGTGCTTATAACTGCACGTCACTTATGAAAAGCATTTTTCTCCGTTTACATGCTAGGATCATATTTATTTGGGAACTGCTTGGAAATCTGTCATTATGGTGTTTGTGACAGCTTGACAAGGCCTGTTGCCATGGAAAAGCTTTGTGATGTTGTATAAATATACTCCTAGGTCAGAAGTTCTATGTATTTTTTGGACATGGATGCTAAAGGAAAAAAAAGAATGACTAAACATTAAAAAAACAGAATAATGAAAAATAACAACAACTAACATTTTATACTGTATCTATGCCTGGTAACCAAACAAACTATTTCTCAAAGCTTTTAACTTGTGCTGTAACAATCCTGCTAGAATGAAAGTTCATTTATTTCCAAGGTTCACCCCTATCCTTAAAATATTCTTACCAGTCATTTTGCAATATTGATGGTTCCTCTGTTAATAGACCAGCAGACAAGGGAGCTATTATTCTCGCCCTCTATCTGTTATTCTGTTAGGTAAGGCTGACAGTCTCCGACTGCTTGCAGTTCTATAACCTACCCTGTGTTCATTCCACTAACTAAAACTCATCCTCACATGTTGTTTTTGGTAAAAATTATGACTAGACAGGAAAAGAGACAACAAAAACACGTAGAAAAGTACAAGAGAAAGCTCAGTGTAGGTTTGCATCCAAAACAGCGATATTTTTTTGACTCAGACAGAAATGAGGAAGTGTCGGCACAACGATGTGGAAAGTCATCTGAGACAGTCTCTGCAGTTTGTCCCTGTTGATGACTGATGTCCTGTGTTTTAGTTCCAACTGTATCTTCATGCCGACACATAAAGAGTCTTTCCAGCCCTTCTTGCTGTCTGTAAAACAACATCTTTTATGCATTTTGTAAGGGGATTCTTAAGCATGGGCAAGTTCAGGCTATCCTAAACTGATTTGATCTGTGGGCATGAGCCTTCTTTCTTGGGTGTGAGCAGTAGACTCTAGGAAAGCCAGTTCTCACTTAGCTTCCTTTCTCTCCCCTATATGTTTCAATACAGATGTTTCATATGGATCATAAAGCACTTCTCTAAAAACAGTGTTTGAAATGAAGGAGTGAGGATAGGTTATAACCCTACCTTTGTAAAAGGTTGAGGCACAAGTACAAGTTACAACCCTGACTGAGGATCCAGGCTTCTGTTGATCATGAGATCCATGAAGACCTCTGGGGTGGGGCTGCTGTCTCTCAGGTAGGTAAGACACCACTGAATAGCAGACTGCCTTCGTTTTGCACTTGTGAAAGACAGTGTCTCCCAAGACAACCAGCTTGACAGGGCTTGCAGGAAACCAGTGCAAGCAGCTGACCCTGTGTACCTGGCCTCTGTGCATGGCAATGACTCCTGCTGAGTTTTTCCTGTTACCCTAGACACAGCCATTTCTGAAAGAGTCATAGAATACTCAGATGGTTTGGGTTGGAAGGGACCTTAAAGATCATCTATTTTCAATGCCTCTACCATGGGCAGGGACACGTTCCTCTAGACCAGGAGACCTGGTTGCTTCAAGCCCCATCCAACCTGTCCTCAGGCACTTCCAGGGAAGAGGCAGCCACAGCTTTTCTGGGCAACCTGTGCCAGTGTCTCATCACCACAAAGAAACAAGATATATTATGAAGTTCAAGATAAAAATGTGGTGGTGTGGCTTGACACTGTGTACCACTGTATTTCAAACCTGACTCAGTGACATGTAGTAAACCAGACAAAGCTTTGACCAGGTTTCCTCATCCACTTCTCTTGGCTGCTGCCTTCCCACTGACTGTCCAGCTGTGAAAGTAGCCAGGGAAAGTGGTGTCCTTTGGAGCTACAGCCAAAAACAGATGTCGCATAACTCACTGGGCCTCCTTAGTCATCTGTCAGGACACAAATGGTTTGCAAAAATAGAATTAGAATCCTTTTAAAAAATCATGAAGAATCACAAATCCTCCAAATTTGCTGCTATCCCTAGACTTTGTTGATTAGCCAACTCTTTTTCCACTGTAGGGTTTCTCTGTGCTCTATTCCACAAGGATTTTGGCTTCTGTTTCTCTATTTACTTAATTATCTCCCATCAAGCTATGAGGTACTGTTTTTGAGAGCCTTAAACATCAAAATACAATGTCTTTTTATTTAAAGTTCCCTGCCATTTGATTCTTATTTCTAAGTGCTAACTTAACAGAAAGGGGAAACGTCTGGAAGCAGAGACATGTGAATTGATCTATAGTTTGAATGCAAGCCACAAATATGCCATGAGAATATAGACACATGCACACAGTGCCATCAAGAAAAATATCCCAGCCCTCCCACACTTTTTACACATTACAACATATTAAAAATATATCTGGTCATAGTGAAATATGTTAAAATGAAAAATAAAAAAACAAACCTTACCAAGTTGCCAGAATTTTCTACAGAGGCACTGTTCTTGCTCAGAAAAACTTTCATGACAGTTCATTAAGCTAATCTTGATTCTGGAAGTTGCAGTCTACCAAAAAGAATAGAAATAAAAGAGAAGGAAATGATTTGTTACTAGTTTAGCTACTCTCTGCTCAGGTAGGGAGACCAGAACTTCTATAACGAGAATTAAGATACTGTTGCACAAGACAAGTCCCCCTCAGGAGCCTGTATGGTGTTGAGAGCCAAAAGATGGTCATTTGACTGCACACTTCACATGCCCAGTGTAGCACCAGATCTGCTGGTCACCAGTTCAGCAAAGCATCCTTTTAGACAAGGACAAGTGGAAGCCTTGGCTAATAGCATCAGTGACCCTGAATATGGGACATTCCATGCACACGGGTGGACACGTATCAAAAGCTTGAAACAGAAGTGTTATTAAGTCTGTCTAAAGACTCTGGGAAACTGAGGCAGGGGATGATGTGGTCCAGCCAATGCAGAATATCACTAGTGAAGCTATGACTGTGAGGACATGACTCATGGTTCTGTGATCTATGGAGCAAGGCAAGGTTTTTGGTCCTCTTTGGAGAAGTGTTGTTATATATAGTACATTTCAGAAAAGACACTGGAAAACTCCCCCAGTAATTTATCTTTCAGCTTGGTATCTGTGAAAGCTTTTAAGGAGAAGATTCTAAATAAGGAACCAAGAAATGTTGCTGTTTCTAACCATAATTGTAAACTGAAAATAAGCACTTATACAACCTAGCCCAAATATTTAGTTAAAGAACAGGTTTATAACTAAGGATATCTTAAAATGTGTTTGAATTATTATATACACTACTTAAACAGTTAAACTGTCAGCTTAGAATTTTGTATATCTACCTCATTAGCCTGCCTCCACGGCCTGTGGTAGGTGAATCTGCATTTTAAAATTTTGTATTTTTCCATGCTTTATGCATCCTGTAAAATGCCTTGAGAACTTTATGAGGGATGTTGCATTAAAATGTGTGATTATAAATATGATTTAAATATCTGAAACATTACAGGGTGATTATTGTTCAATAAGGCAGGGTGCATAAAAGGGTTATCTGCATGCTGTGCTTAGGTTTCGACAATATAATGTAATGAATTGTTCAATATAGTGTGTATGCTATTTGTCTCTGTTTCTTCTCATACTCCAGAGATGCCTGACATGCACTGCTCTAACAAGGCTATCATAAATTGTTGAACAATAAACAGCCCTTGAGATTTTTAGATAGTATGAGGTTAGTATGTAATCCATCTTGAGGAACTTGATTTAGTGCCACAAAGGAACATCCTTGACAATGCTCAACATTGTTTTAAACTGCTGCTAAATCAATTACTGCATTTGGGAAAAGGCATGCTGCTTCCGCTCCCTGCTCCATGCCGGTGGCCAGGCTGCTCAAGGAGAGATTTAGGGAGCCACACTACCCAGGCAGATGGATTCCCTGGAAAACTGCTGAAGTAACCCAGCTTGAAACAGTGATAAGTAAGGCCTCCTAAAATCTGCACTAAACAGCCCAAACTCATATACTGCTTGGCTGGATCATCTTAGCTGTGTCTAGCAGTAAAGGAATCCTGAAACAAATAAAAATGCTTCCTTTTGGATCAGCGCTGTGTCATGAACAACAATGTCCACATGCACTAGTAACCTCTGGTGCTTACACAACAGTTTTCGTGTTTGGAGTATGCTATGTACATTGAGGAATTGTCCTTTGCAACATCCCAGTGAGTTGGAGAAGTGTTACTACCCCCTTCTCACAGATGAGATACACCAGTCACTCAGGCAGCTTGAGGCTGTGGGGGTGCTCATGGTCCAAAGATGAATGTTCTCTTGAATGTACAGATGTTACAAAGATTGACCCAAAAAGTTAAACAAGACCAAGGCCGCTTGTATTTCTTTCATGTTTTCTTCTGCTCCTCTCTTAAGGCAAATGCTGAGGACACTGAAGGCAAAAGGAGAAGGGCACGTCAAGTATCTAAGCTGTAACCTTGCCCCTCTGCTTTAAAGACATAAATAAGGATTCCTAGGCAGTATTTTCTATATCCCAGGAGACTGCACAGGAGGAATATTAAGATGCAGTTATTACAACAAAAATGTTCTGACATGTTTCAGAGGCTATGTCAGTGTCAGAAATATCACTCTCTTATTATGAGAAAGTAAGATTAGAGGGAGAGAGAAAGCATCACAAGATCAAGATAAAAGGAGGTAAATTGTGCAGGGTTCATCACTGAGAGCCACACAATTTAGTTTCTGAAGGATCAATACACTTTCACAAACTATACATTACATCATCTGCCAGGGGGACCCTGAAAGCCTGCCTTCAAATTCAGCATTCCCTCCAGGATTTGGAGTTTTGCCTATATCTCCCTAACTTCTGTCCTTAGAAGGCAGTAGAGTGATGGTCACCTCTATTTCTCATAAACAGTCTCATGTTCCACTGATGCCATACCTCTCATAAAGCAAATCTGATCAGGTATTGATTTTTGATCTACAGCATTGCTGGAAATGGCAGCCAGCTGTAGCCATGAAGAACAACAACTGGCAGACACTCTGGTTAGTGTTGGCACTGGCTTTCTCTTACGAGATCCAAATTCCTGGGAACCAAATGTTCCTCTGATTCTGGCTTTCTGCTGCCAATAAAGCTTTTGATACAAAGCTAATTGGCTTGCAACTTTTCTTTGAAATCTGGAAAGGAAATGGATAGGTTGCCTTTATTTATACACCGATACGCTGAGAATCTGCACTAAGATACATGGAAAAATATATTCAGCAGTAGCCATAAAATAAAGCCAATGTTTACCCATCTTCACTGTGAAGTGGTTTCAGAGACATATAGGTAACTTTTATTTCATATGAGCTAACAAGACTGTAAGGGTTCTTTTGGCCTCTGTTACCACTGTGAAGAATATCAGCAGGCAGAGTTCATTGCAGAAGGGCATTTGTAGAGGCTTCTTCAGGGAGTGACTTCATTTGGGATTTGAGTCCATTGTGCATCAAAACAGTGGCCAGTCATCACCCAGACAATGAGAGCTAAAACCTGCTGTGACAAGGATGTTTGTGGGAGCTTCCCTTTGCTCATTTGACTGCTGATTCCTATCTCCATTGATTTGTATGTAAAGGATGGGTTTATGACTGAAGAATATCTTATTCATCTTTCCCTGCTTCCTCCTAGCTGGTCCTACTCATATCAGTTGACAGCTGACTGTAACAGCAGTAAAATTAACATCTTCCAGGGATTAAAGGAGAGGAATTCTACCAGCTATAGAAAAGATGCTTTAGATTTGGCTATCATGTTAGGATTGGCTTTTGCTAAAAAAAATCAAGAGGACCATTTAATTTTGAATGCATTTTAAAGTATTTCAAGAAGTGTAGCCATGGAAATATAGCTCCCAGACAAGTGGTAAAAAAAAAATAAATCCTTGTAGGATAGAGGGAATTAAGATTAAAATTGTCTCAGAACATTTGTGCCAAAATCCAAACAAGCTACTGCTGCAAGTTTGTGGGTGAAAAAGCACTTTTCTCCTGTGAAATGATTCCTTCTGTTACAGACCAGATTCTGTTTTCACCCATGTACCTGAGAGCAGTGACTGGATCCAGTTCAGCAGACATTTTGTTTTATGGGTCTTCCTGGAATGAGAAGAAACAAACTTGAATTGTGGAAGAACAGATCTTTTTTCATCTGTCCTCCTGAAATGTTTTCACAAGGACTGTTGACCAGATTGAGAGGACCAGAGGAGTTATAGCTGGAGCAAAGCTGGGATGACATGCTTCTGTACAAATCACAGAGGGGCGCAAAAGGAGGTAGGATCCAACTTCAAATGTTTCCAGCTTCTCCCTCTGTTCACAATATACTACTGTTCTCATGCTATTACTAATTTGCCTCTTTCAAAAGCAACAGGGAGAAACAGAAGCAGCTCTTCTACACAAGGTGGGATTGAAGGGGTTAAAGCAACACAATTCTATCATTCTTGATTTGTCTTTTTATTTTCTTCTAGTTCATCTTTCCCTCAAAAGAATACACACATTATTTTTACCTTAGGTGTATCTGCTTCACTTGTTTTACTTTTCAGACAGTTACCTGGCTGTAAGCCAGCACTGCAAAATCAAATCCTGCCATTTATTTTAGGATTTGCTTTTATTATTCTTCCCTGAATTTCACTTTTTTTTTTTTCATTTCTTATTACTTTATGTCATGCCTTCTCTTTTCTCTTTTCTTTGTTAGCTTTGTTTGCTTCCTGTCACTCACTTCAGTAGCTCAACAACCAGAGAAGAATGAAAAAGCTACATGCTAACTTATATATATTACTGTCACTTTCCTACCACCGAAAAATACAGCAGCAACCAGAAGGCAAGCAGATCTGAGGTAGGTCAGCAACTTAGACTGCAGTTCTTTCAGCTCTGCCAAGTCACAAGGAATCTTGAATTGCAGATACAAGAGGCGTTGGGCTTTTAAAAGAATATTTTGTTTATTGAAGATGAAAGCAATACAATAACAATGAGAATAACCATGAACATGATGAAAAGCAAACAAGAAGCAGCCCAAGTCTCAGCCTGAGTGTAATATACACATAGTTTCTTTTTATTCCTAAAAAGAGCAAAAAAGTATTTGTAACAGCTGGTCTGAACCCAAAAAGTTTGTTTGGATCACTGAATCATGCCCTCGTATTGTTTAGTGCTATACATAGCTGTCCCTGAAATGATCCTGGAAAAATCCCCATCTACTGCTAAGAAATTTTTTTCCCTTTGCTGCTAAACATATTTTGTTGTTAAAGATGCTCGGGGAAATGGAAACTGGTGAAAAAACAAAGGCCAGATTACTAAAAATGGCCACTTAAAATTAGTTTCTTACACTTCTAAGAAGCTGCCTGATTTTTCCTGAGAGCTGGGCATCTGCCAGCTTCCAGTGTGCTCTGGGGGAAAAGCAAGGAGACGTAGTCCCTCTGAAAACCTGCTGGGTGCCTACATGCCACCTCAGAGAGCCATATTCTCTCTGCCTGTGCTGGTCTGAGGGTTGATGATAAATCCAACTTAAAGCTTCCACTTTGAAATTTTTGTCCCCAGCTTTTCCTGTGGTCTGGCAGCACAGAGGAGATCTGTCCCCATATGTAACATGGGTTTGTGCCTGACAGATGAGACAGAGACTCAGCTAGAGCACCAGCCCAGGATGAGTGCAGGGTGTTGCACATGTTTTCTCTCAGGAAATAGGGCACACTTTCCCACTATTCTTCTTGTCATTCTAAGGTGCTCTCTTCTGACTAATTGTTGGAATTGTCTTTTCAATTGTACACCAGATCTAGCATCTGCCTTTTAGATCCCCTTCCTAACCATATAATAACCCACTTGCATGGGGGTAATGAAACCTGTGAGTGATACGACTTTGTTGTTTGAGCCTTTCAAGAACTACTCCTTTTCTCTGGAACAATTTGCCCTTCCTCTGAATGTGAAGAAATCTACTAACCTCAACCACAGTAACTGCAGCTTTCTGCACACCTTGAGAGAAACAAAAAGATTTTGGGTGGCTGGAACAAAAGGGTGAGAGGTAAAAATTAGGGGTATTTTAGACACTGAGTAGCTTTGTAGTCAGCCTAGTGGAAATTTGCTGTGGCCCAAGAAGAGAGGAGAGCCCTTAAGCAAGGCAGTGAGCCAGGAGGGATGCTACAGCCACTCCCCTACCAGACACTGCTACTGCCACAGGAGTAGGGGCGCTACTGCCCACCCAACATTCCCTGTGGCATTCGTTTGCCTGAGTGTACTCCCATGAGGGAAGCCCTTCCCACACAAGTTACTTACACCCAAGCATCCTGCCTGGAATGACAGCACACCTTGCTGTGGTGGCATCCTGGTTGGTCTTCTGGTGATGAGTCACTGTCTCACATCCACACTGGTAAACAGGCAGGTGTAAATACCAGCTGGTATAACACTTGTGCTGCTCTACTCCCTGGCTCACTTTAGGTTATTAACTCATAACTCTTAATCAGTGAAATCTGCCTCTGGTCTGTTTTTTTAAGAGGACAAGGACAGTGCTTTCTGTCCTGCACTTCCTGACCTTATGTGCCAGTGTAATATGCAGAAATATGTCAAATGCCATTTAATCTTCATAATCCAAGCAGATTATGTTCATGACTTCACCTCTATCTGCTCATAGCATTATCTTCTTTCAAAAATGTCACAGTGCTTGTTTTTAGACAAGATTCACCCTTTACAAGTTGGATTTATTTTTAGCAGCCAGGTCTCATGTCCTACCTGCACCAGTGCAGTCCAATGCACCATCTGGGGCTCCACATTCCTGCTGTAGTCTTCTCAAAGTGCAATATGGCAACAGCATTTGCAGTTTTGAACTTGCATTTCAGAAATCTACAGTAGTTGAAAGTAGTAGTGTGAAATAGTAGTTAGTCTACTGATTATTGTTTTTACAAAATAGACTATTTGCATTCTTATTTAGACAGGCTGCAGCCTAGCTCTGGACCCAGGCTGCTCAGGCCTACTGGGGCAAGAACAAGGCCACAACAATAGAGTGCAGCTACAGCAACAGATTATTTATGTTTGGCATCACTGAGAGTGTGAAAACCTTGTCAAGGAGGAAGAGGTCAGAAAACGGGCAGCTGATGGGGAGAGAGAATGCATGCTGCCGGCAAGTGTGGGAGGAGCTCCTTGCTTGGCAAAAGAGCTGCTTTTTGCAGGTCCTCATCCACCCCTGGCTTCCAGCCCTGACCACCTCCAGAGCTTCTGCCTCCTCTGTTGGGTCCACTGTCTAATCAGCTGTCTGTGTGATTCATTTTAATTGAGGAGGCAAATAATTCTAGCAGAGGGGACAGCAAAGAAGGAGGAGGGATAATAGGCTGGGGAGGTTTCCCCTATTGGTGTTACTGGTTTGTTTGGTTTGGGGTTTTTTTCAAAATAATTGCTAGCCATCACACAACAAATTTATCAGTCCTGTTTAGGAACATTCTGGGTTGTAATCTTGAGAAGTTTTATCATTGCGTGTAACTGAAACAGGTCCAAGCTCTGACAGTTCTCAAATCCTATTCCTTTTGCTTTTCTTATGTACTTAATCCTTGCTGTGAACTGAATGAGGCAATGATTCTATAGAAAATAATGTATTATCACATAATTGCAGATTGCATTATATGGTATATCCATTATGGGGGCTAAACTGAGGTTACACAGACATCCTTGATTCTGGCATCTCCTAGTTGCTTAATGTTTGAATTTACATGCCTTAAAATGGCATTTGAATGAAGTTTGCAGTTGTAACTAATGATTAATTTTTATGTAATTGTTGCAACTTCTTGTTGGCATCTTATAGAGAATTTCACAGCTGTGTCCTTCATAAACAAGGCTAGGAGTTTGCTTGTTGCATGTTTAAGTTGCTGAGTTTTCTTCAGCGTTTTTTAAAGAGCTCTGGTGACTTTGGACATCCCTGTCACTGCAATTCTTTCACTCTGATTCAGTAGCAAGCTGCATCATTCCAAATAGGAACTGTGTAACTGATTTTGGTGGACTGAAGTTGGAAAATGCCCTTCATGAACTTTACATATGTTTTTTACAGATACTTTTATCTGTCTACTGCATCCTTTTACCTCTTTTTATTGTCACTGTTATTTGGTGGTTTCTTGCAACAAATCTAGTGTTGAAGTGCTAAGATATGAATCAGACTAAAACCTGCTCTGTTGTTATGAATAATTAGAAGTTTAGCAAAAAGCTTATGTCACATTTTCAAAACACAAAAAATGCCCGGGATTTCAAGTTTGGAAGTTCTGAAGCCCTTGGGGTTTGTATCTATACATAACTGTGAGCACGAAGGTCATCCTATGAACTTTGAGGTTTCTGAAGGGAAGTAAAATAACTCTAGATGTAATATTGTAGGATTGGAACCTTAATTTGAAATCACATCAAAGGACCCTCATCTCAGATCATACCATATCCTATTCACTTCTTGACCCTTTGGTAAAAAAGTTAACACTCTAATAGGTAGGATAATGAGGTACATATGTAAGACATGTGAAGCAAAGTACCTCAGCTATGTCGCTATTAAAGTCAACTTTGTGCCTCTTACTGTCTTGCTCCCTACTCTCCAAATTATTCAGAGAAAAAAATCAGAACATCAGGAGAGAGTGCTAATGTTGCTGTTTGTAGTTTACAGCAGAAAATGTTAGAGAAGACAATAGCCTCACCACCTGCTGGAGAAAGTAATTGGAGGAGAGTAGTATTCAATAGCTATTTTTCTTTGGAACGCATTTTTCATTGATGATACATTAGAGTGTATGGCAGTTTACTTTGAAAGAAATACAAAATAAAACCTAGAAAGTTCAAATTCCCTTGGTTGCAGGTACAGCAAAATTTGAAGAAATTCCAAGTAGGTATTCTTTACAGTTGTTCAAAGGATTGTCTAGCAGAAAGCTAGGAAGTCTTGAATTAGACTAAATATGACCTACAAATCTTAGTTGCTATATTTGAATATTTCTACTATGATTAAACTGTCTGTAGGATGATGTTGCCCACAGACCATCCCCCGTGACAAAACTTAGGTTTTGTCAGCATTTCCATTATTACTTTTTAGCCAAATTTCCAGTGGTTTTAAAATTCATTCATAGCAGTGTTACTACAGGTTAGAAACGAACGTAGAACATCCCTTTTCCGCACTCCTTCCTCAGACATTCATATTATCGAAATCTGTAATACTGCCACTGAATTGCCCTGGTCAGACATCTCTATTACTCAGGATCTGAGTCATAATATAGCAGTAATCTTTTCTTTCCATCTTATTTTTTATAAGTGATCATAGTTGCTTCTTCAGATAAGCCAGGAACGCACTAAGAGGAGGAAGCAACCTTTTTATCATTAGCGTGGCTGTTGAAATCTAGCAAACTTTTCAGTTGCTAGAAGTAAATCATAAATCCTAGAAAAATTTAAAAATAAGGATTTGGACACTGAGGAACTGTGGAGCGTGGGGTAATGTTAGCTGAGGTACTGCTAGCCTTTGAACACGTGGACGAAAGCACAGTCAGGCCTTTCTCAGGCTGGAAATGTCCACACCAGACTTTCAAAAGATGGCACAGACACCTGGCTCCAGGAATTGCACAAGGCTCTAGCCACTCAAAACTGGCAAGAGGGATATGACTCATGGAAGAGTTTTGTTGTAAGGGAGCATGTGTTGATACCAAACCACTTCAGTTTTGACTGAAGGTCCAAGGAGAAGTTTTCCTGTGTCCAAGATACAGAAAAAAAAAAGAGAATAGGCAGAGGGGAGGGAAAAGGCTCCTCACACCTTACTTGACAGCAGCTGCTGTGCTTGCTATTGGAGTATTATGAAGGACAGCAAAGCTCAGGCTCTGAATCCAACCCTTAATGTGTTCCTAGTAGGGTCTATGGCAGGCGCATGCAAATATAGATGTAATTTAAATTCCATGTATCCTCATTTTATTTTGATGCAGGTTTCATATTTTTCATATTTTGAAACCACTCAGTTTCTCAAGAAATTAAATTGCTTTTGATTTAAACTTTTCTGAGACTGCTGCTTAGGCATTGTACTCCTCTCCCGTTAGTATTGCTCTGTCTTCAAAAAAGCAACATTACTTTTTCCTGAAATAGGAATATCAATGTCTTTTAATTATTCTGTATATGCAATTACCTTTAGGAAATGTCTGCTAAATAAGCCTATGAACAAAGCCGGGAGTCCTGCTGTTGCCATGATGCTGTTGCCATGTAAGGTGGCAAATTCTAATAATACTTTCTGAAGGCATCTATATCCATTTACTTTTATTTAAATGTTATAATCTTCTGTTGCTGGTAGCTTAGTAGTCACAGTTTTCTTCTTATTGGCTGTTCAGCAATTATATCTGTATTTATAATTTATTTTGGATGGTGAGACTTCACTTATCTATTATTTGGGAGCATTTTTAATAAAAATGGATAAAAAATGTCATGAGGAAAGAGAAGAGCCTTTAACCTCAATTAAGAATACTAGCTGTACTCTAAAGGGCACTCGAGACAGTAGATGTATACTCCTAAAACAGTGATCTCATTTGGATCTTCATTAAAGCAACTTTGTAGAACTTCTTCAGTCTTCTTCGGTACCGCTTCGCTAAGTCCTCAGCCCAAGCCTTTGGAGTCATTTGCATAATTTATGCATGCTTTGGTGTGTCATGGACAGGGTGGACTTCCAATTCCTAGGCTTCAGAGCAGCTTTGGATGGTTCAGATTCCCTTTGGCAGCAGTTGTCTTGCCAATGCTGCAGAGCACAATGCTAGGGGGTTAAGAGAGGTTATATTATCTTCACATTCCTGCGTGAGAGCACACAAGCAGTGCCCTTTGAAAAGAGAGTCTATACATTGGGAAGCTGGCCGGAAACCACTTAACTCAGCTGGCACTGAAATGTTGATAACAATATTCACTGATAGTGCCTGTTGCACTTTTAGGGACAGACATGTAGCACATAAGTTTTTAATTGCCTAAAGAAATCTGTTTCTCCTGTGCTAGCCCAAGGCTCAGAGATTTGGTAATATACTCTCTCTGCAGGTGATTCAAGGCTCTCAGCTTTCTGCTGTCACTAAACCCACTGTAATCATGAAAAAGTTGAGCAGACTTTGTGCACTGTTTTCTGCACACTTGTTTCACTGTTTTATTGTTTTTTACAGAGTGAAGTGGAATTCATTTACACACTTGCTCCAACCTGCTCAGATATCAGACAAGATAATGCTGTTTGTGGAATTGGGAGTACAAAGAAGTTTGTCTTCAGAAATGATTGTCTTATTTGTCCTCACCAGTTGAAACATGGGGTATATACAAAGTAAAGATCTCATGGGAAATAGAGAACATGTCTTGCACAGCTTATCTCTGCATTCCTTCTTCCACCATTCCTTAGCTAAGAATTCACTAGGGCTTAACTAGTGATGCCCTACTCAAGTATTTTCTCCTTTTGGAAGCTGTGCCCAGCTTTATATCCTTAAAATTACTTCTAGCACTGGATCCTCTACTGTTCCTCTTGGACCTTTCATGGTATCTCCCAGGATATGCTGAAAAGTGCATCCATTCTGTAGCTTTCTGCCCTGCCAGGGAGGGCTAATCACAGGATACATTCTGCAAATGTATTAACCATTAATTTCACAGAAATACAGACAGATGGCCTAAGGATGGTTTCAGCAGGGTCCACATTTGTTTTTTTCTCTCTACCTATAATTGGCATGCTTGATTTTTGTCATAGTTTTTTTCCATATTGCCAGCTCTTTGAGCCAGCAGTGTGCCCTTGTGGCCAAGAAAGCCAATGGCATCCTGGGAGGTACTAGAAAGGGTGTGGTTAGTAGGTCAAGAGAGGTTCTCCTCCCCCTATATTCTGCCTTGGTGAGGCCACATCTGGAATATTGTGTCCAGTTCTGAGCCCCTCCATTCAAGAAGGACAGGGAAGTGCTTGAAAAGTCCAGTGCAGAGCCACAAAAATGATTAAGGGAGTGGAACATCTCCCTTATGAGGAAAGGCTGAAGGAGCTGGGCCTCTTTAGCTTGGGGAAGAGGAGACTGAGGGGTGACCTTGTCAATGTTTACAAATATGTAAAGGGTTAGTGTCAGGACGATGGAGCCAAGCTTTTTTCAGTGATGACCAGTGATAGGACAAGGGGCAATGGGTGCAATTTGGAGCATTGGAGGTTCCATGTAAACATCAGAAAAAACTTCTTTACTGTGAGAGTGACAGAGCACTGGAACAGGCTGCCCAGAGAGGTTGTGGAGTCTCCTTTGCTGGAGACATTCAAAACCCGCCTGGACACGTTCCTGTGTGATGTGCTCTGGGTGACCCTGCCTGGCAGGGGGGTTGGACTAGATGATCTTTCGAGGTCCCTTCCAACCCCTACAATTCTGTGATTCTGTGATTCTGTAATGGGATCTATGTAGGCATGATAGCACAATTCTGATCTCTAATTCTCTGCTTTGAACATCAACCAAATTTCAAGATGAATTCTCATCTGCTCAGAAGATAGGTGCCTCTCCCAAGAACTTACAAATAACTTTTTTATCACTGATGTCTGAAACAGCCAAAATTTCTGTTTGGACAACTGGTCATAACATTTTTATGAAGACAAGTCAGCCTATTAATACAGCCTCTTCTTGAAATCAGGGTATGCTTGCTTCTTTATGTGCTTTCAGTAGCTATCCATAGGCTAGCTACAGGCTATCTACAGTTTTGCAAGCTAGCTGACAAACAGGCAAAACCTGTCCAATTAACACTAGTTGTGCATATCCATCTATCCTCAGTAACAGTAAGTACGTATTGAACATCTGCACAGTCTTAAGGAATCCTTGGTATCTAAAAACATGCTTGAGTTGAATTGCAATTTTAAAGTTGTATTATGTCACTCTGTTGTGGCACCTATTGACTACCCTTGTTTGACAGTAAATTCCTCTACATCTTTGCATCTCAGTACTTTTATTTATTTTCTCCTCAAGGATCTAATATTCTATTGGTTGGTTGTAATTTTCCTTGCCAAAGAGTATAAATAAACCAGTCTAAACCAAGAATTCTCCACAGTTACAATAGAAATGGAAAAATCAATAGCAAATAATAAGTTTCATTTGTATATGGTAGATTGGCAAGTGTATGTGAAAGTCCACATGTGAAAACTGCATTTCAAGGCAGTTCGAAGTGTTCAAAGATTGTTTTAGTGTGTGAGCAAGGAAGCATCAAAGCCAGGCTCTTCAAGCACTGCAATCCTTTGTCCTTCACCTGTCCCACTGTTGTTCTTCAAAGCATTACACAGGGGCTCTTTCTTGCTGTTACCTAGCAAATAGAGGCTGAGAAGCAGTGATGTATCTTCTCTGCATAGTCTCCTCAAGTCTATCAGCATGATCACAAGCCAGTACACCATACACATGGCAGACAATGTATGGTGACAGTACCAGCTCTTCTACTGAGACTGATCCCAGCTTATAGATAAAAAGGCCTGTATCAGTCTTTTTAGTTTGAAATCTGCCATATCAGAGTCAAATAAGCTCCACATTGCCTCTTAAAGACTGAACAATAAATAGCAGCAAAATGTGCTTTGGTGGATAGATTTCTTTCAGCAGGTGACTGCATAAACTAAACCATGGCAATAGAACTTCAAGTGAGTGAAGTATTGTGGTTGATGTGCTTAAATCTTTCTTCTGCTAATGCGGTGCAGGGAAGACTGTGACTGAAATAGGTATAATTAGTGAAGCATGATGAATTCTCAGCATCAAGAAGACAACAGCTTTTTCACAGTTTCTACTTTGATGTCATCTCTCATCTGTAAAGCTGTTCTACTCAGAACCACTTGAAGGTATTTTTCTTTTGAATTGGCTGCTTTAAACTGTCTTTAGCACTAGATTATCTGTGTCAGGTTTATCACAAGCTGCCTGGATACAGGATGATTTTTCTTCTCATGGTGAAACACAGCACTCTTCTAAACTCTGCTTCCATTTTATGAGGAAGGCCCTTCTTGGTTGAATCTTCTGTTGCTGGTTTCCAAATACTCAGAATCTGGATCAACAATCTTACAATCTTCTGCTTCGCTATTTTTGTTGTATTTACACTTCACAGTAACAACTTGGGTGATAATGACTTGCTACAGTCACTGTCTCTCTGCTGACAAGAGCAAAGATCTGTCATCATCTTCATCTAGTAGCATTTTGCACTTTTGAATCTGCATGTAGTGTATTACCAGCACTTCACAAGTCCTTAGTCTAAAGCACTTGTTATATTTTGGTTTGTTGTTTTGTTTTTCCTGAAAAAGATACTATTCACCTCATATGTTTTTCTTCCACTTGATGACTTCTAGGAGTGTCTTCTGAATCACGGAGCTGCTGTTTGTTCTTTTGATGTAATAATATGCAAAAGATTTTCCTTAGAACTATTCTGCAGAATTGCTGATAACATATGTGGTATTTTACCAGCACGTAAGTTTCTGCCATAACCACACCTTGAATACTGAGGAAAACTATTCAATGATTTTATACTTTAAAATTATATTAGATTGTCACTTGAGTCTTACTAACTTGCACTGTGCATGTGCATGCTTGGAAAGTTGCTGACAGGTACCTTCTTATTTTCCAGTTCTCTCTACCTTTGCTTCAGAACTGTAATGAAAACTGCATGAATTTGTGCATTATGAAAAAAATTCAGCAGCATTATGGAAGTAGAAGCCTTAGTAGCAGACATACAGAATGACTGATATTGTGGTATCCAATTTTCATTTCAGCAATCACCCTGGGAAAGCTAGTCATGCAGAAACGGTACCACATTTTTTTTCTTCTTTAAAAAGGCATAGTAAACCACACAAATACATATCCCTCACCCAAACTTCGACCCCCTCTTAATACAACCCTGTATAGCTCATGGATAAAATTACTAGATGCCAAGTGGATATATGGATTGGAGGTACACAGCTAATAGGATACACTTCCTGTTTGACCCTGTACCTGAAAGAAATCACCAATTTCCCACTGAGCATTTTTTAAGTCAAGCTTTGACATCTAATTAGTTATTTTCTTTTTGAATATCATCTTTTGTCTTTGGAGTGTTCCATTGTCCCTGTGAAAAGCAAGAAGTCTTGCAGATCTAGCAGCTGTGTGAATGAGGGAAATAATTAAATGGGGTCACCGTGTTGATGTTTTGTAGTGCAACATGGAACTAACACCCACTTCTTGTTTTTTAAGTACTAAAAATCTGTAATCTAATTAGTTTCTTTAATCTGGCAAGCAAAGATAGCTCCTCTTGACTCTATTGCTTTCTTGCAAAGGCAACACCTTGAAGATCAGAAATGTTCAGTGAGGGACTGTATTAGGCTAGCTAATTGAAATAAGTCAAGAGAACCTGGAATCAGTCTGTCTCTGCTGCAAGGAGTGGTTTGTACTTAAGCTTTCTGGTAATTATAGAGGAGCAGCTCAGATGAAGATTTCCAAGCACCTCTGTATTATTTGCTTGCTTGTAAAACAAAATTTAGTTGTGCATTGGAATCAGCTGACAGTGAGTCTGGATAAACTAATACTTCTTTTATGTCCTTTAGTAAAATATAAGTAGCTAAACATTAAGACAAGGAGGAAAGAGCTGCCTATGTGAGGCCACAGAAAAGCCAGAAGGCAAGTTTGCGTGGAGTTCACACATAATTCTGTGAAACCAGCATTAGACATTGCACACCCACAAAAAAATTTGTGTTTTAATTTTAATTCTCTGTACTTCAGGTGAGAGTGCCATGAAGCAGGAGATAAATACTTGTTTTCCTGCCAGGTGCAGGTCCCATCACCTTTCTTGTTGAGCTTGGGCTGCTCCAATAACCTCCTCCCCTTCCACTCTTCTTTTTATTCCAATTTTTGTCTTTGTCTTTTTGCTACTCTTTTTCATGGGTCAATTTTGAGGCAGAGGGCTGGAGGAAGATTAAATGGTAGCTTTCTTTCACTCTGGGGTCAAGGAGTCTTCTCTTCCATGGTGGACTGGCAGCAGGAAAGCAAAGGGATCCATCAAACTGAGGAGATAAGAGGAGCAGGCAGGGTGGGAGAGTTAACCCCAGGAGCTCTGCTGTAAAGTTGGGGATTAGGCAAATCAAATGAAAATAATAAGAGCTTCTTCCCCTGCACTGTATGTGTTTGTGTGACTGACATAGCCAGTGCCTTAGAATGATTCTAGACCATTGTGATAAGCATTTACCAACCCTAGGTTTTAGCCGTGACTAGAATCTGGGTGGCCGAGAATATGTTGGTTGCTGGTGTTTTTTTTCTCGGCTTAGAGAATTTCACACTTAATCTAAAACTCCACTGTAAGCTTTCAAATTTGAGTTTCCATTATTAAGTACAACTTTTAGCTTTTCCTCTCTTACAGGATTAAATTCACCTCTCCACCAAAAAAAGGCCAAACCCTAGATGTGTTCGCACGTTTGGTGCCAAGAAAATACAGATTGCAGTTAAGAGGCTAAAATGAAGCTTGCCATGCCATCAAAGCATAGAGCTGAGCACAGCAGCAGCACAGCTTGAGATGAGACTCACGATTCAAACAGTACTAGCACAAGTGCTTCAAATACACACATCCGCAAAATTCAGAATCTGCAGCTGACCTTTGCTCACACCCAGCCCATCCTTCAAACTGCTCAGTACAGGCGTATCACCCTAAAGGCCATGGGACAGGCACAGGGACAAAGCCAGTCCCTTAGATCACCAAAGCCTAAAGGTGGTGGAAGTAGCAGCATGGAGTTTATAAAAACAAACACCAAACACAATATTAATGACAGCTAATGCTTGCCACCTCCAAACGCCCACCCCCTAGTTGTCCCATGCCTAGCGCTGCTTTGGGAGCTGGGACATGGCGGGGTGGTGAGGGAAGCGGGTGCTGAGGTGGGGCTGCAGACAGACACGAGCTCCCCGGGATGCGCTGCTGTGCGGGCGCCTGCCCCACCGCACATCGGGAGCGGCAGAGCTACCGCGAGATGGAAGGGTGGGCATGAAATAACAGATTCCTCCTGCTGCTCTGGTGGCTGTCACATTTCACACCATACCTCTCTCCTTTTCACAGGCACTCTGGCTGGATTAAATGGATTAAGAACTGGTTGATAAATATGAATGGAGTTGCAAGTTGATGTGGAAAAAGGTTTTCACTGTTTCTTTCTCTATGAATGAATCATGAACAGAAATTTCTTCAAGTGCATTAGAAATTAATTCCTAGAGACTTTTTTTTTCCTCCTCAGGCTTAAAAAGGAAGAGCTAAATTTTGCAAGAGAAAAAAAAAAAAGGCATTTTAATTTATCTTAAAATCTCTTGCTTCAGACTCTAACCTCTAAGTCATGAAGTAGCTTATTCCCATAAAACTATATAACACTACAATTCATTCCAACTAAAAGGATCTAATTACAGGAGAAAGATTCATATTTGATAGCATGTCTTTGCTGTATCAAATGACTACATCTGATCAAGTCTCCCCAGCATTGTGTTGCATGCTATAGCTGGTCGAAATCTGAGATGAATTGATGAAGAATTTGGCTGCAGAATTTTTTTTTAATTTTTTTTTTGCAATACCAGGCTGCTGTCCCAAGATATGGAAATGCTGTTTTATGATGTTCATAAATTGACAGTAAATGTAGCACATATAGCTACGTATATACACAGACACACATGTATAAAATTCAAATCTAATTTTAGAGGCCTTGACAGTATGTTTAGGCTGGTCAGTCACTGTAAATACATTTTGATGGTAAATTTGTCCATTTACCTTACATGGATAGTGTGTTCGTCAACTTGTGGCTAGAAATAAAAATACCATAGATATAAGCACAAACTTCTGAAATTTGCTTAAAGAAGAAACTCTCATGGCATCAACAAAATCTTGGGAACTTTAAGAAAAAGGGGCTTATCACATTGTCCCATATGTGATTCTGTTCATCTGTCACTACCCCCACGTCTTTCCCCAATAAATTTTGAACATGTTACCTACTGTCAGCTTAATCTGTCAAAAGGCTTGAAGCTCGTGAAATAATGAAGAATAACAGTGGAGTAATGGAGTCTGACTGCCAGATACAGAGAACACTTCTCCATGCCATGGGGCCACCAAGCGGCAATGGCTAGCAAGAAGAAGTTCTCGCTTGATAGAACACTGACAGTCCTTTGAGATGTTGTAGAAAGCCACTGGGTTAGGCAGGATTTGCTCTGAGTGAAGTATTCAGACTAAAGCATTCACTCTGAGTAAAGCCATGCTGGCTGTCCTGAATCACCTCCTCCCTATCCTCCATGTGCCTTAGCATGTCTTCTAGGAGCATTTCTTTCTTTTGGTCCGGCTCTGGCAGGGGGGGTTGGACTCAATGATCTTCAGAGGTCCCTTCCAACCCCTAATATTCTGTGATTTGTTCCATGATCTTCCCAGGCACAGAGATGAGGCTGACAGGTTGGTAGTTTCCAGGGTCTTCCTTTCTACCCTTTTAAAAAACAGGCATAATGTTTCCTTTCTTCCAGCCACTAGGGACTTCACCTGACTGCTACGACTTTTCTAATATCACAGAGTGGCTTGGCAACTACATCAGCCAATTGGGCCTGCTGGTCACAAATGCAAGTGATGCAACATCAGGGATGTCAAAATTGAAGGCAGCTGGGCTGCAGTGTCCACACACTAGTGCAGTTCACTGTCCTAAGGCATATGAGGCAGATGAGAAGCATAGTCAGAACTCTAAATTTTAGGAAAGCAAACTCCCAGCTCTTCAAGGAGTTAATAAATAGGACCCCATGGGAAACAGTCCTCAGAGACAAGGGAGCAGAACAGAGCTGGCAGATCTTCAAGGATGCTTTCCATAGAGTGCAAGAGGTCTCAATCCCCAGGTGTAAGAAATCAGGCAAGGAAGGTAAGAGACCAGCATGGCTGAGTCGAGACTTGCTGGTCAAACTAAAAGGCAAGATGGATCTGCACAGGCAGTGGAAGAGGAGACTGGTATCCTGGGCAGAGTATAGGGACGTTGTCTGGTTATGTAGGGATGAGGTCAGGAAGGCCAAGGCACAACTAGAACTGAATTTGGCAAGACATGTAAAGAAAAACAAGAAGGGCTTCTACAGGTACATAAACCAGAAAGGGAATGTTAAAGAAAGCAAACGCCTACAGGAGAGTGAACACGGATCTTTAGAAAACTAGGTTTTTCTATTCCTTGGCTTAGAATATTTGTTTGAAAGTGGTGAGGGGAGAGAATGTCCCCTTTTTAATTTTTCTGAACTCTCTGGTCATAGCAGCTTCAGTGGCAGTGAAGTCTGCTCCTGGCTAGTAATCAGCACTTGTGGAAGTCTCACAAGAAATCTTCCTGTGAGATTACCAGCTGATACAGTAGACACGAGAAGCTGAAGCAATTGAGTAATAACAACAAACAGTCTTACCTGTACAGGTGTACTGGATTCACTTTTGGGATGACCTTCTGGCCCTACCTCAGAGGAGGGCTGGTATAAGGTGATTTCAGCAACACAGACTACTCACACCCAAAGACCAACTGTTGGAAGAAGACAAGTTCCAACATATAACCTTGCACTGGGAGCCTGACCTTCCACAGCTGAAATTGAGGAAATCCTAAGCCTGATGGGTAGGTGCCTGCTAGCAAACCTGCCAGTAATTACCACCTCCCTGCATCAACACAGCCGGAAATGGGGGCAGCTGTGCAGCCAGGAGTAGTGTCTGGCAATAGATGGTATCCATGCTGAATTACTTAACCAGCTCTCTTCTGAGGTTTGTTCAAAATAGTCTGGGCATTCATGTTATACCCAGGATAAAACCACAGTAAGGACTGAAGGCTTTAGTGGCGAACACAGCCCTTGTGCGGTACATGTTGATAAAATGAAAATACTGGTCTGTGGATGCATGCAGAATTGCATCTTGACAAGGGATGCTGTATAGATGTCTCTCGTCCATATGCTGCCACACAGGGGGGAATTCAAAGTGTACAGAGCAAGAAAGCTATTTGAAGATTTGGAGTATGATCCATCACACAGATCAGCACTTCAGTGAAGAGGCCAGAGGAGGAAGAGCATGTCAGGATGAAGATTTGTAGCATATTAGACAGCCTGCAATAAGTCCAGCTTGGACACTCAGTGCTCTCACACATTCCTGCAAGAAAGGAGAGCTCACCGAGGCAGTTCAAGCATAGCAGCTAATGCCATAGGAGAGTAGTAAACCCTCATCCTCCCTTCTTCCCAGTAATGAGTCTGTGTAGTTATATCCTTAACGTGCTTTAGATAGAGTAAGCCACAATGCAATTAGGATGTCCATATGGAGAGTCAGTGCAGCATAGCTAGTACACTGTAAATTCATATCCTCGCTTACTGAGAATTAATTATCTTGTAGACAAGCCATGTGTCAGTGAAATCCGTTGTTACTTTATAAGATATGTGGTCTTCTAGGAAGGCTGGCCCAAAGGAAATGGGGGACTGAAACTATGATTGGCAAAGTAAATATATTGGTATGAAATGCAGTTTTATGCCAAGCCAGTTGATTTAAAACAATCTGGCTCGCTTTTCAAACCCACCACCCACCCCAGCCCCCTCCCCCAGTACACTAATTTGGGTCAAACAAAGCCAAACTGAAATGTTTTGGTTTGTTTTTTTGTAGGAAAAAATAGACTTTAAAAAATGTTAATTAAAATTTTCTTACAAAATTTTTCAGTGTGTCTTTCTTCTGTAAAATGAAATTTTCTTATAAAAACCTACTTGTCCAAACTTGTATTTGCTATATATTCATGGGAGTTGAACCAGAATGAATAATACCTTTACATGACATGCTTTGTGGGAATGACAGACTTCTTTCCCCCCCTGTAACAAAACTATCACTGGAAGTAAATTTGCATTGCCATTGCACCTATATAACAAAGACTGTCTTCAGAATTCTTGTGATTTGAAAACTAGGTCACTTAATTGTCCAAAAAATAATAAATAAAAAGGAATGGGGAATAATTGTTGGAAACAAATCTGTATTTCAAATTTCAGTGAGACTGCTCTTGATGTAGTCAGGCTTGGTTGTAGTTAATAAACCTTTGAGATGGAGATTGGGTAGTGTGTCTTGTATCTTCATTCAGTGTGATTTTAGAAAAACATATGCATGTGTCAGGGCACCTCGTTGTTCCTCTGATTATTTTTCATATCTTTGTGGGATGGTTTTGTTTCCCACTATGAAATGCAAATGTAGCTTGCAGTGCTCCTGCTGCCTGTATAAAAGTTAAAAAGATATATAGATATACATTTAATGCTATTCTTGCTACTTTTAGAACTGGCTTTGAATGATGATTCTAGCACAATAAAGTTTTTTCACTGTCTGTGCTTTCCGATTTTACTTGGGGCTTTTTTAATTACCTTTTTTGAAACTTTGCAGTTGGGATTATATAAGCACAGCTCAGCTGCTGACAGACCAACTTGCAGCATATGGTCGGTTCCAAGACACTGCAAGTTACTGTTATGAACATTCAGCTGTTGGTCTAAGGTGTCTTGAAGTGAAGACTGCAAATACACTACCCCCAGAAATAATATCCCTGTGTGTGTTCAGGGGTGCTGGGCACTGTTGATATCAAAAGGTTTGTAATCCTTACGTGAGTAATCAGCTGAACTGTTGGAAGTACTTCAGGCCTTTGGTGCCTCAGTAAAACTGGTGTACGATAGGACAGGTGGCTTTGAGACTCTCCCACTACTCGAGCACACCACTGAAATGAAGCACCTTCCCCAAAGTTTCTGTAGAGCCATGATTGTGCATCTCCTTAAGGTTCAGCTCAGCTCTTAAGCAGCTGGACATTAAAAACACATATGACTTCAGCTAAGCTCCTAGGCCTAGCCTTTTTCACTGGTGGTGTTTCAGTACTATCAACACATCAACTTTGCTTCACTGAAGTGAAGCCCAATTTGTAATAAAATGTAATTCTCTCCCTGGTGTTCATTATATTTTCTCATGCAAGAGATGGAAGAGGTAATAGTGCTGTATCACCAGTGGTAAGATCTCACTGAGATCAGAGAGAAACACCATCATTTTCTTGGTTGTTACAAAAAGTGGAAGTGAAATTCTGAGTATTGAAAGCCTAGGTCCTGTGGACCGAGCTGAGCCCAAATTCTTTCTGTATCAACTCAATTTTGTGTATATGTTCAGTTTGTTTCCATTGTTTTTCTTACAGGCTCCATGCCAATGAAAGGGAATTTCTCTTTTTGGTTGGTTTCCATTGCTCCATATTAGGTTTCACACCAGTCTTGCTCTTTGTCTTCTTGACAGATAAAGGCAAAAACTACTTACCAGTGTCTTTCTCTTACAAAATGTCTACTGGTAGCTAAAATTAATTATGAATCTGTTCTTTCAGGTCTTCTATTCTGTTTGACTCACTTTAACAATTATTAGCTTCAAGTTCTGGTTCTCCCAAAAATCCTGATAATGTAGATAAAATTTCCTCTTTCCTAAACCTCAATCCTTTGCTTTGTAACTTATTAAAATAGTATACACCGTAACATAAGCCAGTAGGGAAATTAAAGTGCTGAACTTGAATATGAAATCTTGTCCTAGCTTTCTATTATGCCTATGACAGTCACTTTAGCTGAAGTTTTAAAAATCAGAGGTTTAAAATTATGCATCTACTGCCATAACTAACATCAAAGGAAATACAGCCACAAACTTTATTTTCAGCAGTTCTTAAGACCTTCACATACCACCTGCCTGATTGGACCAGCACACCTTCACTAGGATGCAACTAAGATCACATTGAGATGCAGTCAAGCAAACTTCTCGTCTAAGAAGGAGCAGATAGGATGCAAAATGACTTTAAAGCAACCTCATGCCTGATGCCAGCACCTGGAGGCACACTCTTCTGGCCAGAGTTTACACTATGCTGTTTGACTTTGTGCGGGAGCAGAGGGGAGGGGAAGAAATGCTCAAGTGGTTGAGCATTAATCTCAGCTGGGGAGCAGAAAGAGACAGCCAGGCACAATACAGTGGTCACAAGAGTTTTCCCATGATGATGCTGATGCTCTCCTGGGAAGGCCAGGCCACCTCCAGATGGGTTTCTGAGTGGAGAGTCCCCTGGGAGACAATCAGAGCAGTTTGGGTGGTCAGAAAATTCAGGTTCTCATCTGGACGGAAGCCTGGCCCTAATTAACAATGTGAACATACCCTGAGTTAGTTTTCAGCATCATTGTCTTTGATGAAGGACTTCAGTCCCTGACTTCTTAAACTTGCCGTTTCACTTGAAATCAGCATTTCCCAAGTGAAAATGTTTGCATTGGGGCTGGTTTTTAGCTCATGTGTCAAAGTGTGGCAAAGATGTGCTTCAGAAATAGAATCTGAATGCCAAATAAACTGCAAAGAAATCCTCATCTTTTACAATTATCATTTACTCATTCTTAAGGTTTAAGCTCAGATAAGACAAATCTATCCATTTAATTTGCATGAGGGCAGAATTTTGCCTCTAGTGAAACCACATCAGTGGAAATTACTTAAACAGAAGGGAGTTTGCATGTCTGATGTGAAGAACCATGTTTGTTATTCTTTCTCATGGCACTGTAAATATTTTTCCAGAGAATAAACTTGTGTATTCATTAGCACCACGGCCCCTTCCACACAAGGTGCTCCTTGGAAAATCACCGATCGAGCACAACTATTAATTCAGATCAATATGTGACTCTGACAGAGAACGTGAAACATACCTAACCCAGCTAACTATGCCCCTGATAAATGTCATGAGAGCTGTGTGTCACCCGTGCCTTGCCTTTCTTTATTTCCATTATCCATCAGGACAGGCCATGAGGGAATGCCTGGGAACTGTGTCGTTCTCTGCAATAAGCCACAATGCTAATGAGGCATAACAAATTGAGGAAGTATCATGTATAATCCTGATCCCTCATTGACACTATTACCAGTATAGATTTCAATTCACCATTTGTTACATGCTTAATACAGACAAAATGGGAGGGTGTAGAAGAATTACTCCTTCAGTCATTGCATTTTTTAAACAGTTGTCATCCTCCAAGACAAAACTCTCTGGTAATACCCTCTGTTTTTGCTACTGCTGTTTCTCAGCAGGATTTGCTGCTTGTTCTTGCAGGGGGTCAGCCAGACTTTGTCTTTCTCACAGTTTCAGTTTCCTACTGGGATTAAGGGTCTAGCATGTTTCTGCAACAAATCAACTGAGCCCAAGATAAACAAGCCTACTGAAAAGCATGGCTCTGGTACGTGCCTGTATTTTAGGAGTCAGCTGCAAAGTTTGTTTTTCATGAGAGGGAAAAGGAGGCAAACACATGATTTTAGTGAGTTTTCATCAAAATGATGGCATTTTTTTGTAGTCTGTCAGGGATTTTTTTTTTTTTTGATGTGCCCTCTTTCTTTCTTCATATGTGTTGTTTTTAGTCAAGTGCTCTGCAATGCTTCCCAGAAATGGTATTTTGCATTACTTCTAAGAATCCCAGGGTGTCCCACAGAAAACAAATAATGTTTCAATTCATAATTATGACAGAAAACCATAAAGGTTTATCTACAGATTGAAAAACCCAGATATTGGGCCATGCTATTGGTTCTCAAACCTCCCTCTCTCCCTCTTTTTACCCTAACAGCTCAGTGATGGGTTTTTCTGGCCTGTGGAGAGACTCCCCACAGGTTGCTCTTCCCTTGTAATCTTGCTTGCAGTTTCTACTGACAGTGGACCTCACAAAGGCATCCCATGCACATGCTGAGACCAAAGGGATGTAGACAAAAAACAGGTTTTGTCACAGATGGCAAGCAGATGCTCAGCCTGCCAGCCATGAGGGACCTGCCCTACCTAGCCAGTGCATCCCTGGGTCAACCTGCATCCTCCCCACTGCAAGGCTGTTGTGTCCTAAGATTTTCCTGGCCCCTCACTTTTTCCATGGGCTCCTGTTACCTCCTTTTTGGAGCAATTCTGCCTCCTATCACCCAGGCAGAGGGAAATGAGTAGATAGGTTGAAGTCTCAGCTGAGAAAACAATACCCCTTGATCAGCGTTACTCAAGCCTGGGGGACCCTTGCTGCCACGAAACCTACTTCTGGCCCACAGATACTATATAGTAATCAAACCCAAGCACAACAACTTACACTGCTCTCAGACAACGTAGTACTTCACTGACAGTAGCATACCTGGAAACCAATGCCCTCAACCAAAGGATTAATCTCTAGTTTCGACTTTCACACCAGCACAACACTGATATTCATCTAGATCAGAGTCTGGCACCTATACACACTTTAAATGACTCATTTTAACTTCTGTTTAATCAATAAATAAAGAGCTTTTCAAATCGAAGTAGAAATTTTTCCCATAGTAGTGAATGTATTTTAAATGGTAATAAGGTGAGACTTTCACGGAGATAAGACAAAATTGAAGGCACATAACAGAAATAAGGTATTTGACAATGAAGTATAAAGTTATTATTACCACTTGATTAGGAAGATTCTTATTAGTCACCTCTGATTGCTTCTCATAAATAGTGAGACCTTCTAATACCGCCTGTAACGATGGCCACTAAGCTTGAGTATTGTGATAGGCATAGTAAATGTGCTATGTAAGAGAAAGAGCACTTGACTGTCTTTTTAAAACCAGACCTGATTAGGAATTGTACTCCAGATGTGCTTGTGTTAAACTGCGTATAACTTCCAGGCCATATATTAGTTGTGCTGAGGGCTTGCAGCTTCAGGGTGAAGAATTAGTTCCTGTTCCATTCAGTATTTTATTTTCTGGACAAATGCACTGGTATGAGAAAAAAGGTATTAACTTTGGCTCAGATATGACTATTTCCATAGAAATATATTGCATTTGAAAAGTCTTTGATTTAAGTTCTTGACATGCTTTCAAATGATCAAGTGTCACAAAAATGGTAACTTTTGATCTCATTAATGAGCTAACTGAACGATAGTTTAAAAGTAGCATAGCATTTTCATGATTTAAATTTTTATCAGGCTGTTTTAAATTGAAAGGCTGATTAATTTTAATAGGATTTCTATCATAAATGGGAAAACTGTCCAAATTTTGTAACCAATACATTTTTCACTTGGAACACTCTAAAGTAGAAAGCTACTTAATTAGCTGACTCAAGATAATATAGGGCAGGTTTACACTATTAGCTGCTGTCTCATTCATAGGTCTCCCTTAAATTCATTTCCAAGTGTTTATGAACAACCAGAGATGTTCAACATAAAATGGCAGCTCTTTGGGTAAATTCACACCAATTTATTAGTCATACTAGCTATAAATTACAGCAAACTTGAAGTCCTGTTCAAGAAACTATGTTACAAAAGCTATAAAAAATTATTATTAAAAAAAAAAATATTGAGAAAATACTCTCATAGACTGATAATTCTGAATCCAACCAAAAATGTCTACTGCTGTAGAGACAGAGAGACAACTGGTCATTTAACCCCAATTTATGACTCAGCTGACAGCTTTGGACAGCTGACTGTAGAGACCTAAAGAACCTGCAGAGTATTTAGACCTGATTTCTCAAGTTACAAAAAGATGGGTTTCTAGTGCCCTGACTTTGGTGTCTAATGGTGTCCTCAGTTAAGTATAATTTTGACCCAAGAAGTTTAAAGGATTGAAGTAAAAATGCAAATCCATCTACTGGATTTGTAAAACAAATTATTCTTTGGAAGACAAATAAATACTACAAATTCCATTGTTTTGCACTTTGTTTTATTTACTTATTGGTGATTCTTGTTTCTTTTCTTGCTTCTGCCCCCACATCCCTTTTTCCTTATTTCAGTGTTTTCTTTTATCCTGAAAAATAACTGAAATTCTCTCCATTTAGTATGATTCAATAATCATGTACCTACCTGAAATACAAGGACATTTTCCATACAAAAGAATGGTTTGTGTGTTATGTTGTGTTCTGCATTCAAATAACCATAGAAAACTAATAACAAATCATGAAAAGAAGGCAATAGATAACATGGGGTTTTTTGTAAGGTTATGAAGTTGATTAGCTTTTTAAAATTATTTTTATTAGACATCCTGTAGCAATAAATGATCAAATCTATTACACATAATTAACTATAATTTATTATTGTATCCACTGTTTGCAATTCAACAGATAATTTCCTATTCATTTTATACTATCTGAGACATTCAGCAAGCCCTAAATCTGCATAGTAGTGTCAATATGTAAATACAGTTAAACCATGTAGCTAATTTAAGTAGACTAGAAACCTAAAACCCCCTAAGTTTCTTCAATTTGTGGTTGAGTTTGCATTACGCTTGAGATCAAGCCACATAAATTGTGTGCCTTGGTTTATTCATCTGTGTTCTGGCAGTAACAAAGCCTGCCTTTCTCAAGTGTTTTCATAGTCTTGGATGAAAGGCTCTAAGTGCAAAGTATGATCTGTTATAGCTGTGGCTTTGCTAAATCTTTGCTAGTTAATAATGCAGTGTAAGTTGCTGAAAATTGAGAAAATTTGCTTGCAAATAACAAAGGATGTCTGCTTCTGCAGCCTTACCTCTGCTTATTTCCTTTTTTGTCATTCTAATGGTAGCTATGAATATGCATCCTTGTTGCATTACACAAGAGGCAGTTATTTGCCCCGTTCTAAAAAAGCAACAGATTATACTTCAAAGTTAACTGAAGATGGCATATTTTTTTTCCCTTTATGTTTTTCTTTTTTAAAATTAGTTTGGGAAAGCTGTGAGACTGAACATAAACTCACAAGGTCTGTGGACATGAAATTCAATGGGGAGCAATACAAATAAAACTAGAAAAGTCAGAAGTTTTCTCCCATAAACTGGAGATGTTCCAGCATTTTAGCTATTTTAAACATGGATTTCTACAGCAAAGTCAAAGCAAAAGATAGTCAAAATGGTAAATAGTAAGAAGACCAAATGTCTTAAGCCTTCTCAATGTACAGAGATACACTAGTTGAAAGCTAGTATGAAAAATAATTTCTAGGCAGTGCTGTGACACATACAGAATCAAAGAAGGGCTGAGGTTGGATTGGACCTCCAGAAGTAATTTGGTCTGACCCCTCTGCTCAAGCAGGGCCACTGGAAGCCAATTGCTCAGAGAGCTTTTGAATATGTCTTAGGATGGAGACTCCAGGACCTCTCTGGACAAACAGTTCCTGGGCTCAGTTAAACCCACAGTACAAAAGTTTCCTGACGTTCAGAGGCAACTTACTGTGCATTTCAAAATTCATGGGTTTGTTAAATCCAAGTGTACTGAATAACTGAATATTAACTCTCTGTTACTGGATTTCCCCCTCCTTTAATTTTTCACAGATCCTCTGTGAAAAAGGCAATCTAACTTCTTCACAGCTACTAGCAACTTGAGTACTGACCTGATTACCTAATAGGCAAATAGATCACTCATTATTTAATGAGAAATAGTTTCCATATTGCATCCTCTTCATTTAGGTAAACTTCCAATAGCAATGTAGCTGTCAGTGTTCATTTACCCCTCAAAGTGTACCCAGCTGAAACATTTTTGCTGGTTTGCAAGATAAAGGGGGGCCTTGCCTACCTCTTTCTTCTTGGTTGGCAGAAGAACAATAAAATATAATTTTTAAAGATTTTTGCAGCTTTGTAGATGGGTAGGGAGCTAAGTTGGCACATGACCCTTAGCAGCCACCTGCCATAAATGGGGCAGGTGCTGGGTGACTCAGGACAACTGGTCCAGGCAAAACAGTTTTTAGGTTATTTCTCCATGCAAACCAACAAAAAAACAGCCTTCAAATATGCAGGAGCTGTGGCTTCCCCCTTGATCTGTCAACTCCCTGTTGTGGTTTTCACAGTCTCCAGCACTCCAGTACTTAGCACTTCAGAGCATGAAACCCAAATGTGCAATACCTGAGGAGAAAAAGTCTCATCTCCAGGCCATGAGGCAATTTCCTTCTACTCTGAAACATGAAGCATGATTACCCTTGCTCTGCTTCGCTGCTCTAAATTTGGCAAGAGTCCTATAAAATTGAGGCATCCTTCATCTTTTCTGGAGTCTTAAAAGCAGCTTTACAGGGCGCTGTGTGAAGAGTTAGCTGCACAACTGGCATTAACATTGATGAGACATTTGGGTGTAACTTCAGGGCAGCAGGTAGAAAATGTTTCTCTAAGTGACTTGTTTCAACTTTTTACTTGAAGTATTTTTCTATGTTATTTGGTGAAGGAAAGTACTGTGAGTCAATCACAAATATCTGAAGGCAGCACAACACATAATTAAGTTAAGGCTGGCAAATAAATATTTTTGACCTGTTTTTAATCCATACTGGGGCCACTTCACACCAATACATCAAGGGAGAGGGCTTGAGAGAGGGTGCAGAGACCTTTACAGTTTATGCTTACATTGACAATTCTGCTGTTCTCATATTCTGAAAATAACATGCATCTTTCTCTTTTTTTTTTTATCAGTAGCTTTATAATATGGATTTTAAATAGCTGGCCAGTTTCAGCCCAGGCTTTCCTTTAAGTCTTGGGGAAAAAAAAAAAAAAAAAAAAAAAAGAGATTTGCACAAGAATGTGAATGATTTAAAAATGAGATGCTTTCATCTCTTGAAAGATTTCAACTGTGCTGAAAAATAGATTGCAATACTAAAAAAATAAAGATTTCGAAATATTTAAAATAAGTTCATTTTCTTTATGCTTGAATTACTCTGCAAAACTCACTGAGAACTAAAACTTCTTGAAGTATATGCATTGTAATTTCTCGCTTATATAATTTCAAGAGAAATCTCATTTTCACTTAAAGTGTGTTGACTACACATTTATTTATATTTTAACAGAAAGAACTGGAGCAGGTAGCAAGTAAAACAAAAATATCTGCAAACATTTCAGTGTGGGTTTCTTATTTAAATATGAAATTTCACCACGAATGTGTCAAAGTACCCCATTCAACATCACTGTTTAGCTCTGGCTGTATTTTAAAGAATAAGCTCAACGATGCAATACCAAGATTGCGGACTTTTCTTCTTTTCATTAATCTGCATTTTGTGACTTTTCCTGTTCTTACCTAAAGATTGCAGCACCAGTCATTGTTTTCATGGAACTGCTGTGGGTTTTTTTAGAAACTATATTTTTTACAGATCTATTTTTCTATATTTTATTTATATATATACACACACACAAACAACACCCTAGCTATCACTTTGGGATGGTACCTGCCTTTTCCTGAAACTTCAAAAGTGAAATAAACTAGTGAAGAGAGCTCCAGAAAGCAGGGTTTATAACTCCAGCAGACAGGTATTTGGATAATAAAAATTTTTGGTGGCTTTGGTTCAAACTTTGATCTTACTGTTGGAGTGGTTTTGGCATGTTTTGATTTTGCTTTGTGTCCTCAAATGTGCAGGAGGAAGAGTGGCAGGGACAGGCTCCTGAGGTGCAGTAAAGAAAATGGTAGGTGCTTAAGAGATCAGAGACCTGATAGTTTGAGTAAAGGACTGCTGGCATTTTACCAACTTTATTTCAATACCTGGCACATCTGTGGCATCACCAAATAGCATATGGTTCAGCTAAAACATCATGAAGATATTCAGTGTCATAAAAGTAACATTTTATTTAACCTCCCTCTAACAACTTTAAGAACAGTAATCTGTTAGAGTAGGCTGCATGTCTGGCACATGATAGCGGATGAGAATGAGTAATCAAATCTTAAATATGCATTTGTAGCAATATTGCTTCAAAGTTTTTGCAAATATTGCTCAAAAGTGTGTAATGGGAAGAAATAAAAAGAGATAGAGCAAGGGAAAATGTCACTGTCCTTAATGGGGAATCGAAAGAATAGAGCTTCCCAGCACATCAAAAGGTTTTATATTTGTTGCTTCATGTCTCTGTGTGCCAATCCCACAGTGGTTTTCCCCCCTCCCCTGCCACAAGCAATGGAGATAAAGGATGTATCTTCACAAAGAAAAACATTCTGAGCAGATTCCTGGACTTGTCAATTTTTTTCCTTCGTGCCTCCAACTAGGGCCCTCAGTCAGGCATCTGGCATAATTTATGCCTGAGAAAGCACCGAGGCAAAGGTGCATGGCACATCTCGATGCTTTAAAAGGGCAGGCTGCGGCATCAGGGCTTGGGAGTCTTGCCGCCAGCCCTTCCCACCCGAGCTGCCTCAGAGAGGGAAGAGGAATTTTGCAAGCCTTGCCAGGCCTCCCCGGGATATGTGCCATGTCCCACTCGCTCGGCTTAAGACCAGCTCATCTGGAGAGGTTCGTCCTAATGGTATGGGGGCAAACGCAAGCAAAAACAAAGCTCTAGCACCTCAAATCTGAGGAAAATCTGATTCCACAATAATCAGTACATAAAACGTTTAAACAGGCATCTTACTGTATTTTACCTTATTTGTATTTATTTTTTCCTGATTGGGGTTTTCTACCTCGTTCATGTGTATTTGATATCTTCATCTGCAAGGAAGGATAAAATTATATCTATGCCACATTTCTGTAAATACAGAACCCCTGAGAAAATGTAGACCCTCAGGAGAGGACTTTTTATCCCTCTGAAATCCATACTATTCTCTGGCATCTCTAAATTACTGACAGATTTCCTAAATTTCCTCCTGGGCTCTGTTTTGCCTGGCTATTTCTCGGTGCTGTTTACTGCAGTTAACTCAGACATCCTCTCCCCAGCCTCATCCCTACATGCCTCCCAAATCAGGGTTTCTTCATGAATCTTCAAGAAGAAACCTCCTGGCATTTGCATGGGTACACACCAGTTCATCATGGCCTGGGAAAACCTTTCATGGGTGAAAGTTTCTGTGCTGGTCCACCAGCACTCAGATATGCCAGTGGCTAGGATGGCTGCTAGACAATTTACACTCCCTTTATACGTAAGAGGAAGGAAGCACAAGGCAAAGAATAGCAAAATATATGTATGAAGTAGCATTGTGCTTTGGTAGAACCCATGTTGAGAACTGTGTGGCTTCTGAGGTGTTTATTTTTGTTGCCTTTACCACAGTGTTCCTGTTCTTGTTTTTATTTATTTCCAAATAGAGGGAGAGCAAGTGCTCAGTTTGTTACTGATGGACACATGGTCACACAGCTCTTTAATTCTTGCAGCCAGTGGACATACTGCACAGGGAGCTATGCAGTAAATGCCAAGGAGATGTACACATAGATCCATGAAAGAAATACCTCTGGGTGTTTTAAACACCCTTCTGAAGGATGGTGCTGTATCTTTGCTCAGGTACAGCAGAAGTGAGCAGAGGCACTGTGCCTCTGTCAGTCCAGCTCCATGCTAATACTACTGTGCTCACTGCCTACACTGCTGCTTTGCACAGCCTGCTCCTCCCTGAAGCAGCCATCCATACCCATCTGTGCTTAAAATAATAATCAGTGTGTCATTCAGGCAAGGGCTGACAGTTCAGGAGAGAAGATAACCATCAATTTCTGTACCTCACAGTTTCTCTCACAAATAACATTTGTTAACCAGGTTATAGCACAAGCGTCAGATGCTCTCCTTCTTCCTTCTCTTGTGCTCACCTTTCCAAGCATATTTTGGTCTGTGTTGTCTTAAAGAAATCTAAAATGATCATTTGAAATCCTGCCAGAGTCTGTTACTGTGCTGAACCTTGGCAATCACGTAAGAGTATGTAGGTGTTTACTGTCCTCTTAACAGAGCAGTTGTTCTCACCACATAATCTCATCTCCACTTGTAAGAAAATTAGCAGGTTGGTACTGACAGCATGTGCAAGGTGAAGGACAGTGAACGTGATCACTGGATTTGTCAGGGGAGGGGTTTCCAGGCGACACAGTGAATTATCATGGCCATCATAGAAGGCATTAGTGAGGCTCCATCAGGAATACAGAACACATCCTTTGGCCGTCAAAGTCGACAAAGATGAACAAAAGCACAAGCAAAGAAAGACTGCCAGGAAGATGAGGGAAATGTCATATGAACAGAGAGTAAGATCTTAATTCTTTTTGCATTGCAAAATATTCTGCGAGGGTGATTACTCCTTTCTGCCTACATTTGGGGATAAACACTAGGAGGAGAAAGAGTTCATTGGGTAAATTATAATACTGGCATGGTATAAAGTTTCTGTAACCTGCCCTGACTAATTTTGGGCTGAAAAGGAGAAAAGATTAATTCACTCTCAGAGCAGTAAGATGCTGGGTGTGTTTTTGAAACAGTTCATGGAAAGTGATAACGTGGTCTTCCAGAAAAGCCAGTGCATTGAGTCTGGAGATCCTTAGCCTTTGTCTCTTTGCTACATACATACATACTTTACAATAATAGTGAGAGAACCAAGATGGAAAAAAATCAAGGGAAAAGCACGGCATTTTTAATATGTAAATATACCTCAGTCCATTCTCAGATTCATAAAGCAAAGGCAAAATCATTTCATGATTTTGAAGGGGGAAAGGAGCAATAAGATCACCTGTTTTTATCAAGTTTTCATCTAGTTACTCTTGGATAGTGCTCAGTAATGTGTTTGACTGAAGCATGCAATCTGCTGGTTACCTGGGATGAAGACAGGGGACAAGCTCTTGTACCATCTCACAATGATTGGCTCACATGAGGTCGTCCAGTCTTTTTCAGCCCTTTGGATTAAGTCTCTAGAGTTCTAACAATTACTGATTGAAGTGTATCAATGTAACTTACCTTCAAGGGGGTGACTGGTTTTCTCAATGACACGAAAACAAACATAACCTGAAACATGATGTTTTGCATGCGCTTGAAATAAGAGCCAAGTTGTTTCTGGTTGTACAAGGCTGGCCTACGTGACTATCTTTGCTGAGGAGCTAATGAAGTCCAATGATGAAGAACACATGTTGGTGGCTACAGCAAGGGCTAATACTGTGGTTTCCTTCCTAGGTTGTGCAAGGACTCAGTATGTTGTTCTTTAGCATTCAAAGGTACTGTCTAGGTACATTAATATCTGTAAGATGGATTGCTACTGATCAACCTCACATCCTATTTCAGTACAAAGCCATTAATATCTGTGAAGGAACTTGCACTACAGCAGTGCAATGTAATTCTGTGCTTACACAAAAAGAGATACATGCACTTGTGCTAGAGGGGAAGAAACCCTATAATGGACTAGGTTTTTATTTTAATTAGAAGAAATCCAAAAGAACAATAGTGAATCAAGCCACTTTTAAAATTTACCGTTAACTTACTCATTTAACTAAGAGTAGAACTTGCCCCTGTGTCAGAATCTAGAATATTAATAAATAATGACATAAATAGTAACCACAGAATTAAGCAATTAATGAGTTCTTTTTACCACATGAAAGGCCCTGATACAGGCCCTTTAGCTCTTGCTAATGAGAAAACCAGACAGTTTCTCCCACAGGCAGTCTGTCAGCTCTCTTCAGGCATTTCACGAATTTTGGTCAGAGTGTCTATGACACACATGAGGTGAGCGGGATGGCACAAAGTCTCCTCAGTGCAGATGGATGCCTAGAACCAGACTGAGGTTGGCCAGCAGTCCAAAACTTTGTGTCATGGTTTATCCAACTTAGGTAAAAAGGGCAATTTTGCAGTGTGTTTAGAAATATAATTATTTGGTCCTTTCAGTTATTTTATATTATTTTTTTCTCTCTCTTTTCCACATAAATCCACTTTATGAGAACAGACGTGAGCAGAAGAAAGCCAATTATTTGACAATTTAAAAGGTGGGGGGGAGTTAAAACAGTCGCTAAACAATAATGAAACTAATGTTGAATGGCATTCAATTAATATTTATAATGTGCAGCAACAATAACAGCAGAATTAACTTATTTTTGTACGTCTGACAGCTCTCTGGTTGATTTGGAATTGCATGATGATATTTTGCATATTTTCCATGCAAATAGAGTATTATTTGCAGAATTATTTTTATCCTTAATTGAAGTTTCATTTTGAAATCACTGTTGTCTGCTGTACTAAAGCTCTGTAAGTGATCTTATTAGGGATTTGACTTTTTTTCTGTTACCTAATTGTGCAAATCTACATTTAATATGCTGTATATTGGCAGCGTCCTCTGAGGCATAACATGAGCCTCAAAAATATAGGAACTCTTGCTCAGAGATTGGTGGGAAGACTCCCTGTAGCAATAGCCACAGTAGTGAACGTAAGAGTGCTTCTGAGATGCTTCAAGGGTGGTGGAAGTCTTGTTTGTATCATGACACTTCAGAAACACAAAAGAAATGTTCTGCTTGCCTCATAAAATCAGAGCACACATTATCTTGATTTTACAATGTTATTTTAGGGGATAATTTTGGTGAAACCAGTCAAGACCCCTCAACTACATGAGGAGAATTATTCAGTTAACACTACTTTGCAACAATACTTTGATTTTTAACAATGTCCCTGCTCGTCTATTGCCACCTGTCAGTAGCTAGCATTTTCAAAAGTATCTGTCTGATCCCCATTGCTGTTAAAGCTCCCAAGTTAATTAGATAAAAAATAACATATTACGTATGCCTAGAAGTGCAAATAACTGCCCAGTCAGTTTTATGGAAAGAAGCAGGCCAGGAGATGTCTAACCTTCACTGAAAATCAAGGGAACTGGTGTTTACCCTTGTTTCCATTAGATTTAGACATCTCTTAGACATAGCTAAGAACTCTTCTAAACCCGGGTTTAAGCAGCTTTGTAAAAGGATGAAGGAAAAGGAAACAAAGTAAGGGCTTGGAGCACTCACTTTGGCTCTTCCTAATTTTTGTGGTGTATTGTGAACATCCCACAATACAACAGTGTCTCCAGTAAAATGCATGCAAAACCAGTAGCTTGCCACACACTGTATGATGAACACTCAGCAATACAGCTTGATGCTGTAAGGATAGGGTGCCCAAGTACAAACAGCCTTTCTGCACCACTGTCTGTTAGTAATATTTTGCACATTTCACTTCCTATAGGGAATAATTTTCATCAGTTTTTGGTCAGACTTGACCTACTTCTGGTTTCAGTTTTAAAACCATGTAGGGATTTGGCTGAGTTATTGGGTTAGGACAATGGTGGCCAAAATCTAAATTAAATGTAGATGTAATGGCAAGAACAACTAACAAAAATAACTTAATTTGGTCCATCCAAAATATAATGTCAGAGGTGGAGCAGAAGCCCCCATGACATGAGTAATTTCAAATTTCCCTGGCAAAGGTACTAGTCAAAAGACAGGTTTAATCCTGTACTAAGTCAGTATGACAATTTAATAAAACTTTTCTTTCTCCCACACTAGTGATTCTGTGCTAAAGGTTTGCACTGGGACATATTTCTCTGCACTACTCTGAAAGAGAAGAAAAGCTGCAAGTGGAGGGAAACGGAGTGAACAGAGAAGAAAGGGGTTTGTTGGTGGTTTCCCACTCTCAGCATGATTTTTTTCACTTACAGTACTGCTCTGCTTTCAACAAGAAGGAAACAAAGGATGAATGCTGCAGTAAGAATGTATCCTCTTCCCTAATTCCTTCCATTCCTCTTTGGGTGACATTCAGATTCCAGGCTGTGAAAAAAAGCATCTTCCAGTTGCCACATTTTCATGCACTCCAGAAACAGCCAGGTTTACAAGTTTAGGATCTACAACCGCATCTTCATGATCTTTTGCCATTTCTTCCAAGACCTGTTGCCTGTAGAGTTTAGGAAATTCCATCTCTATGGGCAGAGAGGGAGCTCTGACTACCAGGCTAAAACATATTTGGCAATAAAAGAAACTCAGCAGCTCCATTTTGCTGGAGTTGTCCTGCTGTTCCCTGTAATTGACCATTCGGTCAGACACTAAGAGAAGAAGGGAAGGATGTCAGCCCTCCAGACAATCTGACAGTAGCTTGTGGATTGCAGCACATACTCCAATGTCTTTATAACCATTTTTCCAGTAATAGCATATCTAATATTGATTAAAGTGAAGGACTGTTCCTGGGAGCAGGACTTCTTCCTTCCAGGCAAATATTCTAATCTTTAGGCTATATTCTCATATATACTCTTATTCTTTTTGATAGATATATAAAAATACATGAATAGTACAATGCTTATTCAGAGGCATTCTCTGTTTCCCAGTTATTTTTATTACTCCCTGACTACCTTTAAACTGCCCACAAATGTGGCCCTGATAAGAAGTTAGGACCTCTCCTCAGGAGCAGTAGCTGTGGGCTCAAATCCCATAAGAATAAGAGCAAAAATGAAAATAAGTTTCCCACACCACAACTGAGTGCTCTACCTCCTGACCTGGGGAACAGAAGGAGGAAGGGGGAAGGCATCTTCTCTACTGGCATTTGACGAGAGGACAGCCTCCACAGCTCTGCTCAGCACCAGCTTGCCTCTCTAGCTGCTTGCTGGGAACACCTGCCTGCACACACCTCCAGCTTGCACTCCAAACTCAGTTTAGGAATGATCTAGATACTAAGTGGGTCAGCCCAGTCAAACCTCAGGGGCCTCTGGGCCTGAGCAGAAGTAGAATTTGGTCACCTGAAGGTCAGTGGTGAAAAGGGAGGTACCTCCAGGTCTGTGTCTGAGGTTAGTGTCAGCTAAATGAGGGTTTAGAAGATGTTAAAATCTTACCAATAAGTCCCAGTTTCTGTGAATAGATGTATCAGTGAGGTGTGACCGTATCCCATGCTGTAACAAGGATTGCTGGCTCCTAGAGAGGGAACCAGCTGGTGCTTGCCCCTTCCCGTGTTACTCACCCAGGTGGCACCTGGGTGCAGAGGTTTGGTGCCTGCAGGGTATGGTAAGCCCCTCTGCTGCCTCCCTAGCAAAACTCCTTCCTCCAAGGCATCTGTTAATGCTGATGAGTGAGTTTTTACACTGGTGCTACTGGGGCTGCACCTTGTCCTTGAGAGAGAGGCTTCCACATCTGTCCTGTCTGAATGTCTTTTGCCCTGTGCTGAAGGCCCTTTTGCCCTGGGTGCTGGCTGCTGTCAAAGGCCTCCTCACTCTTCCACCTTCATCCCCAAAACCTCTTTTTTTGGTTTCCTCTACCAGGGAGAAGGCAGGCTGGGAAGGTATCTGTGGAGGTGGAAGCTGATTAAGCCTGGGAATTCCCTACCCCCCTGCAGCACAATATGACCATGGCACTGTGGTCATGATAGCCTTAAACATACACCCACATTAAGTAGTTTGCCTACCACTTAAGGAATCCTATTGATTTAGATCCTAAATTTACTCAGGTTGGATGCAGTTTTGTTATCTCTAATAAGTGAGAATGGCTTGCACGAGGCGTTAACACCGTAACACTGAGGTAGCAGAATGTGTTATCACACCAGAGTGAAAAATCCCACAAGATTGTTCGTTTCCCTTTCTCCCACAGGGAGAGGCTCGTGGCTGGGTGAGAGTGGTGGCTCTGTGGTCTGCCACCCCTCAGGCCCTAACATGAAGTCCTGGAAATGTGAAGGCATTGCCAGCGTGTTCCCTAGAGACCTGTTGCCCAGCTCCGTGGGACTTCATCTCACTAGAGCATGCAGGCTGTGGGCTGCTCTTTTAAACTGAACCAAAGTCAAATTTTTGAGGTTCCCCCACCCTGCTGCAGCTTGAGGGCAGAGTGGGCTTCCTCCTTCTTCTGAGAGAAGATGCAGGATGGGACATGGTGGGCAGGGAGCAATAATAAGTATGAGAGAAACATTAGCTTCAAGTAATTAAAGAAAGCAGTTAGATCCCTTTTTGGTCATGTTTTGAAAGCAAAATGAAAGGGGCAACCTTCTGATTTAAATTGTTTAAGAAAAAAGAAAAATAAGAAGAAAAGCGCACTGTGTATACAAAAAAAAAATCTCTAAAATTTGCCTGAGCATAAGTATGCTAACGAGCGCAGAGTTCTCCTAATATGGACTCGATGTGAGTTGGAGGGGCATGAGCCAGGTCTCATGAGTAAACAAAACAAAAATACCAGAGGGAATGTTTTAATAGCTTCTTTCAATTCCCAGTTCAAATAGATTCCTTGCTTAATTTGTTCAAGTGAAGCCGTGTCAATTTGGTAGTTGTTATCAGTTTGTTTTACTGAATGCACTAGGGTCTGATCCCAGGCTCTGTTTCAGTGAGTGTACACCAGCAAAACACCCCTGGTGCCAGGAGGGTTAGAGCTAACCCACACACCAGCAGCAGCAAGCCAAAGAACCACAACCTTCATTTCCAACAGGCTGTTTTGCAAGTAAACCTTTTAACCACTGGAAAATCACTGTTCCTCTGACTGCTGTGAAAGCACGAGATTTAAAGCTTTGCCGAGACCATGCAAATCTTGTACACTGAATTTTCCCAGAAAAGAATATTAATCTGTCAGCTACAGGAGTTTCAGACAGAAACGCTGACAGGGTATTGAGCTGAGATTTGGGAAGCCCACGTTCAGCTCCTGGCCTGTCTCTGTGGTTGGACCGCAGCAATTTTAGACCTGACTTCTGTCTGCACAGTGCCTCAGTTTCTGCAGCTGGATGCTGGAGATGATAAAACTGTGTTAAGTAATTAGGGTCCTACTAACAGTAGCAAACTTCACCAGCAGTCATGAAGCCCACAAACTGCTGCCCTCTAGAAATATCTCTGCTGTTGGGTCACCAGATGCCTGCGTGCAAGTCACTGAACTTTGCTGTTCCTCAGTGTAATTGCATGCCAGTTGGACACCATGAGTTTTACCCACTGTGCACAGGACTAGTAATAGTAAACTATATTTGCAAAGTCCCTTAGAAGCACTAATGATTAAATGTGATCATTTGAATCAGCATAAAGTGTCAGAAAGTTGGCCAGGTGCAGCTGAAACTTGCAGTACAGATTCTCATTGAAATAACTGCGCTTTTTCTTAAATTAATTTCAGTGACCAAAGCCTGACTGAAAAACTATTACTTGTGAATGGTAACACCACCTATGGTTTTTAAACTTGATACCTCTCTTTTATCCTCAGACTGGTTGAACTAACTTTCATTTTCAGTTAAATTACTCCAGACAGCTATTATTTCTATCTGGCTCTATGCCTACTGTCCAGTTGTACAGAAAGACATTTAGTTAGCGAACTCAGTGCCATTTCGTTGAAGTTTCTGAAGAAGGATTTGTAGAAAATAAGAAAATTGGCCCATTGCCATGAACTACTGCTCAAAACTCATAAATAATATATTCTGCTGGACTTATAATTTAAGGAGGGGGATTAGCTATAGCAATATGAATTATATTTTTGTCACCACCCCACTCTCATATCCTTTGCTCCTCAGACACATTTTTACCAGGTGGACAGGTAGGTTTTTAATGCAGAGCAGGACTCTGTCTGAGATCTGGGTTTTACCTCCAGAGCTGGATGAATGTGATCAATTTATCCTTTTCCTGCACTGATTTGTCTGTTGGCAAATCACCAAGCAATTCCCAGCTAAGAAAATGCCACTGTAAGATGATATATAGGGTGAAATGGAGAGCAGTTCCTTCCTCAATATAGCTGCAGATGATGTAGTCAATGATAGCCATTTTAGGTGGAGGATAAAATTCAGCCATCTAGAAAGCAGGCTTCCATCTTGTTTATAAGTTCTGAAAAAGCTGCTACACTGGAAACATTTTATTTGCATGGGCAAAGAAAGCTATTTTAGATGTAAAGTTCAGTCTCGTGGACAGCAGAGCTTCATTTTTTAATGCATCCTGAAGGAGCTCTTACACTGAAAACATTTTACTTGCCTACTCATAGTCAAGGGGCTCCCATGTTTTAAAGGCAAGGGAAGAAACAGTACATGTGAGTAAGCCAAGGATACCACGGCTAGTGTCACAAATAGGATTTAGGCTCAGCATTAGCGTGTCCAACTTTCAGGTGCCCTGACCCTCGGGCTGGGGACATTCAGCACCTCGTGGTGTTGGTGGGGAGAGAGAGGTGCCTGTCAATGAGACTGGCTAAGCAACCAGCAAATCTAAATTAGCAATTAGCAAATGTGGATCTTCAGTCTCTGCCATTTCTGTGCAAGATGACTTCAGGTGTTGGGGGAAAGGTCTTGCTGTATATTCCAGTATTAAATGGGGATTTGGAGAGATTCAGTTGTGGCACTCAGATTGTAGCTTGGCATCTAAGCTCCAGTAGATCTAAATCCCTTGTCTTCAACCACCTCCTGGCTGAAGTCTTCTGAGAAAAACTCCCAAATTTGCTCTGGGTACAGATGAATAACTAGATCTGCCTTTTGTGAAGTTTGTTAAGCTTAGGACAGCTGAACTCAGCCATGAGGCTATTTTAAGAATGGGCACAAGAGGTAGCTCAGAAGACAATCCTTTCCTTAGTAGGGACTGCTATTTTATTTTCAGGTGGCTGTGGCTTTGTACATTTCTTTATTACAGAACAAATATAATCCAGGAAGAACCACTGGATCTGGAGAGGAGACTGGAAGAGAGGTGAGGAAATGGTTCGACCTCAGAACAGGAAAAGAAAGGGAACTCAAGATGTTTCTGGTATGAATGGCAAGGAAAAGAAGATCCCATCAATCTAAAGCTTCTTTTTTCAGGGGTGACAGTTTATGTTTTCTCTCTGTGTTTTCATGCCCCATTGTCTCGATAAGTGGGCTTCCCCCCACAGTCTGCCTGAAGATATCATCATAACAAACCCAGTGGAAGTAGCATGCTTATCCCAGATGTAAGAGGCTGCTGAACAAGCACAAGAGAAAGCTGGGATGAAAGAGTCATGAGGACAGGATTCAGGAATTTCTTCCAATCCTTATTTCAATTACTTCCTGTCCCTTAACAGGAAAATAGCTACCACAGTGTAAGTGCAAGAACATCCATAAACAAAGCTTGGAACACAACAGGAGTAACTGATGATTTAAAGAAATTACATATAATTTCTTTTAAATTTTCTTATAAAACATCATAAAGAAAAACTCTGTCAGCTTGCTAATTGAACTCAACACAATCAGTTCAATTATCCAGGTTTGCAAAGTGTCCCAGTAAATCCTATACCACATTCCATTTTCCAGGCTCACCCCACTTGTGCTGACAGGGAAATAACTGGTTCTTTGCTGTCCATACTGTGAGGAATTCCTCACAGAGCCGAGGATTAAATGTGGCTGTTTTAAACAGATTGTCTTTCTTTAAAGTGATGTTAGTTAAACAAAGCTATCATTTCCTATCACAATATTTATGCTTGCTACTAGCTCTTCTGTCTCCAAGTAACTTGCCAGTGCAAGGTGGTGATCAGAAAGGAGGAAAGTCTATGTTTTGGGTTTTTTTATTTATAAAACACTGGAGGAAAGATTAAGTAGCATTAATTCATCTTACAATGTTTTCACAGCAGAAAAAAAGTTGGCAAAAAGTATATTATACAAGCTCAGTCAGCCAGCTCCCAGGGTTGTACTGCTATTTGCCTTGGGCCAATTATATTTTACATGATCAACACACCCAATAATTAAATAATGAATTGGTTTCTTTTGGAAACTCTATAAAATGTCATGGACCAGAGAATATTTATCTTGCCTCTGTGATTCCTGCTGAAGAAACATCTGTTTCTTTTTTCTTCAATCAACATGAAGCCTGAAGGGGCCCAAATTCAAAAGCAATTATATTTTATGTCATTTATGTGCATTACAGGCTGACAAATTTAACTTATTGGAATATGTGATCCCACCCTCCCTATCCAATTTATGTTGATCGCATTTTCAGACAGCCATGGAAAGAGCTGTTGCAGCTTGATAGAAGTTGTTGATCTATCAACTCCTACAACTTCATTGCCAGAGTTTACAATAACGAGGTCCTTCTTCAAACATAAAAGCTGCTGCTAGACTGTGCTTCCTTTCTACAGGGATTACTGGTAGGGTAAACCCCAGAAAACATTTCTTTGTATACACCTTGTAGCAGGTCCTCCAAGTGCTTTCAGCCTTCATCTGAGTTTGAAGAAGCAGCACACTTTTTTTCCTTTAAAAACAGCTTTGACTTTGAAAACAACAGTAGACTTCAGTGGAAAAGGATCATCGATGCAAATTCTGAATGGCATAACTTTTCACTTCTCACAGAGGTCTTTTTTGATACTGAAGCTTTGCTGTTTCAGACGTGTTGTAGAGCAGTGATATCTATAATATTTGCTCATAAGCCATAAGGCAGGTGTATTTGAGCATGTCACCTCTGCATGCTGCTCTCCTAACAGAGCTCAAAAGCTAAGCTTGTGAGGAGACCCTGTGGTACCTCTACTGTCACAGTGTGGGGTGTTGATGATTTAGTAAATGGTAACACTTCTGGTGAGTTTTATTTGAATCAAAATCCCTTGGACTGTGCTAGGAAGCTTAAATAGTACCATGATAATACTCAGTAATGTCTGGTGTGGGTGGATTAAAAGTCAGGCTGCTAGAAGTACCCTCTTTGAGAAGAAAAGAAAAACAAATGCGCTTACGTCTTCTATAAGTATTGTCATGTATTCAAAATAGACAAGCTTAGGCTCCTCCAATTTAGACAGCTGATCTCAAAACTCATAAGATTAAACAAAAACAGAAAAAAAAAAAAAAAGAATAATACATGTTGGGTGAGCTATTGGGATTACTCCATCATCACTCTGAGCTTTTCTCCCAACTCATCAGAAACTAACTTAAAAATTGTAACTGCCTCTGACAATGTGCTGGAATGTGAAACAATGCAGCTGGAGCTTGCCACCTTGTAAAAGGGATGTCACAGCTGCTCTGGTGAGAATTGGAAAAACCACCTCATGAGTCACTTTATGAGTCTTATGAGTCAGTTCCACCACGGGTAATTACATTTACCAATGTAATACCCATTTACAGTTTCTGCTGGGTCTTTATTTCCCTTCTAGTATGTTCTACTGCCTTACTATACTGGGGATGAAGTGTTGGAGAAGATGTGGAGGTGGAGAGTTGCATTCAGATAAATGTGTAAGTCAGTTTCTTAGCTTTGGAAAGTATTTTAGGATTTCTTGTCTACATTTTTTTTCCTTGTACATATTGAGATCACTTATGTTTACTGAGAAATCCCCATAATTTTCCTACAGCTAACCTTCTGCAATGCAAACTACATGCAGTTGAGTGATCTGTAGCTAGGCCTAATCTGGAAAGAGCTGTATAGCTTTCTTGCTCCAGCCCTCTGCCCTTCCACATATGGTCTGAAGATGCCACTGCCACCACTCCTTCCCTTCTCTCTGGGATGCCCATCACCTCCTTTCCACTTCTGCCAGGTCCGTGGTCTGCTTTGATAGCTCCAGAAACGAGCCAGACCAATTCTGTCCACCGGCACGATGGGTGACACTCTCCAGAGCTGCTTGGGTGAGCCAGCACCCTGGTCCCTCTCTGGGAGCTGTGGGCGAGACTCAGGCTCATCCCAGCAGGGGAGTCCTGCCCTGCAACAGTGTGCTCATGCTTCCCTGGTAAGCTGCCTCACCTCTTGGGTACTGCTTTGCTAGTGAATACCTGGAGATGACACTTGCCCAAGGATCTTGTCCATCTCTGCCTACTTGCAGCTGCATAGCTACACATCAGCTCACAGCATCATATAGCTAGAGCACAGTGCTCCTTGTTTCCAGCTTCTAAGCTGTATTAAAATGCAGCTAAAAATACCTTAAATACTTTCCTAATGTTCCTTTTCCATGTAAATAACTGCTGTGGGAGGAAGTGGCTTGTACATTTTTGTCTGGTAGGGGCGGTTCATGTTAAGAAAATGTTTAAGAACTCTTATACGAGACCGTACTATCTGATGAACCAATCAATTGCCAAATTTGTGTTAAAAAAGAAAAAAAAATACACCTTGTGTAGCTGCTCAAGTTCAGAAAGCTTCTTGAACTGCTTAAGGAACTTTTAGGCCATCCTATAACTGCAAATTGCTGAACTGTTGTTTTCATAAATAGTCCCTCACAGGCATACAAGAAACAGGCTGTGTTGACAAGTAGGAACTTCTGCTTGAACCAAAACTTTGGCAAAACTTTTCTTCTGGAAGCCAGGGCAGCAACACTTCTCCAGCCCTGACAGAAGAGGCAAAACATTCTCCAGCCCAGCCTACCACTCCTGACATATTTCTAATGCCACAAAATGCCATAGGTGCAGTGTCAGGCAGTCCATAAGGGAGGTAAATGTCCCACAGCCGCCGTTCCCAGCTACAGCACCTGCCCTGGCACCTTTGCCCAACAAAGCTGGTACTCCACATCTTGTGGTTAAGCTGCACTCCCAGTGGGTGCTGTACGACTTGTGATTTTCTGCACAAACTTCTCAAGCAGGGTAACGCATATTTCTTGTTGACAGTTTGAAGTAAGAGAGAACTGTCTGCCAGGCTGGCATATAGAGCCTCAAGCACTGATGGATGCTGTAATGCCTGAGTCAGTGCTGAGCCACTGCCCTAGCACAGTGCTAAGAGGGCTGGATATGCCCTGATTTGGAACAGGCACAACATTTTAAGTATTTCATCTTGTCACCCTCTTCCTAACAATGGTAATTATAAGTCCTCTGGTATTTTTTCATTAAAAAAAGACTGTTAGCTTGAGCTACCCTGGCCAAAATTCCACTTCAGGTCATTTCCTTTGCCTTCCCACACTCATTGCCTCTGTAATTTAGATCTTATATTCGTTCTCCTAAGCCACGTAGTGTTACTTTGCTCTGATCTAATTAGATGGTTACTGCATTGCAATGGTAATTAAGAAATCTGTTTCCAGAACTAGGACCAGAGCAGTTTCATCTTTCTTGTGTGTTCAGAACACTTTGGAGGGTAAAGCAATATAGAAATTTGGCCTGATTTTATTCAACAATTCTTTAATTTTTCAGTTTGTTGTAAAATTCTCAAAAGTTATGATGGATTTGCAAAACTGTAATTTCAGGAAAGGTATGTGCAAAGGTAAGAGCTCAAGCAACAATTATCTCTTGAGGGTATTAGCACCCACTGTTTATATGTGGCAGCAGGGATTTGATGGGGTCTCAACACCTTTCAAAATCAGGCCCAAAGTATTTCATGTTGGTTCTTCAAAAGCAGAAATAATTTCTGAAATTTTTTTAATTAAATAAACACAAGTTTCCCCAGCAAGCTACTGTAAGCAGAACATGAATGAGGCAGTTCTTTGTATAGAAAAGTTGCAGCAATAGTAACAAAGGCAGCTTTTCTAGGCAGCTTGTTAAGTTAGCATTTGTATCACCTTCAGAGTTTTTCTTCTCACCCTTGTGCCGTGTTTCAGCCAGTCCCATTTAAGATTGCAAGACTATAAAATTATCACAGCAAATGCTTAAAATAATTCAGGTCTCTGTTTTACAGTCAGTAACATTTCCTGTAACCATTCTGTATCAGCCAGAATTTTTGCTGATGCTAATTCATAATACAGGCAAAACACCAAATCCTTCATTGAAACCAATGGCCACATGCTTCCTGATTTTAATGAGACGATGTGTCTACTTGAAGTAAATTCAGAGAGGTAGAGATTATTTTCATTTAGGCCCTTGACTTTACAGGGCTACTCATCTATTCTGCTATATTTAGCTCTTCAGGTAGAGTCTCTATTCTGGAAGAAAGTCAGGCCTATTTAAACATAGCACTTCTGCAGGAGAAGCTCTGCCAGAACAGCTCTGCCAGGCAGCTTCTCCAGATTCGCTGGTAGTAGTTCAAAGTGACTGAAAACCTCAGTCATTTAGTTCTTGGGAGCCCATCAGACACAAGCAGCTCCCTTGTTCCTGGTCTTACTAGACACTTGTCTGCAGCTCAGCTGGCAGTAAGCAAGTACCCTAGTAGAAGCAGCAATATACTTAACTAGTTTTAGCATCTCAGGAGGAATTCCCAGACTAAACCTTTGAACCACAATGGCAATTCAGGTGGGGAAATCTTGTCCTGCTACTGCCTGTGCTGTATCTGTTCTACATGGAGGACACAAGTTTCCACAAAATACAGAGCTGTTGCCAATAAAAAGTGTCCCTTTCACAGCAGCTTGAAATATATTATCCATTTTAGTCCCCCAAAATGGTCTGTTATTGCTGTAAGAGTCTTGGTGTATCTATCCTAACATACATCAATAGTGAAAGAAATCAGAAAGACCTACTATCCTGCTTTGCAAACAAATAATGTAAAGATAGGGCTCTAGACAGACACTGTTTTCCTGATTTGGATGTGATGTAATACTATACCTCAGGTGCTCTCAAATGCAACAAACCCTAAAGTTACTACTGGCTGACTGATTGTTCACACCTCCTATGGTGTTTAAGCTCAGTCACACTCTGAAATGACTTCTTAAAGCTCTATAAGCTGTATTTTGCCTGTTCCAGGTTAAGAAGTGCTTTCAGAAACCAATGAGGATAGCAACACTGGCAAAGGGAAAAAGCAAACAGGTGAATTATGGCAATTTGTTAAAGCACACAGGTGTTTGCTAAATTAATGTCTGTCCATGGAATAATGGCAGACTTTCAACAGAATTTCACTGCTTAAATCTTGCCTCATTGCCTCTGTGAATGATGAAGTCTTTATCCACAAAATCTCCTGTTGGCTACTAGTCCTTTTGAAGTTTAAAGGCACAGAGAATACCTACATTTTTCCCAGCAGCTTCGCTAAGTATTTTAAAGTCTGCTTTATACTTCCCTGGGTCTGGAAGTTTTCTCATGGGCCCTATCAAGGGCTAAAGAACACATCCTTGCCCTGCCCATCAGGGTTGTAATTGGGATGGCATTTTGGAGCCCTCAGCTTGGACTGAGCCTTCCCACACAGCCCCTAAAGAAAGTCCAGAAGAAAACCCTGTTTGGCTTTTCCCCAAACTCAGCAGTTAGGGGTATCCACCAAGACATAGTAGGTTCAGATTTAATTCTATACTCTGTTTGGAAAGATTTGAACCCACGTCTCCCACTGTGAATTCTCTAACCATGGGATCACATTGTATATACAAGGAGGGCTTCTACAAATCTATTTTGAAGCAGTTCTAGTGTTCTTGGACTAATGAAGTATTCACTGGGCCAGACAGAATACAAGAGAGAATAAGCATAACTCCAATGCCCTGTGAATACAGCATGCCCTCCAAAGGAGGAGACCTAAGTTTTGTCCCTGCTATAATGGCTATTTAATGTTCTATCATTAGATGATACTGCATTATATCACTGCACTTTATATGACATATACACAGATATACATTAAAAAAAAAAAAGTAAAATAGTCATTAAATCAGGAACTGGAACCCAGATTTCTTCCCCTAACCTGCTCTTCAGGAGGTGCCATAATTACTGGACTATGAAGTCATACTTATTCTCTCATTCTCACTTTCTCTGGCCAATTAACATTCAATTATTCCAGCCAAAGTGCAACATTTATGATAGGAGGATCTTGGGCCCTGCAGTATTCTGTAACCTGGTGGTTAGACCTCCATGGTTCAGTGCCTCTGGGTCAAGGAGGGATGGTGTCTTACCCCCATGGCCCCTCCTCACCAGTACTTGCTAGACAGCCTTATCCTGTGAGCGGACATTTGTGGTTCCCACCCTTAAGCTCCCAACTCTCCTCTCACAGTGTATGGGCAGTAACACATGGGCCACCTAGGAACTTAATGCAGAACTGTAGAGGCCATTTTTGTTGAATAAACCTTGGATGCTGTGTTGCCTGAGCTCTTTTTTGCATCTAACTCAAAGTTACCTCCTAAAGCCAGTCTTTTAAGCCAAGCAGAGTCCTGAATTCTGGGCTATACTTCCTTTTTTTTCTTCAGTTTCTCAAGTTAGGCAGATCTGTGTCTAGCTAATAAGCAGATGGGTGAGTTCAGAGGAAAACTGAAGTGATAACGTTGCTAGGAGTTTCAAAATTATTTCATAGTGGTTGCAATGTTTTTAGGGAGGGGTATCTGTAATCATGCAGTTTATGAATCATAGTTGATATTATGAGGTTGACAGTCTGAAAACTATCCAGTCTTTGACCTAGCATGGACATACATACATGGGTAAGCCAGGAACTACTGGATGTCATTGGGGAGAGCCCTTTGGAGAGTGGACTAGTCATTAGGCATTTGTGATCATTAGTAACAGCGGAACAAAGAGGAGTGTGAGTGTGGTTTTAAAGAAAAAAGTGAGTATGGCTTTAAAATAAATGCCTCACAAGATGAAGGCCATGCAAGATGGGCATAGAAGTTAACAGAATAAAAGCAGATCTTCAAGTCAAATATGTAAAACTAAAGGCTAGATCCCTCAGTTGGCAAACAATGCACTGCTTTAGAAAATGGAGGTGTCCCAGCAGTGCTAGCTGAAGTTTAAAGTACATGTTATCATGTTGCAGGACCAGAGGTGGAGAAGCCTATGCATGGATATATTTCTTCTGTTATCAAGAACAGAGTAAGTGATGCACATGACTGTTCAGTAAAATCTGCAGATTTTGTTTTCTTTTCCTACTTTGTTCTGGCTAAGGGAGTCTGTGTCAGAAGGTTCATGCCTTTTGGAGGTTCTGAGACATCCAGCATGGGATTGGGAGGGAGGTGTAGGGCACCATAGCAGGAACTCAGGCCAGATGGAGTAGCCAGATTGTAGATGCCCATTTTCAGAAGGAAAGTAGTAGAGGTTGCTCCTGCCAGAATATCTAGACTAGAGAACCAAAGCCAAAAGCAGGGACTGAATATCAGTAACTCTCTGAAAACTAAAACTTTTGGGGGTCTGGCCACCAGGTCTTTTTAAACAGGCAGTGTAACTTCCTTCAAAAAACTGTAAAGAGATCTTGACCAAACTGCAGCTAGGGGAATGGCTACCCATATTTCCCTTAGCTTTGATAGTGTGCACTTTTCTATTTGATTTGTTAGCTACGTGAGAGCTATGTATCAGCCCTGCTATTAATACAATCTAACAAAGAGGTGTCTGTGTTTTATTAGGGGGAAAACATATGTCTTCACAGTTACTGTTAATAACACAGCCTAATGTCAGTAAAGATCTATAGACAGACAGATAAATATAGATATCTTTTGTAATTAAACATGATTACATAAAACTTCAAGTTTAACAATTTCACTGCATAAAAGATCTCCATCCATTGCTTAACATGCACATTGCATCTTGCTTATTTTTCAAAGTGTAAGACAGATCTTAAAATATCAAACAGTATCCCTGTACTTAAAGGTTAATACTCTTTTTTCACTTCAGTGAATGTTGATCTCCAGAACATTTTTCATTACACATCGGTCAAGTTAGACTTGGTGATTCTGCCCCTCACACCTGTAAATCAAAGGAAAGATGTGCAGGGCTGTGCTGCTCTGACACCTCATCTATTCCCTGACCATCACATTTTCACCTGTTCATTGTGTGAACACAGGTGGCAATGCAGCTGGTCGCAAGCTCTGTGCTAATCTGAGCTGGGCACAGATTCTTTGTCCTTTCAGCACTGGTTTGTCTCCTGACTCTGGGTCACTTCTCTAGTCCTGATCCTGAGGTTGGGCCATGCTGTAAAGATTTCAGTTCTGGCCTAAACCTGGATTGTCCTTGGATCTACATCCCTTCATACAGTTTATCTGTAAAAATCTAGTTTTTAGTAAGTATATTATAAACCAAAATGTAATGAAAACTTTCCTTTGAAAATTACTTTAAAATATTGTATATGAAGAACTTACTAACTTTCATCTAATCAAACTATTTATAAACTAAAAATGTTGAAATAGTACCCATATAAAATAGCTCTTTTTAACTTGGAAAAAACAGCTGTCTGATCTAACCTGGTAACTCCTCGTAGTCAGGAATTTTTCTTTCCTGTCAATGTGCCCTGGATGAAGCTTGAGAAAAGCTTTGCAACAAGCACCTTCCCTTCTTACTTCTCAGGCACAGATGCATGCACAAATACATACATACCAACAAACTTCGACTTTTTTTTTTTTTTTAATGCAAATTTCATGCAGATTCAGGCTACAGGACCCACAAGGCTACACTGTATTAAATGGGAGTTTGACACTGTGCTCCCTGACCAACCAGTGGATTATTTTTTATTACAACATAAACTTAACAGACCCTTGGCCAAAATAATTTTATGTACATTTTATTTCAAGATTTGCTGGTTTTATGTCATGAGGATATGCTACAGGCTGACAAACCCTGCATTCAATAAACTTCCTATAGTCTTCTTCCACCTTTTTCATCTCTAAGTCAAGGTAGATAAAGCACAAGATAATCACAGTCCCTTTTCCTGCACTGGGGCCATGTGATGTAAGATCTGTGTGTAGGGGCAAACGCCTTATTCACTCCCAGTATATATGAATAGTCTTTAATTTCTTCACACAGAAAGAAAAAAACTTGTCTCAGGTACAGTGGGACCCTTTAAAACAGAAACATCTGTCTACCAGAATTTAAATCAAGAACAAAGCTCATTTATCTTACGTTCTACTAACACCAGCAGCAAGCATATACCATGCGTCCTGTCAGGAGTGCCTTTATCTTCAAGTAAGAGAGCTGCAAAATAAGAAAAGAACAAATAGAAAGTTCCTAGAGGAGAGCACAGCACGTTCTGCCTTTGTAACACATTACAGAAAAGTAAGAGTAAGAAGCCTTAAAGAAAGAGGAATAGGCAGGGAACAGGGCAAGAGCAGACAAAGCTGAAGGAAGACAATGGAAACATTTAAACCACCACACCCTCTGAAGCCAGTTTTTCTTTTTCAACAGCAGTTTTGGGACTTCCAGGAAGTTTTATGCCTTTGTTTATGGTAAACACCAACCTGGTCGCACTCAATATCAGCAGAGGACTTGTTGTTCTGGCGATTGTTGCTATTGTTTAGGAAAACAAAAGGGGGACTGATGAAACTAGGTCCTGGGTCTGTGCTGTTACTGAAATGGAAGACGAGCTCTGAAAAGATGGGAGTAAAGGAAAACACAGTGATGCAAAAAGCCACAGAAGTGTAATAAAAATCCCAAACATACAAGAAAGAAAAGGGGAAGCATATAGGAGAAAAAGACCTACACAGAAGTTAATCTAAACTTCAGAATTTTCCTTTTTTTACCCTTTTTTTTTTTGGTGGTGGTGGTAGGTTTTTTACTGATAAGTTTCTAGCAGAAAATGCTCCATGTTCAGCCTGATATTCAGAGTGTTGTTTTAATATTGTTCTTTAAAACACAGAATAAACACTTTAGTAAAAAGAAGCTATGTTGCTACCTCAGTCAGGAGACAACATATTGCACTCTTTGAACAAAAGGCAAGAAGCTGAAACAATAACAGAGAGCCTAGCAAGACATACCCTACTCTTCTTAAAGCTTCTTTATTTGCCAATGAACACAAGTGTTTGTGTGCAATGATATACATGCATACCTGATACACAGAAGCTCTGCTTGCCAAAGCAACCTAATCCTACATCTGCTTCCCCATTTTCAACGTTAGAGTTCAAGATCCAATATTCCCTCATGGAAGCTCTTTCCATCCTGATTTTGGAAAAAGTCACGCTGAAGTTGTCACCAAATAGTGTTCTCATACTTGTATAAACTCATTGGGATTTACTGTGTTTACAGGAGAATTTGATTTCATATATCCCCTGAAGCAATTAACACAATCCTGCTGCAGTTGGGTATGGGGATGTGTGGGCGTGTGTGTGCAAAACAGTTCCCAAGTAACCTGATTTCCAGAAGTACCAGCAACACGAAATTGCTCTTTGCCACAATCTCTTTGGCATTTCTGGAAAAAGAACTATGTTTTTAGGCATCAGATTATTAATTTATGACACTAACTTCAGGATGCTCTTCTTCTGGGTCCTGAGCTAGTGAAAAGCTAAATTCTACCTCTAATTATCACACTGCAGCCCCTTGGTCTTGGGGAGCACATAACTGAACTGCATGTGCAGAGCCTTTTAAATGTGCAAAACTGGGGCATTAAAAATTTTCCTCCACTTTGCAGGTAAAGTACCAGACACAGCCAGTCTCAAAGTCAGTCAGAACAGGTTTCTGTAGAAAACTCATAAGCAATAGCTTTACCTGCAAGCTGTAGGAGGAAAAAAAAATTAAAAAGAAAAAAAAAAAAAAAAGCAGGCCCATAGATTGTGATAGTCTGCACTTTTCACACCTACTCAGTGTCAACATCTGTTTAGCTGTAGATTTCTGAAAAAGCAATTACTTATTTTAATATTGCTTCAAAAGCACTTTATTCCTACATAAATTATTTATTTTATTTCAAATTATTCAACATAAGCTATTTCTAGTATATATCTGTAATGTATTGTGGGTAGAAAGAGAATCTCCGATGAACATATACTAGTAAGTTCTAGAAAGGCAGATAATTTCCTTCACTTAATAGTAGTTTTCTTTCCTCTTGGCTGCAGTCTCTCATAACTAGCACCATGCCAAACATTCGAAGATTGGATTATGGCCTGTCGTACTTGATTATTTTTGTCAGCATGCTGACCCAGGGTGCCCTTTTCTTGTGTTGTTCCTTCTGTTTCCATTTTTCATGTCATCCAGCTTTTCATCTTGTCAATCAGCTTTTGACTTCCTGATTAAAGTGTCTGTCACAGGAGCAGCCTGGTCTCCAGTCAGTTGTTTAATTTGTTCCTCATGGCATCCAATTGAGTTATTCATCTGGCCCAGCTGTTCCCAAGTGCTTCCAGCATCACTTTTTCATGTGTTTGGGTTTAACCTCTATATCTATGTACAACAGTGTGAATTGTTCCATTCATTCTGTTGACTGTGGATTGCTTTGCCTCTGTCTAATGCCTTGACATTGCTAGGACGGCTGCTACTGTATTCTGCGGCTTAACCAGCTGAGAGAAAAGCAGTAATTCACCCTAGTGTTATGGTAACAAGTACAACTAAACAGACTAGTTCTCAAGTATTACAGCAGGCCCAATTTTTAACAATTAGGAACATGTAATGGAAAACTCTGCTCTCAGAGATGTGAATCCACCCAAAAAAATATTGTTGATGACGCTTGGCAGGAGGAGAGAAACATTACTTTGCCAGGAATTTTTAGCATTCACTTGAAATCAGTTCACTTCATTATCATGAGGGATGTTTTCTCAGTGCCAAGCCTAGGCCTGGTATAACCCAGCCATAACTCCCAGTGACTTATGTGGGAGTTGCACAAGCTCACAGCAGGGCTAAATTTGGTGATCTGACTGAAGTCGTAGAGACATCCAGTTTGAACAATGGAATTTAAATCAATTCAGTGTCATCGCAGTAAAATGCTCAAATCTTGTTGTGTTGCTTTAATTGCTGCTTTTCCAAGAGCATTAGGGGAGAGGAATTAGCATTAAATTCTGACTCTACTCCATGATTTTTTCCCCTCTGGAATAACAACTGGTATGCCTCAATTTCCTTAGTGCATATAGCAATACATACACCACATCAGGACACAGGAACGATTGTTTATTAAATAAGATTAAGCTGAAAAATGCTGAGTATTGTTATTTATGGTTATTGGAAGCTATGCTGGAATAGTTTTGAACTGGGTGTTATGGGGAAGGAAGGCATTTTCTGATAACTAACTTTCATTTTTTATGGTAGTCAAGCAAGTCCACGCTGCTGGTCACATGCTGATTGTTTTAGTGTTCGGGAAGAATCTTTTTTCTTCACATTTTTTCTGTTGTTTCATCTCTTTTTTCCTGTCTAATACTGCATCACAAAGTATTGTAATTTGCTAATGTCAGGATGACTTAGTGACATTTCTCTGCTTCATTGTTAAATGAAGCTACATTTATAGCTACTACATTTATACTACATTTATATAAGTTTTAACTGATAAAGATACAGAGCAAAAAAATTTCTCTCAAGCTGGGTAGGTTTTCAGCAGACTGCTTTCCTATTGTGCTAACATTCATTTCTCTACAGACAAATCAAGATGTGCTGATGCCCTAGCACTGAGATTTTACTAGGGTTTTATATACCAGAAGAATTTTATTAAAACAACATTAACTTAGTCAATCCCTTCTGGATACCTGTCCACATCATAAAAACCACTAGCTTGACTGGCACTGACTGGCGCTCATATAGGAACTCTCAGTGGGGAAGCCAAGGACTAAATGGACCTGGGTCCTGAAGTGCTCTTTTATCCCTACAGGTGGTCCTTCCAGCTCAGAAGTGAGGTACATTCTTGGAGCAGTACCATACCTGTTCTGGGGCTAAACAAATGACTTCAGCTTTCATCACCTTCATGCCAAAACTTTTCAAGAGCCTTAGGTTTTTCTCCCCCACCTTTTTTTAAAAAAGTAACAAATCAGAAGTTTTGTTTGCTTGTTAAGAGGACTGCATTCTTTCCAGTTGTAGTTTTTGCATTTATTTAGAAAACAGAGGCATACGTAACAGAGGATCAGGAAACATCTCCAGCAGCATTTGGGGTTTGGAGCCATGGTACATCTAAGAGATTCCCGCCTTCCTCATACTTCCTCACTGACTTTGCAGAAACAGCTACAGGACCTTTGTACAAAATGCAATCTGGCTTTAATCACCATTAAATGGCTTCCATCCTAATGGAGATTTGTTTGGGAAGGACTATTCCTGAAAAACACTGCTGCGATGCATACTAGTTGGAATGAGTTTGTATTCAAAGTGCATTCTATTTGGAATTAATTTGTATTTTCTAATCTCACAATATTTTAGGATGGGTTAAAATATATGGCAGAACAGAGGGAATATGTGCATTGGGCCTAATAAGTGGGCATTTTATATTAGTATCTGCATCTCTCCTGGGTGCAAAAATGGAAAAAGGAAGAATTAATTCTGCAAAATAAATTGAATCCCAGGACCACATAAAATGCAGCCATTCAAAATAGGCTGTGCAGTTAGCACTGCTGGGTTTGGTTGGAAACTTTGCCCTGAGTCCTCTGAATTTGGTTTCTTCTTATATTTTCCATGAGCTTGACTCCTTCTTGGTTAGTCAAGAAAATAATTGCACAATGTCTCAAATTTGCCCTTCCCCCAGCTTCTTGTATCATAAAATAACTCCAGGCGCAATATGTTATGCAAGTCTGTGATCATCCCTCTAATTTCTTATAAAAGAGTTGACCTCGTTATCAATGAAGGTATTTTTAAAGTACTGATCATCAGAGCTAAAACCTCATGGATAGAAATGCAAAATATGTTCTAATCTCTCTTGAAGCTCAACTCCACACTGGCTACATTCAATTCTAATTCTACATGATTTTCTTTGCAACTAAAACCAATTATTCTACTTTAAAGATGCATGAAGTTTAAGATGCATGGAGTTGAAATTTTGGGGTGCAGCCATAATCTTCAGAGGTTATGCTACAATGTTTGGGGATGTACTGACTTAACTAACACTTGAGAATGAAACTTGGCAGTTGGGCACACATTTATTAGATCATTCTAAAAAATTGCACACTATAAAGCCCAGATCAGGGTGAGCTATTAAATTGCATTTTGGGATCATAACCGGAGTTGATTCTCTTTATGCATAGAGAAAGGAGTATGTAGCTTTCAGATTGTGACACTGTTTGGTTGTGTGTTACGCACTGTACTCCCCACCAGTTGGGAAGCCATTTTATTCTCAAAGCTCAATATGGACTGCAGAAGGAGATGTATACTCAACACTCCTCCGCAGGGGTTTACTTTTTTTTCTCTCTCTCTTTTTTTTTCCTTTTTATGTTCTCAACCTAAAAGAAAGGTCACTTTAAGTGATGCTATAGATATTGTGCTCTTTATGCTCCTAACAGTAGAGTGTCTGTGCTCTAATAAGACAGAAGATCTGTAGCCCCTCGTTCCTTTTACCTTTGATGTCTTCAAGTGACTGAAATATCAATATGTTTACTGCACACAGAGGAAAAACTACTTCCCCCAGGGTGAAGTAACTAGGTTTAGGATGGTTTACAAGACACCTCCCCTATGGAAGAGGACGAGCTTCAGGGCACATATAAATATGCATCATATACACATAGTCATCCTCCCAGCCAGAAGAAACACATGTTTAACAAGCACAGTTCAAATGCAACCTGGTTTAGCTTCTCCTGCACTAGTAACTCCTGCAATTAAGCAATGTTGGTAGCCAATTAGCTCACTTTTTTTTTTTTTTTTTTTTCATATTAAAGAAACAAATATAGGCAGGTATTTAACCCTTTTTGTGCCCTTGTGCCATAAACATGCCTAACATTGGGGAAACTGTAATTGTAATCTGCTCAGATACAGTTTTTCTTCTGTTATATCAGGAGGTCATAAAATGAAACAGCACGGTTGAATATGGAAAAGGCTGGATAACTTTATAAGAATTGCTACTACTAATAGCCACCTTATGTTTAAGTGAAATCTTTTGCATGGGAGGATCTAAAAACTTCCCAATATGCATAGAAGGATCATTTCACTTACCACTGAACTTTTCTGAGGCAATTGGGCTGTGTAAAAGGAAGACTCTGTTAGATGCACAGCAAGCCTGGCACTTAGTGGAAATGCTACTGCTACTCTAAAACCTGCACAGCAGGACCTACTTTGTGATGGGGAAGTAATATTGTGTGATCATTCCCTGACTGTAAGCCACTATGGTGGTTCTAGAAGTTGTCACCCAACAGTACTTTATTCTCCTTTGTACTCTCTGAGTATAGCTAGAGGCTTAAGGCTATAGTTTTGTCCTCATAATTCAGGTTGCCAATTTTTCTAAAGCAATATAAAGTGAATATTATATATCTAATATTAATTTACTTCCATCTTCTATGCATTCAGTTTCAACACATCATCCTATAGCCACCTATTGCAATGCTGGACTAGGTGATATTTTAATGCACTCACATTTCTGTTTAAAATTCTACTGGAAAAGTGTGAAATACCTTTTTTTTTTTTTTTTTTGTATGTGTGTGAATAGAGCCTTTAATGCTCAAGTTTAAATGAATGGTGTATTTTTTGGCTAGGCGTCAAAGATTTAACAGAACTTGTACTATAGTCTTCTCACAGGAAAAAACAAATAGTTTCACACTGAAGTATTTGGAAACAGGTGTGCCGAACAATTACAGAATGTTACAGCTCTTGGAGGCAGCACTCCAAGAAATTAAGGTCTAAAAATTTATGGTAACACTATCACATTGATAAAATATCTAGTACTGAATCCCACTGGACAGGAGGAAGACTGACTAGATAGCAAGGAGGAGTTGTGATCACTTCTATGTCAGGGCAAGAAGCAGCTACAGTCATTGCCAACAGGTCTGGAAGGAAAACAATAGGAAAGTTTCACTTGGGATGTGGTTTGGAACTAGAGATCAGCAGTGTCCACTCCCACTTTCATGGCCACCACCCTGACTCGAGCAACAAAACACTCTCCTGGACATACTCAGCAAAGTGCCGGATGGAGCCATCGCTGCTTATTTAGCACATGGCTCTACAAAACTAACAGCAACCTTCTGTTGCTGGTGGCGCTCTTTGCTAAGCACCAGTTCCACATTTCTGTTTCACCATATATCCAACTCATTTGGATTCTCTGCTGAAAAAAAAAAAATCTTTCCATGCTTCTCTTCCTGGGTCACAAGGCCAGTCAAACTCTTTCATATAAGTTGTAAAGCCAAGTTTTGACTTCCACCCCCCGATTACTAACAAACATCTGTAAACAACAGCAAGTATTTCAAAGTTGTTATAAATCCACAAAAAGGAATTCAGCCTTTGGTTCATCCTCCCTGCAATGTTCTTCTGCTCTTCCAGAAATTATTTGTGTCCCCAGTCACATTTGCATAGCAAATCTTTGCCAGGACCTCTTCACTTGATTTGCACTTACCCACTTTGAGACAAATATTCTCAGAAACTAGAATTAGTCTTATCCATAAAGTGGGACTTCTCTGCTACCTCAAGACAAGGTGACTCCACCTTTTCCAACTCCCCAAATCCACCAGCTTTTAGGTGTGCAGTGCTTCCATGTGGCTTAGAGGGGAATTCCTCCTTGACTCTCTCTGCATTCAGGTTATGGCCCTATCATTATTTTAGCATGTGTAGCTACACATTTTATTACTGGTCACAAAATTATTCCTCTCAGTTTTCAAATCCAGCCATACTGTTTGACTCCATGACCTCCCATGGCAGCAGATCCCAGAGACAATTCTCCGCCTTTGCCAAGACTGTAACAGAATGTTTAATGTTGAAGGATGAAAATATATTATCCCATCTTTGATGTTTAAAGAGAGGGGAGAGACCTCAAGACCTTTCTGCATATTATAAAGTGTAACACATTTGTATGCTCTCTGCAGAGCTGGCATGTCTTATTCAAGGTCAGCTCTGCTCCACACTCTGGTCCAGCAACCTCCCTCCCTAAGTTTTCGTATTTCACTTACAAACTGAATTACTGAATTGTGAAGCCAAGGCTAAAGCAAATGAGCAGACAAATGATAAATAGAAAATTAAAAAAAAACCCTAATGCTTCCTGCTGCTGCTGTGTTTCTCTGAAAAGATCAACTCAATAGCACCCTGCATTTACAGACATCAAAGTGTCTGTAAAACTGGGCCAATGCCTTCAGCCCCAGTACCAGGAGAGCTCTGAAATGCACACTCACTCACAGAAGACAGATTGAGAAGCAATTTTACTGGTGTTACAGCAGAGACAATGGTGAAAGTTCATCAAATGTGTCAGGAGAATCAAGTTTACAGAACTTGAGGCATGGAAAATATTTTATTTGATCCACAGTTACAGAGCTATTTAGCAGCACAGTAAAGAAAACAGCGTACATCTCCTGGCTTTCAGTCCTCTCTCTAGCTGCTGGGCAGTACCACCACTGTTCCCATAATAATTATACTATGTGCTTAACAAATTGTGTGAAAGACAGTAAATGGCAATTTAGCCTAAGGATGCTCTTCAGGCTCCAAACAGCCCTTCTTCTGTAAGGCTTTATCCTTAACAAGCTAAGACTGGATCATCAGCCACTTGAAACTGCCTAAGAGGCATAAAAAAGAAACACCAAGTCAGACTCCAGGTCTCTTTATGATCCTCTTTGGGGTTGTCAAGGGACAAATGTTTCCACCCAAGTTTGGTGAGACTTCCTGATCTCATTATGGCTTCCAATGGGGCAAGAGTCTTCCTACTTTTTACTTCTTATTGTGAATTCTGACCAAATGTTGTCCAAAGAAAACCATATTTTTCTTGAGGAAAAAAAAGACCACTGTCATTCTCTTTTGTCCTAACTGAATTGCTGCAGAACTTACTTCCTAAAAAAAAAATAATTTATGTCTCCATCAAATTACCTCTACTGTGTCTGGGATTTTCCCTGTTTATGAATGTTATTTCATTATTTGTTTCCAAAAAATCTTTTTATTTAAAAAAACAGAGTGTACTGAAATCAGCTTTGCACCTCAAACAGTCAGTTAAATAAGTTCCTCAAACCTCAGTTAATGAAGTTCAGTGATGGAGACCTCTGTCCTCTTCTACAGAACAGACTGCTCCTCCTACCTCATTCCTCTTTGCTGCTTCTTCCTCTTTCTCAGGTGGCTGAGAGAGCAAAAACAGCCACAAGACTTCTGGTTCTGCTCAGAGAAAGGAGACAGTGTGGCTTTCCAGGAAGGTACGAAAACCAGGCTTGGACTTGAGAGGTCACAGGTTCTGTTTCTACCTCTGCTGTAGCAGTTTCTCCTTTGGTACAATACTGATGACCTGCCTTGCAAAGAGGTTTGAGATTGGTGTTGAAAATCCAACTTCACAGAAGTATTATCTCATGGAATATGACATTTCAGGATCTGCCATTCCAGCTGACCTTGAATTTGGTTTGCAACACTTGGCTTGCCTACTGATTTTGTTGTTAGTATTAAATTTTTTTTGTGATGTTGGAAGGTTGGATAGAGACAATGAAAACTCAGTATTTGTGGTATTGGAGGGGTGAATAAGACAATGGAAACTCAGTACCAGTCATAATGATAAAATATACACTGCCACTTTACAATAGTGCATTACATATACACACATGCAAATATATACATTCACACACACAAAATCTGTTGCATCGTTTCTTTAGCGTTCTTTGTTGTATGTAAATGTAAGTCATTATAATCCCCATACAAAATTAATTTCAGTCAGAAATTCCCACACTCGCATTTTCAGAGGGTTCCCAGATATTCTTTTAATTTGGCTCTACTGTCTTGTCAAAATAAAAGCCCTTTGCCTCTAAGCTTAATTGCATTCATCTTTATCAAGTCTTGAAACTGGCTGATATGTTTAAATGAGCTAAAATAAAAAGGTTTGAGGCAACTGAAGTCTCTTCAATAAACTGAAGAAAAATTTGCAAAAGACTATGGAAGCAGTAGTGACCAAAGGTGTAAAGAAGAAAGATTTAAAAACTAGTAAGTTGCCAAGTGGCTCCTTTTCTTAATTAGCCTTCCTTTCAAACAATTACTGAGTAAAAGGCTTATAGAAGATGAAGTGAAATTTGAATGTTACCCACAGTCTATAAAAAAGATTTAAATTAGTCTTTCATTTGGCCAGTGATAATTCCGTTATATGTCCTGCCATATTCTAATTTCTTTGTCTGCCTTCCTACAGTTCTTCACCACCGAGAGATCACAGAATCACAGAATCTTAGGGGTTGGAAGGGACCTCGAAAGATCATCTAGTCCAACGCCCCTGCCAGAGCAGGATCACCTAGAGCACATCACACAGGAATGCATCCAGGCAGGTTTGGAAGGAGACTCCACAACCTCTCTGGGCAGCCTGTTCCAGGGCTCTGTCACTCTCACAGTAAAGGAGTTTTTTCTGATGTTTACGTGGAACCTCCTATGTTCCAGTTTGCACCCACTGCCCCTTGTCCTAGCACTGGACATCACTGAAAAAAGCCTGGCTCTGTCCTCCAGACACTCGCCCTTAACATATTTGTAAACATTGATGAGGTCACCTCTCAGTCTCCTCCAAGCTAGAGAGACCCAGCTCCCTCAGGCTTTCCTCATCAGGGAGATGTTCCGCTCCCTTCATCATCTTTGTGGCTCTGCTCTGGACTCTTTCAAGCAGTACCCTGTCCTTGAACTGTGGGGCCCAGAACTGGACACAATATTCCAGATGTGGCCTCAGCAATGCAGAATAGAGGGGAAGGAGAACCTCCCTTGACCTACTAACCACACCCTTTCTAATGCACCCCAGGATGCCATTGGCCTTCTTAGCCACAAGGGCACACTGCTGGCTCATGGTCATCCTCCTGTCTACCAGGACCCCCAGGTCCCTTTCTCCTACACTGCTCTCCAGCAGGTCAGCCCCCAACCTGTACTGGCACATGGGGTTGTTCTTCCCCAGCTGCAAGACTCTACACTTGCCCTTATTAAATTTCATCAAGTTTCTCCCTGCCCAACTCTCCAGCCTGTCCTGGTCTCCCTGAATGGCAGCACAGCCTTCTGGTGTGTCAGCCACTCCTCCCAGTTTAGTGTCATCAGCAAACTTGCTGAGGGCACACTCTGTTCCCTCATACAGGTCGTTGATGAAAATACTGAACAACACCGGTCCCAGTACCAACCCCTGAGGGACTCCACTAGTCACAGGCCTCCAACTAGATTCTGTCCCATTGACCACAACTCTCTGACTTCTTCCTTTCAACCAGTTCATGATCCACCTCACTACCTGACCATCAAGAGCACACTTCTTCAGTTTATCTACGAGGATGCTGTGGGAGACAGTGTCAAATGCTTTACTGAAATCAAGATAAAACACATCTACCACAGATAGACTTTGATGTGACTTTGATTACTGGATAAGACTTTGAGTATTTTTCAGCCTATAAAACTGCTAAGGTACACTGGTACTCTTGTCCACTTAGTTGTGGTGTTGGGATTTTTTTAGCTTTCATTGTAAAATGGTGTATTTTAGGGTTTACACTTGGAAATTATAGTGAAAGGTGGTGGGTTCAACTCTTCTGTTGCAGACATCCTCAGCAGCCCTAGGAGGTAGTGGCAAGGGACCGCACTGAGTGGAGGTGGCTGTTCTCCCTAGAGTCCAACCCCTCTGAAAAAGGCACTGTCAAGATGTGATTTGTGGACCACCAAGGGTCAGAGGGTCTATGATAGCTAATGAAGAAAGACAAATATACTGTCAGGTTTTACCAAAACCGGCACCATCACTGGAAAATTACCGGAGGACTCTGAACAGAGCCAGGTTGTCTGCACGCCACTGAAAAGACACTTTTGTGGTAAAAAAAATGTCCTCTTGTTGACTAGTCTTCTATGCCTGAAGATAATTTTAATTTTTCTGTGACTGAATTCCCAGCCACTAAAGTGATGGAGTTGTGGGAACACTGGGAATGTTTCCCACCCTGTCTTCCTTGTCTATTGTATAAAAACATAAGCTCATAGATTCTGTTTCTACAGAGTTTATTCTGTCTCTGCAGGCAACATTGCTCTTTTATCTGCTGTTAAAGAGTAGTTCTGAGCAGTGATTACCAGTGAGCTCCCTCTCTGTTCAGGGAATAGCTCTCCAAAGCCTGACCCATGGGTCTGAGATGAGACAGCAGCTCTGGCCCACACCATGCTTAGGAACTCTGGTCTTTGCCTGTGACAAAAAGTGACAAATTAGGATAAATGCAAAACTGTGAGATCCTCAGAACTACTTTCTTCATTGTCTCAGACTTTTATTTTAAGTGAATCCTTGAGAAGGACCAGAGCAGAACTGGACTTAGAGGACTGAAATTCATGGGTCTTTGTATATCCACTCTTTGGAGGCCAGGAAAGAACCACCTGATTTTTCTCAGAGCTTCATATTGCTATTGTCTACCACACAGTATGGTCAATAGCTATGCCTGTGAAATTTATCTGGTGCCATACAAATAGGTGATGTCAAAAATAGCTTTCATGTAGATCTGTGACAAAGCCACAGAAGAGCTGAATTTCTCTAATGGCTGGAATGAGGAGATGCAAACTATGGCAACTCTAGGCAGTTTCTTATTTTGACAGAAGCAATGAATCATGTGTGACCATGGACAAGTCACTCAATTTTCTTGTGCTTTAGTCAACAAAACTATAAAATTATTAAAAGACAAAAAACAAAAAGTCCCCAGATTTTACTGAAAAACAAATCCTTCCTCTGAGCTCAGTTGGTGAATAAATGACAAAAACAACAAGATGAAACATGGGTGTAACCCATAGCTTTGCCAAATAGACCACAGAAATATGGAGAGGGTACAGAGGAAGAGAAGGCAGAGGGAAAAAAAAAAAGATCAGTGAGAACACTGAAATGCCCCAAAGCACATGAAATCATATGAACAGAAAGAACTTCAACAAAAGAGAGTATAGATGCCCACAGGGTGGTGAGTAGGAGGGTGTATTCCAAAGAAAAATAGCAATCAAATGATCTAATGCTCTTTTCATCACAAGCAGCCTTTAAAACTAGATAGTGATCGTCTCATCCTTTCAGGAGGTGCAGTATGACAACAATTTAAATGTGCCCAGAAACAACAACAATCAGACTTTAGCACAGTTAATGGAGGATGCTTTGTCCAGTACTAACTGTGGGGAGAAACACAGATGCCTAAAAGGCACCACTGCCTACCAATGATGGTCACCTGGTTTAGCCCACTCAGTGACACCACCTGCGGAAACCAGAGGACTCGGGCATCACTCCCACTGAGCGAGCCCAGAAGGAACTGCACCACCTAGCAGGGCAACTGAGGGCTACCTTACACTGTTTGGCATCCCCTGTGCATGCCAATATGTTTGAGGCAGCCTACAAAAACCCCACTGCATGCTGGCATCTGGTTTTCTCAGCCATTCTTCTAGACGGGGTCTCAGGTGCTTTGGCGCTGCCTACCACACTGTATCCTCTGTTCTTGCCTGGAACGAGTGTGCAAAAACAGTGACACCTCCTGAGACATTAGCATTATTTCTAGGACTTACTCTGCGCTGCCTGCCACAGCTGACATAATTTTCTACACAGAATGAGGGTGCAGCAGAAGGTGCTGTTGCATTAGACTGCTCCTTGGAATGAAAGCAGGATGATGCTTTAGCCCTGGCTGCAGCAGCCAAATGGCTGTAATGGAGTGAGAACATGAAACACAGAGGAAAACAATGAACAGCGGAAAAGTCAAAGTTAGGCCTGCAGCAGAAGAGAGTCTACAAAGGTATCTTCAAAGGGCTTTCTGCAGGAAAAAAGAAACAAAAAGAAAAAAAGAAAAAAAGAGCAGACAACATACATATTAATGAACCAGAAACAATATTGAAAAACAACCTATTATCCTTACTCAGATCAAAAGAACATGAAGATTAACACCTCAGACATCAGACCTCTGCAACAGGAGAGTGGGTTTAGCAACAAGTCTGATTCCCTCAGTTTTTCTTTGTTTTTGTAACTAGGACCGAGGCAGAGAGGGGGCAGGTTCATTGTGAAGAGCTGCAGAAGTGGGCCCACAAGGCCAGCAGCTGCACGTGGAAGTTTTTTGGGTTTGGTTTTGTTTTGTTTTTTAAAAAAGAGCATTAAAACTGAGCAAAGACTCAGTAAAATCTGGATGAACATGGGAAGAAAGTGAAGAAGAAAACTAGATGGGCTACAGTGCAAAGATAAGATTTACTGTCTTGTCTTGCTTGAGGGGAGTGCTGGAGCACTCAGAGAAAGATGCAGCATTATTTGCACATTCCTCACTGAACTGCCAAAAGGCTTCCCAGTGGCTGACAATCTCCTCTCCCCTCCTCCCACCCCAGAGCCCAATTCTCCTACAAGCCCGTAAGGCTCCCCAGCTTTCCAAGAGAAAGACAGCCCTACAGTGCTCATCCCTGCAAAGGCATTTTTATCTGAAATTCAGAGACATTCTCTGCTGGGGATTGTATCTGCTTGCAATGGGAATGGCTCAATGATCTGACAAAACTTTTCCATATTTGGCAAAATAGCAATCTGATCAAATTAGATTTTCTCTAAATAATTTCCCACGGCACAAACTGTTATTTAAGGATTCCTGCCTGATGCATGAAACCACATCTGCATGGTAAGGCCATTTACAGTAATTAAATGAAAGCTACCCCAAAAGTGGCTACAGTGAAGGAAAGGTGCCTCTAATTATGACAATAGGGAGAGACACAATCACTCTGTGAAATTCAGACCAGCTTCTTTCTGATTTTTTTGCACTCATGTTCATGCACTGATGATGAAACAGGGTCAAAATACAAAGTTAGAATCCAGAACATTTTTCATAGCTACTTTGATGCTTCAGAAATTATACCATTCAAAAAAACCTCAACAAAACAAAACCACCAAATAAACAAAACCAACCCCCAAAAATCCAGTTTTGCCACAAATGTGACTGGACAAATGGATCATAGAAAGCTTTGGTTTACCATCAAGGAAGTGGGCCAAGTTCGGGGTTGACTTCTACCTTCTGCAACTTCAGTAGCAAATTTCACAGTGAGGTAGGACAGGACATGTTCTAGTGCTCTTCAAAATTGTAAAGCTTCCTCCTTTTCAGACTGAGTGGGAAATTTTGCATGAACAGACTGATGCCTGAGGTTTCTAACGTTTCTTTGTTGGGTCAGAGTTGAATTACCAAAAACATTTTTCAGGGTATTTTTGTATTCCCGTTTCCTATTTTCCCTCCCTCCAAACTTTCTTACCTTCTCTTTCCGTATATTCTCCCTTTGCCTCACTCCTAGGAAAAAAAAAGGTAGGAAAGAAAGATGGAGAAACTTGCATTTCTATGTGGGTGGGAGGAATCAGCAAAACGGTTTTCAAATTTTACATTCCTGCTGCAATCAGGACTGTTCTAGTTTTAAATACATAATCTGCAGATCCTGTTTTCCATCTTTCCTATAGCAGTAAGTAGGTTTCAGATGCCTACTGGAAGCCACTCAAACCGCTAAAGTTTTTATAGGTTAACCCATCATAAATTACTATTTATTCAATTACACAGAATGCCGAGCAAAAAATATATAGCATCTGGTTAACTGTATGAGGGAAAGTAATGAATAAAATATTTAAGCAGATGAGTCACAACAGATCATTGTTTCCTAAAGGCTGAGACATATCCTCTTGTGGGGTATGAAGAGCTAACAATGGGTCATGGAAGATGAATACATTAAAATGGGCGTGTATTTAACAACATGTGGTAGTTAAGCAGGAGAAGCAAAACTATTTTTCTCTTAATGCAGTAGCGCTTAGTTTTTAAAAGTTTGGGTAACGGTCTGGTACATGATGATCTGAGGCAGCATGTTACTACCAGCCCATGGTACAGGAAGATTGTTTTTATAAGAATTTCAGACATTTTTTGTATGTAATGGAGGCTCCCGTGATCATTTAATAATAGTACAAAAATGTGACCACACTCATCTGATCCAATATGCAGTTAAGTTCTGCATTACATATGAACCACTACCAAAAAGCAAAAAAAAAAGATTGATGGTGGGGATGAAGTCTTAACATACTAGATTGAATGGAATTTCTTCCTGGACTTCAACACATCCATCACTCAAGTGGTACAGCTCACGGAAGAAGTCCAGCTGCGATTCCTCTGTCTCTTTGGCTGTGGTTTCACAATGGGCCCAGAGGTTAAATGAGCCAGCCGTTACTGCTCGTGCGTGAAACCCAACCGCGCTAAAATTCCTCCTTAAATGCTGCATTCAAACAGGAGCTTAGACCCACCAGGGAAAGACTTTTGCTATCTTGTTCTTCTGGAAAGCAGCATTACTTTCCAATGCAGGTTACATTTCCGTATAATATACGTTGCACTCTTCTCACATCAGTTAAGAGTCAAAGTTTTCAACTGTCTCCATAGGATACATTTTCAAGAGCACCCATCCACAAATCAGCAAAAAGTTGTTAGATTTTCAACAGAGCCAAGAGAGCAGGGAAAAGTTTTCTCACAAATAAGGCCACAAAATTCACAAGAAAACAGCTGGGGGGAAAGAGTTATCTTAAAAATGTGGGTCCACTTGTGGGTGTCAACACTAGACAGTCTGGCACTCTGGTGCATTAAGAAAATTGCTTCTTTTGTCTCTCTGATCTGTCGACCTCCTCCCTCACTAGCAAAGACCGTGGCCTTGAGCTTTAAGGAATTGAAGTTAAAATTTGCTTACACATACCAATTTCTGTGTCAGATGTGTGTAGGCAGTTACACAACACACACTTCCGTACTCCTACTACCACCAAAAGAGATCCCTCTATTCTTTATTGTTATCCTAATCTTAGTGCAATTTTCAAAGCTCCTAAGCCATTTGTGGTCTAGGAAATATCAAGGCCAAATTGTATTAACCATTTATTTCTAAAGAGATATGCTCAGCAATTCTTAGCTGAATTTGGTCCGACATAAAGTTCTCAGAATATGTTCTATTGGCTGTTGGTGGTCTCTGGGAATCTGCCACATGGTCCATCTTTTCTTTGTTTTCTTCCAGGTATGAAATACTTCACTAAAAGTTAACATTAAATTAAAAAATAGAGACACATAATTAGGACAGGGACTGGACTGAGATTAAGAAGACTTGAGTTTTGTTCTTGTTTGTATAACTGACCTCTTGTGTGTTCTAGGACAGGCCACCTCCTCTTTGTCTAGCTTATTTTGCTCTGCTTACCTTGCTACATTTTGCCTAGCTGAATAAAGAACCATGGGTAAATCATGCCTGACCGGCTAGATTGCTTCCTAGGATAAAATGACTGGATCTGTGGAAAACTAGATAGGAGTAGCTGCTATTTACCTTGACTTCAGTAAGGCTTTAAGCACTGTCTGCTACAGCACACTTGTATCCAATGTGAAGTCTCACATTGGGTGAACAACTAGCTGGTTAAAAAAACTGGTTGGATGTTCAAGCTCAGAGGCTTATAGTTAATGAGCCATACTCCACCTGGGTGTCTGCAATGGGACCTAGACTGTTTAATATCTTTATGAATTATTTGGAGGGGGTGTTGAATTGCACTCCTGTTAAGTCTGCAGATGGCACCAATATGGGAGGGACCACTCAATAAACTTGAGGGTCTGCCATAAGAAGGATCCAGACAGGTCAGAAGAAGGGGCCGACAGGAACTTTATGAAATTCAGCAAGGCTAAATGCAGAGTCCTGCCACTGGGAAGGAAATGCTCCTCAATGAAACTGACAAAGTAGCACAAGTTCAGCAGAGGGGCACCATGATGATCAGGGTCTGAAACACCTGTCCTGTAGGGAGAGGCTGAGGGATCTGGGCTGGTTCAGCCCTGAGAGGAGACATCTTTAGAGGTCCTAGCAGTAGCCTGCTTGGACCTATAGGGAAGTACTTGAAAAGACAGAGCCAGGGTTTTCATTGGTGTGTGGTGAGAGGAGCAGAGACAACAGACTTTTGTTGAAGAAAGGCAGATTGAGACTGGATATAAGGAAAACTTTCTTCTCCATAAAAGCAGCACCTGTTGGCAATGCCCAAGAGGCTGTACAGTTTCCATCTTCAGAGGTTTTCAAAATCCAACTGGATAAAGCTCTGAGCAGCCTGGGCTGAGTTTAGAGCTGACTCTACTTTGAGCAGGAGTTTGGACTAGAGACCTCCAGAAGTCACTTCCCAGCTGAATTACTCTGTGATTGCACAAAGTCCAGGGACCACCAAATTAGATCCACAGACAAGGACCAGAGTGCACTGTCTGTGCATTCTTGTGCTCCCTAGAGCACCCATGTTCCTGCCTTGACTCCAGGAAATAGTGGTGTACATCCCCTGGTTATGTTGGACTGACAGTGCAGATGCCATGTGCCTGCCAACCACGTACCACTCAGCTTGTTTCATTGTACATACATTGAATACATGAGCAGGTTACCAAGAATAGGTACAATGCACTTGAGAACTCACCCGCCCTTGGACAGAGTTAAGAGAGACCTCGATCTGCCATGTATGCCTGTGCCCTCTCTAAATCCTTCTAGAGAGTGCTGTTGTTCCATGTTATTATGAAGTTGAAGTATTACTAGATGCTTAAATAATCACTGTGGCAAAAAGCAAGAGAGTTACAGGGGAAAAGGCTTTTTAGCCTTACAGCTGAGGCAACTGCTTTCAACATCCTGCTCCTCACAGCCTCCAAGATGAAAAGGAAGAGATGCACACACAGAGCATGGAGCAGACCTGCTGTTACAAAAGATGGTAGCCAGGTGAAGCAGGAGCATTTGCAGGATGCAGAGGTTCACATTAGGTGTGGAAGGAAACTTACCTCCTGCCTCCTGTGGTGTGGAAATAAAGATACCTGGGAAGAGCTTTTTGCCCCTGCAAAAGCCTGTGCTTTCTTTCCCTGTGCTAAGGTCACATAATGAGCCCATGGGTCACTTTTCAAGTAACAGTCATGTGCAAATATAACATCCCCCATACCAGCTGCTAGATAAAAAGCATTGCCACCTCTGAAAACCTGGCAAACCCCAGCCCTTTATTTCCTTTACTTTTCCTCTACATGCTTCAAAATGAACATTTTTGTTTTGGATGAAATGGAATGTATGTTTGCATTTTGCACTAAATAAATGTTTTCAGATTTCCATTTTGGCAAGAAAAACAAAAAATGAAGTTCCATTTGGTTCAACTCTAACTTATTTTTTCTCCCTCTTTTTTAGGTTCAGCACTCTAGCTGAAAAAAAAACAATTATTCTCACAGCCTTAGTCACACGTTTTCCAGGCAGTGCCTGAAATGTTTCCTTTCAACTCTTTGCAAGCATTTTATAGGTTGTCATTTCACTGCTGCTTCAAGAACAAGAGACTGCAATTCTTCCAAGTGAACAGCTTCAGTGACTTTCCTGACTGATGCAAAAGTGTTACACTGTTGACAAATACTAACCATGAGACTTGACTTGGCTATTGCTGCTTGCTGTAACTGGTATTTCCTTTGAAAATTCTCCTCCTACCCATCAAATGGAGCATTCTGGTTTATGAAGTAAGCTTTTAATAAGCTTTTTGTATGCCTTATCTTTTCTCTAAACAAATAGGAGCTAATCAGTTTTCAAGACCTGTAATTTGCCACTTAAATGGCCGTAAACAATTCCCTGAGGAGAGGCCAAGCTCTGAAAGCATATGGCAGTCAGAATATCTCCTACCATTAAAACTGACTCTAAGAGTCCCCACTGAAACACATGGACAGACTAACATGGACATTTCAGCTATACCTCTATGTATCTTAATTTCAGCTATTTGCAGCCTGGTTTGAAAATAAACAGGAGGTGCAGCAATTTTATTCCCATAAGCATTGCCAATACCTGTAGCACACAAAAACTGATGAGGTTCCTGCCCTGAGGAACTTGTAATCTAAATTAGCACACAACAAAACTTGTGAAGAGATGCAGCAGATTACAGAGGTCAAAGACTCAAGCTGGACAAAATGCAACCCTGCCCCTAGTGAAAATCCTGTTCAGGAAAATGTAGGCAAGCACCTATACTTGTGGACCTAAGTCCTGAACCTGCTTCTTAAAATATATGAAAATATGCACACACATTAATAGAAGGATTAACTATAGACATTTTTTTGCTGTAGACTAGCTGCGAGAGTTGATGTTAGGCTTCAGGAGGGTGTAAATCTGGTGTATCCTAACTCTGACACCATCTTCAAAAGTGGTTCTCAACCTCATTAAAATTACTACAAGGAAAAAATAAAACAAGTAAATTACTTTTTAGAACTACTAATCCACATGGATTAACAGCCATATCTCAATTTCAGGGAGATGACTGGATTTTCATAACACATGCACACACACATAAAATAGACACCAGGATATTGGGGCTCAGTCAACTATTTAAATAAGATCAACATACAATTAAAATAGATTTTTTTATTTCATATTTGTATTTTTAATTGGCTGGAAAATGGAAAGAAGACACTGAAAGACTCTATTAATAACTATGCTATTTCCACTGGCTATGCAAAGATTTGCTTCTGATTTTAAAGTTTCTCAGCTCAAGAAATGTAGATTTTCTTGGCAACAGCTGCTGTGTAAAATATTCTGAGATAGAATTTTTTATCATAATTAATAATAGATGAAAATTTCTGCATTTTTGATGTTCTAAACTCTATGCTGTTTGATTTACGATGTCTTTATAGTTGTTTTTCTAGTAATTCTATGCCTCTTTCTGTTGGTATAAGGCTGGTTGTCTCTTTTATTTCCCTAGTGGAGTTGGTACAGTACTCTTTTCTTACTTTTCTTGCCTTCTTTTTTTCTGTAAATATATTTCATAAAGTTCTCCTTTCTTCCTTAATGAGACTGATCCCTGGGTTCTGTAAGTTTGTTGCTGTGGAATTATTTTTCCATTTTTTAATTCTGCACAGGGCAGTAATAAAACCTTGGTAGAGGCTATTGCAGTGAGGAGTGTGTTCTGTGCACGCTCTTGTAGAGCTGCTGTATTCTCTGTAATGAATGTTTTAAACCAGAGGGTGACAGAAGAGTTGTAGTCTGGTTGGGGGGCTGAGGTTTTTTGGCTTGTATTGTGATTCTTTCATTTGGTGTTGGAGTTTTAGGGAACTGCACCTTTCAAAACTTACTGGTTAATGCTCCATGACTGGTATTTTAGGAGAAGGTAGATACAGGTGCTTATAGGTTGTTATTATTGTGTCAGCATTTCCAGCTCTTTCTACAGCAGAGGAACATATGTCTTAGCAGGGATACTAGTGACTGCTGAAGTTAAAGCTGCCAAAGGGTTTCCAGTGGAACCCTTGTTTTCCATCATTCATAACTCTTTTCCAGAATTCCACTTGAAGAGTGCAAAATTTCCAGGAAACATTTATACCTCAAAAGGAAGTTTTTTTAATATGCTTAGCCAGTGTTGACATGTGAAATTTAAAAAAGAAACAAACAAAAAAAAACCAAAACCAAACACAAACGAACAAAAAATCAAGTCACCTTCTATCAAGAAATTAAAATTATTTATCAAGCCAACCATTTGTCAGGCTGTGAAACAGCCTGAAACATGTTGGGGACACCCTGCATGGAAGAAAGTAGCTCCAGGGAAAACTGTCAGATACTTGACAGGGTTGGGAGGCTCTGACTTACTGGAAACCGTGAAGGACAAGAACTAATACCAAAACCAGGCACAAGGCTGTTCCTCAGCATGCTAGGGACAGGCTGGGTATTTATAAATATATGGAATTTTTATTTATAAATAAACAAACAAAAAGACTCCAAATCAGCTCCAAACAAAAATAATAAATACCCTCTCTGGCTCTTTGGCAGCATTATTGTAACAAGAAAGCTGCTAAAATTTCACCAGAGAAGAAACTGCAAGTAAAAGGCAGCAGTAAGAAATCCCGTCTGTTCTCCTGAACTGCCTGCTTCTGTGTTTCAGTGCTGTGCAAGCTTGAAAGGCCACTTCCATCCTTAGTCTGTAATATCCTTTTAAGTAGCATTTGTGCATCGAGCGTGTCAATTACCTCATAAACATTATGTCAATTACATCATAAGCAGCAGCATTGTTTAGATAGCTGGTTCTCAGTATATATGCTTACAGAAGAATAAACTTTGCTTCTTATATCATCCCACTTCTGTGGTTTGGGGGTTTTTTTCAGTAAGATCTATATACTTGCCTATATTGCAACATGCCATATGGGTATACTCATGGTAGTGTGGCTTTTTCTACTGACTGCGTTTTTATTTGTAACAGTGCACTTTCCATAAAAGATTTTGGCAAAGGCAAGGGAGAGTCATAGTTTAAATATAATAATATTAATTTACCATCCTTGGTCTCCTTTTATTTTTTCTTTTGGAGTTATATCTTAACAAACAGCCTCTAGTGCACAGAGACTAATTTTTTCTTTGATAACCCCAGGAGCTAATATTCTGGCATTCCTCAGTAAATCGGGTCTTGTAAAAACTATGCCCGGGTGGTCCATGATTATCTTTCTAGAACCAGGCTGCTCTCAGTCAGCATTGTTGGGGTTTTTATTTTTTAATTAAAAAATGCTCACTGAGAAATATGTGTCCTTCAAATTAATGCCATTTTAAATGCTGGTTAGGAAATAAGAGTTAGAGTTACTACATGGCACTCACTTTCATTGTTTAACTATCATCATAATTGTCTTAGAAGTGCAAATTTGACAAATCTTACTACCTGGTATTTATGTACCATCCCTCGTCCTGAGGGATCCCCTCATGTTACTGAGAGCCTGAGTGGGTTCCTGCACTTGTATTAGCATTTTGCAACAAGATCTGTGCTAAGTAAAAAGAAGGGCAGAAAGATGAGGCAATCTATCAAATGCATGTGGTAGTCTGAAACATCAGTAACTGCAGTGGTACATTCTGCTCAGTAACAGCATTAGCTGTGTTACAAGTGCTATCGTCTGCAGCTACAACTAACGGGGACGGACGCTGGTATTTGACCGCATCTTCATAGCAAGGACCACACAGAACTTACCTAACCGAGGCAATTAAATACAGCAGACAAGGATTTGGCCTCACCCTTTGTGGCAGGCAAAATACATGCATGCATCATACAAAATTACGTTGTCTGAATGTGGTGAGAGAAAATTAATTTTACATCTGACCACAGCCTCCGCTATTACAATAACCTAATATTTTTAACAGCGATGCACTTGGCAAAGCCCAATTACAGTAGCCAGAAGATTATTTAAAAATAAGTGCTAAGCATTCTCTGCTCTCACAGACCTCCTAAGGCCAGAAACTTTCCCTACTCTTTCTTTTTTAGCTCATTAAAGGTCTGAAGACCAAACTGTGGCTTACTCTTCTTTATGCGTTTGTACTCAGCCTGCTGGAGAACAGGGACAGGTACCAAGCCATAAAAATGGCCCTGCTTGCCAAGGTAGGAAAGATCACAGATAAAGCAGACTGTATTTGTGAGTAATCCCAAAGATGCCCCTTAATCACCACAATAACAACAATAATAACAACAGCAGCAATAACAACAACAACAACAATATTTATGAGAATAAGAACAAAAATTGTATGTATCCTTATACCAAAAAATAGCAAAACTGATTAATTGTATGAAATAATTCACTACTCCAGTTGATCACAAATTACAGTCACTTTGTGAAAGACAATACTTGTTTCTTAATCGTTTCAGCAATGCAACACGATAGCTTTTCTAGCATTCAATCTTAAGGTCAGAATAAGTGTTGTACAAGTGATGTACAGACCCATAGTTGCACCAATGGTATTTTTAAACTGAAAGGTATGTTTTATACAAGTAAGTGCATGAGGCACTACAAAGGCTGAAAAGGAGCTAACAAGTCCAAAAAACTTGAGAGACACTGGGTTAGGAGGTGAATAAGGAGAAATGTCTTAGAGTTGAAACTACAGAAACATATGCAGAATAATATTTCCTATGGCAGATTCTGATCAGGTTGGTAGAATGTCCAAGCACCCCATGATTTTTAATAACCATAAAAAAACAGAAGTCCATTTTATGTTTTACTTGGAAACGTACCTTCTTGGCAGTTGCAGATCCATTTATATCATTTGTTAAGCAAAACATTTGCTTATTACTGATGCAGAAGGCAGGCCAAAGATTCACTTGGCAATTCTCTGTATCCATTATCCAACTTCAAGCTTCACTCAAAATCGCTCCACTTATGAGCTCAGATGACATAACCACATACAACAGTATCACAGATGCCAGAAGAAGTCCAGAGGTGCTCACTTAGTCATAAATGGTTTGGACATAATTTTTAATCAGAGTTAATAATATTCAGAGCATAATTCTAACAGTCCAACAGTTTATGGATAAAAATTGCAGAATTTATCAATAAATGTGAAAGTTCCATTTGTTCTATTACTCCAGTTGGGACCATTTTTCTATTAAATAGATTTTTGTTATGTGTCCTTTAACACAAGATTGGAAGGGACCTCTTGAGTCATCAGGGCCAGACAACCATCCAACTATCATAAGCAGTCACATCACATCATCTCTTATACAGATATTGCCTGAACTGTGTTTTACAAGCAGTTCCATTTTTATTCCCACTACATCTCTGGAGATGCTGTTCTAAGCTTCAATAATTTAATGTCTGAGAACTTTGTTTTGTCTTCTAACTTCCTGCAGTTTTTGTGACTGGTTAAATGCATTTAATCTTTTTTTATATATACTGAGTTTAACTATCTTTTCTCCACCCCCAGCATATGCTCTCCTGATACATTCATATATATTCCTTTGCTAGATTAAAACAGCCAGGTTGTTTTCAGCATCCTCTCAAAACTTAGCTTTTTTATAAAGACCTACTAAAAAGTTGTCCCATGAAAACGCATTAAGAATACCCCCTCTACCTTTGAGGTGGTTTCTCTCTAGCTTAAAAACAAGCTGTACAATAACAGAAAGGTGATGTCTCATGGTGACCCCACAGGTTAAATATTTTTATGCACTGAGTACAGAAACAGCAGAAAGACTGCACAACAAAAAATATGCAGTCCAAATAACATCTTCAAATTTCTTCATCCCTCTTCCTTTTAAATACCAATGAGGAGGGACCATAGCAGGGAGGAGTATACTCATTCAATCAGTTTGATCATTCCTGTGTTACTTCTGTGGTGCTCTTCATGGAGAATGATCACAAGAACTTCACTTAATCTGAACTCAAATGCTTACTAAACTAAAGCGGAAGGAAAGGAGAATGAAACAAATTAGTCTAGTCAAGACTAAGGCTTAAAGATGCTGAAGACCCTATTGACTATTGAAAGCTTAGAGTGTTTCTGTGTGTATGCACTTGCAAGCATGAGAGAGAAGCTATATACATACATGAAAAAAAAAAAAAAAAGGAATTAGTAATTCATGCTGCTTCAGAGAGATTGTGCACTTCATTCTTGATTCACAAAGAAATCTTGCCTTAAAAGTGACCCATATTCTAGAATTCAAGACCTTCTTAGGCTACCATCCAGATTAACATAGGTAACAAGGCTGGCTGGAAACAGCAAAAATCTCTTTCAGCAATTCAATTATGATACAGCACATGGACATGTGTTTCAGCGTGGATTTAGCACAGGGCCTTATCCATTGGGATAGAAAGGCATGGCATAGCATTCCTTGTGCTCATAAATACTGGAAACATGCAAAGTGCAAATTAGCTGGAATTGGCAGGACTAATATCTGTTACAACATCAGATTAAAAGCCTGCAAGTACTGGCAATTTTATGGATCATGCTGTGTTAACATTTTGTTAATGTTTTCCTAGGGAAGTAGAGAAAATAATTGTAAAACTTCCCTGTATAAACATATACTTGTATCTTAACAGAAAGCTAGGGGAGAACATCAAGGAAGTTAAAAGCACAACAGCTATAGACAAGCAACATCCTAAAACATTGAGGGCACAATCACACACAACCATTTTTCTCCTTGCCTACCCCAGCTGTCGTGGACTGTTCTCCCCATACTGAAAACTAATAGAGAAAGATGTTTAAAAGGCTTTTGTGGGAAAAGAGAGGTGCTCAGGGAAGGATAAGCTCTGGGGAAAGCATAGTGGAAGGTGAGGTGACTGCCCTAACTGGGGGGGAGAGGTTGGCAGCCTGGGGGCTGAGGAGTTCACGCTTGAGGCGATTTGGAGGTTTCAGAGATAAACACACTTGGGTAGGTAAGATTGGGAAAACAGGATATAGTGACATCTCTGTTACGATGCAGTATTTAGGATAGCTGAAACAGGTAAGGCAGAAGACCAAGAATTCACAGGACAACATCTTTGTGGAGCTGCAGAAAATAGGCCCACAATTTGCTAGCAAAACTTAGAGATTGCTGAGAAGCCTTCTACCTAAATGGCACTCAAAAAATGGAGGAAGAGACCATAAACAATGACAAAACAAAATAGAAGCCTCACTCAGCAGGAAAATCTAATTGTAAGTTAACATAAATCAGATAGACATTTTGTAAGAGCTAAGAAGGCTTCCAAGTCATGGCAATCTCAGAGCCTACTCCTACGAATGTACAGCCTCAATGAGTGTTCCTTGGCTGTTACTATGAAACAGGGACCCTGCACCACTAGCCTGTGTGGACACAGCTACTGTGTCCATCAGGAACAAAGCTGATTACAGTACATCAAAATAAATTATTTCTGCCAGAGGTACTTTTATTATGAAATAAGAGTGTGCATCTCTAAATAAAATTAAAAATAATAATTTTTAAAACTTAACAAAAAATCTACTATGGAGCAGCTTTTCAGATTTAAAATTGTACTACTGCTTTCTCTCAGAAGGTTGACCATGTAGAACAGTCCTCACTGAGGCAAGATAACCTGAAAAGAAAAGTACCTCTTAAACTTAATTTTAAATGGCATTGGAAGGAATTTTGAAAAATGTTCTCTCCATTGTACAGTGGTAGTGGGGAAGAAGTGTCTCTAAACAGCTTTTTTTCTCCAAGAAAAAAATAATTTTTCCAGACTTTGAAACAAAAACTTTCTCTGTAATATTTCTTGGTTTTGCTAGTTCAAAGCCATTTCAGAACGCAAAGACTTAAAAACAGAACAAATTTCAATTCATTTTTTAAAATTATTATTCATCTTTTCAGCTATTGAAAGAATGTATCCAGGCTCAAAACACTCCCTATGGTAATTTTCAGTGTTTCTTGCCACTGAAAACATAATATTTTGAACAAAAAAACGTCAAAACCAGAATGTTTAGGGAACAACATTAACCAGATTACATTCCCACAACTAATTAGTAGCACAAGTAGCTGTTACCAACCAACCAACAAAACTTCAAAATTTCAAGGCAGTGCCTTATTCTTACACATTTTTGTCAATGAGAAAAGATACTCTGCACAAACTGCCAATGAAAGAAAATCATGGCAAAAACATCTTGGCTACATCAGATTCTCATAATAGAAGGATGAAACATTTTTTGAGCCCAAGGTTTCTACATCCACTGCACCAAATCAAAATTTTCTGAAAACATATTGCTTCATAGTTATTAAAAATAAATCATAAAAAGTATTACTTTCTCATATTACAGATATACACATGATAATAGTTTGTTCTCTCTTGCATCCAACTCTTCAGGCTCAATGACATAATCTTTTAGCAGGGTGTCTACTAGTTCTTAAACGGAAGACACAGTGTACTTTTTTCAGCTGTAGGTACATTTTACAAGAAGTGCCCAACTATTTTGAACTAGGATATTGTTTAGAAACATATTCCAACCTTTTATAGAAATGTGATTGCCAGCTAAAGCCATATGTATAACTGTGCTAGAAGATGGGGAAAAAAAAAAAAAAAAGGACATCTTCACAAAGATTTTCCAAATGCTAGTGCCCCCCTCCCCATACTTATGACTGGTTGGAAATTAGCAACTTCATTTATTTAAAAATAAAGGTTACACCCAAGACCAAGTCCAATAGTGAAATCAGCCATGTAAACAGGATGGAAAAATCAGTTATTCTCACATATGGGGAGTTATAAAAGGTATGTGACATATAGAATCTGTGTTTCAGTAAGGTCACAGTTTTTCTCGAATACTTTCTTTTAACCTACTGGTCTTCAATCAAGGACACAAAGATGAAGAAGAAAACCTACAGACTGTTGAATCTGAAGCCCTCTCAAGGCATGATGTTTGTACCCAAGAAACATACGTTAAGTAACAAGTTTATAACATGCATGGAGGCAAATTAGATGAGTGTGTAATGTGCTTGGATTGAAGAGCTAACAAATAAAAATGTAGAAAAATTAATCTTTGTTTATTCTATTATGAGAAACTCCAGGTTCTTTAATATTCTGTATATTCATTAGAGTAGGAAAATATGAAAACTAAAATTCTTGTGGGATGGGAAAACTGTTTCCTGCCCATCTCTGAGCTCTTAGTGTAAAACTGCTAAGAGCTTTGGTTTACAGTACAAATATTTTTTTATATGATATCCATCTGTTATGTATTAGTGAAATGTTTCTGATATTCAGCATTCTTTTAAACAGGACTACTACAATTTCATCGAGAAAGGTTAACAGCTAAGTAATAATCTGACAGGTTTACAGTGGATGGTATTTCTGGAAAGAGTATTTGCTGTTTAGCATTTTTAAGCAGAGCTGTTAAAATTTCAACCAAAGAGTTTTCGAAACTTCAGGGTGATATATCATATGTGGGGTGATTACACAGAGTATTACTCTTAAAATGTTTTTTCAAGGAAATTTTACTATTTTTAACACATAACTAAAGGCTTTAAATGGTATGCTTGAGTTCATCATAGTTATCTGTAAAGATAACTTGGTATCAGTTTTTCAAACATTCCTTGTTTGGATACATCTCGATTGCAGATCTTTATTTGTTCAGTAAATTTTATAGGTGTAACCTCCTTACAATAATGGAAGAGATGCTGTAATCCTAAGAAGTCAACACACAGAACAAGAAAGGAAATTAAAAATCTCAAACTGAAGACCTACAGGAAACATCTGCTAAAACCAGTGGATGGGTTCCATTTCCATTCCAATTGCTTTCTAGCTGCATGCAATTACTGTGCTCAGTATTTGCTTGCCAGACTTTCCAATCTTGTACGCACAAATGATTGGGAAGCTGTTTCCCTGGACAAGTATATACCTGGAGGAAAATGGTACCGAAGTGTGGAAAGCTATCCAGACACTCCTCACCAGCTCCTGGCTCAGGGCTGAGACAGAAACTCAGATGCTTCAGTCTTTCTTGTCAGGATGAGAGTCCCAGGGGCTTGCCCCTAGCTTGATTTTTTCTTTGAGGTCCTTATAAAATCTTCAGATCCTTGGCTCCTCGTCATCGTCATCATATTTTGGCTCTGTAAACTTTTTCCCTAACAGCCAAATGCCCATGGCATTTTCATTCCCCAGAGGCCTGGGAAAAAAGAAATGGTCCCAGATTTCTTTCTAACTTGACTATTGTGAGGGTGACAGAGCACTGGCAGAGGTTGCTGAGGAAGGTTGTAGAGTATCCCTGAAGATATACAAAACCTGACTTGCACATGGTCCTGGGCAACAAGGTTCTAGGTGACCCCACTTGAGAAGGGGGATTTGACAAGATGACTTCCAGAGGTCCCTTCCAACCTCAACCTTTCTGTGATTCTGCATGAATCTGTGATTCCTTCATGCTGCCCACCCCACCTCATCCCCATTTCTCCTTTTCCTTAACGTGTGTGGGAGTTCCTGATACTGATGGTGATCTCTAGGGATTTTCTTCATCTAATTAATGGTAACGGCTAATAAACTAAGCATACACGATGCAAAGCCTACTTTTTCAACCATATTAGTTGCAAAACTGTGATAACTATAAAAATATTCCTTTCTTCTGCTTTGCATCCTCCTCTCTCCTCCTCCAGTTCTCCCAGGAGATTGGAAGAGTGATACCTGCTGAGCCTTTCTGATCCAGGAAGAGGAGAGGAAGAGCTCAAAGAGACACTTCCCACTCCCTCTCTCCAGCCAAAAGTGCTGCTTCCTCTCTTTCTGAATGTGCTGGAGTATAGGAGAGATGCTGCATGTATCCACCACAGGGCAGAGCAAGGAGACATTTGAGCTAGTACATGGACACCTTAGATCCAGACAGAGGGCACAGTAGAAGGTCCTAGACACCTCACTGTCACTTCTACTCAAGTGCTTGGGTAAGAACTGCCAGGCAGATGCCCTAAATGGAGCTGCAGAGAGGACCAGGGAAAAAATAAGAGCAAGATCCCCAGCACCAGCACTGCTGTCAAAGTATCTCTGTGCCTTTGCTTCCAGTGTTTAGTATCATAGAAATCAGTGATGTTAAGATGCCTTTTCTGCATCAGTACTGTAAAAGAGTCCAGCAGAGCTGCCCATCACTACCCCACCAATTTTCTTCCTGAAGTACCTTTTCTCCCAGTTTCAGGTTCAGTTGAAAATGAAGCTACTGCTATAAGGTTTCATGAGCAGCTTTGGCTGGGGAGCCACCTCCCAAAAGCAGGCCTGTCTTTATGCAAAACAGCACTCACTTTTCACAAGTTCTTCAGCAAAATCTTGGCAATACTGACAAACAAATGGGAAATCTCACATGCAGGATTTATGATTTTAAACTAAAGAGAAACTTTCCTTTAAATGTACATATTTTTAACCTGGAAAGAAAATAAGCACCCATGGCAAAAAGAGTTTGCAGATAAGCTGCAGTAAATAAACCTTATGTACAGAGAAGTCTGGTGGGATGAAAAGCACTCTTGAGTTTCACCACTAGAGCTGGGACCAACAACTCTGCACAACTGCAGAAAGGAGGTAGAATGAACTTTGCGCTGTTCTGCAGTCAAGGCAGCAGACCTATTTCACACAAAGAACCAGCTAATCAATCTATCTAGACTGCAAAACCAATGTGATAGACCCACGTATCAACTGTTGTGAAAAGCTGTCTATGTGCTTCACTGATTAGGTCAGCTGAATACATATGGAACTAATTGAGAAAGAAAATTCCAGCTGTAAACAAAATGTGTTGTCTGCCCCACCATGTATGGCTGAACATAACTCCTATCACAAAACTAAAGAAGCCTTGAAAAATACTGAAAGATACTACAGCTGCCCTGTGTACACCCATGTGCCTGACAAAAGCCAAGAAAGACCTTCCTCTTTATAGGAAAGAGTTTATGCTTTTGTCAGAAGTACTCTTTAAAAGGGAATTACACTCTCTAGACTCTTTTTAATTAACTGCACCATTTCTAGTTTCCCCTTTCTGCCCAAAATACATATGAAAGTATTCATCAGTAAGTTCCTGTCATCCCTGGGGCCTTACAGTAAAGTTTGGATGATGACACTAAACAGAACTGGACCTACACAAGACTGGAGCCACTCTGCTCAGAAAGGAATGTGCTTTGAAAACTTCTAGAGCTAAAATATACTGTCATTACGGAAGGCATTTATTCCCCCAGTCACTGGGGAGTCTGAAGCCACAGAGCATTTTTGACCTTCTACTAAGCAAGGAGATCAGGTATCCAGGGACACCTTCAACAGGGTTGAGGAGTGTGAAGGCTTGAGACAAACCCCTGGGAGACTCTTGCATCACCTCTCTCTATAAAGAGTTATTATCAGTAACTTCAGTGTTATAGCTGAAAATGAAAATAGCACTGTACTTTCTCAGAAAGGAAAAGGAGCTGCCTACCTTACCCACATGACAAGCTATGCCAAGTCTGTTCTCCTGTCACCTTGGGTTTGTTCCTAATGCCTATCTATTTAGTTCTTTGGTCTCAGTCTTCAAAAGCATGACTAACATGCATATGAATGAAATTTGACCTACGCACCAAAGTGGTAGATGCATCCCTCTGCAGCAATGAAGCTCACAAAGCACAGAACAATACAAAAGCTGTGAACAAAATACATTCTGATAAAACCCACTTTCCAGAGAAATCTCAGTGTAATCTAGCATCCAACTATCTTAAGGAACAGTGGAAAACTTTCTTCTGAAAAATTCTTTCTGCAAGGGATGGCTTTTTCATACAAACTGTAAAGGTAATATCAAGAGAAAACTCAGTTTTTGCAAACTGAGTCTTGTTCCTTAGGAAAACAACTTTTTGTGGAGGCACAACAGGCAATCTTTGCAGTCACACTTTTTTTCCTACTCTGAAAAATTATTTGCTTCCACCAGCTTTTGTGTTTGAATCTCAGTACTTCCTTCTTCTGCAATCCTGTTAGCCCTTACTCCCACATCATGTCCAGACTCCTCTCCCATCATGAACAGCTTTGCATCTTTATTCCAGACAACATGTAATGCTAAGAATTGAATACAGACTTTGGTTTTACTGACTTTGTCTACTAAGACTACTAAGATTGGTGTCTACTAAGATTACAATTAGGATGGCCAACAGCATAAAATATAAAAAAGCATCCTTGGAAGACCTCCCCAGGTCACTGTCATACTTCCAAAATAAGAACTACATGTAGGAGGAAGAGGTTATGTCACTGAAGGTATTGTACTGATAAGATTTCAGTGATTTTCCACTTTCAAACCAGAGCATATCCTGATGCAAGCCAGTTTGCAGTAAAGAAAATACCAGTATTTACCAAGAATCATCTGTGAAATGGTCTGTGAGACCCTGGCAACAGGAACGACATAAACAAAAATATGCAGTGAACTCTGGGGCATCTTTTACAAGTGTCAACAAAGCACTGTCAAAAACCAACACTATCTCTCCCTTGTTATGACCTGCAGATACATGTGGTAATTATAATTGGACTTGATCCTGCCCCTTGTATTTGGCAAATAAATGTCAGACCTTCAGACAGAAGGAGGAAAACAGTTGTTTGAATACCAGTGTTTTGCAGACCTCCATCATAAGTATTGCTTGGAGCACTACTCAGTAGGAAATGGTGATGCTAAATTTACATAAAACCAGTAAAAAACCCAGACAATTCCATGAATCCTGGAAAAAGAAACCTCATACACACTTTTAAAGCTCAGGAAGCACCATATGTAATGGCTCATACATATAGCTGACAAGCTTCAGGTAAATGAAAGTACAATTTTAACAGATAACTGCCTGAAAGATCAGAAAAACTTTTATTTGACCAAAGCAGTCTCACCTACAACACAGAATAGGAATCCAAGGCAATGTACTAAAAAAACCCAACAGTTGAGAAATAACAAGAAAGAGTGAAAGTTAGCAATAAGTACTGTTTAAAGTAGATATGGCTGAAATGTCTTGGTCAAAAATTAGGATTTTTAGCATCTTTAGAATTTTTAGAACTCTTCCATTTTGTAACTAAAAGTATAATCCCTTTGTGTTTTCAAATTACATACACAAATAATATAAAATTACACTTTTTCAAATGTTTTTGTGTAAAGCAAGCAAGCAGATGGCACAAATGCAGATTCTCCAGCAAAAAAACCGTTCTTCCAAAATTTGTGCTACTTTCTATTTTTAAGATGAGCTTCCAACTTAAAACTGAGATTCCACTTAATAATTTGCCTTCCTGGTCTCAAAGTAATACACATCAATGCCGTTGTACTGTGACACTGTCTGGCTGTGAATGTTCAGTATTTATTTCATTACAATTACATTTAGCCATCGAGACCTCCTCAGAGGACAACAGAGTTGCATCAATAACTGATGGAGAAAGGCGTAAGTGGAAAGGAAGGATATGAGTGTAATACTAAAGCTCTGTTTGTTAGTTCATGTAATCAGTCAGATCTTCAATGGAATACACAGCTTTCACTAACACATATGTTGCTTACACTTGAATATGCAATGACACACCATCATCAACTCCCCCTTAATTTATTTTGATAAACTTTTTGTATTCTCTCATAGCTGCTTTATAGGACAGCGTTAAACAAAAACAAACAAAAAAAGAAACCCAAAAGAACAAAAAAAACCCCACAACATAACAAAAAAAAAAACAACACCCCAATCAACCAACAACATAAAACCCAAACAAAAACAAACAACAACAACAAAACAACAAAAAACAAGCAAAATGAACCTTTCCTACTTGCACAGCTTACTTCCTACTTTTAACAGTTACAATTTTGACAATTAAATATTAGATGAGCTTATTTGGCCTGTATGTGGGAACAAAAGGCAAAAGGAGGGTTTTTTTCACAAATGGTTCTGTGCAGAACAAGGCACAGTAGGCGTAGGTGCTGGTATTGCCATTGCTTCTCAGTCTTACAAGCTGCAAAAGATCTGTTATTCTTCCAGACTAAAGCTGTCAATCAGGGGGAACTGTGAGAAGTGATGCAGTGGTTAGTGATGTGGACTAAAGTTCACAAGAGACCAACTGATTTGCTCTTGTGACCTAACACAAATTTGAAATTCCTGTCTCTAGAGGTAAAAGGTTAATGGAATAACCTGTTTTTTCATCTAGCTTCCTACTACAGAAGACCATTTTAATTATTGCTATTATTTATTGATTTATAAAGTAACATGTAACATAAGGTACTCAGCAAGGAAATTATGAAGCATATAAAACACAGTTAAAATGATCAAAGAGATGTCTGATCTGAAGAGATCTGTGATGACAAATATGGAAAATCACTTCTCCATCTTGGAGACAAACATCAACTTCACTGTCTCACTATGCAGACACAGAAAACACACACACATGAAAAAAAAAAATCCATCTTTAAGTAAAGGAAGAACAGGGTTTTTTAAAACACACACTTGGTTTATAAATGTAAAGACAATCATATAGAGAGTCCAAACACTAAGGAATAGACATTTTAATTCTTACCAGAAGTCAAATAACTGGTCAGTAACACAAACTTCTTTTAGTGTCCAAATAAATCTCTTTGATTATTTTAATGTGACAATAGTTGAAGCAGGATTTCAAGCCATATTGCTCTGAAGTAATAAACAGAGAACCAAACTCAAATGTTCCCCATGTCTGACTGGAGTCAGATGTGATGTACCAATGCTATGACCCATAGCAGGGCTCCTAGAGGGTGCAAGGGTGTCATGAGAAGCTGTAAGAACTGGAAAATATCAAGGACGTTGATGCATTGCCAGTAGGAAATGGGAATAGGGGCTGCAAAAGAGATGAGTACACTGTGATGGAGACCTGCTGTTGTGCTCCCCTGCATTCATTCAGCTGCCACGAGTGTGTTAGGTGCCCTCAAGTCCAGTGTGCAAACACTACATCCTACCAGCTTTCACACGCAGTGCTAAGGCTGTATTTGATGCTTTTCTAATGCAGCCTCGAGCCAGTAACTTCAAAGGAGCACATCAAAGCTGTTATTCACAGTGGAGAAGAGAGTGTGAAGCTGGGTGGCATTTTTTTTTTCTCCCCAGTGAATATGAAACTTTAGGGGGCTTCCCAAAGGACATATGAGTGATTAAAAAAAAAGGATAACTCTCCTTCGTATCCTAGGGAAAGGAGGGTAGCAGCCCCATAGAGGAAGATGGAGGAAAAAATGAAAATTTCTTCCTATTAATATATCTCCTGGATAGCCTGCTATGCTGCAAAGGGAGAGGGGAGGACGGGAAAAAAAAGAACTAAGTTTCATCTTTGTTTCATTGGTCTTTTTGTAGTTTGTTTTTTTTAATCTGAGTCACTAAGGCTTAAAATGATGAAATGAGCATGTGCAGTCTGACTGAGATAGGAGACAGGCAATTACTGAAACTCTGGGCCACAATATCAGCTGCCTGCTGACTTCTGCGATTAAATTAAAACTATCATAAGAATAATGCAAGGACTTGCCCTTGTCCTGCTTGTCTATGTGTTTATTTAATTTTCTGTCCAACTGACTCTCAAATAAATTGGAAACAGCTGCCATTTTTTTGATTCAGTAGCTCCATTACCCCCCAATGACATCATTCTGGGCACACTCACCAACAATAGGTCATTATGCAGCAATTACTTTATTGATTTATGGAAGTTTTTAAGCTTCACCAGGAATATGCACATTCAAGGGAAAAAAAGGACTTTTCCATCTCTGCCATTGTAAGTAATGAGTTGCTGCACTAGGCAGGGATAGTATTACAGACACAAAATTGAAATTTAGATTACAAAGGGAGAAGGAGAAAACCTTTTTGTTATTGGTTACACCACCCAAGAAAAAAGGTGAGATTTCAGAGAAGAATCCTGCTGTGAGGCGATGCTTAGAAACCATGATTTAATGTGGTAATTAGACATATGACGCAAGTAAAATTGCGACGTAACAAGCTGGCAACAAAAGCATGCAACATTTGCTGTAATCCACCCTAATGAAAGCTCTGATGCATGGGCTCTTTGAGGTAAAACACATTTAAGAATTATTATCACATGAAAACATTTGCTTTCTTCTGTTCCTATCAGTATGTTAGATCAGTCATCATTTATACATTGTACACAATTCTAAGGGAGGAATGCAAAAGCCATATAGTGCAATAATTCATTATGGTCTTTCAGCCTTTCATTATCTGCTCAGTTTGAAAGCTTGGAATTTTGAAGAAGACTGACACTGCAAATTGTGACAATTTGCCATTTTCTGTATAAAAAATAAACAACCTGTTTGAATACTCAGGAAAAATTGTTGTTGTGGTTAATAAAACAGTGGTGCGCAAGGCAAGAAATTTATAATATTTTGAAATAAAATGGACACAGATAGATACATCCTTTTATGAAAAGTTTAGAAGTGGGTAAATACCTGCAAAAACTGTGTCTGAACATGCATTCGAATATTTGAAGGAGGCTTATATTTGTACCTCTTAACATTCACTTCTAAAACTTCTGTCATTTGCTTTTCTTCACACCAATGTTTGGAGTCTAAAAATGGCCTGCTGCACTAATCAGTAGTGTAACTAGGATTTTCAAAATTCTAGAGGAACTGGGGGCCTAAGCATCACAGTTTTTAGCAAGAGCTGAGTGCCTGACTTATATATTCAGCTCTGCTCCTATTTTTCTTCCTGTTCCTGACTTTGATGCTTAAAATGTTTCAGTCATCCACTGAGGGTTAAGAAGCCGAACTATGTGTTTTAGGTGAATCATCAGGGTTGTGCACAACAAAGGCTGTGATCTTCAAGGGCAAACAGATGATAGCAACAAGATCCTAATTCAAAGGATGATATGTACAAACCAGCAATATTGCTGCAATGATTTGAGTTCTTTTTGAAGATGTGGCCATACTGGATGACTGAAATGTACAACTTACGAACATCACATAGTTGGATATTCCTTCATATTAACTTTTCCATACCAGCTGCACATAGCAGAGTCACAGAAACTAGCCTTGGCTTGTGAATGATTCATAAAGAGGAAAAATGGTTGGGTAATTTAATTATAAGGGAAAAAAAATGCTTTCTAGAAAATACCTCAGGGAAATGTCTTCAGGTCTGCAATCAGCACCATGCAGTACTCTGTCTAGCAGAACTGCAGCTTAGCTGCAGATTGCCATCACAAGTGCTTTGAGAAAGTATCAGAATAATATGGGTGAATTTCTCTTCATTTACAGATGGATTTTACAATCAAGTCAATTCATTTGTTATGATACATCCAATGTTCCTTTTCACATGAAATATATGTTAATATTTGAAAAGATGGGTGGTTTTTCAGCAAAATCACCCTGGATGAAAAAAAAATATTAAAATTTTTAGGAGGTCATGCTTTGAAATGCAAAAAACTCTAAACAACTCATTACAGTTCACAGAATCATTCTAGTTGGAAAAGACCTTTAAGATCATTTGGTCCAACCATAACCTAATTCTACCAATTTCAGTGCTACCTCAGCCAGAAGGAAAGCAATTTGCTGGTCTCACTTTATTATCACAACACCTGAGCCACACAGAGATCCCACGTCATCTTTAGTTTTATATATGAAATGTAAAAATATTATTGTTCTGGTTTGGTGGGGTTTTTTGGTAGTGGGGGAAGGGCCACAGGAGTGGCTCCAGTAAGAAGCTGAGAAGGTCCCCCTGCTCCAAAACCCAGCCAAAGAGCCATCAGAGAGGGACTACAGATGCGTCTCTGCGATTACCGTATGAAAGAATCAACATAAAACCTGAGCAGAGAAGCACTTAGAGGAGAAGAGCTGTGCTGGAGGAGGAGAGCAGTGCTGGGGAAGGAGAGTAGTGCTGGTGGTTGGTGAGGAAGAAGGGGAAGAAGGTGCCCAAGCAGAAGTTTCCCTGCAACCCATGACAAGATGGCAGCTGTCCTCCTGCACTCACGGAGGAACGTGGTGGAACATTCCCTGAAGGCGCCAGGAGGGGTGAACTTGCCCACCAGACTTGGATTCTGTGGCCAGAGGATTTGCTGCCAGTGCACTCTGATTGCGCAGCTGTGGAAGACCCCAGCACCAGGGGAGGTGGCTGTTCCCAAAGCAGCCCCTGACTCCGTGGGAAGCCCAGGCTGGAGCAGCTCCGGACCTCGTGGGAAGGACTCATGAAGGAGAGGCTGGTGGAGGACTCTCTGCCATGGGAGGGACCCCGTGGGGAAGCAGGGCAGGACTGTAAGGAATCCTTCTTCCTGAGGAGGAAGGAGCAGCAGGAACCACCAGCCTGTGAAGTGACTCTAAACCCCATCCCCTGTCCCCCTGTGCCGCTGGGGGGAAAGAGGGAGAGAAACCGGGAACAAAGGGATTTGGGCCTGGGAAAAAGGGAGGGGTGGGGTAGCATATGCAAGCCCTGCTCTTTGTGTTGTCTGTGTCCTGTGTGTGTTTGATTAGTGTGAAATTAAATTATTATTTTTCCCCAAGTTGAGTCTGTTTTGCCTGGGACCTTAATCAGTGAAGAACCCTCCTAGTCCTTTGTCTCAACCCATGAGCTTTGTCCTCCTCATCCCAGTGTGTGTGTGTGTGTGTGTGTGGAGTTGAGTGAGTGGCCATAGGGCTGTTCCTTTGTTGTCATGTTGGGCCCAAACCACGACAATTATCAAATACATGTATGTTATCATTATCATCAATAATATCTTGCTGCATTTTTTGTTGTTCCTTCTAATGTGATACCAGAAGATCTAGTATATCTATAATATATCTATTATATTCATAATAAAAGGAGGACTAAGGAGAATCTCTATCCCTTATTTGATGCATAGTGACCAGGGCTTAGGAGATGGCTGAGGTACTTAATGCCTTCTTTGCCTCAGTCTTTAACAATCCCACCCTGTGACTCTCCTTTGAATGATGATCCTGACCCTCTAATGGCTGCTCTTGCTGACTGCATTACGTGAGACTTGGTAGCCCCATAACTGAAAATGGATCTGTGCAACTGGAAGGGAAACAGCACAAACCCACAGAGACAAAGCAGGGGAGCACAGGGCAAAGCAGGGTGCTGAAATTCCCCCTTGGCTACTGGAAATCCTTCAAAGGCAGCAAACTGGCGCACTACCAAAACCAATTGCAAGTGCCAGAACACATTTCTATGGTAAATCAAGTGACAGATTTTGCAGTCATACGGTAAATAATGCACGTTCTCCTCAACTGCAGCGAAATGTAGTTCTACTGAAATTAATAGCACTACCTCAATTTATAGTGGCTAAGAATCTGGTTCAGCATGTTAATATCTCCATTGACATCTTCTGGTTTTAAGTTATGACTCCTCACTTTAAAAATTCCACCTGGAGTTATTTGTAATAAAAGGGAAATTCCTCTTTCTTCCTTCCACCACCCCACTGGTATTGAGAAGGCTGTGAACACTATGAAACTACACATTCTGTGCCTTTACAATAACCAGGTTTTCTCATGAAATGGACATTCTTCTCTACTACAGAGTGACCAAGATGAAGCCCTCTGTTTCAGCCAACTGATGTAAATACACTTGAGCCAGTGGTATAATGTTAAGTCTCTGTAATACTCCTATAGTATTTTTCTATCTTGAAACCTTAGGTAAATGGTCCTCTATATCATTATTTATGCCCAAAGGCACAGTAGGTAAGAGAGGCAACAGGTTAAATTAACTGCTTGCTGCTACAAAAGATCAGTGCTAGAGGTAGGATCAGAAGTTATGAATCTCTGGATCTGCTAATTACATTCACTACTTACAGATATTAAAGATAGGTACACATTGAAAAATGGCAGAAAAAAATATCCACCATCTGCAATGGTGTCTGTGTCTGTCCTATTGTCTATATGGACATTCCAGGAAAATGCATGAAGATAAAACAGTGAACCCGTTAGCCAGATAGTTATAGAGACAGCCAAGGGATGCATTAGCAAAAATAATCACTGGTTAACCTCAAAAAATGAGGAATTAATTTTTGCTTTTTGGCCCAGGCAGCCTGACTTTTAGTCCTATGTTTTTTCTTTCTCTCTTTCTACAATTTCCATTTGCTCTGGCTGCTTTCATCACCTTCATTAATGGGATTTTAGCTTCACAGTGGCCCATGCAACTTTAGTTTCAGAATTAGGAATGTATAGCAAGGTGTATTTTTAGGCATAAATCATAGCAGCAGAGTTGCAAGAGACTCAGTTTTCCTACATACCAAAGCAGCTCTTTGTGCAGCGGATCATCTCAGGTTAAGCCACATGAGAGGAGTGACCCATGCAGTGCCCAGCTGGGCCCCCACTGGTGTCCCAGCACCATCTTGCCTTCGCACTTGGCTGCTGCCTTTCGTATAGACAAGGCCACAGGCAGGAAGATGGTATCACAGAGGCATTCCCCTGATTGTAAAAGTGAGCCTGAGATCCAAACCGTGTCCAGCGAATTCGCTCTGTCCTGTGCTGAACTGCAGCACCGTTTGGAAAGACTGTGGTAACCTCTCCCACACGGGCAGTGCTGGCTGATGCAGCCACCGCTCCCCGGCCTGGGGTCGGGCACCCACCCAAGCAGAGCTGCGCTTTTCCTTGTGAACCGCCAGGACCCTCGCTGCTCTGGCTGATATAGTTCACGTGTCACAATAAAAACTGATATATTCAAATTGGCAAAAGAGTGTTTGCTTTTTACCTTAAACATAGTTTTTCAGCTGAACTTTGTATTCTATGGAGATGCATTTTTGAAAACCAGAACTGAGCATAAAATTCCATTATTTAAGTGGCATATACTAGGTAAACATGGTCTAAGAAACCTGGCAGTAACTTACTGTGTTTGTGGTTTCTACTTTGTTAGACTCTGTGGAGCCATGAATCTATCTTGTCCTTAAAAAACTGAAAGAGGGGGCCTTTAAAATGAATATAATGCTAAATTTATGTGCCACAGGAGCAGCATATCAAGGCCTCTGTGCTGATTAGACCCAGATGTTAGTAACAATGTTAGTGTTATGGACCAACTGCAGGTGTGGGAATAAATCCCTTTCCCTGGGACCCTCAGCAATCAGACCAGTGGTTTCTTCTGGCTCTCAGCTCACGGTTTTCAATTAGCACTACAATGGTATTGTTGTTCTCCACCATTAGATCATATGTCATGTAAATGAAGTTGAATATACACTTTAACTCGACAAGGTGATTAAGGCCAAGGATACATATGTTCACTATTATAACATGATCAAGGTTAAAAAATAATAATAAAAAAATAGCCCTCACATGCCATAAAGTTTTTATTGTTTTGTCTTATCAGTAGATTTTCACATTTTACTTTCATAAAACAGAACCTAGTGTAAAGCAAGGCTAAACCAGAACTATAATAAAAGGCAGACAAAAATACCGTATGTGTAAAATTATATGTGTGTGTGTGAGGATATAATGCTTAATTTTGGACTTTTATGTATTTATGTGACAGTCTGACATCTGACAGCTTGGATTGCTCTGTATATCCTTTCCCCATTTTCTATCCACTCTCCTTACCTTTACCTTTTCCTCATTCATGTCTGTGAATAGTGCATGCAGAACTATTTCCAAAGGAGGAAAAACGGGGATGTTCCTGAAAAGCCATCCACCTCAGAGCAATGAATCCAGCTCATCAGTGCCAGAGACGGTTTCCTCTGTCTCCTTTGGGTTTCATGATATTTAGAACACCACCATGGCACACTAAAACATATTAAGGGCTCTATTAACTAAAGGGGCCATAGTCCTCTTCCACACATGCATAATTCCTATTAATGTCAATGGCCATTACCTTTGCAAGAAGAGTGAGCCACTAATATTTTTCTTATATGTTCGCTTTCATCAGGTTCTCTGTGCCAGAGCTGTGGGGCTGCATATTATTCAGTGGTAGCAAAACAAAAATAAAAGGGAAAGTTATGGAAAAGTAAAGTAAAAGAATTAGACAAACCACCATAGAGACAGGTTGTTATTTGTCATTTCCAAGGGAACATTACAAAAGGACAGCAGACACGAAGCCATTTAGAAATGCAGGAACTGAAGGAGATCCCTAGAGTTATCAAGTCTTACCAAATGTTATCAAGCACCCATCTCTTGCCACTGCAGGACATCACAGAATATATATGGGACCAATTCTGAATAGAGAACAAACCACAGAACAACAGAAATTAACTGTATCCACAGACCAAATGAATCCCAACACTGACAACTACATTTCCTCTCACTGAGAGTGGAAATCAAGAGCTCATCACTTTATTACTGGTGATCTCAAGGACTATCAGTTTCTCTGCTGCCTGCTTACACTCTGGCAGTAGGCAGTAGGTTCCTTTGAGTGTTCCCAACCAATTGAACATGTAATAAGAAAGCAAATGTCCCTTATGGAGGTACATCTTGGTGGGAGAGCAAAAAACTGTAAGCCTTAGATGCTCTGTCCTTCTCCAATCCTTTGTTATTCTGCACATGCTATAATCTTCTCAGTCTCTCACCTTCAGTTAAAATGGGTACCATAGCTAATGAACAGGTATTATCTAGATTGACTTTCACCATTTATGTACATTTCAACCCAGAAACCAGAGTAGCATAACACAGGCCATAAAAATATTTAATGAATACAAATGATTCTGTGAACATCTATCAATAACGAATATTTCCTATATGTTGTTTACTCTGCAGTAATTCTAAAATATCTGTTGTGTCCATCTGCCTTAGGTATGTCTCCTTAAACTCTTAAACTTTTCCTGCAAGCTCCTTGGAACAGAGATTTCTGTTGTGCATCCAGAGGCTGTGAAGCAATAAGGAATGAAGTACTGAGTCTCAAGGTGTTATTGTTAAATAGCTGCATACTACTTCTACTATTTATAGATTTGCTTTTGCATCCCAACTTTTGTTTCAGCAGCATTGATAAATATATGAACTGTACCTAGGAAGAGTAATAATTCAAGCTGACCAATGAAAAATTAGTCTAGTTCATGTAGGATTTGAGAACTCAACATTTCTTCACAAATTTGAAGAAAAAAAAATGAGAAAACTCTCTATGAGGAGTAGTTGCAGGCCCTAGGAAGTCTGAGATTCCTCACTCAGAGGCAGACTGGTGAGAAACACAGCACAGAAGTGCCAAAATTACAAGAATAATAAAAAACCCAGAAAGACATGCAAGCCAGAATCTTACCTGGGCTTCATTAGAGTTTGCAGTTCACCCTTGGGAAGCCTTTGAAATTCCATTGTTTATGTGTACTCCAATGAAAAAAAATGTTGCCTGACCTGTTTCAACTATTTCAGACTGTAAAGATGGCAAGTACTACTTTATAGTGATGAAGCAACCTGGAAACCTGCCTTGTACATTTTTATCCACACTGTATTAACTCAGGACACTGGAAGTCCCAGAATAGGTGATGTAGGAAGAAAAAATAAAACTCTAGCGTTAATGATGAATAAATGGGAAAACCTAGTGACTGCTGGCATGCTCAGTTGCAGGTGACAGGTCTCAAACACACACTCACACAATGTCCTGTTTGTAGCTTGAATGCTGTTTTCACACTGTGAAAAATCATTCATTCCTGTTAAGTACTGTCTTTGTAACAATGTCGGTGCATATTAACTTCAGCAGAAATGTAAGCAACATAAGTTAGCAATGATACGTAAGATTTAACTCATAAGAAGGCTTCAGAAGTTTGTAGATTTTGAGGCAGGAAACCATCAAGTTATTTAAGGAACAAGGTTCTCCCTCCTGGCGTTATCTTCAGATAAAGTTTCCTCATCTGGTCTGCTCTGTATGGCTAACTGTCCTCCTGAACAACAATTAGTCCATGCTGACAAATTTGGCTGATGTATTGGAGTTATTAGCCAAGGTTTCAACAGGTTATTCCCAGGTTACCTAAACAGGAGCCTTTGTGTACAGTCATAACAGTAAATCATCATAATAAAAGTGCTCATACTGGTATATAAAAATAGTATTAATAATATCTAACTCCTACATGGAACTTTTAAAGTTATTCAAATGTTTCAGGGGAGAAAATAAAATTTGTGGGGGAGAGAGAAAACGATCATAAAGATACAAATATGTTCATTTAATATGAGCAACATAAAGAAGAACTCATAAATTATCTGCCTAGGAAATAAACATATAAATCAAGGAATAGTCAAGCTTTCTAAGATCTATGAAGTTCTGAGGAACACAAAACTCTAAACGATATTTTCAATCTATGACACCCCTTCTATCTAGTGATTATAAATGTTTTACAACGCTTGCAAGAAGCATCTGTCCTGTTTCAGAGACTGATAGAAAAATGAAATGTGCAAGAAAAAATTCTCCTCTAATCCATGCTCTGAAAATACCTCCAGCTCAATGACCCCAAATCCTACATGCACAGTGGGAGGGTACATGTCTAGAGGAGAAAAGAAGAGGCAGAGATCTGGTCTCAATCCAAGGTAGAGAAGTCAGCTCTCTACTCTGAGTGAAGAAAATCAGCTTGTTCCAAGAACCGTATCTCAGAGGATGCAAGGGTGGCCTCATGTTTTTCTGATGTAGTTGGATATACTCATTAATTCATGGAATGCTACAGGCCTTTCTGCAGAAACTTTGTCTTTAGCAAAGATTTCCCAAGCAGAAGTACTCCTCCAGGGCTTCATTCTACCAGCCTCAAAATCAGACTCAGGGTCAGAGAAGGCAATACAGAAGGTATGTATATCAAGATGAAATCTATCTCCAGTAATGAGGCCACAGTGAAAGACAGAGAGAAAACAAACCAGAACTCTTGACATATTCTAGTATTTGTCTTCCACCACTCCAGTTTCCTTTCATTTGTTATTTTATTCAATATCCTAGACACCAGCCCATCTTTTGAATTTATAAAAATAGCGACTGCAAAGACAAAGGTGTGGTTGAGTAAAGTAGCAGCACGAAACTAGTAAAGGCCAAGCTAACAGGAGTTTGTTGTAGCAGGCATTGATTCATAGTTGCTAACGGCTGTGAAAAAATACAGACAACAAGTGTGCCACTTATAACTGACTATGTGTGCCATTTACCCATTGATTGGAGGGAATTAAATCAATGGTGCTGGCTCTGCTCCACAGCAATCACACCACATACAGAGGAGTATATTTCAACAAGACATCAATTAAATGGATTCTTCTGTTGTTATAGACCCCATCATGATTTGAGCAGTTTTGGTTTTAAGTAAAAGCAATGGGCCTGTGTAATCACAACGTATTAAAAAAATGGCAATCTATAATTTAGATCATTTTGGTGCAGGTGTCAAAGCACAAGAGTTAATATGAACAGAGGATATATAATAAACTTAGGCCATGATAGTCCTGTGTAGTTATCTTTCTGAGCTCTACCTCCCATTAGCAAGGCAAGTGCTGTGGAGCAAGGCCAGCCCTGGCATCTTGAGGAGGACAAAAGGCTGGAGAAATTGAGAGGAGACTATTATTTTACTGTTTGCTTTCTGTTGACAGGAGGTTAGTGAGTTCAAAGGGAAGTCTGTAGAGGCAAAAGGTCATATCTCTTGCTACAAGAAACACCCAGCTCCTTCCTACTCCTCTGCCAATGGTTTATATGAAAAATGTAAGAGTGGTTTAGGCACTTAAAGATTTTTTCTAAGTGTAGGCAAAATACCTTCCCAATTAAATACAAGTACTCAGATGCAAGCCACCAGCACAGCAAGCACTGTAAACAGTACTTACATAGAGTGGCTTAATGAGTCATATATCAAAGAACTAGAAATACCCACCTCAAACAGACCCCCCATAGTAACCACTAAGCTCAGTGGCTGAGCTGTTTACACTAAAGGCCATTAGTTATGCATGCCCTGGCAGTGAACAATAGCAATATTATGCTGAAAAGTTTAGTAAATCTATCCCACCTTTCACCAATACCTTTGTGAACCAATGAATCCATGGGGAGGAATGATATTATTCCACAAAGTATTGTGAAAATAGGTGCCATTGTTAGACCCACAATACATTACTGATAAGCAAGTAGAGGCAGAGCCTCTCATTATTGCAGGTGAAGAAAAGAGAAGTGTTCTGCAAACACATGTAGAGGAAAGAATATGCTTTTTGTACTTCTCACTCATTGTTAAAGTATAACTGATTTTCACTTTTAAGCAATGGCTTCCTATGTATAGCCTTGACAAACATCTATCTTTCCTTCACCTTCCTGTCTGGCTTCAGAATGGATTCTGACCAATGCTAATATGAGTAATTTAAGGTTAAACGTAGGATACTTGAAAAATTGGATCTTTTTTGAAGCTCTATTTCACTTGTACTGGGAGATCTAGCATGAAGGCCAGCAGTGGTTGAGGTTGGAAGGAGAGAGGCAGAGGTGAAGGAGGGAGAGGGGTGGCGATGAAGTGAGCTGAGACAAAGATGTCTCATTAGTGCAAGAGCATCCCTCACTGGCCAAGAGAAGGCAATGACCTAGAATAGGCTTTGCCTCTCTTCTGCTTAATATACTACTGGTCCTGAAGCCACGAATAGCAGAGACATCTTGAGGTGTAAGAAAATGGGTTATAAAAGCACAGATGATGTCTACGAAATTACAGTCAATTAAGGATTTCTCTGCCTCATAGTCATGCCTCACACATTGCATGTGTTATTCCTGTATTAAACACAGAGAAACATATGACTAGAGTATTTCCATACAGATAGCACATGTATTTCTGGAGAGAGTGAGTGAGCATACAGTTACTTCTATTTAATCCAAACTATTGATGTTTCTTTTTAAAGGTTACATTTAACTCAAATGAATTAATTTGGTAAGGATGTAGCATGGTCTAGATTTTGGCATGGGATGAACAGCAGTAAAAGCAGCTGTAATAGCAATTCTTATGTCTTAATGTAACTGCTCTGGAAATGACCTGTATGCACATCTCACACTATCCATGTCTAGTCTAGAGGAGGCATGGAGGTAGGAAACGTAGATGAAAAGGCTCACACTGTTCAGTCATCCTAGGCACCTTACCAACACATGAAAAAGCACAGTCCCCAGATAAAGGAATTTATAACCTCATTTAGGACTAGCTGTAACTTACAGTAGACCTCTCAACTGCAGTATCCCAGTCTGTCATTTCTATCTATTGGACATATGTGCTGAAAGTGAACATAAAGTAACCACATCTTACTCAAATGTCATACACTCCTTAAGTGAAAATTAACTAGGTCCTGTGTTTATTACAGTAGAGATTGGTAGACCTCCTTGGGTTCAGGGTCAGTTGGTGTTTCTTTATGAACCCCTTTATGAAAGTTTTCAGTGCTTTATAGCTTAGCCATTAAATTTTGCTCCAGGCTGAAGCTTCTCACAAAAGGTTTAATTCTAGGACTTTTTTTTTTCTTTTTGGCAATATATTTTCAAAGAGATGTCTTTGGTCATTTTTACAACATAAAAAGAATACAAAAAAAAAATTTAATTAGTTTTAGGCTGTCTTTAGGGCTTGCCATAATTCAGAAACAGCTTAAAGCTAGCAATTTTTGGTGTTTGAAGCCCGTCTACTGAGTTTGTACTGGGACTTTTAATTGCTTTTCTAACATGCACATCTACAAATAAGCAGTTCTATGCCTTTTTACAGCTATTGCAGTTTGTTTTCACCCCCATGGGCTGAAATCTTGTTTGTCTGACTCATGCAAAGTAACCTATATCAAGTATGATAAGCAGTTCTAGGTCTCCATTGTTAGAGATTAAATTCTAGAGAACTAAATCTGTGCTTCAATTAATTGTGTAATTTTAGGACGTTCATTACATTTCCCATTTTCATAGAATTTCAGTAGTGTTGAATGTTGCATGGCACTTCCATGTTTGTGCTGAAATAAGTTCCTGCCCTGGCCACACTCGTGCTTTTATTCCAGTTCCAGGAAGATGGGCTTGGCAGCACTACCTAAAACTGGTTTTGTTGAAACTGCCCTGGTACAAAGGTTTTCTGCATGTTTCTGGCTCCTAAAGTCAGGGAAGGTTAGGGTCTGAATGTTTAATAACATCCTCCTCACATGTGACCAGCACAACAAACAGAGAGACATAGCTTGTCCCTGTGAGTGTTGGAGAGCTTCAGGGGAAGGGGACCAGGACTGACATTGGATCTCTACATGCTGTGTGAGACTCTCCACACAGCTTCTTCCAAAGAGCTAGAAATGAAATCATGATACGTTTGCAGAAGTATCTACGTGAATATCCACACTGAAGAACTTGACATCAAAAAAGTGCTGGCAGCTGTATAAAAAATCTCCATGTGGCTGACTTTTGCCTGTGGATCCTGAGATCTGTGAAACTCCATCAGCATGCTCAGCTGCCCCAGTCCTGACACAGCTTAAAAATCCCTCCCTCATCAGCTCCTTCAGGGCAAGAAGCTAGTTTTAGTGCAAAAATCTTTTTTTAAAAGTGCTTTAGTTCCATTTTTATCTCATCTAGGAGCCAACCAAGGCCTATCTTCAACCTGTCTTTCCCCCTGCACCCTGGTGTCCAAGTCCTAACTACAAACTGGTGCCCTCCTCACTCTTCTTTCCAACTCCACAGCTCTCCCCACCAGCTCCACTTTCCTCTCTCCCTGTCTCATGCCTTTCCCTCCCAAAATCTCATACCCACACTCTCACCTGAAATAATCAGGAAAATACTATTTAAAATTATTGTAAAGGCAGTAAGAAGTTGGGGGTAACTTTTAAGTGGTACCTGCAACACACAAGCTGTGTCTGCCTGTAATTGTAATGATCTGCCTGCATTTATCATGCAGCAACAAGGAAAGTGGCCTGCCCTGTGCATCCTGCCAGACCTGCAACATAGAAGCTTGATGGAAGGAGACGCCCTGCAAAGATGAGTCCAAAGCTCCTGTATGTGTTGCGTATACCTGAGGGTGACCCTGAACTCACCCAAGCTGGGAGAGTTATACTTAAGGTAGTTAGCATTGCTATGCACATCACATGATTAGCATATTACAACCGATATAAAATTAAAGGACCAGCAACAAAGAAAAGTTCCTTGTAATTTATGATAAGAGGAGAAATAGATTTTTGTAAAAAGATAAAGGAAGCAAGCAAAAAAATGAAGAAATAAACTTTCTTGTGCTCTGTTTTTGTTAAACCTCAGGGGCAAAACTCATGTTTGAACAGGAAAAAAAATACCTGTTGCTTATTAAATGAAGATTTACTAGCATTGTTAGGACAGCCAGCATAAATACAAACCTATACTTTACCTGTAAACTTAAACTTTTATTAGATTGTTTCATCCTACAGTTGAATCCCCCTCTACAACCACTCCTTCGGGCTATGTCTCTACCTAGTAGATGCTTTCTGCATAACAGCTCTAATATATAGCTCTTCTGATCCAGTAATAACAGCACATCTTGATTACTGCAACATTCTTTTCTCTGGCCTTAACAAAAGCAATCATTCTCATGTCCATCAAGGATATGCCTGGCAAAAAATTATTTCCTAGCCTGTTCCTCGTAAACATTTAACTCCGTCTTTTCATTTTCTTCTGTTGGCATCATTTTCCTATTATATCAAATACAAAATTACTTGTTCTTTTAAAAGAACCTCAGAGCTGACCTCACTCACACTTCCTATAAATTTCTCTTCATTAACAAGTTGTTCACTCCTGCCTAGCCCATTAAAATTTAGAACAAATTATTTCATAGTTTGTCCCACAGGTTCTCCTCACAGTCTTCAAACAAAAGGTTTTCATAGTCATATATAATTTCAGTGTTCTTCAGACTTTTCCTTAAAATATGCCTTCTCCATGAAATCCAGAAAGACTTGCTAGTATTTAAACTCACAGTGTGCTGAGACCACCGTCCACCATGCTGACCTATATTGTCCCTTGGTTTCCCTGAAATACCCTCAGTTATGTCTGAAGCCATATGTTGTCTCTTGTCTTGGGCTCAGATGCATAACTGAATTGCCACAGCTTAATGAGTCCCACGTGTTAGCTGAACCAAAGTAGTTATCTGCATAGTTTTAAGCCACAGCACATGCAAGTTAAAATGCACTAACTTAAACCTAGGAGAAATGGGTTTAAGAAGATAAGTCTACATTACAACAGCTAAAAGCATGTATTCAGAGAGTCATCATGGCAACTTGTTAGATGATTGCGACTTAATTGTGTGTCTGGAGCTTTACATGTTGAACTGTGTTTGAAGCAAAACTGTTTGGTTTTTTTCATACATCCATATAACATTTAGAGGTTTTGTCCAGAACAGAGCTCCTAGGATTTATCACCATGGAGTGAGAAACTACAAGAAATGGCACTACATAAAGACAATAATGTTATGTGAACAGCCAGATGCACTGTTCCTGAAGTGCACTGATCTGTCTCTGTTCTTACAACAGCTCCCTGCTGTAGCATGCTTCTCAAGAGCTGATAACACATTATCACATTGTTCTGAGGTCGAATGTTTCTCTCCATACTCAAAGTCATTTTGACCATGTATGTATTTGACTTCCACATATACATCTTGCCCTCTGCTTTCCTGCAGGTTTTTTTCCCTCCCATCCCTTCTTCAATACCTAAACCACTTCCTCAATTGACTTTCTCCTCTTCTTCCTCCTTCTGCTTTTTTTGTTTTCTTGTTTGTAGCAGCAGCTCTGGGAAAGAGAAACTGAAGAAGTATTTTTCATGCTCCGAAGCTCTTGAGACTTGGTGTTGCCAATGTGACAAGGTAACAGTTTCCTGGAATAAACAAAACTTAAAAAAACATTTTGGTATTAAAGTTCCCATTGTTTGAGGGTGAGTTGCAGTCCCAAAGGCCCACAAGACTGTCTGGCCAAGATCATGTCAACAAATAAAAGTACCTTCTTTTACTTGTGATAGTGGAGAGGACACAGGGAGAAGCTGAGGACATGTCTCAAAAAGAGCTGCTGAGTAATTTGAAAATATTAGATAATGAGCTCTTTTGTCAACAGGAAAGAGATAATTGTTAGGCTTCCATTCTCTCATTCCACAAGCTCTACCTTCCAGCAGTTCTTCTTAGTGTATTTCTCTGTCTTCTCTGCCTGTATAAGCCTCAAAACTGTCTGCAGCAGGAATCCTGGGCTGCAGTGGTATAAAGCAGTGCATCTTTATACATAATCCAACTGGCCAGGGAGAGATTAAGAAGTTAATGATTCATCCCTTGATGAGCTGGAGAAGATATGAACTGGCATATTGGTCTTCAAATAAAGAATTCCCTCGATTGGCAAAACAGGCTTGTACAAGCAGCTATCATATACAATTCTTAGATTTGCTAAAGTGTCTTTGGAATACGAGTCTAACAGAAAAGTATTATTAAAACATGTACTCTCCTAAATTGTTAGCCAGAAAATACAACCAAAGCTTCTGAATGCCTAAGGAAAAACAAATGCACATATTCATTTTCAAGCACTCTCAGAGACAAAATAATTAATTCTTTCTGCAATCTAGTGAAGCAAGCATTTAACCTTCTGAAACACTACAGAAGCCAGAGAAAGGAAGACAGGGAGAAAGGGAAGGGAAGGGAAAGGAGAAAGAAAAAAAAGAAAGAAAAGAGAAAGGAAAGAGAACGAAAGAACAAACGAAAGAACGAAAGAAAGAACGAAAGAAAGAACAAAAGAAAGAACGAAAGAAAGAACGAAAGAAAGAACGAAAGAAAGAAAGTTATTAGCTTGGCATGGTTAAGTGATTTGATCATGACCATAGATTTAAAAAAATGATCCAGCTTCCAATGAGTTTTACAAAACTTAGAAGCTCCAACACAGGGATCAAAGAGGATGTGATCCTGACATACCTACCTAATTGGTGAATAGTTCTTTGCATGGTACGCATAGTTTAGACCAAGAATAAGACAATATGGGTTTTGTTATTGAGGGTATTTTTCCAACATTACTGTCTAAAAAAATAATGAAGTAAATATTGCAAGAATACAAGCTAAATCATTGACATTCCTGCAAACCGAATAGTCAGATACTGATAATGCTGCCACTATGGATTTCTATTCTCAAAAAAACAATCCAAAATTTAAAATATGGCTAGTTTGAAAACAACTTTGCAAACATGTGCTTGGCTCTTTTCTAGATCATGGTCACAACTGTTGCTACAGTTGCAATCAGTCAGACTAAATTTAGGGCTGATTGATAGCTGACCTTTGGCTCACATAATTTATACAACAAGAAAAAGAGGAGTTACAACTTGGAAAGCACATATCAGGAAAGCTACAAGAGATAGCAATCCCTTTTACTATATTCTCTTGCCCACTCCCATATGCACTTTGGCTTCTTGGTCAACTTAACATTTCTCATAACAGGTTGCTGCCATTGGGCTAACCCACTGTTGCCACAGCTGTGAGCTGTGCTGTCTTACTGAAGACATCATAGGAAAGGATATGACACAGGAAACCCACCTGGCTCTGCAATGGCAGGTGGAGATTTAACAGGTTAACCTAGAATATGTAAAATGGCACTAAATGGCTATGCTTAAGCAAGTGGATTGAAAACTTAAAGTCAGCAGCAAAATATCCACTGATGTCAAAGTAGGTGAATTGCATTCTCACTGGATATTTCTGAAATGACATTAACAAAATTCTTATCTAAGGCATAGACCAGTCCTGCCCAATTGAGTCTGTCTGGGCTCTTATGGTGACAGCATTGCCATTTTGGAGGTAAATTTTAACTGTTGTTATTGTGCTATTCATCACTGTTACCTAGGCCCATGCTGAAAGCCTACCCCTTGGCCATTCCGTGTAGCACTTTTTGGCTGAACCAGTGAGCATGGATATGATCTGGTCATCTCATTTGTGCTCTGTCAGATTATGAAAGAAGAAAGGGAGTCTCAGAAGGGTGGAGACTCAATACAGAAACCATCAGAGACTCTCATGTCTGTTGCACAGTCTGACCAGCAACCAAGAGGACACAGGTTGTTTTTGCAGTGTGGCACTGGTTTCTGTCTTTTGTAGTTCCCATATTATAATTCCTGTCCCAGGTAGCAACTGGGCACTAAATTAATTTATTTTAATATTTTGAAAGCTGAGAGATAAATAAGCCTTAGCCTGCACTCCTGAGCTTTAATAACTATTGCATTTAGATATTTTTTGCAAAGTAACTACCACCCATGTAGTAGGCTAAGAGACTTTCCTAGATCTCAAGGACCCTAGTCTTTAGAAACATCCTTCCAGCTTTATCAGTATTTCCTCTGAGGAGAGGGAAAAGGTAGCTTTGGCTTTTTCAGTGGTTGATGTATTTCCTGAGGTGAGGGAAATCTTATTATTTTCCACACCAGTTCACCTAGGTCTCTTTGTAGGGTAAGATATAACCCTTGTAATTACATGTTTTATATTTTTCTAAGATTCTAAGCAAATTTATTTCTGCACAAAAGGGTAACTTTAAATTGTGAAAATTACACCATAAATTCTGAGTTAGAACAGTCAAGGTCTGATACCTTATCTGTGCTCTTACTGTGTACAAGGTCACATCATCAGCATGTAGATGTACAGAATATTTCATGAACTATACAGAGTCGACAGGTCATTAATAAAAACTGCAAAAGTAAAAGCCCTCTAATTAGTTCCTGAGGTAACTTCGCATGTAACATTTTCACCTCAGATTCAACACCATTAAACAAAATGACTAGTGTTTGCTCTGTAATGTAGCCAGAGAACCATTCTACTGTAGCTAAACTCAGCCAAATTGAGGGAAACTTAGATAGCAATATGTTGTGATTTATTGGATCAAAGGCCACAGTCAAATCAATATGGATAGTTCCAGCATAAAAAAATTATAATGTATGTCTATAACAATATCAAGGTTACCTTGGAAAGAGCAATGTAGCAGGCCAAAAACATGACTAAAATAGGGTCAGTACATTATCTTTGAAAGGAACACTCATTAATTTTTGAGCAATTGGAAGAAAACAGAGAAAACACAAATAGGTTATAATTAGGGCAGTACAACAGGGTTACTACCACATCATTTCAAACGGTTGGTTATCTCAAATTAGAAAGTAGATAATATAATAAGGATCCAGCAACAGGTTTGAGCAGAGCTTACAGAAGGCATTTAAAGCAACACAGAATAATGCTCCCAATGGCTGGCACACTGACTAGAGGGTGGGCTGAGTGCAATGAGGCTACTTTTTCTGTAGACTCAGTTTCTCCACTGAAGCTTAGATGACTGACATGACATGTTCATGAGGGCTTAGTAAGGCGAGCTAAAGCCAAGTATACGGGTGTTATCAAATCCAACAGGAATGCAGATAGCAAAATAGGAGATTAACTCCTATTTTAACTCATCAACTCCTTCTCCTTATTAAAAAAAAATGCATTCCATAGGGGAAGGGAAGAATGGAAGATTAACTGAGTGACACTGGCTGTGTCGAAAAGCAGTAAATTCTTCTTCCTGCATTAACTGCTTGTGATTAGGAGCAGCCCACTAATCAGAAATTAACCTGCCACAGCTTTGACCCACTAGCATTTCCCAGTTGATACCAACGTACACCTTATGGGGTAGCATGTGGAAATACTACTTCCTACTGTTGTCATGACCTTTTTGATTTAACGCTTTAGGTTTGGCCCTTGAGTCCAAACAAACAGAATGGACGGAGCAACATGTTCCCTGTGTGGACCAAAGAAAATTCTTTATTACAAATAGCATGTCTGGTAAATGTCACCTTTATTCTGTCTGCAAATTGCCACTGTCCAATTTTTCATTAATGTGTTTGTTATTTGATCTCATCAGATGAATAGGTTGTGAAAAAAGGTATCTCAGTACATGTTCTGAGTGCTTTTTGGTGGGCATATTACTTGTTTGCTATTCGATATTTATAGTGGTTGGTCACCCAAAGCACATTTGCATTGCTTCTGCTTTCTGGATTACTTGAGAGAGAAATAGATTAATGAAAATTTGAGATGGCCAGACAAACTAATCCAAGTGTGAACAGAATAGCATGCATATCCATGAATTACATTCTGCAACCATCTTGTAACCTTAAAGCCTTTAGTATAAAAGGTATACATGGCCTTTTACATCAGTAGCTAAACATGAATGACATACTGACAATTTAAAACAACTAGAATTATCCTACAGCAAATTAAAAACCTGATAACCTACTTCATTCTAATATAATAGAGACATTAAAACTGAAATTAATTCATGTCAGTTTTTAACAGCAGTAAATTTTTACCTCTTTCTATCAGTTTACACAAACAATGTGAGGTTTTATGTTTTTAAAATCTTGCAGTCCTTCTAAAAGCTAACCTGAAAGTAGCTCAGGCCCAGTGTTGTGACGTTCACCACAGAGGGGCAAGTTGCCAGTCTCTAAATGTACCTCTCCCTAACAATCACACCCTAACTGTTCTTTCTGTCACCCTCCATATGCAAGGTAGGTTATTTCCACAGAGGGCTGGTGGTCTTCAACATGGAGAAAACAAATGGGCAGAGATGAAGGTACAGGAACCTCAGGTCTCATCCAGGGTCTCATACTGATGCCACAGAATCACCAAGACTGGAAAAGACCTTTAAGATCATCAAGTCCAGCCTATGACCTAACACCACCACACTGGCTAGACCATGACACTAAGTGCCACATCCAGCCTTTCCCTGAACACATCCAGGGATGGTGCCTCCACCACTGCCCTGGGAAGTCCATTCCAATGTCTAATCACCCTTTCCATTAGGAAGTGCTTCCTAATATCCAACCTAAACCTCCCCTGGTGCAGCTTCAGGCAATGCTCTCCTGTCTTGTTGCTAGTTGCCTGGGAGAAGAGCCCAGCCCCCACCTGACTACAGCCCCCCTTCAGGTAGTTGAAGAGAGTGATAAGGTCCCCCCTGAGTCTCCTCTTCTCCAGGCTAAACAATCCCAGCTCCCTCAGCCTATCCCTATAAGACTTCCCCTCTAGTCCCTTCACCAGCCTCGTTGCTCTCCTCTGGACCTGCTCCAGTACCTCAATATCCTTCTTGAAGTGAGGGGCTCAGAACTGTACACAGTGCTCAAGGTGAAGCCTCACCAGTGCTGAGTACAGGGGGAGAGTTACAACCCTACTCCTGTTGGTGACCCTATTCCTGATACAAGCCAGGATGCCACTGGTCTTCTGGCCCACTTGGGCACACTGCTGGCTCATCAGCTGGTTGTCAACCAGTACTCCCAGGTTACTCTCTGCTGGGATGCTCTCCAGGCACTCTTCCCCTGGTCTGTAGCATTGCCTGGGGTTATTGTGGCCAAGGCGCAAGACCCTGCACTTGGTCTTGTTGAATTTCATGCCATTAGCCTCAGCCCATTGACCCAGCCTGTCCAGGTCCTCCTGCAGCTTCTTCCTACCCTCTGGCAGATCAACACTCCCCCCAACTTGGTGTCATCTGCAAACTTGCTAACACACCATGAGGCAAAAAAAGATGAAGGAACAGGAAGGCCAACTTTTCTTTTATGTCAGTAACTTTTCTTGACAGTGAGGCAAACTTATTTTACATCTGAACAGTTTTTCAAAGGACAGAGAGTCATTGCATGGTCCTAGAGAAAGCACATTAATGGAGATTGTATTCCTGGGAATCATTCTGCAGCAACCCATAGAGGGTTCACTATAAGACCTAATGGCTCTTTAGCCAACTGTCCTGTGATTTCCTTCTACTCAGGCTTAATAACTTTCTTAACACATCTCTTTGTACAACTATATGTGAATCTGGGTTTTTTTCCCAAAGTGGTAATTGCCCCAAATATACTGGAATAGAGCTATTATAGCTACCAGTGCAGTTGTTACCATAGTTCCTAAACAGAAGATTGCAATAATATCCCAAGGGAGTGCTCCTCCTGAGCACTCAGGCCATGCCTAGAAGTCAATAGGACTTCTTCCTACTCTACCATGAACCTATCAGGTGGTGGTCTTTATCTTACGTTCCCCAGTTCGTAAACGGAATTTAAAAACGCAACACATCTACATAAAATGTTTTAAGATCTACTGCTGAGAAGCTATATTTCACCTATATTTCACCTTTGCATCCCTATGATTGAAAACAAAAATGGTATTTATAGCTAATTGTTTAGCCTAAGTAGGGAACATGGAATAACAGTGCTATTCCATTGAATAGAAAATAGACTCCTTATGGTGTCAGTTGAAACAGCTGAACATCGTCCAGATATTATTGAAAAGTTACCTGCCCGTATCTGAATATGAGAGATACACAGAAATAAATACAAATTATTACAATTTACATGTTAAAAACACAAGCAATAGAAAGAGTACGTGCTAGCTAATAAGAAATTATTTCTACATTGTTACAGTATCAACTTGTTAATCATATTTAAATTTTTATATTATATTTAGTGTCATGTCAGTCCTATGATGACTTAGTTGTCAGTGTTGTCTGTGGCAGTCATAAGAAATACTAACATCTGGGAATAACAGTAGAAATCCAGTGATACCTTTTACTTTTAATTGAGACCTTATGTGATTGAATAGTTAATACTTGACACACAGATGTCTTTTCTTACTAAACTTAATTCAGATAGTGACTAATGCAGAGATAGTAGCAGAAATTTTTGCACAAGCAAATGAGTGAGAGATTTACCCTGCTGACATCTCCCATTTGTGTGCTTATCCAAGCTGAGGCCCATACTTCCATGTCTCCATGACTATGGCTACCCTTCCAGACTCAACATAGATGTATCTGTCTATACAAGGACAAGCTCCAAGGCACCACCCCATGAACACTATATAACTCATGACCTAACCAAATGGTCAGTCTTGGTTTCTATGTCTGGGTACTGTTAATCTGTAGTAAATTTAATGGAGGGAGAAAGGCTTATAAGTTTCTGCCTATCAGCCCTATTTTACTTCATGTTTTGCAGATACATTCTTATTTCAGTGGTTCACTAACGAATATGCACCTGTATTTACTCCAAAATTCATAGCTGAATGGTATTTAATAGGCAAAGCTTTCTCTTAAAATTAACATAGTCTTCTACAAAAATAAACTAAACATAAACTCCAAAGCTGATGGAAAAGAATGTTAAAACAAATTGTAAATTATTAGTGAAGAACTAGAGACATGCACTAGGACTATAATCTCTTTCACTGAACAGCTTTTTTTCCTTCTGGAGCTACTGAGATCCAGGGATCCTCAATCTGACTGTTTTACTTATGAGAAGAGACATTCTTGCATGCTGTGTTTTCAGTTGTCCTAACTGGACATCTGACTGATTGCCAGGGCCCTCATTTCTGCTTTAATTGCTAACAGAAGAATAATCTTTAATATGGATAAAATCCTGAGCAAAATTAAAAGACAACCAAAAACCTGAGAATGGTCTACTCAACAGCTTGCATTGCTCCTCCCAGCAGAAGATGCAGTTAACAATGAATAGAAGATCTCAGGTGTGGAGATGATTACAGAAAGTGTCTATGAATTTGAAAAAAACTGAGCAAGAAAAATGAGCGTGGAGCAGATGCAGACACATTACCAGAATGAGATTTAGCCACAGGAGGCAGAAAACCAAATGGTAAGAGGTGAGGTGCAAAAGGAGCTAAACCTCATCTCAGATGGCATTTGCTTTTTTTTTTACAGTTTATAGCTGAAGGCAAAGTACTGCAGTTACTGAACACCAGGGGCCAGTTCCCTTTGTCCAGAAGAGTTGAGTCCAACTAAAGAACAAGACCCAACAGGAATACACAAATAAAGAATGACATTATAACACACAGAAGAAAATAGTGTGCTGCTTATCATCACCTACATCTAAGCCTTTGCAGAGATCTGATGATCTTGCTTAGTCCATAGATTAAGATCTCAGCAGAAATGTAATAAAATTACAATAAAGATTATGTATCAATAAGGTGTCAGTTGAGCATAGGAATGAAGTGTTCTAGTCATAATTAAATTTCAAATCTAATTATAATTTGAGGACTCCTTTTAATTACATTGCAATATTTTGCTTTTGGAGGACGAAGATTACTATAGCATCTTTTATCTGTAATTTTCTTTTAATTAAAAAACTGAAATAAATAAAACCCACCTACTTAAAATATTTACATTTTAAATGAAAGCAAACAAAAAATAGAAGAATTTCTCCATCCAGCTCTTATCTGATGAATCACATTCAAATCTACTTTGTTGGGTTTTTTTCCCCTAACAAAATGGTGGATTTTACATTATTACTTCTCCCACATAACCAAAAATGGCAAAAAAAGGAGAAAAAAAATGCTTCCTCAAAGCAAAGACTTCAGACAGGAAAGCTATCAAATCTTTCTTTGAAAAGGTGTTGAGACTGTAGGACATCCTTCGAAAAGCTGCTGGATGCTTTCCTATACTGCACTCCTCCACCCAGCCTCACCAGATGCAACTGTTGCACAGCACAGCAATTTTGGGTGCCTCTGGTTATTAATTGCTCACAAGTCTCCTTCTGCTTACATTTCTTCATCCTCCTTGCATTTCTCTGAAGCACTTAGTCTTGGTCATTATATATATCACCTGCCTGTGTGCTAACATTGTGTATTGGTTTAAGATGCTCCTTTTTCTCCCTGCCTGTAGGCTTCCTTTGTGATGGCTTGATAAGACAATTATTTCTTCTTGGACACAGGAAAGTGTCTTTTAGTCTTTTAAGACAGAGTCTCAATTTGCCCACGCACCTCCTCCACTTTGAGTTAGTATTTCCTCAACAGAGGAGACTAGAATTTTACCAGGAAAGAGCAAGGTACTCCTGGCAGATTCCCAAAAATACCAAAATTATTTAATCAAATCAATACAATGCTTGTAGAGGAACAAAAATAATAATTACTTTCAACCTCTACCCCTCCTTTGTGTGTCTGCTGTAGCAGATTCCTTACCCAGTTGTTTTAGTCTTCTGTATGAGATTCCTTAGTCTATTGTGTTAATCTACGGTTATTTTATCTTCCTTTCTCCAGCTGAAAAATGTACTCAAAAATTTTAATGAAGCATTAACTACTTACTGCAGTACTATGTACCAGTTCAGATAGATAGCATATACCTTTTCCTTGCAAGACCAGCTATTTTATGAAAGACTGCTATCATTTTAGTCTGCCATAATCTATTACTGTAAACTCATATTGTATTTTTTCTCATTTTGCATTTATCCTGCATCCTTACTGTATTCTACAAGCTTTGTTTTAAAATCTGACTCACAACTGATGCCAGACAGCTAGACTTCTAATTGTCCAGATACTCTTTTTCCTACTCTCAAATATATACAGATACTGCAAATATGTATGTGAATAGATATGTGTATATATATGTATGTGTGTAGTTACATGTAGCTATAGTTATTCTCTTTTCATACAGTACTGCCCTGACCTGGCAGCTGTCTGCCACAACACATGAAAAATCAGAGTACTGGAATGGAAGTTATCTAAGACTTGAATAGGTTACATTCTTTGAGCCTTGTTACCTTCCATGTCATAATCTCCACTTTCATTTCCATACCTTTGTTCCTATTAGCTGACCTACCTTTGCCTTCCATATTAAAGATTATTATGCTAATAGCAAAAGACAAATGTTTATTCCCCCTTTTGGGACCTTACACTACTTTTCATCTCTATCCCATCCTACTGTAGAGTACTACTGTTTTGTCTTTTCTTAGTCCTTCATATGCCTGGGGAAAAAAGACCTAACAATTTGGGGTTATATTATTTGCAAAGCATAGGATAGCCTTACTAGTGATAACGCCTTCTTTATCAACATAACTCCTGACCTTTAAGGCACAGTTTTCTTTGCTATTCACTCCTTTCTTCCATTCCTCTTAAGCTTTGTGCATATTTCTACTATACAGGTAGTTTGGGCATGCTTTTTTTTGTTAAATACTGTCTCCCCTTTTGCTGAGATACAAATTCTTAACTGATTTTGAAGTGTGGATTAAAGAAATTTCAAATTTCTTCTGTATTTAAATTCATAGTTTCTCAGCCCAACTCATTAAAAAAACTACATTTATTAGAGTTTGTCTTTTTGAACTGAACCTTTGAACCTTTACTTATCCTGTCATTTAATTTAAATTCTATCAACTCACAGTCACTCTTTGCAAGGGTTATTTGCTACCACTCTACTTCCCTTAGGTCTAAATTAGTATTGATTCTCAGTTTTTCTGTGAATTTTGTTGAAAGAAACAATTTTTTTCTCATTGTATTCTGTCATAACTAATCTTTAACATTACTGCTAGGATTTGATCTCCAAACCACAGTTGATATGTTTGTCCATAATTGCTAGCATGGAAACAAATATAAGTACCACTTTAGAAAGGACTGGGCACAGAAATTAAATATTCCCTTTAAATTCAAGTAGACTGTTTACACGTACAAAGTTAGTCACATGTGTGAGTTATTCCTGGATCATGGCACTCTTGTGGACTGGACCAAACAGATTAATTAAAGTCTCCTTGTATCTACAAAAATGTGTGATAAAAAAGTGTGAGCATTTGCTAGTACATTCAGACAGGTCCTTGGACCATTTAGAATTAATAAAATGTGATCCTTATCCATAAATTCTCTTTGATGGTAATAGTAGTGGGGATTGCTTTTTCACTTCCATGATCTGTAATCTCTGTGCGAATGAAGAAGAGTGGCTGGTGAGGAACATGTATTTGTGTTAATCTGCAAATTTGTCAGCAGGAGAGCAGAGTGGAAGCACTGCATCTGTTCCTGAGCCTGACTACTCTTCTGATATATGGGGCAGGAGGGTTGCAAAGGGGCAGGTAGAGGAGACAGCATAATCTGCATTAAACTGTGTATACTCAGAGACCTGAGAGTCACCCTACATAATGGCTGTCATACAGAGATTTCTCAGGCTGTGGATATACACCCAGTTTATCAGTGTCAGTGACACTGAAGATATTAATGCTCCCTTGCTGCCTTTTTCTTCCAGTAGTGGCCATCTGCACAGCAGACCTGGTGGTAAGGAATCTATGAGCAATTTTCATTTGTTTCAGCACAGAATTAGAAAGATTAGTTTAAACTACTGATGAAGACAGTTTGAGCTGATGTTGATGAGTCTGCAACTGGAGCTGACTGGGGTGCATTCACACATTGGCTTCTGCAGGCAGGACTGCAAAACTGAGAACTTGCAGCTGGTAGGCAGCCTCCCAAGCAGCTGGGAAGCTGGTAATGTATTCACCATGTAGATGTCTGCAAAATTATTATCTATCTCAGCTTTATTTTCCAGAGGAATCAACCACAAGCTACAGAGGCTCTGAGGTGGATATCAACCAGGCCATGCCCCTTCTCTCTGACCCTAGGATCTCACATGCAAAATGAGAGAGAGGACAAAAGTACCTGTACGTCTTGATGCCCCACTTAATCCCTGGATTTCAACAGGTATATGCTCCAGACTCCAGGGAAAGGCAAAACATCTGTAAGTAGCTGGTTTAGCAGCCAGTGATCACTGGGGTACAGCAATACTCCAGGCTTAGCTTTTTCCCTCAGACTCTTTATTTGAAGTTACAAGAGTGTAACTTACATTGGATAATTGCAGTATTCCACTTAGATAAATGAAGCCATTGGCTCAATTCCTATTAGCATTACCTAACAAAATCTTAATTAGGCTAGAATTGCAAATACTGTTAAAGTTCATGTTAGCACATCAAGAGATAATCGTCACAGAATTTTTACTAATCAATGTCCCAACTTTGCTGTTAACAGTTTTGGGTTGTTGGCTTTCAACTTTAGCACTAACAATTTCTCATTTTCAAGCATACTTTATGTGTCTAATGCAACTTTATGTGTGTAATGTAATTTTGCATCGACAGTCCACGTAGAATCTAAAATTTATTTTAATAAAGTTCTTAACTGGAGATCTTTTTGAAGGCCAACTTTTATAACAATATGTGAAAACTATTTTTTCATACCAGCAAAAAAAGACTATAAATTTGCATTCATATGCAGAATGTGCTTTGAAGGCATTTCTGAAGCACTCATAAACCACTGGATCACATGAGAATTTTCAAAACTCTTGTCTTGAATTATCCATAAATTAACACTTTTATATTTGAAGTCATCCACAACCAGCAAAACCTTTAGTAACTACAACAGATGTGTTAGTGAATGAAAAGAGCCAAATAACTCAAATATTTGATTTCTACATTTTGTATATGTTGATAGCATTTGGCCCTAGAAGGAGAAAACAGTAAGCCAAAACCAGAGTTTCTAGGTAGGACTGCCAAGTTTTTCAAAAAGTCTAAATACCTGACCCTGCATTGCTTCCTCTTCGAGGAGTAGCTTGTTAATGGTGGTCAGATGTGAACAGCAACAGCATTAAGTTCTTTTTCAGCACAGTGCCATAGGAAAAAGATGATCACAATTATTTTTGGACAGGATGCAGCTGAAGCAGTTGCCATCACTGTCAGATGTACCCCTCTGCCAAAGGTCACCAGCCCCTGAGGAGCCTGCAGCATACATGCTTCTCATCCATGGCAGCTCACAGCCTAGTGCGTTAATGGAAAATGCCTTAGTCTTCCTTTTACTTCTGTGCATGCAGAAGGGACAAAGACAGGGTCGTTTTTCCTGGTGGAAAAACTTCCCAATTACTGTGGAAGTGACCTCCCACAGAGACAGGGGACACAGCTGAGGAGGGAAGGTCTTTTGCTGCCATGGCCACATCCAGCCAAGCTGCTTGATCAGAGTCCTGGAGCAAATGCAGACAGACAGACATTTAACAGTAACACAGTCACTGTTGCACTGAGCTGAGTGAACACCTCTGCCATAAACATTTTAAGGAGTGATTTATGGTCCAAATGATTCTGAGTGAGATTTTTTAAGACCTGTCTTGGTGTAACTTCCCCTTAAAAAAATACCAAAACCTCCTAAGATTTCATGTGATTTCAGTAGGAGCAGAATTAGGCCAAGAGAAAATACCTCTGAAAACCTGCCCTTTGCACATTCTCAGCAGGCAGCAGTGAGAGAGGAGCAGTATTTTACATTTAGCATAACCAGTTCAGTGCCAGTTTGCTAACACTGTTTTCTAAAGGTGCCATCTTTATGGAGCTGAGGCTGCTTTCCTTTTTTTTTTTTCTTTTTTTTTCTTCTTCCTTTTTCTTTCTAGTTTACTTTGGAATTTTTTTAATGTGACTTTTTTGGACTGGAGGAATAGTTACTGCAGTGCTCTTTTGCAACTTGGCTCTAGCCAGTGTCTCTGGGTGATCACCAAAGCTTACGTTATTTTGCAATAGCTCCCACCCCGATGCACAGCACAAGCACAGCCCTCTCGCAGAGGAGCTCAGGAGTTTCCTACACTAATTGTACCCCCGCCAGTTGCCGAGTTCCCCGCAGCAGCACAAGCCAGACTTTCTTACAGGCTGTTAATATTTTCCAGTCCGGTACTCAGTGCCAAATTCTCCCACGGCTTGCTACGAGTTTCCTGACAAGATACGCTTTTAGCACGGCATGCAGGGGATTCACACAGGCAGCTGAGGCCAGGCTCCCATCACCCTGCCAGCAGGCACTGGAGGAGAGCCTGGGCATCAAGGTGGGGCCTGGACTCCTTGGCCTTCTCCAGCAAACTTCCTGGCTATGGAGTGTTTGTGCCAGTGTGACCAAAATGAGAGGGCTGCCCACCAGAGCCTGCAGTCATGCCATTACCCTCCCCGAGGTGCGAGGGCATGAGGTTTCCTGGGGAAAGCAAGACACGGGTGCCACTGGCAGCCAAGAGAATCCAGGGCATGGCTCCAGGCAAGCAGCAGTGACTAAGCCATGCCAGGGCCCAGGGCATGTGGTGACTCAGAGGCACATCCCTGGCCCCCTATCCTTCCCTTGCATCCTCTGGCACAAATGGGGGGATGGCTGCAAACTGCAGCATGCCCCCATGGCTCCCTGGAGGGGGGCACACACAGCAGCACACACAGACCTCCTCTACACACATCTGGAGCTGCTGTGGGGCCGGGCAGCTGTGGGACATGGGCCAGCCTGCAGAGGGGAAAGGCCTGCCCTCAAGGGCTGCCAAAAGGAGAGCTCAGTCCTGCCTCTGCCAAGGGAGCCCCATGGTTAGAAACTGGCCTGGCAGGAGCAAGTAGAGAGCAGAAACTGTCTGTGCTTGTCAGGAGACAATGGTACCAGGTCTTGGTGGTGCTTGAGAGAAAGAGGCCTGATACTGCACCAGTTTTGGTGGGCTCAGAACAATCCCTTCAGGAACTGCATGGCAGCTGACAAAGGGGGCAAGCAGTATGAGTCACTGGAGTCCTCTCATTCTTACTGTAACACAGAGAAAAAAGGCCAAAAAAGCCCCAAATCAGGTTTTGGAAGTTGCATTATTATTTTCCCAAGGAGGCTGGGCAAAGCAGCGATCTGCCCAGCTGCCAGCATCAGGGGGAAGACACCTGGTGCAGATGCAGGACCCAGGGTGATGGTGGAGGGCTGCCTGCCTCCTCTGCCCTGCCCACAAGCAGGTGAGTCACAGCCACAACTGCTCTACTCCAGGTGGCAGAGCTCAACCAGCCACTGCCAGCCTCTGCCAGCTCCCTGGGAATGGTGGCAGAGGCAGGCAGGAACATTCCCAGGAAGGGCATAAGGTTTGCTGACAACACCTTTGATATTGCAAAATTGTAAATTTCAAGTCTGGAAGTCAGGGCATGATATGAGGACCTACACTTTTGGTTGCTTCTATTCTAGGGTTTTAGTCCTAAAAAGAGCAAAAGGCTACAAGTGTCATCTACAAGTATGCTGAAAGGTACATAGAAAAAAATGACAAATACACAAAAACCCCAAGTTAACCAATGTGTCAACACTCATGGCTCTTAAATTGGCCTTGAATTTTTTAGGTGGGTCAGTTTCTAGTTCCTGACTTGCAGCTCTTTAATTGCTGGAGTTAGTGATACCACATACCAAAAAGCCACCCCAGAAAAAGCTGTAGCACACATTGCTCTCATTCTTCTGCTAGTAAAGAGTGGTTTTGTTTCTAATAAAAGCAGTAAGAAGGTATAGCACATACCGATGAAAGCAATAGGTTTGCAACACTGCACGTGCATTTTCCTAAGACACTCCTGCCTCCCTCTGTCCCCTGGCCACAGGGCTGCTGGTGCACACACACACACATCATGCCCCTGAAGCAGGGACTCTTGCCTGTTCCTGCACAGATCCAAGTCAGGATTGTGGGAGTTCACCAGACCAGCATTTAAGTGGGGAAAAAAAAGCTCTTCAAACCATGGCATATCTCACCTCTCTCACACAGAAGTAGGCAAGTGCAACTATTCTGTAGGTAATGCATATAGTTTGTTGTATATTTAAAAGAAAAATACACCTTTCTTTCTGTATCCTGGATGCAGCCTAATCAACACAAGAGCTGTTTCCCACTCTGCTGCAGCCTGCTTAGTTCAGTAGTTCCCACAACATTGTGTCAGTTTATCTTTGCTGGCTACAACTCTCTCAGACTCCTGCCCTTTACTCTCTGCTCACCGATCTCTTTCCCAGACAGCTACTATTTTCCAAGCAGAAGAAACAGTCACAGCCTCTCAAACATGTTATGATTTGTACCATTGTCTCTGTGTTTGCTGCTGCTTTGGAAGGGCACAGCTTCTCCCCACTTGCTGATTTCCCTTTGATCTTTCAGACACCATCTCATATAATTTTGCCACAGCTTTACTGCCCAGTCACTTGCCAAATCACTTGTAGCTTTTTTTTTCTGAGCTGCTCTGCAGAGATTCTGTACTTTGGTTCTGTACATGCCTTTCAGTGTCAACTTTTTTTCCTTTGTACTCTACCAGCCAAAGATTATCCATATAAAGCAATGTAAAACACACCATTAAAAGGCCTCCTTGCCATAGTGTTCCCAGTTATTTTAGCTTTAGGCTTCTGTCCTGGGTTACTACAATATTTTTTCAAGTTCATTTTTCCAAGATTAAGTCCAGAAATATCTGTTCTGACAGGGTCTGGTAAAACACTGCAGAAATACCTCCAAAAAACTCAGGAGTGTCTGCATGATTTACAGCTTTTGTTCCTTGTTTAGGTCAAAGTTTGGAAATGCTGGGATCTACGCATTTGACCCCAGCAGTTTTTTCCAATTTGGTTGACAGCCCCTTTTGGCAGAGACCTGCTATATTCTCCATCCAAAGAACTAGACTAGTTCTTTATAGAATTGTCAGGTAGTGACAGCCCCAGAAACCAGGTTACTTGGCACATAGAAATACTTAAGGAGTAGAAGATGGAAGCAATGTTTGTGTCTGAGGAACAACTAATTCAGACCCCACAAGAAAGATGTGCTAGCGTGAAGATGGACTGATGAAGTTGAGAAGTAGTAAGGTTACCTAGACTGTGTAATAGAAAGTTTTATAAGACCATGAGCCCAAGTGAGCACCAGAAGTTCTGTTGATGTATCGGAGTGCTGAGGTGTCAAGCTAATTAACACTGCTGCTGCTAATGTTGCTTTCCAAAATGTTTTGCATCAAGCCATGTGGGTGCACCACTTCCAGTTCTGCTATTCTGAAATGGTACATCACATCCCCAAGCTCTCTAGCTGCTGAGCTCCTCAGGTCACGTTTAGACACTTAATAGATCCATATAGTTAGTTAATTAAGGACAGTAAATTGTCTCTGCTTATGGAGTAGGTCTGGAGAAACAGGGGAATAGGGGAAGGCAAAGGATATTAATTGAGATCCCATGGATTTTATTTTCTCAGGAATAAAGCTTGTTTTTAAGAAGTAAAATGGGGAAGTTGGTGACACAATGTCATTTCGTGAGGGGACTGAAACAGAAGATAGAGCTCCAGGCAAGTAGGAGATTCCTGGTCTCAGTGCCATCAGGGTACTGGACTTAGGAGGGAGGAAGCATCCAACAGGACCTATAATATATTTCAGGGTCATGTGACATAAACTATTCAGCTCCATTAATTAGCAATCTCTGGAGTGAAAAGGACCTGGTGCCAGCTGATGGACAAGGATTTTATTGGACTCAAGGAACATATTTAAAATCTTGATTAATTTTTTTAAACTTTGTGTGTAGTCCATTCCTTTTGGCATGTGTAGTTTGCATCTTTGAATAGGTGATATGACATATTTATGTGTGAGATTACCAATTACTGTGTGATGAGTGATTAAATTTATATGTTCAAAACCTGATTGACTTTCACTTTTTCCATTTAACAAAACCCATGCTTATATGGAAAGCATAAATCATCAGCCCATTCTTAAAAGGCAATGATTGTAGAATAATAATTTATAATAGCAACATTAATATAAATTATTCTGCCTGCAAGAACAGTTCCCCCATACACTAAAATAGGAATGTGGAAGAGATAATAACTAAGATTCTGTGATCTTTTACTTTTGACTATGTTTGCTAAGGCTCGGGCACTAGCATATGTGAAAGGGGCAAAAGCTTCGTATGGTCTCATCTATCTACACTTCTGACAATGCAGGTGTTACTCATTTTGATAATTTACCACTAACTACCCTAAATCCAACATTGTTTTGGTTCACTACCAGTAACTCAGCTGGAACTGAAGCAAGACTCCAGAGGGAGATAACAAAACAAAGAACTTTGAATTGGTAAAATAATATAAGAATCCCAGAAAATAAAGAAAAGCTCTTGTTCACAGAGCAACAGATGAAACAAATATACATAGAGATAATTCACCAGGATAATTTTTGTTCTTACTGGTATGATTAAAAAATACTTTGGGTTGACCAGACATTTAGCATAGAGATTTCCAAATATTAGGAGAGCGGTGGGTTTTTCTCCAAGGACAAGTGATGCCAAAGACCTAACACAAACCAGGACACCTACTGAGATTTTCTGCTGAAGGCTAGGCATCAAAGGCAGTGTCTTTTCAGTAGGTTTCGTAATTTCACCATCTCATGTGTCTTTTTCCTCAGTTTCGAACCTTAAGATTTTGAAGGAAAACTTGAAAACAAGAGTTACTCATGTAAGATTTTGCCACATCCCCATATACAATCCCCCCACTTGTACAACTGTACAAGTGTTCTTGTGAACCCTTACATGGATCTTTGCATGATCTCCACCAACATTTTCCCAGTGGAAGAGCTTGGCAGGGAAGAAGATAAAAGTGGAGCGGGCCTTACAAACAACCATCTGGCAAAAGAGAAGCTTGTCTTTTGACCTCTAAAACCTCAAAACCACTTTCTCCTTGTGACAGAGGATTGCAATGCAGAGATAAGAGCATGAAGTGGAGATACACCTCATTTCCATATACTAGAAACCCTATGTTGGTCTTGTCTCTCTTACTACCCACCACTTACTCCAGTCCTGTCACAAGAGGAAAAAAGGTAGATGAATGATCCCAGACTTCTGGGAACCCGCTCTTGCAGAAAACCTTCACAGGTAACGTAAATGACCTGGGGGGTCAAATGAGAGGGGGGTGAGCTACGCAGCATGGTATGCCTAAGTACATCCTCTATCTCAAACAGCCTAAATAAGTGTAAATTACTACAGACAAATCCTGTGGTCATTATTTAGTCCCTCTTCAAATAAAGCTTCCCTTGACTTGAAGGGGGAAGTGTTCTGATGTTAATGAAAGGTCTCTGAGAGAAGAATATAGCCCTTTGGCTTGTTATGATCATATTGGACGATAACTTGGTAAGTATGTTCCCAAACTTAAAACAGCTAACTTTAGCAATAGAAAATTACAGCCAGGAATCATGCTTGCTTAAGAAATCAGTATGTTCACATACAGTAAGAACTGAACAAGACTAGATCATGATATTCTCTGAGATTTGTAAGGAAAAAATAAATAAAGTTTTTGTATGTCTCTGCACTTCAACACTCACTATAGAGACTGCAGTTATAGGTTCTTTGGAAATGCAAATTAGACAACAGTGCCTGATTTTGCCTGGCACAAGGAAGAGAAGCGCTAAAATATTTTGCGATGGGTCTGAGCCAGAAGTCTAGAAGGAAGACTAGATTTAAAGCTAGAGGTTTAAGCTGATCTTTAAAAAAAAAAGCTATTGTCACAGATTTTCTATTGCCACTGAATTCAGGATATACTTAGATCTCCTGAAAACCTCTTGAGATTTCCTACCTCCCAGTTTCCATCGAGTTTGTACAAGAGCGCTGCCTCATTTCATGGATTTGAAAACTTGCATAAGAAATGTAAGATCAAACTACAAAGTTTGGATAGTGATATCTACTTTTTGCAAGTTTGTAGGTGGTATTAGGATCACAACTGCTCTACTTAAAATAATTCCCACTAGGTCTGAACTGAAAAATAAAACTAGGCTTGTCTGCAAACACTGGAACAAACTTTGATCCAAGTTATGTCCAACAAAATAATGGTGGAGGCGTAATTGGCCTGTTTCCCTCTCCCTTCTGGGACGACTTAATAGATATACATCTATTCCATCACTGAACATCTGTAAATTAATGTCCATCCATTTTGTAATGCTTTTATAGCACTGCCCTGTACTTTTATGTCAACATACATATTTCTATTCAAGAGATCATTACTATTATTTTAAAACAGATGGTTTGAACATAATCCACATAAATAGTAGATTGGCACTGCCAGTCATGATGGCATGTGTAGAAAAGAGCTGGCTGATGCAACAATATTTAAAGATTAGCAGTCTGGGACACTACAAATGACAGTGTCTCTTGCCACTGAACCTAATGCTTGTTCTCCAGCATTCAAATAAAGACACAGCAGTCATCATGCCAAGAGATCTGATAAACTCACACATTAAAAAAAAAAAAAAAAAGTTAAGTTTTACTGTAGGTATCTACTGAAAACAGTGGGGGGTGGCATAGACCCCTCTGTAAGAAAGGAGGTATGAAACTCACACTCCTTCCTGTCCCTGTGTTTACATCAACAGATGGAGGGCTCACGACAATCTGTGCCCTGACCACTTCTGTGAATATGCCAGGCATGGCTTTGGCTTTTTTCTCTGCAACACTAAGAAATTACCATTAATATAAAATATATAATTGTTTAAAATTACCTATAATCAGTGTCCAGTAGAACCTGTGAAAACACTGCATATTTTAGAAGTGCTCTCAGTGTATGTGTGCCCTGTAGCTGACCCTATTGCAGCTGTAAGTATCTCAAGTTGCAGCTGATCAGGAGGAATGCAACATCACTCCAAGTTGTCAGTTGTGTCCATGACACTTCATCAAAATACCCACTTAATAGCCCACATCTCTGCTGTCTGGCTGGTTTATTCCCTCTGCCTGGATTGCCATGCTGACTCATCTCCCATTCCTAAACTTTACATATTAAGGCTGGCATTTTAATTCAGGCAGTTCTCTTTGGTTTGTCTTGCTTGCAGGCATATTAGGTCTTCTTGACCAACCTACTTTCTAACTCCTTGCTACAAGAACATCTTGGACATGGTTGCATTTGTCATTAGGTAGCAGATACATGTGCTCTTACTGTTTTGACACACAGGTCCTTATTTTGGCTCCAAGGGCAACATTCTCACTGAGGTCAAGGGGGAGAACTGAGACCCATGCAACACCCCATCAATACTAAGAAACAGTAAAAACAACAAGACTGTCAGTGTGGCTTTCATTGCTGGTTAAAGGGAAGGGATAATGTGCTGGTTCAAACAACAGAGCTAATAAAGGACACATTTTGAATTTCAGTAGCTAGTTGAAAGACTGGAAGCTTGAAGGGCATGACAAACCCTTTGAGGGTCTACACATGATGTGCATTCACAAGTCATGAAGTCTGCCCACAATGCTTGCTTAACCACATGACACTTCAGTAGAACAGCCTGTCTCGTGTTCAAAGTGCCACTGCTGCCTTCCTGGCCGTGCACTGACATGCCTCAAGGGTACTGAGGGGCTTTATGCAGGACTCAGGGGAAAAGGAAAAAAAAAAAGAGAAATTGGTTGAAGGCTTAGCTTTCAGACTCCCAAGACCATTACAGCATACGTGGAAATGTAAAACAACTTCTTGCACTAGCTGTAACATACCAACAGAAAAACCACTTTAAACATCTTCAAACTATCAAAGTCAGAGATTATTTGATAGAACCTCACAAATCCCATAATCTACTGTAAGTAGTAGCTAAGACTTTGGCTTCACCCATGTGTCTGCAACTGGGGAAGAAGCAGAAGGATAATTTATCCAAGTCTGGGGTAATGAAGTGTTAACAAAAACCATATGAAGTTATTATTACAACCACAGGCCGCAGAATGTGAAGGAAAGAGGATCTCAGGAGACCCACCTATTTTCAGTCATCTCCTGCTTCATAGTTCATCAAAAGGTGTTCACCAAAACAGGAGGCAAGCAACAGAAATTAAGTAATTCATTAACCCTAATGAACAATGCTGATCATATCATCTCTAAAATACAGTCAGCTGACATTGATATATACGTACTTTAACTCATTCTTCCCAACTTTATTAGGTACATATGTCTACGGCAGACACAAATGAAACATTCTACAACTAGGCTCCAAGCCAAAAACTAATTTATTCTTTAATGTGGTAGTGATTACTTGGTGGTTCCTTGAGCAGAGATGACAGGTCTGAGCTAATGGAGTTGTACTGTAAGTTAATATAAATCATGACAGAGCAATTAATTACAGAAACCACTGCAAATCCCTTTGTTAGTTTTCCCCATCACCAGAAGGATTTAATAATGTTCATTTTGCTAAGTTCCAGTGACATTTACAAGTCTTAAACCATTTTTAATCAAATCAATATCTCTGGCTGCTAAATTTAGTTGTGCTATGCTAGCAAGTCCTGGGATGCATCAATACTAATGTTTCATACCTTCTGTTCAAGTAAATTGTACTAAAGCCCCACACTTCCTCTTCATTTGTTTACATTGAGTAATTGGGATTTTATTTTTTTTTTTAATGATCAGCATCAGAAAGAAGTGCATCCAAAGGAGTTAGGAGACATTGAGCTAGACAGATACACAAACATCAGTGCTTACAATGCATATCATGTAGTTGAAAAATTTAAGGAAATTTCCCTTCATTGGTTGAAAGCACTCCAAACCAATGTAGCTTTTTTAGTAACTGGGATGCCCAAACAGAGCTATGGGTGAGCCTGTGTGGCTAACACAAGACACTGGGCACAGGGACCTCTTTCTGTCCCTATGCATTCTTGCATCTGTCACCTAAGTGCCCAATACAATTGAGTAGCATCTAATTACCATTTATGTCAGTGATCCACACATACCTAAGTACTGTTGAGGACTGTGGATGGTGACCTCACACTTTTTTTTTTTTTTTTTTTTTTCCACGGGAAGGTCTCCTTCTCTATATCTCACATTTATAGCTATAATCTAGGGATAATCATACTCCCTCTGTTTGTCATATCCACTTAGATTTTAAGTCCTCTGAGACACATGCTGTCTCTAATTTTATACCCATACTATGCCCAACAAAAAGGGAGTTGTGGAGCAAATTGAACAAGACATTAGCAGAAACACCAATAACAGTCCTGTATGATTGTGTCTAGAGACATTTTCCAGATAAGTTACTGTAAAACACTGAATATTTGCAAAACAGGTTGAAAACTGGCAGTACAAACATGAAGAACAATTAGGCCAAGTCTGTGTGCTCCTGAAACTGGTTTAATTGTGAAATGGACTTTTCTAAGAGCAAGATTATAACTATTATCTCTCAGTGTGGGTTTTTTTCATTTATGTGTTTTTTAATATTATTGTCGTCAACCTGCAAAAAATACATCTGGCTTCTGAATTTTTCAGCAAAGCAATTTAGCAAAGATACTTAATTTTACTCTGCAAAAACAAAGCACAGAAATTTAGCAGCTCTGGATTGTTATTTTGCTCTGTCCTTAACAGCAACCACAACAGAATATGGAGAGGGTTGACTTTCTGTTGCATTTAGATCAGTATCTTTTTCTTCATACCTAATGAACACACTCACAACAATGGCTCTCAGATCTCCAGCATCCTCAAGGGACTGCACATAGGTCATGGACTCCGAACACCAGCACATCAGCACAGAATAATAATAATAAAATAAAAAAACTTTAAAAAAAAATAAGTAAAACTTCAAAGTCACAGCTACCTCCAAGGTTTCTTCTTTAGAAACCCTGTACCAAGTTCTACCTTATTTATTTAATTTTAAGTACTTATCTAATTAATTGTTGTGAGATTCAGCAATAAAGTAATGATACAGTTCCCTGGTCTATGACCTGTGTTCTGTTCCCCACAGGTGGGAAAGAATTGTTGTAGCTTTTGTATTTTTCATTTTTCTGGAAGCATGAAAACAAAACAACAAGATCTAAAGGAAGAATGGGAGAGAAAAAAAGAAACACCCAGACTTTAAAAGTAGAGTCACTCCCTCTGAGGTTCAAAGGCTGAGCTGAGCCAGTTCCTTATCTGCACTCTCCATTAATGTTGGGTCTCTGTGTAAACAGTATAGATTGGCAACTAGAGTTTCATGTCTTTTGTTCTTCCTCTGAACAATTGCTTTCTATTTTACTTCGGATGACACCACGTCATTGTGACAGAAGCACCCAAGACCTTGCTGTGATTCTGTAATGACTTAAATTCCCCACTTTCCCAGAGTGCACTAAGACATTAGGCTTTTATATCTTGAGCTGCTGCATTAAGTCCTAATGGAAAATTTTTCTCCTAACTTCAGAACTACCTTACCCCCCATGAATAAACAATTACAGCATATGGATCAAGAATGACCTCTGATACATCTGTCTTTAATGTAGGAATCATTGTAAAAATTGATTGCCTTTCACCCTCAAGCAACAAGGTCTTCCCCATGCAGAATTAAATGCATACAAAGCATAAGATATATTCAAATGCAGTGCTGCAAGTAGAGGCATTTCATTTTATATGCAGCTATGCTCGAGGCTCAGACCAATCTGAAATTCAATTTGCATTATAATTCTAAAAATAATAATTCTCTAATGAGAATATTTGCGTGTATGTAAGTGTGCAGACATAACGTTCAATCTAGGATAAGTAAGAGCTAACACAATTGATTTTCTGTGGGGAGTTTAAAGTTAACTTAAGTGTGGGGTTTTTTGTTGTTTTTTTTCCTTTTTGTCTTTTTTTTTTTTTTCTTTCAATCAAAAGCTGACCTTTTTTGAAATTTGCTTAGCTGAGTCTGTTTTCTGAATTAAACACTGAAAGACATCTGAGCAGGGAATGTATTCCCTTTTGTGTAAGGACAATATAGATGGCTTGAACACAACTGCTGTTACAGGTAAAATCATGTTTGGCACGTTTTTGGCTAAACAAAATCTAACTTCATCTAATTACAATCCATGTTACCATGCCTATTTTAAACAGTAACAGGGCTTCTCTAATTCCACACTAGAACCAGTGTGAATCCTGGAGTGGATCAGCTAACACTGTATCCTTCACAGCATTGTAAAGATGCTAGACTTTCTGTGCAGTGTACAGGAGCACCTTTTGACCAAGTTAGTATTGCACTTACTACGGGGTAGTTATTAACAGAATCAATATTTGGTTATCAGATAATGAAAAATATTTTAGTTTTCTAGTATAAAAAATTGTTATTATTGTTGCTGCTGTTGTTGCTTACCTTTCAATCAGAAAAAAATTAACTTCTTAGAGGAAAAAACAAACAAACAAACAAACCACCCTATAATCTAAATATTAGAAACTATTCATACCTTCCCTCTCTTTTCTGGATGGAAAATGAACCAAGAAGCAAAAATTATTGCATCTTCTGGATGTAACCAATAAGCAAAAGTGAGCGGAGATATTGTGTCCCTCTAAGCAGCTACTTTTTCCTATTAATATGATACTAAGTGTCCTCCTCCTATCACACTCTATCACCACATTGTAAATAACAATAAAATATTTACTATTATTTGAATAATAACTAGGACTAATAGGTTTTCTTCTTCAGAGTTTTTTATGATCTGGCCCCCTAAATATGGTGGACAGCCCATACGACAGATTATTTAGATCATATCTTCTTTCTCTAACAATGGCTTCAATTTTAAATCAAAGTTTATATGCACATTCAAAGAAAGCATGATGTCTAAGCTAAAACAAGAAAATGAAAGGTATACTCTTTTAAAAAGACTTAGGAACATATCCAGATTGTAAGTAAGTCCACTTGCCATAGCAGTATACTTAGTGCAGCACTGAATTTTTAAGCTAAATGTTTAACTTCATAGAATTCAAATGTACATATGTGTTTGTATAGAAAGTAAGTATACTCTTGTTTTATCCTCTATGTGCAGTTTATTTTTAATTTGCAAGGCATTAATTTGCTTTCAAGATGCTCTAAGGACAGTACATGAGCTTTTAGGCTGCTTTGAGGCTTTTTTTGCCTCCTGTGAGAATTCCCAAAATCTCATTCTGTGAAGATGCATGCTCAAAGCCTTTCCCTCTCTTCTCACCCTATGCAGAAGCTCCAATAGAGCAGATGGTTTTATAAAGATATCCTGTCATTTTCACTGTTGTTTTCTTTCTAAATAGAAAGAATAATCCGTGTAAATAATCTTCCAATGACAAAAATCTTAAAATTCACTGTGACACAGGTATAACATCAAACACAACTGGTCTTCCTGGTCCTTTCTATCACTAACCTCCACACTTTTGAACTCTTCCCTGCTTCCTCAGGCTCCTGCCCTGGTCAGTAGGAACTCTATGCTCCTTACTAGAGTCATGGCTCATCTCCTGCTCACTCCAACAGCATCAACTGCAGAGAAACAGGGAAAAAAGAGTTTGCAGTTGCTCAATGACGCCGAACAAGTCACTTTTTCTTGACTGTCTAAGTATGCGGAACTGAGTATGGCCTTGGGAACTCTGGGCCATTTCATATTGCCATAAATGTTGCAAAGTACGTGTGAAAGACCTTATCAGTGTAAGAAATAGACAGATAAAAGCATTAACATACAGATCAGCTATCAGCCCAAATAAACCCAGCCTGTATTCAAAAGGGATTCATAACACCACATTTGAGGTGAAAACAATAGCCAACACAGTTTGTAGCTATAAGGAAAAAACAGCATTGCCTGACTACTTCTTCCTTTCTTAATTCTTGCATTGTGTTTACTGCTTCTTTGGACAGACTGATAGCTAATTTGGGCAGCAACATACTGGGAAGTATTCTGAAGATATTGACCTTGGTTATAGGCTTCGTTATTTGACACTTAAGTTACTTGTATGGTAAAGAAAAAAAAGAAAAAAAAAAAGCAGCAGCAAGCTCTCTGTTGTCTCTGTTTCCAGTAACAGCACACTATGTATTTGGACTTAACTTCTATATCAGTGATTTCCAGTTATGAGGTCTCCTCACTCCTCTAAGGGAAGCTGAGGATTAGATTTATCAGTCTGATAGCCTAATTTTCTACACAAAGCTTGCAGGCCGTTGAGGGTAAGAGTAACATGACTGTCCAAATACACTGAAGTTATCTGCAGCAGTGTCTGTCATTCACTACATATTTGTGCTGCAAAGAGCCCAGCATAACTGAGACCCCAGAGCCTCGATGAGAAAAAGTTTATAACTGGCCATCAATATACGTCTATCAGCAAACTCCTCCTGAAGTAGCAGCTCACCATGAAATCAAAAGCTCCGTGTTACCAGCCCAAAGGAAACAGCATCAGCATTTAAGGAGGTTTCCATAAAAGCACTCAGCAAAGAACAGAATTAAGAGTTAAACCAACACAGACTTGATACAAAGCCCATTTGAGTAACAGGCAAGGCTCCCCATTCATTTCAACACTTTTTGGCTCAGTTTTTTGAGGTAGCGTATAGTAAAGCAAATGGCAAAGAACTGTCACACAGACTCTCAAAGGAGGATGGAACAGAAATATTTTGTGTAGTCAGATCAATCAGATTCTCTGCTTCATGGCTGCATTTCTTTCTTAGCATTGCAAATCGCCATCTCTAAATTACAATATTTCAACACCTGACAGATAAGCTTTCCTCCCAGTAATAATATTGCATACCTGAATAAGTTGCTTGTAATGAGGTTTACAATTTAACCTTATGATGCCTTTTTTAATTCAAATAATGCTGACTGTTGGAAGGAATCAAAGACTTCACATGTTCTCATAGTTTGATTAGAACTGGTTGTTAAATTTTAAGATCAGAGTGTTTCCTTCTGGTCCTTCCTCTTTCTCCAGCATTCTTGCTTTACAGGAAGCTCATTAATAGATCAGTTTGCCCAGTTTGTCATCTGTTTCATTATGTAAAATACGTATGTTTCATTTACCTACCCTGTGGAAAAATCAGTTATCTTCAGCTAGCTAAAATGACTTATTTGGGTTTCTTTTCAACCCCTGAACAGCTCGGCTAGTGGCTGAATATCAGGGAACCCTGATGTACACCAATTGCAACATAATGATCTTTATGTTCCCGTTTAAATGGGAAGTGCAATAGCTCAGAAAGCTGACCACTAGGCAAACCTTATATTGACCTGAAAAGAAACTAAAATAGTTTAAAAGCTCTCTGAACATTATTGAAAGATCTATTTGACACAGAAATGAAAGGCTGCATTCCTAGAATGGAGCTTTATTTCCCAACACTTTGATTTTTACAGTATCTATGAGAATTAAATTCCAAAAGATTTGTTGGTTGCTTATTTCTTGACTTTTCTAAGTAAAGTTCTGGGTTTCTCTTCACTAAATAGATCAGAAACTCCTTGCCCTGTAGAACTGCTTCTGTATCTTTCTAGAATACTCAAGATTGTTTTTGACTTGTTTCCAAAAAATATACCAGCACTCTACAGATATAGTACATTCTGTTTATTACTATTTATTTGAAATGTACTGCAGGCTCATAAAGATGCATGGAACACTATAACTTTGAAATAATGAAAAATTAATTATCCTAATTGATCATAATTTAAGTTCAACAAAGCATTTAAACATGCAGTAAATTTTATGCAGGTACCTTTGTCCCCTGACTTTGTAGGAACTAGATGGGATCACCAACATGATGAAATTTAGTCCTTGCATGTAATCCTAGCAGTCTGGTGGCTTTGATGATTTTATTTCCTGATAAAACATGGGCAGGTATTTAAGAGTTTTGTGGCTTAAAGTCTCTGTCATGTTAATAAGTACCTGTGAGACAAACTCTTTGTGCAAATACCCCCATGAATTCAACACAAATTGCTTGCCTACTTGAAAGAGCAAGGTTCAAATGGATATGACAATAAATGAAAGACAAGACAAGACTGAAGTGAAGAAGGGCAGATATAAGTCAGTATGTTCACATATTCACTTGAAATGTCTGCAAGATAATGGGACTTTGCCACAATCAGAGAAGTGTGTGAGTTGTCATACAAAACCACTATTAACTGCAAATGTAGGTATTGATGAGAGCAGTGGAAACAGGGAATGCAGGGGAATCTCTGCTGGCAGTCACATGCCATATGACTTCTAGGGAAATTCATAGGAAAATGCAGGATATGCGCTGCCCAGGCACATAATGACAAAGTCATACCTTGTGTAAGGAAAGTAAACTCAAAGTATAGAAAGAAAGAAAATATTAAACTGAATTCTGGCCTTCTCATCAAACCATTAGATTTCTTTCACTTGGCCCTGGTTTCACTCTCAGTCCTGAAAAATATGTTTGATAGAACTCTGTGTTGCAAAAAAAAACCCAAAGCAGCTTCATCGTTCCAGGGTGTTTAAGCTACACCTCAGATCTGTACTGCACGGGGACAACAGAACAAGTATTCAGTGAACTCTCTTCGTTAGCAAACAGATGAAAATTATGCCCAGAACAATACACCCCATTTCTGTACAGGATAACTAGCCATGAACGTGCATCAGCAAGCTTCTTCATCCAGACTTATGATACCTCAGGAGTTGTTTCTTTCAGCATCACTTTAACTGTCTCTAGACATGGTTACAAAGATACACTTCATAGATACATACAAGAGCAACTCATGTGTGACTTTCTCCATTTACACAGCTTTTTATGTAGTCATAATATTGGAGCACCTCCTGATTAGATGGAGAGAAGGCAAAAAAGTCATTGTCTTGCTTTCGTTTCTCTCTTTTACCCACAAAAAAGATTCAAAAGGAAATTTTGTATGATAGCTTCCTCAATTTGGTGAGCTAAAGTTCTAAGTTGGAATTAATGATTATCACTATAAAAGAGTTACATACTAAAGAAATCAGAGAAAGAACTCCATTTAATTCCATATGAGAATATGTGCTTTTTTTCCTGAGGTGTGTATGATCCATGAAACTAGTGCAAAGTTCATGTTAGGATTAGAATTCCATAAGGCTTTGGAACAAAGCCAAATGTTTCAAGATGTGATCTCTTTCTGTTTTAAGAGAGAGAAGATATCATCATGACCTCTGGGCCTATGCAGATCATAGAAGCTTGTTCACTAAATTTCCAAGATAACCTGTAAGTATAAAGCCATTCTTGATTGAAAAGCTCCAGGTGATGAAGAACTATTACATCCTTACACAAACTTTTGCTGTGGCTGACCCTCTACCATGAAAAGTACGCCATTATTTGGTTTTACTTTTCTAGCTACTGGATGTTGCAGTACCTTTTGTTCTGTTATTTAATTTTGTTCTTCTAGATTAAATAGCTGTTTCCTAGAAGTCTTTTCCTTATGCAGATGCTTAAAGCCAACAGTCACCTCTAGCCTTGTCTCAGATAACCTGATAGTTTATGCTTCTGAAAATTCTAAGTGTCCTGCTTTCCAAACCTTTTTTCCCATGTTACAGATTACACAGTCTTCTTTAAATAGTGTTACTAATTCTGAATACTATTGCAATTTTACTTTCCTACTACACTGAATAACAGTTTTAGCACATGCAAAGATTTTTTCCTATTTAGTCAAGTTTCATGCTAGGTGTTAATTTTCAATTACTAATTCTAAATACTGCTTATTGATGTTCTATCTTGCACACAAATGCTTAAACTGTAAAAACGGTTTACATTTCTTTTGGACAAATGAACATGTATTTAACAATGTTAAAAGGTATGTTTGTTTAAATGTGCCCCTTATGTCTAGCAATCCAGACCTCAGTGTAACATGTGACCTGCTTCCATTACAGTCTTTCACTTCACAAACACTTGTATTATTAACAATGTCAGTCAGAAGTTGTTCTATGTTTTCCAGACAAGAGATACTGACTAATGAGGTATGACCTTATAAATGTCATCTTTGGATGACGATTCCCATTTATAATTCCTTTTGAGACAATTTTATAAGATTATAATTAACTTAATATGGATGCAATTACTTTAACTCAATATTAAGATTTGCCTACATTTTTTTTGCACAACTATGTCAAATAATTGTTATTATATCAACACAGCTACGTTGTGTTAATATACAATAAAATTAAGAGAACATCAGATATGCTTGAGAAAACTTTTTCTTAAGTAGAATCATTCCAACAGGCAGTAATAAGGCACCCATCATTCCACTCTTTACTGGCAATGTCATCTTCAACTTCTTCACATTTTTTTCCAGGATCTCTATCTTAACTAGCCTGCTCAGGTATCTAATTAAAAAAAAAATAAAAAAATTTGGAATGACAATACCTTTTTTCTAGCACTCATATTTTGCCCATCTTTAAAGATTAATTCAGTGTCCACAATCTTACTGTAAGACACCCCTTGGCCAGTTCTTTTAATAGAATTGGCATTATCTTACACAGTTCTGAAGATTTTGAAACATTTCATTTAAACAATTGCTGTTTTATCTCCTAAATATTTCAGTATTTCAGTATCATGCCAAAATATAATTCTACATCATTCCAATTGTAAAATATAGTATCCATTGATTACATTGTTATGTATATTGCTAGAGAACTTTGTCATCTTTATCCAATATTGAGGACATATCATCACTAAGATTTGATTTATACTTTTCAGGCTTTAGAAATGCTTTCCTGGTTTTGGTACCATCTTGAGCACAGAGAGGTTTTTTAATTGATTTATTTATTTTTCTCTACCAGTTGATTTTATTTCCTAAATGTTGGTTTATTCTAACTACGATGAGCTTTTCCTTTTTTCATTTCCTACACACTGTTGTTTTGTAGATTTTATTGATTTTCAGGGGGGTTTTTTAACTGTCTTCACTTCCCTTTTTGGTGGGTTGTTTTCAGCCACAGAAACCTTTCTTGATTGCAGAGCTGGGGTTTTTTGGCATCTAATAAAGCATTCTTAAACAATTCCTAATTATCATGCACATTCTTGTGTTTGAATTTTTCCTCCCACTCAATTTTGCTCATGATTGTTTTCTGCTTTGGGAAATTGGCGTTTTTAAAGCACCAAGAATATAATACTGTTTGCACAAAACAAATAAAATTAGATCATGATTTCTTGCACCTAGACAACCATCTAGTTCAGTGATCAATTCACCCTTATCTGTCAGAATACATAATTAGGAATGTCCCAGTTGCGCTGCAGTGTCCACACTACTGGTTTTAGAAACTTACCTTTTGGAAGAAGCAGTACGGAACTTCCAACACACACGCCACAAAATAATACAGCAGCTCTTTTTAGGACAGAGAGGTGTTTAAAAAGTTGCCTCAAATGCTTCCTTTCCTTTATCTTGTGGCTTGTAAGGTAGTTGCAATTTTCTACATGACTATCAGCAAGACCCTCATCTCTTAGATGTTCACCACCTTATGCCAAAAGCTAGCAATCATTAACAAGACATAATGAAGTAATATCTAAATTGAAACTGCAATCAGAAAATACATGCTCTCTGTTTTTGATTCAGGACATAAACTAAATAATTTGGGGACAGATCCTAGCACACGGATGCAATCCACCTCCACTAAATACAGGGTTCAGGATTCCAGGCTTGCTTTTTTTTTTTTTCTTTTATTCCTGCATTTATTTTGCCTCCAAATATGGGAAGCACTAGAGTAAGTTTTATTTGTCATCTTGAAGCACAGACTACCTGAAAACTGAAACGATGTGTGTTCTGAGACTAATGACTGCTCTCAGGTTTTTATGGGACCTCCTCATCCCTTAGAAAGACAGTTTCCTGCATTGCAAGACTGTCATTTTGTGGTTAATATTAAGTATATTTTAATGGAATCAAGTCAAGGGAGAGTACAAAACTCCCATTTTACACAGAAAAATGCATCCCTAGCTTTCAACTTTTGGCTTTTTTAGAGAAACTTTAAAAATACATTAGAGAGAGTTCTGTAGCATCACCTATTTTACAAAGTAGCTATTTTGTATTTTTGTGGGCAAAAAAATCAAAGAACACCAGACAAAGAAATTTGACCCTTCTTGCAGTTTCAGTTCTTTATCTTTTTCTAAGTTTTTGTTGCCAAGGATACTGAAAAAAAAAACACCAAAACAAAACCACAAATCAATCAAACAAATAAAAAACCAACTCAACACCTAACTCATGAAGAATGCTGAAAAGCCAAAACCTTCACTTCTTCTTTCCCCTCTCCCAAAGACAGTTTCACTTTGGAAATTCCAAAATGTTGTCAAAGTGGGAACAATGTAATCAGAGTATGCTTCTCCAATTTTTTGGCTCCCGCTTGCCCAGCTGGCAGGCTGCTCAGCTCCCTACAGTTGGGGAAATGTAGAACCCAGGTAACAACACTCCTGGGGAAACTGGTAGACCAGAGAGAGAAAGGGTAACAGGCAGCTCTCTCACCTAGATGGGAGGCACCAGTGGATAGGAGGCTGGGGGGAGTTGCAAGCATGACAACTCACCTCAAGCTGTTGGGTCCGTTACAGAATTTGATATCTGAAAATCAGGAGATTAACTGTTGACTGGGCTGTAAGGTTGGTAGAAATCTTGCTATCAAATATTGTGACAGGGAGAAGTGAATATTGTACGCACAAACGTAAACAGCTTGAACGTTGAGATAGCTCTTGTTTTAAAGTACTGGTATGAAGGGAAGCTCCTCTCCCACTGACCTCACAAACTGCTGCAACATTTTACATTTGCCTGAGATGTGATTATTTATACATAGGTGTGCACAGAGCTGGAGCATACCATGGTCTGTCTTAAATCTCCCACCCTCCTAAATGAATTTTTATTGTAGTAATCATTCAGAGTTCATCACTGGTGGGGAGCCTGTTCATTGAAACTCATTATTGTTCTAATGAATTACACGCGAGAGCTGTAAGTGATTACATTATAATAGTCAGACTCAGTCATTCAATGAAAATTTAATTACAGAGTACAGGGACATGACAAAAAATCCACGCCTGTGTTCTGGAATGCAGCCTTTCCAGCCACAGCTGGCTATTGAAATCTTCATGCAATTATGTTTTTTCATAATCACACCCATTTTTTAAGAAATTAAACAGGAACTGAAGTACCAAGCATTTGGAGCAGCTCCCATGCCTGCCCCTTCATTGGCAATTCTGAAGATCTTTTGTCCACTCCTTGGGTGATCCACATACCAAAATCTGAAAATATCCCACTCCCAGTACATAGAAAGAGTGGTATCCTGAAAGCCTGATGTAAAGTAATTGACACCAGCAGAGTTACACTATCTTACTGCAAATGAGGATCCTCTATGGTCAAAAGGATTCAAAGCCACCCTAATGAATAAATTTTAAAGCACTGTTCAAGAGACTTTGCCTTTGGTCTCAGTTCTTTTCCTGTAAAACACCACATAAATAAATGGATTACTACAAGCAATTATTAGGTTGCTCTTCCAGTAGTGTCCTTAGTAGGATCCATGCTATCACATATATCTTGGTGCTAACAACATAGTGCCTGATGGCAATGACTCCCAGACATGAATCTGGCACACATTGGAAGAGCCCAAAGGCCTCCTGAAATGGTTTCTCCTCCCTGTCTGCCAACTATTCTATAATCAACAATCTCCCACCACTAGTGAAATAATTGGATTATAAACCAATAGTACCTGAGCATCAACCAAAGCATCCTCTTAGCAAGGAGTCCTGTGCTCAAGAAGTCAACCACCAGCATCACATTACCCTTGACTGGTAACGTGAAAAGGTTAGTGAAGGTAAAATCTATCATGATGAGGGTAAGTATTGCACTGATATCCAAGAAACATCAACTTGTTGCTTATACAGTAACAATCTCTCTGCATCCAAACAATCTTTAACAATTCTGAAAAGAATCCTTGTCATGTATATACAATGCTGTAAAGTTACTTACTAAATCACAGTCACTGTTTTCCTTTTTGTGTCTCTTTACAATGCCACTGTGAGACAATGAAGGTTTCTAAGAAGAATTTTTGTATTATTTAAACAGTTTTTGATATCCCTCTGAGAAATTCATGGAAGGTCTTGCTGGATAAGTTTAAAAACCATTATTGTATTATGTCTGCTTGAATACCCCCATCATCCTTTTTTCAGCAATATTTATGAGTTGAGAAACAACTACACCTGACACTTGAGGTGCTTAAGAGAAAGTACTTTTTGTCTAAGAGGTAGGGAAAATGGGACAATAAGGGTTAGTATCCATGATAAACAGAGCCCACTGTTCCCTTCAGTGAATCATCTACAAGTCAGAGTTTCTTCACTTCCCCTAAGAAAAATTACTCTTCACATAAACTGGGATTGTTGCACAAGTTACACTGCAGTCTAATGAGATAACGTAATCACTAACACATGCCTCCAAATCACATACTGTGATTAAAGCTGTGCATCTTGCATGAGCACACTATGCAGTGTACATCTGATATTAACTGGTCAGTGTTATTAAAACAGAGAGGTTATAACCTGCCAGCATACCATCCTTGCTGTGTTTTCAGTTTATTCCCTTTCACATATGCACACAAATGCTGTCCCACACAGAGAGCTCACGTTAGCTAAGTCAGTGGGCACTTCAACAGTTAGGCTATTTGACAACACATATTCACATTAGAAACATTTTCCAGTGCTGTATCAATGATGTTCAAAATTAAAGCACATCTGTTTAACATTGCACTTGTCATAGTCTGCAAAGTACCAAGACAAATTTACTAAATTCAAGACCCTATGCTCTTAGCTGGAGAAACTGGCACACCAGAAAACATCTGCATAATGAGTGACAATATAGACAGCATCATGAAATTGGGAAAGTGTTACTAACACACATCATCAGATCCCCTTGCAGAGGGCTTCTACATTTTACATGGAAGTAGCTGAAAGCCTGTGCCTGATTCTTGTTCCCACCTGATGTGTAATTATAAATAGTGTGTTACTTTAAATACCAGAGTTTTAAAAAGGACCTCTTTTTAAAAATTAGTTTCCGGTACTTACTGGATGTCAGGGGTATATTGCAAAGGTCAAGATCAGCATCATCCAACTCAGCTAAGAACTGCGTTAAAATATGCTGAAGGTTTCTAAGGTGGCAGGGCTTCAGCTGCAATTCTGCTGCAATCACTTACAGATGTGAACTGATTTAGGAGGAGGAATTATTTATTTTTTTTATTTCCAGGTAAAAGTATTAAGGGGGGGCGGGGGATCATAACAGCCAGCATAATATTTTTGCCTTCAGATAAATGTGGGGTACTGGGATACTCCTGAAATAAAGGGTTAAGGCCTAGTGATGTCTGATTCCAGAGTTTTTCACACTAGTCACACCTTAGGAAACATTACAGATAAGCAAGGAAGAGTACAAGACATCAGGATTATTGTTGGGAGTTCCTCCTGCACAGATCATGAGATCTTGCTAGGGGCAGACTAGTCATTCTAGAGTTTCTTCCCATGGTGGCTGTTAGGATTCTCATTTCTCTGGTGCCTAGGTCCTGCCACCTCAGTCCACTGCTTGGTGCCCAGGAACCTCCCCAAAGCTCTTCTCAGCTCTAAATATGTTGCTGAAAAGAAGCAGAAGGGATGCTGGCTGGGGCAGAGAAAGAGTAGGGGCAGTGAAAAGTAAGGGAAGTGGGAAGGTACACAGGACTCTGAGTGAGAGAGACATTGACCAGAGGCCAGAGCATGAAATCAGCACCACAACTGTTGTGATCCTACCAGTACCTGATAGCTTTAGCATTATACTCATCAAGCACTGCAGTACTGCCACGACACTGCTTTAATGCCAATCATGCTTACTTCATGAGAAACCTCAGAGGATGGCAGGACAAAAATAAACAATAGTGCTAGATACACCACAGGCAGATGTTAAGAAAAAGCCCTAGGGAGAGGCACGTCAGCAAGGGCATGATTTGGTAGATGTGCTCCACTCTGCCAGAAATGACATTGATATTCCAAACCAGAAGAAAATTAGTCTCGACACAAAATCCAGGATCCTACAACAGGATTTATATGGAGGCCACCAGACTTGGACAATGCGACATGCTTTCTGTTTTCCTCTGCTTCTACCCCCTGTGGATGCCAACACTCACACATTCATCAAGTACAGATTTCTGGGTTTCCTGATTGCCAGCTTTACAATTAAACCACAATTAAAACACAGGAGTCCTGGCTCCTACTTCTCTCTTCTAGCCTCAGAGGATGGCAGACACCATCTACTCATCCCTGTGGCTGGGATAGTTGATGTTTTACTCCATGATTACTGTCCATAACACCTGTCAAAACTGGTTATATTTTGGGTATCAGTTGGATATGTTAGATATGTATGTGTCAAGCAACCTTCATTAAAGGCATATAAAAATAAGGAACAAATCTGTAGGATACTGAGTATGCTGAAATATTAAAACTATGGTCTATGTGAGTGGTATACAAGTAGAAGCATGAGTACATGTATAGGCATTTGATCAGGTGCTACCATGAAGTAGTAAAAATAAATACAAGATCTTTCAAACTAAAAATGAAATTCTTTGTATCAGTACAATTAAAGTGTCCCAATTATGCCTACACCATCAGTGTTTATCTAACTTGAGAGAAAGCAGAGGTATGTGGACTGTTGGAATAATATTTTCCACTATCATTAAAAAAAAATTAAGTTTGGACAATTTTCACATAAATAGAATTTTATAAGTGGGTTATGATCCAAAACAGGGTATTTTAGTAAGTGAACCACTTCAGTTTATATACTAAGCAATTCATTATCCTTTTAACAAAACTGATTATAGCAAGGGCACATTTCCCCCCTCAAGGAAACAAAACTAAATAAAAACAAATTAAAAAAAAAAAGGAGGGGAGGAAACCCCAAACTGCAAAAATTTTACCAATTGAAATCAAGGAACTAATAAAATCCTGCAGCAATTAACAAGCAAAAGGTTTTGCTCTTTTAATACAATTTGCACTAATTCTATTTGAAGAGGGAATACAGAGGAAGTAAGCTCTTTGCTGTATCTGGCAAGGAAAGACAAACAAAACAAAGAATTAATGAAAAAAAGGGGGTTTTTTTAAATGTAGATTTGATAAAGTAGTGATAATTTAGCTTGGTTCTAAGTACACTGGGCAATAAATAGCCTCATAAATGTGCTGGGTAAACTCTGAGGATACAGCAAGGAGCCATTTATAGCCTTGTAACCTCAACGGCAAACTAAAATTATCTCCTAAATAACAGATTTTCTAGTTGCACTATATTATTGCATAACAGAGGGGCAATAACTTCCCTGTATCTCTCCCCTGGTTACTAGTAAAATGAACTGCAGGAATTAGTTCCAGTTTATGTTAGGTGTCACTATTTTTAGCAAATCCAACCTTGAAAACTTTTTCCAAGCTAATGCAAGTGAAAACCAGGCTGGATTTGGGGTTCAATTATGTGGTTTCCAGGAAAAACATAAAGCAGTTGCTACCTTCTGATGAGACTCTATATGGAAATTCATCTCTGTATCCTGAGGCAAAGCTGGCACTTAAGCTAGCTGGCATGGTGACACTACAGGTTAACAAGTTATGCTGACTGGTGACGGGTACCCAAGTTTCAGCAGCTTCTGGGGGATTCACTTCTGGTGCAATTAAAATTCAGTCTGACAAAAAAACAAACTGAAAACTTTGTGAGATTTTTACCAATTCATGCTCTGACTTGTCTTTAGGTCATGTCTCTGGGGAAATCTTGAGAGCTGCACTGGGGGACAGGCTGCCTCTTGGAGGTGCACAAGGTTCTCCATCCCAGCTACTCCTCTCCCCCATACCAAAGTCCCCTCCAACCAAGTGCATACACATCTTCCCTGGCTGGTTACACTCAGTTGTAGTGAATAAGGTGATTAGCTGAAGAGTACTAAGAGATAGATGAGGGGCTGTCATATTTATTTATTTATTTATTTATTATTGGGGGGGTTGGGTGTAGAAGGTGGAAAAAAAAAAAATCACTGACAATACAATAACTCACAGATTACCTAAATGGGCACATTAAGTTTAAATGGTCTAAATGTCTCAAATCAAGGTACTCTTCCCCTCCAACCATCACCCAGCAATTCTCAAGTATGCACTAATGAAACCAGTGCTCTCTTGCACATTTCTGACCTTCAAGCAAAACCTAGTTCATGTTTTGGAACATTTCCTAACCTACCTCACCCTAGGTTTTCTGCATCTGCCAGTAGTCTTACAACTAATATTTGCATTATAACTAGGAGTTAACTGGTCTTACAAAATTCTATATATGGAAAGCACAAACAAATAGCATAAAAGGGTAGAACAAAACGTTCTTTGTCAAATGTAAGTTCAAGTTTGCACTCAGAAATACACAGAGATCTATAATAATAATATTTATCTATTATGTATCTAGTATCTTAGACATTTTACAATGAAACAAACAGATAAATTAATTCCCAAGATACAAGAGTAAAACAGTCCAAGCTAGTATAAAACCATAAATAAAATCAAGATATAATGCCAAGAGCTTTCTGGAATAGAGCTGGTTTTTATTTCAAAACAACTCAGGCTGTGTTGGTTCACAGGTCAAAAAGTCATATAGGCAAAAATACTGGCAACACATCAAGTGCTCTTAAATATGCCAACTGTCCCATTTCTTTCTTAGAGGGATAAATATTGATACAAAATATTTTTTTCATTTTAAGGCAAAGGGCAGCAAAAGGAACTGTAGGCCTATCTGAATAAGGAGATAAATCAATAAGCAGGTAAATGCTTGATGCTGGGAATGAGCACAAGGATTGGAGGGAAAGCAAATCTATTTGGGTTTCCCAAGCTTCAAACACTGCTATGTGAACAATCACCAAATACAGTTTTTCACATGGTTCACATGGATTCTAGAGAGAAAGCAAGGCAAGACAGGCAGCATAGGTCTGGTAGGATAAGGGAAAGATGCCTACCCTGAGGCTTTGGCAAGAAGAAAACCATCTGTGAGCTGAATGTGCTGCTTCTGTTCAAAGGATTAGACTCTTCCCTACATTTTAAATATATGGCATTTATGCTAAGAAAATACACTGACTCCACATTACCAGGGTTTTTTTTTTTAGCCAAATAGAAACTAACTTTCAAAGCTCAAAATTATCTTTATTAATTAGCCAAGGAAATAAGAGTATAAAGTCAGACATTAAAAAAGTCTACAAACAAGTTATTTAAAAGCCTGGAAAGCCATTTGTAAAGTTGAACTCCAGCTTTGCTGGAATTTCATGGCACTCTCTTGGCATATCACAGCTCCTTACATATTTGAGTTTTAGAGATGCTCTTCAGAGTTTTTCTGAAAAAGTAAGCAATTCTGTGGGCAAGAAGTGACACACAGTAATCTTCTTGCCAAGTAAAGCTGCTAGATAGACATGAGACCCTCCAAAAGATGAAATGCCTAATCAATGCAAAAGTTTAGGCATGACACAAACAATATTATCATGTTGGACATGTTCTGCGAAATAACAGTTGAGCAGGGGACAAAGGCACAGAATGTAGGAGAGAAAGACTGAAAGAATACCATCCTGGAGATACCCTGCCAGCATCTGCCAGAGGGACTCGAGCAATACCCAGTTTGGCTGGTGGCCAGCACCATCTGTGTATTATCTTACACTATATGGAAAAACGAAACAAACCGAGGGGCGTTATTTCTTGTCATACCAGGAGCTCCCCACTCCATCTCTGAGTTTGTGGAACACCTCCTTTCCAAACTTCCTCTGGAAGTCCCAGTGCAACAAAAAACATCAAGAAATAGAAAGTTCTCTTACCATTAGGTTGAAATCAGTTAATTGGACAACGATTTGTCAGTACATTTCAACTTCTGAAACTACAGAGATAAAAAAAATGCTTAAATCTGAAACACAGCTGTTTCTGCCTCTTATAAAAACACTAAAATTATGGATATCCTCTTACCTAAAAAGTACATCCATAAGTGGGTACTATCAATATGGTCAAATTGGATAACAGAGAAAACTACCAGTATACTAGGGGAAAGTGGTTTTTTTTCTAATTCTGTTGACCTCAATGCATGTTTTTTACTCTTTCAGTTCTTTTTTTTCAGCCAATGAAAAATGAAAAAAAACTAATTTTGCAGGAGACAGAAGTACCTTTTTGAAAGGAGGATTAATAAATAAGAAACAAATAATATATTTACTTGTTGGTAGGAGAATGAAAAATTGAATGGAATCAAGTCCAGTGTGTATTATGGCTTCATTTCTTTCTGAAATACTTGATGAAGGACATACATCACTTTATCAGAGCTATTAAATTTTGTCTGGTATTCAGCATACCTCTCAACCTCAGGAATTTGACATGCACACGAACATTTCGGAGATGTATTGAAGATTTCTGAAATGTCCTGAAAGACTCAAGGCTTTAACTTCATATTCACATCCATTGAAATAAAAATGTGTCCAAGAATTTCTTGCTTGGAAAGTGTAGCCCTTTATATGCTTCATTTGAAGGATCTTGTAGGACTTAATCCAACAAGGTAGTCAGAAAGCACTACAATGAAAGAGCAAACAGTATGCTCATCAAGTCATTTGTTCATTCAGCGGAAGAACCTCTGGTGGCTTACTTTGCCACAAAGTACAGAGGAACAAACTGTGTGGGGCATGTTTAAAGTGGTTGGTGCTTTCCATACACTGAGCATGCTACTGAGGTGCTTCTTCATTGGTATTTACAACGTGAAATTATTTGAACAGTTCATATTACTGAATTACTACTCACATTTGTTGGGCAGTAAATTACTTCCCTAGAAAATAGAGACAACTGAATGAAATTTGGCTTGGACAACCAGGTGCCATGAATGCTTTCAATGTCCATCTTGCAATATGCATGCAGGGAACTTTAATTAACATTTCCTGAATGCAGCTTCTATGGTATCTAGAGCCTTCAATTTCCTCCAAAGCCAAGAATTTAAAGTGCATTTCTTCCACATTGGCTGGAGGTGCACATAGATCATTGCCACTAGAGTCTGCCAGTTTTTCAATTTATATTGAGCAATTCTGCATTCCCAGTTTAGTAAGTGACTTCAGTAATCCTACTTATGAAAAACTGCTTCTCTGGGGAAGTTATATAAGGGAATCTGTACAACATCCTCCAGGTAGCAAGTCAGTATTAACCCTAAAAAACATATATACATGTATGTGTCCTTCTGTGTGTATGTATGTTTATGTGTTTATATATATTTTCATGGTCCTCATCAACAGTTCAAAAACAGTGCAAAGTCCACAAAGTCTGTGAAATAATTCCTCTGTGTGCCACATGCAGACTTCAGGTAAGCTAGTGGAATTATTCCAAAGATTTTAAATGCGTCCACTTGCAAATTATATGTTGAAATCTGAATCACAGTCTCATAAGATTTAATAATTACACACAGTGACAAAACTCCAAGGATTGTAGGTATTATCACAGATCCTCTAGCAAGATCATACCTAGATACTCTTACAGAACAAGAATACATGGTAAGAAGTTCACATATAAGTAACTTTACACATCTGCCATAATGCAGTTCAGCACATATGGAGGAAGAAATTACCTATCTGTAAAGTAGAGCAATGCGGTCACTGCCACTTTTTAGTTACCAGTTCAAATGAAAAAGCTGAGCAAGTTAATACATGAACTTCTCCTGACAACCAATATAAAACTGATTATACTGTGTCAATTCCAAAATGCAGATTAGACACTCTTATTGCAGTTCTTTGCCTGTGACATTTTATCCATTTTTTTAATCTTCTCTTAAAACCTTATCTCAAGATTCAAATCTTGTGCCATTTCTTGTCCTTCTCACAATCTCTTGCCCTAGAGTAGGGTTTTTTAATCCTTCTTTCTTTCTGTGAAAAACACCACTTTACCTGATTCACTCTGACCTTTCAGTGTTCCTCATTTACTTGGATGGACAATTTCCTTCCCTACTCATCTGTCTTTTTAGCAGACTATGAGAAAGAACTGGAAACAGCAAGACCTTAAGGGTTGCCAACACTTAAAATGTTAATGTGTTGTTTTCTTCCTAGGGGCTAGGTAGGATGGCTGACATCATTATGATTGCCACAACACCAAAACTGTGCAGTCCTGATTCCCTGCTAACCAAGATTCCCAGAAAAATCCCCAAGATGTAGTATTCAAAAGTTCCAACATTTCCTGTTACAAATAAGATACTCTGGTAACCGTAAGATCAGCACAAAAAGGGAAACTCAGTATTAATCAAAAGGCATTCAACTCTGATGGCATTTCTGATGCCATCAGCAAAGGCACAGAAAATGTAGATTGTCAGAAAATGAAACCAAAGCAAATTAAAGATTTGTAGCATTTCTATATGTAATAAAATAAGTAAATTAAAACTTCATAAGCCACTTTTAATGGCCTGTGAAAAAATAATCTAAGGAAACCATAATATCTTACTTTCTCAACACTGAAAAATTCTCTCTTCCAACATTATATTCAACATGAGGAACTAAATACACAGAACTTGTCCTGGTTTGGGTTGCTAGATTATTAAGGCAGGTAAATGGTGCAGTAATTAAGAGCCAGACTTTGCCTCTAGATAACAAGAAGCAACTCCCAGTGAAGCACATAAGAACCTTTGTGAATATGAAATTAGTATACCAGAGAAAAGTAAAATGCATGTTAACGGAAGACAGAGGAGCACTTATTCTAAGGAGTTTACTGCGGGCAAGACAAATGCTTAGCAACATGCGTGGCAGTCCTGTTGATTTCAGGGACCATTAGTTGAATCTGAGAAATATGTTTGGTCAAAAACCACCTGGGAAGGAAAATAAGAAGTTTTGTAAACTACGTATTTAGTTTAGTTGAATATATGCACCATGAAATAAGGACTTTTGCCTGTCTTAAATAACAAAGCTTATCAGTACAGTCTTTTCTAAATCTCTTTTACCCGGCTCCTTCTTTTAGGATGCTCTGTAGGGGTCTGCAAGATGCTAGGCCTGCTGCATAGAAGATTGATCAGCAAGGCAGGTACAGCAGCATAATGTACACCCCATAACCATCACCTTCCTCCCTGAAGCTGATTATTCAGGAAAGAGCCCATAGCTCTTTTTTGTATTAAAAAATAGACACCTTTGACATGATTCTTTCTGTAACTGCCTTTCCACAAGAAAAAAAGTTTTTTCATAAAGAAGCTTGTAATTAAAATCCTTCTGAATTTTGTTTAGATATTGAAATTACAGTATTAATATTTCACCAAGATCAGCTTTAAAAGCCAAAATAAACCCTAAGAAAATATGCTAAAAGTTTAACCACTATAGTTATATGCCTTAAGGCATTTATAAATACTTATAACATCTAAATATTTACCATTAAATTCTAAATTTTAAAAACTTGTTTTACTGTCTCTTAAATGTACACTTCCTATTTTCCTATTAAGTGGATCAATAATATAGTCCAAGATTTTTCAAATATGTATGTATTTGCTCTATGTGACTGCTGAAATTAAAGCAAAAATTTTTTTTCACTCAGATTTTTCTGGTTACTAATATCTTAACAAAATATTTTAGCTTTTGTCAGGCGCAATTTAAAGCTTCTAAAAGACTTTCAGAAAATGGATGTTTTCTGACATGCAGCCATACTTTAAGGATTTCTAGACAGGAAACAAACTCAGGAACATGGAATCAGTAGTCACTTTAGCCCTTGGGGACTAGGGGCTAGTGTATGTGGCCACCTCCTTGTTGTACAGCCCACTAAGGGAGATCCTGCACTGTAGCACAGGCAGTGTACTCCTTGTTACCATCGAGTTTTGCTGATCATAGCACTGCAAACAAGAATCCAATTAAGCCATTAATATCACTTCTTTCAGAAATCCTTATTTGCCTTTGAAAATAAATTGAGAGTTCACTCAGCATCATTAATTTTCTATCCTCTGCTGCTAAATAAATGTGGCGTAGTGGAGGCTTACCCTTCTCAGCCTACTGAAACTCTTGCTAAGAGAAGTATGAGACTTTATCTCAATTCATCTCATCTGACGGTGAAACTAATGACAGCTGGCAGTATGAACATCTAACAGATATCATCCCTTATCATTCAGCTTTTCGACCTCAGGTGAGGACTGTTAAATAATAAGTTTCTCCATCTAATGAGCCTCATTATCAGTGATGCAAGATGCAGGAGGAATATAAAAAAAATGAATGCAGGCACTGTCGTGTCAGGAGATGGACTTTACAGAGTACTAACTCTACATGCAGAGCTAAAAATCTCTCATGAAATTAAAATACTTCCCTCCTTAGCTCAAGTCACATCATATGATGGACCAATAGTGAATAGTATCACAAAGCAGAAGTGAAAAGCTTCATGATCTAACCCTGCCTGCTCAGACAGACTAACTGTGGTGGTAGGTGCTGCTGTGAAAGCAGCAGAGCAGTGCGAGCATGAGACAGAGCAGTGGGACTGATACCGTATCTACAGACTTCAACAGGATTTCCAGGGTGTTTCTACTTTGGGATTATTTTAATTCCAAGTTCCTGCAGAGCCAGACCCTTCTTCACTCAGAGCTCAACCAAAAGCTGTTAATAGTAAGTTTCTGCAGTTGGTGTTGAAAGATGTGCACCACAGTGTTGAGTGTGCCACTGAACAGGAAAGGGAGAAGAGGGGAGAAGAGACACCAACAGATGATTTCTGGAGCATTTATTCAGGATGCAAAATATGTACTAACACCTCAAGAAACGGAGACCCACAATTTCTGCTTCCAAAAGCTATACCTGCACAACAGAGGGAGAACCCCCCTGACAGACCCCAGCCCCATCTGGCCTGGGACAGAACCCCTTGGGTCCACGATGAGTTATTGGTTCATCCCAGCTCCCTCACTGAGGGCCACCAGCCCTCCTGATGATGGTGACGAAGGGACAAGGATTTTGGCACTTGCTGCCAGGGTAAGGGCTGTCCATGCCAGCTGCTACTATGTTAGGCAGGGAGCAGCCATGTCTGAGGAGCTAGTGGTAGCCTGCAGTGAGTCCCATAGCCTGAGACGGTCCCTGTTGCTGCCAAGGCTGAATTGTACTCATCTAATGCCTCATATGTGCCAGGCATTGCACAGGGAATCCAACAATTTCAATTCTACTAGAAGCTGGGGAGAACAGAGAGAGGCTTAAACACAGATGCTCTTCCAAATGTAACCCAACAGGCTCACCTATAACAAAGGGAGTAAAAACACAGAAACAGCAGTGGAGGAATATTGATGGCAATAGAAACCATATAGCAGGGGGTATAAGGATGCAATTAAAAAGAAGAATCTTTCATGATGTATTTTCTGATATCTTCAAAATACAAGCTGATCTGTAAGGGTGGTAATTAGAGTTCTGACACTGGGAGGATGAGAGATCTGGAACACACATGGGACAGACTCCTGAGACTCAAACACTCATCCTAATTAAAATCTATTATTATAAATCAGTATTGCCTTTTTCCTTTCTTCAAAGTTACATTAATTTGATAAAACAAGCAGCAGAATTTTGAATGTTAATCAAAGAGAGAACAGTTTCACAGGACAGATCTTTAAAATTCTCCCTCTTGTACTTTCACAGAGAAGACTGGAGCTGAAAAAAAAAAAGAAAAGAAATGTTTTTTCTATTATTGCTGAACTAGAAATAGGCAGCTAATCAAAAGAAGATGCAGTAAAAACAAAAATACACAAAATCCCATGTCTGCTATCTCAATAACGTATCAGAAAAATCCTCTTCATTTCTGTGTAACAAGACAGCATCATTTAAAACATGACGGTAAATTTTCAAAGCAGCAAGGTCATCTGACTGTAGAGATTCTATTGACCCTACACTGGCCATATAGCTAAATCTCCAAGTGAATCTTTGATGACATATCCTTAAAGAAGATTAAAGGTGTCAGCTGATTTTGGTGTTAAAGATGTGCACTGTCTTGTGGAAAACCACATAGCAATAAAAATTCATTTTCATAAATAATAAAAGCAAAAGTAACATCCATCTTCCTTTCACCTTCCTTTCTGTGCACCAGGAGTTTCTATGGGAAGAAGAGGAAGTTCTCTTTTTAGTTACACACACCAAAGCCTAACTTTACCACTCTGACCAACTTTCTATATAAGATCTGAAATGAGGTTTTGTACCTAATATGCAGCTATGATTAAATACCATATACAAGATAACTGATGTGCACTGCTTTAGCTTACAGGTACTGCAATCCTGCCAGACCACATTACTGGGCTTACTTCCACTCATTTGCTCATGTATGGTACATGTAGGTTACAACAATGCATGAACAAAAGGGAGGTTGCTCTTTGAAAGAAGACAGATATGGTCCATAGGTGAGCTGTTATTAAGCACTGAAATCAAAGGCAATTGACATATAGTAATGATTTCCTCAGAAAAAAAAAAAATGCATAGAAAAAAAAAAAAGCAACAAATAATGAAAGACATGGTCTTCTGGGTTTTTCACTACCTGTAGGGGATTACATCTGATAGCCTGTAAATATCCCATCATTAGCTTTTCACAAACACAGTTCTGCACAACTGCTTTCAAATCATTACAGGGAACTGTGTAAATATTTTCTTCAGCATGAGTTTTTTAGTCCGCTTCAGGCTTCTGAATTTTACTTCAAATTTTTACCTTAAAAAATCATGAAGAACACTAATTTTCCACTTCCAAAGGTTTCCTGGTCTCAATTGGAACCATATAACCAAAAATAAAACTTTGCCAAGCTTTATAACTTGCAAATACTTTCAGCTGTGTGGGTTGTGATGCAGGATTTTGTTCATGCATTGTTTCAAGGTTTTTGTGTCAAAGCATTATGTGGTTCAGTTAAATACAGCATAAAAAACTTCCACTCATTGTCCAATTTGAACCAATGGGACCCAAGAACAGTCCTGTAATTTGAAAAAGTTTATCTGCTTTTTTTTTTTTTTTTGAGAAATCTCTACTGATTACAGAGTAATGGTAATTTATACTTGCCTTTTTCCTTTAGACCAGAGATACTTATAATAAAGTGCTAGAGAAAATACTGATTGATCACCTTTCTAGAAGGTACACTCTCTAGTTTTCTCCAGCCTAGTTTTTTCACTCATGTTTCAGGTACATTCAACCCTATTCTGAAAGAAAATTCAACTCGAGGACCCAGATTCTAAATAGCAAGCACTAAGTATTATGCTTTCACAGATTAAAAATAAGCAAATAAAGGGAAGGTGTCAAAATGGCAGCAAACAGCACATTTACATGTCGGCCTGCTACAAAATTGTAATAGTAAACAAATATTAAAAGTGGTGCAGAAGCTGCAGCCTTCTTTCCTTCACATAAGGGCTGCTAAATTACTACACTGCCCAATCTTGAAAACTGTTAAATAGAACTTCAAACTAAAAATAAGTGCTGCCAGAAACACTGAATTTTGGAAATGAAAATGAGCCCAATGTGTAAAGACATTTTCAAACCCTCCCACAGCTCCCAGCAGCTCTGCAGGCCTAGTCCCCAGTTACCCTCTCTGGCTGCATCTGCACCCCCTGCTCTCTCCCCTTCCTCCTGCCCCACAAGAGGACATGCCCCACTCTTCTTCCCCCTTCTCTCCTGCCCTGCCACCACTGCCCTCTTGTCCATTGCAAACCTGGCACAGAGAGCCTTGAAGAGGGTAGGTAGAGGAAGAAAGTGGATATCAAGACCCATGTTCAAGCAAGGGGTGGAAAGCAGCTGGGTGGAGACTATCCTCAGGTGTGCAGATGGGGAGCAGGGGGTGTCCACAGGGGAAGGAGCTGCCTGATATGGGCACCAACTGGGACAGCTAGGGCAGTGATTCTGCAATTCTGTGACTTTTGGGAGAAGATGGGGCAGGAGGTTTCCAACCATACACTTTTACTTGTTTTCACTCATAGACCTGTTTGTTTCCTTCCAAATCTGTCACCCCTCTAGGGGCAGGTGGGAGCAGGAAAGTGTGTTAGGGACACCATTTTGTTTGCTCAGCTGCATACCAGGGTATGATACTTTTCAAATCTCAGTGGTGTCATTTGCAAGATATTACTTGTTTTTGAAACAAATGGGAAGCTCCTCTACAGGTTGTGATATCAACATTACGGATTTATTTTTTAACTAAATAATTATATTTGGTTTACATGACAAGGTTTTTGTAGTGCTACCAAACCCTTACCATGTAAATCCACTACAAAAGTAAACATTGCCTGGTTTTTAGAAGGGAAAACTCTGCCTGGAGGTTTAGACTTTTCCCCTCCAGGTAAGCATTGTATTGCATACAGCTTTTGCTGTCTGTACTCCACAGACCATGTGTTGGCTGATGCTGGTATCTCTACAATGAAGATTTCACATTTAACTAGGACCGTTAACCAAAGTGGGTATTAGGTCTCCAGGAACTATTTCTATTGTCACAGTTTTGTCAGTGGAGGAACTGACAAGCAGCAGACCTGAGGCTAAGGTAATGCAGGAAACAGCTCACTAGTTTAAGACATGCAGAAAGAGGGACTGAAGCCCAGAAGAACTGTCTGAAAATAGCCATTGCCTCATGAGGGCATGAAGAAGAACAACAGCTATTTCTGCATGCATGGACAAGGACAGCTGCTTTTGGGCCTCTCAATTAGCAAAATCTTGCCCCTTTTTGCAGCCTTTTCTTCATTTAGCAGGTACCAGCAAGAGAAACCAACTGACATACTTGCTACTGATGCATGTTTCATTAAAGCCATTGGGGTTACAGTAGCCACTGCCTTGCAGTGACTGTGATTTGGAGCACCCTGTGGTGCTCCTAGGCTCTTCCTGGAGAGACCTCCTCTCGTCTCTGCAGCTTTTGATCCCTTGGCAGACCTGCATATGAATCAGCCATTTTCTGTCCTCTTCAGCACAGAGGTTTGGAGATCCTTAGTTTGCCTCAACCATGAGTGCCAACAGTTCCCATTACCATACATATGCACATTATACATCCTTTACATTCAAAGCATGGATACCAGGGTCACCTTCTCTGACCAGAATTCAAACCACATTATTTCCATCTTTAAACCTCCAAAACAGGAAATTACTTAAACACATGAAAAGCGTGCTTAAGCCCAGCACTTTTTAAGTTCATTTCCATGAAGTTCATGGTAGTTCAGCTTGTGTCTGATGACTTTGCAGAGACAAGGTCTAAAACTTCCCATAAACATCTTCTATTTTACAAATTGAGTCCAAGCACCATTTGGGTTTAGAATTAATTCCTCAGTATATTAAATACATTTTTTATACTGCCAGTGATTTCGACAGAATGAATATTTGGGGCTTTGTTTCTAAGTTTTGTACTTAAGAGAGAATTTTTTTTTTTTTTCCCCTTTCCTAACTAAAGGATAGGAAGCAAAGTACAGCTTCTGATATTATCACTCATAGTCCACAGCCACTATGTCAGAACATGACAGAAGTAAGCTATATGATACTCATGTTAAAATAGGGGTCAACTCAAAAAAAGTCAGCTTTTCCACACAGTAGGTTGTCACAGTTTGTTTGCCACTACCTTTCTTTTTTGAGAGTAGTAGGAATAGTATAGGGCTGTGTATATTGTACTGGTCAGTAAACCCTTGGTAGCGTTGGGGTGTGAATTTCACTTACTGTTTCACAAACAAAACCTCATCTCAGAGCTACTAATCCAATATTCCAGGCCTCAGTTCATAAAAGGATTAGAATCTCAATGTTAACTCTTCCTAAAGTGTTTCCATCTGTGAATCTCTGCTTGTGGATAATGCCAGTTTCTACTACTGTACTCTGGCAACTACAGTTCTAATTTCTGCAGTTCCAACTTTTCAATGTTTTAAAGATTAATTTGAAGCATTAACAGAAGAGTTTACAATTAATATGTGGCAGAGGCAAAAAGTGAAGTGAAGCACATCCCTAAAAAGAAAACATTTATAAAATGGTGTATACACCATCACTTGGGCATGCTGAGTCTCAAAAGTAATGCAAAGAGATGGAGTTTGTTTTCCTTTCCTTCTGCAAAACTACAATGAAGTGATAATGACCTCAGGAGTGTACATGTGTGTTTATTCCATCTTTGGCCCATTTGATGTGGTTTTGGCCTGAGGAAAAGCGAAAGGCGAAATGTATTTTAAGTGGGCTAAAACCAAGATAAACACACATCCCTGAGATCATTATTTCCATTAGGTGACAGCTTGCATAAAATATCAAAAGCATTGTAAAAACAGTGTAAACTTAAAAAAAATATATTCTTTCATAGGTCAGCACATCTTTTAGAAAGTGTACACTGTTTCGAAGCGATTGTTTCTTCTATTGTCAAAGTTCCTTCTTCAGAAACAGAGAAATCAAAGTTTATTTGGACTTTGGCTATGCATGACATAGTCTGGGCTTTGTAAATCCTACACATAGCACTGTAAAATACAAACAGTGTATCCGAGCAGTAATCATGCTCATCATGCACATAAGAACTGTGTACATAGAAGTATCTATCAATGACATTACAACTTCAAAGATTTTATCCACACGAGAAAGATTGTCAATGCTTTAGAGATCATGCTAGGACCTGATTACAGCTACAAAATTTAATAAGGTTTGTTCCTGATGTGGACAAAATCCACACTTGTAACTAAGGAAATTATATTAGTGCAGTTTTGTGTTGCTTTTTGGTACATACTTTTTTTGTGGGTGACAATAAGCAAGACAAAAAAGCTGTTTGAAAAACACAATTCTTCCTCCTCAGGTGAGTCAGAGGAGCAGGGAGCTCTTCCCTGGTGTCAGTGCCCAAGCTTCCTTCTGCAGCTTTGCACTGTACTGGTGAAGTTTGTCAAAAGAGGGCTTGTCAAAATCACCCCCCCAACTTTTTCTACTCAGCTCCCCCAGATACAAAATTGGCATGCTTTCTATTGCTTGCTCTTGGCCTACTCTGTCCTGCTGATGCTCCTAGACTGGTTTTGTGGATCAGAGTTTCAAAAATATTTTCCACACAAAAGGTTAGTATTGGAAAGATTCACTTTTGGATAAAAATAACACACACACAAAAGGATAATTATTTTTCTCCCCTTCTTTTTAAAGCCCTAATTCTGCATACCCTATATTTACCACAAGCTTTTTTATTTTTTTTTCTGGTTTTCTACACTCTGAAAATCAAAAGGGAACCCAAAATCTTACATTTATTTTCTCAAAATAGTTTTGCTGAATCCGGGGTTGAAATAAGTGCTGCAAGTATTTCACAGTTCCCAGCAACTGAAACAATTTGGGAGGCATTGTGCCTTCAAGATGTCAATTGTACCACAGTTAATTTACAACTTCTCTTTCCCAGCCATTCAGAATAGAAAAAGTGAAAAGCTGAGGCTTTTATCAATAAGCATGTCACAAGACAAAAGCATGGTTGAGCCTAAATCCACACCTGGGCTTAATCTATTTTCAGTCTGCTCCTTTCTCCTTAGTCCTGTTAGACTTAATGCTATCCGCAGCGTTTCTTTTCTGTAATATTATCACCTCACTGTTGTTTTAGGAAAATGCAGTAATTTTTTAACCTTCACTAAGTGATGTATGTAAGACCTTTCTCCAGAGGAGGCAGAAAAACAAGGACAGCTTCTGACAATACCATCACTTTTTCTTCTAACACAGTTTTCCTAAAATTAGCTTTTTGGTATATGTTTAGTAAATTTGCTTGCAATAGACTGGAGGGAAGTAAACCATTTCAGCTAAGACTACACTTCCTTTTCTTTGGATCAATCACCCTTTTGAAGATAATCTAATACCACCACATCATACTCTTAGTAACACAGCTCTTTTTTACCTTAGATAAGTGACTTCTTTACTTGCATTAAATATATGGACTGATTTGCATAATGACCAAAATGCTGTGCTTTTGTATTCCTATGCAAGTAGAGAATATAAAAGCATTGTTATGAGTAAAATACAGGGTTGGGTTCTAGGAGGAATTGTAGGATTCAGATTGGAGAATTATGTGAGTGATTTAACAATATGACAAGCATTGCTTACATGACCTTAAAAGGCTTAGAGCTGATTTCAATTTTGTTATTCCAGGAGAAATTTCTTCCATTATTCTTTGTTACAATCTTCTGAACTCTTATTAGCCTCAGTATATCAACATTCACACTGAACTGGAATGATTTTTATGTAAATCTGCTCTCATTGCTTCATTTATATAAATGCAGTTGGATCCCTGTTCAAAGTAAGCAACAATTACAGTGTCCATTTCCATTTTATGTACAGTTCAGCCTCCTCTGCTATGTAGTTACAAACAACAGTATGTTACTGCTCCATTACTAAGATACTGGCCCTGGCAAAGAAACGTTGGGGGCCAGATGTGTCCAGTTGAAATGAAATGGTGAGCTATGGCTCAGGATTTTCCTTCCACTACCTTCCTACCACTTTGGATAACTGGCACTCTTACTGTCACTGATGTTTATGAGGGTCACGATTTAATCTGTGGGCTTGCTTGGCTGGTTCTTGGTTCTGCCATCAAATGTTCCTCTTGCTGGTGAATGGAAGGAACTAACAGCTGCCTGCCAATTGTCTTGGCAGTAACAAGTAGATCTACTAAATGGAAAATGCTAAGAGGGAAAAAAAAAAGAGAGAAATAAGGAAAAAAAGAGAAGGAAGTAATTGAGTAGGGAATGTCATGCTTGGGGTGGACAGTGAAAAATGGGACAAATAGAACAGGGACAAAAAATACTAAAGCAAATTTCATCTCTTACACTAGAGAAAGTCCATTGACTTCAGTGGAGTTACTGTCACTTCTGTCCAGACATTTGTTTTCAAAAAAAACAAGAAGAGGTTCACAATAAAAATGGTAGTGGAAGAATGGACATTGAGTTCAGAAAGGAAAAGGAAATCCTGAGATGGTATAAAAAAGAACCCAAACACTACTCACTGGTACAAAATGCTGTTTCCCTCTCTCATGCTCTCTCCATGCTCTCTTTAAACTAACTACATCCAAGCAATATCCCCTCTTCAATTTGGGTTTGTTTGTGGGTTGGTTTTTTTTTTAATCTCCCCAACATTGCATAGGCACCTCTGTACATCAAAATACTACAAACATGAAAAAAATAACTTTCCTAAAGAGGAAGTGGAGGAAACAAGATTCACAATGTTGTTGAGTATACACTGCTTTATTTAGGACAGGAATGGAAGTAGTGAGCCTACTTTTGCTAGCAGTTGCACATTTTTTAGGTGTTTGCATCTGTAGTATTTTGGTTGCTAGGATTCCTGACCCCCTTCCCCTCACTTCTCCCTCTCCCCCCAGTACTTATGAAACGACACTGAAAAGAAGGGAGGAGAGATGGCTTTGGAGCTTCACTCTTATTGTCCATTCTCTTCTTTACATGTCTAGTTCTCCCAGAACGGTAAAAGCCAGGCACACTTTTTTCTTCCTGAAACAGTCCCATTCTGTGCATTTCCAGTGTTATCTGTAGTTTTGCTTTTATTAGTGTTCCTTTAATTTCTCCATTTCTTTTTACAGTCTGATCTTTATAGCATCTTCCTCTGATTTTTTTTTTTTAATTTATTAAAAAAACCAAACCAAACAAACAAACAAAAAACCACGTACAATTGTGTTTAAACTTCACCCTTTTCTCTCTCTCTTTAATTTTTTTTTTTAAGAAAGGGCTAAAATATGCAGGGAGGAATAAAAACGCCTTTGAATAAAAGGCCAATTACACTTATATAACATTACATTTCCTGCATTGAATTTGCATACGGCATCAATAGTTTTCAGAAGACTTCCAAGAAATAACAAAGAAAAGAACAAGAACAGTCTATGCCAAGAACATCCCTAAAGAAAAAAAACAGCCATTCTTTTTGAATACTAAGAAAACAGTGTTTTACTGCTCAGAGCTCACGATATCCTCCCTTCATTAGAGAAATATCTGCAAGCTGTAAAATATCTTCCCTGGCAGAGGATTCACAAATCACAACAATTACCTGCTTCTTTGGGATATTGAATCAGCTAATTACCCACCAAAGTTTGGATCGGACATCTGCTACCTGCCTTATTTTAGTATCCACCACAGCGTGCTTCTTGGCAAAGGTTTTGAGCTTTTCCCCTCACCCACCTCTCAATGGGAAAATGGGAAGTTATTTGGATGCCATCACTAACCATCAAGTAAATTTAGGATGGTCTGGCCTACAGTAGCTGATCCCTGGATGACCGATAGGATTTCTCCATGCTTCAGGCCAAAATGGGTATTAACGCAGGTGGAAGAAAAGTAAATGAGAGGGAAAAAAAAAAGGGGGGGGGAGAAGAGGTGGAGAAATAGTCAGACTTCTAGTGGGCTGAAAAATAAATAACGGGTAGCCCCTAATGTAATATGTATTACAGTTTGGCAAGCACTAGGGATGAATCACAACATCTGGCATCCTAGGTGTTACTGTTTACCTAAACTACCAATAGCATCTGTTTAAGCAAGTCCTGCCAGTACCATTGCCTAGTATCATCTTTTACGTTAGAAAACCAGTGTAAAAATGTTATACAAGGCTCTGTTAAAAGCCCACTTTTAAAACTCTGTGCCAGAACCTCCTCCCCAAGGAGAAAACACAGCCATGTGTAGGCAAGGGGCACTCCCACTGAAATCATAGGAAGTTCCACCCACTGAAATGAAAGATGAATTTGCCCCAGTAATAAATATTGCTTCTGTTTAAGATAACTAGCTATATGTGCAGAGCCAATGACTCATGGCAACACCAGGATAGAATCCCAGGCATCCTGACTGTGACACATGGACCTTGGTACAGACACCCATGATATATACAGCAAACAACATTCCCTGCCTGCTTGCCATTTCAGCATACCAAGTTTAACACTCCATCTGTATTGATAAGCTAAATTTAAATATAATTATTAAATTTTAAATTGTAGTATAAAAAGGAGGCCGGTTTCTTTACAAGAAGACCATGTCCACCATAAAAACTATTACTCCCATTCAGAAGGATGAGCGTGGGACCTGACTACAACTCTAGCTTCCAAGATACTAGGAAATAGAGGACAATGAAATAAAAATGGATAATTTGCCCTGACAGAAGAATTAAGACAAGAATGGCATGGGTCTAATGTTACAAAAGATCAAGGCAAAACACTGACTATATTGCTGAGACTGACATGGTCTGCTTTTGCATTTCACTGAAACTCATGTTTACATTAAACGAAGACTCAAAACTGTGCTTTCAGCTCCAGAGGTCTCCAGCTGAATTTTTTTTTGTAAGTTCAGCCATTTCTTATTAGCCAGAAGGAAAATGATAGATCCTATTTTGAAGTCCTGGAAAGACTTCATCAATTACCTGGCCACCCACTAGGCTCAGCAGATAGCAAGTATCCGTTCAACTAGGAAATACACAGAGTTACTTTCATAACTTCTAAGCATATTCCTACATATTTTGCAACTTACATTGCAAAACATGTTCTAGGATTACCCCTAATGAAGTAACTGTGAAAGACATCACAAGCTCTTAAAAAGAAAGAGGGTGGTGGGGAGGAACAACCAACCAAGAGAGGATGCGTCATTCTACTGCACATTGAAAACCTCTGAAACCACTAGCTCTGCATAGTCAACTCTGCTGCTGCACAGCTGTGAACAAGTCACTGTTTTTCTCATATGGCTTCTCTTTTCCACACAAAATTACTATGGGAAATGAATTTACACGTGGGTCACTCCTGGGATCAAGGTCTACCCTGACTTGAAGTCTGCATGGTATGACACTTAATACAGTGTCACACTCCATAGCACTGCATCAACAGTCTCTGAAAAAAATTGCAAAATACATACAATGTTAGGTCTAGAGGTGAACTATGGCTATTTAAATGTAAGTATTTTCACCTTCAGGAATAATTACAAAATTGCTGATTCAAGACACAATATTGAACATTGCAGCTGGAACTGTTGGATTTTGTCTGCGCGTGAGTGAACTGATAAGTGTCTTTCAGCCTAAAGCAAATGAAAGAGAGTGAGAGGACATGTTCCAGGCTCACAAAACCCAAATTATCTCACTAAAGGGAAGTAATTAATCTAAAGAGTATCCTATGCAAGGCCTTGATTTTTTTCTGCTGAAAACTTTTTAAGTACAGACATACATTATCATAACAAAGTTTTGTGGCATGTTGAAAATGTAGGGAACACGTTAAAAAATTGAATTTGATAATGTAAACTACAAGGATTACTGTACCAATTGTATTATTCATGTGCATATTTAATTTAGTAAAAATGAATTGAACCTCAGTTTATTTGTCGCTGCCACAAAATTCCCATTTTACCACAGGATTCCCCGGAGTGTTGCAACAACAAGAGGGCCTTGATGCAGAATTTAGATCTAGGCAACACACAGCACACAGTACATGAAGTGCAAACCAAGAGCAGGTAACAAAGTGGATTCTTTGTCCATTTACACCACATTATGGAAGTTAACAACACTGCACACAGCCATACCTGCCTGAATCAAAAACCAGGCCAATTAACATAATTTAAGACTCTTTAATTTTTAAATGTAGCAACCAGTGATAAGCAAATCTATAGGGACCAGAGATGGCTTTAGGTGTGGAATATAAACTAGGAGTGGAGTTATTTATCCAGAGCTCACCCACTTTATTTGAGCGTCCTCCTATTCTTGATTAATTTTGCATTTAGCTGAAGCTACTATTGTTGAGAGTCATGAAACACTCTTCCTACAGTAACCACAGCAATGAGCAAAGCACTATATTTGTCATAAGAGTTTCTCAAGATCTGTGGGAAGGTACCTGCATTCAGACAGAGATTTAAGTCAATGAAGAAACATTTGCTGTCCTTTCACCAAGTAAACATTAAGCATTGAACCCTAGTTGTCCCCTCTTGCACACCTTCACAGACTATTTCTGAGGTCCAATTACAGCACAAAAAGCAAAAATGGTCTTCATTCCATGCACAAGTAAATCACACAATTTCATGCCCCTTCCACTCTTTCCCATCCCCATTCTCAAAGCAGAATTTCCTTCTCCAGATGCTCAGAAAAGACAAATGTTCCTTCACCCCATGTCACTCCTGTGGACCCATCTCCTGCTGAGGGGTTGAACAGCAGCCCCCCACAGCCCCAGACCATGCTTTTGCCCTGGGGGTGAGGGTCTGCAGCAGGTCTGCAGAAATGTTTTAATTGCCAGACAGTATTAAGAATAAAAGTTAAAGAATAAGAAAGAAAAAAACACTAGAGAGGGTGATTTTTCTTAACATATATAGTTATTTGTCCCTCAGCTTGAGAGGACTTTTGCATATTTCAAAGACAGAAAGACTAACAGACAATACATACAGGCATTTACCCAGTCTTTGTGTTTTACAGATGATACAAAAATTTTTATACAGCAATAGAAGAATCCTCCTCACTCAAAAAGACATACAGATGGACAGAAAAGGACAGACAGATAATGAAAGTAGGACAGAACAACACTCCTTCTTGCATGAGAAAAGCTGGAAAAAACAATTTTATTGCTCCTTTTAATCCTGGATGATTACTGAAAAAAAAAGAGTCAGCTAAGTACTAATCTTCTCTTGGATCTGAGGAACTAAGAAATATGACTTATGAACATTTATCCTTCACTAACAAAAACATAAAAGAGAAGATTAATAAAAATTAGCCCTAACCTGCTGTTCAACCATAGCTGTCACTTCAGGGGCTGACCACAGTCTCTTTAAAACATAGAGATGACTGGTTCAAGATTCTAGTCCTGAATCTGGAGATTGGTTGCATTTTAAACAATCATTAGTAAAGAACTAAAGGTGTGCATTACCAGATGGAGATGAGGTGGAGCAGGAGAGCTCAGTAAAGCCTTTGGGTTTCAAATGGCCTTTTCCTGCACAACACAGGGCTCTGAAGAAAGAGATGGCCAGTGTGGAGGTCTGTGTATGTTTCATCTACTCTGCTGCCCTAGCATAACCACATTGGGTTGCAAAAAGAGGCTGCCTTTCAGTCATGGAAGCAGGCTTATTATCTCTGTTGCACAACATAGGCAGTTTAAGGTTAATCTGGCTCTGGATCCTGCTCTTCATCTTAGATGGTGTCAGGCAAATCAGCTTGAAAATATTTCTAGGTGTCCAGACTGAGACAACTGACTCAAGTTCAGGATGCAGGCAATCAGCAACCTAGTATTTGCAGCCTCTTTGCCAACACTGGTAGATATCTCTACACAGATGTTTTGTCAACTCTAAATTAGTATCAAATGCTTAATTCTTTCATAAGAACATTTGAAATCCTCCACGACTGATTTAGGTTTTAAATGGCTTGAATTTTTTCAGTGAAAGGAGCTGTAGAGATGTTGATCATGTTCCTTGCCTCAGCTGTCCAGTTTAATTCACCAGCCCTAATTCCTCCATAAAACTCTAAAATGCTTATTCTTCTTCACATATTTCTAACAACAAAGCATCAGGGTCCTTAAGCACATGACAAACGGTGCATGGAACAGAGCCTACATTCAGCAGTAATGAGAGAGCAAGAAATGCCAGCATCAGTTGAAATGGCAAGTCACCACAAACCATGATAGTTTGTCTATTCAAGGCACTGATGAGACTGATCCTACAATAACCATTTCAGTTTGGGGTGCCTGACATCAGAAAGAGGTCCCAGAAGAGGAGAGTCTGCGTTTTGACATGATGTGAAAGGAAGGAAATGTAAGTGAGAATATAATAAACAAGGATGGGAATGTTTATTTACGGGCTGGAGTCTGAAAAAGTCAAGATGAGAGTAATGGGAATAGTTTAGCAGCCGCAAGGGGTGAACTAGCAGCAATATGATAAAAATAAGCAAAGGAAAAGTTTAGTCTGAATGGGAGGAAATATTTCTTAATGTCAAGGTATGTTAGGCTGTGAAATAGCCTCCCCAGAGACACTTCAATTGCTTGAGTAATTTAAAACTCGATGAGACAAAGCACTTGAGAATTCACTGGGGGAACAGTCATGCCCTGCCATTATCTAATAGGATCTAACTTGTATGATTCAACAGACGTTAATTGGCACTAGGGTGTGAATCAAAATAAAATACAGTCCCTAAGTGTTACCAGACGTCACAGTGATCAGTTTCCCTGTTACTGCTTTTCAGCAAAATTAATGAAAGTAACAATAACTTCAGAGTCTTGAGTGTCATGATCAGTTACACCAAATCTACGTCATGCTAAGAAATATGTTTAGTGTAATACCACTCTCGTATGTTACGCTGACAGCTAAGATCTGTAGCACCTACAAAAGTGCCTTTCAGTTGAGATGCTCCTAGTGCTCCACAGGGAGTAACTGAATCATAGAGTGAAGAATCTGGGCTAGGAGAGAAGAAACCATTTTACTTAGAGAACTATAAGCTGAAGATAGGGAAGGAAAGTTAAGGTTTTCAAGTACAAGAGCAAGATCAGCTCTGGGAAGGGCAAGTTACATCAAGGATTTATCTCCCATAGTCTAACTACTGGTATGTTTAATCTCCACCTCTCCAGTAGACAACTAAGGCTTACATGCTGTACTGAACTCCTGTCATGTTTTTTAATCACTTTGCTTACATTTTTTGCTGTACTTTTACTATAGCTGTAATATTCTTCTTTAGTGTAATTAGCTCTGTTAGTTTAGCTCTGCTCCTGCTAAAGTCCAAAGAATAAAACATTAAACCAACACTAAAGGCATTTTATAAACTTATCCTCCACATGTGAAGTTGCTTTTGAATATTTTTAAATATTTAATATTTTAAAAGCAGTGTCTATGCAGGCTAGTTCATAAATTTTATTGAAATACTGAAGGTAATAATAATTTTAATTTCTGGAATATGAGGAAGGCAGAACACCTTTAAAATCCTAGCAAAGCACTGTGAAGTGCTGTGAAAAGTTTTCACCCATTTTAGAAATGCATAAACAGAAGAGAAGCTAAGTAACTTTCCAAAGAAGTCTCTACAAGAAAAGCAAAAGTCATCCATCCTGATACTAGTCCCAGGAAGGAACTCCAGACCAAAGGTTCCCAAAATCAGTATGAGCTGCCAACTCAGGGCTCCTGAGTAACAGAGAAATAGTGGAAATGAACAAAGAGGGATTTCTGTTGAAACAGGACCTATGCAATGAAGTGATGAATATCTAGTAACAGTGAAAGCTCAATGGGCTTTAGGGTCAAGTAATTTTGTGTGAATGTGCCTGGGGAGTAGTCACCTGAAGGGATGTCAATAGCTTCCAGCACTGAGCTACAAAAGTTTCATGGAGTTCTTTTTCTCTCCTTTCCAAATATTACCAATTTTTAAGCAGTGACTCGATGCTTCTGAGTTGGGAAAATTAACGTATTGAGCACCAGAAGTTTGAATTTTGCTGGGTTTGGTATAGGGCTTGAGGTAACATATTAGCAAAAATCTCCTAAAATGTGAGCCTGAGTCTTGCTAATGTCAATCAATTCCTGGCAAAAGGTCTATATATACTGTCAGAGCATGCCTGTTTATACTATTACCTTAATTTTGCAGGAGCTGCATAAAGAGATTAAGCAATTTGCGCAAAGTTGTGCAAAGATCTGTAGCAGAACAAGGAACTGAAGTACCTGCCAAGTACTCCACTCCTTGGATCTCCATTTCTCTACTTCTAAAAGTGCAAAAGGAGGAATCTATTTGTCAGCTTACTGAAAACCTTACACAATTTGGAGAATTCTTTGTATCCCAGGCCCCAGAACAGAATAAAGATTGTACAGAAATTCACCTTTACTGGCAGATGGGAGGATGTAAATGAAAGAAACAAACTCCAGTAGTTCTATTTATTTTTTTCTGAAGTCTTTTGTGTATAAAAATATCTCTCTAATTTTCTATTTTTAAGTGGGACCAGTGGTTAAAAATACGAAACTCTTGCAACAAGAGTGACCCTTTTTGTACTCAGTCCTGTCTGGAACACAAGATGGAACTATGTAAATCCTTTAGGAATGCTGAGTGTAACAATAATCTTGTCTCTGTTTTTCAGATCAAGTAAATCACAATGGTTCAACCTAGCACATGATTGTTTTAGACTCCTATTTATACAGGCAAAACACTATCCATTTTTTGCAGCCAAATTGTGCTAACCTCTCTCTCCAGTGAAAAAAAACCCAGTGAGAGGGATTACCAGACAACTTAAATTGCCTTGTAATTTCAAAAAAAGATTTCTCAGACTGTTATGATGTATCTGTTCTTTCAGATGTCTTTGTGTCAACTGGGAGCTGAACAACACCAACCCAACGCCACAGCTGGGAGTGGTGGGCAGAACCGACCACCTGAGAAAAGGTCTCTTCAAAGACAGATGATCTGAACCACGATCACCACCAAGGCCAAAATTACAGGAGAATCCAGAGGAGGACAGAAAACATGGATTTCTGTCTTTAGAGAAAAGAGAGAAATTTGTATTCAAATATGATGCAGTGTGCATTTCTCTATACTGTTCCCCTGCCACTCCTCATCTCAAATGGCCTATCTTCTCCAGGGGACTGGAGTGCTCCATTTGTGTGCTCAGGATTTTTTTATTTTCACCAATTGAGTTTGTCTGTCTACAGTGAAAGTGCATAACGTGTCTTCTGCTGGAAAGTGCACTCCCATTTAGCCAACTAAATTAATTCCATGCCTGCTAGTAAACCCTACCCAGACAGTTTTAATGTTCTACTTCTTTTCTAACTTGGAGCAGATCTGAACTAGCAAAAGAAAAAGGCTCCTGCAGTTAATAATGAACCACCTGAGCCACTCAGTTCCCTGTCTTGATGCAAATTTACATTTTAGGAGCCATTCCTAATTTATAGGTATTTAAATAACCTTTATTGTATGAAGGGCTCTGTCTGAGCCATCCATGCCATACAAGGCACCCCACATTGAAAGTCGACTCTGTGACCTTTTATTCTCAGGCCAGGGAATGAGGCATGCCATGCACTCATATGCTCTGCCCCTGGGCACTACTCTGGGTAAGTTACTTGGACAGCACCTCTTGCCAGCTGATTCACAGAGTGGAATCTGCATAAGCTCTTGAAAAGAAATGCTCATTAATATTCCTAGCCAGAGGCAAGTGTGCTACAACCCAGTGAGAGGAAGGGTCAGGGGAAGGGGGGGGGAAGGAAAAAGAATTTAAGGCCTCCTAGAACAAGTCAGTACCCCAAGACAAGTGGTCCCTTTGTTGACGGAAGAAGAACAGACCATTCTGCTCTAGGAAGAACTATGCAAATAGACTGAAAACAAAGAGATATTCTGTATTCTATTTTTATCAATAAAACAAGAGTATCAGACAGACTAGGACAGCCCCTTCCCCTAGGATACTTGAAAAATTTATGGAAACAAATAAAAGGACCAGGGATTTTCTTGGAGCATTGTCTCACCTTTAGTTGGCAAAGCAATTGCAAAAACTCCCCATTTTGCTCAAAACATTTTAGGGGTATGTTCTCCTTCCCCAGCATGCTTTCTTTCTGTATTTGCCATTTTCTTTTCCCCTCCTTCTGTTCCATTCCTGGAATTATGCTTCCCTTCAGCTACCGACATTTCCATCTCTCTACAGCAAAATGCATGGATGTTGCTAGTACCAGAAACCATAAGAAGATTGCAATGGTACTAATGTTTTCATCTGAAAACAAGAATTACCTACCATTACCTTCCCCCACTTACAGAAAAAGAGGGGAAGAAAGGTAGAAAAGAGCCGTTATGTTATAGTTATTCATTTTCTTTTGATCTAAATGATATATCACTTTTCCTATTAGGATTTAAATTGCTTTAGCATGAAGAGATCAGCAAGTGAGTTTTGTTTTAATTAGACAGGTACTAAACAGTTTTATAGTAATTTGAATACTGACAAGTTGGGGTGCTCACCTGTCCATGAACAGAAATGATATTACAGTGTTCAGTCTGCTTGAAAAGAAAAAGTCCCTTTAATATTTTATGGGCAAGGGAAAAATGGAAGAGAAAGATATGCCAAATGGTGAGATGAAACATGGGCAACACAATACCAAGACTGGCCTGTAATCCACCTGCAAGTCTTGTTAGCTACCTGTCTGTATTTTCTGCTCCTTAGCAGGAGACCCAAGTTAGCAACATATTCTGTAGGTATGAGTGTGAAGTCAGAACACAGTGCCTGGAAAACTGTCTCATAACCAAGATTTTGGACTAATCAATGTAGATACTGGCACTCAAGAAGAATGAGTCATAAATATGTCATAAAAGACAGCTGCAGGTACAGAAAATGAGAAGTATGTAAGTGCTGAACTTGTTCAGGTAGGCTTACTGCTCCTTACCACAGTGCAGCCTTTGTGTGCTCCTTCAGACTGTCCATCATTATTGACTTCTCCTCCTCCACACAATTTCTGTGTTGAGCTTTCTACCAACAACCCATTTATGACAATAGGCTCAACAACTCTTTTGCCTCACACAGCATGTGTACCAGCTTGCAAGGGTTAAATCCTTAAAAAGAATCATAGAATCATATAATAGTTTGGGTTGGAAGGGACCTTAAAGATCATCAGGTTCTAACTCCCCTGCATGGGCGGGGACAACTCCCATTAGACCAAGTTACTCAGAGCCCCATCCAACCTGCCCTTGAACACTTCTGGGGTGGGGCTACCTCAACTTCCCTGGGCAAACTGTTCCAGTTTCTTACCATTTTCTTCACACTAAAGAAGGCTACCTGGGAATCTTTTTCTGGATTGAAGGAGGTTCATCTCTTTGTTCATCTCTCTTTTATTGCTCCTACAGGAGCAATTTCTTTCCTTCTTTGCTCTTCTTCCAGCAAATCACACTTCCAGGAGTGGTGTCACTAGTCCAGCAAGCAAAGGCTCTGTTTTATTTAAGGTTTCTCTATTACTGCTGTCCAAAAACCAGAACCAAAAGCAGCATACTGATATTTTTTTAATTCTTTTTTTTGCTGAGCCAAACAGAAATATACATACACATATATATAGATACAAACTCCCCTTCATCTACAGAAAAACTGGCATCTCCAGCTTCTGAACACATCAACAGGAGGCACTGTAAATCATATTCACTCAGTTGTGCTCATCTGCACTGCAGCCACCAATAACACTCTAACCTGTTCTGGGAAAGACTCTGAATCATAACATTTGTCCCTTGCAATACAAGCTATTATCTTTCCCGCTATCATTTGCATCAGAAGGTTTATCTTCTAAGTCACTCGAGCAGTGAGATGTATAATATTAAAGGTACAATATCAGGGAAAATAAATAAAGAAATAAAACATCAAAGCAAAGCACCAGTGAAACTAATAATGCGATGTAAAAAGTGCTGAGCTAATGAAAGATATCTCCCCAAAAGATATCTAATAGCCCTGGATCTTCTTTAGTAGGAAGAGACAAACAAGTGGTTCTAATAGTCTAGCAGCCTGGTGTAATATCCAGATTCACAAACTCCCCTTTAACATTTTAAAAGAATGAGACAAATGTTATCTTTAGGAGTGAGAGCCGGGATTTCAAAGCTGCCACAGTCTTTGAATTTCTTTGGGTTATGAATGCTTAACTCCTGTAAATTCCTTTAAAAGTCCTATTTTAAGATTCAAAATTGAGATTTGTTTGAAGAACTACATAACAATTGTGAGAGGCAGAGCTGCCCAGTCACTAGAAGAGCACAGCAGAGCAGTCACCATTATTCGTTTCCATTCAGGACTCTTGCCCAAATCACTGTGCAACCATAGGCAATATAACCTCAGAATCTTAGGGGTTGGAAGGGACCTTGAAAGATCATCTAGTGTAGTTTCCTTAGTTCACGCACATGTGAAATAAACAGTGTTTTTTCCATTCCCTCAGAATTACATTGTAAAGCTTATTTAGTTACAATATGTATGGTTGTGTTTTTCTCACATAATCACCTGTAGTTAAGCCAATCACTCAGATGGAGACCTGCATCATTTAATACAGATCTAAACTACTCAGCCTGTGTAATAATGATTTCCCATTAATTAAGGACACAGCTTCAAAAAACTTCAGTTTCCCACACTTTGGATTTACCTACTGAAAAACAACGGAAACAAAGTATTGTTTATTCTAGTTACTTCTCTTATCCCATGACCTTAGTAAAGTCTTAATTTCTTTCCTCTTTATTTTTTATTTAAATCCATTTTGCCTTGAAGTTAATGCTTCTACGATATTTAGCACTGATGTTCAGTCCACTGAAACTTTTTCAACTCATCCCAGCTTTCTGTCCAAAGCACAAATCTGTTGTGTTCAATGATTTTATATATATATATATATATATATATATATATATATATTTTTTTTTTTTAAGTAAATTGACAGAGAAAATGCTTTGCTCGAGCTGGTAGCTTCACCAAAACACAAGTTACAGGCATACAAGCTGTTGCTTCTGTTGTCATGTCCAGAGTTGTTGCAGATCTGTACTGCAAACACATCTTCTAAAAAGCAGCAGGGCTTCATGCTGGTTGCTGTGTTAACAGTCAGACAAGCTGACATGCTTGTAAGCAAGACAAATATTTATTTATCTGGCTTTGGTAATCAGGTGTTGGTCAAATTTTAGAAAACTCGTGGCAGTTCAGTTCATCAAATGAAGATATAACAATGATAGAATACAGAAAGAGCACACGTGAACACACGTAATGACATATTTAAATCCCAGTGAAGGTGCACAGCGATTGACTGCTTCACTGAGTTATATGTCAACCATTTTAACTTACATATTTCCAGTACTAAATTTTCAGGCCTGAGTTCCTCTTCTCTTGACTTTCCCATATATACCCCTTTTTTTCCATGTTCTCTCCTACTTTTTAATTTCCATGTCAATACAATCAGCGCTATGCAAAAATCCATTCTTCCACTTTTTTCCTGTCCTCATCCCTGGAAAAACCTGGCTCTGCCTTTCTGATACTGTCTCTATGTCCATTCTCACAGCCATTTCCCCTTATCCTATTTTCCTGCCTTTTACAAAGTAGCAAAGACATTGTGTTGGGAGACTCACAGTTTAAAAAAATCCTGATCCTTCAACTCTCAGCATTTCCATATCCTGCCTACCTCATACTCTGTTTAGTTTATGACCTCTGCCAGTTCTTGCTTGTCTTTCTCTCCAGGCTCACCTTTCCCTATGAAATATCCTTGGGGATCTAGAAATCTCTTCCAGCCTCTCCCATTGTCTTTTCCTGCAAGGACCACTTGTCTTACAGTAGCTGGAATGAAACTTTCAAACAGTAAAGCACAGGTAGATGGACACTAATGGCTACTCATACTTTTTGTTTTACATCACTGATTTTGGTGATTTAGAGCACTCAGTTACATTCATCTGTTGTCTAACACTCTCTCTGATTTTATTCTCCTGTGAGTCTCAGTCTGGAATTGGATGGCAAATAAGAACTTCATGACAACTAAACACTTGCCTTTAAAGAGACTGCAGGACCTTACTCCTACTGCTTGCAATACATTCAAAGATTATAACCCATCTTCATCCTGCTTTCAAAGGCTGAAATTCAATAGAGTACAAGCACCTTAGTACCTGAATCAGTTTTGAAAACAGAATTAAAGAGGGTTTTTGACTACAACCCTATTTGGATTAGGGAACCTCTTTTTCCTGTTGTTGCTCATAATCAGTGTGGGTCAGACCTGTGAGCACTGTTGCAAAGCAAATAATATCAGCACAGCTCAAGATTATTTTCCACTCTGCAATATTTAAGTGTGTAAAATCAAAACACATAGAAACTTCCAAACTGTACTTTTAGCTATAGAACTCTTGGATCTAAAGTTTTGGGGTTTTTTTTCTAGAAATCAAAGATTACTGTTAGGCCCCGTATATGTTAAAACCTGTATCTGGGAAGCTTCCAACTAATGCTATCACCTACAGCCTTTTCCAGGGATTATGCCTATTTCACATGGAGGTCCCTTGCTTGTAGCTGTCTTCAGAGCTACAATCACCCAGATCAAGCCACCTAGGACAATTGGGATAAACAGATTCTAGGGGTTTTAGGACCTAGCAAAGTTGAATGCTTGCACATGTACATACGTATTTTTATTAAATAGTCCCATGGCTATTGAATATATTATAGACAGAGTTATTTAATAGCCACATAGCTCTGCTGCTGGGGTCTAGGAAACACACCTTCATCTCTTCACTATTTGTAGTTATATAGATAATGAGATTCAGATCAGCTCAATCATGCTCAGTGACTGCCATATCGGTTCTGCAGCTTGTCTGCTGGGTAAATGTAGGAGAGGAAGAAGGGTGTCTCTCAAGTCTTCAAGAACAGCAACACAAGAGAGCCTAAGAAATGCCTTGCTGGGACCCCCTGTGGTCTATGCAGCCCAGGAGTCAATCTGTGACAGCAGCAAGAGTAGATGTTGTGCCACCCAGGCCACCTCTACCACCCACACTCCTTGTACTTCCCCAGCGCCCCTAACTGCTATTTTAACAATGTTAGAGGAAACTTCCCCAAACCATTTCCTTCTGCATATGCATACAGACCTGGTGCCCATGTGCTTGTCTAATCCCTTTTTGAATTTGCTAAAACAAAAGGCTGGCACAGATCCAATCAAGCAGCAGGAGAGGGTTCCTGACAAAGAGCCTCAGATAGGGGAAAAACACCTCATTCTGGTCTGGAGTTGAGTACCAAAGTAATTCTGAGCAAAAAGACATAGGCTTGCCCCAACCCCATATCTTTTCCTGTTGGTGATGTCAGGTGTTCCATTCTCATCTTGCTTTTTGGGGTGAGATAGTGATCAGAAGCTAGCTCCCATGTGATCTATGATTTACAGGCTGAAGACCAGTACAATATAGCTTTTGGATATAGCTGAAAATGAATGTTAAAAAAGATGTAATTATAGCAATTATTTGTGGGAGAACATTATGAAAAAGCAAAATGAGTCATACTTCATCCTACACATAATGCTAATATTTTGAAGTCAGACAAGTATCTCCTAGCTAGCAAAAAGAGAAGTATGAACCTGTATATATCCAAAGAATGGACGCACCCAGGAGAGAAAAGCTTACTTACATTTCAAAAACTGTTAACAGAATAGGAATTCAGGAGTGGTAGCATGATATGAGACCTGTGTAATTCTTTTTAAAAAGCTGTAATATCTCTTTGTCTCTTGCATTTCAGAAATAATTGACACAGGGCAAAATCTTGGCTGACCTTGAAAAACTCCAACAAAGTTAGAGCCACAATGGCACACATTAAACTGCCCTTTTCTTTCCTGCCATTCCCCTAGCTCCTTCAGTGAACACAGTTTTCCTCAGACAATATTCTTCTTTCTCCATATTTTTAATTCCTTTTTTATTTAACCCTGATTCCCAACTTCCTGAATATGCCATGCTCACTTTCAAAGAATCATGGATTAACAAAGCTGGAAGGAACCTTGCAAGGTCACCTTGCTCCTTTTCCTGTCTCAAGACAGGATCTACTCCTCCTGTAGCATTCCTGGTGTTTGTCCAACTTTTCTGTAAGAGACCAAATGGTGGAGTTCCCATAACCTCTTCCGCATGCTCCCTCCATTTTTATATAGTCACATACAGTTGTCATGTCCACCCTAGTACTTGCTTCTTAGAAGAAAATTAATTTACTCGTCCTTTGTAGATCCTGTTTCCTGGACCTCTGCTCACTATCCCTGTTCTCCTCTGCATTTTCTCCAGTAAGTCAGCATTGTTCTCAAACTTCACTACACAAAAGCAGATCCAGCCTTAAAACTGAGATCTTTCCAGTGCCAGATAAAGCACAAAAAAATCTGTGGGTCATGTTGGCTGTACTCCTGTTTTTACATCCCAGTATGACATTTACCTTTACCATATACCTCAGATCCTTTCCTACAGAACTGCTATCAAAGGCTTTTTTCCCCTATCCTGTACTTCAGCAGCTGGTCATATGAGCTTGAGTGCAACACCTGTAGCTCTTCCTATCAAATTGCATTTAATTTCTTTCAAACTATGAATCCATCTTTATGAGGCTTATTTTTTATTCTAATCAAGTTCTCTGATGTTCTCTCATTCTCTCCTAGCACTATGTCATCTGGGAATTTAATAAACATCCTCTCTGTTTCATCATCCAAATTGCAATTGAAATATTGGATAGTCCTGAACCCAGGACAGACTCCTGCAGAACACCTTCAATCCACCCTTTTATTTTGACAGCAAACTCCTGATAACTCACATTCAGTACTTTCACCAACATTAGGCTTCCCTAGCTTTCTTACCAAAATGTCACAAAAGACAGTGTCAAAAGCCTAACAAAAGTGAAAATATTACATCTGCCACTTTTCCTTTATCCACAGGATGTGATATCCTTCACAAAAGGAAATCAGATGTGTTTGACATTCTTTGTTCTTGACAAATTTATTTGGTTGCTATTCAGCTTGTTAACTTCTCTGTGCTTAACACAGAATTTCACTGGTTACTTTTCCCAGATTTTTTCTGAGAGTTAAGGAAAAACAAAAGGACTAAAATGCCCAAGCTCCTGTTCTCCTCCCATGCAAGAGTTGACCCAACATGAGCCTTTCCCAGGACTTTTGTGTCTCATCCAGTTCTGAAAGCCAAGCCAGTGACAGCTCTGAGACTACTTCATCCATCCCAGGAAGGAGCTGATGAAGTCCAGTTGACTTTTAAACATTTAGGTATTTTCTGTCATGTTTTAGAAATAAAGGAAACACTGTGAGAATGTTCTTTGACTTACTGATCACCAAATCACAGTTTTTGCATGAAAGTATTTATAAGTCTGACCCAATCTGCAATCCTGAATTAGGCTGGGAGCCTGAACCCAAAGGGTGGCAAGTGCTCACAAGTTCTACCATAATTAAGCCTGTTTAATTGACCCTGTTACGGCTCACTTTCTCAGCTCTCTTGTGACTTGAGAGATGATATTTTCCTATTTAATGCCTCTGAAAAACATGTGAGTGGTATTTGTGGCGATAGGTCAGCTCTCTCTTGACTGTGTGAAGAATCACAGACAACAGCCTACTGTACTTGCAATGAGTTAATATTTCACTGCCTCCAAGAAAAAAAAAAGAAAATAAAAACAAATAAACAAACAACAACTCCTTTTGTTTGCTGTCCTTCTTTACAAGTATCAGATATATCACAAGACACTTTAAGTTAAGAAAAACAGGGACAATTAAACTAGCCTAATGCCAGCAAACCAGTCATATGCTTCTTGCTTTTACAGAGCCCGATCATGTGTTGTCTCCTGCAGCTAGATAGGATGCAGTTTAGTAGGTACTTCAGATCTTTCTGAGATTCTCTGACTGTGGTTATCAAAGCTTTTTTGCCCTAAGATTTGTGACCATTACTAGGACATATATGCTGGCAGTTATTTCTAGCTCAGCTCACATGGGAAAACCCCAGAGGTGTTTTTCTACAGTTATTTTACTTTCCATTTCTACTTTTGTTTAGATGAAGGGAAATCAATACATTAACTTCTGTACCCTTTAAACTCAGTGAATTCAGACAAGCAACAAAAAGCTAATCTCTTCTTGGAGTAGGCTCTTCTTTTCACCCACTACCATCAATTAATAAAACTTTTTGGAAACTTGCTTCAAAACTTACTTCACTAAAACAGAAAGTCAGAGCTGTGTACTGTGATGTCCAGCAAACCGGGTTTGCCACCTGAAAGTGAGGTGGGTACACTCTTTAACTGAGACAGTCCTGCATTTTTCCAACAATAAGTATGTGATCCTGCAGTGTTACCATTACATGAAATGGTCACACAAAAGATGGGGCATCTTTTCTGTGAAATTAGTGAGACCATTCAGGCTCCTAGCAACCCTCCAAACCAAAAGTAACTGCTAGCCCTGCTAAACCGTGAAAGAAAAAAAAGCTTACAGACAGAAAATGTGATCCTCCACTACCAAATGGCCTGGACTCCTTTTCTCGACATACAAAATACTATTAAAACCAGCTGTACATGGTTGTGCCTTGAACTAACATAGTTGATGTACCCCTCTCGAATTCCTAACCAGATCTTGCTGAATCTTCCTGATTACTAAGCTCAAGACACCTCCAATAAACGTGTCTGCTTTACTCTCTCTTATTCAGACAGAGGACAAAATTAAAAGCAGTTTCTGCTCAGTAAAATATCCTTGTGGATGTTGGGAAGAGAAAGTAATTTTTGGAGTAACAGCCCCAGGGAAGCTGGAAGTCAAAACTCCTTGTTAGTCAAATCGTCAAAGCTTTCTCAGAAATACAATTCTTTATTTTCCTCCTTCCTCTGTCTTTGATTCTTTGAAATATCTGGATGAAGCACTCATTTTGCAGTCAGAAATGACACCTCATTTTCTTTCTGCCTTCCCCTGGATCAGCATAATTTTATTATTTTCTTTTAAAAAAACAAAGCATTCTTGAGTTGCAGCTCTTGATCGGCAGCAATGCCGCATCTTTCTATCCCTGCATGTACACACAGCAAGAGCAGCAGCAGCTGCCAGTGGTGTACAGACCTCCTCCCCTCGGACTGACAACCTGTCTCACTGTTGAAAAACAGTTCAAGGTAGCACTTGAGACCAAACGTGCCATTTTCCTTGTCAAAATGAAAGCTGTAAATTTTAAGCTTAATGCTTAATGTATCCAGATATTGAACAGAGGGACTTTTATCCTCAGCTTAATGGTCTGTCTAAAATCATCAAAAAAGATTACTTAAAAATTCAAGGTCCTCAGAGGTCCCATAAAAATTGCATGGAACATTTTTTCAGGTTTTTTTGGGGGGTTAGACTGTCTTTTTTTTTTAGTATTTTTTTCCACGTATAATGAAAAAACATGTATAGAAGGATTTTTTTGTTTTCTTTTTTATTTTTTTTTTCCTGAACTTGAAAGACTTACAGACAATTCTGACTATATTCAGGAGAACCAGAGCTTTGGCTGGAGTAAATCATTCTAGCTCTACTAGTTCGTAAGAAACAAGGATGATTTACACCACCAGCCGATCTTGCCCTGGCCGTTTCCTTTAAAAGCTGCACATTGAAGTGAGATCTAATACTTCCAAGTACTCCTCAGAGACTTGGATTCTAGAAATCATGTCTCACTCAACCTGTCTGCTTTGTGGACTTTGTTTATTTTGCTAACACTGGTTAGATGTCTAAGGATTTGAAGGTTCTGTTTATTTAGTTTTTAGATGTTAAACTTGGACAATCAGCTGTATTTTCCTGCAGGGATTTTAGAAAGGGTTTGTACAAACCTCCCCTCTTTGCAATCCCAAGCGCAGAGAAATTACTGGCGAAGCATTCAGCATTAGTGCAAACTTCCCCCCTTTTCCCAAAACAACAAAGCATCTCCCTTTTCCCAGCACTGCAGCACCTTCTGGCACCCAAAGGTACCCATCATGGGTTAGGACTAGGATTCACACGAGGAAAAGGCAAGCAATATTTAGTGACAGTACATTAAAAAAACTTCTGATTTAATACATATTTTCCAAAACCTCCCTCCCATACACTAAAAATTGGCATAAATGTATACTGACAAATCTTTCTCCCTCACTGCTGTAGTTTGACAGAACTGAAATCCAAATGTATTTTGAATTTGTAGAACTAAAAGCTTTTGAAGTGTGTCAGCATCTGTCCATACCTAATGGCGACATTGTGCAGCCTGCATTCAGAGATCTGTCTGTTTGTCTGTAACTTGCAGTAAAAAGCATTATTAAAATAACAAGTGTACACGGATTATAGCCTGCATTTTGAAGTGTTGGTAAACACAGTATTTATACGTCAGACCACAATGCTTCCAGAGAAGCTGTCAGTAGGAGTCAGCTTTATAAAAACTTTCTAATTGTTTCCTTATTTTTGTTCCCACTTTTTTGTTATAATAAAAAAAATAATAAAAATATAGAAGTAGGCACACATTACTCACACTGTGGCTGCCTCTTGGACAAACTACATTCAAATTTAAGCCTGATGTTGTGTATCTGTAAAAGGCAGTTCTGCGAATAAATAGAATGCAGAAAATTCCTTGCTCGGTTATGCTTTTGCAAAAAAGCAAAACTATCAGGCAGGAACTTTGCTTCATCTGGTTTTCCACATACGACCTGAAACTTTGCCACGACTTTAGAACACGGAGACATGTAAATCTCAAAGTTTAAGGTTACAGTTCCTTTAATCAAACATAGTGGGATGTGTACATGCAGCTCCGGTGAACTGATAAAGCAGCCTTAGTTCCTTGTGTTCAGCTGCTGTACACCATTTTTTTCCCCAAAGTCTGAGCTATATCAATTTATATAATCTAGGGATCTGTCCCTGTCTCTACAAAATGGTGCTGCAAATTTTACCAGGCTTACTTGCAAGATTTCTAGCACCTCCACTTTCTATTTTTGGTTAGCAGTATCATATAAGCAACCTGATTTTTGTGTTTAAAACTGTCTTTCAGTCCCTCCATGTCCAAGCTGCTTGCACACTTTGTTAGCTCTTTGAATTGCTAAGAGGAATTTGGTCTCACTTCAGATCTAGATAGAGGGCAAAGACTTGGAAATGTGTTTTCTGGTGATTTGTTGGTGTCTTTTTTCCCCAAAGATAATTTTGTATGGTTGTTTGGTTTAATGATGGACATGGACAGAAAGAAAAGTACATTTTTCACAGCTTTGGCTCTACAGATAATTCTATTCAAAATATAGAAATTTGAGTTTAAAATTAATTTGAAATATTAAATCTATTTTGTAAGCTTTTTTAAAAATACAAGAGTTTGTAGTCAATGTTTAGAAAGGAAAATAAGCTTGTCTTTACAATAACTATCTGTCTCCAGAGGGTGCAAAATATACTTTTATAGTGCCAGATCTCCTTAGCTGGGAAATAAGACAATTCCAGGGAGGAGGCAGATGTGCTGCTCAGAAATCCTGCAGCAGCTCCAGTCGTGTGTCATTCAAGACAAAGTGTCAGGCAAAGAACAATGTGGAACTGCTCTCTATTACCTGTGCCTGTTCCTCCAGGTTCAGTTGAGCACTTAAAAAAAAACTATAATAAATGCATTCGATAATTGTTTGAATTGCTGCTGTGCATTCTGTCATAAATGGTTTATGGATAACCATCAATTCGTTCTGCTCATCACTCTAACAAGTTCAATGTACTATTCGGAGCAAAGGATGACTATTTATTTAACAGCTTTTGGCAGGAAAATTTGTTGTGTGCCACAACTTTACAAAGAACATTAAAATCAATGACAATTTATAAACCAAAGACTTGGAATTATGCTTTGGATTCCCATAATTCATCAGAATAAAGCTGTCAGATACCTTTTATTATAAATTAATAGCCTGTTGTCTAGAGGTTTGGCAGCAGCATCTGTTTTGCCAGGTCAGTAGTGACATCTAGTGGTAATTTTACCCATTGCTATTGGTTTGTAGTCCCTTCCCATAAAGGCTCACTGCCGTTCTATCTCCTGGTAGTACAGAGAATATACAAAGAAAAAAATTATTACATCCTGCAGACATCAACATCACTTAACATTACTTATGTATTTTAATTATAAAGAAAGAGCTGCGATCGTGCCTAATATGCTACTACTAATGCAATCTAGAAATTTGGAGAGAGCATTTTTATAGCCTACTCCTGCCAGTTACGTTGGATATTTATTGCTCTCACATTACATTTAATAGTGAATTTAATAATTTCCTAATGGAAACTTCTGGTATATTTATAATCCACAATTATTTAGTGTGAAGATGGGTGTTTATCTCACATTATATTGGTTTTAGAAATCCACCTTTAAATGGTCTGAGTTCCAGCCTTTTCTTTAATTTTTCAGCATTCTTTAACCTTTTGCAAGTGCTCCCCCACAAACCACATGTTTGTCGTCTCCTTTCAGGATCCACTTAAGTTACATACAGATCAGTAAAAGACATTATTGGATACTACAAAATGGTAGATTTCTGGTGGGTTTTTTTTTTTTCATATTCTGCAGGACAGTTACTCTTGCTTTACTGTTAATAAAAAATGAAGGAGCAGGCCTTAACAGGCTCCTTGTTTTTCACCTTTTTTCTTCTCTATTTCTTGTAACTACAGAATAGTACATAGAAGTTGTAAAGAAGTTATATCTGTTTCCAGCATCTTTGTTGGTTTACAGAGGTCCTGATTATAAATAGAATACATGAAAAGGTAATGTGTGAAAATTTTCTTTCTACTGTATAATGCCACGGGATACAGAGCTGATAATCTTCCAACAATGAGTGAACAGTAGTAATCTTTACATACACACTTATTTTTCTATGTATTCCGATCTTATTATATTCTTAAGAAGAAAGGTCTGTGTTTATTTCTCCACTGAGAAAAATAAATCACTTGTGCAGCAATTCTCAGACTAATATACTCATCTGTGGCACATGCCACGATCTCTGGGTATTAGATCAACAGAGGCATTGAGGGGTGACAGCCAGGGGGGTATCTGCCTATGGAGATCTAATGGAAAGTGCTACATGCAGCCTGCTGTCAAGAGCAGCTGCCTCCCATCGTGGGCATCCTCAAAGTCATCTTTTCCTAATTTCCCTGTAAGCCATCTCTAGCTGTTGCAGGGGTGCACTATAAATGAGTTGGGGAGGTTCCTGTTTCTGTAAGGGTGTGATGGTTTTACAAAGCATCTGAAAGTCTGAGCTACTGACACACAGCTCCTGCCAACTTGCAGTACTCCTATTTTGGCCTTTCCAGCTATTTATGCTCTTCCCAGTTTTGTGGGCTCTTAGCACCTCAGAGTCTTAACTCTTACACACTCCTACCAGAGCAGAAAAATATTATTGTCTGCCTAGCCAATGATATGGTGATCAGAGATGAGACCCAGGTCAGTTTGAAACTGCATGGTGAAGCTGAACACGCATTTCCCAAAAGCAGTGCTACAGTAATGGGATCATCTTCCCCTTCCTCATGTAAGCTGTTTTTTCACAGTTCATCTCCCCGTCTGCTTCATAAGCCTGGCCAGCATTTGCAGAACTACCTGAAGCTTCACTCAGTATCAATGACATGCCGAGGTGTATTGAGCTAGAAGAACTGCATCCCATGTTAGCAGTGTGTAGCTAGAAAGTCTGATTCAAGAACACCTGGGATAAGTAGTGAACATCCTGCTCAACTTCAGCCATCTAAAGTTAGGCATCTAGTCTGAATTGTCTCTCAAGGATTCCTGTTCTCAATGGGAAGGGATATGCATCTCCAATAGTTGATTTATCTCACCTTTCTGAGAAAAAAACATCAGTGTCTGGAGGTGCTTCTCTCTTTCCTTTAACATAAAGAGAGTACAGATGACTAGCTTAGATTGGATGCTAGAAAGCTGAAATGAAGTCAAGTAAATCCCATCCATAGATAAGGAGTTGCATGAAAAACAAAGGTAGAAAGAGCGGGATTTCCAAGTGGCCAGAAATAAGGCAGCTGCCAGCCCCATGTTTTACTCTAACTCCAGCCTAGCATTTCTACAGCAGACTACAATAAGTTTAGAAAACTATCAGCATTTTAATAACCAAAATACACTGTCAAAAACTAAAGCATCATATATATCCCAGTAAAGAAGCCTCTTGGGATGAAACAACACAAAAATAAGAGGTTTTAAAGTTTTCATCTTGAAGGAGTTTGAAATGTTGCCTGTGCCAGCAATTTTACAACAAATCTTACATAGCAGTGTTCATCTGAAAGCCCCAGCTCTTTTAGAATTCACCACTAAGAATTTTTGGGAGGCAATCAGGGGAGCTGCTGAAAAAAACCAAAAACAACACAAAATACTTCTCCCTCCCACTGCACTATTACAAAGTTACAAAGGGAAGATGCTAATCTACTACAAATAGCAATATCTCAGGTTCAAGAGGCAGAAAAGGAAAATTCCACACTCACTATTTTAAAGTATCTTGTAACACAATCTTCTCCCACCAACACAGCTAATTGATGTTTTTTCTCATGCAACATACAGAGAAGATTTTTGAGTCCCAGAGGCCCCTTACTGGGCAGGAACATGGATTATAATTTCTGATATGGGTTATAATTTCAAATGTGTCACTCATCGTTATCTTACTCTTGAATAGTAATCTTCTCTAACTTCCAAGATTTGTTTACAACTACTCACACACAGCTGAAAATTATTCCAAAGAGCAGCAATCTGCCTCCTTTGCAATGCTTTCATCACTGATTTGTGAAATGATGCCAAAGCTTTAGCCCCCACCCATCCTAAGAACTTCTGGAAAATCTCATTGATTCTTCATAATCCATCATGTCTGTCACTGTCACAAAGGCACTAACTCTTAACAATTGCATTTAGCCTGATCCCCAGGCCTTCAGGACATCACCTAGCCTGGCAGGGATGAGGGGAGCCATTTGTGTTTAGACACCTTGTGTCAGCCTTTCCAAGCGGAAGCACAGCCTGGTGCGGGTGCTTGCATTATTATGAGAGCTGCAGCCCTAATAATATATAATTAAAATCATAAAGAGTGGTGATAATAAAGATTGAAATGGGGCAGAATGATGATAACCTGCCATAAAGGTCAAAGCATCTCAAAAGGTTATCCTGTGACCTGTGTGCCCATATATCTGCAAAGGGCTCTCACAGCATATTTCAGCAATAGATTCAATGGGTTTGGTGAAAGACACTCCCCACCTGTTTCCGTTTTAGCCATCACAAGGCACAGAACTCCAGCACGCGGCAAGCTACATGGGGGGCAGTTTCTGCAGGAGGAGAGATAGCCTCTTTGCAGCAGTCATCCTTAAAAATCAAAGCTCTTCAGAAGGATTCAAGCGTCCAAATTCAGGAGTGATGAGTAAAGTTGAATATGCCAGGCCTTTTAACTATTTACACCCTCTGACTGATATGTAAATCAACACCAGGGTCTCTCCAGCAGCACAATTGACACAGGAGGGAGCTGGAAGAAAGACTGCAATGGCAACCTACACCTTCAGCAACAGTTTCCTCCTGCACACCCCCCCACATTCCTTTCTTCTGGCCCATTACAACGAAACTACTGTGTAGGCTTTTTTTAAAATCACTTTCAGGATCTATGCATCAACTCTAACTCGTCACTCAGGCTCAGTAAGTCAGCTGTGTAATAAAGTTAGAAAATAACACAACAGGACTAACCTGCAATCAGCTAGTGCACAACTACAAAAATCTGTCCTCTATCCCTTGCTGTGGCTTGCGTTACCTCTGCCTTCTATAATTTTCTATTTGAAATTGTCTACATTGTTTCCAGATCTTAACTTCAGCCTGGGATTCATGCTTATCCTAGAAAGCTTTTAATAGCTTATTTTCTCTGGCTTTCTGAACAGCATGGGTAGCCTCACACCTCACCTCTGGTTCACCACAGCTGAAGTCATCTCAGTGAGTCACATCTGCAAGTCTTACATGGGGAGGAACCGCATGTTTGGTTTGGTGTGGCAAAGCACCCAGACAGTACAGCAAGCAAAAGAAAATACTTCACTATTTTGCAAAGCACATTGCCACAATATTACTGAGGCACAGATGTTAAAACCAGTATGAGTAAGTGAAGTCCTGGGGTTTACACTATCCATCACCCACAAGCAAGAAAGAAGAGATGTAGTCTGTTATGGGCAGAGCTATGCAGCAATTGACACTCTGGGAGTTTCTGAAATTACCACCAAAATACCTGGCTCTTGCTCTGCCATGGAAGCGCCCTGTAATGAGTGGACTATTGGTCAGATCCAAGACTGAAGGTTCCTATTTTCCTCAATATGCATCTAAAAGCTTAACAGAGCACATTCTCAGCATCTTTGTCTTCTAGAAATCAACACAGAAATACTGCAAACCTTTGTTGCTTATGAGACAGATTTTCTGTACTTCTGATTCAAGTGGGGCTAGAATTACTGTATCAGAAAAAAAAGCTTTATAGTGATAGAAGACAAGCTAATGAACTCCGTAAGGGTGCACATATGCCCACACAGCACAGCCCAAACACATTCAGCAGTTAGGTGTCTTCTTTTCAAAATTATATGGGGGGGGGGGGAAGAGATATCCCTTATTTTTTTGAGAGTTGGACTAGAGATACAAAACAGCTGCTTGAAATTAAGAGTGTGCTACCACCAACAGCAGTCAACACAAGATGTATCTAGTGACAAACTCTGGGAGGTATATCAATTGTTGACATTCAGGCAAACTAAACAGGGGAAAAAAAAAAAGAAAAGAAAAAAAAGAAAAAAAGTAAAGTCACGTTTCCTAAAACCTGGTTTACATCCACTTTTGCTTCCAAGTCCCTGTGTATTAAGCAGGTCATAAAAGCATGCTGGGAAGCTGTTTGAATTCCTCAGATGAGAAGTGCCAAAAGCTTTCTCCAAGCTCAAAACTAGAGCTAGTCAGAAAACAGGAAATATTTTGCATAACATTTTTGCAAGCCAGGGAGCTGAACATTATCCATTAAGACTGACATGAAACAAGTTGGGTTTTTTTACCTATAAGACAAGCAAGTTTTATATACAGGACCATGCCTTTAATATTAGGCCAAAAAAAGAAAAACTAAGTGCTGACTACAACTAGTTTCAGCTAAAATAATTTTTTTTGTTCACTCCAGTCCTATCCCTTGATAATGGACTGTTTCCTGGGTCCCCAAGTGGTCAGGAAACATGAGCTTCATTTTCTATTGTTACCTAAAGAAAGCTGAAAGGGCAGAAAGCCAGAGCTTCCAAAGCCTCATCCCCAGGGCTTTGCTCATTGCTTCTGTGCAGCAGCTCTTCAGTCTTTCTGATTTCCTAACATGAATTTACATCACAAATACATTACAGATGGAATAATGGCATCACATATACACCAAGAACTTTGCTAATCTAAATGCATAAATACGATGGTCATTCTCTTGCAGCTAGTCACAGCGAGGACAGGGAGAACTTCCAGCCCCAAAGACTATCTGATCAGCAAGGACAACAACAAAGGAATATCTCTCTGGGAACAACTGTCTTAATTGACAGCACCTTTAAGTTATTCTGTCAACCACATGGAAGAAATGGCTTGGTCGCATAAAGACAAATAAAAGCAGTGTCCAAGATCAGGTAAAAATAAACCAACTTTATCAAATACATCAAGGAATAGTAAATAAGATACCTGCAGTTAGCTTTTAATCCTCGTAATTCAAAGTCCTCATTGCAGACCTGGCAAGAAAATATTCAGAGATGCATCCTCAAATATTTGAAAATATAGAAAAATAGGTCCAAAATGCCTGCTCCTAGGAGCCTCTATGCAGAGAAATATTAACAAGCCAACCATAAAAATGGCTTTTGTTTTTGCATTGGAACTCTTCGGCTGAAGTCTGGAGGTGCAGCAACACTCAAAAGCAAAAAATTATTCAGAAAACAAACCTAACAGCTAAAACACATTAACCACCCCATGGATTGGTTTAGTGTACAGGAAAAGGTCTGAGCTCTGATTATGTAATAAGGGATGAATGAATAAAAAAACAGCTCTCCAATTCAAATAATTTATGTTTAAAACTAAAAGAGCATAAGAAAATCCTGTAACAATGAAATTCAATAATAATAATATATACTGGTTTTAAATTTAAGAAAAGGACATCAGAAGGTAAAACTCTATGACTGGTTCACACTCCATCTCTATACATTTAAATGTTTATATAAATATCTATCTATAAATCACTGTTTCTAGAACCCTAAGTGTCTCGTAAGTCTAAAGCTTTTTCTACAAAATGTGGAATCGTGACAGAAAACTGAAAACTGTCTAAGATGCAATAGTCTATCAGCAGCAAGTTTAGGAAAAATGTGGGTATTCACATGTCCAGGACCTGTGCTTCTTCCATTTCTCATAAACGTAAAACATTTTAAAAACATTAACACACTTGAGCAGAGAACATGCTTTGAGCCTAGTTTGCAAAAAGATGAGGGGGGTTGCCTTTATCTTGTAAAGTAAAACAGGGGAAAAAAAGCAGTAGCTAGCACATCTACATTGCCATATGGGCTTCAGAGATATTAGTTACATGACAAGAATTCAACTCCATAAACAGAGAAAAATCCTTGTATCAAAAGGAGCTGAACAACTGTGATAAAAAAAAAAAAAAAAAGTTGCACTCTCACTGTGAAAAGTGCACTGGACAACTAGGTGATGACTCAACTGGTAAATGGGTTTCGGGTTGTTTTTTTTTACCTGCTGCATTCAAATGCCAACTACTGCTCTTGATCCTAACTGTCAAGTAGATAAACTTGCAGTCTATCCAAGGTGCAATAAATGAGGAAGTCTATCTTCAGTGACATTCAAATATTCCAAATGCTTAGGCAATCCTTTAATGACACAAAGTAAGTGAGATAAGGTAAAGTATTTAGCAGTGTATCAGCTACATATATGGGCCTGTAACTGTGGATATATACATCTCAGAAAATATTATCAGACAAGTACACAGAAGGGACAAAACCTGGTTCTAAGGAAGCCAATGGGAAAATTCCTATTGATTTCACCAGAGCCAAGACTAGCACTATAATGTTTTGCAGCTCTCTCTTTCAGGAAGATATAAAATGGACTTGTTCAGTCCTACTGCTCCTTAGGCTTCTCTGCCTATATTTCATTGCCAGCATTAAGGCCAGGTGTATCCCCTGACTACCAGAGAGCATGCCCGTGAAGTGGTTCTTATACTACCTACAGTCACTCACCCTCTCTCTTCCACCTCTGATCATGCCCTGTTCATTTTCATTCGGAGCCAGTATTGCCCAGTCCTTAAAAAACTAGGACACATGGAAAGCAGTAATTTATATGTGGACTCCTTCACACAGGAGGATTTCAACAGTTAGCAGGTCAAACTAGGATGGAGAGATGTCCCATAAAAAACTCCTGTATATAGCCAGAAAAACTCCTGCATACAGCCACCAACCAAGTCACAGAATGCAAAGGCAGAGACTGGAAAAAGGAAGATTCACCCACTGTAGGGGAAGAACAGGTCTGAGACCATTTGAAGAACTTGAAAGTGCACAGATCCATGAGACCTGACAAGATCCATCCACAGCTCCTAAGGGAGCTAGCAGATGAAGTTGCAACTCCACTCTCCATCATATTTGAAAAGTCATGACAGTCTGGTAAAGTTTACACTGACTGGAAAAGGGGAAACATAACCCCCATTTTCAAAAACAGAAGGAAAGAATACCCAGTGAACTACAGGCCAGTCAGTCTCACCTCTGTGCCTGGCAAGATCATGGAGCAGAGCCTCCTGAAGGCTCTGCTAAGGCACATAGAAAACAGGGAGGGGGTTGGTGGCAACCAACACAGCTTCACCAAGGGCAAAGCATGCCTGACAAATCTGGTGGCCTTTTATGATGGGGTCACAGCGTCAGTGGACAAGGGAAGAGCAACTGACATCATCTACCTGGACTGGTGCAAAGCATTTGACACTGTCCTGCCTGATGTGCTGGTCTCAAAACTGGAAGGATATGTATTTGATGGATGGACTACTTGGCAGGAATTGGCTGTGTGGTCACACTCAGGGAGTAGTGATCAACAGCTCAATGTCCACATGGAGACCAGTGACAAGTGGCATTCCTCATGGGTTGGTACTGGGACTGGTGCTGTCTGACATCTTTGTCAGCAACATGGACAGTGCACCCTCAGTAAGTCTGCTGATGACACCAAGCTGCGTGGTGTGATTGACAGGCTGGAGGGAAAAGATGCCATCCGGAGAACCTTGACAGGCTTGAGAAGTGGGCTCATGCAAACTGTATGAAGTTCAACCAAGCCAAGTGCAAAGTCTTTCCCCTAGGTCAGGGCAATCCCAAGCACAAATACAGGTCAGGCAGAGAATGGATTGAGAACAGCCTCGAGGAGAAGGACCCGGGGGTGTGGGTTGATTAAAAGCTCAACATGAGTTGGCAGTGTACACTTGCAGCCCAGAAATCCAACCGTGTCTGTTATATTAGACAATAGGAAGAAATTCTTCAGTGTAAGGGTGGTGAGATACTGTAACAGGTTGCCCAGATGAGTTGTGGCTGCCCCCTCCCTGGAAGCATTTAAGGCCAGGTTGGATGGGATTCTGAAGAACCCGTTCTACTGGAAGGTGTCCTTTCCCATGACAGGGAGGTTGGAAGTAGATGGTCTTCAAGGTCCCTTCTAACCCAAACCATTCTATGATTCTATGAAAATACCACCATTCTCAAAGGAGGTATTTGTTCAAAGACAGACCTGCTTCACTTATTATACAAAAAGTTTTTTAAAAAAATAAATAAATCACTACATATGAAGCTCTCCAAACCAGTCAATAAAGACAGGATTTTTTGCAAGAATTACACAACTAGTCCCTTCTGTCAGTTACATTTAAAATATCATGCACTGAAAAGTACAAGCACTGACTTGATTATCTAGCTAAACAGTACAACATCTCATATAAACTATACATACACTATTTACAGCTAACTCTCCTCAGCTTCCCCATGGTACATACAATACATGACAATAGCTTTTCAAGTTATAAAGCTTTAGATGTTACCAAAAGAAGCCATCACATTTTGATCTCTTAAAACAAAACAGAAGAAAAAAAAAAAAAGGTGTGGAGAAGATGCTTGATTATCCACATAAATCTGGCATTTTTTCCTGAGCTATGAAAGGATAAAACTTTCCCTCTTCCTCTGAAGTCTTTTTTTAAATAGCATCTTAAAGATTTTTACATGTCCTTTCCTCCTCCTGCTTTGGAAAAGAATGTAAGTAGCCCAGGATTGCTGAGTTTAGAACATGTGAATTATAGAGGATCTTCAGGTCTTCACAGCAACTGTTTCTCAAGCGTTGTTCTTAAATCATAAAAGGCAGAATACAATTATGAAGATAAATAAATAAATAAAATCTGAGCTCCAAGGAGAAAATATGAGAAAAATTTGATCCTGAAGAACACATTTCAGGAAAGCTCTTAAGAATCTTCTTAATTAATTCAAATTATTCACTTCTGCAAAAGAAGGCATCTGTCTAAACACTTAGATGGACAAGGCTGAAGTCCTGGAGCTCTGTAATCCTGATACCTTCCATTCCTGATGGTACTTATCTTGTAGGAAATACTGCTGCAAGACGGTATCAACATCATTGGAGGGGAAGATTTATTTTTATTACTAGAAAAACTGAAACGAAGCAATTTTCACTCTCTCACTCAGAAACACCAGAATGTGGGCAATGCCAAGAAGTCCATCCAGCTTTTGGGCATATCAATGTTTGTCTCCAGCCATTAGGGCCAGGATCCATTGTGATGCCAGGGAAGACAAAAGACATCAAGGCCTCCTTAAGCACCTTTTTGTACTCTTCTAGAGCTGACAGTGATCAGTTTCACCATCCTCCCCACCTTTGCAAGTCACTGGGATTTGTCAACAATTCTATTCCTGTGTAGCTGGGTGTCCTCTGAAATTGCAGGTAGATGTGGTGGGGTCTTGGTGGGCTGCTCACCTGCAAGCCACCAAAACATGTGTTTGTAGAGCCTTTATCTGCTGCATTTACCTTTTGGGATGCCCACACCCAGGCAACCTTAGCCTTTCCATTACTCTGTACTACCTCTGACTTTAGTTTCTGATGCAATGAAGAACAAATCCCATTCCTCACAATAATTTGATTTTCACCTGGCTGATCCTACAACACACCATTGCAAAGCAGGGGAAGGGTGAAGAGGGAGAGACAGGGATAGAGAGAAAGAAAGAAAATCCAGACTAACTAACCTCCATCTCAGATGGCAAAGCTGAGGCAAACCTGAGTACCAATGAGTGGAAGATGCTGTAAACTGGCAGACAATGATTGCTGTATTGCCAGTAGGGGACTGAAGACGTATAGCCACCACGCCTTATCTACAGCAACAGGATAAAACTTATTTAACTCAACTGTATTTCTTTACCTGACAGTTCTGCTATCGGAATAAATTACCGCTTTTCTTATAAAATCAAAAGAAGGAGCTTCTCTCCCATAAAGAAGTGTCAATAAGCTTGAGTGCCCTGAATTTCCAAAACAGAAAACTACCCAAAGCATACAAATGGACACATACAACCAAAAGCTATAGCAGGGTTAGTCTTATAGAATTTCACTGTTTTGGACCTCCGCCTTCCACTTTCCTCTTTTCCTAATTCCCAAGATTTTAACTTTAGCACTTCATTTCTAGCTTCTGAGGGAGGATATGTGGAATGGGCTCCTCTTTGCATACAGTGAATATAAAGGAAAAGGAGGTTTTTTCTTCTTTCTTTTCCTTTGTCCTATAAATGCAGCATGACATTTGTTGGCCTGTTATCATCAACATCCAAAATCCCAGAGGTTTTGAAAGCAACTTGGGGAATGTTAACATCGAGAACACATTGGGGGCTCAGGAAAATGGAATAAGAGAGCATTGGCTGTTCTGTATGCATCTACATTTAGCCTTTTTGCTTGACTTGTGATCTCAAATTCTGGGACCCGATACATAATAAACCAAAGCAGCTGGAGAAAGCTCTTCCTGGATTATGCCCAAGTGGAGCAGTTGCATGACGGATTTCAGCAGCTTCCAAGGAAGAAGTTCAAAGACATCAAGGCGTGTGACAACTCTGGCAAGCTGCTGCAGTCTCCTTAGTGGAAAATTATGTTGAATATGAACTGTCGGAAAAAATGTCTCTCTCTCTTACATACAGAAGACAATACAATTTATACCAGTGAGTTTAATCATACTGTTCCCTTAAAGAAGCTGCATCTCCCACTTACAACATCTTAATTTATCACATTTCTAGTTATAAAACCTAATAAGTCATGTTTATAAAATGACATCAAGAATCTTTACACAAGTTTGGTACAAATAGGTGTAAACACACATAGCTCTACTGTAGTCACGGTTACTAAATTGATGTGCAAACTCTAACTGGTTACAAAGCAAAAATATTTGCAGAAACCCACACTGGAAATTCTACAGACAAACAGTATCAAGCTCTCTTTTCAGCTACACAGCTGGATAGCAGATAAAATTTACTGACAGCAATACAATGACTGTGATTCATAGTGAGGTAACAAAGGCAGAATTTGGCCCATACATTTTGATGTGTATCATTAAGGAAACAAATTCTTTGGCAATAAATGCAAGAGAAAGCCTTTAAACAGCAATCCTACAAAGGAAGTTAGTAACATCATTAAATCAAGGAAGCCAGACCTTCTGCAGATGCAAATCAAAATTAGCTCTATTGGAAAGTATGTAGCTGTGCTAATCTATAGCAGTTGAAGATCTGACTGTCAAACTGAAGAGGAATTTCAGCAGCAGCATCCTCGGTGAAGATAACAATGAAAGTAGGATTTACAAAGGAACTTTCATCTTCAGAATGTTTTATGAACTAATTACTTCTCCTAATACCCCTAAGATAACCAAATCCCTGGTTACACTTCCAATGGCATCTCAGCTTTAAGTGTAAAAGGAAGACGCTACCAGGCCTGACAAAAATGGTTTCACATGTATATATGCACACCAGTTCCTCCCTATTAATCAAGAACAGTATTCCCCAACTTTTAAAAGTTGCACCTCCAGCACCTGGCCTCCACCCAAACTACTTTGTTTCCCAGAGTCCCACCTTCTACAGCAAGAGGTGACATTCACTGGGAAAGCACCCTTCTTTACAAATACTTATCTGTACTGCCAATAAGAACTCTTATCTCTTGATGCAGATGTTGCATCTAAGATGTGGATTCTAGAATTGCAGGGGGGGGGAAAAACAACATTACTTTCCCCTGCCTGCCTTTCAAGGCCTGCTAATGGTCCGTGGCAGCATTCCTTCACAGAGGAGGCTCCTTCTCAGAGACTCTGAGCCAGCTCTGCTCTGCCCCCGCTTTCCTCTCTCTCCCACCCTGCAACTGATCCTTGCACATGTGGCAAAAGCCAACAATGTGCCAGTTCTCCTGGGCAAAACTTCACCCTCTCCAAGTCACTCTCTCCCTGTTAGTAAATGCCAACAACATTTTCGTTTTTTTAGGTTGGTGGGCTGTTTCTTCCCCACCTTTTCTAAGCTAAAGCATAACCTCTGGAACTGAGAAAGATCAGGTTTCTTTAAATGAAATGCCAGGTATCTGCAAGACATTATATTCTTACAAAAAAACAGTGCGTGGAACAGAAAGAACACCAGACTAAAAGTTTATGAACAAGCTCTTAAAATGCAAATCCAAAAGCTACTTTTGTCTTACCTGCAAAACAAAGTATAATTATAACTTCAACTGGTCATAAAAGACAAATGTAGAATATTATTGTACAATGTCAGATTAATGGCTCAGTCATACAGTAATATTCTACATGTGTCTTAAAAAACTCTCAATGATGCAACTGTATAAGCTCATAAAAAGCTTGTTATGGGCTTCTTTATTTAATAGAAATAATTAACCTTACTTTCCCAATTTTTTTCATATAAGAGAAGGTTTTGTTAACTCAAGATTAAGACTATAAATATTCAGCCTGCCTGGTCATGTTGCCACCTTAAGACAATAACCATAATTAGCAGTCCTAAGTTCTTTTCCTAGAGATGTTCACCCACGATCATATTTTAAGTGCCTTAGGTAGTTACTGAATAAGATCAAAATTCATCTGAAGTGTGAACTACTAACAAACTACAACATGAAATAATTAAAACCAGAGTATGGCATGCTTTGGTGTCTAAAACACTAAAAATGTTAATAATAACACCTAGTGTTTAAATAGCACTTTTTAACACAGATCTCGAAGAACTTCATAGAAGCAGGAGTCATCATGATATCCAACTTACAGATACAGAAACAGGGGCAACATGAAGGGGGCATGGGCCAAGGTGTTAGACCCAGCATGCTGGCAGCAAAATCATGGCTTAAAAAAAGAAAGGCAAGAGAAAAACTGGAAGACTACAATCCTTATTGTTAGAGGAAAGATTGCAACAACACTGCAGTATTTCAGGTGCATGCATGGTAGTATCATTGAATCCATCCATGTCTTATTTCCTACTTTACCATCTCTGCCACATGAATCTTGTGGCAAGGACCTGATTCTGGAAGACAACCTTTCAGACTTTATCACTCTGTACCTAAAGACACTACAGGCACAGCAGCTGCCCATTCTGGCATACAGACTGTCACAGAGTATTGTGTACCCAAAAAGTGACACCCAAGCAAACAACTGCATGAACCCAGGCCTGACTAAACTAACCTGATGTGACTTGGAAAAGAAAGCAGTAGATTGACCTCATTACATAAGTTCTGTTAACTTCATGCTTTTTGACCAAAGAGTTAAAGAAACCACAGAGGAATCTTATGTGTCCCTAGGAATGGAGAATTATGCCATTGGTGTCTTATGCCAACGATCTGTTACATAAAGCAAAAGATACCTAAGACAGTAGCCATGGGCCAAAAGAGACATCATCAACATGTATCACCTGCAGAAGGCCTAAGCCTGAAGTGGACTCACTACATGTAGGAATCAGGGCAGTATCTAGGACCCAGCAGGTGAAACCACTGGAGTAAGGGTCCCACTCTGCTACATTTGCAACATTGGTCTAAGCTAGTAGGGACTCTGATCCATCTAAGTATGTGGAGTGAGTGAGTCAGAGAACAGGCCTTGCAGGTTAAAAATCCTGAAATCACTTAAAATACAAAATTTTAGATCATCACCAAGTGGTCTTGCAACCACCCCACACAATTTGCCCTTACATAATCATAAGGAAAGTAGCACCCTTTGCTCATTCAGAGTCTGAGTACTTCTTTCTTAGTACCCAAGCGGATTATTCCTACTTTATACAAAACAGACTTTCCCTGTTGTGAAAGGATATATTAAAAGAAAAAGAAGGAAAGCCACTTGTCCATAGGGCTTTCAGTGTCTCCCTTAGAATCTTCAGACAAATAGATGAAGCACAGGCTACATATGCATGGTCTGTGAGGTAGACTGAAAACTGGTCAAACTGGTGGGCTCAAGAGGGCTGTCAGCAACTCAAATTCCAGATGGGCACCAGTCACTAGTGCTGTGCCCTAGGCTGATCAGCCTTGGGGCTAATAACTTTTAACCTCTTCATTAATTACCTGGATCATAAGGCACACTGCCCTCAGCAAGCTTGCAGTTTATATGGAACTGGTAAGGGTGGTTGATAGACCAAATGGTTGTGCTGCCATTGTGCTGCCAAGGGTGACCTTGAGAGGCAAGAGAAATGGACAGAGAGGAATCTCATGAAGTTCAAAGGGAAATGCAAAGCCCTCCAGCACCTGAGGATAAATAATCCCATGCACCAGTAAAGACCAAGCAGCTGGAAAGCAGATCTGCAGAAAAGGTCCTGATGGATAAATTTACCGCTAGCCAGCAATGCACCTTTGCTAAAAGGCCAAAAGCATCCTGAATTGCATTAAATAGAGTGTTGCCAGCAGGTTGTGGGAGGTGATACTTTCCCTCAGCTTCCCTCAGCACTGGTGAGGCCATATCTGGAGTGCTGGGTCCAGTTCTGGGCTTCCTAGTACAAGAGAGATACAGATTTCCAGGAACAGGTCCAGCAAACGGCTAGGATTAAGGAAATGGAGGACCTCTCAAACAAGGAGTCAGAGAGCTCTGACTGCCCCCTGGACAAAAGGCAGCTTGAGGGACTTGGGGTAGAGCTGATCAGTGTGTGTAAATACATGTAGAGGTGAGTAAAGAAAAGTAAGCCAGATTCTTCTCAAGAGCAGCCAGTGAAAAGACAAGCAGCAGTCAATATGGTAAAATACAAGAAATTCCATTTAAATGTAAGCAGTTATTTTGCTGTTGTTTTTCTAATATGAAGATGGTCAAACACTGAAAGAGGCTTCCAGAGGGACTGTGGAGTTTCCATCCTTGGAGATATTGAAAATCTGGCGGGCCATAGTCCTAGGCAACCTCTTTTAGCTGGCTCTGTTTTGAACATGGAGACTAGGAAAATCTATGAGGTCCCTTCCAATGTCAACCCTTCTGTGATTTATGTTATTCCTAAACATCACAGACATTTGATGTCATTTTCCCACTGTTGCCTCCCCAAAGTGGCAATAAGTTATTTGTTATACCTATGCACAACCAGCTCCCTTCATCAGCAAGTTTCAAATTGAGTTTTAAAGAAAACCCAAGGTCAAAAAAACCTTGTTGGTCTCTTATGTTCTGGGTTTTTTCCCAGTTTCAGAATACAAGCTCTTAATAGCAAATGTTGCAACAATGTTGCTTGCTTTGTTCTTTAAAACAAGGTAAGTGACTGAAGAGCTCAACTAGCTTTCCTTTGTAGTTGAAAGTGTGTTGGACTCAGTTGTGAAGGCTGGTTTCAGGAAGTGCTGTAGAGACAATGAGGGTTAATTACCAGGTTTCTGCATGGGTTGCTATAACAAGTGGCCTCTGCTCCCTTTCAAGCAGACGCCACTGCTTAAACAGTCATGGAATGTGGCAATGTCCCAGTATTTACAATGTCAATCCAGAATTCACAAGTGAGTAATTAGCAGTGAACTTGCTATTTTAAAGGCAAGGATAAGAAAAAAAAAAAAAAACAATTCTCCTCTCACAGAAGTAATGTACAGAAGTCCCCAATAGCTTAAAAAAAAAAAAAAAAAAAAAAAAAAAAAGAAGACTCAAAGAAATATTTTTTCTTCCTCTGCTATTTAGAGAAAGTAACTCACTACACCCTTTTAGACATTGCAGGTTCCTTTCTGCTGGTGTTTCTAGCTAGAGCATAGAGAATTCTCTGTTTCTCTTCTCCTTGATCTCAGTTCCCACCTCCCCAAGGGCAGAAGACCAGAGCTCTTCTCTCTTTCCCTTTAAGTCATGAGACAATGGGAACTAGGGTAGCCAGAGCAAAAAGACCTTTGAAAAAAAGAAGAAACAGGGTGCAGCATTTTGTATCTCCAGTTACTTTAGACTGCCTAGCACAAATTCAACCAATAAGGATATGGGGTTTATCTCATTGACTAACCCCTGCCATTTAACTAAGTCATACGTGACCAAAGCCAAGAAATAAACTATTTTGGCAGCAACACAACTCTGTGCTTTGCAGAGATACCAGCATTAACATCCAATGAGTATCTCACCATGAAGATCAGTGTGCTCAGATCAGTATGGTGTGCTTCCAGGTCTACAGATCCATGCTAACAAGCATGGATTTCTTTCAGGGCCTCAGCAAGTACCTCTGGGCAGTATGATCTGCAGCTACCTCAATGCACCTAAATCTTCTCCCTATAGTCATAACATTATCAGTGAAATTGCTGCAAAATATGTTGTCTCTTGCTTAAAAAGAGGTGACCAAGAGGCAGAACCCTGTTTTTATCCACCTCCAAGCATTACTTAAAAACTTGAGTTTCAGTTTACTCCTCTGTGAAATGGGTCTAAAAATAATGGGCCAGATACTTAGCTCAAAATAACTCCATAGACATCAGTACTTACCCTTGATGACAAGATAAAAAGTGATGTTTTCATAGAAAAGGAGGCATATAAGATCACAGACAGTAACTGTATTATTTTAAGTATCTTGTGCTGGAGTAAAGTTTATGGATATGTCTGTCATCTGAAAGCACAATTTTGTGTGGCCATGAAGAACAGTGTATTTAGAAGAAATGTAATAGAAAACGTCTTTGCTTCTTGACAAATTATGTGCCACAAGCATTTTTTGTAATGGCTCATCCACTCAAGAAAGAATTTATGGCAGTTTAATTCCCTGAGTTAAAGGGGAGAAAAATGTAAATGATGCTGCAAAGGTAACTGGGCTACCAAGAAGCAGATGGCTTTAATTACCTATTTACAGGATTGTTTAGACTGGGAATTTGAAAGAGACACACAGCTTAGAAACAATACTCATTGTGGGAACACTCTGTACATTTTAATTAAGCCAGATTTTAAATGGGAATAAGAAGAGATTATTGAATGTTACCCGAAGTCAAATTGACACTTCAAAATTGTATGTGCCTAGCACACAAAGATTTGGTTAGACCAGATGTGTACAAAGATACACAAATTCTTACATGCTGAGCCTCACCCTCATTTTTACTCCTCTTGTTTTCCTGCTGCTCCAGCCGTGCAAAGAGGCCACAGCTGTGTGAGGCAACACTACTGCACCCAAGAGTCAAGTTCACTGGGTCAAGTTTGTTTCTGGAACTCAGCAGGGTTCTCTCAGAGGTGAATTTATCTCCCAGTGCTGGACTCTAGCAATCTGAGTCTGATCCTCCTTTCCCTGAGGAAAGTGTTTCCTGCACAGTGCCAGAATTTGAAACAGCAAAGTACAACTGGTGTCTACCAGGTGTTGAGCACCTGCTGACCTGGTCTGGTACTGACTTGGAATGAAGTTATGGTGGCAATGTGTGGAGCTGATCTAGCAGCTTGCTGCTGCAAGTGTGAGAGGATGAGCTCCCACTCAAAGGCTTTACTGGGCTTTCTTCCCCACTCCCAGATGCTGTTGCCCATTTCCCATTACTTCCTTAGGTCCTCAGACCCTTTCCAGGAGCCAATGTATGTCATTAACCTGACAGAAACTGAGTGAACAGAAAAATGCTTTTTGTGGTTTTGTGCTACTACTCACTAGTAGCACGCTCTAGTGAGGCCCAGACACAGCAGGAGGAGAAGGCAGGACCATGCAGTGGCTAGTAGGGGCTGGAGGGGGAAGGCAGAGAAGCAGCACCGAGTCCTCCCCCTAGCAGATACAATCAAAGCTGCTGCCCGTGAAACCACAGCCTAAGATCAATTTTTGGAAAACAGTTTAAACAAGTGCAAAGCCCTGTAGGACCACCAGGTGTTTTGATTGAAGTATAGTTTCTTTCAGATCTTCTGTCCCATTCATTCCTTCAAGTGTTTTTATGGTCCAAACATGGGCAGACAGTCAACAGCAACCAAGAGTACTGGTTTTCTGCCCCTTCTTGAGCATGCCAAATACCAAACAAAAGGTGTTCACTTGGAGCACTTCAGCATGCACCACCTCTTCTACTTATTTACTAGATCAGTCTAAAATTACACTTTAAATTAAGCTGGTGAATGGATGCCAGGTGTTATCTGCAACTCAGAGTAACAATGAGCACTTTTTTTTTTTTAATCAAGATCAAACATAAGTAGCATAAACACACTAATAAATCAAGTGAGCAAATTATATCTGTAAACAAAATATTCATAAGGAAGGGGTATTCAGCTTCAGTGACTCAGTACAAACAAACCCACAGGGCAAAGAATAATTACATTACACTGTCTACAAATGAATAGAATAACCAAATCAAGCCAAAATTCAAATGTATGGCAGTAGCTCTGAGGTGCCCCTAAGTCAGAAGAGGACAATTTGTCTATGAGACAAATCAAGAGCAGCAGAAGCACTACCTCTTTACCTCTCCTAGAAAAACTGAAAATATACACAACTTCACAGAGAAAAAGCCTGAGCCAAGATATACTATTACGAAGAGAAACAGTCAACAAGAAATGCCTGGCCATTCTGCAATATAACAACATGTCCTCTGCAAGTGACACCTGATATGAAATGGTTGTATCAGTACCCAGAAGAGTGGTTCAACACTAGAAATCAACTTAATAAGTCTTCAGGATTTCACAAGTCTGGATTGAAAACATTTATTTGTTTTCAAACTGCTGTATCTTCTCAAAAGTCATTATGTAAAAAATCAGTTACTTCTTACTCAACTGAGACCACAGTCAATCTAAGCTCATAGATACTGTGTTCTTCTGGCCTTACAAACTCTTTGGACACTTCCATGTCTGTTCTCTTGGACAGCAACTGTAAAGTCTTTAGGACTATGACCACATTTGTTTACTAAGTATCTACACCAATGCTATCACAACAACAAGGATGTCTGTGTGGCCATAGTTTCAGTTTAGATTAGTGTTTAACGAGACATCAGAGATTACCTGCAAATTCTTCACAAATCAGGTATTTTAATCCCATGCATAAAAATACACAAACTGAAAATTCAGAAGAAAAATAAGAATAACAAGCCTAATAATTTTCTGTTGCCAGTGAAAGCAATTACAGCAACAAGGCTGTCCTGGTTTGAGCCAGGATGAAGCCAATTTTACTGATTTTTTTTTTTTCCCTTCAGTAAGCTTTCTTTCAACTAGGAGCAGAGTGTTCCAACTAAGACTGATAATGGTGGAATGTTTTTCTAACTGTTGGGTCTTCAAGGTCACATCTTTACTCTGCTGGCTCAGACACTACAGGGAGATCTATGACCCCCCCCCCCGTAGGAGGCTGAGTTAGACAGACTGCAAAATTGGCCAGAGATATTCCATTCCATATATCCATGTAAGCTCAGAGGAAGGTCAGAGATCACAGAAAACAACTTCCTTCCTGCTTCTTCTTCCCTTCTCTTCCATCCCTGGCAAACATCCAGGGAGAACTCTGTCCATCCATCACCATCAACCCCCAGGCTCAAGCTCTCCTGACCCTCGTAACTCTCTGTTCTCTCCAGCATCAGTCCAGAATTTCTCGGGACTGTTCCAGCTCAGGGGAGTGTGGTGGGAGTTGCTGGGGCTGGGGGGAGGTGAGAGGCTTTTGCACATACCTGAACACATTTCTATATAATTGTATATATTTTCTTATATCATTAGTGTTTAATTAAAGCTGTGTAGTTTAGTTTTCAATCCAGCCAAGTCTCTCTTTTTCTCTCTCTCTCTCCTTCCCTACCTGGGTGGGAGGGGGAGGGGATCAAGAGCATTGTTGTTGTCATTGTTTGACTCAGGTTCAAAGGGGATCTCACTTTTTCTTTCTCCTGTAAAATTTTCAATGATCCAACTTCCTCACATGGATATGAAGGACTGCAGAAGGTGCAAAGCCTCAAGCGGAGTCCATTCTACCTTGTTAAAAACATGTCATAATTCCATGGAAAACCATCAAACTGCAACAGTATGTGCCAGCTGGCGGTGTATTCCACAGGAAGCAAATCCTGGCCAAAAAGATGAAAGTGGCAGAATTCTCACTGCATTCAAGAAGGCTGGATGATGTCCTTGAGTTTCTTCTATTTTTTCATCTGTGACAAGTATCCAGGGTTTATCTTTATCTTTCTTCTAGATTTCAGGTACAGGTTTATTGTCTCATTTTATTTGTAGACATTGGCTTTCTATTAATTTTTTAATACTTTTTTTTATCACCCCTGCTGTTACGACTTTTTTGGCATACTGACTACAGCCTTCTGGACTATGCTAATCTCTGACAAGACTGAGACACAGACCTAACTAAAATTGTCTAGTACAGCCAACACTGTGCTTAAAATAGTTTCATATTTTTTAAATCTATTTTTACTGGCTAGGGCAGGATTTAATCTTTCAATCATAAGGTTGTGTCTTAGATTTTATTTTAAAATGTGTTAGAAACTTTTAAATATCTGGTTTACTATGTATATTTTCTGATGTGGGTTAGATAACTTCAAACCAGTACAAAATTAGGAGGCTCAAGTTAGTCTTCAGCAAGCAGAAATATCACATAACTTGCTTTTTCCAGAAGAACACCTTATACTGAAAGTCTGATTATCATCAGGTCAATGTGTGGTTATACCTGGAGGACATCCACATTTTTAATGCAGAGTCATCCTGCTTTGACATTCTGATCTATGTTTGTGTTTTTTTTTTCCACAAACCTGTTGCTCACAGTACCATATTTTGTCCAGCTTATGCTCCTAGAGCAATCAGGAAAACAGTAGTAATAAGATGATGATTAAATTATTCAAAAGTTTACTCTAGGTTCTGTTTGCTTTCTTTTCAGCTATGGGAATGGGTGAGGTTAAAGACCTTCAGGACTCCCTCCCTGGCCATGTAGTCAATTTTAACCTGAAAGACCAAGCTATTGGAGGGTGTAGACAGGGATACATATTATGCCACTCAAGTCTCTTCTTTGTTTGTAAGTCCAGACTCATTCCTTCTCTCTTGCCATCTAGAAACTCTGCATTTGCTGTTGTCTTTTGGATACCAAGCAGTAGAAATTTTGAGTCTTTTTATGGAGCTCGTAATTGAATTTTGATTTTTATAGGTTTTTTCCTCAGATGTTCTAAAAAGCCTTTCAAGCCAAACACAGGATGAGACCCTGGCACAGCCTATGGGAGACTGCAATACCTGAGCCTGGAACCACAGGTTTTAAAGGAGGAGCTACAGTTGAGGTAACAACAGGACTGAACAGACACAAAGCTTAAAATGTCCCATCTAACATACCAAAAAATGGCAACTGTATCCTGTGATGGGCAGATTACTAGTTTTGTGAGTGTGTTTTATTCTGTAAGCTGCCCAGAAGAGAATCAAGACATAAATTAAATGGAAATTATACAAGAAATGTGGAGATCAACTTAAGTACTACTTACAGCTCTGCAGCAGCAGGCAGGAGGGAGCAGGAGGTACCAAAGCTCCCAGAGCAACAACCTGGCCTGTCCCATTCTTCCTGCTGCTGCTTAGCCCCTTCCCTACAGCCTCCACCAATACATAGGAAGATAGCTTTGTGTGCTCAAACCAACAAAAGGGCCCTTTTCTCTGTATTTCTGACCACCTAAGACACAAGAGCAGGGAAGCCAAACAAGTGGCCATCATTCCCCACTTCTTCACAGCACTTATCAGTGAAATAACACAACTGAGGCTCAGTTCTTTGTCATGGATTTTAGGGTGAGAAATAGTGTTACACTGGGATACCACACCAGCCTGGCCCTTTGACTAAAGAATCTTTGACTAAATTTCTTCTGAAAGTGGAGATGGCTGTAGCAAGAGGAAAGGCAGAGTTCATGTCTCATAGTTGGAGAAGATAACAAAGACTTATGTATTCTACTCTCAGCTCTCCACTCAACTCACTTGGTAAGTTACAAAGCTCAAATTTAAGAAATTCAGAGCTGTTGATCTGTAGCTACAGACAAGGTTGGTTAGTCTGAGCTACAGATACATTAACCTCCTCTTGAGAAAGTTGTCCTTAAGCAGCTTAGGTTTGAGATCTTCATCTAAGCTGGGCATGGTAATGCCAGCTTCTATCAGAAGAAGAGCAAGACCAGCTTAATCAATTGTTTATAAATTTCTTTGAGATGTCAGAAGAAAATATTACTTAAATATTAAAAACTTAACATGAAATCCTTCTAACCTATTGGAAGTTGAAAAGTAATTTTCTCTGGATATGCAGAATCATCTAGAAGTGATGTGTGACTGAAGTTAAGAGACTTTAGGATAGCTACACAAAAGTATGCAGGCAAACAAGTCTACAATTTTCATTTGTTATTTACAAAGGCTGTATTAATTTACAAGTATACACTCATTAGCAAAACTCCTACATTTGTAACATCTGACAAGTACAGCCTCTAGCTTAACACTGTAACTGAGACCTACAATCAAAGATATCAGCCTAGAGCATATGGGATCCTAATAACAAAGTTAATGATTAGAAACAATACCAGTTATTGAAACAGACTTTTAAATTAAGACTATGAAGATCAAAAAGTCACTTACATGTAGTATATACATGCATCAAATAAAACCTCTTTCTGCAGATATTTCATATCTTTAAAACAGCCTGGATTCTTCTACCAGAGAAGTTAGGAAGATTTTTGCTATATCAGGACTGTGTGAAGCAGATTGTAATTTGACACCCTTTTAGAATGAAAGTTGTGTCTTACCTAAAATTATTTTTCTGGCAGGAAAAAAATATGCATTTAATATGTTTTTACAAATATTTGGGGGGGTTTTCAGGGGTTGTTTGTCTAATTTTAGGGACACTGGATTTTCTTCACTCATGTTTTCTGTTTTCTTTTTGTAGTTGAATGACAGGGAAAGAGGACCCAAAGAAAACTTTTATTTTTAAAAACACATTTGCATGCATATAATTGTAGAGTAGGTTTTTTTTTTAATTATTAAAATGAAAATAATTTGATAGTTTCTCAAAAATTATCAACAATAATTGTTCTCTTATTGGCAAGCTTCAACAGTGCCCCAAAGGCTGCTGGGTTGCAGCTCAGTCAGCGTGGCAGCTATAGGTAAAGATTCCTTCAGGAAGCATTCAGAAATAGCTAGTAATTTCCACTTATATTAGCAAGAGTAAACTTACTTGTTCATGGAAGAGTAAGCTACTTCTAGAGCACAGATCAACTCCTAGAATACAGTCAATTTATCTGCTTATTCAAAGCAAATGAAAAGGTGATGTTAACATTTGTGTGCTTTGAAAACATAAAACATCGCATGCAACTTATGTCAAGTATAAACTTAACAATGTTTGTTACCTAAAAATGGAAGAGTCATTTTTATTCTTCTTATGTTTCTCTGTTAATCCTCTGTTGTTGCTTCAGATTAACACACTGCTTGTTAAGAAGTACAGATTGTAGGTAAGTAAAACACAAACTTTATTTCACAGGTAAAAAAATAAAATAAAACACTGCCTTATACAGGAGAACTTTCTGCACAGTAGACCAGTAATAGAGATACACTGGGAATAGGTTTTAGAAGCATGCATCCAATGATCCATTTACTTTATTACCTCTGAAAATCTGATGTTCCCAGACTAACACACTCATAATCATCCTCCCTAGAAAATTATCTGTTAGTGTTATTAGAAAACCGAATCTGTGGCTTCTTTTCCAGTTCTTACAGTTCAGATTAAAAAGGCAATCATGCTTCATAAAATTAAGAGGCATCTCTCATGGTTGCTTAAAGCAACTTTTCAATGGACAGTCTGCCCCCCCCCAAAAAAAAAACACAACAAAACAAACAAACAAACCACAACACAGTACATGCTTCCTCATTGGTTTTAATAAATGCAAAATTTAAAGTTTCTAAACTTCACATTTTTAAACCATATAGTCAACACTGCCAGAAGTGACTGGCAATTTGGGTGCACTGACCATGAGGTGCCTAAATGGAGACACCTCCAAGAACTTGGCTTTAAGAGCAAGGATGTCCCCATGGAGAATCTTGGCCCAGGTTTCTATTAATAGTAACCAGTGACAGTCTTTGTGCAATAGTAGCTGTACACCGGTTTCTGTCTGATGAAAGATCCTTTTAGTCTCCTGTGCAGGCAGGGACTCCACTATTTCCCTGCTGTTGGAACACACCTTCATTTACTCCTATCAGTAATTAAAGCTGACATATCTTACGTGGGCTATTCACCTTTTATTCAACATGAAGAGCCTGCAAAAATGGCTGAGAGGTTCACAGGAAGGAAGCAGTTAAATGATAAAAATGTGAAATGTTATGCAGCAAGCTGTGTACAATTAACTAGAATTCAGATATACACCTTGTTCCAATCCAAGTCATTTATCAGATAAAAATAGTCTGCTAGAAGAATGTCATGATTAATGAGGTGAGACTCCAGCTAATTACTGTTTCCTCCAGAAGTAATTAGGTTGGCATTGCTAATCAAGATGAATGAACACTCTGACCCGCTTTTTTAAATGTAAAACTATGAGCTGCAGCAGCAATAACATCATTTAGTTCAGGCAATGTAGTCTTTATCAGGCTTGTAGTTTGATTAAATTCTTTTGTTACACCAGGCTTTCCACACATGAACAGATGAATGCTGTGATGTTCAAAGAGTTTGTCACCCTTAATTAAAGACTGAAAAGGCTTGTTCAATTCACAGGGCAATACACAGGACAGCTCTAAATTGATAGCTTTTAAGTGGGGGATAACCGAGGTAGTCGTAGGGTTTGCCCGTCTGCAAGAGGATCCCTCCTCCTTCCATAATTTTCCATCAAAGTAGCTGGAAAATTAGTATCAGATATTTTTGTATTGATTCCATTAGGCAACACTCATTTCAGCAGAGCACCTTTTCACACGCAACTATATATACAGCTTTACTTGTACAGAGCAAATCCATTATAAATTAAGAGAAAGTAGTAAGAAGTACATTCAAAATATAAGCTAATTTATTGTGCTGTTTCTGACTGTGACCCTTTTGCACAACTTATGAGTCCCTCCACAGCCTTGTTCCCCACTATTTCAAAAGTTCACATCATGACTATGTATGTTATTTCACACTGGGGAGAAGCACAGGAATTTACGGCTAAGCATCTGAAATATGTAAAGATATAACATGTTACAACGGAGTTAACACGTAGTGATTTCCTTTTTCACCCCCTCCTATTACAGAAAGTACTTCCTTATTCCTAAAATTTATTTTAAGCAAATGCTAGGTCCAGATTTTCACCTGAGAACTTTAATTTAATGCACAAATTAGACTGGGTAAGAAAATTAACAAGATAGTGCCAAGATACCTTTTGATCTACTCACTGCCTACTAAAAGAAAAGCACCACAGTTAAGCAGGCAGGGACCCAGGGCCAGGAGCAGCAGTGGAGGCAGAGGGAAGGAGTGAGGGCATTGGACACAGAAGTCCTGTCTCTCTCCACGGCAGCAAGTGCAGGCTTAATTCCAGCCCTGTGGTTAGGCTGTCCTACACCCAGTCATCTTGGTACAAAGCAGCAGACTCTTCACTGAGGCATGGAGCAGGCCAGCGCCTGTTCCTCCCAGAGAGAGGGGACATGCTCACGAGACTGCCACAGCCCAGCAGCACCACCACTAACAGCAGCTGGTCCTTCACCACAGGATAAGTCATTACGCAAAATGGCAACACAAAAACCAGCCTGAGCTTTCTCTCATGCACATTTGGTAGGCTAATGGCTCACCCTGCCAGTGGGACAAGACACTGTGCCACGGCTCCTCAGCCAGGCCTTTCTCTGTGATCTACCAGTACACAAGATGAGAGGCACTCAACCTAAGCAACCTCAGACCTGTCAGTATTTGGCTAACAAGCTACCCACATGCCTCAGGTGAAAGGCAAAACTTCACACCTGAGCTGAGCAGCCACAGCCACCAAGTCAGCCGAAGGACACCATTTGCCTCTCTCAGTGCAGTTCCACTCAGCCACTGCCCATGGCAGACACAACTCCCCACCCCAGCAGGTAGAAGTTGCTTGCTGCATCTTACATCTTTGTCACGACAGTTGGGAGGACCACAGTAGCCCCTATGAGCCACACCACAGGAGACAGACAGACATCAACCCCCTGAGAGAGCTCAAGCTCATAGACCTTGCTGCCCCCAGCACCCTGCACTGGGCTACACAGTGCCTTCTTCTTCTCCAGCTTTCTGACACTTCATAATTTAACAAAAGTCCTTACCTTAAGGGTGGGAACAGCATCTCTTTCCTTCCTCTGCCATCTGGTTGATATTTCCGCTTGCTAGATTGCAAAAGCCTATTTTTAATCTCTCCTGCCTAATGACACTGCAATGCCAGCAGCTGATTGACACAGGCTTGCCTCCCGCTGCTGCTTCTCCCCAGCTCCTCACCCGAGCCAGGCTGGTCCGACCTCACACACCACCTACTCTGGGAGCAGAGCAACAGCCAGACCCTCATGTGCACTGAGGGTCACCCCAAGCAGCCACGGGCAGGATTTTCAGAGGAGGCTCCAGGTGGAAACCCTGAGGGCTGATTTGGGGGGTGGTGCCTGGCAGGCCACAATAGAACTCACACAAAACTTCTCCTTCCTTACTGCTCCCTGATCTTACTCCTCTCTGCTGTACCCCACTTCACCTTGTGCCCACAGCATCTCTCGGCAGGAATACCTGTGCCCTCCCCACAGGAGGTGCAGGCCCTGCCCAGCTGCCTATGTGTCAGGCTCTGAGCCCCACAAGTGTGTGTTTGTGGTATGAAGGCCTTTCACTTCTAATTTATGTGTTGCTTCTTTTTTTGTTCTTCTCTTTCCTGAAAAAGGATGGGGTTTTTTTAGAGTCAAGTCTTCCTCAAAGTGGAAGCCAAGATGGTGGTTCTGCCATCCAACAGCTTTGACTCATTTTTGTTTTGCTTACTGAATCAGCTTGCTGGTTACAGATTCCTGTGATGATGAATTTGCTAGGAAATGAGAAAAGGAGGCACACTCATTGTACCTAAATGCTCTGCTTCTTGACCCTTGGTGACTGTAGGCAGGGTATTGCAGGTCACCTGCCACTTTATGACTGCATGGTATGAACTGCAGGGAACAAAACTTACCTCACCTTCTGGGTAAATATGCCACCACCTCCATTTTAGTCTTTGACCAAGAAGGTATACAGTGTAAAAAATTATTTTTAAAAATGTAAAACCTGTAAAAGACAGATGTTTCATATTAATGGACAGGCATGCTAGTCTCACAAATGCAGAGCTCTGGTTTTCTCACAACCCAGGGAGAGGTGTGAAAAGACAGTCTTTAGGTACACTGCTCTGATCTGTGCTGACTTGATGAAGTATACTAAGTATTTTTTTATTAATGTAGTTGGTTCATGAATCCCTGGGTTGCCAATGGCTTTCTTAACTGTGTAGCTCTTAAAAGTGAACCAAGTAATTTCTGAGCTGCTACATGCTATTGAAGCAACTCCAGTGATTCATTTATGAAAGGTTTATTGATCTATGCCAGTTGTAGATGCTCGTTCCCTTGTTTTGATGCACACTCCTAATTACTGTTGTGAGGACATTGGTTAACTAAGCCAAATTAAAACAGGGTACCCTATACCCTGTATATATACCCTATATGCCCTGAGGAACAGTCTAGTTTATAGGGACTGATGGATATATTTTTTTTGGCTCTTTCCTTTCCTACATGTGGTCTATGGCGACCCTTACAGTGAGCTGTGGTGTCCCCTCAAAGGTCTGCCAGGACATAGACCTGTTTAGACAGAGTGTGTTGCAGATGAACTCTCATTTTGTTTAGGACATATGAGAGCTGATTGATTGCCTTTTATTTTGTTTGGTTTGGGTTTTTTAAATTATTTTTGTACTAGTAAAACTTCAAACAATTTTACTGCCAAAGACTGACCTCTACCCTAGCAGTGTAAGCAAAATTATTCTTAGTTCCCCTTTTTTATGGCTGATAATAGGACCCAGGGGTAGTTTAAGAAGTACTGAGAGAAATAAAATATTGGATGGGTAAATGAAAAATGCAAGTGAAAAAATGCAAGTGAAGTAAGAAGCAATAATAAGCCCATGAGGTCACTGATCATGTCCAGACCGTGTTGGGATGAGGGGAACTTGCAGTCATCTGCACAGCAGCTATCACCCCCCATGGAGAAAGGAGGGTGGAGTCCAGACCTCATCAGTGAGGTCATCTCCTTCCTAATCCTACACTCTTCATACTTTTTGAACACAACCTCTGTGGTTTTAGCAGGAACTGAGCTCAGCCCTGCCAGCCTAGGGGCACAGAGTGTCAGGAATTTCCAGACCACTCATCAGTCCAGCCCGCCCCCCCCAAATGACGTTGTTTATGAGTCCCTGGACCCTCTCTGCTTAAAGAGAAATCTAGATCCACCTACTCTCTGCACATTTTGTGCTGTTGATACATTGCAGGGCTGAACGTGGCCAGCCTGGGGACCTGACCCACAAATATCAGTGCATGCACTGGTATTTGGCATGCACGAGTTAGGGGTGTTTGGGTGCCTAAACCACAGGGCAAGTAAATCAGTCACACTTCTCAAACCCAAAATGTATTAATGTGAAATGGAGAAATACCTGTGCCATGTTCTGGGAGGGCCACAATTCACTGCCCTACTGTTGGACAAAGTAGCAGGTATTATGCTTCGTATGCATCATGCATTGCATTCAGTGTGGTTTGGACAGCAGAGATCAGAGTTATTTTTCCTGCCTGCTCTGCATAAGCAGCTGAAAGAGTTTGTCCCCAGCTTTTCAATATAGGCACCAGTGCTGGGTGTACAAAGGTGGACAGAAGGAATATCATCCTTTTCCCTTGCCTTTTTTTCTTTCCAGCAGTTTTCCAGATATGCTCCAGAGCTTGTCAGATTTATCAAAAGCACAACCTGGATCTCCTCAAAATTGTTCCAGTGCTTTTCACAGACCCCCACCTATTGTGCTGCTGCAGCTATGGCTGAGAGAGTGTGGGCACACAACCAGGCTTGTCTGCTGTGTGTTTCCTTTAGCTGATCTTTTTTTTAACAAATCTAATTCAGGTTTTGCAATTCTTGATGTGGGTTTTTCTTCCTGAAAGAATAAAATAGAAAAGTCACTGATGATTTGTTCTTTCGCTATATTTCAGTGCCAATGCATCACTTAGCACTGAACAGCCATCAATACCCACTCAGACACTATCATGCAGCTTTTCCCTGTCATTCACTGTGTCACTTAGAAAGTGATAAAAATCCCAGCTTAGAGCAGTATATTCGCTTTTGTGGTCCCCTACTTCCAGCAACCTATTAGAACCCTGAACAAAATTAGCAACGAATTACTTTATGCATACCAAGCTCTTTTGTTACAGTGTTCTGAGAGTTTGCAATACTGTCAGATTTCAATTAAATTTAAGAAAAATTAAGCTGCTCTGTGTGGCTGCTTGCTTATACAGTGAGGTAATTATTTATAATAAGGAGATCTCTTTAACAATTGTTCCTAGTCATGGCAACGTTGCACCGTTATTGTGCTTAACATGAAGACAGACTGTTTCATTGTTTTTGGAATGTGGGAAACAAGCAACAGCAGAGGCACATCATGAGCTTAAGACATAGAGTAGGTTTAACATTACCAGCTGCACTGAATTAATTGGTACAACCTTTTTGTTCTTTCAGGGAGTCTGGTCTTGCACACAGGTTAAAAAATGTTCGAGATCCCCAGCAACTTGTACACCATGCCTTCAGTAGTAGGTATGCAACAGAAGTACCATTAAGTCTAAGTTTTTGTTGATTGAAACAAAAACAACTCTATGGGTGTTGGTTTTTTTCTTTTTTAAAAGAAAAGGAGGCCACAGCATAAAATAGTCATTGTCCTATCCACATGTCCCAGTGAGATATGATGGCAGGTAGTAATAGCAAACGTCCAGGAGGAAGGGACCTCCACTGAGTCCAGGCCTAGCAGTCTCCCAGAGCTTTCCTTTTAGCCATCCAGTGTATCTTACTGGAAGTGATTCTGTGTATTTGGGAAGGCTATAGGTTATGGAGAGTTCCAACATAATCCTTCACACTTGGGCACAATGACTTTTACTCCCTCTGTCCAAGCAGCCCTAAGGGCACACACGCTGTTTGTCTAGAAATGTAGCGCTCCACTGAACACAGGGGTCAGTGGAGCTTTTTAGCCTGTAGGATGGAAAGAGGAATTTTACAAATAGTGCAGTTTTTTGCTGTGTTGGTAAAGTGTCTTTTTCAGGGTTAGAAGAAAGCATCACTATTCTGGGACTCTTCACGGTAGTGTGGCATTTCGAACTCAGAGAAGCAGCTGGAGAAGAAAATGTCAAAGTTCAGTTCTGTTCAAGACTGAGTTTTGAATCTTGGCTAAGCTTAACCAGTCAATCAAGGAATGTAAATCAGCTTGCTGATTTGTGCTATGAAAAGGGAACAGCTCAGGCCTAAGCAAATACAAAACAAACAGTCACACTTTTCTAAAGGGGACAATACATAAGACTATGAAAGAGCCTTCTTACCAGAGCAGGAGGAGAGCTGGGAGGGAGAAAACAGCAGGGAGGCCCATACAAGAACTCACTTGGTACCGAGGGGTTTTAAGAAACATTTGAGAATCATTTCAAAACTAAGAGTGAAAACAGAGTGGAAACTTCTTGTAGGGCAGTGGTAGCCAAGTTAAGCTCCCAAACATCTCTAGTGCAGCTCCCACGCTGGGACTGTGACACAAGCCAGCAGCACAATTATTTGGCACAGGCAGCATCTCAGAAATCCAAAGGTCCATCTGTGGGAGAAAGTTATTGGGTGAGTAGGTGATAAGGTAGCCAGGAAAAGCACATAAACACCAAGAAAAGCAAAGAACTGCGCTCAGGCATGGAGTCACTAATTATCACTCAGGAAAAGCCTGGCGTCACTGTGGATAGTGCCATAGGAATGTCGAGCCCATGCTTTGCGATGATCTAAAAGACAAATAGGACACTGGGAACCATGAGGGAAGGAAGAGCAAACAAAACAGAAAAGAGACTTGCACACCGTGCCAGAGTCTGCTTCAAGACCCTGTTGTTCCCCTCAAAAATGACACAAAGGATACAGAAATGACAGAACAACAGCCATGATCACAGTTACAGAGCAGCATCTTTGTGGGGAGTGGAGAGCTACCCTGGGATGCTCCAGCCTGGAGAACAGATAACTTGATCTTCAACATGCTGGTGACTGCGACAAAGGGCAGGAGGGGAAGATTTGGGGCTGCTTCTCAGCATCTGAGGCCTAAGGACATGAAATTAATTACCTCGCAACAGAACTGGAATGAGCAGAGGAAGCATTTTTCCATGTGGCACATAATTAAGCTCAAGTACAGATAACTCTGGAAGCCAGAAATATAAATTGGTTTAAAATGTAATTTGACAGATTCATGGAGGAACATCTATCAAGGGCTGTTGAACAAAAAGCCACAAGTCTCCAGCTCAGAAAGTTCCTGAGCAACAGGGGAGGGGAAAGTTTCATGACACGTTAGACCTCTTCCTGCACTCCTTTTTTAAACTTCCACAGGAGGCAGAAAGCATCATCTGGTCTGACACCATAATGCTATCCCAGTGCTCCTAATTTAGCCTTCCCAGGCTGCTGTAACTGAATTGTCTTAAGACTCAACTGTATGGCTGGCTGTGCCTTGCGGGACCTGTTGGGGAAAACTTCCTATCTCTTACTTGCAACTCACTCCCAGAACTACCTCTCCCCATTGTTCTTTAGGGTATGCTGTGTGTCTTTTGTGTCTCAGCTATATGAAGATTTTTGAAGGATTTCATGAGGGAGGTTGCTCACACCATTATACAGAATAGCAAACCAGAAATTACTGTGAAAAAAAAAAAAAAAAAAAAAGAAAAAAGAAAAGAAAAAAAAAGAGGTGTTTTGCAATAAAAACAAATGTAAATCCCTACTGAAAACTCTGACTCATGGTCTGAAGTAGCACAAAGGAAAACTCAGGAAAACTCGTGACTACCAAGCCCATGAAAGTAGTTACATGAAGTTCAAGAATAAAGGCTACCAGGATTCTGTCTGTCAGAGGAAAGGAATTGGGGAACACTGAATCACACTTCTTAGGACCTCTGTCCAAAGAAAAGGTATCAAAGAAGAGCTAATGGTTACATAGAATGAGTACATCCAAGAACATTTCAATGTTTTCATATGTCTTCAGAAACAAATCAGGTTTTTTTATATTCTCCAAATCAATTGTTTCATTTCAGTGTGTTAAGCTGATCTGCAACATGCCATTTAAAGACATATAAGGGTATGCAGTACTTCCCTCCTTTGGCACAGCGTCTCCATGAGTATTATTCAGGATCCCAGTGCCTCTATTTTCCTTATGGGATTTACCTTCTTGTTACGCACCATGCTTGGTCACAGGAAAGTATTCAGTATGTTGTGGGAGATCTGGTCCTCTAGGGAGCCTTGCTCATAGAACAGAAAAGGGCCTCAATGTCTCCATAAAACAATGTGCTGGAAGTGACATGTAGTTTAGTCTTCTACTGCAGGATGAAAAAAATTACATGTTCCTTTTACTTCTAGTAAAGTGTTATGCACTAATTACTTCTGCTTGGATCAAATCTGCTAAAACCTAATTATTATTTGTTTCAGTCTCTTTTTAAAATTAACATTCTCATATTTTTTTCAGGTTGCATTTTGCATCATAAAATAATTCTTCAGAAAATTTGCAATAGATTTTTAATAATCAGACTTGGGTCATGAATTTTAAATTTGACAGTCTGAATAAATGTATTTTGGTCATAGATATCTAAGAGACTTTTAGTAATAATAGTAATAATTTTAGTAATAATAATAGGCCCCACTCTGAAGCAATCTAGCAGAGCTTGGTAGCTCAGAGGAAGAATAAAATCTATTAAAAAGCACAGTAACCCAAGAGGAGGGGCTATGCATTTGTTACTGTGCCATGAACAATTCTGCTATCAATATTGTGACATGGGTCAAAAAAAACACTGAGGTGACTGCAGTTAAACTCAGAGGAAATGGACTTAGCAATAAAAACATCTGAGACAGCAGCAATTGGTTAACACCTAGAAGAAGCTACTATGGAAAGTCATCAGATCATTGTATTTCCAGGTGCATTTGTGTACACTTTTCAACCACAATGGTGGAGATGCAAGGGAATAATTGGGAAGGGACTTTGCCGTGCAGCTTCCTATACATACATAAGCCTGGAGCCTTCCAGTGAAAAGACAGGTGAATGATAGGTAAGAAATGCAAATAAGCCTCATGAGCAAATTAGTACAGTGGAGCATTAGTCCAGCACAGTCCTCCTGCATGCTGTTCAAGCTATTGCAAGACACAAACCATTATTAGATTATATGTAGCATGGAATAAAAGGTTCGTTTGAAAAGCATACTCATAGTCATATCCTAAATTACGTAGAAAGAAAGATTCCAGTCTAAATGTTGCAGAAGTTTGGGGGTGGCAGCCAGTCTGCCTCAGGTTTTAGTCCTATTTTTTTCCTAGAGCATGTTGAATTCATCATCTTATTGAACAGGCTTTAGCAATGAACAACTGTGAAAAATCTAACTTCAGAAAAGTCTACTTGGTGAGGAGGAGAAACAGTGTTCTCCTCCAGAGAGCAAAGGTATCTACTCAAAAAAGTAAAAGTAATACAGTCTCTCATTAAAAACAAACAACCAAACTAGAATAATAATAATAATAATAATAATAATAATAATAATAATAAAAAAACAAAACCAAAACACACCACAACCCACCAAACAGAAAAGCCTCCTTTCTTTGATTGCAACGATCTTTAAAAATACCTATAATCACTTTTGGATGCAGAGTTTGTATGGAAAAATCCAGTCCAAATGGTGAAAGTTTGAGAAAGTTGAAGACCTTTGAAACAAGGGAGTTACAGGTGAAACCATGTTTCCAACCCTACCTCAGGCAGATGCCCCCAGTCTTCTCATTCAGGGGTGTCAATAGCCATTTTCTCTGGTGGAGAAATGATATTCAGTGGAGGCTAACAAGAGAGGTGGACATCTGTAAAAACGGCATGAATGAAACTCATATACATTACTCAGTTTGTGCTTTATTCTCACTATAACATGAACTCGTAGATGTTCATGTCATCTTGCTACTTGCACTTTGTTTATTACATATTTCTTTACTATCTGTTGTTACCTGAGTAGCTTGTTAGGTCATTTGGGGTTTTTTTATTCTCTTTCACTTATTTTATTTATTTATTTAATTATTTTTACTTTATGTTAGGCATTGGTTTATGGGACACAAATCAAGCAGGAAATATTGTAAAGTGTCTTTTTATCTGTCTCTGTAAAATGTAGCTTGAAAAGTAGAGCTTGCGTCCTCTTCAGATTGTTACTTGTTGAAAAACTTCAAGATCTGAAGAATTCTGAGTACAACTCACTTGATCAAAGGAATTACAACCTCTTTGTCAACATTTTATTGAATCAGAATACAAGCCAGAAAAATACTTCCAGATCTTCTAGACAGGGCATAAAATACCTACCAGAAAAATATATAATAAAAAAAGATAAGTTGTGTAGATTTTATAGAGACTAATTATCTTCTTTGCATAACATCTATACCATATATACTATAGTATACATACCAACAATCGTTGGTAATGATGTGCAAATGATGTAAGCAAAGTATCATCCTTATGCATCACTAGCACTAAAAGTTCTTCAGCCAAAATGAGGTTCTCTATTAAAAACGTACTTTACTGAATTTGCATGGGAGAAATAGAATAAAGTTTAGCAAAATTCACTTCCTGGTGCAAAAGGGCATCTAGGTCAGTTATTGCTACTCTTTCTCTACAATGTTAATTTTTGTCCCTTGGAATCTAAGTCAGAAAAAGAGACAGATGATCTACTTATTAGGAAAGAGGGGTTTGTTCATTTAGTTAAATAGCTACTTAATGAATTTAAATGACACTTTAAGTATCTAAGCCTGCAAAGAGTTCAGGAACACTCTAAGCATTTGTATTTCAAAAGTAGCAAGGTTATTTCTCCTTAAGAGGTGACATCGTGGTTTTACAGATGGAGAAAGGACTTTGAGTTCTAGCAAGACCAGTCATTGCCAGTAACACCATCACTGTACAGTAAGGAAAATACATTTTTTGGTATAATGTTACTTCCTGATACTTGGGGACTACAGTTGCATAGATGCAGTAAAAGATTATTTTTTTTTTTTAATGAAAAATGTTGACAGGGAAGGCAATCTTGTTTCAGCATTTTTTCGTAAATTTTCTTTTGTCCAAAATCTCAAACCGAAGAGGTTTGGACATGAGCAAACTGAAATATTGAAGCTGAAAATAGCATGTGTAATTTTTTTGCCAAATATTTCACCAGCTTGGATATTTAATGGGTATTATTAAAAAGTTTTAAAGTTTAGCTGTACTTTGGAAATAAATTGCTTTTTTAAAAAGAGCACTTTCTTAAAAAAATATTTTTTATTGAGAAAACCAAAAAAATATCAGGCTTAAGTCTTTGTGTGTGACACAGAATTGAAAACAGATATTTCCCCTAGGAATGTCCATTTCATCAAATTTTCCATTTTGACCAAGTGGTTGTTTTTCTACACACAGGGTGGGGAAGGAGTTTTATGACCTTTTTTGTATTAGTTTTATGGTCTTTTCTTATTTTCTATATTATGCCACTCTGGGCTGGGGGTACAGTGATCACAGCTGCCCCCACCCAACTGGGTTTGGGCACCTGCCTGCTGGTTGCTGGGGAAAAAAAGAGTAAGGCTTCACTTGAAGCTTATTTATGGCTCACTGGTTTTCAAGTGAACTCTCTTCCACCGCAGCTCGATAAATGCAAGTGCTTCCTTCACACATTTATTAGGGAGCAGATGCCTTCAGCTCCTCTGCACAAGCAAAATCTTCACTCAAGTCATAACACAGCTCAGTCATTTAAAATGTCATTTACACCAGAAGGGCAGATACAGGACCGCCTCTCCTCACCATGCTTTTCCACAGTGGTGGGTCCTTGTGTGGAAAGTCAGCTATTCCGCAAGAGGCTTAACGTTGTTTTTCCAGCCATCCCTTGCAATGTTGCGTAGCGGTTTGAGAAGAGGCAGCTGAGGCTCCTTGGGCACTGACCATGCTGGGGAGGCTGTGGGGTGGCTGCCTGCCAGCACCAGCTGCATGGGGACGAGTTCAGATTCAGATGCCACCATCCTACGTGGACTGAACAATGGGAGTATTGGCTTTGGCACAGGCAGATATTCAGCCACGTTGCAGTAGGGACAGGAGGAGGGGAGCAAAAGAGAAAAGGGGAAAGAAAGGTTGAAAAGAAGAACATACATGCAAGCCAGAAACTGCAGGAAAAGGCAGGATTGTGCCTGAAGGTCTATTTTTAAATTGGCTGACAAGAATCCAATGTGTTGTTTGGGTAAGGATACTGTGCTGGCATATAAGCGGAGCCAGTCGTGGGATGGTGAGAACAGTGCAAATCCCCATTTTTTGCTTCTGCTCATTTCTTCTGCTCAGACTCCCAACCAGCAACACTGGTCTCCAGCTCCTGCAAGGAGTCCAGGGCACTGGGCCTGAAATGACAAGTATTGGAGCTTCAGCTAGTATACAGCTTGCCAGTCTCCAGTGACTTCTCTGCAGCTTGGTGACTGAACACAAGCTGAAGACCTGGACCTTCATTATAAAAATTATTGTGCTCTGTTAGTTCTAAGAGAAGGAATACATCCAAAGAGGATGGAGGGCTGTGAGGGGTTGTCAGGCAAGCCAGGCTTCCTAACATCATCTGGAGTCTTGCCATGCGCTCCGCATTGCGCCAGAATTTGTCTTTTAATTTGTACTCCTTGGTGGAATGATCTTTGGCAAACCACCTACCTTTTGTGCCTCAATTACCTGTATATGAACAGCAAAATGATAAATGCCACCTAACCTTTGTGTCATGGGAAGCCCATTGCTTTTAGTATCTTTATTGATTTGGAAGAGTTTCATTTGTTCTTTGACACATGCACAGGTATTTAGATAGGTGAAGTACTTTGAGATGTCAACAGCACTTCAATCACAATGGGAATTTCTACCAGGGACGTTTTTGGCCCACAATTTCACTACCTGTGTCCTACTCAGAAATTACCATCTATTTTTGAAGCCTGTAAAAATTAAAACCCTTCAACCTTTTTGGAATATTTCTACCAAGTTCATCCAGATCAGCTTAATTTTGTTATACTCAAAATGGAGATACACTGCAGAAGAGCTGACGGACAAAAGAGGAGCATAATGCATGACTCTTTCATGCCCCTCCCCACACAAGCACATCCCCAGAAGTGCAAGGGCTGCACTCTTGCTTACACAAACTTGCCTGGTGGTCAGGTTCACTGAAGGTCTCTCCCCTGCTTTCATGACAAGTCTCAAATTAATTATTTAGCTGCAAAAGAAAATACAGTAACTTTCTTCATGTAACTTTTTCTTCATATATGACATCTTTTTCTGTCAGATTTTTTGCTGTTTTTTTAGTGCTTCCATCTTTCATTTCTTCACTGTTATTCCTTCCACTCACACTCTATTTCAAACTCCATTTCCCCACCATTCCATTTATTATATTTTTTTTATTTCTGCTTTTCTACTCTAGCCACAGACAATTTTGAAAAATCATTCTTGGACAAATAATTCTCTTAGTGCCCAGCTACCCATCAGGGCAAAAGTCTGCAACAGGCCAAGTTCCATCTTCATGCCCCACTCAACTGGGCAGCAGTGGGGATATCTGCCCTCGCCACCCTGCAGCGTTTCATATTTTACGAGCCAGAAAGCTGCTGCAGCACAGCAGCCACCACCGAGACACACAGCCCAACCTAGCTGTGAGCTGCTGCCCAAAAGCACAGCCTTGGTCTCATTTTGGATGCCAGTCCCACACTTTGCCCTTTCCATGTGGTGGCTCCCATGGCCACACCTTAAGCTGGGTCAAGAAAATGTCCTGGCTGAAAATTAGGTGCTCCCAAAAGCTGACTTGTGGGGGTTCAGCTGTTTCTGCCCAGACTCCCTCCTCAGGCACCCAGCTGCACGCTTGTGGCAGCATCTGAGACTGGGATTTACCCCTTTTCTCTGCAAACAGCTTTTTGCTGATGGGCTCTTGTTGGTGGGGAAATTGTGAGTGTCAGAGCTGTAGCCTTTGCTGCATGTTGCTCACACATTTGCCAGGAGATTTGGAAGAGAACCCCCCATTCTTTCTGCTGTGCCTCATTGAAATGGCTCCAATTTAGCAATGCTTCATCTGTAGTACTAATGTATGAGTCCCAGCTCCAACATCTTAAGCCATGGCCCTCCCAGACCAAAAACTGTAAGAAGGCAGCTTCCATAGCTAAAACTAAAAATAATAATAATAAAAAACAGATTTTTTTTTCCATTTAGAAAGTGACAGAATGAGTTCACTTTAGTAGGTGGAACAATTATACTACCATTATAACTGAAACATTGTTACTGCTTATCATTTATAGCATGGATGTTAAATAGATCCAGAATGCAAACTTACCTTGCAGAAAGCTCAGAGTTAGGGAGAATGGTTGAAAAAGTTTCCTAATCACAGCAGTTTTTATTTTTTACTTCAAAATCAGCAATGGATTAAAAGTTGCCTCCAATTTGATTTACAGCAACCAACATATTTCCAATAATTCAGTTGTATAATGTTTATCCATCTCATTTGAGCTTCTCTTATGTTAAATATGATGTGTTAGCTGGTACATTAAAAATGAAGCATGTTCAAGATACTTTAATATAAAAAGAAAATTATATGAAAACATTATAAAGTCAAAACAATTTTATCTTATACCAAAACAAAATGTTTTGATATTATTAAAATAAATCAAGAAAGTAAAAATGAAATGTTTTGACTTTTTCTTGTTAAAAATATTTGTCAGAACTGACACATTCTTGCAAAACATTTGGATTTTGACAAACAGAACTCTCTCTTACAGAAGAATTGTTTCACTGAGCTCTAATTAAAAACTGGCTAACTCACAGATCTCAAAAAATAGTTGTCAGTGGTGAATTATTACTGTGCATCAGAGACACGGTGAAAGCAATCAGTTCATGGCCCGGTACTATTCGATGTTACCATCTGTGATCCTGAAGAGTATACAAAAACACTTTTGAAAAATTCCTAGGTAATAAGAAGTTTGGCAGAGTAGCCAAGGCCATTGTAGTGTGATGGGGATCATCTTGGGAGACTGATGTCTCAAACATCATGCGTTTTGTATCAGGAGAATCTAGACCTTGCCCCCACGAACAGAGATAGCAACTCTGCTGCCTGACAGGGATTCTACCTTGGCAGGAAGGAATCATTGAGTTTGAATTGATAAATAACTAAGCAGCAAATGAAAATGAGGGAGAAACCAGTAGGATACAGAGAGGGGACCAATAGTGGAATATGGCATCCCACTCGTATCAGCAGTGTAAACTGTAAGCATGGAAAAAGCATGATGAAGAGAGTGTTTATAAGTTGAGTTAATGTGCTTAACTGTTCTGCCTGTCAGAAAGAAGACTAAAAGATAACAGGAGAAAAATGAGGTTAAAATGTTGCTTGCTTGCTACTCTTTTTTTTTTTTTTTTAAGCAGAGAGATAGAAAAAGGAGTTTAAGGCAGACAAATTCAGGGAAAAAATAAAGCAACTGTTTTTACTGGTGAGTCTGACTGGCCATAGGAACATAGAACCCGTCAAAGTGGCAAACTTGTCATTTAAGGCTGCCTTTAAATCAAGAGTGGCTGGTTTACTAAAGGCACAAGTTATTTTGGTTCAGCAGCCTAGCAGAAGGGGAAAAAATGTATGACCTGAATTACAGAAAATATCAGCGTTATTAATACCTGCTACATTTTAATTCCATGTGCATCTACATAATATTTGTACATGGTTGCTAATTTGAAGACAGGCAGGAAATTGTCAGTGAATCTTAAATTATGTTGAAAATAATGAATTTATCATCAATATTGTCAACAGTTGTTGAAGGTGGATGCTTGGATTTCAAATATTGTCCAAGACATCACTTCACGAAAGCATTTCCAACTTTGAAAATTTTGGTAGCTACTCTAACAAGAATGAGTTTTTAACCTCCAATTTAGGGGAGGAAGAAGAGACCCGATCTAGCATCACTGCCCTGATGACAGGGAGACTCACACAGATGCAAGAGAGGTACCTGCTTTCCTTCCCAATTCAAAGCTTCATCGATGCCTCATACATCACCCAAGATCTCAGGAAATTTTCAGTAAGCAGAATATAATTGTAGAAACATTCATGTCTCAGTGAGCATCATTTTCTCAGAAAAAGGAAAAGAAAGAGAGGAGAGAAGAGAGAGGAAAAAAAGAAGTCTTTGAAAAGCTCGGTCAGTTTAATATCTGTGTTTAATTCCTGTTCATGCTACAAAAGTCATTGTGTGAAGCTAGATTTGCAATTTATATTTCTATTATGTTCTTCTCTCCTAGTAAAATGGGAATATGACTTTTTTCTACCTTTATTTCTATTGTAAAGTCCATGGGTATAAGACTGCCTCTTTCATTGTGTGTGTATATTTACACACGAAGTAAGCAAACCAGCTTGGGGTTTCTAAGCTCATTTGTAGCATAGACAATGTTTGTTCTTCTACTGCTCTATTTTAAAAATACAGTCAAATATTAGAAAGTGCAACTCAGAGATATTATCTGCCATCCATTACTTGAACAATATATATTTAAATAAAATTTTGAATTATTTGAAGGAATGGAATTATTTTCTGCCATGTGTTTCTTTGCAGAATAATGTAACAATAAGATAACATTTTGCCATTTCAGATCATTTCCCATGGCAAGGAAATCATATTTGTCAGCCAGCTGGTTTTTTTGCTCCATTTCATGTACACATGATAGATACTGGTGTTTTTAGCAGAATGTTGTTCACAACTAAGTCTAATAACCAATGCAATAATAGAAAATAATGTATCAGCTTCTGATATTTTCAACTCTCAAAATTTAATAATGCTCTTCAGTTTTAGAAGTTTTTGTTTTGCTCCTAGAGTAGGATAACTTTTAATGAATTGATTTATTACATGTTATTATAACACATTATACATAATATTAATGTAATTATTAGCAAGAAACAATGTAGTGTAGAGAATAATATATGTTCTATGATATATACTACTTTGTTCGATATTATTTCATATATTTATAACTATATTAAATTTAAATTTATTGTATTAATTTTGTTATTATGTCGGTACTTTTTACAATAATTTCACATTAAATATAAAGACAGGGATTTGCTTGTTCTGTGACAGTAGTAGCTGTCTGTATCTCTGACACAGGGGACTCCTGTCCTCAGGCAAATCTAGGACTTTGGCAATATAAATACGCAAAATAAGACAGGAAAAAAGAAACGAAGAAAACAAGATTGGTCCAAATCAGGTTAGTTAACAGGTTAGTTGCAGATCAGGCAGATACATATTCCTGCTAGTGAACCCAGCTGTTAATGTGTGTATTGGTTCACAGCCCAAAAGAAGATTTGAAGCAGCAGTAATACCCTATCTGGTCCAGCATTATGGAACATAACATAGCAACAATAACATTAGTCAGTGGCAAAGTTTAAAACATCACTTTTTTTGCCACTCAGAGTAATTCTCCATCTGCAATATCCTCATACAAGCATGAACTCCTCAAGTGAAACAGCCATAAATCAGTATACTGAATTACATGACTTATAAAAACTTGGCACAAAGACCTGATCTCAGTAGCCTCCATCTCACCTATTCATTGGTCCCATCCATATACTATTTCTTGCAAACTGAATTTCTCAGTCATCTTTCCCCGCCAGTTTTCTCTGGCCTCCCTTGCAGATGCCCAGGTTATACAGAATATAAGGTAGTATTTACAGCTCTTTCATTGCACACACACACACACACAAATAGGTATTAACCAGTAACTTACTAAAATCTCTGCCCTTCTGGTTCACAATCTACCAAGTCAACTCCAGCAGGTCTTGCTAATCTCAGCCATAGAAAACAGGCTAGGAGGAATTCTGCAGTGCTACTCTGCACCTCAGGCCATAACCAGCTAAACACTGAAAGAAACCCTTTTATTCTTGTTTTGTTTGAGGTGGCCCATGAGGTCACTTTTTGCCTTTCCTTCTCAAACTTCTGCATAATCAGCCAGACCAGGAAAATCTTGGGTACAAATGTTCAGATTCATGTGAACACAATGTAAATAGCAACAAGTTTTGTTCAACAAGTAGTTCTGGTACTAAATGTGAAATGGCACTAGGAAATTATCTCCTGCACGCATTTCTATTTTTTCCTCAGTTTTTTTGCCTAGAGAATCATAAACAGTTGCAATTAACCCCATGTCTAATGAATAAATACATTTCCAAAACATGAAACAGAACTTGCAACTAGACCTGGTTTTGGGACACTGTGGCAAACTGCCCTGAACACTGCCAAGTTTCCAGACATTCAAACAAAATATCCAGTTGATAATACCTGCTAGAGAAAAAAAAAAAGTAAATTAACTATGACACCTTCATAAGGAGGTCTCAATTTTTTTCCTCAGCTGCAAACTGATTATTCACACCAAATCTCTGATTTACTCTTACCACTCTATTTAGTATCTTCTCCTCATCATCCTGGGTGCTCCCTTTTTTTCATGTACACATTCCAGTCCCTCAGTTTTTCACTAATAGCTCTTTTTTTTCCATTCTCTTTTCCAATCTGTATTCTATTCTTTCCCCATAATCCTTTCTTCACCTTCCTCCTCCATGGTGCTAGCTCTTCCTCCTCCTCAGAGAGGCGCACTCTTCTTTCTGATCCCTGCAAATGAAGATCTCTTTTTCCCTCTTCCCTCTACATACCACTATCTTAGACAACTCCCCCGATTTCAACCACAAACATCAGTATTCACATAAGTTAAGATTAGGGTAAAACATTTTCTTGGTCTAGTGCATAAGATACAGAAAAATACTTACTCATCTTTGTGCCATATTAAGCATAATGTGATTAGCTTTGCTTGTTTCAACCTGCTTCTGAAATCTTGGTACTAATCAGCACCTTCACTCAGAGACTGCACAATTTGGGCCTGAGTTAGGAGTAGACATGCATCTCTAGTACACAGCACAGAGAAAAGTTCTTGTTTCTTGTAAAGCTTTAACAGTCTGACACCTGCATGACAACTTAATTCACCCACCTCTGCAAGTTAGTCAGCCCCATTTTATATAGAGCATGTATCAACAAGCTGCAAGACAGTTTGGTGCAGAGAGAACATTGGCACTGATGGGTTACTAGAATTGCTAAATCTGGACAAGTGCGCCAGGACAGTCAGGAACCCAATGCTCCTCTAGTTTTTGGACACATGCAGCGGTACAATCCAAGGGAGCAGAGACTGGGTGGTAGATCTCTAGTCATCATTTTTCCAAGCTTGAAAAGAAACTTTACTTTAAAAGCTTAACTGAATTTTGTAATGAGTCACAGGAAGCCCAGTGGCCAGGTCAACACTGTAGCTTGGAGAAACTCAGGTTTCATAGGTGAGATCCATTTCAGTTCCCATCAGTTCTCACAAGAGCTCTCGCAGCATTACCACAGCCCAGAGAAAAGTGGGGCAGCAGCTGCTCCCAAGCTGAAACTTCAGACAAGCTTTCAGAGAGCATCGCAAGTATTTAAAAGGTCAAATGAATGAGTTTTTTTGTCTCACTCCCTCCATGGTCTTTTCTTGTTATCTTACTGTTAAAATCCAAGGAAAATATGCTGCTGTTTTCATAGTGCAATACGACTGGCAAACCCCCATTTTTGAGAAGTGTAGGTTGCAGCATGCTTGGCTAACGATTAATGATGCTCATTAAAAAATGAAGTTCTGATGAAATTCATTAATGCTTGGCTTGAGCCTTGCTAACAGTTACGCAACATTAAGAGCAAGGCAATTACTGATCTTGGCTGCAACTCATTGAGAGATAAAAGAATACCCTTTTTCCTTTTTAACTCAAGATATGATATGCTGTACTACTAAAATAAGCTGCCTTGAAAAGCTTCTTCAACAATGAGACGCAGCCTGCAGCTCCATTGCCACCTGCGGGTAAGTGCTGGAGTCTTCCATCCTGCTCTGTTTCCCAGGGCACAGAGAAGCAAAGGTATCAGTAAAAAGAAAAAACACAAAAAACAAACAGTAAAGTAAGAGCCATGCTTCTGACTTGTCCCAGTCAGTCATAAAGTGATTTTAAGTAGACACCACCTTTGGCTTCTCAGATGACTTGCTATTATTTGAACAGTTCTATGTATTGCTCCTTTCACACTCCTAAAGAATTAAAAAAAAAAAAACACAACAGCTTTATTCTTAGTAGCAGAGCAAGAGACCAGAATGAGGATCAACTGCAGATAAATTGTAGGGAATATTAACAGGGAACAGGAAGGAAACAACTCCTGGTTAGCAGCTTAAGCTTGGAGTCTCAAGGAAGGCTTCCAAAAGGATGTGCAGCAAGAGGTTCACACTCCTGTCTCAAAGCCAGTTCCTGTAGAAAGAAATGTTTTTCCTGCTACGTATCAGCAATCAAAGCACACTCCAGAGCTTTAAAAATAAAGTCTTCTCTACCCCTTCAGTAGCAAGAGAAGACTCTGAAAGGGGACTGTTGGCAACACACACATGGATGTGCTTAAAACAGATTCCTGTGCACTCTCACACAGCTTGCATCTGAAGTGCTAGTGGGAGCAGTCTTCTCTTTAATATACCTTCATAGGTTATAGATATATAGAAAACCTATATGCATTCTATATAACACAAATCAGCTTTCTATTGCTACTAAGGATAACACTGCTATTTTGAATTCATTCAGGGAAATTCCTAGGAACGCACATTTTATGTAGTTCACATTTAAATATATTACATATTGAAGCCCACTACATATGCCATTGCTTTTCCTCTTATCGTACTTGTGCAGTTTGCTTTGTATCTTGAGGGAAATACCCTAGTTAAGGCCATTTTTTCCAGACTGGTGTCAAACATGCCCTACACCTCTACTCTTTTCCACCGACAACTTGTAGCTTAGGAAGAGCTTGCTCCGCATTTTCTGTAATAACAAGGCCAACATGTGAATGAAAAAGGGTTTTACCTGGAGAAGAAAATAAAGACTGCATGTTACGATGGCTTATCTACTCAGCACAGGAGATCTCCTTTCACTGCAATTATGACAGCAAAGACTAGTTACAACTTAGCCCTATAGTAGGTAGGCCTTGCTAGTTGAAAAGGGATTATGCACAAAACCCTACTTGAACAAAGACACAGGGTTCAAGTCTCCAGTTTCCTGCATTGCTGGGTCCATGCTTTTTCATAGCCTAAAGGTTACTTTACTTTTGCACTTAGCAGAACCTTTTAAGGTTTTGCTCTATTTGCATGTTCTGTCTGTCCCTTACTACACATACACTAACTCTGGTAACACCTTGAAGCCCACTATAAATGAGAGCAAAATTTTCTATTCAATGTATATGGGGAATGTCCCATTTTCAGTGACAACAGCAGTCACATCATGGAGCACAGACTGGCCCAAGGAATACTTTCCTCAATAAATTCACTGTGGGTAATTGCACTGGATAACACAAGACCAAGTAAAATCCCTCCCTTGGTGAAATAAATTTCTTTAAAATGTACAACCAAGATGGAGGAAGCAAGAGTTTTGTTGATGCACATCAAAACATCCCAATTAAGCCTCAAGTATCTCAACATTGTGATACAAATGTGCTTCTGGATGCAGAATCTTTCTTGAATGTCATGGATTGGCCTCTAGAATGGGTCCCCTCTAATTAACACAGCCCTTATTTTGCATAAATTGAACTCCAGAGCAGCCCCACTTCAAATCTTGTCCTTCAGTTCAGTGGTGACAATTCCTACTGATAGTTGTATTCCATCTAATTCCTGCCTCACAGATGAGAAATTTCAGTGGTCGAGGACAAAACCTATTTAATATGCAAAACTGCTCAAAAAGAGTTAACTTTGTGCAAGCCAATTATGAGCTCAAAGTATTTCCGGGTTAGAAATAGAGAGGTATGGATTTGAACACAAGTCAAAAGCCTTTAAGAACTCAAGTATTCCCTATCAAGTGCTTTCAAACCTAGGGAAAGCAAAATCATGACAATATAAACTAACGGTGCAGTTAGAAACAAACTTTATTGTTGCAGTTTGAAGTTATTTACACAATATAAATCTCTTTGAAAGGTACATTACTTCATTTAAGGCCTGCTACCACTGATTATAATAGCTTCAATTACATTTACTTCAAAAGAAATACAATTCACTAAAATGGATAAATGATGCATCTAAACTCCACAACAAGAAGGGTCATGAGGACTTCCAGGAGGATGACAGTGCTGGACGATGAAAAAGGCTTCTTTGTAAAAGGAGCTTGTTTTATTCACAGGACATAAATGGACTTGTGTTTAAAAGAACACTGAAAACACACAGTAACAACAAAAGGACACAAAATAGAACATATCCCTAATATGCCACAGCCCTGGTTCTCCAAGTATTTAAAGGATTTTACATAGGTGGATTAAGAGGCTTGAGACAGAACTGATGAACTGAATTTTAAGTCATATTTAAGAAAGATTAGGTACATTCTCAGTGTGGAGATTATTCAAAGTACTTGTGTACCAAGCAGCAGTTGACCACCACAGAGTGCATCTGAGATACAACATGTTAAAAGGAACACTTCTATGAAAAAAATAAATACCTTTCACACACTGAAGACTTGACAACTACCACTTTTTACACACTTAATTACTACTACAAATGCTTAGAGACATTTTTTTCCAGTTTACACTGTGTTTTATGGCATTGTATATATTTTTCATTTTTCTCTTCCATGCTCTCTTTCATCTTGTGCTTTGCATGAATCTTCAAGTGGGGAAGCAAAAAAAACCACTTAACATAGGAAAAACTCAGTTGCAATACCACAAAAATAGGTTGGTGCAGTACCAGAAGTTATTTTAGCACTTTTCAAAATTTGTTAAGATTTCAAGTAACTTGTTTACTTTGTAAAGGTTCACACGACTCCTGATTTCCACCAAGTTGTCTCTTTGTCATCTCTCTAAAAACATCAAATCAAATATATTTTGGTTAGTTCCACACCATAGGGAACCTCAACAATTACAGAATTTTTTCCCCTCTCCCACCAGGTTTACTGGTTTCCTCATCACAGGATCTGTATCTCTACAGATCAGACCAACTGGAAAAGTAACTTAAAAATCAGACTATGTTTCTCCACTGTCTTACCACATCAGCTAAATGGAGCACCTCAATGCAACTGGCACATGGAAACACTTCACACATTTTTCTTTCCACTGCAGTCTATAGGAAACAAAGTTTGGTTTCTTCTGACATATCCCACCTAGATTTGTGTGGTTTCTCACTGCCAAGAACCTCTTCCTTCAGGTTGTGTGGTTGTCTAACAGAACCTCTGCCTTGCACAAGACAAAAGGTTCTAGCTTTTCACATCTTTCACAAGCAAAAACAATTAGCTGCAAGATCAACATCAGCCTTACATTCCCTCAAATTTTGACCAAGTGTTTTCTGTTCTACTATAATTACAACCTGCGTGCTGTGGAAGAGATGATGGTAGCTAAATCCAGTAGTTGAATATTCTAGCACACCTTAGAAGGCATCCAAGAACATAGAAAATACAAAAACATTGAAACAAACCAAGAATAGACACTCAGACACAGACAGGCAAGATGCAGTCAACCTCCTCCACAAACTACAAGAAAGACTACCCCAAATGAGATTTTTCTATAACCCAGTGGAATATAAAGTTTTGTTTAATCAAAAAGTTACCCAAAGCTGCTTTAAGACTTCTTTTGGTAGGAGTAACAGAGGAACATTTTGTCAGCTTTTGTTAGCTTCCTAAGGCTTTAAAATATCTGAACGAAATTTTCAAACAATCCTTACCCTTTATGATTTGCTGTTGTCCTTAACCCATTCAAGTAAATAAGCATATCCAATACCTTAGTACATCAAAAGCTTAAGCTTGAGTTTCCACACAAATTATTTCCTTTTACTTTTATTGAACCCATTCCTCCTCTTGACTAACACTTCTTTGACAAACTCCTTTCCCAGGACCAATGTCAACATTAATAAGCACAAGTACCTTTCACCCAGTGCAGGGAACACTGACAGGATGTACAAACTGCATCAATCTTTGTCAGATGGACAGTAAGATTTGCACACCAGTACTTTCCAGCAGTTATTAAGCACAGCTGTGACATGAATGAACTAACAGCCTGAAGGACACTATGGAGTTCCAAACAGTGAAAGGCAGCAGTAATGAAATATAGGCAGGCATTTGGGGAAAACTATGCTTCATTCTGCCTATGCTTCCAAGAAGAAAGGCCTCTTCAGAAAAGGACTTCCTACACACAAAAATACTGATGAGAACTCATACTGACAAAAAAAAAAAAGAACACTATTTTAGTCAAAAAGGAAATAGTGATGATTAAGTAGGGAAAGGAAGCTTTTATATTCATGGTTCCCTAATGAAGTAGGGTGGAGGGAATGGCACACAGGGAAAATACCTGTGTTTCAAATAGTCTAAAAGGGCTATGAATAATTCTAGTGTTGAGGAAAATGACTGGCAGACTATTTTAGTGATTTGGGCATTTATTATAAGCATTGACTAGTTAGCAACTGCTTCTATTATGAGGCTATAGCCACCAAAACCATTTAAATTGGGGGACTTCTATCACAGCTCAACTTGTCACCATGGGAACATTTTGAAGAGTACTTCAACATGCTGACATTTAGAAGTCACCAGTATTCAAGAACGTAATAGGAAGTTTTGGGGAATTTAAGTTCACAGTTTTAACAGCTTTCCCTATGCCATAGGTACTACATGTACCTGTGACACATGATTTGCCCCATTATTAGAACAGACTTTCTCTTCATCTTAGTATTGTATAAACTCCTTTATTCCCAGAATCGTTCCCAAGAGCAGGATCTCAAAAAAGCTAACAGAGAAAAAAATAGACACTGGATGCCCACAGCTATAAATGGATACCCTTAACATAAAACTATTATGCTCTGTTACACGTCAATTTAATAAAAGAAGTCCGCACACAAGAGTTAGAATTCTTCTTTACATCAAAGTTTCTACAAAATAGGATAGAATACAATGCAATACACAATCCATAAATGCAAGATACAGTACAATTCACACTAATTTACAAATGGTTATTTACAGTGTTGTATATACATACACAGTCAGACCTGGTTAATGCAAAGTTGGTGAGTCCTTTTAAAACAAAAATCAAGAACTGCAAATGAAGGAATTTAAAATTATGTGACAAAATACTAATTATCATCCAGAAATCTTTGATGCCTAGGTGACCCAAGAAATTAGGCATGGATTATCCAGATCTGACTGCAAAAATGAGAAGAAAAAAATTCACACTATTCTGCTTTACAAAAGCAACCAGGCCACTACAGTCTATTGACTTGATGCTATTTGTGCAAGAATACCATTACTAATAATCCTTTTTATATTTACAATATGAGTTTAACTACAGTAAGAATTATTAATTTTGGCATTCATGCCCTTAGCTTAACATAAAGGCAACAGCGTATCTTCTTGGCAAGTCACAGTCAAAACTACAAAAGGATGTTTCTAGAGCTCAGTCATTTTTTGTCCTCCACCAAATATCTTCATGTTGCTATTAAAGAGACTGAGATAAATTAATTGAAACAAGCACATGTTCTCTAGTACCTAACTTACATTCAGAATGTCCTGTATTCACAGTTTCAAGCTACCTTATAATCTGCAATGCTATTGCAAACTACTGCTTCTCACTTAACACGTCTGTAGATATTCCTCAGCAAGCAAGAATACCAGAGTGCTACTGGCTCAAATGGATGTGGAACAAGGCTCAAGGTAACCAGCATGTCATTTTGGAAAATGTTTTCTAGAATTTCCTCAGAACTTTGTCAGGAATAGTTTTAACCAGCACTTGTCCTGAAAGAAAGCTGATGCAAAGCAGTATAGAAGTGTGTCAAATTATTTTGAACATGCAAAATGAAAGCCTCTGCCAGTACTGCAAAGTCAACCACTGTAACCTGTGATAATCCTTGTGCTTCTTCAAAGTGGCTCAGGAAAAGCTTGCAGTATTTACTATCTGCTTCAAAGTGCTTTTACGGGATTCAGTGGAACTTCACAAGTATGAGATTGAGCTGCACTCATCAAGAGCTTTGGTTCTGCAGAAGCAAGTTTCCATTCCTACAGTTATTGCTACTTGAGCTAAACAAACAAAAATGCTACTGAAAAGAATTACACTGACTCCAAACTTAAATAGTACTAAAAGGAATGCGTTTTGCCAACTGTTGGGAAAGTCAGGATTGGATTTCCCAAGTGTTCCCAAGTGTTGAATTTCCCAAGATCAAGTGAACTTCACAGCCTTTTTCAAATATTTCACCAATACAAAGCCAGAAATCAAGCCACCACTTGAAGAAAACAGCAGTAAGAGCTCTAAAATCTTTATCAATCTTCCTTCCAAGCAGATCATGGTGAACTTTGAGACACCACCCAGACAGCAGGGTATTATTCAACAGGGAGAAAGTACAGAAAATTATAGTCTTCAGTGTTTTCATGAGCTCTAGCAACATCCTTAATAACCGCTACACAGGAAAATATAGATTTTAGCTATTTGTGTCTATTTAACTACCAAGAAAATCTGTCCAGTATAGTAGTCTCCAACTAACAAACGCTAATTAAAATTACCTAATTTCAAGTTACAAAAAAATCCCAGTTCTCTCATTTGTATCAATATTTTTAAGGTTTTGACTGAAGGAAATAAAAAAATGGGAAACATTCCGAGATTAATATAAACAAGTTAGGAGGAAAAAAAAATCCAGACCTTGCTTTTGTAAAGTACCAGAATGCTATGCAAAATGGTCTTTCAAGGTGAACATTTTTCATCCACATTAATTTTCTTTGTCCTGAATCTATCCAAGCTTTTGTAAAGCACTTATGTATATATGTGTGCATATACACAGATACACACATACATACACAGCAGTGTGCCATAAAGCAATTTTGAATAAATATCTTTGTTGGAATCTGTACAACAGACTCCCCATAATATTTATTCTTCAGGTAAGTTTGTGTTTGCATGTGTATATGAAAACACACAGACTTTGTACACGTGGGCACTTACGTGACCAAAGTGCAAAGTTTTCAGAGTATAATCAGTGTTGAGTACATGCCTGCTCAACTCCACACTGCATTGTTGGGTTTTAGTTTTCTGTTCTTTCTTCCCTTCCTGCCCCCTATTTCACCCCCTTTCAGATTTAAAGCCTCTTTTCGACATAAAATTATGCATTGTTAAGTAAACATTTTCTTTTCAATTCACATTTTGTAATCCAGACCATTCTTGGTATAATAGCTTTAAGAAATAAGAAAGTGTGTGTGATGATCAAAGCCCTGTTATTCAAGTTCATATTATCCTTCAATATGGAGACTTTGAAAAGCAATTTGCTGCCACAGAAAATAAAAAAACAGACATACCAGAATCTGCAACTACAGGACAAATTTAAGACTAGAATCCAAGGTTAGAAGATGACAAAGCAGGAAGATGTCAACAATACACAAACTGTAAACCTAAGTGTCTTGCTCCCCAGTGCAACAGGATCTCTATTCAGTCATCTTCAGTTCAATAGTCCATTCTGCTAGATACTACTGAAGCACAAATAGACACCAGAATAGTGTTCAAATTTAGAATCAAGTTTCCAAAAGGATTATAGATTTGGAATAGTGGTCTTTTGCTTTAAAAGTACACTTAATAAACAAGCAGTTTTCCCACAGAAGTTAGAGACAGCAACCTTGTCCACCTAACACTATGATGGTACCTATCCTCAAATAATCTCATGGATGGTCAAGGAACCTTCACATTTCTACAGTTTAACACAGCAAGAAGGAAAAACCAAAACATTATTCATCATTTCAGCAAGCTGCTTGATTCTTATACAAAAGAAAAGTACCATAGTATGGAAAGCACCTTCTTTTTTATAAAAAAAGAGGGAAAAAATAAAGATCATCTTAACCTTTTTCCCTAGTTACAGCACACTGGTGATCTCAAGTCTATTTCCACTCATTTTGCTTGTATACATCTAAAAGGTTAATATTCACTGATCATATTTCTTTTAATATAAGTTAATGCAACTTCAATAAAATAAGTTGTTGAATGAATCCTTTGGAACAACTTCACTGTCTGCGTCCAACTTCCACAAAAACTGATGAAAGCAGCAATGGAATCATGTTAAACTTATAATAAATAATTCACATACAACATATGTTAAATTACAAAGAAGAATTAAATTGCCATTTCTACAACTTCTTACAGATTTAGCAAATTTCTAATCCGTTTCATATCAACAGCAGTATGTATGCTCTTCATACTAAATGTAACATTGAAGGACTGTTTAGAGGCATTGTTTTATAAAGCAAGAACCACCAAGTGAGCATTACAGAACTTCAACAAATGTTTTAGCTTTTTTCCAGTATCTGTTCTCAGAAAAGATTCAGGGGTTGTCTCTCCACTTGGTTAAGTTTCTTCCTCTTCATTACTCAGGAAGAGTTAATGTCATGACCTCCAGCTTCATTTTGAAATATTGGTTAAACCGAACAATTGCATACCTATTCAAATAGGGAAAGAGAGAGAGACTGAGATGTGAAGTTAAGAGCAGATAACTCCTTCCAAAAAACCAGCCATGCTAGACAGGACTAGTCAAAAGTCCAGCTACCCCAGGTACCCTGTCTCCAATATTGACACATAGCAGCTGCCAAAGGAATCAATTAAGAACAGAGCAACCACATTACAGCACTTCCTGACCACCTTGCTTGCCACGGTTTGCAAAACAGATACTGTTCCAGGACTATGGAAAGGTGGCATTTTCGTGTTGAATAGCTCATAATGGACTGCCCAACAACTGACAGCTACAATTCCAGAGACATCTCATGTTCATCTTTGCAAGAACAACACTTTATCCAAAACCGGCAAGTTTTTGGGTTCTACCACCTGTGCTTTAACTTGGTTTTTGTGCCATCTAGCGGTTACTAACAAGTACTTCTACTTGAGAAAAACTGGTCACAAGAAGAAATTCACCTTTGTCTCATTTACAAAATGACAATATTAAGCCTTGCAAAACTGGCTTAGTCAGTGCAAAAAAATTCTGAAGTGGGCTCTTTTACCAAGATAAATTATTAATTTTAGCACCCCTCCCAGCCCCAAATGGAGAGATTAATTCCCCTGCTGCCACAAAAGACCAGTTAAAAAAAATGCCAAAGATGCACATCTACCTGAAATGGAACAGCACTGGCCAGCATCTCAGGAAACACAACTTAGTATTCATGGGCATTACAAAGATTCTTTAGCAAAGATTAGGAATTTCCAAGATCAACACTGTGCACTTCTGTACAAGAGCCCCCCTTCTTCACTCTTGCAGCTGGAAATGTACATCTTTGTCTGACAGCACACCATCCTGACCAACTTGGCATTTAGGCCTTTGTCTCTCCAACAAAAAACACTCAATGCCCAAAAACATTACCTCCTCTCATTATGTTTGTTGCCTTTTTATACCATGTTTTAGCCCAGGGAAACATACTAATTTAGAGAATTTTCAGCAACAAAATGCATGGACAGCTTTTACTGTCTTGCTTTCTCTTAAAAATTGTTATAGTATGATTACAGAGATCAGGTTCATTGCTCAGACTTCACCTTTTCTGACAGCTGTGGTGTTGGATGAGATGGCCCCCAGGTCCGTCCCAGCCTATGGATTTTTCTGTGATAATATATAGTATTCTATGATGACATGTAGCAAACACTTACCCTAGAAAATCAAAGTCGATGGTGGAGTATTTGGCTTGAATAAGAGCCCACAATCCCCAAAAGAAGTGGGAAGCCTGAAAAAAGTTATTAGCAAAAGATTAACATTATATAATATCCACCATGTAATCATTCTCACACTGAGACAAATAGTTATCTACAAGAGAACTCTCAAAACACAACCTGTTTTTAAAGTTTTTTTGCTACCTCTTTACCCAAGAGATCGGTAAACAACTATTATTAAATTAATTCCGGGCAACTGTAGGAGCAAATCCATTGGCCTCCAGATCCATGTTTCATTTTCAAGAAAAATAATGTTCCATTTATGAAAATGGTCACCTATTAAGTGGGCTGGTGTACTATATATTTCTGTGCATTTTTTTAACGTGGTATATAACTAATTTCTACTGCTGCTAATTAAATCTGTATTATTCTACATGTAATCAGCTCTAGTGCACATATGAAATTTCTTAATGGCCATGAGCTTGACTGTCTCCTTATTGAAGACACTTCTGGACCTTCCAGGTTACAAGTGATATACCTCAGACTTTTGTTCAGTAGAACTGCTTACAGTAACTACCTAAATTGCTTTCTGAAGCCTACATGTAACACCTTTACCAGAAGTGCTGAAGACACTTGCATGCACACACACCTGAGAACATGGAAACTACTCTATATACATGTGAATCTGGCTTGTACCTCTAGCTTAGATAATTTTGCCTGAGAGTGAGCAGTCTGGCCTTTTCCCCCTCATCCACTAACTTCAGTTTGTACTTTCTCTAAACAAAGTTTCCCACAATAACTGACATGAGTGTGTATGGCAGTATCTGTGCATCATGTGTGGTCTATAAGCAAGTCTTGAGTCGTTCTCTAAACAGAACTCTATCCTCTTAAACACTAGTACAACCACAATTTACAACTGACAGAACAATGTTAATATATATTAAAACAGACCACCAACCTACTTAATTGCAGATCTAACTTTTCTAAATGAACGGGACAGCTGAAATTAAACCTTCCAATTAATGAGAGAGATTTTAAAAGAATAACAGCAAACAAGCTGGTATTTTTAAGGGTTTGTTTAATAGCTATCTTCCTAGAAAGTGAACTGCATTTTCTTACTGCAACAAATAGCTTCTGCCAGAAAACTGAAGGTATTACAGTAACAGAGGTGTGCCTGTGTTAGTCAGATAGAGGACTGAAATAAGGTCAAACTGGGTTCTTAAGCCTTAGTCCGCCTGTGAGTAGTTTGGCACATTATTCCTCATGAAAAGCAAAATAAAAGTTCTCCAGCTATTGGGTCAAGGGCATTTTGCTGTAATATTTTCTGTCACATCACCCTAGGTAGAACAAGAACAGGGAGAGTCAGAAAATGTAACAAAAAAAACATGAACCTGTATAGTATCTTCAGAAATCAAACAGGAATCAAGGTTGGAAAGAGACATCCTCCAGCTGCTTCTAACAGTATACGTAATTGGGACATTCCAAGACTCAATGCCACATTTATTCTGACTCAATGCCACATATATTCTGACTCAATGAATTCCTCTTGATGTGCTTTTTTTTCCCTGAAGGACAAGGCACCAAAGCCAGACTAAAACTGTACGTGCTGCATCTTTTAACAAGGAAAGAACACGGGAGCAGAGCTTTTAATTTGAAAGTCTGCAGAAGACAGACTGACAGGAGACAGCTTATAACACAAGAGAAAGGAGGAACAGTGAATAGGCTCATACAGCCAACTCTCACTCTCCGCAGGAAGACAGATCTTCTGGGGAATCACAGCAGACTACATGTGCCCTTTGCTACAATTTAAACCACCGAGGTGGACAAAACAACTCTCTTAATCACCAAGACACTGCAGGCAAGGGAAGAGTTATGGTAGGAATGGCAGATTCTACCTCTAACAAAAAAAAAATTCAAAGTATCCTAACTTTACTGTAACAAAGTTTTATCGTATTTTTAAAAAGCTTCTAATGTCAGAAGATTTAGAAGTCTTTATAAAATGCTCTACCATCATCTTACCATTACAAGAGGTTGCTCAACACAGACCCACCATAAGCTCTAGCCAACTCAGGAACTTGCCAGAACAATAAACAGCCAATAGAAATATCTGCTAAAAGCCCATCTCCTTGTTTTTTGAACGCTCATACCTCTTTCACTAGGAATATTCTACAGAGACTTTTTAACACACAACATAGGAGAAAGTTTCTATAGAACAGGCTAAGGAAGATTTTCTTCACATGCCACAGCACTCAGAGAAAGAAACTCAACTTTGTCCACAGAGTAGCAGGCTTCTCTATAGAATTTAATATATTCTAATCAAGTGTTTGTTATTTACCAGTGCAAACTGATTGACTTGGACATATAGAACCTCAACTTCTTTTTCACTGACTTCTGTGCCAAATCCTTTATATTCTTTGTAGGCCTCAAGGTAAGATCTCAGCCACTGTTCCTGTAATTTCCTGTTAGGATAAAGGCTGTAGTCTACTTCATTTACCCCTAAAGGAAGAAAAAAAAAAATCTATTAAAACCTTTTGGTATCTAAAAAGACCATTAGAATCACATTACTGGACTACTCCCCCCCTCCCCACCTTGAACATACAAATTTATGTGGACAAACATCAGTATTTTTTAGTTTGATGTGACTTAATCAGTTACATGTTGGCAGGAATTTCACACGCTCTCATCGGAGCATTCAACATAACAAGTTTTCAGCCACACACAGTCTACTTGTAGTTGTAGTTCACCAAGTTTGGCCTTGAGAGAACCCTCAAAAAATATACACACATTATGAAACAAAAGCCCTCCCAAACATAACCAAATATAACAGATTTGATATGAAAGGTGACTTCTATGTAAAAATATCCAAAGCTGAATCCAGATGCATGTACATTGTCACCAAACAAGCTGCTATTTATGAAAAAAAAATAATTATGTCCAACTCTCCACAGATTATTCGTAGAAGTCTGATCTCCATAAATACTTTTTGCCTATTTTCCTTCCTATACTGGAGATGTCTAGTCACAGGTCATATAGCGTGTGCCAGGAGTCCGAAACTGGGATCACAGTTCTCTCCCACTAGCTGTCATTCCCAGAGGACTTGAGACGTTGCTCTTTGAATCTTATTTTATGAACAGAACAATGCTCTAATGCCTACATTCTTTCTTGTGTCAGATACACTCAAATTTAGCTTTTTTAAAAAATCAGATTTTTACTGGATGGATAGAGAACAGCAGAGGTAAAGCACAACTGTCTTCATAGGCAAAACATATTTGTTCATTTAGTCTTCTTACCATGCTTAGCTCCTTAAAGATACAGTCAGACTCTGAAAAGTGCCACATGAAAACCTGAACTTTCAAATATATCTTGTAAAGAATTTACCTTTCTTTCCAAATACCTACACTCCGAATTTTTTTAAGTTATCTAGACTCAACATTCAGTTTGTGAAACAATGACTGGTAGATTAAGACTCCTAATTTCACTGTGCTTTCCATCATTATCTCTAATCATTATGTAGCTTTTTTTCCTGTTATCTTGTCTTCTGAAATAACACAGCATACACTCAAAGTTATTTCTCTTATGGAAAGAGTAAAGAGAAAGGGAATTCACTGAAAAATTTCTAACAAATTAATGAATTAAATCTACCATTAGCTTATTCCTAAAATTCCACCTTTTTCCTACCACACAATCTTAGCCCTTCCTTCTTATTTCAGGACATGACTCAAGGGCAAGCACTTAGACACATTCAAAACCAAAAAACCCACAGAAGCCTGCCATTTGGAACAGTTGAACCACACAGTGTATTCTCACTATATACCTATACTGTAAAAGATACATCTGCAGTATTTCATTACTATGGGCTGTCTCTGCTATGTCATTCATAAAACGACACTGTGAAAGTGGCAAGTTCTGTATTTATCTAACTCTACCAAAACACAGGACATGATGTTCTCATTACTAGTTTAGCAGAGCTGCAAAGGAAAGGCATAACTGGCTTGTGAGACAGCAATACATTTTGATACCATCAGATGAACAGCTACATACATGTATCTAAATATACAGACAGAAAAAAAATGTGCAAGAATAAGGGTGGGTTTTTTTATAAAATCAGTTTATGTTTCCTCAGAAATTCAATTTTTACCTGCAAATTCATTGAAGTGATTTCCAATATCATAAGCCAGGTAGTTGTATCCAGAGTACTCATAGTCTATGAACTGCACATCATCTAGGTGAGACACAACAGCAGCAACATCAGAGTCCATATCAAACGAGGTCACAGAACTAATCCTCTGGTGTCCTTTGAATTTTTACAGGAAAAACAGAAGAAAACCACACACCCATCTTACTTGTACCCCACTGTGTGCACTCAGACATTCCAGGGTAAGGCTGTAATTTTTATGAGATTTACCTGAATATTCATTCAAAAAGCTCTTAAATAATTACTTAAGAGCTTACAGTTCTCTATTTTTAAACTTCACATAGCAGAATTTCTATTTTAACTTCTACCACATGAGGGCATCCCTTGCCTTCAAAATAAGAAACCTAGTAGAGGATTCTTTATTTAAACTTTATTAGAAATAGCACAACATTTTTTCCCCAACTTAAAAAAAGAACAGTCCTGTTTATTCTCAGAGAAGTGTCCAACCACAATGTACTAGCATGTTACCACATGTTGGTATTTCCTGCTTCCTCCAACCACATTTACAAAGTAAGGCTATTCTTAATTGTTGCTTTCTTTAGCTGACTTAAACTAGTCTGAAGAAATGATCAGAAAATCCTCAAGGCATCAAAACTATGAAAATATGCAGTGTTGTGTAAACAAGGATTGATAAAGCAGCAAACACAGCCTCAAATGTTTCCAAATTACATTTACCTGTAGTGAAGCTGAGGAAAATGCTTCACTCAAGGTAACACAGCATCAAACATGCTCAAGAATGCCTACAACCATATTAGTCAAGACATTAACAAGACAGATGAGGTAAAACTAGAGCTCTTGAATTTTAAGGGAAACCAGCAAAATTACTAAAAATATTATAAAAGGAAGCAATGGGTTAATTTAAGAGCCACTTGCACTAGAACATGTAAAAGCCTCTATTTCCCATGGCTATGCTGAAATTTATAATTTTAATAGTTGCACCTTTCTCCTTCTCTACATCCGTTCCTTTGATGACTAGCTGTATATTTACTCAATGCAAACATATTTCTTCTATTACAATCAACAATCTTCTTAGCATGACAAAGTATCTTAAAAATACTAATGTTAACTATCAGAACTCCAGGCCAAAAAAAATCCAGTAAATCAATAACATTAGGTATCTTATGCATTTCCTAGATTAAGTATTTTAAGTGTTTCATATACTGCCACAAGATTTAGGGATATTGGTCATATCAAATGCAACAGCTTTGCCAGATACACGTCCTGACCAACTTATCACAAACTTAGAAGCATTTCTTTTATCTATGCAGTTTGTCTTTACCATATTTGAAATATGAACACAATCCAGATGGATAAATCTTGTCTAAGCACTTATAATGGAAGTTAAATGGCACAACACAAAATCACTTACTCACAATCCTCCAAGTCAGAGTTTACCCTTACTTCCACAGGAGAGGATTGTTTACCAAGGTTCTGAGGTTAAACCTTTTAGGCTCTGACAAACCAGTATGAAAATGGCCTGCAGAACAGAAAGCTCCTTCCAGGAAAATCTTTCAGGCCCCAGAAAAGTGAGGTTCTCTAGAACTCTGAAGGGACAAGAAATTTTACAGCAGCTGCAGACAAGATCTTATAATGCTGTCACAGATTAACTTCTGCCACTGCTTGACTTGCAGATTCACATACTTGAATATACTTTAATTTCCCACTGGTTCTTCAGCACAGTCCAACCCTGATTAATATTCTGCTACATAATCGACCTCCTGAACTTCCCACTTTCACACATCCCCAAACATTTGATACTGCTTGTATTCAGAGGGTTTTCCTTCCTCCTACATAGAATACAAATATAGCAGGTACAAGCTCACTTGTAAAATACCAACATAAGACATATTTAAATTTATTTCATGTGCAAATTTCCTCATTAATATACCTACATGCTATCATGCTTTTTAAAGTACAGATTTTTATATAAAAATAGTATCACGTACAATAAGAAATCAAATCTAACAAGATACAAATAAGGCTGTTACCAGGCCTTACGCACATGAACAAATGATGTGATAAGCCTCCATCCAGTGCACAAGTAGCCTGGTGTATGCCACCACAAGTAACAACAATGGCTTCCCTCATCTGTAGCAGATCAAGAAAAATTTGGCAAACTCCCATTTGATAAGTCAAAAGTTCAAAGTGAAAGAGTCCTGCATTTTTACTGATCTCTTTCAGACTTATCTATTGTGGAATTCAACCTTGAGTTTCATTTTCTTCGTTACAGGTTCAAAATAGATATACAGTCCTTTCTGTAAAACTTAGAGAAAGCAAAAACCTTTGTCACTTCATAAATGCAATGTCTGAGCTACCTTGTTTTAGAAGAATCAAAAGAAAATTTGCATTAATTATTTAAATATCCACAGTATTAGATGCTACTTACTGCAGTTCATACAGGAAAGCCATTTCTAAAAGATACAGTTTACCCTAGTAGTTAGGCCGACAGCTTTTGTTTTAAAGGTTTGTAGTAAGTACAAATAATTTATACATCCCACCAATCTCACTGGGAGCAGGCAGGGCAACAAGAGATACTAGTCTACACACATTTGGTTTTCACTGAAAAATTTGAAACTTCCATCGTCTCTCCGAAAAAGCTACTGTTATCAACAGGAATAGAGACATCAAGAATATTGAACAACTCAAGTTGAAACACACTCCTTTCATCAGGGGGTCTACTAGTGTCAACAACTGTAAGGTAATCTATGAAAACTACATGAAGACACATATGGAATGCATGCCATGTTCTGCACATCAGAAATTCTTTTTTTTTTAAATAGATCAAGTAGTAGTCAGGAGGACATCCATTAGATCTCCTCAGGGAACTGAAAGGTAGGAGGGTGATCATCTCTCTCTAGCGGCTTTCTTCACTTGTAACTGTTTAATAAAGGAAGCACTTTCAGTGTGCAAGTTCTAGCTGTAGTTACCACAGCAGAATGATGTATCCTGAGTTCCATCCCATCCTGCTCATCAGGTGAGCCACTGAGGCCCTAGAAGACAGCTTTAGTAAAGACAATGATCTATGCTATAAGCATACTTGAAAATTCACAAATGGGTCATATACCCAAAGAATTATTTTAGCTATAAAAACCCAATATACCTTTGCAAAACAAAAACAAAACAAAAAGGTTTAGGTCAAAACCAGAAGCCTTAAACATACCTCAGTCTTCAGAAGCACTGAGCACCCACAGACTCCTACCAAAGATCATAGAAAACATTGGGTAGGCAGAGGGAATAAACACAACAAAACTAGCCATGTACCTACACACTTAACTTCCTGGCAGGTGACTTTCATACATTGGAAAAGAACACACAGAAACAGACAAAAGAATACTGATACTTGGTCTTACTGAATAGCAACTTGAATTTCCTTAAAACATCAGGTATTTTTGCAAACTCTCAGGTCACATTGAAAAAACCCAAACTTTAAGAGCATCAGAACACAAAGTCTGTAAATAAGTAGTACCAAGCATCCATCAAATTTTTACTGTCTTGATGCCCAAGTGGTAAAAGCATCATGAAGCTCCAAGTTATAGACTTCAAAGAGTACTTCACACTGATAATTGTAAGTTATGTAAAAATAACACTTGCAAATTTTCATATCCTGAGTGACTGCAAAAAGACATTAACAAAACAGCAAGAGGCAGAGTCCTCTCAGCCTCAGCATGAACAAATTGAAATAAAGTGAGTGACACTCCACGAAATGAAGCTAGCACTCAACATGCTATTCAAGCCTCATAAATAAATTTTAACAACATGAGACACATTCTTCTTAAAATCAGTATGTGGCACAACTATAACTTTTCTTTCAAGTCTGAAAATTTGCCATTAATTTAATGCAGAGGACCAGTCTAAAGCAAGGCACTGTGACATGCCCCAATTAGTTTAAATGCATTGGATGGAAGTCCTAGTCTCTGCTGATAATCTGTAGCTTAAAAAAAACACATACATGCACGTACCCTGTGCCTAGTAAGTGTGCAAATTAAGCATTCACAACTAAAATTATAAATACAGTGTTGCAAAAAAATATGAGTTATTTGGTTTGTGCCATCTCCTAAAAAGAAAGAAACACTACCAGCTTTGCTCAAACTTTTCTAGGGGAAAAAAAAAGTAGTTAATCTAGGAGACTGATTCTCTTTCTTTAGTTCCAGCTTAGGGTCACCAAGGTCTTTTTGATACACAGCAGCCTCTCTAGATCAAAGAGTAAATGTAGTAAGAGTACAGCATCACCAAAGCCATTAACTACCTTCATACAGCTTGAAGTCATTCCTAATGAAGTACATCTTTAAATATTCCATTTTGTGCTTTGCAAAGTTATTTGTATACCGATAAAAGCTTTTGCTCTGCTAAACAGAATTCAAGCAATACATATTTATAGTTAAAAGTTGAGCTTCCACTTCTAAAACACGTTCCTCATTTTAAGGTTTTACTAACAGACAGACTGATGTCTTTACTATGTCCAAAGTTCACTGTAAGTAACAGCTTTCAAACAAGTCAGTCTACAAATGGCATTGAGGTTTGGTTACTATGAAAATGGTACCTGATGTATCCAGGTCACAGAAGTGTTACAACACATATGCAATGTTCAATTGTTAAGTTTAATAAATATTTCATATGTCCAAGTCTTTTTCTCCCCAAGGATGTTTAGCTTGAAGCCAAAGTGCTTTATGTACCTCCCTCCTCCCCACCCTGTTCCCGAACACTAAGAACTCACACACTCATTACTGTAGGATTGCTCATAAGTGATGCACTGCTGACATTGCTTTTTCCTCCATTCTGTTTACAAAAAGAAAAGCATAAAGCATTTGTTTTAAAGATATAAACTTAAAGCCTCTTAGAGAGCCTTTTAAAAGAATTCCTCCCGTTTTTTTTGCAACATGGTTCTACTATGAAAAGTGACTGTAAGAATTATTTTTACCTTAATGGGTCCATTATGGAATGCTAAAACTCAAAGTAGTTTCAGCACTGAAAAGACCCACACTGTAACAGTAGATTTATTTCTTTTTGGTACTGCAGTAACACAACTCCACTCTGTAATACCACAAGCCAATTTTTTTTTTTTTTGCATACCTTGCCTGCTTTTCCCCTCCTCTTTTTAAGCTACCATTGAAACTAAGTAAAACCACGGAGGTTTTGTAATGAATTCTGAGAATTTAATATTGCTGTTCATAGCACTATACAGGTATATACTATATACCTGTAGAGCTAGGAGTACTAGCAATTCCTTTAAAAATGGTACTACTCAGACAGAAATTTGTATACAAGCCACCAAGATTTTCTTAATTCACATGTATTCAGTGTATATCTGATACACAAACTGGTTATACATAAAGAGCCAGTTTTCATACTAGAACCAACTCTAGCATGTTTTTGCTAGTTTTTATTTAGAAATTAAGGTACATAAGCTTAAAAGGTCAACGACCAATGGCGACTGATGGAGAATACTTCAGTTCCATTCAGTCATGTACTTCACACACTTGTGGACTTACATATCAACAGTCACATCAAACTGTCACAAATATAAAACTCCTGAAAGGAACATGTCATCCTCGCTTCAAAAGAAAATCTTGATCTAACTGTAACCTGATCAATTTGTTGCACTCAGCTGAACTCAGATATTTGAAATGGGAAGAAATTTGTGCATTTTTAATGCACTGTGGGTCTTTTACTGTCATAAAGTTTGCCTTTTTCATTTGCTCAGATGTCCTGTGGAATTGATTCCTTTAGTAACCGAACCTCAAACCACTAAAATCCAAAAATAAAAGCAAATGCGTTTATACAAAAACTCTGTAATTTTGATTAAGGCATTATTTAATAACATGAATTGAGTTAAATGTATTATAATAAAAAATAAAAATGTACTTCATCTTTGCTAAGATGTACTGCTTGTACAACTGTTTAAATACAGTACGTATTTAAAAAATAAATCTTTAAGATGCCTATGTACCTCACACAGGAAATACTACTACAACCTATGCCTCAATTGAAGTACCACTAAGATAATGCATTATGAATGTATTTTTCCACAATCACAAACCAAAACAATACACATATTAAAGGAGATAATGTCTTCACGTTATTTTCTATGCTTGTGTGATTTTTTTCCTCCAAAAAGCTTTATATGTTTAGAATAGAACAATTACATACTTTGAAGCCTAACCGTACAGGCAGGCTAGGGATTAACAAATTCATTAAAAGAAAGCAAGGAACACCAACATTCTTCTTCTATACAGTAATATAAATGAGAATTAGCTAATTAAGCAACTTAATATTTTCACAAATATCACTATCATTGTGTCTTAAAAGCTCAAATTGAGTTCACTTAAAGTCACTAAAATCACACTACTGATATAACAAATGCAATTACAGCATAAACAAACTAAACCACTACTTACTGTTGAGTTCATACCTACCTCGTTTCTTGTTGTAAATAATATTTTTACACAATAGGTCATTGTGACAGAGTACCACTGGTGATCCTAAATTTGACAGTCTTTCCTTCATCCAGGCCATCTCTTCCTGAAGGACTTCAGGACTTGGAATGTCACTTAAAAACCTTTTCAGGTATAAGAAATGTGATTGTTAAGATTTAGTACTGTGTGTTCCATACCAAGCATTTGTGATGAAATAAGTTACTTTCCTCCACATTCTTATTTCAAATAATTCAACAGACTTTCTCATAAGCTGAAGTACTCCTGTCTTTGACACCATGGCAATCAAATTATGACATTTATCTCCCTCTGTCCTCCCCAAAAACTATTTTCTAAAGACTGTCCAAGCAATAAAAATAACCAGTCCAAAAATCAGGAGTCTAACTTAAACACAACCTTGCATATTTTAAAAAAGAGTAAAGATGGTAAGTGTTAGAGCATGACTTTAATTCACTTCTTGCTCACATTACATTAGTTCCTTTAAGTAGAATAACTGGGATTGATTTTTAGTTCTAGTCACCATAAATATGCTTAATTGGAAATTAAGAAAAAATGCCTACTTAAATACTCAATTTTCTCATTTTTCTTAAAAATTTTACATTGCTAAAGAAAAAATTCAACTTTGCTAGATCATTCTTTGATAACAATGCAGCAAGAAGGGCAGCTGGCATCAGTGATTTCAAAGATAGTCTATGAAGAATATTTTTAGCTGCAATCTGCATACTGACTGATAACTGAGTCTGAAGACATTGTACAAAATACTTCCACATCACAGTTTTAAAAGTTTGATCTCCAACCCCCAAGAAACGTTGTCCTTAATTCAAGCTTTAGATTATAGCACAGAAATTTGATTCAGGTTAACATAAATGTTAAACATTGCCATTCTTATCTTAATCTTCCACTGACTGATGCTAAAACCCCTTGTAAATATTTTCTTATTTTGTTAGTCTTCTAAGAAAATGTTCTACTTACACGTCAAGAGTTATACTATGATGCTAAAAAAATTAAACACCGGTGAGTAACTCCATGAGAGCATGAATCTGACTGTATTGATACCTTTTCTTCCTCTGGGAAACACTTTGACAGCTCATCCCATCACCCAAGAGTCTTTCATTAATTTTGCTTTTATGGCACCCAATTTTGAACAAATTTATAAACTGAATAAATACAAGACAGTCAAGAGGTGCAGGTTAGAAACAGCAACAAGCAGTACTCCCCTGCAGCCCCAGGAAATATGCTTACAGTATTCACCCCAGAACACTTGTCTCAGTTCGAGAGACTGATGGATCTCTTAAAAGCTGTTGAGACACAACTAACTACTTCAAGTACTTCTGTAAAACTTCATTTTTTAAAAAAGAGTAAAGAAAACTATTATTTATTAAGTGTCTAATCAAACCAAGAACTATATATATAAACATACACAACATACCAAATAAAAGTATCTCCTTATTATATTTGACATTTATATAGCTACTTCAGTATATAACAGTATGACAAAACTCAATTTTACAAACTTCATTAAATGGTAAGCCAAACCTATTTTTTAAGCATTCTTCTATACCCTCAACCAGAAGGAAGGGAAATATAGAAAGCACATAATGAAATACACACCTTCTATTTACTTCCTCATCCATAAATTCTGTGGGTATGAGAGAGAAGTATTTCCCCATCTTCAGCCATAGATTAGATTTAGGGATCCATCCATTGTGTGCATGAATAGCGTGGATTTTAGCAAGCTGTCTGGCAATGAGTCTAAAAAAACCACCAGAGTTTAATTTAATGTTATGTTTGCAATAGATCTTACCCTCTTTATCATATTTTTCCTAGCAAAAAGAGAAGACAACTACAATATATTTAACAGAAAAACTATAGACAATGGAGCAAGGGAATTCAAAGAGGGTTTAACTAAGAGCAACATAGCTATAGGGTAGCATCTCTAAAGACTCAAAAGGTTATTACCAGCACTATTTCAGAGAGGGGAGGCAGAAGTTCAGGTACAGCATGCAGACTTGACCTGTATTTATAGTCGACTCTTCAACTTGATTATCTTTAGAAGAGTTGACTCAAATCAGCTGCCATTGTTAGGAAAATACATTTCAGTGCACAGATGGAAAGCTAAAATCTTAAGACATCAGCACTTTCTTTTCACTGCTAATGGCTTAAACAATGGAAGACTATCTTGACCCTATTCAGAAAAGCAATGTATTAGAAACAGAGCTAGGAGTACTTGCTTTAATCAAGTCCAGCCCCCTGCAGCTCCCATCATGTTAAATGATCTCCGCAAAAGTAATGTGCAAGTGTTAAATACTCACAACAAGCAGACCTCTAATTAGTATATAGTCTTCTGGGGAGGCAGCAAGGACCATTTGTTCAGCACTGAAATACCATGTTAACTAAGACAGAGGACAGTGAGCCACGAAGAGTGTGAACACCAACTTAGTGCAGCCTTACAGAAGTAATTCTTTTCTGCCTGCTCATAAACTAAGCTTGAGATCCTTTGGGCCTGACAGAACACTATAAATGAATCATGGAACTTTAATAATGAAATTATAATATGAACAAAGGAACAGTAATTTTAAAAAAATGTAAAAGCTTACCTGAAAATATCTGGATTGCATACATGCTCTGGGTCCAGTGCTTCTCCCTGCATGAACTCGTAGCACAGGCCATTATTGAAAGTACAGTATAGTTGAGGTGCACAGCCATGAGCCTGCAACACACGGAAACTCTTCACTTCCTCATCTCGGTCTACTAAGAGCTCAGTCTTGTTTCCATAGATCCTAACTAGAACCACATCATCTGTTATGTCACCCACATAGCAGCCAATTAGTTTATTGGTGATTCCATCGGTGAACAGCTGAAAAGTAAACAACAATGCATAAGCAACTCAGATCTGCATTTTCAAGATGCAGGAAAAAAAATGCAGAGTTATTCTTTAGTGCATAACACACAAATGTTTGAGCATTAACTAAATAAAACTAAGATACAGAAAAAAAAGGAGAAAACTGCAAGTTGTTTTTTTTTGTTCCTCAGCCACACATGAAAGGAGAAGAGAAAAATGTGGATGTTACAGTGAACTAAAGAAATATCACATGTAAAAGGCAGTAACTGAAAGCTCAATACAGTAAAATGAGTTTCTACATAACCACTCAAACTGATGCATTGAAATGGTTTAAATCAAAGTCCCAACAAAGCAGCAATCCTCAACCACTACGAAAAGTGATGAATACAGGCAGCAAATTGGAGACAGTACTTAAAATTCAAGACCTCAGCCAAATTAAAAGCTTTTGACAAGACTATCCTTCCATTTTACTTAATAATTGGTACATCATTTTAAAAGCATTTTAAAACATAAATACAATTTGTAAAGCCCTGCAACTCACTAGACTTTTATCAGTCTAATCACTGATGCCTGAACATACTGAAGATTAAGTAGCTTTCTATAAAAACAAGAACATTATTGGACCATTATGTTTACATTTAATGATAACTTACTCACTGCCTTTCAAATAATGATGGAGGTATGGATACTAGAAGTTCCTAGCTGTGGGGGGGATGCAAAAAACCACCCACTCCTTAATTGCTGCTTCTCTTTTCACATTTTATAAGAAGGCCTAAAATACACATTATACAGGCTGAACTCTTGCAGATGCTACTTGACAACAACTAGACCGCTCTGTGTGCCCAGTTGCATGTAGTTAAGCACTTGAAATGCCACCCAATGCCTGCAAGAATAACACAGAAGCTCTTAATCTCCTCCTCCAATCCAGGACAGTTTTACAGCCCAGAAAACAAGATCTTTGGCACTTTCAAACTCTTTGCACTCTGTCAACTCAAACTGAATGCTTACGAACTTGCTAGGTGAGCAATACCCATATCAACCCTAACTGTTAGGTAAGTGACAGAAGGACAAGCTATTAACAGGTGACAATCAACAACACAAGGAATAACACTAAATGTTTCCATAACTACTGAACTGTCTCCTGCAGACTTAAAGGTGAGAATCAAACAACTTGAAAGTCAAGGATCTCACAGCAACTGTAATTTATATTCAAATAGAAATTTTTTTTGTGTTTACAGTCATGCCTCTCCTTCCACTGTTGCACCCAAAACCCTACATAAAACCCAATTAAAAAAGAACAAATCCTACCACAAAGAACATAACCTCCTTTCAGGTCCTTGCACCAAAACAAGCGAGCCACAAGAAGCAGCTTCAAGTTGGTTAACATATACAGACATATAAAATTTGGGGAAAGCATACAAAAATGGGGAAGCATCCTGAAGATTTAACTTGACATCTTTCTTTAGGAAGTGTTCTCATCATTAATTCTCATTTAGCTAACTCTTCTGGCATATGTACAAGAGACAAGTAGAGACACAGTCTGATTACCTTCATTAGATCTTTTTCAAAATACGCAGGTCCTTGAAGCTGCAAGCAACTTTAATTTAAAGGCAATCTGATGACCCAGTACAGATTTTTGTTTTAAAATTCCTAACAGAAGTCAGAAAATCATCTGGAAAATGAAATCTATTTATCAGAATTAAAATACCAACTGTTTAATAACAAGTTTTAATTCCTTATTTAGAGATGTTCCTTCAATACTCCCTTCCCTGCATGTCTTCTTCAAGCCCAGATCAAAAATACTGACAAATAGAGCCATCGGTGGCATTTCAGACCTTTCACTAAAACTTAATATTTACTAAAAAAAAAGTTTATTAAGAATACATGTCAACAACAGGCAAATTCTCAGCATCATCATTCCTTAGAACCTTGGACAGTTTGCATGGGTTTTTTCTGTTGTGGGCTTTGGTTTGGTTGTTCTTTAAGACAAAACAAAATTCAGAATCTTCAACTTCTTTTCTCATGTCCAAGACATAACTGTTATTTTGAAAAGTGAAGTTGTATCATTCGAACACCAGTGACAGTTTATTTCCAACTATCAGCAGTTTAGAGAATCGGGAGCAATTTATTTTATTTCTTAAATGAAAAATTCTGCAGTCGGGTCAAGACTCCCCATTTAGGAAAATACAAGACATGCACAGTGGAAGAGGTTGTGTTTCAGCTCTTAGCCTTGCTTTCCTCAACAGCCTCTTATGATGAGGTGAACAAACTTATAAATACAGAAAAGGACTGTGGAAGCTTTAGTTGTAACCATAAATAACAAGAAACAGACGGAGTTCCTGAGAAAAGATGCAGAACAGCAGAGGGAGGATACATGGATAGTCCATTTTTCTTAAACAGTTAGAAACAATCTTGCAGAAGTAGGTTCAGCAAGTCGCTACCTCTAATCCACATGTGGTAACCAGAAATCCAAATCAACTGGCTTACAAAGCCTCCTTGATATACTCAAAATTAAGACTTTACAGTTTATGGACATATTTTATTACTAGCTATTATTTTAGTAACCCAGAATAGGAGTCAACTAATTAAGAACAATGTCTGAAACAGTCTTCATAGTAACTAAATGTTACAATGTTAATTAATACAACTAAAATCTGTTGCCCAGGGCTGTGTCCACTGAAATCACTGGCAAGTCTGGAGACTCTACAACCTGTCTGGGCAACTTATTCCAGTTTTTTACCATCCCACAGTAAACAGAAGTACTTTACGTTCAGGTGGAATTTCATGTTTTATTTTGTGACTATTGCCTTGTCTGTCACTGGGCAAAGAGGAAAGTGCATGGCTCCCTCGTCATTCCCTCTCATCAGGTATTTATTTATAAGATGCCTTCAAGTCCTCTTTTATCCAGGCCAAATATTCTCAGCTCCTCCTCATATGCAAGATACTCCATCTTTTCTAGACTTGCTCAAGTGAGCCTCTTTCTCATAGTGGGGAGCTAAGAACAGGACAAACCACTTGAATATGGCAAATCAATGTAGAAGTATCAGCTCTCATACATTTTAGCATAAAACCAGAATTAACTTACTACAAATTTTGAAGAGCACTTTGCAAAGTTGTGTCTTGAGTTGTTGTTTAAGTTAAAGTCTCTTGTCTGCCATACTTAAATGAAAACTTGTACAATGTAGCACTAGAAAAAGCTCTTACTCTGTCACTGCAGGGCTGAAAGTGAAAGTTCTGGTGAACCAAGAAGGTGTAAAACTAGCAAGTATAAAATTCACTACCTCCTCAAAAGAAAACTGCTGTGATTATCAATTGGTAAAGGCACCAACTAAAATAGGCAGTAACTCTTAACACACAACAGCAGTATTTCAAGTAACTGGAACTTCTGTTACTGTTTTCTACTTCCTATAAAACAATCCTCTAATAAAGCCTGTCTTTCTCCATACAAAATTGTACCATGCAGTATACAAGGCTCTAAGGTCATCAGAAACGGTGATACTAAAAAGAAAACAGATGTTAAGTAGTGCTGATGCAACATAATGGTAAGAATTTGACATGCTTATGCTGTTAAACAGAAGCTTCTGGCCACTGTACAGCTTTTGTCATACTGCACAGGTCATTTATCCCCTTAAAAAGAGTCTCATTACTGTTAATAAAAAGAAAACTACAACAAGGAAATTGGACTCCCTCAACTGTTAATTTAGGAACTCTACTTATTAGCATCAATTTGTAACATGCTGTTATAAGTAATTGTTTACACCCAGGAGTGCTTTAGTTATTGCTTCTTAAAAAAAAAGTTTGCTTACTTTTCTAACAACATTATTCAGAGTAGACAATTTCCATATTCCACTGTGAAAAAAAACCTAATGTTTCCTACCAGTAAATAAATGTAACACTCCATTATTTATTCAGAATGTCTTCACTGCAGCATTTGAAGAATCAGCTTAGAATGCCTTGCCCGAAAGGTAACGTGAGATACAGCAAAGCAAGACAGGAGCTCTATAACAAAAGCACCAGTTGAGAAGCATAAATGAAGAATGTGCTCTGGACATGGATAAGAGAGTAAATTCCCTAGGCCATGTGGAAGACAGTGGAAGAATCTACACATTGTTATGAATAGCCGATAGGAAATTCTAGAAATAGATTTAAAAAAAATACAGAGAGTCAAGAGAAATCAAGAACATGATGCAACACACAAAAAAAGCCAAGAAGCAAGATTCTGCTACTCTTCTCATCTGCAACAATTTAATTATCATGATATGTACTTCGCGCACTGTAACACCTGCTTTTAAGTGAGGTGACACAAAGCTAAAACTAAATTCTGAAAACATTTCCAGAATGTTATTTATACTGTCCCACAATCCAGTCAAGAGGTTGAGCTTGAAGTCAAGGCTTTCTAGCTCTTGGGAACACATAGAAACTGTTTACTGAAATAGAGTGACAGCTACAAATACACTCGAGTTACTCAAATGCAGCCTGCAAGCAGCATATGGTAGAACATAGGCCGAATGAATCTAGGAAGAGCAGCAAAAACTCAGCCAAGACATGAAGCATCTTTCTGAGACATTTGCACTAAAAGCACTCTTTATCAGTAATCATCAGGTTATTAGAAAAGGGCATGGGATGGATACGTTCCTATCCCCTAAGCAGGTCCTTCAAGAAAAGCTTTTAACTGCTCTGTTACTCCAGGTGTTCAAAAGGAGAACAAAATTATGATCACATGTAACAAGCATGAACAGGCAGAAATAAAGTGTCATGGGACAACAGAGAGAGAACTTATCACTGACAGAAAAGATGTAAAACCAAGCCGGTTTTTTTCATTCTAGACTATTACTACACCCATAAGAGCAGAAATTCAGAAAGCAGTATTGCATCACTGTGGTAATAAAACAGTGATGCAAAGCTTCAGCATAAGTAAGTAGAAATTCCCTCCATTCTGCTGCTGAACCCCAGAACTGCACATTGATATCTCCAGAAAGAAACAGACTTTTAAAACATGCTTCTTCAACAGTCACAAAACTTCAAGTTTGTATTGTAAGACAATTTCACTTTTTCTGGGAACACAGAGTCTACACAGGCACATCCACAAGTATACATCTTTCAGTAATTCAACTTCTTGAACCAAAGCTAGTTGTTTCTCAATTTCTTCTTTCTGTAGCTATTCATAAAAGAAAGACAAAGTACAATTACTTGAAAATGCAGGCTTTTGGTAAATTCTCATCTATTCAGCAGGGCTTAGAAGAAACACCATCCAAAGGTCTCCAGGCTCTGGAGCCGTATTTTCTAGATCATTACACTCTGCAGGTGAAAGCCATTGTCTACATAATTTTGGTGGTTACAATCATGAATAAGACCATTTGGTGTTATAAGTACAAAGGCAAGCAAGGAGCCAGAAAGTTAACATCACCATTCTAGAGTAAGGTAGCCACAGACTTGAACTGAGTTTTCTACTGAACTCGTGATGTGCTCTGCCATGACAGCAGCATGGACAAAGCAATACCTACCTATGCTGTAAAATAGTACATTAAATATTTTTTTGGCTGCCAAACCATCAATCCTACAGCTTCATGGAAGAATGAAGGGGTGCTTTTTTTCACTACATGTGTTTTTGTTTTAGGTTTGTTTTTCATTTTGTTTTTCTTAAGTTGTTAACTGAAGATCCATATCCTCCATATTCTCAATATAAATACCATATAAAATTATATTTAACATCTATTTTAAAATACTACAGGTATGTCACCCCTCACAAGGACTTATTCTGATCTAAATGTGTGATAAGATCACAATCACAGAATGCGTAAGGTTTGAAGGGACTTTAAAGTATCAACAGGTTCCAACCTCATGTAGCTAGTTACAACTTTTTAAGTGATGAGTTGTTTTAAATATTTTTACAGATTTTCGTTATACTGACAAAAACAGTTACAGATAAATGAAAAAAAGCTAATAGAAAATGAGTCTAAGATTTTTATTTTAACTCATAGAATTAATTTGCTGGTCCTACCTGGAAGATTTTCACATTAAATAGCCATATAACAGTGGAGGAAGAAAACCCAGAATTACAACATTTCAGATAGCTAACTTCCTTTCCAATGTTAGAAGTCTAAAGCATAAGCTATAAGCCACTACATGGCTAGATACAAGCTTTGCCCAAGCAAATATTGATTTGCTGTAATTAGAACCAATCATTAATACAAACACAACCACATAACGCACTGTGATGTGGCACATCGATTACACAGAACATCACCACATGCACAGCTGCTGCCCCACCCACTGATAGCACAGAAAACCCTTAACAAGGAATTGAGATCATGAAGCTTTATCAGCAGCTTAGTAAGAATGGAGAAACACAAACCCAGCCTCAAATGACAACTAAGACTGCTTACATTTCCCACTTACTGTGACACTGCATTTAAGGCACACCTCAAATTACGGTTTTTCCACAACACATCAGCAATGCACATTCTGCAACACTAGCTTTTCTTAAGTCTTTCTTTGTATCACCACTTCCCCCTTGAAGACATATTAGCACTTCAGCATGTTAGTCTGTGAACTCAGTTCTTCTTCTACTACTTCCACAACTGCTGAAAAGCATGACCAGCTAAGCAATTAAAAACAACCCTCTTAAAATGTAGTAATGCTAAGATACAAAAGTTTACTTCATTTCCCAGAGACAAATACTATTTCCATTCAAGTATTTCAATGCTTGAAAACCCACACTCAGTCTGTTTAAATAAACTGTGAAATATTTCAATTAGTTCAGAAATCTGAATCTAATCATAGCTTGTTATAAAGAACATACCAAGATTTACACAAGAAATTAGAGCAGCAGCCAGAAAATACTGCCTGATGAAAAACTGAGTGCAAGACAGGAAGAAAAAGCAAAGAGACAGAGAAAAGTTAATCTGGTATACTAAAAAAAGGGGGGGATGAGTGTTTTTCTAGTGAAAGTACAATTCTTCACAAGCATGGGTCTGTCTTGTATGTTCACATTTCATAGTTACAGGAACAACTTACTGCAAAAAAACATAAAATGCTGCAGTAGTAAAGTCACAGATAGTGTTGACAGATGCAAGGAAATATACATCTTGCAAACACAGACAGAGCACCAGAAAAGAAAGGTCAAAAAAACCCCAAACTTAGTTATTTGGAGATACCAGGAACTTGCAGGATTCAAAGGGGGAGGAAGAATCTTGTTGAAGAATTTGATCCCTTCTGCAAAACTGATATTTTCTTTTTCCCCTCTCTCCTCAGGTTTGGGCCAGGAGAACACTGTTCGCTAGCACATCATTTTTGTAATTTTAAATCTGTGACTAATTTTGCAGCAGATTTTTTTGCATAAAAGAGATAATGCTGGTCTATCCAAATAATGGTGTAAAATAACACTATAAATATCAATCCTTTTCACTAATAAGTTTACTTCATAGTGGAAAGAAACAGATTGTTTTTCCTGCACTAAAATATTACACTGCAGACAAGAAATTGTGGATCAACCAACTGAATCCTTCATGATGACCAGACCTACCTGCTGCAGAATAGGTCATGAGATAAAAGGATCCTGAATCTGCATTTACTTAGTAGCAAGTAACCTTCTCATACTGTAACCAAACACTGGTCCTCCTTCAAATACTAATATAAATTAAGCCATAGAAGAAGGAAAAATAAAAAATTCTGAAAGTGGGAAACATTCCCTTTCACATTAGGAAGAGTGACAAAAACTCTTTAAGACAGGAAAAAGTTAAAATTATTATATTTTTATATTTCATTAATAAAGTATTGTCCTAAATATAAATAACTTAATGTTCACTGTCATAATTCAAGCTGCTAACTAACTCAAAACAGGTTTTGACTGAGTTTTGAAAAGTATTTGTTTATGAATTTTTTTTTTTAAATCTGTTTCTCCCATTTACCACAGCCATTTTCAGAGTTAGCAAGCAGTGAGCTTTTTCAGCAGGAGGCTGGGAGGCCTCCAGAGATCCCTTCCAACCTGAACTACAATGTTATTACTAGAATCAGCAGTTACACAATCAAAAGCAACTATTGCAAAAAAGCACAATTTGTTTTAATGACACTGCTTTGTATTACTGTAAAGCAGAGAAAGCAAACGTCAAAAATTTAAGAGTCAAAAAATAACAACCAGTTCCACGCAGCTTCTAGTACATTTGCACATGACAACTGCACAGAGGATCTACACGAAGATAAGTGTTTCAACAGGAAAATTTTCTTCCTCCTTACCAGAGAACGTCAATATTTGTACCGTGATTCACTTATTGAACAGATACAGGTTAACATAACAACTTGAGATAGGAAATAAATTACAGTAGAACTGCTGTGATTCAGCAAATAATTGAAATGTTTGTGGTTTCTATGGGTTTTCTGATAACTCAAATAAAAATTGAAGTGCTGCAGATTTAAATTAGTTCATCCTCTGTCCTCTACTTACGTCTCATGCTATGACGCAAAAACTTAAAATGCTCATATATTCATTATTTCAGATACTTATTAATCTTACAGAAAGTGAGGGTTAAGCATTAAATTTTTTTAACTACACTGTTTTAAAATTGTTTAGCTGACTAAACAATTTGATACACAACAGTAACTTTTTCCAAGAGAAGTTAATTAACTTTTTACAGTCAAACTCTGGACTCTTCAACTTCTTACCAATTGTTCTGACCTAAGAAGCACTAAGAACAAATGGAAGGGTCCAACAGAGGAAGCAGGATTTCCTTCCACCTATCAATGTTCTTTGTCTACTTTCCTATGATGCTGCTGTTTCAGATTAGTCAGTTATATTTCCAATGCAAGACATTATTTTCACTTTCATTTCCCTACAAAATAGATGACCCTCTAATGAGAAGACTCCAAGGCAGACCTTCTGTTCACTCCCATCCTCTTAAAACCATCATCTTTCATTTCAGCATCTTACTGTGTGATGCATGCGTAAGATTGCAGCAATGGTAGCAACACAACTAGTTTTGAACCACATGCATTGCTTGGTACACACAACAGTTTTAATTCAGGAGTTAAACATAAAAGGCCTCTGAAGAGCTTCACCAATACAATCTTCTTCCATCGTTTAAATGGAGGAGAAAAAAAAAAGGGGGGGGGGGAAGTTGTAAAGCTTTGGTCTTAAGCTAACTCGGTTGAAACAAAACTTAAACCATTTTTAAACAGAAACCTCTAACCGCAGACAGCAGTCTGTTACTTTAGTATTGCATGGCCAGGCAAATGAGTCCTTGTTCCACACCAATGGTACCAGTGGTTTGTATTTTGTTAATTGCATCTTTCAAAGTGGGTGACAGGAAGAAAGCAGCTTTTTTTTCTTAAACGTCCTAGAACCTTCCCAAAAGGTTAGAGTCATCCCTCCTTCGTAAGAAGTTGTCTCCATTTAACATATAAGCATTGCTGAATTAAAAAAATTAAAATGTTCTGTTGAGAAGTACCTTCACAAGATAACTAAGAACAAAAACACAGACAGTCCTCAAAGGAGCAGGAAAATTGGACTCGATGATCCTCATGCATCCCTTCCAACTAGAGACATTCTATAATTCCATGAACTCTAACACCCCCATTTGGTATTACTTGTGGTACACTATATTCCTTGTACAGCAAGATGTTGAGACTCTGCTTGACTTACGGCTACAGCCCTCCAAGAAATTACATTAAAAACCTCATTAGCTTTATTTTCATACTAACTGGATTGTCATGTGTCAAGCTGTTTTTCCTGTCAATAAACTTCTTCAGCCAGTTTATGTGCCGTTACCTCGATGCACTCGGTTTTTCTATACAAAATGGTCCCAGCAGCTCCCTTCAGAGGAAGTTCACTAAAATAGGACACTTCTACATATTAGTAAATGATGAATATCACAGATCAAGAGCATATAACAAAATGCTCAACTAAACACAGGCAGCAACGGAGCTGCTATTTTGGCGAGGTAAAGTGAGTGAAGGCTTGTGTGGGGCCAGGTTAAGTATATTCTAGAAGCACGAAAGCAGCCAATCCTCAAGCCGATGGCTCGTCATACATATGAATGACTGCTCACCTAGAGAAGACCAGAGACCGAGCGGCGATACTTCTACGATGCAAGCGAGGTCGTTAACGGGACCCGATTCTGAGACACCCTCAGCCTAAAACCAAACCCCGCAGCGAACCCAAGGCACGCACTCGTGTTCAGCTGCTACACGGGAGGGCGCGGGGCCGGTGGCGCCCGGGGGAGCGGCCCCCGCCCCCTCCTCTGCCCCGGGGAGCTGGGGGAGCCCCCCAGCCGCTTCACGAACACGCCCTGCTCAGCACGGATCCGGCAAGAGCGAACCCCACGGGACCCTCCCCTTCCCTTTCCCCTTCCTCTCCCTCGCCGGCATCGCCGCCCTCGGGCCGGCAGCGGGCGCCGGGCGTGCGGCGGGGCGGGGGGCGCCAACCCGGAGCGGGGGGTAGAGCCTGCCCACCCCCCGGGTCCCGGCGGGGAGCCAAGCTCCAGCGGGGGAGACGCGCAAGGAGGAAGAGGCAGGCGAGCGGCAGGGCAGGAAGAGAGAGGGCCGGGGGGGGCCGGCAGCGGGAGCAGGGGATGCTGCCGCGCCGACACGCCCCGCCGCCAGGCTGCCGAGCGAATGGGGCTCAGCACAGGGGGCTGCGCTGGGAGAGCGAGGAGGAAGGGGGAGGGGAAGGAAGCGCGGCAGCAGCTCCCCCGCACAATGGCCGCCCGCCCTCCCCCCTTCCTTCCTTCCTTCCTTCCTCTTTCCTTTCCCTCTCCCCCCGAGCTGGGGCCGCCGCATCCTGCGCCGGGGACCCGAGCACAAGGCCTCGGCGACGGGCCCAGCGCCCCGCGTACCTGCAGCGTCACCTCCTCGGGTCTCCAGTGGGGCCGCAGGCGGCGCAAGAGCTGGAGGGCGCCCTGGCGGCAGCCGGGCCCCTCCTGCTCGCTGACCGTGATGTCCAGCTTCGGCACCTCCGGGGAGCCGGGCGGGACGTGGATGTAGTTGGACATGACGGCGGGCGGGCGGGCGGCGGTGCGGGACGCGGCGCAGGGCGGCAAGGACGGGCGGACCCGGCGAGCGTCTCCTCCGCGGCGGCGGCGCCGGCAACTGAGGGGGAAATTTCCACTTGGGCTGCCGATATAGCGGCTCCACCTCCCCCCGGCTGCGGCGCGGAGCAGCCTGGGAGAGCGGGCGGGGTCTGCGGTGCCCTGCCCTCCGCCTGCCCCGCGGGGCTCCGCGCCCGCCCGTCCGCCCCCGCACCTGCCCGTCCGCCCCCGCACCTGCCCGCCCGCACCTGCCGCCGGGGGGGGGTCACCAGCAAGCGCTCCTCGCGGCTGTGGCGGGGCCGGCGCGGGGGAGCGGCCCGCAGGCGCCCGCGGGTGGGGCGTGAGGGAGCGCGGGCCGGCAGCGGCCGCCCAGCCTCTCGCCGGGCAAGCGGCTGATTCTCATCAGGCTTCGAGTTACCTGCTGCCTTTCGTTTGCGTCTTGAATTCCTGTGCTCGCCTTCGCAACGCTCCCCCCCCCCCACCCGCCTCAACTCCGCTTTCCCCTGCAGGGTGTAGAGCTGCTCACCGCCTCGCTCCGCGTTCCGGTTTCAGGCAGCTGCGGTGTGATGCTGTTCGGGGACCCTCGGGGCGCCGAGGGAGTGTCGCGACACGCGCCCGCCCTGGTTTGAACACCCTTATGAGGATCATCCTTGTTCAGCCAGGAGCAAATGATACTGACTTCTTTAGAAATATCTTGATGCTGCCCCTAATTCTCCTGTTGAGTACCTTGCTCCTGTCACATTCTGTGATCTTGCCACATAGGGAACACTGAAGGCTCAGGAAGATCCTGTTATAAAGCAACTTATAAATTTAGCCTAAGGTGCAGGAATTATCCGAACAGAATAATGGCCGGTCTCTTCCCTGAAGAGTTAATACTCTAAATAAACCCAGGTCAGGAGAAAGGGGCGTAATTTACACTCAAATATTCCTGTGAGGGAAACACGTCGTTCTACAGGTTTAGTTCTCAATATTTTCCTAAGGGTTCCTCTCCAAAAGTGCAATGACCTTTCTACTGTGTCATCCATGACCATCTGCTTGTGAATGTGTCTTGTCTTTTACCAAGAGTTGCTGTTGTCAACAAAGAGTTTTGCCTGGCCTTGCTACGTAAGTGCACCATCACTTCTATTATTTCTGTTGAGCACCCCACCCTATCCCAATATTTGTTTTTCGTTCACTCACCTGTATGCCTTTCCCCTTATACAGGATTAAACTTTTGGAATAGTCTGTCAACAATTTTTCAAGTAGTTTCCTTCTTAAATATTTTTTCTCTCATTCCTTGTGATCATTAATCTTAGCATTCTCTTCTGTCTAATCTTTGGTTCAGACCAAGTGTTTAAAATGTTTAGAGCCAGGAGTCTATTTTGTAGGAGTTCAACAAATCAAATTTCCCCTCTTGCATTTTAAATGAAAATGTAATGTTTATGGGTTGGTGTTATTAGTGTAAATATGTTATTCTCTATTTATAGCCTTTTTCTGTTATGGATTAAAATGCTAAGAATATAGGAATCCAAATAAAATTTCAAACATAACAAAATTTTCAGAAAATTTGTTTGAATCTCCTCCCTAAAAAAAATAAAGTTTCAAGTTTTATAACTTCCTTCCCTGTGATTTTCTATCTGTCTTTTACATACACCAACTCACCACATTCTTAAAATCTTCTTTCACTGTCTCACCTGATTGAACCTACCCATTTCTTCCATTAGACCACACCACTGTTTTAAAAGTAAGGACATTTTGAAAGTTAAACTTTTTTTTTTTTTTAATTTGAAAAAAAACATTTCTTTAAACACACTCACCTTTATACATTGCTCAGTCCTGTGAGTTATACTATTACCATAATAGCACGATATCACTCTTTTTGATCAAGAATGTGATACATGATGCCCTCTGCTTCTGCTCAGGCAGCTTGGTAGATGATAAACTAAGGCTTACTTAAAGACTAAGGGCGAAGTGACATTACTGTTGAAATAAAATACCAAAGGTTGAATGCTCCAGCTTCAATATGTTAATTTCAACAAGAACTGGTCTAAACAGAGATTCAATCTTGCTGATGCTGAACATAATACTCCTACCAGAAGCTTCCAGCAGTTAACTAAGGGAAGTCTTGCTAACTTACCCAAGTTTGACTAAATTTCCAGAAGTTGGCTGTGAGGATTAAATATAAAGAGTGGAAGTTGAAGCGTTCATGGTGCTTGGGAATTAAGGGATCTGAGCTTCTGCCTACTAAATACTTAACAAATAAATGAGAGAGCCAAGAACATGAAGGCACTAGCACCTTCATCTTTCTGGTCATGGTATAAAGACACATCCTTTTTACTTTTCCTCATGGTGCACTGGGAATTTTTAATTCCTGTTTTAAAATAGTTCAATAATAGTTATAGTTAGCTACTCAGCCTGTTTCCTTGCCTTTTTACCTCGTTTCCTGCAAATTTCACTGTGTCTAAATAAAAAAACAGAAAATATTTTCTGAAGGCTGGGACTCTTTCTGAAGATTCCAAGAACAGTGTATTTTTTCTTTTTTGAAAAAATTATTTTCCCTCTTCTTTCCCCACCTCCTGACACCTGTGCCTCACAAACTGTGAAATTCATTAATAAGGACTCCAGTAGGTTCCTCCTCACAGGCTACAAACTGCACATGACAGCTGTAGACTTGTTCTTAGAAAGACCTTATGTTTTTTTTTATTAATATGCTTTCTCTTAATGCCTGATATTTTTGTAGGCAGACCATACTGAAGTAATTTTAAGTCTACATCACAGATGTACACAACATGGGACTGAAGAAAACAGGGCACTTTAGTTCTATCCTAGGCCTGTGGTCTGCCAGGCAGTCTAGGTACTAACTACTTATTACCTGTCTGACCCACTTACCCTCACTTTTCTGCCATTCTCTTTTCCATATTCTGCTAATCAGAAACCAGGTTGTGCCATTTCATTTATTCCTATATTTTTCACCTTGCCTTTAGGTCAGTGCTGGATGCTTTATAAGCTCTTGTTTTGTTGTGTTTTTTTTTTCCCCAAGAGAAAAAAAAAAGGCAGCACAAAGGAAAGAGCAACGTCAGGCTCAGAACCAGTTTTAACTTCCCAGGTGCAGTTCTCCTGGCTGCTTTCCAAATCCAGTAATTCAGCAATTGCTTCAAAAGAACTCAGTGCATAAATGTGACTATAAATGAGAAATGTATCCCTTCTAGCCGTAATTAATTTTAATAACATTTTGCATTGCAGAGAGTCTCAAAATACTTTCTATTGTCCTCATTTCACAAATACAAAAAACAAGTCATCAGAAGGTTAAACCTGCCGTTAGGCAAGTCAGTCAGCAGGCCTAGAAATAACGTTTGACTTCCAGCACAGCCCTTTGATGGCAGGCTTTCTTCAGTGCTTTAAAGAATGTCACCTCTGTTGATTATCCGGCATGCGTTATTTGTGTCAAGATGAATCACATCTCTGCACACACAGTGTTTAAATGCAATTCAACTCTTACATTTATTTATTTATTAAATCAATTTTTAAGGTGCCTGGTGCCCTATCATCCACATCCATTTACCAGCAACAACTCTCAGCATGCAAAGTTGATAGTTCTGTCATAGGTTTATGTACTATTTAAGCAGATTTAATTTTGATATTGGTGAAGGGTAGCTTGAAATAGATTATTTTTTAAAACTCTTGACAGTTTACAAATTTCTCTATGATGGATACTGCTTGGTATGTTGCTGAAATGGTAAAAACCCTTTTTTTGTGTAAGTTGCCTGACAGAATAATAGGCGGTAGCTTTTTCTCAAGTATATTTTGAAAGCTGCATATACTGGCAGAGTAAAGGCCTCAATGCTTGCTGCAGTTTTATGGCTTAATTTTCTAGTAAGCTACCGATTAGTGACACTCATTTGACAAACTCCATGTGATAACCTAGTTCTTGGCTCTCTAACCCCTATTTTTTCCCACATGGAAGTGGTGCAGTGATAACAGATGTGATTACATATTAAATAGCTTAGTGGTTTCCAGCTCTTTCAGCTTTTCAGGGTTTCACCTGGAAACCTCAGAAGTTTCTAGTGGAAGTCTGGACATCTGTGCCAATAGTCTTGGTTACTTCCAAGGCCCCTTCAGATGGATGCACGGGTGCCTTCCCTCTGTGCTGCCCCTGGCTCTGAGCCCATGAACTGGCTGAACTGCCCTGAGTAGTTACCTGGTCACGAGTCCTGCCAGAAATCTAAGCAAACTAAGCAAAACACTTAAACATGCCTGTTCATTAATTTCAGTTCAGTGAAGAGACAAAACCTGCTCAGGTCAGGCTTATGCTTAAGCAGGTGCTCAATAAAAATGAACAGCTTAACAAGCAGTTCTATGATGTCTCTGTGCTGGTGGGGCTAAACTGTACATTTGTTTAGGGCTATTTATAAAACATTGTAGCCACTGGGTAAAAGGAGAAAAGAGAATATCTTCATACTAATCACACTACTCAAAAGCACAAGTTAAACAAAGCAGTATAAACAAGGCCAGTGTTTGCATTTATTTTAATAGGCACATCTGTATTTTAAAATGAAGAAAAATAACAAATTGACTGATCCTTGACTAAACCTGAACTGCACACATGTCCAATGATTTACCATATCCTGGTGTTTTTCCCAAGAGCAGCAAATACATATATACTATGTAACTACCCAAAAAGAGTCAACTTAAGCAGATATAGGGTGCCTTGCATGCATGAGTAAATTCACCTGCAGCAATAAAAGAGGAAATGAACAGCTTTTATACTTTATAGAAATGTAAGCTTTTCTAACATTTTATTGACTAATTAAATGTCCTCCTATGAAGAAAATGTATAAACCTCAGCAATTTGAAACAGTGTCTGTGAACAAAGACAATATCAAACGTGCATTTAAATGTTATGTTGCTTATATAAAAAAAGAAGCCTAGAATACTTTTTTCTATTTTTAAGGTACTATCAGAATGCCATTCTGTATTCTCTAGTGAAATTTCTAATCAATTTTATAGCATAAAAAGCATGGGGGGAGTTAGCTGAACTAAATTAAAACAATTTAAAAATGTGTACAGAATTATCTTGAGAGACTGAGAGTACGGTTATCACATATAAATGCCAATTCATATTCAACCTGAATCAATAATAAAGAAGAAGTGAAGGCAAAGAAGGGTGGCAGAGGGGCGAGATGAGAGAGAGAAGGGGAAGGAAAGAGCAGGAAATCGTAGTGAGAGAAACTGGCAGAATTATTTTCCTCACAAAAACAACATTCCCAGCAATTTTCTTGGTAGTTTCAAGAAGTCAAGGACTGAAGAAAAAAAAAAAAAAAAAAATTATGCAGAAACTATGCTGCTTTATCATGTTTATATCTAATTACATCAAATGGATACATAATCAGAAGGATTCTGCTTCTTGCATGCTTTCTGGAAGCATTTGAGCTAATGTACAAAGGCCTGTGTGTTCAGTACACTTCAAGCTAGGTGCTTTCTTTTGGTGCCCCTATGTGCATTTTTTCTCTGCCATCCCTATTTATAGTTTATTTCCTACAGATCTGAGGTTAATGTGACCAGACTTTGTGTCCTCCCTTAATAACTTGAGGAGGAACAACTTTGAATTTCACCATGACTTTCAATCCCAAAGATAGTTTTAAACCCCGTAACTAGGAATTACCAAACAAGTGGAAAGAATCACTAGTATTTCTCCCTGAAAGAGAGGATAGTTGAGCTAAACTTTCATCCATTCTCTTGCTGCCAATGAAGTAAGTAACACGTTTGGGTGTTGTCTCTACGTTTGCCACTTCTCAGCTGGGTAGATGGGAGAGGTCCCTTCACTTTTGAAAAGCCTGTAATCCCAGTTTCCCTGGAATGAAACTGACTAGTATAGCCTAGTGCTCAGTCTTTGCCTCTTTCTTTGCTTCCATCCTCCTGCCTTGTTTCTAATGTAGCACTTTCATGCTTTGGTCCTTTCCTGCAGGTAGAATGGAAGTACAGAGAGGTGATTCTGTGAAGTATGTAGCTCCTTAATGAATGATTTGTGCTGTGTCCAAGGAAAAAGGAACAGCACCCCAGATTAATCCCTGGCTCTGCAGTAATTTTCCTTTACTAAAGCTCTTAATTTTGTTCTATAATAGACATGCTTATTACTGCTTGGTTGGGGGTTTTTCCACTGTCTTTTGGGTTTTGTTTGAGGTTTTTTTTGCTAAGCTGATTCCTGTATTCCTTGTGGTGTTCTCCTTTTGTTGTATAACCAGCCTGGTTAAAATCAGTTACGCCAGAGGAGCAGACCTTTGAGCAGCCTGTTCAGTTTCCATTGTCGTCACCAGGAAAACCACCATTTACTTCTTCAGGAGCCCAATGAAGTGAAACAGGCTACATACATCTGTATGGTCACATGAGCTGGGATTAAAGTTCAGAGAGGAGAGCGGCTCCCTCGATGTCAACACTGCTCACCCAGCCACGGTGCATGTTCCACCCACCCCTCAGGGTGCATCATGGCTGGAGGTGCCCCCAGGGCCAGGGGCTATGGGGGCTCCCCCCAGGGCGGCAAGGCAGGGCTCATCCCACCACCCCAGCCAACAACTAGGACAGACTGGGCTGAAATGGGGTCCTGAGTCAGCTGGGCAGGGTCACCAAAGCCCATGAGTGTCCCAGAGCCTGGCAGCACCCCCTCCTCCCCAGTTCCACCCTGGAGCAAAGCAACCGAGTCTCAAGGGGGTAGAGGAGAAGCAAATCTGACTCTCAGAGAGGCAGAGTTATTTTCATTCTGTACCTACAAGCTGTAGGTCACCATCTCAGGCTGCTTTTGGAAGTCCTGTATAATTATTTTTTTCCAGTGCTGTTTATTTCATTATTTATCATACAGATTTTATTTACTCCTGAAACTTGAAAACTTAGGGGAGCTTGCCAAAGAAGTACAGTGGGCATAAGAGCAGAATGGCTCAGAACAGCCTGATATTTAATCATAGGCTGTAAATACCTTTTAAAGACTTATCTGCTTGCAACTGTTGCTAAGCATGGGAAATTACTGAATTAGTCAGCTTCATTTGTATTATTGTTAAGGGAGAGCTTGGCACATTAATTAAACTACATTTCCATTTTAGGGATAATAAAGCTGTGTATTACCACTGGAAAAGTAAATCAATAATACTATGAAAAATAAATACAATGAAACGATAGCAAGTATACTAAGGGTAAAGGGCTAAACTTTGCTGAAGTCTCTGCTGGGGAAGTCTATTGCTTCCTTGGCTCCTGCCAGTGCTGACAACAAGCGTTAAGCAATCAGGACAGTAATCAAGGAGAAAGGTAACAAGAGTTGCTATTACCAGAACATCATGTCTTACTAGGAGTTCCCAGTGCAAGTGGAGTTTAAGCTTTATCAAAACACCTTGAAAGAGAACTGGAAGGCTCACTGCAGTGCAAGCAAACACATTCTTAATCATTACCAGCTTTCCTAAATTCTATTTCTTTCTGATCTTCCCTTAAAATATTTCGGTTTGTACAACAGATTCTACTCTGTTGTCTTTACACCGAAGATGTGACAACTTTTTCGGTTTGTTGGAATCTGCAAATTTTTTAACATGCAAATAGGAGTGAATATTCATTCCGGCTTCACCCTTCTCTCTCTCTCCAAAGCACCAGAGGTGGGGAGTAATGCCTCTGCTCCTTTCTCACACTCTGGAATTTTGCATTTCTATGTCAGCTGGGCCTCCCTGCTTGCAATCCCTAAAGGCTGATGAGGTTCACCCAGAATAGAGCAAAAAATCTTTTCCAAGCAGGTTGCAACTGCAGCATTTTGTTTCATTTCTGTGATTTGGGTATCTTCTGCCTCAATGTTATTATGAGATTTACATTTTTATCTTGACTTTAAGTTTCTAAGTGAGCAGCATTTTTGCCTAGAAGACACTGTTTTCTCTGGTATTCATTACAGTTGGCTGTGGTCCGGGTATGTCAGAAGCTTTGTCAGCTGTTAGTGCAACCGAGACTTGTTTTTCTTCTTTTTATCCCTTTCATCCAGTGGAAAAAGTTTCCTATTGCTCTCCCTACTGATATTTGATATCCTGTTTCCAACTATTGTACATCTTTAGCTTTTAAAGAACAGCATGTCAACCCGTTCTGTTAATTATCACACACGTTTTTTGGCTTGGGGTTTTTTTTTGGTGGGCTTTTTCGGGATTTTGTTGTGGTTTTGTTGGTTGGTTTGTTGTTGTTTTTTATTGAAAGGTTATTTTGGAGGTGTTATTTCTATGGGGAATGTTTTTTTTCTAATCTAACTCTTGTGTAATAATAACAAAAAAAATTAATAACTTTCTCATGCTTTGCAACAATTTATTAATTTAATCTACAGAATTAGAGGAATGCTGAAGAGTAAGCAAATCAGCCAGTCAGCTGGCTGAATGTCTGCTACAAGTAATACTGTAATGCAAAAAGGCAGAGAACTTGAGATTTTTTTTCAGTCTCTCCTAATGTGGTTTGCGTTATAATAGGTTCTCCTGATAATCATCTTCCTCTTCTTTTTTACCAGAAATAATGTTTCTAGCACCATCAACTACTTACATTGGAAGAAGCAGTGGGAAGCCACTACTGAGCAGTTATTGATAATCAAATGTATCAATAAGAGCCATGCCAAAAGCTGTCCCCTAGTCCTTTTACAACCAGTAACTGACAAAAACATTTCTGAAACCTTAGTCTACCACAAATATGGAACTTAGCTTAACTTTAAAAGTATTTGTTTCCCACTGTCTTTGGGAACAGGAAGTGTTAAGCAGCAGAAAAACACAAGTTACAAAAGCAGAACTACTGAAGGAATGCTTGAAAGGCAGATTGGCCAATTTTACAGTCCATTGATTAATTGCCCAGAATTATGTGTTTACAGAAACACCCGCAATGCCATTCACAGATCCATAGCAGTGGACAAGTGGAATTCATGAGATAGCTCTCCTGTGATGGTCAGTTCTAGTTCAATATATCATTTTCTTACTTCACTTTGCAAAGTTGCATCAAGTCATTGGCTCAGGGTCAACTTCTGTGTGATTTTTAAAGTGTCACCAACCTAGCTCTGCCATGACCTCAACCAGATCTTTTCATACAAGCCAGTACCTCACGTGGGCCTGTGATGATGGAAGTAGAATAAACCCAGAGGTTTGAAGCTTTTAATTAAATAATAATTTAAAACAATGAAATAATCTTTAAAACCTCTTTGATGAATTTAAGGTCACAACTTATTTGTATTTCACATTCTGACACTCAGTGACTTACTTTTTCTCCACCAAGGAGGAAAACTTTTCCACCAAGAAGTTCTCCTTAATGTGTGTACATGAAAGTTGATGCCAGAAACCAAACCTCTGGCAGAAAATATCTCCCTAGCTTACTCTTTTATGAAGCAAACTCTTCAGTTGCTTCCAGAAATATTCTGGGTTTCTGCTCTTCTCTGCTGTATTTCAACCTTCTTTCCCTCTTTTTTTCTCATTGTGGTGTTTTTCAGCATTCTTTCCTCAGCTAGCTGTTCAAATCTGATCCTCATAGTTCACTCAATGTTTTCATAAAAAGAGTGCAGCTTCTCTTAGAAATAAAAGCTCACAAATAAGAAGTTTTACTTGGTCAAAGGAGTCTGGCAAAATCTGAATTTCGTATGGGAAGGATCACAGAGCAGAACACAAATACAAAGCACATTTTTAATGCACTTGCTGAAAGCATAAACAAGATCAGAAGGTTAGAAAATGAAATTTAATTAGTACAGGTTTTGTTTTTTTTATAATACTGTAATTTCAAGGTGGGGGGGGGGAGGACATTATAGAAAAACTGTATTATAGAGAAGCTTAGGCTGAAAGTTCAAGCAGCAGATGAAACAGGCCCAGAAGCAGCTGTGGAGATGCACTTCTTACGTCTTTGACCTGATTTTACAAAACCTCCAAACTAATTCCAGTTTTACATGAGCAAAATATATTTCTATGTGGACACAAGGTGAGTGAAAGCAGTATAGGTGTTTAAAAACAACGAGAAGCTGTTTCTATAGACAGACCATAGAAACCTTTTCCAACAACTCATTAATATTTTATGTCCCTTATCAGCAAAACATGGAATTCACTCCAATAAAACTTTTGTCCAATTAATTTAGAATAAATTAAAGCATTTTTAACTGAGATAGGTGTATGGAAAATAGTGCTGTGGGCATCTTAGATGAATTTTGTGGCTGAATAATTTTATGGCTGATAAATAATACCTGCAGTTGCTGCACCTATCAAGTTGAGGATAATAAAGATAAAGGCAATTAAATCTTATTCTCGTAGAGTATAAACTAAATTGGCAAAAGTCAGGAGGGAATTTTTTCCTTCCAAACTTTATTTATTACTGTACTGCCTGTGTTTTTAGGGAATATGCTCACCTGCTTTTGGAAGCCTCTGGTTTTCGGATACTGCTGATAATAGAAGAGTGGATCTCTGATCCCATCTGCCAATAGATTATTTTTGGTGTCTTCAGCACAAGGCCTGCAAACACACAAGCAGAAATTCACAGTGAGAAAAATATATTGCATTGTGTATATATTAAAAAGTACATTAAAACATAAATGTAGCCATCTTTAGCACATTTTTAATCTTAATCTTTAATCTTAGCTTGGTGCTCCATAAAAATTAGCACCTATCTATACACTGAATATTCAGAACAGACTGCTGCATGTCAGCATGGAAATTTGAGAGAAAGAGGGAGGTCTGCCACCACAGAGCCTTTCTGCTCCCTCAGTGAACTCTCCAGCTCTTCATGGACTGCTGAGGAAATCCAGGTCCTCAGAGGGCTCTGCATAATTCTCAGTGGATTTTTCATACCCAAGCCCAGCTGAATATCAACTGGTGCTGCATATGTAGAACATATATAGGCTAGCTTTAAGTTTCTACACCTCTGTTTTTATAATTGCACCTGAGAGAGCATTATTCTGTTTTTATAAACTTGCCCATCACACAAATGGGATACGCTTGTCAAAAAGGCAAAAGGAATAATGGGATGTATCAGGCAAGATACAATAAACACGTGGGATATAAAAGTAGGGGGATTATAGTGCAAAGCATTGCTGAGGTTTCATCTGAAATACTGTGCACAATTCTGGTCCCACATCTTAAAAAACAAACCAGGTATGGATGAAAGATAATAACATTATTAGGTAAATGGAGACCTCCATTTTCTTGTAAGAGAAGCCTGGATCTTGGCTAATTCCATCTAGTACAAGAAAAGTGTGTGTGGTCAGAACCACCCATTACAAAAGTTTCTAAACAGATGTATCCTGAAGGGAAAAGATCCATTTAGGCTAAGAACCAGTACTGGTAGGCACAAAATATGCATAAACTGCTACTGGAGTCCTAGTTGGAAATTTCTAATAACACAACAAGGTTCTGAAATAGCCTTCAAATATGAGTAAAGAGGACAAGAAATGTCTTTTAAATTCAAAACAATACATAGGTAAGTCATAAGAAACTTGGTAACTCTGTCCTTTTTGATATTGAATAGAAAACAATGGGCTTCTTAATGCAGGGTAATCAGAGAGGGAAGTGGAGAACAAAATCTAGCTGGCTGTACTTTAAATTCATCCTCCTACTGTTTTAATTTGTGGCCATTTGGAATGAGAAGGGTTTGACATAGAAGCATAACACAGCCTACAACCAGTCCACCCCTAGTTAAGGATTTTGATTCTTCCCCATTATTTTCTGACTGGTGTGGATAAACCAGACTTTTTTTTTTTTCCAGATTACTTTTCATCTGCATCAACTTCAACTACCTGCTTTTATTCATCACAATTTAGGTACCACCAGCAAACAAAGCAGTGAGTGAGTATTGCATTTTACAACACACCAAAGTACTTCACAGTGACTGCATGAAAAAAAAGTATACAGCCACCAAAACCAGAAAATGAAACCATTACACATATCTGGTTTATAAGCTGAAGGTTCCCTTTCCTCTGGGAGCCATTCAATGTCACAGATAAGTTTGAAATACAACTTCTGTAACTGTGCTCTGCTAATGATGCCTCAGTTTGGGACTGGAAAAGACCCTAGCTATAAAGGTTGCATCCGAAAGGCCAAGCTGTTACTTCTTTGCTGCACACAGATAACAAAAAGTAGTCATGAACACAATTTTGTATGCTTATGTAACAATCATGGATAAACAGAAAACCTTGCAAGATGTGAATGACAAAGGACAGGTAGTATCTGAAATTACAGGGGGAGTCCTCATCCCTTCCACACTTTTCTATTAGTTACCATAGTTTGGCAGAATCACTCTCAAATGGATTTTGCCTCACCCTTTTAGTTCTCACCCACACTCTGGTCTAAGGCACCAAGCTACAAATTCCTGGCCTAGATGAATACCAGAGTACATCCTGATCAAACAGATAACATGTGCATCTCAAACACTTAATAACACATGCATTAGAATTACTGCCATGGAGAATATGTACACTTCCAGCAGAGTTTCCCCTTAGACCACTGACTCTTCTGTTAGACCATCCATACTCTGACCACAGCAACTACACCAGTGGCTACAGGTTAGTTCAAATAGGTGATCTGCAGTGCAGCTCATCTATTGTGATACCTCATGCCTTGTTTTCATGCACTGATGTCTCAGTGACATCTAAAAACCAAAACTAAGCACAATGTGTGTTTCTATTAACGCAAGACCTAACACAGCAGATATCACAATAAAATGTTTCAAATGTTATCTGAGACAGTTCGTGCTTTTTTAAACTTGAAGACCAATGCCATCGAGCTGTTTCCCCACATATGCAAACAATAACAAGGTTAAAATAATATTAGGTCTGTCTTAATTTCAAAACAATCCTCCAAAATGAAGGCTGATGAAGTGATTAATCTGTTGACTTAAAGCACTGAAACTTACAAGTGCATTGAGATAATCTCTGGCATAAACAGAAAATCACTGAAAAGCAAGGCCACAGCTAAAATATGATACTACAGGGTGACAGCAGTTAACTCTTTGCATTCAGCAGCTTTGTGATAATTAGACCTTCAAAAATTCAAGGCCTTCCCTTCATGTAGATCACAGCTACTCTTTACAACAAGTTCTTGATTCATTTGACCTTTGCAAAAATTATGTGGAGACTTGTTTCTGAAAACCAATTATATCAGTCTTGCTTCCCTTTGTTTGATGGAGGGTTCAGGAATCACAGCAATAAAATCAGGAAAAACAGTAGGTTTTCTTACTACTTAATTTGTGAGACACTGCAAGACTAGTAGTGTGAAATTAAGACACAAAATTAGTGAACATGTCTAAAAATTAGCATAGATGTGCTGAAATACACAAGGCAGATCTGCTCTTAGTCCTTGCATGTGGTAATGGCAAGACAGCAGAGATCTTCCTTACTCCAAGAGCCTAAACTGTAGGATACAGCCCTTACGGGATGAAACCACATGTGTACATGAAAACTCTTCTTGACTATTGCAGAACAAAATTTTTGTTACTCTTTAAAAATACAGAAGTGTGACTATTTGTGTTAAACATAATTTTTTCTAAGTTTTGTGGGGGTTTTTTGTTGTGTTTTTTTTTTTTACATTTTAGCAGCATTGTCCTAGCTGCCTGATCCTTTGGTGCTAGCTAGCAGCCTACTTACCTTAACTTCCAGCTTCAATAACACAGCCTTATCATGGCTTTGAACACAACAACACATTTACACCAGGTCCAACTGCCCTCAGCAGCCTGCATTCAACCTTCCTCCTTAATCCTTCTCTGCAATCGCTTCCTCCTCTCTCGCCAGGCTTTAGCTGCCAGTGTCCAAGACAAGCCACATGCCACAACTGTGTAGTTTTTTGAAAGCAGGTGAGTGGTGAGAAAATTGTCATTCTTCCCAGGGGTGGAAGGTGCAAAGGCTCAGGCCCTGCCCTTGCTTCTTCCTTAGTCCTTGCCTGAGAGCTAGTGGGTTGGCTGTATCCGGCTTTGTAGATCACGGCCTTGCCTTCTTGCCTTGTCTTGACTTTCAATGTGCTTTACTACTATAGTCATGACTACTAACTACTGGGCTGTTGACTGGACTCTGTTACCATCACTGAAATCACTCAGCTCTTCTTGGCATGCTGTGGGACTGGACCCTGGTAGGCAATGTCATTGCCTCTGCCTGCCTTGCTGTCACCCCTGTCTCCTGGCTTGCCTAATTAACGTGTGTATTTAACTTTCATGCACTGGAAGATGCTCAGTCATTTTACAGAGTTATAAAGTATAACTAAGCAGTATATTTAGGATATATTTCTCGAGTTGTGCTGTTCATAGTCATCTTTGCTAATAAAATCAAAGCAATACCTCCCTCAGCTGCTATCAAGACAGTCCAAGGTGATGATCATAATTCTCTTGTACATAAAAGCAGAGAAAAGCGGAACATGCCTGATGAATGAGAATTTTTGTACTTTGAAGGCAGTTTGAAGACACTGTCCTCATATTTCAAAAGTTATCTATAAGTTGCTGTTAACAGGGTCAAATATAGCATTGAACACAACTCTGTCAGGAATGAATTAAGATAGTGTTCAGAGAACAAGCACAGATGACAGGATCCTACTTCAGTTAACCAGTTTTTAAACTACAAGAGTTTTTACTTAAAAAATAAGGTGGCAAAGTGTTTGCTCCATAGCTACTAATCAAAAGGGAATTGGATTAATTCAAAATAATAAAAATGAGTCAGTATTGAGACCATCCATCTTCTTTCCATTCTGCTCTACATAAAATAGTTATATGCATCCAAGACTATATATAAAGTGAGGATTTTGTGTGTGTGTGTGTGTGTTTAGTGAGGCTTCACTTACCCTGCAGGTCTTTAACTTTTATGCTTGCTCTGTGAACAAAAACTTCCCTCTGACCCTTAGCAGGCTTTAGGGATGTATACAGGAACTGTGATACAACTATTACAAACAGAAAAAAAATTGCTTTGTTAGAAGTATCCATCTTAACTGTTCCAATAACCCATCAGCCATAGATAAGATCACTCTTTTCATAGAATCATAGAATCATAGAATCCTAGGGGTTGGAAGGGACCTCGAAAGATCATCTAGTCCAACCCCCCTGCCAGAGCAGGGTCACCTAGAGCACATCACACAGGAAGGCGTCCAGGCGGGTTTTGAACGTCTCCAGTGAAGGAGACTCCACAACCTGTCTGGGCAGCCTGTTCCAGTGCTCTGTCACTCTCACAGTAAAAAAAAATTTTCTGATATTCACCTTGAACCTCCTATGCTCCAATTTGCATCCATTACTCCTTGTCTTATCACTGGTCATCACTGAAAAAAGTTTAACTCCATCTTCCTGACACTCACCCTTTACGTGTTTGTAAACATTGATGAGGTCACCCCTCAGTCTCCTTTTCTCCAAACTAAAGAGACCCAGCTCCCTCAGCCTTTCCTCATAAGGGAGATGTTCCACTCCCTTAATCATCTTTGTGGCTCTGCGCTGGACTCTTTCAAGCAGTTCCCTGTCCTTCATGAACTTTGGGGCCCAGAACTGGACACAATACTCCAGATGCAGCCTCACCAAGGCAGAATAGAGGGGGAGGAGAACGTCTCTTGACCTACTAACCACACCCTTTCTAATGCACCCCAGGATGCCATTGGCCTTCTTAGCCACAAGGGCACACTGCTGGCTCATGGTCATCCTCCTGTCTACCAGGACCCCCAGATCCCTTTCACCTACACTGCTCTCCAGCAGGTCAGCCCCCAACCTGTACTGGTGCATGGCGTTTTGCTTCCCCAAATGCAAAACTCTACACTTGCCCTTGTTGAACTTCATCAGGTTTTTCCCCACCCAAGTCTCCAGCCTGTCTAGGTCTCCCTGAATGGCAGCACAGCCTTCTGGTGTGTCAGCCACTCCTCCCAGCTTGGTGTCATCAGCAAACTTGCTGAGGGCACACTCTGTTCCCTCATCCAGGTCGTTGATGAAAATACTGAACAGTACTGGTCCCAGTACCAACCCCTGAGGGACTCCACTAGTTACAGGCCTCCAACTAGATTCTGCCCCATTGACTACAACTCTCTGACTTCTTCCTTTCAACCAGTTCTTGATCCACCTCACTGCCTGATCATCAAACCCATACTTGATCAACTTATCTACAAGGATGCTGTGGAAGACAGTGTCAACTGCTTTACTGAAATCAAGATAAAACACATCTAACGCTCTACTATCATCTATCCACCTAGTAGTTTCTTCATAGAAGGCTATAAGGTTAGTCAAACATGACTTAGCCTTGGTAAAACCATGCTGACTGCTCTTGATGACCCCCTCATCCTTGATATGCCTAGAGATAGTGCCAAGGACAAGTTGTTCCATCACCTTTCCAGGGATGGAGGTGAGGCTGACCGGTCTATAGTTACCCGGGTCTTCCTTCTTGCCCTTCTTGTAGACTGGAGTGACATTTGCTATCCTCCAGTCCTCAGGCACCTCTCCTGTTACCCATGACTTACCAAAGATGATGGAGAGTGGCCTAGCAATGACCTCCGCCAGCTCCCTCAGCACCCTTGGATGCATTTCATCCGGACCCATCGATTTGTGGATGTCCAGATTGCTCAACTGATCCCTAACCCAGTCCTCATCTACCTTGGCAAACTCCTCCTTTATCTTGACTTCTTCTGGGGCTATATGAATCTGGGGCTCATGGGGAAAGCATGCAGGAGTAAAGACAGAGGCAAAGAAGGCATTCAGCACCTGCCTTCTTTATATCCTCTGTCACCAGGGCACCCGCCTCATTCAGCAGTGGGCCTATATTGCCTCTGGTGTTAGTTTTGTCAGCTATGTATTTGAAAAAGCCCTTTCTATTGTCCTTAACCCGACTTGCGAGGTTAAGTTCCAAGGAGGCCTTAGCTTTCCTAGTTGCCTCCCTACATCCTCTGACAACAGTCCTATATTCCTCCCAAGTGACCAGCCCCTCCTTCCATGATCTATAGATTTTCATTTTCCATTTGAGTTTGCCCAGCAGTTCCTTTTTTAACCATGCTGGTCTCCTAGCTCCCTTACTAGATTTTCTACCCCTTGGGACACACTGATCGTGTGCTTGCAAGAAGCAAGGTACTTTGGACTTACATGTACCTTCATATACAGCATAAGATTTTATCACTATAACCACCTAGATCTGCTCCCTACTACAGAGCCCCAAATCCTGTAGCAGCATGTGCACCCTTCTCTTGCCATATGAGAAAAACAATGCACGTTCTCAGTAGAAAACACAAAATGAACTTGGGGCTTCTAGTTGGGGCTTCCCGCCTACCCCTCATCCAGAGCTCTCAGGGAAAGAAGGGCACAGTTTCTTCTATTTGTTCATCTTTTTCCCCATCACTGTGTGCCTAAAGGGAGAATTTTTCTTCCTGGCCTGTCAAGTGCTCCATCTCATACCAATCCCAGTTCCCCTTACTTTATTCACATGATGTGTCACGACCACTTGGCTAAGCTGAACTTGATTGACATTTTCTACAGCAGTAGAACATACTTTTCACAACAAATTAAACATTGATAGAAAGTGAATTATGAGGATATTACTTTTGGTTTGTAGTTTAAGCTTCTAAACTTACCAGCTTAAGTTGGAAGCCTTGTTTTTCTCTTTTACACATGCTAAGGGAGGAGACAGAATTCAGATCAGGACCTGTTTTGTGTCCTCTGGCTTGGCATGAGAGTTAAACTCTTAAACAACGTGAACACCCTGTATCTGATGTTTCAACAGCAAATGAGTACCATAGCATAGATATTTTAATAAGAAGCTGAACGTAAGGCTTTACATGCTGCTGAAATCAAAACTCTGAGTTTATTACATTTTTATTCTTTATATACAAAAACCCTCACATCATCATGTCTTTTCCAAGTAGAGCACAAGAAGCAAAAAAGCATCACATGGTTACTAAGAACTGCATTCACTACATGTTTTAGAATACAAAGATTTATTGTTTTGATTGTAATCCAATGTAATCTCTTTAATGCACCAGGAAATAACTTGCATATCTTATGAACCATCTTGAAGACTACTCTATAGATAGTTTATGCAGTTACTATACTTAAAATAGTCACCTCTGAGGCAGACTAACTTGCTGAGCAGTATGTATGTACCATTGCTGCCTGTGCCAGAGCTGTTGACAAGACAAACTACAAGAACCATAGCTTTAATAAGCATTAACCTACTTCAAAATTTCAGGATCATAATCTTTGATTCTGATGGCAATTGCAACATACAGATATACACATTCATTAATATGTCCATGTTTTGGGATGGGACCTGATTAAATTACTTCTTTGTTCCACTTAAACAGGAAAATACAAACAATGTTAAGCAGAATTTAAAAATACACAGCAAATATAACAATTTTAATAACTCTAAGTCTAATACTTATTAAAATCACAGTTAAATATTTAATTGATTTATCCCAACTCTTCAAAGGAGAAAGCGCAGAAATGCTAAAAGTGTCACTGAAGGACTAATTATCTTCTAATGATATAAATAGTATTGCTGACAATTACATGTAATTAAATTATTAACTAGATGTTGACTAATTAACTAGGGCTTTGTAAGAGTGAAGCACTCTGAAGAGCTATTATTATTGTGCTGCTTGTAACTAAATATCTTTGCTACAGCACATGCACAGAGGATTCTGCTGCAATCTGTGAACTGATATCCCAAGGATGTCATTGCCACTCACTGCTCATAAAATGCACAAAGTCATATGCAATGTTATTTCCCTCACACAACTGTAAGAATGAGAAATGATATCCAATTACTATCTGAGAACATGACATCAGATTGAGTCGTTTGATTCCCCCAGTAGGTAATTGCATATATTTTTGTGTTAGTGAATATTTATTTTAACCAATTTCTTTTAAGTCTATATGGAAATTGAGACCTTCATAGACCAATAACAGCATGAAATAGAACACTCTGAAGGCTCTCTGTTCTTACAAACTGTTTGATACAGACCAAATCCCAACCTGCTGAAGTCAACAGAAGATTGACTTGAGTAGCCTGTTGGAAAGATGTCATATTCAAAGGAATATGAAATGTTGATATCTAATTCCCATTTTATAGCCAGGAAACAAATATATAAACAATTCAGAAATACATTTTTAGACATATTTGGCTTAATGTAAGCCTTAATAATACTTTAAGCTTTTGTTTTTTTCCTCAAAAAACAACCAGGTTTTATTCAGTTGAGTAGATCTGCATGGGAATAATATTTTAGAATAGTATTAGAATTAAAGAGGTTTCACTGGATAAACTTTTAAAAAATACATATTATAGATATTAGCACTTCTGTCTGGATCTGACTATCTGTTGTATCACCAGTACAGTATTTGCATTTCCTTACAATGTTTTAACTTCAAAAATTAATTCCAAGATACTGTCTCCAAGTAAGTTCTGTATTCAATTCCTATATAACAGAAAATAATAGACTATGTTATTACCCCTCACCAATGTCTAATCAACTTAGTTCTTTTAGCCTAGGAACAAATAGATTCAGGAAAAAGTAAAACACACATGTATACCATTACTCATGTCACATACTTTAATTCCACCAATGAAATAATTTATGATGATAATCTGATTTTTACCTTACAGTTACACCATCAAGATTAAAAAGCACTATTGAAAGATTCAGCTCTCGGCAAAGTAGGATAAAGTCAGCAAAACTGAACACATAACACCTTCCCCAAGAAACTATGAGTCAAAATGAACTTTTTGGCTCTTTTATTAGGTAGCCACTGTTTACTGTCTGCCTTCACAGCCTCTTCCTGCAGCTGTCTCTAGGCTTACTCTCCACCTGTTCTGCATGTGTGACCAGGGAGGGAGGGAAGGAGCTGCCCTAGCAGCCAGGGGCTGGAACTACAGATTTTAAGTGCTTCCAATGACTTATGACTAAAGGTCATTAAAAAATGCCTACCTTTGCTAACTTGCTCAGTTGTAACTCACATTTCCATTAGTCATATCTATGTATTTCCAATTGCAATTTGTCCCGCTCAGACTTCCATCCTTTTCTTACCACGCCTGCTGTATTAGAGACCCCTTATGGTTGCAGGAGTTAGTTCACACATATAGTAATAGATATCAATACTGCTCTTAAACTTCTGCTTAAATAGGCTAACCACAGCGAGCTCTTCCAATGTAAATCACAAACCTCAGTAATGAAGCCTTGTTCCTCCCAGGAGTTTACAATTAAACCTGTCTCCATTTCAGTGAGAGTTTCACCTTACTGATTTAATTGAGACAGGATTTCACTCCATAACTTTTAATCTAATGAGAAGGATTAGGGGTTGCAATGTCACATCAAGTACATACAGGCAATAATAAATAGTAGCGATCAGGATACATAATTTAGACAGCCAAGCGCACACAGTCAGAGCAGAAATAAGTTCATGGTTCTTTTTTTCTTCACCTAGGATGCAGAGGTCCTTTACTAAGGATGCATATAATCACTTGATACAAGACCTTCTTGAGTATTCTTAGTTTTACAAAGAAATACTGGGATTTTTCCAGAAAGGAAATATTGGCACTGCAGAGTTTTCTTTGTTGGTAACAGTTGACAAGGACTCCTGTTTCAAAGACTACTCATCACAGTAACAGCAGTAAAAAAGGGAGCCAGCATCTTTGGTGAATCCTAATCAGCAGAAGTAGATTCTCTTTGATGTACTTCAACAAACTAAAAAAAACCAACAGTAACAAAACCAAAACTCTGTCATTAATTTCTTTTCTCAAATCACCTAAATGCAATATAATAAAAAAGCACTTTTCCCCATGATTAAGACATAGCCCACCACATCTTGGGTCATGTTGTAACCTGAGGAAAACCTAGGCCACCACATTATAATCTGTACCTTGAAGGCAGCTGGTAAGCTAATATAATTGAAATCTATCCAAAAGTGATGGGTCATCAGACTGAAGTTACCAGAAGAACCTTTTATTTGGAGTATCAATTTCCAAACTAAGGGTTCAACACATGTGTCTATCACAAAGGAAATCCAAGTATATACTGAGTTAGAAATTAAGGAGAAAGCAACACAAAACAATCCTATCACACTTGCAACATCTGGAAAAGGAGGGATACATGGATCTTTACATTTAGATGGTAAAATCTCCCAGCTTCCCCACACGAAACTCTCCGATCTATATGCCATTCATTGTTCCACATAAGATGTTTCTATTACTGTAATTAGCAATATCCATGGTTTGTATAATTGGGTTACGATGCCATTCAATACATGACAATACTTGCTCAAGTAAGATTACACTGTTCTTTAAGCATATCACATTTGTCATCTTGCTGAAACATGACTTCTATTGTCACTTTTAAGCAGAAGAGAAAAAATGCAAAGTCTGTTGTCATTTTTTTTTTTTTCCTTAAGATGAAAATACACATTAATATTTTCTGTGGAATTCTGGCATGCATTATTACTGAGAAAGTACACACTAGAGCTTTAGTTTCAAGTATAGCCATTAATATTGAACATCACTTGCCTAAAACAGCAGAAATTCTAACACCAATTTAGATGCCTCAAATAGTTTGCATACTCTAGGGATTTGACTTAACTTTCATCTGAGTCCCTCCTACCTTTCACTTTCTGTGAGTCCTTGCTGGCCCTAGAGAACTGGGATACTATCAGCATGAAATGTGTTAAGTAAAATATTAATTTATGGAAAGACAAGCCTCATTCTGCCAGTACAGAAAGTCCTCAGCCTTAAGACAGGTATAATACACCAAAAAGGTTTCCTATTGTATTAAATCATATCTAAGTGATGCTTCCAATACCTAAGAAATAGATTTGAACCGATTCTCCAAAACAGGTGTTTTTCTCACTTCTAGTCCTTTAACTACTAAAATCTTCCACTGAAAAGCTGGATCCCTGGACAGAATTTTTTGAGAAAGATATAAGCATTGTATTAATCCCTGTATTTCATAATCCAAGACAGAGGGGGATGTTCACTAAGAAATGCTGGTAAAGCTTCCCTTTATTTCCTGTTTGAGATTTTATATTTTAAGAAAAAACATAGTCTGTTCAGAGAGTCTTCAGAAGAAATAAAAAAGAATTTTCAGAAGCCTGAAAAAGACTGACAAAGAAAGAATGGAAAAATTACTTATTTCAAACAAGTTAATAATAATAAAAAAAAAGTTAGATGGCAAGACCATTAAAAAATCCACAAAAAACTTTGCATAAGCAAAGGGAACAATTATTTCTTCTCTCATAATGTAAGCATAGGAGTCCTCAAGTGAAATCACTTTTAAAGTTCAAAATAAAAAGGAGATAAATTTTCCCAAAGCAGGTAGTTAACCTGTGGACCCAACTGGCCCAGATGCTATAAACAACAAAAAAAAAAATCCCAAAAAGAATACATACCAGTTATTACCAGTTTAATCCAGGAAGTCTTCTAATACAAAAAAAAAAAATTAAAAAAAAAAAAAAAAATCTGTTCTCTAGCTTCAGTGAACAAGACAAAAATAGATTTGTATTTCATCACAAAAAATAATCCCCATGGTTTTAGCTTTAGAAGATTTTTAAGTTTGAAAATAAGCATTGAGATGGATTGTCTGGGATGATTAGAGAGGTCTTTTAACAGTCAGGAGTGCTGCAGGTTTACGAGAACATGCCAGAATAGTTTCCTGTGTTAGAAGTTTAAATGCTTCCCTTTCAGCGAGTCCTTAAATCGTTTCAGGATTGTCCGCCATTGTAGCTATTGCATGTAGAGGCAGTACATTTAGCCAGGTATTCAGTGTTAATTGGCATTAACCAGGAAAATTGTCCAATCTTTGCTGAACAATAAAGAGCTCCAGAGTTTTGTTTGGTGCGTTCAGTGACTAAAGAGGGATTTAGGAAGACCATGGCATCACAAACAGGTTTCTTAGAACCACTACCCACCTTTAAAGAGACCAAACACTAAATGACATTTGTGTCCTTTGCTTATAAGGGACAAGGCAGTTTGAGTCTTTTGTTCAATGGGCTAGAAATTCCTCTTCCAAATTAATTTTTTTTCAAGAATTCACATCCTTATAAGCTGAAAAAAAAGTTCTACACATCACAAGACATGCTGTTAAATCACAGTAACCACACAGTGCTTCCGAGTAATTGTTGCATCGTAACAGCTAGCGTAAGAAGCAAAGAATTAGATGTTTTGCCAGAAAAAATACACTACAAAGTTTACTTTGACTTTGTTTTTACTTATTCATAGGCAACACCATATTGTACACTCCCTAACTTTTGGGCTATAATGCAGTACATGACCAATTAATGAAGGCCAAACACTGCTGTATCTAACACAGGCAACAGAGAACGGTTCTTTGTAGTCCCATCTTCTGCCCATAGTTTTCTACTCCAATAAGGAAGTTAAGACTCAAGGATAGTACCAAGTAATGTAGCGGATCAATGGCCCATCTTTAGGGTGAAACAGTGCACCCAGCACTCACAACACATGCAATTCAGGGGGTTTATTTTCATACTAGTTTTAATTTGCTGCAACAGCCAAAATGTGCTTAAACAAGTAAGAATGCATTTGGTGTACTGCTAGCTTACACTGTTCAATCACCCTTATCCAAACAAAATATGAGTTAATATGCTCTGTAACTGCTTGATTATGTGAGCCGAAACAGCATTTAAGCATGTAAGATCAGGAGATTCCATTCAAAAGGCATGTTTCTGGTCTAAACTAAACCCCTATCATTAGCCATGTGGTTTTCATTTCCTTCCCAGGTCTTCGTGCTCAAGCAGTCTCATTCCAGTACTCAATTCAAACTAGAAGGGATGGAGAAGTGATAGTTGTAGAACACTCATCAGTAGATTTAATTGTAATATAGAATTAAGCCTGATAGAAATTTACTAAAATTATGAATTTGCTGTTCTAAGTTAGCTGGATGGGTTACTTTTAAATCAATGTGCTTGGTGAAACTAACAGTCAGTTATGCCAAGCATCCTGCAGGTTGTGATAACATCAAGTCTTCCAAGACACGTCAAACATTCCATCATACGGTCATGTTGATTCTGGACCCACCTGGGCAATCTACCAGCGGGAGACAGGACAAGAAGACAAGGGACCGCAATGAACAAAGACCCCCACAGGAGACCCTCGAGCATGCATAATTACGCAGCAAATATTATAATTAGTTCCATGAAATAAAATGACGACATAAAACAATTCCAGGAGCTCATTAACATAAAACTGAATATGCATGTTTTTGTATGTATTAGTTGGGGTGTTCTGCTCTGGAGCACTCGTTGGAGCCCTTATGGTGGAGAATCCCCAGAGCCACCCCAGCACCGCCAATAAAGAATCCCTGCTTAACAGTGACTTGTTTGCTGTTGAGCTCCATTTCTTTGTTTCAGAAAAAATATACCTCATACATCTAGCCCATCTGTAATTTGCTTGGATATGATGAATACTAGCAAAAGTATTAATTGCTCCAGAGACAATTTCAAACAAGCTAAAGAGGGGAAGTGCTGCACTAGTGAAAGTAAGAGCAGCTAATGGAGGACAGCCAGCCAAAGATCTTCTATACATTAACGTGCTATGCCACACACTACTGCATTTTATTAATATGGTTTGTGTTTGCAGTATCACATCCCAGCCCGTAACATTATTTAGTCTTTTTGTAAGATTAGAAAGAAGGAAAAATAATCCAACCAGATCTACTATTTGGCTCAACGTTTGCGGGCTGCTTAATTAAAACCACAAGGGTTCTTTTATACTCCTGCTCAAGGCCACGCCAGCGATGCAACCCATGACCCAGATTCTCTCACGCCCCCCGGTTTCGTGCTCCCGGGCTCCCACCCATAGGCACACACCTGATGTGACCCCTGGCCAGCCCCACCCCTTCGGCTTTCACCAAGCGTCCCCAGCACAATTTCCTAAACAAAGAGCTTTTTCAGGCATAAAAAAGTCAAAACCTGGCTGCACGAACCGTATCAAATCCTATTTCTGATAACTAAATTCCATGTAATCTATTCATAATCCTTCAAATACTGTAAATATTTGTCTTTGATTAAGAAGAAAAACACAAACAAACTCAAAACCATGGGGTTTGGCCTAAATCCTTTCAAGAACGCTCCCTCCCAGCGCCCAGAGATGCAGACGGCGCACAGCTGCCCTTCAGCGGGCCCTGAGGCCCGAGGCGGGATCAGCCCCTTCCCAAGGGGAAGGCTGCGAGCAGAGCAGGCCCGGCGGGGACAGGGACGCCGAGCAGCCCAGCCCGACACCCGCCTGGAGACCCCGCAGCCACAGGGCTGGATGTGGGGAGAGGCGCGGCCACATCCCCGCAACACGGGCGCTGGAGCCGCCCCGCCCCGGCCCGCCCCGGCGCCACAGGCTCGGGCATCGATAACTCGGCGCTCCAGCCCCCCCCCGCCTTCCCCGGGAAGCGCGGCTGCCGCACTAGCGCGGGGACATCGAGGAGTCGGCGCTCGGCTGCCCGCGGGCTCCCCGCGCCTGCGGCGCCATCTTGGCGAGGGAGGGGGGGGAGGCGGGGCCGGCGGCGGGGGCTGGGAGGGGCGGGCGGAGGGCGCCGGGCTCCCCGCTCCGGGCTCCCCGCTCCCGCGCCCGCCCCGCCCCGCCGGACGCTTGCGGTGCTGACCCGGGAGGCCGCGCGCGCGCCCAGCCGGCCGCCCCCGCCCCGCCCCACCCCACCCCGCTGCGGACCGTTGCCCGCCGCCGCGCATGCGCGCCCGCTCCCCGCCAACTCCCCTCCGCCCCAGCCCCCCCCCCGCCCTCGCCGTGCGGTTCCATGGGACACGCGCTGTTGTTCTCTCCCGGGCAGCCGCGGGGAGGCGGAGGAAGATGCCGGGGAAGCTGAAGGTCAAAATCGTGGCAGGGCGCCATTTGCCGGTGATGGACCGCGCCAGCGACCTGACCGACGCCTTTGTGGAGGTTGGAGGGCGGGGAGGGGCGCGGGGCCGGGGTGCGGGGGGCTGGGCGGGCGGCTCCGAGGGCTTGGCGGAAGGGCCCGGCAGGTGCTGCCGCCGAGCCGAGCCGAGCCGCCTCGCCCGGCCGGGCCCCTCCGCGGCGCCCTGGGCAGCGCTGCGGTGACAGGTGCCGCCGCGGGCACGGAGGCTGCGGGCCCGGCTCCCCGCGGCAGCTCCCTCCCGGGGCCGGGGCTCCGGGGCGGCCGGCGTGCCCCGCCAGCCAGCCCGTGTCCGCCGGGGTGTTCCGAAAGCCGTGTCGGGCGGGCCCTTGGGCGTGATTTTGAGCTGACAGCCGGGGGGAGTCGGAGAGCGGCGTGTTGGGAATAACCTGCTCGGCCTCGGAGGTCGGCTGGGGGTGGTGGGTGAACGGCTCCCGTTGATAGGGCAGTTCAATGGGATCCATTTCGGGATGAGAAGGATGGAAAAGTGGTGAAAGCGTGTTTATGTTCTTTGGATCTCTGGGTACGTGAAGTGGTGAGTGGTTGTACAGGCTTTAAGACCAATACTCCTGCTTAAAGTATTTGGGCTGCAAAAACAGTTTCAAAGGGTATTTTTATTGGACAAATGTTGAATTCTCTGTGCTGCTTAAATCACCTTGTAACACCAAAAGTATTTAATCTCAACCTTCTTTATAATCATATAGTTAACAGGCAAGAATATCAGGGCATTTCTCGGGAAGGGATTATAAATAAGTTGGTGTAATCCTTCTGTTTTATGATTCATTATTTCCTAGATGAGTAACTTAGAACATTTCAGTAACATGCCATAGACTCGCAAGTCATACTCTCAGAAAAAGCAAAGAGGTCTTTAAAATGGAATGTTATGTAAATGTATGCTTGTACCATAAATACTAGTTGGTGGTGGTGCAATACTGGAATTAAGGTAGGAAGACAAAATGTCTTTCTAGAACTGTATAAATTGAAAAGTCTGATAACATACAAAAATGGGTTTTGAGAATATAAGTCCTGATTTGGTTTGGTGCTTAAAAATTTGGTTGGCATTAGACACTAAACGCGCATCACTTAATTTATACACATTTCTTATGTAATTTTAAAAATGATTAATAGGCATCTTACAGCAATTCTGATGAATGCTACTAGGAGACAGGGAAGACAGAAATAGGAAGTAAAGCTCTGGTGAGTTTCATTTGGCCTGTTTTTATGCTGCCTTGAGGAGAAACAGCTCTCCTCTCTTTTTGGTCACTTCTTCCCAACCCTGCTCCATCTGTGCCAACCTCCACTGTCAGCTGTGAAGTGAAATAGATTTGGAAATCCATCTGGTTCAGTGCTAGCTAGCAAAAAAGGAAAATACATTTTTTTTTTCAATGCAAGGTCAGTTTGCTTACCTGGGTTGATGTGCAGTTTCATGAATGCCTTGGCAAAAATAAGGCTAAAGAGATACATAGCTGGGGCCTTGCTTTTAGGGCTGATAGTTAAAAAACCTGTCAGAAGTACCCTTCCCACATGTGGAGTAGGCAAGGCAGCAGGTGAGACTTGTCTCAATAAATTGAGCTTGAAGCAATCTTTTTCTGTGTAAGGTTGCTGAAAATCCTTACAGAACATTTTCACTTACAAATGAAAGCTGGATTAATGTTAAGGTGCTAGTTGATTGCTAGTTTTTAATTTCCTTTTTAATATAATTATAGAATTAGGAAAGAAAATGAGTCAATAGTTTGGCACTCTTACTTGGCTCAGGTTACGCATAACTTGGACTTTGCAAGCACGTGTGATCTGGAGGAAATTAGCACCATTTCTTCTGTGATTGTGCTTCTAAATTTGTACAGTGGACAGCAGAGTAGGGCTTGATTACCTCTACTAGCTTTAATGAACTAGTTTGACTACTGGAGAAGTTCAGTTACAGCTGCCTGGGGCTCTGAGGGAACTAATTTACTCCCTAGATAACATATAAAAATAGGTTGGGTGGAGCTCTGGGCTGGTGGGTCTTGGCACCTTCTGGTCTACAAAGTAGCTCAGTTAAAACTAGTCATGACTTTGTTGTGCTGCTTTGTTGTGCTGAATACACATTCTGAGTGGCAGTGCCGTTAGTTTTCCCTATGCACGTAGGCTACATCCACCTTTTGATAGCTAAAACATTTTTTACAATCAGGTTGCTTAGCCCTGTGTTTTCATGCCACTCAGGCTTTTAACTTTAAAGTTTACTTTGAGGTGACTTCTTTTCGGAAAGCGTTACTGTTCATTGAATCAAATAGAGGACCCCACCATTTTTTTGTTTATTTCTTTGGTCACAAATGCTGTACAGAGTTCTGTTGACAGAGGTAATTACGATTATTTATACAGAGTTCGGAGTGAACTTATTGAGTTCTGTGCTAAAGTTAAGTGGGTGTTCTTAAACAAGTGCAGCATTTCTTTAGAGTTGGGTTATGCACCAATGCAATATATTACCCATATTACTGACACATCTGAAGTGTTTATTTAATGCTTTCTTGAGCAAAAATACTGAAAGACTTGCTATACACATTTTCAAAAGCTAAGCCTCAATTTAGTCTCCAAAATCCATTTAGACTTTGACTAAGAAAATTACATTCAAAATCCACAGCTGTCTTTGACTGCAACATTTCTTTTATCTCAGGACACATTATTTTCTTAAGAAACTGGAATTAATTAAAAAAAAAAACACAACAAAACAACTTTGGATATTTGTAAGTACCATCAGATACTTGATATGAGTTGAAGTACAAATTATTTTGAGAGGTAACATTTGGAGAATTATAAGTGTTTGTAAATGAGTTGGAATGCACACTGCAGTGAAATAAAGGCTCTTGCATTGTGCAGCATGGTTTCTTGATGTAGGGAGCATCACAGAAATTCACTTTCACTCTCTTTGGAAAAACAAAAAAACCCAAAACAGAAGACCCCTCGAAACCCAGATGGAGTTGTCCTGAAAGAGACTCCTAAGTACTCCTATTGGACTCCTATGGAGACCAAATGGATATTACTGAAATAGGCTATTATGTGGCTGAGGATGCATTAATCAATATAAGTGTGGAGAATATTCAGTCTTAAGTAACTGACAGTTGCAGGTGTATATGTAGAGAGAGGTTTGTATATAGCCATGTAGTGCCTCTAACCTTTTTGCTTATATGCTTTCTGGAATTTTCTGTATTTTAAGAAAGGGATAGAAACTGATAAGGAACTTCCCGCTTGCTGCCCTGAATTTACTGTTAGGTGTCTAGAATATCTAGATTGTCAGTTAATGGAGATGGTTTCAGTAATTTTCTAGTGTGTACCTGGGGAGATTTCTTAAATTTGAGAAATAAACTTACCAATGTTACAATTTTATTCTTGTATTTCTTTTATAAATTGTCAATAAAGCTGATTTAGAAACCCTAGGGAGAACAGTAATAGGACATTTCTAAACAAAAGGCAAAGAGAGTATATCAGGTGACTTTGAATAGCCAATATAAATGAAATTTTTACCTTTCAAGTGATGGAGAAGGAAAAGACAATTTTAATAGTGGGAGAGATTCATTGGAAGTGGTTTTGATACATGGAAAGTTACTTAATGATATATGTGAATAAATTAAGAAAGCCACTCTCACTGAAAAGGATTGGTTGATATTATTGAAATATGTATTTAAAATTATTTACATGTGTAACTTTGTGTTTTATTTATTAATAAATATTATTATTTATGCTTGTATTTTTAGGTAAAATTTGGAAATACAACATTTAAGACAGATGTGTATCCCAAATCACTTAATCCTCAGTGGAATTCTGAGTGGTTCAAATTTGAAGTAAGTATCTTGTAAGAGTTTGCCTATATCTATATAGACACTGGTTTAGATGCCTTTGATGAAATAATTTCATTTCTGGCAGAAAATGAGTTTTGAGGAGTGAAGTGTGTTTCTGTTTAAATACACACACAGTCTTTTCAGCAAACCTATCTACAGTTAGACCTTGTTTGCCAAAGGTGTCTCCTTGGCTTTTTAGGACTGTTTGTAAAGACAAAACCTTGCCAGATTGGATCCAACTCAATGTTACTCTGGGTAATACTAAAAAAGATAAAACAGTGAAAATAAGGGGGAAATAGCATTATGAATCATAGTAAAATACTATATATAAAATAAAGAGCTTGGACCATGGTTATTGGACCCTTTCTTTTCCTGTTACCTTTTGTAATAATGTGAGGGCACTTGGCATTTTCCTGTAATTGCTTATTGCTTCCTAGGATCTAATTCGTTGTTGTCCTTTGACATTGTGCCCTGAACAAGTGTTCACACGTTCTTTTTATTTTGTTACTGCGTTTTTAAATTACTTTTAAAAATTATTATGTAATGGTATTTAGAAAAAAAATTAATAATTAAAACATTTGACTATGTAGGAGTGGTTCACTTGTAGTTTTCCAAGATAATATGGCATGTAAATATTTGTACAGGTACTAAGTGATGTAATAGCTGGTAATGTTAGATACATTTTAAAACAAATGTAAAATGGTAAGGTTAGGCAGGTTATTAATCAACATGGAATTCTTGATTTAGAGCATCTCTTAATCAGCAATCCAAGTTGATTAAGAAAGTATTTCTGTGGTATAGCAGTTCAATCCATTTTTGTTTTTTATCTTTCAGTTCCTGGGGTCATTTTTTGGGGAGGGGAAAGAGCTGATCTGTGTGGAGGGTTAACTCTTTATACAGAAAGAGGTTTTTTTGACAATAACAGAAGTCTCAAAATTCTTTTTGCATGGAAAAATGGATTTGGGAAAGAAAAGAACCAGACAGCAACAATGAAAAAATTAAAAAAAGAATTCCACATCTCAGAGTGGAAAAACACTAACTGCTTAAGACATCGTAAGTGTGTGCGTGTGTGTGGAGTTTGATCTTTTTGCAAGACTACATGTTATAATTCTGCAAACACTTACATGAGTCATAACATTGCATTTAGCAAACCTCATTCTTGGTTTGTGGCCTTCAACACAAAAAGTTGTAGAAAGCCTGTCTTTATTTGTTCTATAAAATACCTCAGGTATCTGCAGATGGATTGTTGCATTTACTTAGGAAAGTGCATGTCTGAAATTACTGAATTTTTATAGTGGATTGTATAAAATGTCTTTTAAGCCACTGACCTGTTCAGAAGGTTGAGAGCACCAGCGATCATAACTTCAGAGTATAATCTCTGAGATGCTTGATTTTAAATTTTGTTTTTTTTAAAAATAAAAAGTATGTATTGTGGAGGTGGGTAGACTATCTAGAGAATGTAACTTAAAACAAATTGTGTGAATTTTAAAATGTGTAATAACTGTAGTCTTGCTTTTCTGTTTTTCTCTCACTGATAACTCTGGTTCCAGGATCTCACCAGTCTCTGAAGGGTAAAATCAAAATAAGTGAATGTGTTGTTTAGATACAGGAAATCGAAATTACAGATTGATCTATGTCAGGTCACTGTAGATAACAAACTCGCCTGTTTTTTGCATTTGTTTTGCAGCAGTGTTTCCCTGCATTTTTAAAAAATAATGATTTAATGTTATTACTTGTTTCTAGGTAGATGATGAAGAGCTACAAGATGAACCTCTCCAGATCACAGTTCTTGATCATGATACCTACAGTGCTAATGATGCCATTGGCAAAGTGTACATAGATATTGATCCTTTGCTCTACAGTGAAGCAGCTACAGTTATTTCAGGCTGGTTTCCAATTTATGATACCATTCATGGTAAGATTTGCTAATTTAAAAGTAAAACAATGCTTTTGAGGTGTAATCTGCTTCTTACAATATTATTTTCTGTAAGATGTCTTTTAAAAATTTGTAGTCATTTTAGCCTTAGGAGCTGGAAATCTACTTTTCTGTCAGTTTTTCCTTATTTCTGGCATGAGAAAATTTCTGGCATGGTAATTCAGACTAGTGCTTGGCAGAATGCCTTCTAGAGAACTTGTAGAACTTCCATTTTCCACAAATGGAAAAAAATCTTCACATGGTATTTCAAATAGTTACTGCAAAATTAAGATTAAAAAAAGAGACCCAAACAGTTTTTTCAGTTAGAGTGTGTTTACTAAAGGAACATATTTTTGCTGAAGTCACGTGGGTTGGGCCTTCATGGGATGCTGAATAAACTTCACTTGAGATGGAGGGACAGGATGTGACGCGTCTTCAACATAATCTAAAGGATGAAATTCCTTTTCTCTGCAGAAGGTACTCTTAGTTCTAGACAGATTTCATTAGAATATCTTGAAGGGATGAAAAGATGAAGTTAATGATATTTTTGCCTGTGATTTTAATAAAAGATGGCTTTAGTCCCAGGAAGTTTAGGTCGTTTACTGCAATTAGCTTGCTGCTGGAATACCTCATTGCAGAACATCTATGTGGTTGTCATTATCACTCTTGCTCATTATCCAGTGTGAATTAAATGACCTAACTATGTTAAAAGCTAATTACGAATCACTGCTGGGAAACTGGTATTTACTAGATGATCATCATAGCTGATGCAAAGTATTTTTTACATATATAAATCATTATATTTAATAGGCTTTTCTTTTTTTTTTAGAAATACTGCATGTGGTTTTCTTACTTAGCCTTTTATTCTAGTTACATTTTCTTATCTTGCATTTTCGTTTGAAGAAAGACACAGTAGTTGAATGCTTGTCTTAGGATGTGTACAGCTTATATGTCAGAGTGAATTAGATTTCTCTATATTTTCCTAGATTCCACAGCTTTTTTATATTTAGGTAAAATATGTGAACCTGAGGCTCATCGGTGTAATAACAGAAGGCTTCTTTCTGTTGGCTTTTTGGAAGGTAGATCTAGGTGACTTCATTGCAAGAATGTCAGAGTCAATCTATGAATCTAATGCTTTTGTTTAAGTGTCATATACTTACGTGATAAAGGCTTCTGAAGACAGTAGAGATCAGCATCATCTCAAAGTGTAGCCCTCAATATGTCAGAACCTGTAATATGTGGCAAGATTTTATGACTGGGTGGGGAAAAGAAAAAGTTCAGAATAGGAAAGTAGAAAAATCAAAAAGGATGGGTGTATTTTGACAAAAGATTCTGTTATTAGTAAAGTTTAGTTGTGGTCAAAAGTTAAGCTTTTCCTAAAAAGTCTGTAATACCATATTTTTAATATATTTCTTCTCTCAGTTAAAATATTTTACAAGCATTTACTATGCCACTTTGTGGTTCTAGAAAGAGCCATGAATTTTCTCATTGGATTGAACTTTAGAGAGGAGCTTTACTGCAATTTTGAAACCATTTCAGGGAGAAAATCTAAGAGCTTTTTAGTGTTGGTCAGAGACATATTATTTGGACCAGACTCTAGTTTCAAGGCATCTATACTCAAAGTTACTACTGCCATCTTTTTGTGCTAAGAATATCTTGGGGACAGTCACAGTACTTAGATACCGATTTTATGTTTCCTGCATTCATGGTACAGGGCAAAGGAGCAGAGAGAGCACTTGCTCACTGCAGCAGAGGCCACTGCAGTAGCAGGAGGCTGATGGCTAGGAACCTCCTCTGAGATGGCATCTCTGCAGCAGATCCGAGAGGCAAGGAAATGTCTTCCTGCTCCTCTGACCAGGCTGGAAATGACATGTGAACTGCCAGTTGAATCAAGCAGTTCTATCAGGGTTATAGTATATTCTTTGCAAAAATACTAACTCATTTGTAATAGAAAGTAAATTAATTACTAACAATAGAGAATAATTAATGGGCTAGTTTTGTGTTTGTTTCTGATTCAGCTTCTAATTTTTCATTTTTTTTAATTGATAGGTATACGTGGGGAGATCAATGTGGTGGTGAAAGTAGACCTCTTCAATGATTTAAACAGGTTTAGGCAGTCATCCTGTGGAGTCAAGTTTTTTTGCAGTAAGTAGAGGGAAAAAGTTTTATTGAAGAGAACACTTTTCTTTCTTTACCTATTCTGTCAGTTTCCCTTCTTTAACCAGCTCTTGCATAAGCCCAGTGGAGATTACATTGAAGCCAGTAGCAAATGCAGAAAATGGTTTAGTTTGCTTTTCTTTTTTCTTTAGTAAATTTTTACTGTTCATGTTTTGAACAATTGTAAACAACTGATTTCCCCCTCCCCCTTATCTTCCTTAAGTTGCATTTCAGTGCATATGTGTATGCACATATTATTTTGGGTGCATATCCTGTTAAAGAGGTATAAAATGAAACGGTTTCATAATGGTAAGTGTTGTAACTGTTTCACTGGACAGTTACCAGTGTTCCAGGGTCTCCCAGAACAAAACTGCTGGTGTATGTCCACATTTTAACAGAAAATGGTGTGGATTACTTTCTGGAATCCCTGCTATCAAGACAGGCTGAAGGAGCTGGAGCTGTGCAGCCTGGAGAAGAGAAGGCTTTGGGGAGACCTTATAGCAGCCTTCCAGTACCTGAAGGGACCTACAGAAAAGCTGGGGAGGGGCTTTTCACCAGAGAGGGTAGTGATTTGAACAAGGGGTACTGGTTTAAAACTGAAAGAGGCTAGATTTGAGTTAGACTTCAGGAAGAAATTCTTCACCATGAAGGTAGTAAGGCACTGGAATAGGTTGCCAGGGAGGTTGTGGAAGCCCCCTCCCTGGTTGTGTTAAAGTCTGGGTTGGATGAGGCTTTGTGTAGCCTGGTGTGGGGTGTCCCTGCACATAGCAGGGAGGTTGGAACCTGTTAATCTTTAAGGTCTCTTTCAGCCTTAACCATTCTGTGATTCTATGAATTATTGGCTCATAGATGTATACCTTATTTTTATTTTGTTTTTAAACAGCTACATCTATTCCTAAGTGTTACAGAGCAGTAATAATTCATGGATTTGTGGAAGAACTTGTAGTTAACGAGGACCCAGAATACCAGTGGATAGACCGAATTCGTACACCGAGAGCATCGAATGAGGCTAGACAAAGACTTATTTCACTCATGTCAGGTACTAAACATGTAGGCTGTAATAGTTATTGCTGCTTTTAAAAATATTTGCCATTTGAATGACTTGCTTAAGACAAGATCTGATACAATTTTTGCTATTAATTATGTTTTTTTTTTCAGTGTGCACTGTCTTTTGTTTCTGAGGTTCTTTTATTCTAACTGAAGCATGGCTGACTACTTTTGTTTTTTCTTCTTGGGGAGGCCATGCTACTGTCTAATTTGTTGCTTGTTTTTAGCAAAGTCAAATAAACCTGTGGAACTTCCTTGAAGATGTTCTTAATCCATATGAAGAGTATTAGTAGAATTTTGACTCAAACAATTAAAATAACAAAACTACTCCACCCTCTCTGAACCACTTTGAAGCATGTGTACAAATATACACTATCTCAAATACAGTGTATATTAATACCTCTCTTACTCATCCCATGTTTTTGAAGTTAATATTGGTTCATTGTTTCTCAATCTGTATTGCCCTGCATTGATTCTGCAGGATATACCTGCAATTTCTGTAGAGACAAGTGATTAGAGTCAGTTGATGTCTCCACAGTATCAAGTATCTTCATGGATTTATTTATTTTTTGTATTATTGATGTTTACAAACAGCAGTTGTGAATCAATCCTGTTTCAATGCAAATAAAACAAACCAAAATACACCTGCTGTAAAATACTTGCACACTAAGACAAGAGACAATAAATAGAGGTGGAAGATACTGAAGGTGTTAGTAGTGCAAAGAAATTATGAAAAACAGCCAGTAGAATGATAGGTGGTGGTTTCAGTTCTCTTATGGGATCTTTATGTCAGGTTTCTTGTAGATACAGCTGTGATTTAAGGAAGATGATAATAATAAGAAAAAAGAGTTGCGTTTTCAAACGTGTATCTTTAGTAATTGGGGCAACGTAAGAGAGATTGTGGAGATATTACTCAATATCTTCAGTAGGAGAGGCACCACATTTTGAGGAAAAATATGAACAATCAAAATCGTTGTAACTGACATGAATTCACTTTTTTATTAGGTTTTTAATACTGTTCCCCTGGAATGTCAGTTTTCAGGATTAATACTTGCATATTTCTTGCCTTGCATAAATAGTGAAAGTGGATAAAGTAGCACATGGGGAAGTATTCTACTAGATTTTTAAAATATTTTTATTCATGGCAGTAGTTAGAGGGAAAAACCCAACAGACCTCATAGCAATAATTTTTCGTGTCATGTAATACAATGCTCCGCACTGCAATCATTGTTACTGGTGTCCAGACCTAAGGAATCTGGAAGAAATCTGTAACTTCTGAGAATGACCCAGGTTGTTTGATAGATCTCTGTCATATTATGTGCTGTGTATGTGAAAAATAATTCCATCTCGACCTTGGCTTGAATGGAAGCCATAGCAGTTTTCACTCAGCTAGAAACTTTCATACTCACCCTTAACCTTAGAGATTTTGCAAGACTATTACAGGCATAATTTCAGCCTCTGCTAAGAATTTTACAACAGAAACCTGTTCTAGTAGTTTTAAAACCCAAGCTTCTAGAAAAGCAGTAGTGACCTTTTCATTCCACTTGAGTTCTTAACATCGTTGACATTGGGACTGGTAGGCTGTCCTCTGTGACACTGCGGCTTTTTCAGTTTGTTGACAGAGGATTTTGGTAATCTTACATTTTAATCAGAAGAGAGATGATATTTTCTACCTTAGTATTACCAAGGCTATCTAGCTACATAGATCAATGAACTTTCTTACAGTTACAGTCTTTCAGTCTTTGTGTACAGCTAATACAGGAGAAGAGGCAATATTTTGTTTGCAGTGAGAGGGTGGCATATGTAGTTCCTGTTTTGCTTACTTTGTGTTACTTTTTTAGATGAGGCTGCCATATTAAACACTATTAATTTTAAAATATGAGAAAGTATTAATTAGGTTGAAATACTTAAATGAGTTCATCAAGAAAAAATTATAGATTGCTATCCACATGGATTCCAAAGATGTTGCCTTGCTCTGAACTGTATGGAGTAGCTAGAAACTTGTGTGTTTCAGCACACATTTTCACCATCTCTTTTTACGTAAGCGAAGAAGGGAAAAATGAATGAAAATAAAAAACAGAGAAAACCATTTGTGAAATAACATTGTTTTGGCAATGGGAATAGACTTGGAGAAAAAAAAGAAAAAAACCTTCCAAATCAAGAATGTCATGTTATGTAATAGGAGGCAGAGATTGTGGCCAGCTGCTTGTCATAATTATGTAAGGTTGGATCTATTACCTGTTCTACTGACTTGGTTGGCAATTCTAAAAGAAGAAGCAAAAGACCATGAAAGACAATAGGGAAAGATCACTCTAATTATGAACTCTTTACCTTTTGTTTTGTAGGTGAATTGCAAAGGAAGATTGGCTTGAAAGTGCTTGAAATGAGAGGAAATGCAGTTGTTGGTTATTTGCAGTGTTTTGATTTGGAGGGAGAGTCTGGACTTGTAGTTCGAGCCATAGGAACAGCCTGCACGTTGGATAAATTGAGTAACACAACAGCATTTTTACCTGCATGTAACTCCCCATCCAAAGAAATGAAGGAGTAAGTATGAATTAATAGTTTGTAGGGAAAAAAGTTTCATCTCTCTTCTTTTCATACTCATTCAGTTTTACATAACTGGTGTGATTTTTTTTTTTTTTTCCCCCTAGATTTTCCTTTGGCAGTTCTATTTGTCTACAACTGAGTTTATGTTCTGTGATTTTGAAATGTTTTAGGTTGGAGATTACGTTACTTCTCTAGGAATTGGAGTGGTAATCCTTACTGAGTATGACTTTCTTGAATGCATACAGCAAGGGTATTGCATATCCTTGGGTTGTGATCCAGCAGTTTCCTAACTAATAGCTAGTTCTGCCTTGACTTCTTGTTTGTACAATAAACAGTTTTGTAAGGGCTTGTTATGATACACCTTCTTTTCAAGATTTCCTGTGTTCAATGCAATCAGGTTTCAGCATTTTTGCTGGGCATATAAGAAAAGATAAGTTTTGAAGTCAAACAGTTCTGTCAGTGATTTAGAGAATGACCCTGAAGTAGTATCTTTTTTTGGTGTGCTTTAATTATTACTGTTGCAAAACAAGTAGGGCTGTTACAAAACAGGTAGAGTTAAACAGTGGTCTTGCAGAGAAAGTCTTTTATGAAGGGAGGTAGAGTTGCTTGATCTTCATTACATGTATTGCAACACCAAACACAGTCTGAATGCAATTTTTTAATGTCCTACAAATTAACAGAAAAATACTTGCAGTCTTCTTCAAATTGTTTCTACTTTGTTGCTTGGCTAAATTGGTTATTTTCTGTTTGATAAAGCTATTCAATTTCTAGAAGGAGAAAACAGCACCAAAAAAGTGTTCTGCATATGTTGTGTTTCCAGAGTTATTAACTGAACTAGCCATTTTCATTAACTTGAACTGTTATGTCATTACAGTAGTAATTTCTGTTGTGCAGGCATCAGTACGCTCTGACTTCTCAAAATGACTGGTTTCCTGTTTCAAATTGTAGTTTCTTTGTCTTAATTTTAAAAATTTCCCATCAAAAGAGCTTCTGGATAAAGTGCCCCATAAAATTACAGTAGCAATTCTTAAGTAAAAAAATAAAGGTGGACCTGGTAACTACCAATTTAAAAGACATTTGCAAGTAAATCAATAACTTTCACTTTAGAGCAAAATGTGGAAATTCCACCTCCCCAAACAGTTTTCACTCAGCTTGGTGGTGGATATTGTCAGAATCATTGTCCCTCATTACAGAAAATGGTAATGTTTTTCAAAACCAGCATAATCAACTAATACTTCTTACTCTTGGCTTTACTACCTTGGTGCCATGCTGCCAAAGAATCAGTTACGCATTCACAAGCTAGTGCTTAAGCTGTTCCTGTCTCTTTTTATTTCATGTGGACTCCTGCATGTTAGGAATTTAAATGCTTAGAGTCTGCTTAAAGTAAGAGATCTCCTCTAGCTAAACTTCCCTGAAATATTTTATAACATAACCTTGCAACCTGTTTGTATGTATTGTTTTCTTTTCTTCCACCTTGGCTGCAAATTCTCTCAGGTCTCCGCTGGTTCATCCGCCAAGCCATGGATGCCGCTCGACTCACAACAGCCCAATTCACACTGCTACTGGCTCACGACTTACTCAGAACTTCTCTGTGTCTGTTCCCACTCTCATCTACACTGGTACGAGACTGCTCAGATTCAAGAGCTGGGGAGAGGCAGGCCACAGGCACAGTGGTCACAAAAGGCAGGCAGGCAGGCAGTGTAGGCAGGTACCACCCATCTTTTCTCCCTCATTTTCTCATGGAGACACCTGTTATCAGTGAAGAACTACTCTGTGTGGAGCTGCTGAAACAAAGGCAATAGTTTCTTCAAAATGCATCTGATTCTCTTCCACAAGGCCACACTCTTCATTTCTTTTTAACATGCTTACTTCCTAAGAAATAAAGTAAAAATAAGTTGATGTATCCCAGGAACATTCACTGTTTTACAGTCATTGGAGGAAATAACGTTTTGATTGGAGTTCATAATTGCTTTCAAGCATAATTCAGATATGGTATGTAGGTTTGAAAATGGTTATAGGAAGGGTATGTGCCATTTGTGGAAGAGATGGTTTTAGAGAGCAGGTAAGTCAATTTGTGCATAAGTGAACTGTTTGTCAATATAGCTGGTCCCGTAAAGATTTTCCTCTTTGCTCTGTTTTTAGCTGTGGCATGCTGCTGATGCTATAGGATAAGGAAACATTTTTATTTCTCCTTAAAATGCATATGTGTGTATATACATAAATGTATGAATATGTATAAACACAAATATAATTTGAAATCATTTTTCTTTATTAAGCTAACTCAAAGCATTGTGTATTTGACCAGATTTTCAAGCCATAAACTGTTTTCAGTTTGTTTTTTTTTCATATATATAATTTTTTGGTCACATCTCATGCCTTTCATTTGGCTTTATTGTTTCATTGTAGATTGTCAGCATCTATCTGTAGAATGCTGAATGGGTAAAACAGCATTTCTTTGCCTCTGGCCTCATCCCCAGTCTCGCACCTAAGGAATAGCTGCTGGCCCTGCCCCAATCCCATCCTGGTGTTTGGATCATGCTGCTGTCAGCCAGGTCCTTTGGCACAGGATTACTGAATATGTTTCCACCTTCTTCTGGCAGGATTCCCTTCAATGAAGATCCCAATCCCAATACTCATTCATCAGGACCCTCCACCCCTCTGAAAAACCAAACCTATTCCTTTTCACCTTCCAAGTCCTACAGTCGACAGTCCTCTTCTTCTGACACAGATTTGAGTTTGACACCCAAAACTGGTAAGGCGCTTCCACCCACTTTTTGTTTAAGTTGTGTTTCTCTTTCTATATTTTCATTCAACCCCTTTTTGCTTTTTGACATTTAAGTTATCAAAATGATGTGGAAATTGGAGACTTCAGATAGCACACCTCAAGCTTGAAAGGATTTCTGTAGGGTAAAAATTTAAATCCTGCCTGTATTTCCACTATTCTGTATAACATTAAAATGACATTTGTAACACAACTGTATTCAAGTCAAAATAAAACATATCAGAGCATTAAGGGAGTCCTAAGTAATTGCCTTTTTCCTATTTCCTCCATTTCATATTACAAATTATAGGAGTGCGTTTCTCACCGCATTATGTCAAGGACAGTTACGAAGAGAATGTAGTCTTCAAGCCTAATGTGTTCTGCTTTCAGTAAATTGTATACATTTCTCTGTGATTTTTTTAACTCTTTTTTGCAAATGTGATACTAGAAATAAAGCAGCTTCTGCCTTTTTCTTCCTCTTGGTATATGGAAATGGCTTTTTACACTCAACATTTTGAAAGTAATTTAAATTGTACTCCAGCCATCTACTAAATGAATTTTTCTTTCTCCATTGGTCTATCATAATTTCTTCAATCTGTTTCCCTCCTTATTTTTTAGTCTGTGGTTAGAATCATGTCAGTAGTAATGTCAGCACAACTCAAAAAGAATTATTGTCTGTTTATTCTCCATTGTGTGACCAGTGCCCTGAGTTTTGCTACTGTTGGTCAAAATACTTTGCAGAATTGTTTATAGAAGTTTGTTTGCCTTTTAAATGGTGTTTTAAATTGTGGTATTTGAAACTCTGAATGTTCTTGTCTCCATCTAATCTAGACAATTCTAAAGCATATTAAAGTAGTTGATTCAGCTTTACTTGATAAAAACGCTTTCAAGAAATTTTCAAATCAGATTAGTTAAATGTTGCATTCAAATGCAGTTGTAGGTAAATATTTTGCCCAGTTTATTCCCTATACATGTGTTAAAATATGTTCCCAGATAGGAAGCTGGTTTTCTTAGTACTACCTAATCTCTCCCTATTTTTTTAAAAAACAAAGTAGAGCACACTCTTTCTGTATGGGTGTCCTTTTGTATAAATGATGAATGTTTTGTAAATAACCTATGGTGGTCACTTGTTTAAAGGACCGACAAATGTAGCTGGATGCTTATTATGCAAAACCACAAATTCCTGTGTTTGGTTTATTGAATATTTGAAAAAATGTTTCTTTTGATCTTTTTTTCCATGGTAAAGGATTAAAATGTAACATATGATCATCTTTATGGATGTAGATGTTATGAATTTACGAAGGTGGGAACTCACTTTGAATTTGTCAGGTTTCTAAAGCACCAACCTTGTATCATTCCTGGCCATGTGACGTAGGTGGAACTCTTCTTTAGTCAGTTGATGTAGAACCAAAATGGATTGTCTAATTGGTACCTGTTATTTTTAGGGATTTTTTTTAAGTCTCTAAAGATATTTTTTTAGCTATCTTTTTTAGTATTAAAGCTAACGTTGGGCATGCTTTTGCTTACTAGCACTGTCTTTTTAGCAGCTTTTAACTCTGCTAATGGAACTTGTCTGAAGAGGATTTGCTGGTTGCATTAAAATCTATCTCAGTATTACATACTAGATTTTGAATCTTAATAGCTTAAAAGAGTAGTATTTCTTGAGTTTTGTTACCTTTTACCAAAATTTTGATGACGTGCAGAAGATACTTCCATAACATACTAAATTTGTTTTGTTTTGTTTTGTTTTACTATTCACTCTGTATGTTTAGACCTCTGCTTTCATTTCCTTAGACTGTTACTGAGTTGGAATATTTCAGTGTGAAACTTGGTTATGTCAGTGTTCAAAAAAAAAAATCAAGTCAGGCATCTCATGTGACACATTAAACATGATCAAATTTGAGATACCGTTGCTCAGATTGGCTGATAGGAAAAATTAAGTATTTTCTGATGTTTCTGCAGTACATTATTTCTCAGTGAGGTAGCTAGTGTGTTCTCATGTGTGACATGGAGACTCACCTGGAAAAAGAGTGCAGATACCACAATTTCACGATATGAATAACTAAATAGAGGAGATTGAAACTTGCATCTGCTTAAGCATCTAGTAGCTCCATTTCAGCATTTCAGTAGCTCCATTTAAGCATTTCAGTAGCTCTAAATCAGGAGAATATTACCTTAATGTATTTTTATAAAATACCCTTATGATTGTGTTACCCATTTTGGTCTATATCTGATATAAATATACGGGGAAATTATTCTATGCTGAGAAAGCTTGTTTGGATTTGACGTTAACTTTCTTCTGTGAATTGTGATTTATTTTATGCCACTGCAAAGTAACAGAATATCAGGCTGACAAAAGGCATGACACATTTTAATCAGGTAATACATTTTGATGTGACATAATATATGTTTGGAGGAAATTGAGAAATTGGGAACTCCTCTTCTTTGTGGGAACTTAGAATTCTTCAAGATGTACAACTCTGAAAATCACAAAACAAATCCATGTCTTCTTTGGAAAATAACTTTTTATACCTAAATAATGAAAGTAATCAGATTAAGGGTGTGAGAAGACTGTTATGTAGCCATTACTCCATAGCATTTGTTATCAAATTTTGTTTAAAATTTGAAATAAATGTTAGATTACCATGGCTTTTAAAATAAAGTTACTCAGGTCATGATTTTTGAGAACATACTTCTCATTCACATTGTGGAGCTGTATTGTCATTCCATGTCTTTGTATGTTGAGAAATAATTTAGCAGTAAGTGCTGGTTCACTTTGAGAGAAGAAAAAAAAAAGCTTCATTTTGATTTCTTCCATCTGTTTCTTTAGTCATCTTCTGAATCTACATCTCTCTGTCTCTATTACTTTCCTCCACAGCACCTTCCCCACAGGGACCTAGGATTTTCCTGTTTCCCAGCTCCCCTACACTCTCTTGTGATTCCCCACATCTTAAAAAGTCCTGTCTCCTCCTCTCGGGGTCTAGCCATAACCCTCTACACTCTAGCCATGTCAGCCCAGTTGTTCTGAGGAAAAGTGTTTCTTTCACTGAAGAGCTACTTCTGGCTGCTTCTGGTAGGATCAATCTATTATGGCCTTTTAAAGAAGCTTTTAAGTAAACGTTGTTGTTATTTGCTACAGGGGCATTTTAACACACAGCCTTCTATAACCCTTTGTTTTTGTTCAGTTAGCCTCTGAAAACTGCTGGCTACATGACTATTCATACCATCTCCTACCTCTGCCCCAGAAGCTTGAAACAGCTTCAGAACTTCTTAAAGGATTTGAAACATGTAGTTTATGCCACAGAACTTTCTCCTTTCCCTTCACAAAATTTCCTTTGGTTATTAGACTAAAATAACTCACTTTTTTTAATCCCACTCATTCCCTTCACTTTGTTGTTCCTGTGTTTTGCATGGAACAAGCACTTGCTTTTTCATTTATAATTCATTGAAATAATGGCTATCAGATGGCTAGCAACTCTACTTAAATTAATCTTTCAAACAAAGCCCACGCAAACTTTTTATTTGTGCTGCCTCCTTTTCCATTTCACTGACATGCATTATTTTCATGGATTTAAATTCAATAGTTGATATTACTGCTTTTTTTCTGTAGGAACTATTTTGCTTAGCTTTTATTTTTTCAGTTTGTTTCATGTCCAGTATTTATGCTGTGTTTGTCTGTATTTAATATTGTATAGTCCCTGACAATGATCAATACCAAACAGTAAAAGCAATTTAATTTTGTTTAATGGGACTATACAGATACTATTGTTTCCTTATCCAAGAACAGCTAAAAATACTTGTTAAAAATCATAGTATTTTATACATATGTATAAGCATATACTAATTATAGCCTAGTAGCTTTTGAAAATGTTAGGAATTAGTTAACATACATTATTAAGTCTGCTATTATTTCCAAGTATCCTAGTCTTTAGTTGAAAGAAATACATGTGCTTTGATGTATGTGTACAACCTCATTCATGTTTATTAGATGCTTCGTCAGAAGGAAAAGGAAACTGGCAAGGAATTGTTATGTTAAATTAGTCATAAATTTTGTAAAATAAAATCTTGGCTTCGTTTATAACTGTTTTGCACATGGTGTTTGTATTTCATCCTGCTCCTGACTCTTGTTTTTGTTCTTTATTCTGTGCTTTCCTATATAACGTAGGTGTTTACTTTTGCTTTGTCAAGTAGCACTGATGGTTTTAGATACAAGAAGTACCAGTGATAGTGTATTTTTAGAATTGAAATATTAACAAGAAAATCTGATTCACCAGCATTGTGTTTACTTTAGGAAAAACACAATCTTGGTATGTGTTTATTTTTTACTTTTGTCATTTCTAACCTTAAAGCACATAACTTGCTGCCATACATGTAACCTGTATCTCAACACACTCAGTTAAGAGTACAGTTCCTTGATAACATATAATTCAATATCAAAGATATTTGTGTATCTTATAAACTTGCCATCTCTTCTGATGACCTCCTGAATTGGGAGGTGGGGATGAGAGTGAAGTACATGAAAGAAGGAAAGAGAGAACTATCCCTATTAGGCAAAATTAGATTTTATTTCTTATTTTCATTTACAGATAATTGCATGTTATGTGTGTGCAAATACAGTAATCAAGTAAGTGTGGCAGTTTCAAATGCTGAGCAGTAGTCCTTAGCTTATTTGAATTAATCGAGTATTTCATTGCATAGATATTAAAGGAAATAAAAATAAATGGTAATACATATATTTTGATTCATATTTCAAATCAAAGGATGGGCATTGCTTTTGCAATTCTATTTTTGGGCCCAATCATTATGTAGCTACTGCTGTAATTATTTGTGCAGTCTCCTCCCAGTGGTTGGGAAAGGTGATTTAATTACTCTGAAACTCGGCTAGATTTTTGTGATTTTTTTTTTTATTTTTTTTTTTTTTTAACTGATAACAATAGTGGAGAGAGATCTTTGACTATAGAGTAATCTGGCAGAGAGGCATTGTTTAGCAGTGTGGAAAATAATGGTGACTCAAAATTGTAGGCAAAACTTCCAATAGTGACAAGAAAAGAAGTTGTGTGTCATAGGAAACAATTGCAAGCCCAGATCTTTAAGTCTTTGTATTTTAAAGTTTTCTTTTAGTTCAGGTTGACAGCAGAAAAATACCTTAGATTGGGGGTTTTGTGCAAATGCTAAGAAATCACTGCTAGTCATGTGAAAATCAAACCCCAAAACAACCTTGCCACCCAAATTAAAGTATGATACTCAGCATTTTATCTGGAATTTCAAATTATGGGGGTAATTTGACTGTTTTTAATAACTTTTATATATTTTTAAATCAAACTTTAATTACAAATTATATGTTTTTCTGAATGTTCTTTGTACTGATACTCCTTAGGAATGGGCAGTGGGAGTGCTGGAAAAGAAGGGGGGCCATTCAAAACTCTTTTACGACAACAAACTCAATCAGCTCTGGAACAAAGGGTAAGGCATTTTATAATTGTGTTTGTGATCTGCTGAAGGGAAGATATAGTAAGTTAAATGTTTTCTGTTACTTCTGTTTAAAAATGTGTGTTTCTTAGGTCTGAAAACTTACTGCAAACGTTGAACATTTAATAACCCTTTTATACACATTATTTAAATTTGAACATATTACTAAAGCATTAAGAAAACTGGAGCAAATAACTGTAATGTGCATGGTACTGAAGTGATTACAGTTGGCATTACAAGAAACAGTTTTCACAAAAATTACTGTTTAGTCTCTGTAAGTTACTGATGCATGTGTAAGTTTAATACTTTACTGAAGCCAAATTCAGAAACATTGGAATAGCTTTAAACAAGGTGAAAATTCCATTTACAATTGTGAGAACTTGTAGTTTTGAGAAACAGAGTTACTACATAATTTAGCCTTTGTTCTGCAACATGAAATGATGTGTACATAGTCTTTAAAAAAGTTATAACTTAATCAACTTCCCAAGCAATAAAAAGGCTTTATAGATTTACAGCTTTTTGAAGAACCTCTATAGGACTAAAAAAGCCATCAGTTATTATGCTGAATAGACTGAATAATAAAATCATGGTTTCAATTCTTATTTAAATTTTGGAATGAGTCATTGCAACATTTGGGTTTTTTTGTTAGATTATATCCTGCTTTTGTCAAAATGTTATTAGTGAGCTGTCTTGAAGGCAGAAATGTGAATGTTTTCCTATTAAAAAATAAATTCTAAGTTTAATTACCATTTCTGACCACCTGAATTACTTATACAGAACCATATGCATTTGTTGAAAGCAAAATCAGCTATATCTGTGAAATATAAGTGAATAGCTACTATTTTGAGTAAGTGGATGATTCTCTTCTCATTTTTTGTGTTACCCATTGCTAAGGGAGGATCGCCTCGTAGGTTCTGTAGAAGGCGGGTATGTTCCAAAACATTGTGTGACTGTCTTTGTAGCCCTTTTTTAATTTTTTTTTTTTGCATTGAGGATTTCTAAACAATTATTTGAAATATTTTTATTTTCTTTTTAGTGAGATTTTGCAGATTTCTTTGTAATCTTGTTTATGCAGAACTTTTAAAACATTTGTTCTGTTATTTTTAAGAGCTTGTATCACATCGGTATATTTTGCTTAGTTAATATTTAGCATGTTGATACATTTCAGTTAATTTTAATTTATCTTTCAATACAAATCCATCCCTTTTTTCTTTAAAAAATTTACTTTTAAAAAATGTTTTAAATAGCCTTTTCTCTGTTATTGCTAGCATTTCAGACATTTCATGGCTGATCTACTATTTCTTTAGGAAGCTTTTTAAAAACAATTAAGATGGAAATTAAGAGCACTTAATCTATTTTTAGAGCTTGAGTTATTTGCACATTATTTTGGTAAGGCCTGTGTATTGTCAAGTGGAACAAGAATATTGTAAAATGAGATGGAAAAGTACTAAGCCTGTTATCGATGATGTAGCAAAGCATGCACACTGTTAGTTGATACAAAAAATGGGTTCATACTGCCTTTCTGAAAATTTAATATTGAATGTATTTTTGCTATGCTTACCTCTAATGGTTGCTTTGAGGTTGATGTATTTAACTCACATTAATAACACTTAAAAGTTATTTTGTCTGTTTTAATGTTGCAAACATAAATAATGCACTCTAGTTACTCGTCTGGGTTTGTTAGGGTAGCACTTATTTGGGAAAACAAAAATAAATTCAATACATGTATTTGCAAATGTATTAGATATATAGTTAGTTCTTTTGAGTCTTAATTCAGTTTATTTGGGTAGATGGTAATGCTAGTTGCAAACCAGATGAGCTTTTGTTAGAAGGGTAATATTACTTGAATTCTTCTGGGAAAATACACCAGCTGTGGAGACTCACATATGTGTTTTGTTGTACGTTAATATATATTTAAGAATTTCCAGGAAGCCTATTGATAGCAAGTGTAACTACAAAGCTATCTTTGCTTAGATCTTTTTTTTCTATAAATGTATATGCTGTATTTCCATCAGTGGAAAAAACTGAGCATACTTTACTCATTAAAAATTAGCCTGTGTTTTTGTAGAAATGGCCAAATGCTGCTCTTGATGGTATTCTGTGTCTCTGTTAATCTCAACTTGGGCAAATACTGTTTTATATCTCTATGTTTGCATTCTGCAAGTGCTTGAGAGATCTTTACTGCAGCCTTTTCAAAATGGAGATCTGTTGATCTTCATCTCTGAAGAGCACTGCTAGATAACTGTTGTGTTAGAGTGCAGTTCTCTGTGTGATCTTTTGGCTGATTGCTGACTTAAGCAGCTTTTCCTTCCAGCGACTTCTTTTTACTATCCAGCCTATCCCCTCAGTTCAGTTGAAGAAAAATTTTAAGATTGTTCAGTCACCTTGTAAGATGGCACATTGAATGTGCTTAGAATAAAAATAATCCAAACAGAAAATGAGCTCTATTTAAATGTGGACCAGTTCCATGCTCTGGTTCAGCCCAAAAAGCTCTTTGAACACACCTGAGCCTTATGAGCATTATTTGAGGGAGTGATACAATTATAGGAATGGGTGAATAGCTGGAAGGGAATCTGAGAACTGTTTCAGCTGGCACTAACAGCAAGTGATGGGTGTGTGTAGCCTTGTTCCACGTGCTTTTCATTATTTTGTGTGTCTTTGTATGAAATGTAGTTAAAAAAGAATACTAGCAATACATGTATGCATATACACAGTTTAAACATTTTATTAAACAAATATTTTTGAAGATTTTATTGTAACCGTATCAAACTTTGCCCAAATGCCAACTTCAAAATCTCTGTGTAGCTGCAAGGAATAAACCAGTGACAGTTCTTCCAGGGTTCTATGCAGTCAGTGACTGGGAAACAGTGTAGTGAATTGGTAGTGGTAAAGTGATAGACCATCTTCAGTTGTAGCTTACAAACTAAGATCATTGTCTCTTCTCACACACAGGAATACACTGTGCTATAAAGATACTTTGCAAACTGCAGTAACAGAGAAGATTTGTAATACGGAAACACTGCATCTGGTTCTTATGGAATCCCAGTTTTCCATGCATCAAGTATAGCTTTATAATTTTGAAGTATTACAGATTACCACATGTGATGAGGCTGGCACTTGTATTTGAGTGATTTAGTAATAAAAAAAACCCCAAAACTTTTCAATAAGCCTAAGAATTTTTAAAAAAAGAGGAAAAAAAAGCCATCATACGAAGTGATGGAATTCCATCTGCATCAGAATGAATGAGATACAGTTAATGGAATAAGAGCACATGAGAATGGTTCAGTGAGTCAGTTACCTTGACTTGTCTGTTGCTAAAATTAACTGGTAGGATATCAGTCTAATTTTAGCATGCATCATCATATAGCCTTGCAAGTATTGCTATATTGATTGCGATAAAACCATTTTGTTACTTCAAAATTTTATTCCCTGGTTTATAGTTTAAGGAATTGGACAAACTGGAATCTGAATATGTTAAAATTAATTGCAGTATGCAGCCTTAGGAAAATGAACAAAAAACTAAAGTAATTTTTAAATCTCTATGTAGATTAAAAAGCATCAGATTCGCTTATGCATTAGAGCATGGGTTATTGGTCTCTTTGTTCACAGCATACTGCTTTAAGACAATGTGTGAATGTATGTATAAAATAGAAATGTAGTATAGGCTTAATGGAATAGGTGGCATATATAGTAGACTTTTCTATTGATTTCTGTAGCTCTGGGAAAGTTAGTTTTTCCCGTCATTTGTGTGGGCTAACTATATTCAAGGGACAGAGCAAACATGTATGTAACGTGTTTACTTATAAGTCATGCAGAGTGAATGTTGTGGACAAATATTATCAATATACTTGTGAATTGCTGAACAGTTGATATTACAGAGCCGAAGTGAGAGAGGGTTCTAACAAAGTGTTGATGTACTACAGCCTTTTTTGCTTTTTTTGACATGGAAGGCATACAGAAAAGAGATTCAGATTGTTTGATACTCAGGTTTCTGACTATTCTGAAAACCTGCAAAGTTCTTTGTGATTTGTTAGAACCTTGTGGAGGAATCTTTTCTGTAGCCTTCTCTAGAGATCCATCAGTGCTCCTGAAGGCAGAATAGACAAAACAGGTTTGCTGAAGGCACAGCTGCAGGTTTTACGGTTTTTTGCTGTTGCTTTGTTTGTTGTTTGTTTTCTTGGAGTTTTTTTGTCTTCTGGTTGTTGATACTTTGATTTCTGATTTCAAAGTTTGCCTTTTAATTTTGAAAGTCTAAGCCAACAAAAATCCAGAAAACTTGAAGTTTGTAGAACTTTTTAAGAGTTCAAATAACAAGGGCACTGAAAATTTGAAGTGTTAATATTTAAATCCGCATTAGGCTTTAAGAGGATTTTTCATGCCATGTATTGCTGGAAGAACTGCGATCCTTATTTAATCTGCAGCACGTACACTGTTTAGGTAGAAGCTGAGTGGAACTGGACTGTTGCAAGTGCTTCAAGTATGTGAGAAAGGAATCTGTACTTTCTCTCATATAAAATTATGGTGTTTATTTTTTCCATTTAATCATCATGACAACCAGGATTGCATGTTTTTTATTTTAGTTTGCTTTTTTTACCTCTACATTTCGAATTGCTGAACACGAATCTATTGCCTTTCCCCCATAAGTGTCCTATCATGTGCATATTGGAAATTCCATAGAATATCTGTAGAAAATGCAATCTTCCAGTTTTGGGCTGGCTGCCTTTGAATGTAATTTTTTCATTTTGTCATGTATGGTCATGAAAATTTACTGTTATAAATAACTTTGCCTCTTGAACAAACTACATTTTTGAGTAGTTGCTGAAACTTATGAATTCTTAATTGTAATTATGAATTGGTGCAAACCCATTTATGCAAATGAATTGGAAGTGAATTTCCTTAGTTTAAGAGCTTACGGTTGTATTTCAAAAACTTACTATTTATTCCAGAATATGACTATTTATTTGTACATTTAGAGCTTATGACACTAGCAGAGCAATCTGATAATATATTTTAGGGATATTTTACCCTGTGCTTCAGAATCAAACTGCAGTCATTTATAATAAAAAGATGTAAAAAATGAAGAAAAAAGTTGTTTGTTTGTTTGTTTTAATCAGCTAATGAAGTTAGAATTATGTTGTTTAGCTGTCATACTAAAGGTGGACCAACAGAGGCTTTGTTAAGAGAAATGTAAAATTTTGGTCATTTATTAATATTGTGCTGAGATACAACTCTGTGGGGGAAAAGTAGTCTTACATTGTATAATACCTCTGCTTTTATCATACTATGAGTATGTGAAGATGGATGATTACATAGCGCTTAGTAAGCCTGAAGGACTTGTGCAGCCTAATGTAACTGCTTTGCTTGTATTTCAGGAAAATTATAGATTCACTGCATGTTTATTGGCAATCAGCAATGGTTGGTAAGCAGTCATTTGATGTTTGTTTTTAATCATAACAGGAATTTCCATTTTTTACCTTGACGACCTTTCCACCAGGCTTTCTTATCCACGTCGGTGGTGTTGTCAGCGCACGGTCTGTGAAGCTCCTGGATCGCATTCACAATCCTGGTATGTTAACACGAGAACAATTTCCTTGCCCAAGTCCTGTCGTAATGATCACATAACTTCTAATCTTTATGACTTCATAACGTAGCAGAATTAGAATCTATTATAAAATACACATTTAAGTCTATTTTAATTATATATATTAAAAGCAGTATTTTTTCAGATGCTCACTTAAGCTTGATAAATAATACTCATTCAGAGGGGTATGTTTTTAGTGAGAAACTTTTCTGCAAGTTAATGAAATAATGAAGTACTTTGAATTGGTAACTTTGCACTAAAAGCTTGTCCTTGAATTCTTGAGAGTTTAATTTTTACGGCTTTTTAATATTAAAACTTGATGCCAGTTTTCCATTGTAAGAAAAATAAGAATAAATACTTGATCTTAACTATAAATGTTTTCTAATTTTCAGCTCCTTGAAATCGTTAAGGACTAATGACTACAATTTTGCTCAGTACATGTTTTCAACCTCCTTTGATAAAACCTTTACAGTTTTGTTTCTGTTCTTAAAAACAAACTGAACAGTACTTTTAAGGTTTTTATTTAATATTTACCTGGGA